>NW_027509219.1:18617500-19992500 GCF_051911475.1 Siphateles boraxobius
GGTGTGACTGGAAAAGGGCCTCCAGCGCTGCAAGAGCCAATTTTTTGACCTCAACTATTCACTACCACAGCCTCTCGTTCATCAGAAGGGGAACAGCACGCTGGACGTAACTCAACCCATGAGGAAGTCGACAAAAAGGATAAATGCCCCTACAGTTTAGGTGTTTCCTATACATATGCACACACATCCATATCCTCACAATGAATGTAACTGATGCTCAAAGGGCATTGAACGTCAATATAATTGGCCTCACCATTGTGTACTTTTGAATGAGACGGTTACCCAAGAAGCCTCATGTTGGTGTAGGTACGTCCACTTTGAACATTTTGCAGACACAAAAGGGCAGCCACGGGAGAAACAAAGATGTGAAGAATCACCACAGCTCTTTCAGTTTCTTTTTACGGTATGCTGAAAGACATTGAGATGGGTTAGACAAAGTTAGCTAACAAATGGCTAATCCATCCATTTTTTTCTGCAGATTTTTTTGCAATAAAAATTATATAGCATTAAAAATATTTCAAAAAGGAATAGTCCAGATTCAATACAAGTTACTGTAAGATCAATCAACAGCACTTGTGACTATGTTGATTACCATAAAAATGAATTTCAAACAAAAAAATGGTTTGCAGTGAGGCACTTACAAAAGAAGTGAATGGTGCCAGTACTTAGGCACGGTTTTATAAACACTGTTCCAACAGTATAGACACAAAACATAAACAATAAGTTTTAACATAATCTGCTATGTAAAATTATATCCAATTTCACAACTTTGTTGCCTTAAAATGACCATACAGATGAAAAGAACAATTATACTATATATCTTACAGTAACTAATTTAACAAATAAAAAAATGAATCTGGGTGATTTTATAAAATTATAAGATTCACATTTTTAAATAGGCGGCATTCACTTACATTGCAAGTGCTTCAACTTAACTTTAAATCAGATCTTTTTTATTATTAGCAATATTATGCAACAAATGCTGTTGATTGAGTTGAACCTGGAATATTATGTTGTGCATTAATATCTGTTGCATATGTTCAGCAGATACTTCTACCAATGTTCCTGTGGAGAGAAGGACGAGGAGAGAATGGCGCGAGGCTGGTGCATCTCTCACGGCCCTCGGCCTCGTCCTGCTCGCCACAGTTCCCTAAAACTTTTTCCAAACTGTGAACATCTTTTTTTTTTTTTGGTTAAGAGCATTCATGAATAACATTATCTATGATTCCACAAGAATAATCCTGGCTATCTAGGTTACATTGATACGCATCATCAGAGACTACAGACTAGTGTTCACAGGAAGCCTATGCATTATTCATACCTCTTATTCAGCGGCTCATGTGACGTTTTCTATTATTTTCTTCCCTTGCTTAGATAACAATCTTTTTTAAAAAGGCCACAAAGCTTTTTTAAACCATGTAGTTGTGGTACATGCACAGGTGTATGCATATCTATCAACAAAGGCCTCTAATACATTACTTGTTAATATTTTATAGAGTTGTCTCAATAAGCTGACATCCAAATGCTAACAGTTACCTGGCACAAGTCTGTCGGATCAGTGCTTACATATGCGAGGATGATTCTCTCTGTGCACTAACATGTTACAGTGAATCTTTTCTCCATTTCTCATTCACTTTCTGCACTTGCTTAAAGTTGTCTTTTTTCCTCTCTTTTGAATGCCTTGTTCACCTCACCCCCACATGCCCTCTTCTCTCTTTTTCTGTCTTGCTCTATGGTTGTTGCTACTGTCTCGAAGCAGATGGAGAGTACGGCCCAGTTTTAGCTTTTGTTCCAATGTCCCCAGAGAGTCCGGGCCCTTTCCTTGGCTCCTCCCACTCTCCTTATCTACGATGAACTTTAGGAACCACACTTTTCAACTAAGCATAGGAATGAGCATGTCCTCGGATTGCAGTTTACATTGTTGAACTCACTTTTTAACACTTTACCTGTTCAGTGTGCATGCCTGATGTTCTGAAATATGTAAGTCTAGCCCTGAATGAAGAGGAGGTTGATCTTCATGGTGGAGGTTCTTCATAATCTGTCCATCATTTTGAAGAATGGTTGAAGAACTATAGAAGAGCAAAAGCAAACAATTCCCCAGCACCTCACACACAAACACATAGGGGGAAATAAAGTGCAATAGAATTCAAAGTTTTAGAGTGCATAAAGCTGAAAAAGTCACTTCACTATGTTCTTCCTACATTTCTGTTATTGTCCAACAAAAACAGTCAATGTATGCAGCGGGTTAGAGACCATCAGTGTGAAGTTGAGAAAGATCCAGCCCTTTCAGTCTACATAACATATTAACTGTATAAAATAAGAAACATTGTGTTGCCATAACTAACTTAGAATTTCCATAGCATATAGCCTATATGTTGGTTTTGTAGGTAACTATGAATGTTTAAATGAAGTTGAAAAGCAACACGAAAGAACCATTGCGCGCGATCTCAGATCTCAGAAAAATGAAGGGGTAGGCTATTTGTTTATGTTTTTCCTTCAACGCTCTACCTCAATATTTAATGAGATGTGAAACCTCAACTCGGGCAGGCTCCCGGCTGTTCTCAGGAATACTCCATGAGTAAAACGAAAAAAGACGTTGGTGTCACCGATGCTGCGGTATAAGGGCACACGAGGGTCAACTGACAGTTATACAGCAAGTATCCACTCAAGACTCGAGATATGTAAAGAGGTGTTCGATCATTTAAACTAAAAAATAAATTAAACAACAACAACAACCATTTCGTATGTGTAGCAAAACAGTATTTCCCTTTTTATCTATTATGTCTGAATTTAACGAAGCAAAAGATTTAGACCAAAAGCACCATAAAATTAGTGCAAATTGATCACCTTTCTCTTTCAAACCACAATAGGGCTGATTGCTGATGTAGGCTAATTAGAATCAGTAAAAAAAAAAAAAGAAAAAAAAAAAAGAAATGGTCCAGAAGTATAGTATAGGCTATAGCTTATATATAAACAGAGTAGTTTTATACATTTTAATGAGATATAAGTACAAAGGTTTTCCGCAAAACGCAGGTTACACATAAATCTAGGCTACATCATTTTCCACCAAAGGCAAAAGAAAAATAAACATTCCTAAATAATGGGAACACTGGACCATAGTTTGTCAGATAAAAAAAGGTGTTATAAGGCTATAAAATTGCCGTCGTGGGAGACCTGGTGTAAAGGTACAAGTTTTTGTTTCAAATTTAATAACTAACTAACAATATATGTAGCATATTGGAGTTATATAAAGTAAAAGTGTTCTCTTCCTCATTTTCCAGTGGCTCGTTTAAACCTGCTCTTGTCTGCGGCAGCATGTCACATATTGAATGTTGCATGCAAGTAGCTACACAGTGAACCTGTCAGTTTTACGCTTAAGAATAATAATATTAAATTCGAACATGTATAAACTTCACCTAGTTTGTTAAGCATCAGCTAGGCTACTCCCAATTTACAGGAGCGTGGTCGCGAAATTTGAGCGCGTTTGTCGTTTGAGGGACGCATGTAACAGGACGGCACAGATGGTCGCGCGGTTCACTAGAAGATAAAGGTATTATGGATAAGGTTGTGAATAATTTAGCGTTCTGAGCGTGTGCATGATATTCCCTATTATTCTCGATGTTAATCTGGATAGGGATCGCAGACACATGGCTCAAGTGATTGGTTAAACGCAGGGGTGGAGACACAAAAAAGCAGGTAAGCGCCCACTTTCATTAATAATTCCTAAGCAATTCCAGTGAAGTCTTTCAAGGGAACGGACAAAAAAAGTTTTGGAAAATTACGTATCCCTTCTATTCCTAAAGGAGCTATGCCAGTAGCTTATACAATTTACAATGTGCGTGATTCGTAAGTGTAATAAAGAATAACTAGCTACTCAATTAATGAGCGGATAAAACTAAGATTTTTTAAAAAATAGCCGAATTCACTTGGGTTAAATTAGGTTTTAAAATTACAAATGTTGTTCATAAATACATGTGTAAAACGTATTTTTTTTATTAAACAAGCCTAGAGGTATCACTGTAAAAACTTATGATCAATACGTTGTCAATATGTTTTTTTTTTTTGCATTGCTTTAACTCATCAAAATAAGTAATTTTCAACATTTTTATAAATTATACAAGATTCAACTAATTTGTTAAGTCAGTTTAATGTAGGCTAATTTACGTTGAAATGACTTAAACATTCAAGTTGATTGTAGCCTACTTAAAAATCAAGGCAACAACTTTTTTAGGCTACAATTTTTGTTTTATATAAAACAACAACAACAAAAGAAGGCTATATGTAAGTCACCTTTTAGTTTAAGATAATTATACGAGTTAGCGTGTTTGTGTGTATAGTGGAGCCTACGTAAGCACGTGTAATTTGGTGCGTGCTGGCGGGCGTGTGAGCGCGTGTGTGGCAGACTCACTGAGCGAGTGTATAGTCTCTCGAGTCAGGTCCTGTGGGACTCCACTCAGTGCGCTCACCAGCTGACAGCGCGTGCTTCCAGGAGGGACACCCAACACCACTTGCCACGGGTCGGCCAGCAATTTTGTAAAAAATAAAACGCTTCAATTACAGTTAAAAAAAATTGTCTTCAATAAACATGAGGTTACGCATAGATAAGAAGACTATTAAAATCCTTTCATACGCAAAATCAAATAGTTTATGATGTTTGTCATGGCTCGAGGGTAGAGAAGCTGACAGTTGGCACGGGGGCAGTTGGTAGCATACCAGAATACATGTGCAAAACAGTAACGTTTGTGCCAAACGTCTTATAGAACAGTGTTTACAAACTCTGGGCACATGAAAAGATTCACGTTGAAACTAAGATGTTACAATAGAAATTCATTTTTTTTGGGTAGTTTTAGAGTGACAGAACAAAAGCGCATGCAGCTACAATAGTTAAGTTTTCTCGTTAAAGCAGGTTGCTGATGCTTACATTTTTTACGATTCGTACGAATTAAATCATATGAATTTACTATACGAAATCGCAATCGTAAAACTTTTTCTCATGAGTTCGGGTTGGTCAACCGACTGAAACGCAAACAATATTAGGATATCAAATTAAAGAGGGCGTTTACATTATATTTGACAAATATCTTGATTACAATTCCACAAGAAAAATATTTTCAAAAATATTTTTGAAACCAGCATTAGAATGAACAAGCTAAAGAATGAAAAGATGAACTGAAATTATGACTTAATGCAGTTGAATTCGTTTGTTCTTTAATTTTAGGCTAGGTGTCAATGCATAGTAAGTGTGTAGAAGTGTACAGCTCTATTGGTATTACAGTTTTACAGTATCTAATGGTAATGACTTTGTGTAAATAACACTTAAAATCAAAGGTTCAAATAAAAACCAAAATGGTTTCACAGCCTGATGCCATAAATAACCTATTTAAGTTCCATAAATAACTTTATTCTCTAGTTCTAAAATCAAGTTGTTGTGATTTAAAGAACTCAACCAATACACTGATCTGATAAATATAAGTAAAATTAAAAATATTCTCAAAAAAAAAAAAAAAACTTGATAAAGAGCCTAAATGTATCTTGTTTCACTGAACTCGCCAAAATATATTAAAATAAAGATTTATTTTTATCACCATATGTTTTGATAGTTGTAATGATTAAATGTCATATCACTTCCAACTAATGTATTCCAATTATAAATTATCACATTTGTAAAATAACATACATTAAGACATTTTGTTGTAGGCTATGTAGCCTACATATTGAAATGATTTAAACAATATAGGATCTAGACATGTTATGAGACATAATGAAAAACTGATAGGAAAAGAAGTATAACAGAGATAGAGATAACTCAAAGAGACATGAGACATAATCATGTTAAATTTGCCTTTTTATTTCTACAATAAAACAAAACATACGAGTAGCAAAATTCCAATGTAAGGCAAAAATTGACAAGGCAAACGAAAATAAATAGCTTACTTCAGCTACAGAAGCAGAACACAACTTTGCATTGAAATCAAATATTAAAAAGAACGGATGTACAAAATCTAATGTCTATATTAAATATACTCATCAAATTGGCATTACTTCTACATAAACACAATTTCTTGTTCCACGACAAAAGAATGTTTCTCAAGCCTATGGCCCGTTTTTAAAGTGCACGTAAACTTTAGAAGTTGCAAATTCTTACAGGGTTCAAAATCAATCGTATCCATGAAAAAGGCCCATGACAATCATTTCTGAATAATAAACAGTTTCAAAAACTTTCATGGAAGACAGTTTTATGCATGACATTCGAGCCCATGGCACTGCTGCACGCGGCAGTTCACATGGCGTAGGGGTCTGGTCAATGTCACGAGAAGGCAACTAATCTATTGGCGTCAGACACAACAACATAATTGTCAAAAGATCGTAAAAGTAAAACAAATGGATAAATAAAGCAACCCATTACAAAGCCCAAATATACGATTGACACGATTGATGGACAGTCCAGTAGTGTGTTTTCTAAAAAGCGCGGTGCTTCGGCAGTTTCAGTTCCGAGAGCTCGTCTTCGCTGTGCAACTCCAAGTGCGCTTCGTCAGAGTCACTGAAGTGCGAGTGAGGGGAGAACTCTCCGTCGCTCCGGTTCGACCGAGGCGAGTCCTTGCTGGCCTCCGAACCGGACTTGCTCGTTCGAGAGGGCGATTGAAGCTGTTGCTCCATGAAAGAGGCGAATGTTCCATCATCGTACTGGTACGGGTAACCCGCGCCCGTGCCTCTCCGACAGGCGCTCGGCGATCCTCTGGGAGAGCGGTCCTCCTCGAACCCCTTGGCAGGCAGCAAGTCGCAGTTTGGCGGGTCGGCTTTAGCACCGGGGCCCTGAAGCAAGTCGGACAGGGCGTTGATATAGATCTGGGCCATCTGTAGGGTTTCGTATTTGGAGAGCTTCTTGTCGTCATCGAAGGCTGGGATGACACTGCGCAGCGCGTCAAATGCGTGGTTCAATCCGTGCATCCTTCGCCTCTCCCGGGCATTGGCAGCCACTCGCCTCTGTTTCTGCACGCCGTTGGTCGCTTTGCTGGACGGGGCCCGTTGTCTGCCCTCATCTGCACCCACAGCTCCTTTAAGCCGACAGAGCTCGCGTACTTTGACAGGACTCTTGCTGCTCTTCCTGAAGTTGGAAGCAGAGGACACGCCTTCCGAGCTCGAGCCGGGCGAGTGCAGCAGGTATTCGGCGTGTGCCGCGCAGGTGCCAGCCTGCACGGGAGCCAGCCAGGCGCGTGGGTCACTGCTGGCCATGAGTGCCAAAGCTGGTGGGTACTCGCGCTGCTCCCCCCGCCCCAAGCTTGGATGCTGGACGTCGAGTTCAACCACCTCCCTTGTATCCGTGCTCATTCCATCCATTTTGTTGTTTTGTGCTTTTTGGAGGAAAGGGTGGCTATGGATATGGGAACGGGGTTTTTGCCGTGGAGGATGTCTCTTCTTACACCTGTGGTGAACAGTATTTCTTTACTGATGTCTCAGAGCTACTCGTCGGTTTTAAAAGCGGCACGCGCCTTCCCAAGCTGGTCGCGTGGCGCTTTGACCAATAAGAGCACGCGGGGCAGGCGCGTGTAGGCGACCAATGAGAAGTCTCAGCAAACCCGAGAGAGGTTATTATGTCCAAACTTTCTTTCTTTCTTTTTTTTTGTTTTTTGATAATGTAGTGCTTCAAGCCTGTTTAACTACAGAATTATTATCACAATGGGTCGTCCCACAGGACGTAGGCCTACTCAGAATCTTGGGGACTGAATTAAGTTTTGTGGCAAGCCTCCTTACACATTACATTTAGGAAATTAGATATAGTAGGCCTTTAATACAAACAAAAAACAAGAAAAAAAGTTGTCTCGACAGTCTGAAATGCAGAGAAAGGGGTTATCAAAAATCTTTGACGACACCGTGCTTTGAAACTAGCTTGGTTTATTAAATTCAACTTGTCACGTTTTCTTAAATTAGGCCCAAACCTCAATAACAAAACAAACCCGATAATCTAGGCTAGCTGCTTTGACAGGCATTTGCTCTGTCTTCATGCATATTGTCCCATGAAATGAAAGAAAGATGCATCATTTTGTATTTTGCATCTTTTAGTCAACGAAATGTAATAAGTTAGACATATTAGAAAGTTATTTACAAATGTTTTCTAATTTAATTAGGCCTATTTATTTATCAGTTTACCGAATAATAGCCTATAGAATAATATTGGCTTATCGTGCTTATAGCCTAATCGTAGCCTACATGTAGCCTAATAATTATATAAATTAATAAATAATAAATATACTAGGTGTGCTACTTCACTCAGTTTATGCAAAAATCAGGCATGCAACATAAATATTAAATAAAGTGGAATAATTCGTTCTATTGGTGCACATTATAAGACATTCAAGCAATGAGTGTTATACCAGATTGAGTTTCGCTTCTTTTTTGAACAAGTTCAAAACCTTTTGATCCGATTTAAGGAACGCCCTTTTAGCAAAAGAGTTTCCCAAAGATCAGAAACTTGATCTGGAGGCGCGACAGTCCCTTGCTGTCACGAGCTTTAGAAAGAGAGCAAGCGCAGAAGGGGCAGCAAGATTAATAACAATAATAAAAATTATAGGCAACTAATTAGGTAATTTTCGTTGAATTATAGATGACACTTTAATTATTGTAGGCTACTTAAAAAAATAAAGTAGGCCTACAAAAGCCTATAAATAAATAATGGAATAATGTCTAAATATCGTGAAATTAAGAAAAGGCATTATCAGGAGTGAACGCATATAACGTGGATAAATGTGCAGAGAGAAAAAAGTGCATTGTTAAACAAACTTTGTAACATAGGGTACAGCTGCGTTCCCTGTTTAGTCACCGAAACAAGTATGTAACGCAGTGATGCAGATGACCTTAATTCCGGTTTTCTGGCATTAAAAAGTCCACATTCATCTTTTTACATTTATTCATGAATTCATAGAGTGCAGAGGCTTACGGACTGGCGCCTGAGCTCACCCCAACTGGAGCCTCATCCAGGCGGCTTGTGTGTCTTGGAATAGGTCCTAAAGCAAACAACAGGTTGGGATTGCTGCCGTCGATTATTAAAGTGTCCCTGGGACAATAGAGACTCAATGTTCCATTCGACACGCCTGAAGAACTCTTTGGAGAAAGGGCACAAAATGTGTCTCGATGGGGGCTTCCACCGCGATCGAGTCTGCGTGCTGCTTTCTTCATTCCCGTCGCCCGGGAAACCCAGAGATATCGCGTGCTTGATAAAAGTCGATAAAACACATCATAGGGTTCCAACACGAATAATAATAATAATTATAATAATAATAATAATAATAATAATAATAATAATAATAATAATTATTATTATTATTATAAAATTAATTTCAGCCACATCTAGGTAGCCTACTAAAGTAATTGTTTGAAACATGTAACAAATAAAATAATTATTTCTTATATATGTAACAAATAATGTTATATGATAAAAATTTAATAATTTGGATTCAATTCAGACTTTAAGGGACTTTCATTGTTCAGTAATTTAACCCCTTGATACCACATTTCAAGTGTGAAAGTGAATCGACAAGCGTTTCATTTTAAGTTTTTCCATAATACATGAAACAAATAAGACTCATGATTTTCTGAATATCAGAACAGGTGCACACTTAAATCCACCTCTTTTTAAAAATCTACTGAACAGGCATCAAAGGCGACATCTAGTGGACATGCAATGCATTTACCGTAGCTCAAGTGGTATTTTTTTTTAAATTAATTTGAAGATGAATCTCACCACAATTATCAAAATACAAAAAGCCGTTTTACTACAGTTCGTCATACAATAAAACATTCGACATCTTGAATTTGAGTGAAAGGCTGTCCAATGTACTTCTCTAATTTGATTTACCACAAGCTATCCTCTTTTTTCCATAGGCATACACTGTAAACAATTAAATGATCAATAAATTGTAAACATATGTTTTTACATTGCTTTAAAATAAGTTGAGACATTTTCAGCTTTTTTAATTTTTTTAAAATAAATTTCACAAGATTAAACTCAAGGCAGTTTAATATAATTTAAGTTGAAATTACTTAAACATCCAAGTTGATTGTACTTAAAAATTGAAGGCAGCAACTCTTCTTATTTTTAGAGTGTACACGCAGCATAAAATGTCTGGAATTGTACATCACTCTTGTTTCATGACCTACAGATCTCAACTGCATGCCAGCCTTCGAAGGGTGCTATGCTATGTGGTTTAAGTGTAACACTTTTAATCATTATAAGATGAAAAAAGACTATGTTGGGGCATCAGGGTGTTTGGTAAAAAGTATAACATTATACAAATAAATAACAAACAGAATCGCATACAGGAACTTGGGCTACTATATCTGGAACATGATGACAGGTTCAGGGTCAGACTTGTGGCGACAAACTCTCCAAGCACTAGAGCATGATTTGAAACGCTCTGGTGCCTTTCACTTTGACCTGTAGTGCATGAATCTGGTTCACAAAGTCAAAAGCCAAATGTGGCTAACCTTTGACCACATCCTTCATTGTGTTCAAAGCATCAGCTCATCCTGAGGTGGAAGGGATAAAGTAGAACAGCGTTACTCTTCACATACAGCATTTTGAGACATTTCTGATGATACAGACAACACAACAAAAACCACTGTAGAAAACATGTTTATTAGACAAATTATACACAGAAAGCTTTGCCACTTGTAACAGAGGCCTCAGTTTGTTCCATTTGAATAATATGCAACACATACAACAAAATAGGCCTATATTAAATACTGTACATTATAATCAGTTGAAAATGATGTAATCCTGTACAATTCTATGTATGAAATTAAAAATGTTACAGGCATAGCAGGTTTTGCATGCTTCTTTTACGGGGGGAAAAACCCTTGCCTCCTTTTGAAAGATTCGGAAATCAAAATGAAATGAAGTTGAATGAGAATGTCTTACCGACGGAGAAACTGTGGAGAACTCTGTAATGTGATAGTGGCTAACTGAGCTTTACAGACTCAGATATTATACTCTATATCTTCTTTAAATCCAACTAAAAAAGTATCTGCATGTAAAATATACACTTTAATGTCTCTTCATTTACTCTAAATAAAAATCTTTTAACTGATACTAAATAAAATTGCTCCTATAGTCTTTCATTAATCATATCTTAAGAAAAAGTACATCTAGGATGCTTGCGTCAAAACACTGTTGCCGTTTCCTACACACAACATTTGCGAATTAGTCAGAGGATAACAAACTGAAAGCTCATTCTAAACAACTAACATTAGTAAATATTAATACAGTTTATGTTAGTGAAAAGGATTGGTTTGTTTTTTTGTCCTCAAAAGGTGTATTTTTTCTTTAAAACTTACCACACCTCAATGGCCTTGTTTAAACAATTAGCACTTTAAAAAAAAGTTAGATAGATATTACCCCTTAACATTTACGAAATGAAATAGAAAGATATTTCAAATAACCCCTCAAAAGTCGCCACTGTATCAGCGTCTGTAATGGCGTAGTAATAGGTTGAGGACTGACACTTGAAAAGTAAAAAAAGCCCCGTCTCCTAAGGCTCGTGTTAAGAATTCCTTTTAAAAACTCTCTCGCTCTTTGATTTCCAAAATCTATGACGCACAGCCACGAGATTGTGGCATATACAATGAAGCTATTCTACAGAATATTTTTGTCGAATCCTGGAGTACGGCTACAGAAGTGAATACAAACTCGTAATGGTTTAATGGTGCAAATCAATGAAAGATGATGGCACTGAAGCAATCTCAAAACTAATCATAAAAAAAGAGAAAACTAAAACTACAGACAGCTCTGAACATTTATTTTGTTGTTAAAACTCTCTGACCAGACACATTCCACGCATTAAAGATTTGTTATACTTAAAGTCAGTAAGAGACATTTAGTAGCATTTGTTTCATCCCTCCCTACATAATAATGTTTATTCTTTTTTATTTAAAGTTCAATCGAGTCTTTTCCACAGAGTGTCCGTTTAAAGACTCAAAGTAGATCTCGACTTCAGGGAGAAGGCAGAGAGGATGAGAGGTCCTTAGAAACACAGTCACTCACTGTGAGGCTTCCGAGAAAAGCAGGTTATTTTCTCTCAGTTTAGCAGCGCCTTGTCGAACGCTTCAGCTAGAGGGAGCACTGAACATTAACAGAGCGCTGAGATGAAGCACAATTCAGTCGATGAGTTGACAAGATTCTTCTAAACTGAGTTATTGCAGATCTGGGAAACACTAGGCAGAGTCCTTTTCGAAAACCCCCCAAAAAACAACCCGAAACAAAAAGGTAAACATACTATCATTGCAACATTTGATAGTCTTTTTTTCTCTCCCCACAAAATCAAATGTGGCAAACAAAAGGCAAATTCATTTAGTTCACAGAGAAAATCTCCCGACAAACCACAATGACAATAATGATCATTTTATTCCATCCTCGTCCTGTCGACGAGTTCGGTCAGGACAAGCAAGCTCCATCGCCAAGAGCAAAAGTCAAGAGAAAACGACAACCAAAAAGGAACATTTGTATTTACAGATATCTCTTTTTTTGTTTCGAACTCGCAGGCACAGGAACTCCTGCAGTCTATATGGAGGTGCCCCTGTCCGGGTCGTTGCCGTAGCTAAAGTTGGGGGCCGGGGTGGGCTGATATGGGATGCTGGACATTGTCTTGACGGGGCTGCGAAAGAAGCCGCCGTTGGGGGCTCGCTGCCGGAAGGGCCCCCCAGTTCGGTGGTCCTGCACGGCCCCAAAGGCGAAGCCGGCTGCGGCTTTGGCCGACAGGCTGCGGCTGAGAGTCTGGATCTGCTCGGGGATGAAGGTGGTGGTGGTGATGTGCGTGTTGCGGAAGTCGCTGATCTGCTCCAGGGCCTGCCGGGCGGCCGGGAGGGAGTCCATGTCCAGGGGCGTCAGGTCGATGGAGGAGGTGGAGAACTGTTTGTGGGGGCTCTCATCGTCCGTGCACAAGCTGTTAACCCGGTGATGAAGGTGCTCCAGGTCGATCTCCTTATCGTCCTAGAGGAGGGGAGAACGGGAGGAGGAAAGTGGAGTGGGGGAAATAAGGAAGGAGAGAAGAACAGGAGGAGGAGCGAAGGTTGTTATAGGATCAGAAGAGAAAAGAGGTGTAAAGTGAAGTGAAGGGGTGTGTATTCATAAGAGCAGATAGAGAGTGGGATGGTTTAGTGAAGCGGGACAGCACAAGGTGGTTAACAGGGAAACGGATAGGAGGGAAGGGAGTTGGTGAGCAAATGAGATGTGAAGGGAAAAAGAAAATTTGGAAGAAGATTGTGGGCGGATATTGATGAAGAATTAGCAGTCCCAATGAGGTTTTAGTGTTTGCATGGACAGCAAGACAGAGAGGGGGGGTGGGGGTGGGGGGGGGGTAAGGTACAAAAAGGGAAACATACTGAGCTACGGTAATGAAAACAGTCTTAACTAGAACTGTCCATGGACTATCATCAACATTAACGTCGTGTGACAGATGGATCTTTGGATATAGATACAGTCTACAAAACCTTTCCACTTTCAAGACATCTGAAACCGCGGTTGTGACAAAACTGTAGCTTATCTAGTATATCATAAGTTTAACTAACATAACTACTATAAAATATGTAGATTGCTTTAAAGAACTCACGAGGTGACGTGGGCTGACATTGTGGCTGCAGGGAGCTCAGAGATAAAATGGCCTCTGGTTTGGACCAGCATAAAGCACTTAGATGATTCCAGCCACCAGCGGCAGGCAGCGTGGCCCTGAGTAAAGAGGGGTGGTGGGGGAACCTGGTCGGGCCGAGGGGGGCGGGAGGTCAGAGGGGCAGGTCGTAGGTACCTGTCCTACCACCACGGTTGAGGAAGGCGGTATAATAGGGGTGAAAGTGTGAAGGGAAGAGGAATGTGGGAAGGCTGTTACATGTGGTGTTTTGTTGACCTATATAGGGACCTTGTGCTTCTCAAAATACTTTGATGTGTTTTGAAGATAATAAATACCCTTACACTTTTCTTTTTGGGGCATGGTGAGATTGCATTATGAGTTTAAACCTATGCATTTTATCTTGAGATGTATTCACTGTCAACAGCTTGTCACTGCAACACCCTTAAAGGAACAACTTGGTGTCTTCTCAAGCCCTAAAAAGAGCAGTTTAGTACCTTAGAGCAGGGGTCTCCAACAAGGCGCTCGCGAGCTACCAGTAGCTCGTGGCCTGATTGGAGGTAGCTCGCCAAGGGGCCGTTCACATATCGCGTCTTTTGCGCGCTCAATTTCGTTATTTCAAATGTAGGAAGCTCATAATTGAAGCGACGCGCTCATTTTTTCCAGGCGCAGTGAGATGAAAAAATGCATTAGCTACTAGAACTTCTTTGTCATTGTGGAGAGCGCAGTGCATGGTTGCATAGTAACGACAGACGCCACGGGAAAATCGGACCGAATTTTACTATTAATAATAAAAGATAAGCTAATGTGCACTGTAAACGTCAGTAATTTATCTTTTTTGACTCATTCTTTTTATAAAAATAATTAAAAGGCTGAAATATGCAAGGTTTCTTTTTATGAATCTTTTTTGTCAAAACTTTATTTGAACTTGCACGCTACATACTAGTAGATAACATGTCCAGTACTCCTTTAAAATATGGCCATCATTTTTAATGTTGTTATTTTAATGTTTATGTAAACAAAAAGTGCATATTAATGCTAATTATATTTGTTATTTGCTGGTTTTCGACATAAAACTTGGTGAATTGATTTTATTGTGTAGTATTAGTACTTTTTGAACAGGATTCGGTGACAACCGTGATCATTTTGGTCACTATAATCATGAAATGAAATTTCCATTCCATTTCATCTCTATTTAAGATGCACTATAAAATCAACTATAATTATGTTTTGTTTTTACAGTATAATATGCAAAGTACAATTTTCTTTAAAAAAATGTATCTCTGATTCTGTTCTTATCTCTGACATTTAAGGGTGACATATATGGGCCTACAAAAACTCTTTTAGGTCTAAAACAGTTTAGATAGTTGTTAATATGAGAGTTATGAGACATTATCTAAGAGATTAAAGTATTGTATTACATGAGTAGCTCTCGGCCACTATCTTTTTGTAAAAGTAGCTCTCAAATGAAAAAAGGTTGGAGACCCCTGCCTTAGAGTAATAATATGTAGGCCTATCTATAGCCTGTAAACTGTCAGTGTCCCGGTAGTGGGACACTTGGTCCACTTTTTTATCGCCTATTTTCCCTAACACGTATTTTAGTATTCATCATAAATTAGGTATCATTCAAAAGCTTAAATACTCAAAATTCATCCAGGGAAAACCGTTTTGAAATTGGATAACATAGCCTTTACTACTTTGAACTTTTATGGGTAAATAAGGTACTTTAAGGGTACTGCCCAAACTTTTGAACCCCTATAGGTAGAAGTTTTGCAAATTTTTTTCCTGCGAGTGCAGATATTGATGTAACACTAGTGTGAAATCTTTAAACCAGTGGTTCTTAACAGTTATAATGGAGCTACAGCAGCTACAGTCGGCATCTGTCCAAGTATGCATGACAGAATGTGTAATTGAATCTCAATCTTAAGGATTATATACATATGCATTTCATCCGGAGCATGTGCACAATAGGTATCTATAACATGTAGCCGAGCTACCATCACATTATCTAGGTCTGTTGGTCCGACTTCACAAAAGCCAGATGAGTATGATTCAGGCAGACTAAGTACACCCACCCCCCCCCCCCCCCCCACCCACACACACACGCAATATTACTTTTGTACTTCCTTTAAAATAAAAAATGTGCATAAAATTAGGATTGTCAATACATTAATTATTAATAATGAAGATTTTGTTGTAGTTAGTGCATTAATATATATGATCCACAGCAACCAAATAATGCATAAACTGTAACGAAATCTTAATTTATGAATATTATCAATTTTATGGAATAAAAAATATTTTTAATTATTATTATTTATGAAGATTTAGTTATTAAATCAAGAGTTTAAAGCACGCACATAATATTGCATTATTATATTTTATAAATAAAGCCATTGGAAGTTAGCTGAGGCCCCCTAGTGGGCCCTAGGCTGCCTGATTGAGAACCACTGCTTAAAAAAAAAGTTTTTACCTGATGCAGTGGCTAATATTATATATATTTCTTACATAAATGTATTAAGACAGTTTTTTTTTGCTTCAGGCCCCCTGATTGAGAACCACTGCTTTAAAAATCATTTTATGTCTTGCAATAATTGTTTTGAGAATAAATACTGAATTAGGCACTTAGTCTCCATGTGTGGCAGCAATCTTAATATTGAAAAAGTTTTGCAAACGCCAGCCTGCTGGGCTGCTCCCCTCGTAAGTTACACAGCTCAAATAATGTCCTGTCACGTTTGCACTGTGACTGTTTTTGTATTCTTTTAGCCAATTTTGTCTAGTCACTATGTAGCTTGGCACTAATGGATGGATCTCTGTGGGCTTGAAAAAGATTGGTATTGAAGCCTGTATTATTGCATTACGGGAAATAAATGGTAATGACCTTCCTTTTAGCACCCAAGTGGATTCTCTTCCAGCAGCAAATGTGCGATTGTTTAAGTCCGTACAAAACTTATCTTTGCGCATTTCATAACCTACGTGGGCTCGAGGCTTGGAGAAGTGTGGAAAGAGTGTAGCTCAGTGCTGGCAGAAGACAGTTCGCGACGGGATGGCGAACGTGTGCCTCAGCTTGGAGTCGAGGGGTGTGGCGCAGCATGCAGGTGACAAATGATTGGAGGAAGGCCTGAGCGTGAGCATGATGTCAGTCTGCGGCTCATGACACGGCTCGTCTTGCCTCACAGACGACGGTCCGTCTGCTTGTGTCTGTGTGCGTGCGTGAAAGGACATGACCCAACAGATGAAGCAGGCAGATGAGAGGATGGGAAAGAGGTTGTTTTCAGAGAGGTGGGGGAATGAATAGAAAAAGACAACAAACAAACAGTCAGCACACAGATGTTTTTTTTCTTTCTTTTTTTTATGTCCAAGGAGCCAGATACCTGGAAGTGTGAGATGGTAAAAATGGCATTTTGCATTTCTCTCCCACCCCTCAACACAGAGTACTTATCTATAAAAGAAAATCAACAAAATAAAAGTTGTTTCAGGCTTTGACAGCAGAATAACATGATTGTTTTGGTCTTTTCTGAAAAATAACCAAACATTTTCAGAGTAATGACAGACACAGATCGTTGTTTGGCGTTCGGCGGCCTCTGTTAATTATGCGGCCACATGAGGTATGACTTTCAAATACCAACTACTACTATAGACACTCTGAACATAATAGGAATAAAAGCAGGCAAAATATATTTTTTCTTTTTTTTCTTCTTCTAAGACTGAAAAACAGTTGGTTATTTGAATGCAGACCTCATACCGCGGCCTAGAAATGTAGAGGCACCGCAGGACTCCAGACAGCCACAATATCAATGACATAGCAGACATCTGAGGTGAAGAACTTTTCATCATTTGGTTTTTCAGGAATGATTAAAACACAAAGCTTGGCATGTGAAATGGCTTATTCATAAAGCAAAACCTCTAGTTCTCTGGACCGTCTGCTCGTCCTCTCTGGATTGGCAGGTGGTGCACTATAAAAACATTTGACTTGGTTGGAAAACGGTTATTCATCACTACGAGGTGGAACTCGTTTTGACGACTTGTCATATCGAATCATTTCTGACCAATTGCGACACCACAGAAGGAGCCGTGACGGTGAGATCACAGAGAAACAGAGAGAGGAAACAGGGACAAACTAACACCATGGCATATGCAATGTGTGTGTTGGTGTGTGTATGCATGTGTGTGTGCGTGTGTGTCAGACACAGACACAAGCACAAAGTCATTCTATTGTTCTGATGTGCAATGAACTCAGTGTTAGCCAGGTGTCAAGAAATATCACAAAGAAAAGAGGAAGCAGTTCGGAAAGATTTAAGGATGCACCAAGACAGCACTGGGACACACCAAAAAGAAAGTTGCATCATGCTGAAAGATGGAAGAATGGTTTATAGGATGTGCCAAAATGAGAAAAAATTACAACAAATACTGCAAAAATCATTATCTTATTCAGCATTTTTGCCTTGTTCAAAAATGATCCAAATATCCTTAAAACAAGATCATTTTTAATTATTTTTATTTATTTAAAATAAATAGATTATAATTAATTTATTAATTTAATTTAGTATTGCAATGTAAGTTTATTTTTATTACTACAAATAGTTTTTGTTGTTATAAATCTCTCTAAATTAAGTTATGTATAAAACAACAATTTGCTAAAGGGGGTAATAAAAATAAACCTTAAATTATTCTCTGAAAGCATAAATAATTTGACTGGAAAAACAAGTCAAAAATACGGTAATTTTGCTGTAAAGAAGTCTTTAATTAACTCTGCTATAAGAGCTTTAATTGTAAAACCAAAAACATCTGTGAGATGAGTGTGATATGTGCAAATTTTTAGCGTTTGTCTTGTCTTGGTCGCTTTTGGCATTAACACGTCTCGCTCACTGAACCGTGTGTGTGTTAAAATGTGTGCTTATCAGCATGTCTGTGTGAATATTTGTGCAAAGTTCTGCCAAGCTTCTACTCTGATGGAACCGTCTGGAAGAGTGCTCCGAGGAATGAGCCCAAATCAGCATGATCCAACCACTGGGGCAGAAAGGAGCGGGGTTCAAGAGTGACTGCCAAAGCGCTCCACCCTACATGAGAGAATCATCTTTGTGCTCAGTGTTACATCTTCAACTGCACCACTACATTAGCTAGAATTGATGACTTAGCATGCTTATATACAGTAGAAGGTCCAATGTTAACTTTGAGGTGAATTCATCAGCTAAAATGAGATTGTATTGCTTTTCATATTTGTATTACTTTTATTAATTATATATTTTTAATATGACAATGCATATTTGTGACAAAGTGCAATGTATAGTGGAGCATTATGCAGAAAGAATAATCTATAGTACCGTTCAAAAGTTTGAGGTCAGTAAGATTTTTTTTTAAAGAAATTAATACTTTTATTCAGCTAAGACGCATGAAACTGTTCAAAAGTGAGTCAAGACATTTATTATGTAACAAAAGATTCCTATTTCAAACTTCTGTTCTTTTCAAAGAATCCTGAAACGCATGGATAATGTTTTAACATTAATAAAGGATTTAACATTGATAATAATAAAAAAAATTCAGCTCCGCCATTATAGTACTAAATTACATTTTAAAATATATTCAAATAGAAAACAGTTATTTTATATATTGTGTGTGTGTATATATATATATATATATATATATATATATATATATATATACATTTATTTCACAATATTACTGTTTTTACTGTATTTTGTGATCAAAGAAGCAGCATTAGTGAGCATAAGAGACTTCTTTCAAAAGCATTTAAAACATCTTACGACCTCAAACTTGATGTATTATTTAATAAGAGGAAAAACACTTAAGGCATCTTAAATAAAGTCCCTGATAATAAATTTTTCATGTGCGAAAAAGTTGTTAAAAAATGCCTAGATTTCTTTAGTTAGTAGATAGTTTGTCTGTGCTTTAAATCCCTCACATAGTAAGGTCAGACTATTGCTATTAAAATCCAATTCAAACCATGTAATGTCACAGCTCCCAATAAAGTTCCCGGGCCATTTCAATTCAGTGATACTTTGGACCTTGCTTATAAACAAGTACAAACGAGCCATTCAGTTTTTTATGACTTAAATATGCTAATCGTGGCCTGCTGTAATAAAAAAAAAACTAACAGGTTGAAGCTCATCTGCCATTTCTGCAAGGAACATAATTTGTCGATATAAATGTCTGAACATTATGGCGAGCAGTGGAGTGGCCTTCAGAGGAGCAGGGATGAAGGAGAGCCGCTCTTCTCTGTGGGGTCATGAGTGCCCTGCTGCTGCTGCCCCTGACAGATAAAAGCTGCTTCATAGCGGGAGGACGGAAGACAAGAAAAAGCCTCTGACCGCTGATCAAAAGCACTACTTTGTTTTTCAGGTGGAACGCTGGAGATGAAATGCTGTGTTTTCTGGCCTGTGGAGAGTCTGATGACTTAGGGGGTGAGGAGAGGTCAGGTGTGTATGTCGGGGGGTGGGTGATGGGACTCAATTGGAGTAATGGGAGATGGGGATGTAATATCAGGAAAAAGAACACCCACAATATGACAGCTGTAGAAGATAACAAGGAGCCATAAACTCATCAAATCAAAGAAATGCGTCAAGAGCAACATCACAAAGGTTCATTCACAGCCATATGAATGTGCTGTCACTGCTACGTCTGTTACATTGAAGTGTTGTCATGTGAAATGCAAGCAATGGGTTTATTTGTTAATTGATGTTAACCGGATTCCAACAATAGGCAAACAGTTGCAAGAACAAGAAAACAGTACTTCAAAAGAAAAACAATAAGTGCAAACACATTACTCTAAACTGACAGTTTAAATGACAGTTAAAGTGCGCTATCAGAAACAGATTATTTGAAGAAAAAGTGCTTTGTCTATACTGCTTGTAATGCGTACTATTTCTCATTTTAATCTCTTGTCCTTTTTTGTTAATGTTACTAATATCCTTCCAAGTCTTTGATGGCATACGACTGGTATTGATTCTGCTTAACTGTTTGTTCCATGGCAGATAAGTCCACAGGATTTATGTTATTTACAGTAGAAAGCGTCGAACAAACAAAATGAGACGTGTCCAGAAGTCCAGAAGGATGGTGTTATTAAGGGGTGTTTGTTAGGTACAAACAAGTAAGTTTAAATTGGTTATTGTTGCCGAGCAATATTGTGACTTGTTGCATTATTACAGAATGATTTGAGGTCACAGGGGTGTATTATGGCTTAAATAAAACAACTTCGAAAGTGAAAATATCATATTCAAATATTAATAATTATTATCATCTTTTGATTTGCGACTTTCACATTCCACATACAAGAGAAAATCATTTCAGTTGTGAAGTATAAAATCCATTGTATTATCAAAAACTCAGTATAGCTACAAGGTTATTTAATCAGATTTTTAATGAATATTCATATATTATTATTTTATATTAATTAAATGTATATTATTTAATAAAAATGTAATACTTCAGTACCATTTAATATAATATACCCCCCCCCCCCCCACCAAATATTCTGTAAAAACAGCAGTTATATAAACTCATAACGTCATAAGACTTTCTTACCGCCCAGTTTTACGTTCTTTAAATTTTCGCTGTCCTGCATTGGAGATTTAGTTCACACTAAAATGAAAATTAAGTTATTATTTACTCTACTTGTGTTGTTCGGACCACAAAAGGAGCTCATCCATATAATGGCAGTGTCACGGTATACAAATTCGTTGTTTCCTTCTCGTCTCGTGTTTATGTTGTTGTATGAATGCACGTGCGTTGTGGGCGTGATTGTGTGTCATTGACTAATCCACTCCAGCGGATCATCATCTCATTCACCAGCTGCAGCCCATCTCACCACTCTATATAAACTTACCGTTGTCTCATTCCTTTTGTCAGATCGTTGTTTGATGTGTCCTTTGTCGGTGTTCCAGTCCTGTCTGCCCTCCTGTTCGTGTTCCCGTGATCATCGTCGTCTTGCTGGAGTTTTCGTCTCTCACGTCTTCGTTTGGATATTTCTTCATCTTTCATCTCACCATCTGATCCGGTTCTGGTCCTGGTCATTGAAGTCCCTGCGCCACCATTCCACGCCCGTTGTCTTGAGACTTTTGTGTTCACGTACCAAATAAAACGTTAACTCGCTATTGCTTCCTGTCTTCAATCCTGAGAGCATGACAGAACGATCTGACACAGGAATGGAAGCAGCGAGTGCGTCAGCCTCGTCGTTGGAGGAATTCATCCACCACAGCATTAGAAGGATGGATTCTCAAGAGAGGAATCTCAACGACACGGGTCGTGCTGTTCAATCCTTGGTGGCGCAGGTGTCCGAGCTCACCCAGCAGATCCAACTTCTACGAGCTCCCACTGCGCCGCCCACACCAGCTGTTCCCCTCACACCACCTGAGAACCCTCTCCAGTCGGAGCCCCGCCTGCCTGTGCCTGAGTCGTATTCTGGTGAGTCTACACACTGTAGAGCGTTCCTAACGAGATGTTCAATGCACTTTACCCTCCAGCCCAGAACTTTTTCCACGGAACAGGCCAAGGTGGCCTTCGTCTTGACTCTTTTGACTGGAAGAGCGCAATAGGGGGAACGGCTGTGTGGGAGAACCAAGACCCATGTTGCGTCTCGTTCCAGACACTCTCCGCAAAAATGAAGCTGGTGTTCGACCGAGCGGTCGCCGGAAGAGAGGCGGCGAGGGTACTGGCCGACCTGCGTCAGGGTGACAGGTCGGTCTCGGATTTCTCTATTGAGTTTCGGACCCTGGCGGCAGAGTGTCAATGGAACGAGGAGGCGCAGTGGGACATGTTCCTGCATGGGTTGGCTGACCGCGTCCAGAAGGAGATCTACGCCCTGGACCTCCCCACTTCATTGAATGGACTCATTGAGTTGGCGTTGCAGGTGGACGCTCGACTATCCAGAGTCGAACGACGGGCATTGTCCACCCGCACGCCTGGCGGAGCTGAGGGTCCACGGTTCAGCGGCGGGGACGCGGTCAGCCCTGTCTACGATCACGAACCCATCCAGGTAGGGCGAGCTCGGCTTTCCCGGGAGGAGAAGGAGAGGCGGAGGTCCCAGGGCCTCTGTCTTTACTGCGGAGGTGCGGGACACTTTGCCTACAACTGCCCGTTAAAAGGTCAAGCCCGATAGTAAACATGAGGCTACTATCGGGTGGGATCTCCGCCGAAAAGACCTCATCTACATCTACGCTCCTTCCGGTAAGACTAAGATGGTCAGTGCACCAGAACAACTGCACAGCACTTCTGGACTCCGGGGCTGAAGGTAATTTCATGGACTATACATTTGCACACAAGTTTCAGATGCCCTTCAAGCCTCTCACACACAAGATTGCTGTACATGCACTGAACGGTCAGAATCTCCCTACCATTTCATTCATCACTGAGGATATTACACTCATCACTTCTGGCAACCACTCCGAGACTATTTCTTTTTTTTTACTGGATTCACCCCTGACACCCATTGTTCTTGGTCACCCTGGCTCATCCGTCACAACCCTCGTGTGGACTGGCATCAAAACGTTGTGCTGGAGTGGAGCAAGGAATGTCCTAAGTCTTGTCTTGCGTCTGCCTGTCCGTCTGTGCCTGTTTCTGTGTTTCAGGAGGAAGCAGGGGATTTGTCAAACGTGCCCACGGAGTACCGTGACCTGAAGGAGGTGTTCAGTAAGTCTCGTGCTGCTTCTCTTCCTCCGCATCGTCCCTATGACTGTGCTATAGATTTATTACCAGGTAAGTCTCCGCCTAAAGGCAAGTTATATTCGCTTTCTGTCCCAGAGAGGGAGGCTATGGAGAAATATATTTCTGATTCTCTAGCAACCAAGTTCATCCGAACTTCCTCTTCTCCAGCGGGGGCGGGGTTCTTTTTTGTGGGGCAGAAGGACGGGTCTCTGCGACCTTGTGTTGATTACCGGGGGTTGAACAACATCACGGTAAAGAATACTTATCCTTTGCCGTTGATGTCTTCGGCCTTCGAGAGGTTGCAGGGAGCGTCAATCTTCACAAAACTGGATTTACGTAACGCTTATCATTTGGTTCGCATTAGGGAGGTGGATGAGTGGAAGACTGCTTTTAACACCCCCAGGGGGCACTTTGAATATTTGGTCATGCCGTTCGGGCTGTCCAACTCCCCAGCAGTCTTCCAGGCATTGGTCAATGACGTGTTGCGAGACATGATAGATCAGTTCATATATGTCTACCTGGATGACATATTGAT
This sequence comes from Siphateles boraxobius, assembly GCF_051911475.1. Taxonomy (NCBI): domain Eukaryota; kingdom Metazoa; phylum Chordata; class Actinopteri; order Cypriniformes; family Leuciscidae; genus Siphateles; species Siphateles boraxobius. The sequence goes on from NW_027509219.1 coordinate 18,641,309, forward strand.
TTTTTCTGCTTCTCTCCAGGAACATGTGCAACACGTCCGACGAGTGCTTCAGAGGTTGCTAGAGAATGGGCTTTTTGTCAAGGCGGAGAAATGCGTTTTCCATGCACAGTCTGTTCCTTTCCTAGGTTACATCATTTCGTCTGAAGGAGTGCGTATGGACCCTGAGAAGGTAAAGGCTGTGGTAGAGTGGGAAAGTCCAGATTCCCTTAAGGCCCTACAGAGGTTTCTGGGGTTCGCCAATTTCTACCGGCGTTTTATTCGCAACTTCAGCCAACTAGCTGCACCTCTGACTGCCTTGACCTCTCCCGGAACGACGTTCAGGTGGTCAGACACATCTGAAGCTGTGTTTGCCAAATTGAAAGGCCACTTTGTTTCAGCCCCCATCCTTATTGCCCCTGATTCCTCACGTCAGTTCGTGGTAGAGGTCGATGCGTCAGAGGTGGGGGTAGGTGCAGTTCTGTCCCAGCGCTCTTCTGCAGACGACAAGATGCATCCTTCGCGTTTTTGTCTCATCGTTTATCCCCAGCCGAACGCAATTACGACATTGGTAACAGGGAGTTGTTGGCAGTCAAGTTAGCATTGGAGGAATGGCGCCACTGGTTAGAAGGGTCGGGGGTACCTTTTATCGTCTGGACTGACCACAAGAACCTAGAGTACATCAGAACCGCTAAAAGATTGAACTCCAGGCAGGCTCGGTGGGCACTTTTTTTCGGTCGTTTTGATTTTTCTCTCTCGTACCGCCCGGGTTCTAAGAACATCAAACCCGACTCTTTATCTCGCATTTTTGATCGCTCCGAACGCCCGGATACTCCCGAGTGCATTTTACCCGAAACCCTATTTGTTTCCACACTCACATGGGAGGTCGAGTCGAAGGTCAGAACGGCCTTAGAAGGGGTAACGCCTCCGCCCGGTTGCCCACCGAATCGCTTATTTGTGCCGAAGGGATTAAGGTCTGACGTCATCCAGTGGGGTCATTGCTCCAACGTGGCTTGTCATCCAGGAGTTAATCGCACTAGTTTTTTAGTCAAGCAACGATTCTGGTGGCCACTTATGGCCTCGTGACATTCACAGTTTTGTTTTGGCTTGCTCGGTTTGTGCCACTGGTAAGACTTCCAATCGACCCCCAGATGGGTTACTTCAACCGCTGCCAGTCCCTTCGAGACCCTGGTCCCATATCGCTCTAGATTTTATTACCGCCCTCCCGCCCTCCCAGGGTAACACAGTCGTTTTGACCGTGGTGGACCGGTTCTCGAAGTCGGCTCATTTTATCGCCTTACCCAAATTACCCTCAGCTAAGGAGACAGCGTTGACAGTCGTGGACCACGTCTTTCGCTTACATGGCCTCCCGATGGACGTGGTCTCCGACAGGGGACCCCAGTTTGTGTCCAAATTTTGGTGAGAGTTTTGTAGATTACTGGGAGCGACGGTTAGTCTGTCCTCAGGGTTTCACCCCCAGAGCAATGGCCAAACCGAGAGAGGCAACCAGGATCTGGAGAGGGTGTTACGATGTTTGGTTTCCAAGAATCCTTCCTCATGGAACAACTGTCCATGGTGGAGTACGCCCACAACACATTACCAGTGTCGGCCACGGGCCAATCTCCGTTTGAGTGTAGTTTAGGTTACCAGCCACCAATTTTTCCCAGTCTGGAATCCGAGGTCGCGGTCCCCTCCGCTCACGCCTTCGTCCAGAGGTGTCACCGCACTTGGACTAGAGCCCGTGAGACTCTACTCCAGGTGGGGGCGCGCACCAAGGCCAAGGCCGATCGCCACCGGTCGAAGCCACCCGTATACGTCGTTGGTCAAAAAATGTGGCTTTCAACAAGAAACATTCCTCTCCGCTCCGTTTCTAATAAACTGGCTCCCAAATTCATTGGCCCGTTCACTGTCGCCAAGATCATTAGTCCGGTGGCAGTCCGCCTAAATTTACCTCCGGCGTACAGGAGGGTTCATCCCGTTTTTCATGTCTCCAAAATTAAGCTTGTGTTTCATTCTCGTATTAATCCGCCAGCCCCGGTTCCTCCCCCACCGCGACTCGTAGATGGGGAGACCACTTATACGGTCAATCGCATTCTGGACTCTAGGCGGAGGGGATGCGGATTTCAGTAATTGGTGGACTGGGAAGGTTACGGTCCAGAGGAGAGAGGTTGGGTACCTGCTAGAGACATTCTGGATCACTCCCTCATCGATGATTACAATCGACAGGTAAGGGAGTCTGAGAGCGCCAGGAGGCGTTCTTAGGAGGACGGGTACTGTCACGGTATACAAATTTGTTGTTTCCTTCTCGTCTTGTGTTTATGTTGTTGTATGAATGCACGTGCGTTGTGGGCGTGATTGTGTGTCATTGACTAATCCACTCCAGCTGATCATCATCTCATTCAACAGCTGCAGCCCATCTCACCACTCTATATAAACTTACCGTTGTCTCATTCCTTCTGTCAGATCGTTGTTTGATGTGTCCTTTGTCGGTGTTCCAGTCCTGTCTGCCCTCCTGTTCGTGTTCCCGTGATCATCGTCGTCTTGCTGGAGTTTTCGTCTCTCACCGTCTTCGTTTGGATATTTCTTCATCTTTCATCTCACCATCTGATCCGGTTCTGGTCCTGGCCATTGAAGTCCCTGCGCCACCATTCCACGCCCGTTGTCTTGAGACTTTTGTGTTCACGTACCAAATAAAACGTTAACTCGCTATTGCTTCCTGTCTTCAATCCTGAGAGCATGACAGGCAGTGAATAGCGACCATCATCAAGCTTTTTAAAAAAATGCAAAAGTATCACAGAATAATCCCATGTGACACATGTCATATATTCCAAGTGTTCTGGGGGCATACGATAGGGTTTGATGAAAAACAAACCCAAATTGAATGTATTATTTAATGGAAATCCTTTCCTTGGCCATTGGTCTTCTGTGCTCTACTGTGAGTTCAATGTGACTCTATTAGCGCTGCAGTTCACTTCGACGAAAAAAAAACAAGTTGTGAGAAATCAAGATTAATGAAAACATATGAAATATTTTTTTCATATTTAAAACATTTATCTGCTGTGTTTGCCACAACAAAAGGTTATCGCGTGCACATCTGTCGAATGTCATTCTGACTGTCATCAGACAAATGGAGATGTTCAACTCAGTGAAGAAAGTACACAGATACTTTTTGGAATTCTAGGCATTGTATTTCATGACGTGTTTTTTGGCGAGTCGGAGTGAACTGTGGTGCTAATAGTCACATGAATGCGCAGTCAAGCATGATAGGTCAGGATTTCCATTAGTAATACATTTCATTTTGGTTTGTTTTTCACCAAACTGTATCGTTTACCCCCAGAACAGTTGAAATATACCTCACATGTTGGATAAGACCATTCTGTGATACTTTTGCATCTTTTTTAAAAGCTTGATGCTGGTCGCTATTCACTGCCATTATATAGACAAGTGCAAGCTTGACTTTTTTAAATTTCTCCTTTTGTGGTTCAAAAAACAAAGAATGGCATACTGCATTAGAACAACACCTGGTGAGTAAATGATGACTTAATTTAATTTAGAGATTAACCATTCCTTTTAAGGGGAAATTTAGGAGCAATCTTACTGAACTTGAAGTTCTGTAACCATATTAGATCCCATCTGGTCTTGGGCAGTTGGACAATCTCCATAGTTATTGTATTTAAACATGTTCCACACTCTTTTGTTCATGATATAAGCAAATGATCAACCTCATCCCTAATCTAAAGGGTTTAAGATTCTTACCTCCTTCGATGGGACTCTGGAGCCTTTCCTTCGTGTCCACCAGGTTTCCACCGTGGCAATAAGACAGGAGAGCACTACACCAGCTGCTAGTACAAAGAAGACCCCAGCAAAACTGTGGATGTCCAAGGCACTGGCACTCTTCCGAGTGCCCACAGGAGAGTACAGGTCACACGGACTATCCCGCGGCCACCACTTCAGCTTCAAGATGTCCATGTCCCCATTCTGCTGAAGCTCTAAGATCCTGGACACAGCAAGAAAACAGACACACATATGGATGAATCTTTATTTCGGAGGCACTTTTCAGATTACTTCAAATTATGTCTATGATACAGCATTATTCCTGTAATAGAGGTCATTAAGAATCCATACCATCAAATATCAGGCCAAAACGTATTTCAAGAGGATTTTGTCTGGAAGTGTGATGGTGTGGATTTCTGATATTGTGTGTGATGGTATTTTTTTGGATGGATGTTTTTTTGGGCCTTTTGGAAAAACAATTTGACTTCCTAATAAAAACAAGTTACCTAGCTGTTAATTAACTTTGAACTCATGAAAACAGTTTTGTTTCTGAATTATTATAAATCACTAACTTTATTTATAATTTTGTTCTTATTGAGGTTCTTGAAATCTCAGACACAAAATGAATCGTGGTTAATTGATTTAATATATCAATACTCCCAGTTTCTGTTAATAAAAACAAGCAACTTTGTCAGAATTACAACAGAAATACCAAAAATATCCTATAAATATCCAATAATGGATTGAATATTGAGAGGCTCAAAATAAGAAAATTCAGGCAATTCCTGCACTTTTTAAAAAGAGGAAAAAGTAAGAGACCCATAAAATCCACTATAATCAACCATCTAAAAGTAGTGTATTTCTATTCAAAATGACAGGAGACAGAGAAGTTCCCCTAACTAAAGTTGGCTAAAGTAAGACAAATATGAAGCTTCTTTTGATAACTGAATGCTGCACTCCATGCCTGGACATTTACTACTGGCCTAAATATATGCATGATCGTGCACAATTTTATTGTGTGTCGCATTACAGAAATGGACTGTGTTATGGATTGAAATTGAATGTCAGATTGCTTCATTCTTACACATTAATTGAGCCACTGAGATCTGTGTAACACCCTATAAATAAATCGTAATGGTCCCAGTCTGTTCAACGGCATCTGTTGCTGCAGTGATTTACTTTTTTCCCCCAACACCAGGGGGCAGTGTCTCCTCAGAAATAATGGCATCTTCCTCACCATAAAGAATGAGTGTTTTCTGATGTAGTGATGGCAGTTTGTACTAATGCCAGTCCAGCGGCTGCAAATGAATGATAATGAATACAGGACACAAAGGTTTAGGAGAATTTGCTCATTGATTGGCTGATCTGTATTGCGTGGCGGTCTCTCTCTAGCCTGATTGTCTGCAGTCAGGAGTCAGCGCACATTTAGCCCCAGAGGAGGAGACTAGCGCGCTTCCAAGAGCCCATATTCACATCCAAACTGCAGCTGCAGCAAACACTTATCCAAACAGCCACACACACAATGGAAATGTTCAGAATTCATAGTAACACACAATGATGTCTAAAATCCTGTTCAACATTTATTCAAAAAGCTCCCGTTCATTCTTTATATCCATATCCCTGTCTCATAACAATATAATATAGGAGTAAAAAAAAGTCCTATTGCACGAAACAGATGGAGAATGACCCATCCACATTCTGCTACGGACACAGCTCACAGGACTCACAACAAGGTGGGCCAATGTTGAAAGATTTGCTTTATAGATCACATTTTAAACGTGCCAACAACATTTAGCAATGCAACACCGCCCACATATGTTGCATTAGAGGATTCGGATTGCGATAGCAGAGACCTGAAACAACATTGAGGACAATTCAAGAGAACAGCACAAAACATACCTGGGGAGCTGTGATCCAGTGCCATTACAATGCCAAGTACTGTGACTGAGTAAGCAAAGATGTAATCAACATCCCACTGATGGAATTCTTGAAAGTGAAAGAATGAGTTAACTCAAAATCAAAAATGAACTACACTCTTAAAAATAAAGGTTCTTCAAAGGTTCTTTGTTGGGGTATATGGTTCCGTGAAGAACCTTTTACATCCAAGGAACCTTTCCATTGCACAAAAGGTTCTTTGTAGCGCCAAGAGGTACTTTAGATTGTAAAATGGTTCTTCACCATCAGTCTCATGTGACCTCACATTGTTGGAGTAAATTTGTGTCCCATACAATGATTTATTTGTGGCGGCATGCCACAATCTCTGCACTGACCGCCACAAAAAGATTTGAAGTGTTAGTTGATGATTACAGCATTTTTTTTTACTAGATCTGTAATGAGATGAGTTTGTAAACTTGTTTTCCGCCTAAATAAAAGCTGGACTGCAGTTTCCGTCAAAATAAAAGCTCACGTGCATGTAGCAATTTGCATTTAATGATTTTTTGATCATAACAGCTCTTCAATGTATATGTTAAAATATAATTATTATCATTAATTAACAATAATAGTTTCAGCCTCAAGAGTGTGCAGCAGAAACCTTTTGCCTTATGTCGATTTTGTGTGAATTTACAATTTTGTCTGCATGCCTAACAGTTTACATTGCATTATTACATTTGTATTCATACACTGTCATGTAATTTGACCAATTAATTAAATAATAATACAGACTGCAAATAAAACATAATAGACCGCTATGTTAATTCGCGCAAACTATTGTTATTGGTTGTTTTGCCGTTTTACTTTGAGCATGATTGGTTAATCTGTCTGTCTTCCAGGAAACTGTCCAATGAGAATGTGAGCGGCTCTGCGCGCCTATTTTAAGTTTGAAAATACGTCCGTTACTCTCGGTCGGTAAACAGCTGCTGCTTGCGTTGATTACTCGGTCAGACCTGGATTATTTTATATCTGCCTGTTGAATTCCTACATTTTGATATGTCAATGAAGAACAAAGCTGGAATGTGAACAGAGGAATACTGGCGATATCAGGTAAGAAAACATTTTTTCTAACGTTTAGGGACACGGGTAACGGTCATAGGCTTAACGTTACTGCAACCTCATAAGATAAATAAGTTATCTCTGTGTGTGTTTTTGTACTGCTTCACCATTAGCGTAGCGTTATTAGCACGTATTTCAATGTAATGTTAGTACCATCTGACATTGCTGTGTTTTGTTGTTGGTAACGTTATGTGTTTAATGTTGTCAGCTAACGTTAGTTTAAAACTCAAACGCATAAGAGGTAAAAAAAAAACGTCATTTATTCGTTAGAAGTATGTTTACATAACCTCTTCAAACACTGATAACGATATTGAAAATATATTTGTTTACATTATTATTATATTTTTTAGATCAAGCATTGGAATAAGATTTTTATCGGGGGAGAACACCCAACAGAAAGACCCATTCACCAACTACAGTAAGTTAATTTTACCCACTGTTCAAAAACCTACTCTGGGATTAATGTATAGTATTAAGTATGATTTTCATCTTTAAAGTAAGACATTTAACATTACTGATAGAAAGTCTGAGTAACTTTTTGGTTTTTTCTGCTGAAGTGGGGCACTGAAAGGGGATTCATGTCACCTTCATCAGTCCTTTCTTTAATCACTGGAAACCATTAAGGGAAAGACCCTCAGACGTGTCATAATAGGATAAATGCTGCTGCAGGTAAAATTATTTGATGGTTTGATTTTGGTGTTAGTTACCTATTGGCTTTTTTTTTGTGTGTGCTTCCTTTGCTATTATACACATTTCTGATGGGATTGCCATGCTTTAAGTGTATGTTTACATTTTTAATCATGTAATAACAGTCTCAAAGATTTTAACAATTTAAATCAATTTTAAGATTGTTTAAAGGAATGGTAAAAAAAAAAGAATGCTTTTTAAGGACTTTTCATTGAATAATTTCTTCTTTCCCCCCTTCAGATTCGCCCAAGTATCCAGCTGATTACTGGCAATTTGGTGGAGGATTATTCTTTAGCTGCTACATTGCACTATCACTTCTGGTACGGATTCATTGACCTTTTGTGTTATTTTTTTATTTGACCTAATTTAATAAATTTCTTTTAATTAGTACAATGTACGGTTAGGATTCTGAATTAAAACAGTGTAATGTTTCTCCACAAATATTATCAGAAATATACGGAGCCCCCAGGGGTCAGGCAAAAATTGTTGAAACAATATAAACCTGCATTGAAAGATATGTGAAAGAGCAACAGACCACAACCCTCTCAGCTCAATACCAAAATTTGTTGATTTCATTGTACTTAATATTTTAAAAATACCTGCATGTAATTACAGCTGTAATTAATATTAATATTCCTAAAGACCTCTTAGCCGAATCACACATTAGCAGCTAAAGTGTTTTACAATACAACATCAACACAATAAGTACATTGAAACCATAGGCCCCTAAGTATGCTCTTTTTAGATATAATATTATTAAAACATATATATATATATATATATATATATATATATATATATATATATATATATATATATATATATAAAAATCACCATAAAATACTGTGTGCTTGTTTTCACAGGATCCTCCACACCCAACCCCAGCCATCGTCCTAAAGGACTGCGAGAATGGGAACCCTTTAGCCAGTGGCAGTGTTTCCATTAGGATGGATGGAGAGGACATGGTTGAAGATGAGGGACATTGACGTTTCGCTGGGTGTTTGCCTGCTCTACTCGATGTATCAAATCTATAATGTCGCCTACCCAAAGTGCCTGAGAAAGACATTGTTGTTTTTTGAGGCTTTTGTTTTTAAAGGAGTGGACCAGTCCCTATTTGTGTGAAGAGAGTTTATAATTCCCTGTAGTACAGTTCTGTCTTCTGCTATTTCTCTTACAATGGGATTTTACAAGGGATGGCTCACCCAAAAATGAAAATTATCATCATTTACTCACCAGCAGCCATCAACTCTCTGGTTACCAACATTCTTCAAAATATCTGTTGTGTTCAACAGAAGAAAGAATTGTGTGCAGGTTTTGAACAACTTGGGGGTGAGTAAATGATGATTATTTTCATTTTTGGGTGTGCTATCCCTTTAATTATAAGCGAAACAGAAACCAGGCATTGTTAACCATGTTCTCTCCATCCTTCCAACTATCTCTTTAATACTTTAAGTTGCAGTTTTCATTTGGAGTGGACTGTTTATTATTGTAGAGTCTGGTTTATTTGTTGAGTCTGTTTTCTGCTGATATCTGGTTTATTTTAGTGTTTCTGCTGTCTTCACGTTTTAAATTAAAACGTCTGATTCATTGAAATTAAATGTATAATGAAATGTTTGTCTGATTCATGAAATGAATACATTTGGCCATAGGCCATAAAAATAAAATAATTTTTATTCCTGCATTTTCTTTGTATGTTTGTTTACTATGGGTGTCAAAAAACCTTTTCATAAATGGTTCTACAAAGAACCTAATAAAGTGACATGAAGAACTGTTATAGGTTCTTTAAAGAACCTTTGAGAAGGGTTCTTTGCAGTTCCGAAAAAGGTTCTTTATGGCACTAAGAAAAAATAGGTTCTTCAAGGAACCTTTCAGTGAAAGGTTCTTTGGGGAACCAAAAAAGGTTCTTCTATGGCATCGCTGTGAAACCCCCTTTTTGGTTCTTCCTGGCACCTTTATTTTTAAGAGTGTATACTAAAAAAGCACCTTGACTAATGCAGTATATTCCAGTTCCTGAGAAGCCATGCAATATCTTTGTGTTGCCAATAATTCACAAAACAATCATGCTTTGCAAATATATTTTGAGTCATTATGAGACAACCTATAAAAGGAACATTAAAAGATTTTAAAAAGTACAGCAAGACTGCTTTAATGTAATAGGAGGAAGGATGCAGGTGGTGTGTGTTATTTTAGTATTATTTAAATACTATTAACAGTATTTATTACAATTTTTAATTAGTTTTAATTTTTGTACTTTATTTTAGCTTTCCTTTTTATGTTGTTGTAATTTTAGTACTTCAACTTAAACTTATCAGTTAGACGTCAAGGTTAAATTTTTTTTTGTCTACATTTTATTTTATTTAACTTTTATGCTTTTAAGAGCTTTGGTTAACAATAACTCCAAACTGTTCGAGTGAGGTTAGATAAATGATCCCCCAACATGGTGACAGATATGTACATTTAGCTATTTTAACATTGGAGCATTTTCCAATTTATGTTTTAATTTTCCATGGTATTAAACTACTGTGATGATTGAGTTCTGAGATGAGATGTCTTGGTCTTCAGTAACACAGCTATTCCTTTAAGACCTCATTCCCACTGGAGGCCACCACAGAAAAACTCCTATCACAGGCATATGGAACGGCCTACTCTTGAAAAATTAGTCTGTGACATATATGAGTGTTGCCATGATGGATGTGTCAACACTTGGTGGGCCAACATGCCATGAGCTGCCTCAGGGCTGAGATAATAGGTTACATCTGACCACACTGATAGGATGGCAAGGAGGAGGCAAGTATGGATTGTGTAACCATTCTTAAAGGTAAATTCTATTCTATTCTATTCTATTCCACTTTTCAACCCAAGTCTAATACAAGTGTCAACATTCAAGGACTTGGAAAAATTCAAGGTGTTGAAAAGAGCGTTTCTGACCTTGTGGTTTTCCAGCAGCTGGTACTGGGGAAATTAAAGGTCTCTGTGTTTAATGAATTAACACCCTGGTGTTTTTAACAAATTAGGAGTGGTGAGATCCACAGGAATTAACACCAGGTACTTTTCCTGTGAGAATCAACTGCCCAGTTTTGCCCTTGAGGAAACGCCACATGTTTGTCTTCAGAAGTCTCAGGAGAGACATGACAGTAGACATCTCAGAGATAACCAGATTTTACCTTGTTTGTTGAGAAGATAAGCCCACTGATGGCCATATGCTGAAAGATTTTTTTTTTTACTAAACTTCTCTAAAAAGTTTTTGACTTGGATTTTTTTCCCCTCAAGCACTTAAAATGTCCCTTTAAAAAAAAAAAAACCTGCATAAAAACGCAAAAAACAAATCACTTGATGAGCATGGGTTTCTTTCTCACATTGGCTGTTTACATGCCCCCTTTTTTGTTTCAACCGGAATGAATTAATTCCGACTAATGGACTTTTACACAACAGTCATTTATGACATTACATTTAAAAAACTGCAGCTCGTTCCACGCCTCATTAAGCCATTTCTACATCATTTCTACATCATTGCACATGCGCACTCCTTTCAAGTTTCGTCTTTCGATCCAATTAAATGTTTACATACTCTCCCGATTGGATTAGAAAAGGAATATAACCTTTTGATCAGATCGAAATTTTATTCGCATCGACCTCAATCGAATCGATTAAAGTGTTTACATGAATCATTTTTAGTCTGACTGAGCCGTCAATTTGATTGCTAAAGGATTATTTGGTTGCATGTAAACTTAGCCATTGATGTGTTTCCTATTGAATCCGGAAGTTTGGACATGCCACTTTTATTTAAATAGCCCAAAAAGTTGCTTTAAAACACTATTTCTTTTTAAAAGCATTTTACAAATAAATTTGAATTACTAATAAATATTTGAAATAATATCCCTGCAGTAGCATATAGATGACCTCTATATGCTATCTAGATGACCTCTATATGCTATCTAGAAGTTTACAGACACACAATTCTAATTCAAATTTTATGAGATCTTCAAAAAATGTGCCCTTTTACTAAAAAACCGACTCAAACCTGCTGCTTTCCCTTCAGGGCACTTATAGAGAAACAGTGGCTTCATAACAGCAAACATTTTTATTTGTTCTTTATTCCCTCTCCTCCCAAAATGGAGTGATAAATGGAGGGAAAGGTGAGTGAGGACGAAGAGAAGGAGATAAGCGGTGTGCGTGCTGAACAAGTTGTGCTCGACTGACAGGCCAGCGCAAATCGCAAGCAACAAATTCACCTGCTCCGATCTGTTTTTGTCTTTGAATTGCACTATCACTGACCAGCGCAGTCAGGGGAGTTCAGCTGGCTTTGGTCCATGTTCAATGTCAGGGGCTAAACACAAACACTTGGCCCTGTTAAACACAAACACTTGGTGCGCTGACCAACTGGCCCCAGTCTTCACGCAGATCTTCAACAGATCATTGGAGCAGTGTGAAGTTCCCTTCTGCTTCAAGCACTCCACTATCATTCCTGTCCCCAAAAAACCCAAAATCACTGTCGCTCTCAGGTCTGTGGTCATGAAGTCGTTTGGAAGACTGGTGTTGGCCCACCTGAAGGACATCACTGGATCCCTGCTGGATCCCTTTCAGTTTGCTTACAGAGCAAACAGGTCTGTTGATGATGCATTTAACATGGGACTGCATTATATCCTGCAACATCTCGACAGACCTGGGACTTATGCAAGGATCTTATTTGTGGACTTCAGTTCGGCCTTCAATACCATCAAGCCTGATCTTCTCACAGCCAAACTGACCCAGCTCTCCATACGATGCTCGATCTGTCAGTGGATCACCAGCTTCCTGATGGACCGGCAGCAACGAGTGAGACTGGGGAAACACACATCCAGGACTCTCACCACCAGCACTGGCGCCCCCCAAGGGTGCGTTCTCTCCCCACTGCTCTTTTCCCTGTACACTAATGACTGCACTTCTAAAGACCCCACTGTCAACCTCCTGAAATTTGTAAATGACACCACTGTCATTGGTCTCATCCAAAACGGTGACGAGTCTGCTTACAGACTGGAGGTTGAACAGCTGGCTGTCTGGTGCAGTTATAACAACCTTGAGCTGAACGAGCTCAAAACAGTGGAGATGATCGTGGACTTCAGGAGGAACAACCCAGCACTCCCCCCACTCACCATCATGAACAGCACTGTGGAAGCAGTGGAGTCATTAAGGTTCCTGGGCACTTCCACCTCTCAGGACCTGAAGTGGGACCATCACATTGACTCCGTTGTGAAAAAAGCACAGCAGAGACTGTACTTCCTTCGCCAGCTGAGGAAGTTCAACCTGCCACAGGAGCTGCTGATTCAGTTCTACTCAGCCGTCATCGACTCTGTCTTATGCACTTCCATCACTGTCTGGTTTGGTTCAGCTACCAAATCAGACATCAGGAGACTACAACGGACAGTCCAGACTGCGGAGAGGATCATTGGTGCCCCCCTGCCAAACCTCCAGGACCTGTACTCTTCCAGAATGAGAAAGAGAGCAGGTAAAATCATCACAGACTCCACTCACCCTGGACACCACCTGTTTGAACTGTTACCGTCAAGACGGAGACTCAGATCACTGGCCACAAGAACATCTCGGCACAGGAACAGTTTCTTCCCACAGGCCATTTCCCTCCTGAACAGTTAACACACCTCCCAAGGCATATGTCTTTAAGTGCAATACTCCCACTGTTTAGTGCAATATCCTACAACTCAGGTGATACTTATATGTACATTTATTTATTTATAATATTCAAAACACTGTAAATATGTTCATAATCTGTAAATCTGAAAATGTCGACTATTCTGACTAAACCCAACTGTGATACTTTTTATTCTCATATATTTATATTTTTTATTCTTATAATTTGTAGTATTATGTTTCTTGTTGTATTTGTATATGTCCACTGGAAGCCTCAGTACCAAAACCAATTCCTTGAGTGTGCAAGCACACTTGGCAATAAAGCTCTTTCAGATTCTGTTAACAGCACAAGTCCAGATCAACCTGATTCTCCATGACAACTGGGTGATCTGGTAACTGCTACAAGCTTTCTTTTAAGACCCCAGTATGACACTGAGTGCGAATCTTTGTCTTTCAGTGCACCTGGTTGCGGTAGCACTTCAAACTCATTTTTCTGTGCTTTGGGGATGATGCGGTTGGGGATTTGCAGTTCTCTCCTCAGGTCTGTCTGTCATGTAGTCTTCTCGCTTGCCTCTCGGGCCCTATGCGCTGAATCGAGTGTGGACTGCTGGAGCTGTTGCTATGGCAACCAGCTGCGGCAGAAATGATCACGTTATTAGATGTCTCTGTCTGCGGGGAGACAAACTATTTGATAAGAGCTGGGAAAACACGATGAGAAAAGGAACAAAAAGACAAAGGCAAGCAGTTCTTTTGACTGGGAAATACAGATGTAATTTTCTCTCAGCTTATCAATATGAACCAGATAACTGAAGGATGTTAGACATCTCAAAAGATTGTGAAAGACACTTATATCAGTATAATAGCCACTATAATAGCCATAGATTTCAATCTCTCTATGTAGACCCGCAGACCCCATATACTGTACATTCAAAAGAAATGTTAAGTTGTAGCAATCCAAATGATCAAACAGGAGGACTTTTAAACTGACTTTTAATGAACACAGAGGGAACCCAAGCACTACATACTCAAACAGAACATTAACACTAGACAAGTAACTGAGGAAAATTAAGGGCTTAAATACACAAGGGAAGCTAATCAACAGAACAGGTGTGAACTAATTGCAAACCAACCAGTGGCAGGAAAATGAGAACAAAGGAAACAGGAACTAGAACTAAACCAAACCGAAACACAATAAGTGTGTTTGATTTAGTCTTCGGCTGGATGTAACGGAGCTGCCGCTTGCAGTCGGGGAGGAGTTGAAAACGGAGAGGAGAAGTCAGACACATTCTGCTTCCTGTAGTGTTTGCATGGTTTATCAACGCTGAACTGAAATAAATGCAAAATTTGTCAAATACACAGACGTTTCAGAGACATATTCAATACTTTGTGTACTGCTTAATACAGCGTCTGTTTGTAGAATAAAGTTAAACATAAGCCTATTCTATTTAAATACCAATATAGTAGGGGATCTTCATTTTTTATCAGGTTTATTTTGATAAACAAAACACAATATAACATTGCAACTACATGAAGAGCTTTTGCTGTTATAAAAATACAGATTTATGAGCATTAGCGGAACTGAAGGTGTCAGAATAAACACGAAACACATGTGATCGTTGTCATGCGGTGATCCCGGCCAATCATGGAACAGCTGTGTCGTTATCAGAGCTTGTGCAGCCGCTCTTGAGAAGCTGCACCGTCTGAGTCAGCTGTAAGCTCTCAAATCGTTCTCGCGGTATTTTGATGCCATATGTCACAGTGTCGGTGCGGTTTCAAGCCGGACAAAATTTCTAACAGGCATGCATTGCTTCAAGTCAGACACCAATTGGTCTGCGCAGAACTGCATGAAGTGAAACAAGAATAATGAAACCAAAATATATGTGACAATGAGGTAGAAATCTGCAGTGTTAGCACTGTATGTATTTACCAAGCTCTGCGCTTTCAATGGCAGAAGTTAAGGGCAGCTCTGTTCTAACAATTTCTATCAGCTGGACAATGAGTCCAAAATGTCATGTGTTCCCAGCACCATTTGCTAAGCGACTGACTTTGTGTAAACAGGCGACATGTGGCCATAACCAGGCTGACATGGGTATCTTGCCCTGAGGAGTATGAGCAAGCTTGCATCTGTCCTGGAAATTGACTGGCACTGTGGGCTGCAAAATGTCAGGTATAAGCGGCGATTGCTCTAGAGTGTGCCATTTTAATAGGGTAATTGGTCTTTATTCTTGGTTTTCACTCCTCTAATAACCCTGCTGATGAAAACAACAAGATACAACTAGATTTTTAAGGTTTATGAAGGAAATGCGAGTGGTAGTTACCTGCACAAAATGCACTGCCATGATGCCAATGCCATGGTTATGTGGTTGCTAAGATATTCTGAGGCTAGTTGCATAAACATTGCCACCAAGTTAAGACTTAACTAGTATGACCAACTACAGTAGCAGTTGTAGGGCTAATCAGTTTTACTTTTTGGATTCAAATTAGACCAATCTACCAACTTGACCAGTCTTAAAAAAAAAAGAAAGATGACTCTCTCTCTCTCTTGCTCTCTCTCATAGTCTCGTTCTCAGAAATGGCTCAGGTTTGTCATTCATTCAAATCTATGGGAATTTTTTCCATCCATTTTATCGATTAAAATGGTTCAAATCTCTGAACCCACGTTTGATCAATAGTTATTGTTATTCTTACATTAGAATTAGGATGATCAAATGACTAAGTAAGTAAATAACTAACCAAATTAATATCAGAACACCAGTGATGTGATGTACTGGCATAAAGTTGGCTTGACGTTGGATGTTCAATTAACAAATGTAGGGACTGTCTCTAGTTATATATAACATATTTGGTATACGAGTATAATTTAAAGCTCAATAGCATTTGAAGAGAATGATTTAGTCAAAAACCAACTGTAAAGTGTTCATGGAGATGCCAGGTATGATGCACACCTTTTAGATTTTTGATATTTAATAAAACAAACTGTCAAGTCATGTGTAATAATGCCCATTTATTTCACAGCAGAATGGGCTCATACACAAAATATACCATCCATAGCATTTTGCAAATATGAAACGTCCAACGTCAAGCCAACTTAATGCTAGTATTGAATGGTGCGGAAAGACACACATGTGCACTGTATCACAGGTATACACATTTCCATAACATGCCATCCGTTTAACAATCTAAAGATACAATCACATACAACCTGAAAGAGAGCACTTTTCGGACTCACAATGCAAAGCCTTCAATCAAAACATCTAAAATACCTCTCTCTGTTGCTCTTTATTTCACACTCTTTGCCTCTCGTTCTCTCACATGCCTCCAGTGTGAACTAGCACACCAATCAATAATGTGTAATTTCGATCTCAACCTAAGAAATAATGATTTTTGAAATTACCTATATGCTAGATTATAAACCACATGTACTCAATAAGCAATAATAAATAATAATAGCAATAATAAATAGTCTGGTAGCGGACCATATCCATCTACACATTTACACATCTAAGAATACTTAAACACACACAAACTAGCAGCGACTGGTGCTTTTCAAGAAAACCCAAATGTAATTTATCAAACATTCCTCCAAAAACGCTGCTTCTCAAAATACCTGTAAATATATTACTTATAAATAATTAATTAAGTTCAGAAATGTTTCTACAACATTTACAAATTAAATATGCAAGAAAAAAACGAAATGTGTTAACATCTCTGCCTAGAAGCACTCTGCGTCCGGCATTTCAAATGCTCTCAGTCATGTATATTACCTTTAAAAGCTTGCCCAAAAATACAAATTAGGGCTACACAATATTGGAAAAATGACATTGTGATATTTTTGTTTTCCACAATATATTGCGGAATGTTATCTAGATTACTTGAACTATTTAAAAATAATTAGTCATTCTAGAATGATTTAGGTTATTTTGTAGGGGAGTGCATCCAAAAATAATTTAAAAAATCTGCAAAAATGTTTTATTATTATTATTAACATTTTGAGTGTGAACCTTCCATTTACAGCGAAAGTATTTGGGTAAACTTTAAAAATGTGGGTATTTAAATACTTTGACCAAACCAACAAGATTTTATTGTGGTGTTTTTTATTATTATTATTTTGTGCAGCAAATAAATATGTTCTGCAACTTTTAAAGTGAAGCACAGCACTCTTGCACAGTTTTTAAAGTGTCTCAGCGCATAGATGAACTGAGCTGCTATGAGATGCTAAACACCGTATCATGAGCACTAAGCTATAATGCGATATTGATTTTATTTTGATATTTCATGCAACCCTAACACAAATTGTAGTTAATCCAATACAACTAACACTCCTTCTACTCTCATAGACTTCCATTGAAACACAGCATCTGGCTGAACCCAAAACGCTGTGTTTGCCTCTTGATCAGTTAACTAACTTGGTCAATTAATTTTGTTCTATTAATTAAATCTATGGTTCAGGTATCTGCTATTGACTCAAACTGCACCACAGATTCAATGAGCCAATGTCTACAGAATTCTACAAATGTCTCCATGATTGTCTCCAGATTGCATTAATTGTGTCATTTTTACTTACTAAAATATTTAAATGGGTTACACTTTTTTTTTTTGAGAGTCCACTTAAGACATTCTACTAATTATAAGTAACTTTGCAACTACATGTCAACTAACTCTCATTAGAGTGTTACAGTAGTAGACTATTACCTGTAGGTTGGTAGAATGAGTTGACGTACTCGCAAAATATACAGATTATTTGTATAAAGTAATATCCAGTAATACTAACACTTTCTCTTCTATTCTATTTTTATTTATTTAAAAAAAAAGGGTTAGATTAAACTGAGAGGGCGTCATAGCACTTACATATTGTTGTCCTACTGTTAGTTTAACTGCTTCTATTGTTCTCATTTGTAAGTCACTTTGGATAAAAGCGTCTGCTAAATGAATAAATGTAAATGTAATGTAAAGATAATTTAACACATTGTCACAGTATTTATTACATTTCAGGTGAATCTTTGCTTCCTGTGCACTCTCCAGACAAAAAAGAATGCATTTAGCCCAAATGCATGGAAACAACAGATGGAAGATGGTTGTTACTTGGAAAGGTAAGAGCTCTTTTAAAATACAGATGATTTTACAGAGAACTACTGTGTCTATAGGACAATGCAAGGGATTATTGGTGCACTTTCACAATGCATATTCTTTTTGATACCGAATCATTTTAGAGTTAAGTCAAGCTTTCCACGCTTTCTCTTCTTTTCTTCTCTTAAGACTCGTGGTGATGAGTAAACGTAGAGCATGTATCGACTTTTACATCAACAATGGGGCCATCACTCCATGCTATCATATTTTTCTCAGTCTGTCACTATAGTGGTATTTCAATTTAGCAATTTCACTCAGAGTGAGTGATTTAAAATTTCTATTCTCAATCTAGCTCCCCGTATTAAAGCAGTGGAGCTTATTAAGTCATTAAGAATCGCATGTTGATCTCCATTGGTGCTGTATCTACTGCGTAGAAGTACTTCCTCTTAGGTGAGGCAAAAGAGTTTGTCTTTTCACTTAAAGAATTGATCTCTATGACTTGCTAAATTTGAAAGACTTTTATAAAACGTTCTCATATAATGCTGTGCAATTTCTTCGCCATTGTTTCAGGAACCAGAGGAAAACTTTTTAAATGGCTGTATTAAAATTAAAGTTGATGACTGTCCATGACCATAACAATGAAAAATTAAATACACATGTCAATGAAGAGCCTGCTTACGTTAATAAGGACCGCCCAGCTCCAGTGGATTTTTAGGGAGCACAATGCAAAGCACATGGCCAAAAAGTTTTATAATAATACTATTTCAATCATAACAAATCTCAGAATTAGACGTTAATTTTGGCAGACTAGATCTGCTTTGCTGCTGCTGCAGAGCAGAGGAATTTGTACTGTCATTTTTACTCAGATTTACAACTTTCACTGTTACTGAGGGTGGCACTCATGTATGTATAATGGTGATTTCATCCATGTGCCTACTTTCTATGTTTTAAACTGACTGTGTTACAACTCCATTCCCGCACTCCTCTCTTTGAGAAATTGATTTTAAATCACGCACTCAGACTTTAAATGCCAAATTTTTAATTTGAAAAAACACTTCTTGTATACCAGCACGGCCCCAGAGACAAATTGCAACATATGGATAATTAGAATCTCATCATACAGTACCTCTGAGAGAAGATGTCCCTGTAGGGACTGCCATGCTGCATCGCGATGCCGTAGCCCCTGTCAGCCACATTGTTGCTCACGGTGTAGAGCGAGCAGTCCTCATCATTAATGGCCACATACTCCAGGACAGCTGCATCCCACACAAATGCAAAACGCCCATACTTCACCTAAGAGGGTGAGAAAAAAGACATACGTGTGTACACAAAAGAACAGGAGAGTTAATAGAGATGCAATGGA
The DNA here is from genome assembly GCF_051911475.1 of Siphateles boraxobius. Lineage (NCBI taxonomy): Eukaryota > Metazoa > Chordata > Actinopteri > Cypriniformes > Leuciscidae > Siphateles > Siphateles boraxobius. Next base: position 18,660,792 of record NW_027509219.1, read on the forward strand.
AATCACCTTCAAAGAAAAACAGAGAGGCACATGAGGACAAATTCAAAACCAAATCAGGTGGGAGCATAAATAACGCAAACAGGTGCTGAACATTTATCAAAAGTGGCTGGTCCACATAAAGCGCCATTGCTGAAAAACAATCAAGCCTTAATTAAATCCCAGCAGGATCTCGCTACTCTTTTACCATTAATTGTTTATTAAGTACAGCTGAGAAGCGTCGCACAAGGAGGTTTTACATCTTCAAACTTGGATTACAGGGTTGCTGTTTCTAAATTTTACTTCTACCAAAACAATTTTAGCAGAAAAAAACCCTTGCTATAATATAGCGTTCTAAATACTCACAATCTTTGCTCTTTGAGTGAAAATAAACTTTTCAAAAGCTCTAGACTTTAATCTTCAGCTCTACGAATGAATTCAATTCTAAAAAAGGCCAATTTTCATTCAACAGCTGCAGACAAAAGGGGTATTCATTTCCGATACTGAAGACGCTATCCTTGAACAATTCAAGAGAAAGATGGCCTCTATCCTCTAAGAGAACATTTCAAGGTTACGAAAGTCTTGCGTCAAAAAAAAAATCAATGTGCTTTTAATGAAAACCAGAGAGCTTTCTTTTTCAGTTCCAGCCTATCTGCAGTTCAACATCCAAGGATATATTTTGAAGCGACCTCATGCTAAGATACCGTTAACTGTTGATGTAAAATATGTACACACATTTGCGTGTTTTTTTTTTATGGTAGACAAGGCTGACTTTTTAGGCAGGAACATTTTAATAGCCTTCATGAATTTTTCAGGCATTTCAAAACAGTCTGCAACAGGACAGAGCTAGATCAGAGAGAATGCCTTCAGAGAAAATCACTATTAAATGAGTAAACATCTTTTTTACTCCAAACGGCTTACCAGACATAGCGTGTAACTACAGGTCAGTCTGCTAAGCACTAAAATGGTCTGCAAGTGGCTCCTGGCTTCAGCAAATACTGAGAATTTTCTCACATCAATGGCTTATTTAGATAAGAGCAGCAGTCATTTCACTGCAACGAATGCAGATGGAACTTCACTGCTTACAGATATAACCCTCCCCCTAACTGACTGATTACTCTCCCCCTCATCCAGCATCCCATCAAAAGTGTTCAATATACTCGGGTGCTTGTTTAAAAATATATTGCATAGAGCTTTAGAAATGGGCCTATTGCAGTTTTGCAATTATGTCAATAAACTCCTAATCGCTGCTTATTAATAGCTAGTAAGTTAGATGTTAAGTTAAGGTATTGTACCACTTATTACATGGTATTTCACCACATAAATAATTATGGGGATAAGAGATATTGATTTGAGATGAAACTGTTTTAAAATCTTACCTGTTTGTTACGGATGACATAATTAAAATAACTGTACACAAAATATTGAGTGAGTTTTAATATTTTATTAGCTCACCAAACACAAAACTTCCAGGAGTGTAAAGCGCCGACTTCAGCGACGGTTACCCGGATGAGCCTGTGTTACCATTTTTGACTAGTTGTTATTGGGGGATAACATATAGCTGAATTGCGCGATTGACCAATCAGATTTATTCCACAAGAGCTGTATAATAACCACAGGTAACACTACATCACAATGGGAAGCAGGAGTGCTGCAGCAGCCCCTGACGTGGAGTCCAAGAAAAAATAAAGGGGGATCTATGCAGTGCTGCCAGATTGGGCAGTTTTGAATTTGATTGTGCGGGTAAAAAAAGATTTGGCTGGGTGGGCAAAATTTGGGCAGGTTTGGGGTCAGTTTGGCGGTTTTCAAAGATCAAAATTTTATAGACTAATTGGTTAATGAAAAAAAAAAAAAGCCCCCCCAAGTGTGCATGTACTCCATCCAATCAGTCATCATGCCATTACTAAATGACACACACACCCACTGCAGAGTTGGCTGGTGTTAGTAAGAGCGATAGCAGACATATACCTGATGATTCATTAGTGTCGGGTTTTCAGCGTGATAAGGGATCTAATTTGAACTTGTACCTGTGAATTCAAGTGATCGCTATGCCAAAGTGGCCAAAATAAAAGTTGTAACTAAAGAGTGGGAGAGTGAACCAACTCTCAAAACGTGGATTTTTGGGGCAGTCATGGCCTAATGGTAACAGAGTTGGACTGGTGACCCAAAGGTTGCTGGTTCGATTCCAGTACCGGCAGGAATATGACTGAGGTGTCCTTGAGCAAGGCACCTAACCCCCAATCGCTCCCCGGGCGCCACTCAAGGCTGCCCGCTGCTCCGGGTGTGTGTATCCACGTTTGCAGTGTGTGTGTCTTCACTACTCACTACCCTGCTCCTAATGTGTGTGCACTTACTTGGATGGGTTAAATGCAGAGGTCAAATTATGTGTCACTTTCACGTGTCACGTGTCATCACGTGTCACTTTCACTTTCACACTTTCACTTAACACCTGTGGTAGATGACTCGAAGACTCTTTGTAAGTATAACTGTAACTGAGAGCGCAGTTGAATGACTTCATTGAAATCAAATATAGGCCTACTACTGCAGTCCATCATCATGTTCACACTGGCCTGACAAAATCTCTTATTTTAATGATATGATATGGTATATCCATGTTATATACCATAAATAAATAAAATATCTTTGGATTTTCCTCATACTTAAAATGAAAGCTTAGTTTGCTGTGGTTCATTAATATTTTTTTATTAAAACGCAACAACAATAAAACAAAGACAATTTCACTTATATTAAATGAAAAAAAATTATTATACTTTTATTAACAAAAGCTCTCTTGCTTTTGTGGGGGCGGTGGGTAATGTATATCAGCTCTTGGCCAATATTAGAGATATTTTTTATTTGTTATCAGTTGTTTAATTGTGCAGCTCATTCCCCCAATGTTTACATGTAGATTACCTTTCCCATCAACTAAAGTTAATGTTTAAAAACACTAATAATTTGACACCTAAATTGACTTGTAGCATTTAAAATGATTTTAATTTAATTTAATAACGTGAAAATAATTTAAAAAAAATCTGTTAAATATCGTATTGACGTACATGTTGATTGATAATAATTCTTCAAATTTGTGTACTCTGCATCTCTGTAAGAGCATGTGTTCATCTTGTATGTATTTACACAAACACACGCAAGCACACACCTCTCACCACAACAGAAGTACATTAAATTGAGAAGCTGAATAGAGATTGTTTTGTAATACCGGAGGCATTTTCTATTGATTTTAATTCAATTGAACTCAGGCAGCAGAGAAAAAATTGCCCGTGGTACAATTGCAGGTGATAAAATTGCCACAGCGGCATTATAATGGGCCTGCAAACAGCAAAGAAATATACCACTGGCTGAAAGTGGCAAAAAAGGTGAGAAAAAGAGAAACTTCTTGACCTGGAGTACATCACTGACAGAAATGTGAAGCATGTCCTACAGCCCTCCAGCCATAGCAAACAAAGTGGCTGTGATTTTAATTGTGCCAAGATAATTATCTGAAGCCATTTTCTCTAAAGCAAACAATGCTCAGTGCATCCCAATCAGTACATTGTTTTTAAATGAGGTATCAAGCACATGCCCTCATTAGATTTATATTCACCCATACATATTCAACGTTTCTTCCTAACAACAGGGCACTGAGTTAAAATAAAGACACACATTGGATGCGACTGTTTTACAAATGTACTGCTCGCAACACTCGCATGGTTTCAATGGCTTGGGTAAATTACAACACTCTATAAAAACAGCAGGATTCAACTGATATTAGCTAAGAAGTAAGCCCTATATGAAACGAATCAAAGCTTTTATGAAATCAATAACTTCCAAAAGGACACAGCTGCATAATTTTCACAAGGTGCAGAGGTTGTTTTTACTTTCTTTTTAAAACCCAGTGCATTCAAAGTTACCCAAGTGAATGATGTACACACTTATACTGCCACGCCTATATTGCAGACACATATTTCATTTGGAAAGAACAGCCCAGAGAAATTTTATATAATCTAATATAAATTATATAAATCTTCCCCAGAACAGCAGTAAATGAAAGTGCTTTAAAATGATATATACATAATGCTCCAGCATTATCCAAGGCATATTTTTCCAAAAAGCAGCATACTTTGACTTCTTTCGCCCACATTTGTTTAAGGTGTAAGCATTGTAGGCGTAATTTCAGATATTTTCCAAATTAGTTTGCCTGCTGGTCTTCTTATGCTGGGTTTTCAGCCATATAATTTAGTGTGAATTTTGAGATATGATATAAAACAAATGCTGGACAGAGACCGCAAGATGTGAATAAATTTACCAAATGTGCATAAAAAACAGCTTTTATTCAGTAAGACGATGTGCATAAAATATGAGCCAATTGATTTACATTCACATCAAAAAAAGTAATGTGACTGGATACATATGATCAGCTGACTTGTTACTCAGACATCTTCTGGCGATAGCTGGCAGACACAAAGTTCAGCAGCTAAATCTCAATTAACTTTACATAACTAAAAGAGCCACAATGGATCCTTTTTCATTTTGCGCAAATTTCCCTGGAAATGATGATCGTGTTTTCTTGAACATATGGGATGGAAATGCTGCGCTTCACAAATAGTTCATGCGATATTCATAATTAAATTCACAACTTGGATGGAAACATGGCCAAAAACAGTCATTGAAGGGTGTAGTGCTAACAGTTTTAATTTGTAGCATTCATCCGAATGGTTTTGAGTTGCAGGGCATAATATCTTGGATTTATTTTTGCTCTAGATGAAAACTAGTCACATTTCTATTCGGAACCTTAAGTCAACCTTCAGAAAAAAATCTCTCTTTATCGGGTTCTAACTCCAATAGGCCAAAAGCGAAGGGGAAGTGTGGAGAGAGACCTGCTTCATTTGATGAAGGACGATATTCCTGCTGTGTGATCATCTCCCAGGACGACATTACTTAGAGCCAATCAAGTTTGTCCTCGGCTTTCCTGCTGAGACTTCTTCAAACGGCCTGCGCTCAATGTCCCAGAGGCCACTATGCCAGCCGCAAGATTTTGTACAGGGAACAGCCTGACCTCCATTAAGGTCGACTTCATTCTGTTTCGAGAATTGGTCCCCAGCGTCAAAGAGGGCTCTCTTTCATTTCTATCCAAAGCACTTTTTCATTAGATCCATTTATGTTTAAAAGATCCATATTCGTTTAGATTACAATTTTACCCATGATTACCATTTTTACCGAAATGGGCTCCATTTCGAAGCCAATCTAAAATAAAACACAATTACAGAATGTTTTTGGTATTTTTCTCGACTGAAAATAAATAAATACGTTTTAAAATAGTTTTTTTTTCAATTCAAACTTCATCTAAGCTGAACTCCCTATCACAAGCAAATGTCAAGAGAAAAAAAAAGAGAAAATTATACTTTAAATTATACTTTGCCTTCATTCAGAAATGCAAAGTGGTTAGCAGTAATTTTAGGGTCTGGTTTGAACTCCCTATCACAAGCAAAAGTCAAGAGAAAAACGGGAAAATTATACGTTTGCCTCATTCAGAATTGTAAAGTGGTTAGCTGTAATTTTAGGGTCTTCTTTTACTAATGTGCTGCTTAAAAGGATAGTTCAAAGTCATCATATGGTTAAAGAAGATATATATCAGGGCTTGACATTAACACCCGCCAACCTGCCAAATGCGGGCGGATTTCAGCAGTGGCGTGTAACACAGTCAGTCCTACTAGCCACTTTGGTTGGCTGAATTTTATATATAATATATACATTTTTCAATTCTATTCTTTTAAAAAGGCATCTGAAATAATAAACTAAGTGCAATTTAGTGTTGTCAAAAATTTTTTTTTTCGATACATATCGATACTGAAACATCGTAAACTCTTCTTAATACTCATTTTCCGTAGAATAGATAAACGGTACCAGCTACGCTTTAACACACAAACCGCCTCTACTCACTCGCTAGTTTCATTTGCTCTGGATGTATATTGTTGGTATTACAGGGCTTGAATTTCGGCGTGGGAAAGTGCGCACACATAAAGCCGCCTTGAGTTTGTTTTCTCTGCTTATTGCGGTTAAAGTCAAATACACATAAAATAATGTCAACATTCTGGTCTTAGAGATTATTCACGTAAACACAGTCAGTTATGTTTTGAAAGAATGTAAACAGTTGAGAAAGAAAATGCAAGAGTAACAGTATAATGGATCTGTGTGTCTGGTTCTTAAAGTGACAGGAGCCTATATACCTGCTGCCGAATTATTGTTTTTTAAGTTTTATATTTTTCCCCATGGTATCGGTCAAAATTGTGACCAGTGAAAAAGTATATATATATATATATATATATATATATATATATCAAATATCTATTGGGAACTATCAAATTATTAAACATTATACCTTTTTTGGGAACGACTTTTGACTTTCATTGCATGTATGTATAGATGGAGGAATGAATAAATCAATTTATGAGCAGAGAGCCACTGCAATACATTTTATATAAAAAGCATTGAGGATATCATTAATTAGCTGTTTTTAAAGAGGGACAGCTGAGCAACGGTCTTTACAAGCTCGCACACAGGGTACACTGAAATCACACACCCAGGTGGCCCGTGCTCGAATCTGCACTCGATGGAGACAACATGGAGAGACACCAATATGTGACAACTTCCTCTCCCATGTTTCTTCTCCTCTCTAATTGGCTTTGAGCTGTCATTAGTGCTTTCTATCCAACAGAAAATGAAGGAAAAGCAATTAATAGTCCATCACAGACCATATGCAAAAGGACGTACCTCTTTCCCAAAGACAGGATCTATAAGGGAGTGAGGAATAATTAGGCACAGATGTTTGAGAAACAGTCCAGGACAGCTCACTGAGCTAGAACTGAAATACTGTTGCTAATGGGATATGGCATGAATCTTTATTTTTTCACTCCTCTTTTTCAATCTGTTGTTTTTCAATATTCCAAATATAACTCCTTACAGACTGTTCAATGTGAAGAATAATTGAGGAAAATTATCAATATATTCAGAAACTATGGCTTTAAAAGACAGTTTACAGTGCAGTCTCTGTAGCATAGAGAGATATTAATAGCAAACCAAAACAAGCTTATACGAGCAAGCTTATTACATTCCACTTATTATTTCTTAAAATGGATAGTTCACCCAAAAATGAAACTTCCAGCATCCTTTACTCAACCCTCATGTTGTCCCATAAACTGCATACATTTTTTTCTTCTTCTGTGGAACATAAAATAAGATATTTTGAAGAGTTGTTTTGTCCATACAATGACAACACAATATTGGACCCCATTGACTTTCACTGTGGACGAAAGACATCTTAATATCTTCTACTGTGTTCTCCAGAAGAAAGAAACGACAAGAGGGTAAGCAAATTATGTCAGTTTTCATTTTTGGGCGAACTATCCCTTTAAAAAACTACGACAAAATGGATAATTCCAAAAAGAAGTACCATTCAATGAATATAATAGTTTCTCCTAATTCGGTTGTAACATGAAAAAAAAATCATTATGTCAAAGTCACAGTTGCAGTCATTTTTGCAGTCATATACTAGTCAATATTCCATAAGGCTCCAACATGAAAATGGCAAACAGCAGTGCGTTCAGCGGGGAGGGAACATTTGAGGGAGAATATGACATGTAGGCTATTGATTGCTGAAGATGAATTATGCCTCTGACATTTAGTGGGAAAAGTGAACCACAAAAAGAAGTGTACTTCTCATTTCCTGTTTTTATTTCTTCAAAGAAAAGTATAGACTCATTTAGAAAATGTCTATTTACTTTGTAATAGTAATAATAATAGAAAAGATACATGAATGCCTATATTTAACAAAGGCTGGTAGGAGCGTTCCTTGACAGGAGTCACCCACGTTGAATCCGGCTAGTATACTATAGTGTGCCAATTCTCATCAATGTCTCCTAACTCTTTATCCTTAACACTGCTTTATCTCCGATTGTCTTTCTTGACTGTATTGACTAATTGATCAGTTTTGACACTAGTTGGCAGTTTGTGTTGACTAGTCGTGGATCAAATGTCTACATTCTCGCTAGTTTGATACATTGGTGATGACAACAAGAAATACATTCTCTTTTCACAAAAGTAGTGAACAGATAAACTGTAATGGACAATTATATGTGGATATATGTATGTGTCATATAAAATTACTCAAAAGTCAAGTGAAAGGGACTGTTTTTCACTGTTCATGATGACAATACAAGTCATTAAAATCTGACAATACACACTTTCATCTCCCATCCATTGTTTCAGTTCTCTTTACTCAAACATCTGTCAACATATTTGACAAGAAAGTCATTGACACAAAGCAAGGAAAAATGAGCCAAAATGGTAAGTTAATATCGAGTAACTTACATTTTAGAAAAAAATATTGTTACTTGCTCTGCCAATGTTTTTGAACAAATCTTTTGAGTTACTCATAAATAACATCACTGGTTTAATTCATGAATTAATATTTTTTATGTATTTGAATGAATTAATGAATGAATGAATGAGTCAATAACTCCCTCATAAAGACTTTCCTTTGTTGCCACCTACTCAGGTAACAATATAACCTGTGGAAAGAATCGCTGAAAATATCCTCACCACTAATACACAGAGTGATAGTTTGTGAAAGTCCCATTGCTTTTGAATTTTCATCATTGTTTGAACACTGCTTGACCAAACCGTTTCAAGGACTACAGCAAGCTTCCGCCTCTCCAAGTGCTATGAATGTTTGCACAACCAAAACTAAAATACAATGGTTAATTTAACATTGAATTTGAGGCTATGAATAAGCTGAATTGTTCCTTTGATCATTTACTCAAACACACCACTGTTAGACATATCCTTCAAAAGAAAAGAGAAGAGGGTCTGTGCATATCCTTTTGAGCTTCCCACACAAAGGGCAAAAGATAAAGCAGCTAAGACAGCCATGAGACTGCAAGTTTAGCCTCAGAGAATATAGAGATTGATTGTAAAGAAAGTCTTCTAACTTCTCTGCAACAATACTTTAAGGACAGAACTTCTACTCTCTTATGTCATTTCAAACCATTTCAAAGAGGTTACTTTTCCTCCATTGAAAGTATAGGTAACCAAAACTTAGAAGATACAAAAAGGTTATAAAGACCTCAGAAAATGAATCTATATGAATTGAGGGGTTTAATCCAATTCTTGTGAAGAGATGCAATTGCTTTATAAGGATTGAAACGATGTGAGGGTGAGTAAATAATAACATCATTTTCATTTTTGGATGAACTATCTCTTTAACTCCTTGCAAAAAACAACCAAAGACAAGTGGGAGAAGGATCAAGCAAGATTCAAAGTCAGGTCACCCACTAAATCACAGGCTACCAGCCAAGTCTTGGACCACACTTTTTTTTGGTACATGATACTGAAAAAGTCCAGAAAATAATGGCTCTTCTGCTGATTCTTTCGGTCTATTTGTGATGACAGCATGGATCAGTGGATGCATCTTGTCCATGGAGCAGGAAAATACAGGCTTCACTAAATCCCTGCAGAGATGGCAAGAAAAAGCTGTCAAAAGTCCCTAGGACACAGACATCCTGACATTCTTAGCACTCCCTGATATGAGTGCACACATGCACGTCTTTGAACGCATGCATGCTCACACACCCTGCTGTATAATCAGAGTGCTCCCCATCGCTCATGTGGCTGTCATCCGCAGCGCTCCATCTCTGGTCCTCCTCACAGTTGTGACATACACACTTCATGAAGCCCCTGTCCTCTGCATCAAGAGTGGCTGTGATGTGACATTTTATGGTTTTTACTCATGCTGAGATGACAAAGATATAGAGTTCCAGCAAGCCTGTTCTCTCACAACTGACAGCACACTTTCTTCCGACTTTAGAATAATTTAAGGTTGCACACTCGGGCTCTGTTCCAAAACCTTGAGAGCTTCCTCCGGGCAGAGTCTTAAGGCATGCTGTAACAGGCACACTCCAGATGTGACGGCTGTTAGCATGTCGCTAAGCTAAAGGTCAATTAGCAAAATCTTGCAGGCAAAAATGTTTATCTGTATATAGTCAATATTGTACTGATGCAAGAAGCAATCCAAGCAGCTTTTTGTTGGTCAACGTGGTGAACCCGTGAAAGACTTGAACCCGTTTTGTGCTCAAGTGAAATTCCTGAATGCGAGAATTCCTATTACAATTCACAAAATAATTTGCAAAAATTCATGCATGCAAAAATTCAATGGACAACGTTAAATGTGACCACACCTGTTCAGTGTTGTAGTCTAATAAGCATACAAATACATAAGTTGTGTAAAATTTTTTTTATATATATATATATATATATATATATATATATATATTTCAATAACAATTAACTATATTTGCCAATACAATGTAGTTTTGAATTAAAAATAAGCTTATTTATGATCTTCATTTCTCTTATCCCATCCGCCTTCTCGGAATTATGTGTGTAAATGGGCTGTTTACACCAAGGACATAACAATAACTATAAAGTTATCTTTCTATAGCAATCTTTCTAATTCTAGAACACCACAGCTATAACTAAACGACTAAAACCCACGGTTCGGTTCATATCACGGTTTTAGGGTCACGGTTTTCGGTTCTGTACGGTTCTTGTTGTTATTTTTTCTTTTAATCTTTAACACTCCAGAAATGTACTTCAGCATGTGATATAGGCTATAGCTTAATTATCCACAATTCAGGATACAGTATTAAAAAAAATGTATATCATGTAATCATGCACAAACTGAATTTGACTTGACTTTAAGCACACTATTGAGACCATCTCTGAGGAAAGCTGACATTTTGATACAGCAAGAGAGAAGACATTGATGAAATGCTTTTGTTTATCTGGCAAAAAATGAGAATGTGTATTGCTATCTCTACAGGGACTTATTTGCATTTTTAGCACACAAAGATTAAAATTAACTTGCATTTATCAAACTGTCAACGTCAGTGTAGCTATTACAAAACGTTTATCTTTTAAAAGAAAAAGAGAGAAACTCTTAAAGCACTATCTTTTAAATAAGTCAAAATATGTTACACATAATTGCCTATAATGAGGATATAACAATAGCAAAGGCATAACCATAAAGTGAAACATAAGTTCAACCTCAACACAAAAACAGTATCAACAATCCTTCTATTCCCTGAGAGTGAGGATACATTTTTTTTCACTTGAAATTAAAGTGAAGTATTTGGGAACATATGACCGGAGTTCTTATATAAACTTGGTGTCACTGTATTTAAATATCATAGGTAACATGAAATCCAAAATGTTCCCACACAACGGTCTTATACGACCTGGAGCATCCTCCAACTCCGGTTAGCCTTCCTTATATCTCCCACTTGACATTTCTATACGTGACGAGACCTGCAGCACTCCATACTCCACTTTTACTGTAGGCTTGTTCGACTTGAACCAGCGCTGCACAGATCGATCGGTTTATGACATCAAAGTACCACGAGAGTGATTGAAAAGCATACGGAGCCGTTGCTCTCGCGGTACTTTGATGTTATTCATGAATCGGTCTGTGCAGCACCGGTTCAAGTCGAACAAGCCTCATATATATGTCCATTGTCCACACATCACTTATTTCGTGCGAAAAGTAAACACACTGTCTGAGGTCACGGGCACGAGGTTACATTGCGCATGCGTTGAACCGTGCGACGCACACACGCACCGAACCGAGACAAGCGAACCGAACGGTTCGGATGTTTTTTCATGTACCGTGCCACCCCTAATGGTTATCTTTATAGACGTTATAATATTTATAGTTATAGTTCATGTGGGCCTTAATATATATATATATATATATATATATATATATATATATATATATATATATATATATATATATATAACATAAAAAGAAATAACCGTATAGTATTTTCATGATTATTACACTAGACTCGATTGGCGCGATGCAACAAAAAACATATAGAAACTGTTAGAATCAGTGATGCCGTCTACACGGATGGGGAACGACAAATTTACGGTCAGTAAACGATGCTCAGTTCTATTTTCGGATGTACCTTGAGTGCTCGCGCTACTTCTGACACAAATAACAAATGGATTTGCAACAGTCACTTTGTTGTGTCCAGCATAGACATGGTGACTCTTGTGCTGTTTGCTTAGCAACATGCTGTCAGAACTCCTGAGATTTGCAAATAAACTCCTGTTTGAGGAAACTAATATCATAAAAAATGAATTAAACAATCATGAAGTGCAAAAGTGTGTTGTGAAGGTAAGCCAAGTCATAGATGTCGGATTTGGAAAAATGAAATCCGAACCGGCACTTTCAAAGACAGGAAAAAGTAATTTCGTGTGTAACACACCATTCACAATTTGAGACAGTGGGAAAAGGTTTTGCGCTGTCATTTGCAATTCAATGCATGACATTACTGTTATTATTTTTCCATAACCGCTAATACACACATGGATGCTCATGTTTTCTAGGTAATAACAAATGGTTTGTGTGTATTAAGGTGCATGGGAGTCTGGGTGAAGCCCAGGTAGTATTTCTATGTATGGCCATGGTTATGTTCTCAAATATTTGCTGGCAAGAAATAAATATTTAGGACCACTACCCCTTTTCTACCTCTCCTTTCTTGACCTGTGATGTATTATTTTCTTTGCTTTCCAAAAGTCCATTAAGGCCTGGCGGTGGGCCATCTTGTCTCCCGCAGACAAAGATAAAGATGCGGTGGAAGGATGCAGGGACAAACAGAATGAGAATGAGCGGGGCATCGCTGAAGTTTACCTCAAGAAAATACACACACACACTCACCTCTTGCTCTACACAGTCGCCACAAAATGTATGCGGCTGCTGACACTTAGATACTGCCGCCCAGTCCTTTCAATTCATTTACAATTCAATAATTGAACTTTGTCTCCTAAAAACAAACTGAAAAGAATGGTAGGTGGAGGGACCATTCTCCTTCTCACGTCTCCACAGGAATACAGAAGTGAAATTTAATGATCCAATTTGGGTCATCTTGCTGGCAGACCGGAGGGTTGTTGAGCTGGAGATTAAACTCATCCTTTAAAGGCTGTTTGTCTTTTGCTTTTTCTCACACCGATGTTTCTCCCAGCAAATTTATGCCCTCTGCATTAGTTACGCACACACACACTTTTTTCCCCACGTGAAAGTGCTGCTGTGTGGGCTTTCCATTTCCCTAGTAATATAGCACATTCGTCATTACGATTCACCGGAGTGACTCGTTAAAAATCTGATTGAGAATGTTTATCTGCATGAAGGAGAAACATTGCTCAGAGAAATGGCAATGTGAGCTCCAGAATGTACTTTTAAGCCAGCCGTTTCTACTTTAAAAAGGGAATTTCAGACTTGGCAACAATTAAACCCTGTCATAATATATATATATTTTTTTAAGTGTCACACCAGGAATAATAGACCTCAGATATAACACTGCCTTCCAAGTCCTTCTGGGGAGTTGCTACTTACAGGTTCGTAATTCTGATGTGCGTACACATGATTTTGAATGCAATAAAAGTTGATGGGCAATGCCTTTTTTTCTCACTTCCTGACAAAAAGCAGCTTTAGTGTAAGTACACTGGTTCCCAACCTGGGATCTTATATGCTTTGTGGTCAAATATGGATGCAAAAAACCTTCAGTTTCTATGAAGGTTCCAAACAATCTGATGGGAACCAGCTGATAATCACTTCCATTGATTTGATTCAGTGTCTCGAATCTTGACAATCACAATGTAATGATACAGAAGATGTGCGCATGTATAGATGTGCGGAGAATATGAAAAACTCAGCAGCGTCTCAGTCGCCACTGAGCTGTAAAATAATAATGCAGTTACAAGGTGTGTGAAATTCAAAGCACTTTATTGAATAACTTGCAGCATGGAACATGTAAGGACATGCAACAGCTTGGAAAAAGCACTTGACTGCATGACATCATTGAATGCCCCAGAGGTTCCTGTTTTGTTACCGTTAGATTCTATTAAACAAGTTTACCTTGCAGAATGGGAGTGAGGAGAGACTGATATAGGAAGTGAGGAGTAAAAAGAGTTTGTAAAAATATATTCTTCAGGGGTGGGCGATATGACCAAAATTTTAAACCACGATGAGTAATTTTATTTCCCGATAACGATATATATCATGATATAGTTATTTTTGCTTTAAATACAGTTATGATATCAACATTTTTGATAACATTGAAACTAATTCTTATCACCATTTTCAATATCATTTAAAAGCTAATACTAGCCGAAATAAAATAGTAAATTGACAAAGAAAAGTAAACTGATAAAGATAGGCTAAAGAAAGGAAACAACAATAGAACAAAGACCTATACCTGAAAAACGTCAAGCACTAGAAATGCTACATAAAATGTATTAAGTAATCAAATGTATAAATAAAACAATGCAGTCTTTACTGTGTAAATTAAATATACATTTATTCTTACAATGTTTCAAGCCAAGGCAATCGAGAATTTAAGTAAATATACATAAAAAGCATTCATTTAGTCATGACTTAGGCAATTAAAATCCGTTTACAGAAAACTGGGTCCTGATGAAAACTCATTAGCCATGACGTCCCGGTATGCGGTTTTCTGCAAACTGATTTTAATTGCCTAAGCCATGACTAAATAAAGGCTTTTTGTATATATTTACTTAAATTCTCGAGTGCCTTGGCTTGATATGTTTGTATGAGTCAAATTATCCCTACACCCAAAGAGCACCGGGATACAGATTTTACACCCTGCGCAGCACATTTTTGCACTCCTTGTTTTATAAAATTATTCTTATTAAAGTTACAAAAGTGATTCAGTCGAGATCACTGAGAGATTTTCTCTTTTTTGTTGTTTGATTAAGATTAATAATGACAGCAGGTAAATTTGGATGCTGTCACTTTAAGACCGACTGCACGGATCCAATATACTTTGGTATATTTTCTCTCTCACCTCAAAGTTCAGTCAAGACATAAATTACTGTTTACTTGAAAATACATGGTCACTTTGACACATAGGTATGTGTGTTTAACTGTTGAACCCCAAATAGGTGGCAAAAAGCATTTAGTTCAGTTCTCACGTGCTGACAACACTGAGAAACAGTCTCTCAGAGAGAGCGCCCATATACTGAAAATAGATATATTTCGCTGCTAATTGCGATTCAACAGTTTAAAATCACTTGTTTTTAAACTGCAATGCTTAAAAACTCAAGCAAACGATACGCTTTTGTGATCGCCAGCACAGCAATGTCACATGAGCGTAACTGCAATAGAGACGATAGTCCAAAATCTCTACCGGTTAATCGTTTCTACCAGTATATCACCCACCCCTATTCTCCATGCAGTCAGAGGTTCCGCCAAGTAGATTCAGCACTCTGAGCTCAGCCTTTCCCGAAGTTCAGACAGACAATGAGGCCTAATTTTCAATTAGATCAACCCTCCTCAATTAGATCTTATTTTAATTTCAGTTTTGCTCAACAAATTGCAGTATATGAATACGGGTGCATTTAAAGTCATATACATTTCAGACCCCTTAAATACAGCTTCACAATTAGCACCACTTCTTGCAATCCTCTTATCTTTTCTGAATACTTATCCGCTCTCTTCGGGTCTTTCTCCGGTCTGCCCTTTCTCTTAAAGCTCTAACACCAGCTCATTCCATCCTATTGCCTATAGCAACAATGCTCCACTAAATCTATCAGGAGGAAGAAGATAAGTCTCGGCTAATTCCAGTTAAATAGCATTTCCATTCTACCTCTCTTCCTCATTTATTTGTATCTTACCTGTGATGTCCAATCTCAATTATCTTCCCCTTCCATGTTTACGACAATATCTCTCTATCTTCTCCAATTGGTGTCCAAAGCGCTTTTATTTTTCTCCGGTTTTTTTTTTTTTTACTCTTTGAGTGTTGTGAGTGGAGTAGGGTTCAGAGAGTTGATGTAGAATAATGAAAAATATAAAGAATATTTATTCAGTGTTTTATTTAGTCAAACAAGAGGTACAGGTAATATGTTTGGCTATACTTGTTCGAGGACAGTAAGATTTCTTTTCAAGGACACATTGAATTGAAAAAATTGACCGTAACAATCACACAGAACTTTCCACTCCCTCTGCGCTTTTTTGGAATTGCACTCTCATGCCAATTTGCCCTGTTTAGTAAATCTGGCCCTTAAAATAGTACAAATGATTTGATATATCATGTAAATTTATTTTATATATTACGTTTCCACAAAAAATATCAAGCAGCACAAATGTTTTCGACACTGATAATAATAATAACATATTCGAATGATTTCTGGAGGCTGAAGACTGGACTAATGATGCTAAATTCAGCTTTACATCATAGAGGGAAAAAAACATTTTTATTTATATGAAAATAAACAGTTATTTCAATTGTAAAAATATTTCACAATAATGTTTATACTGTATTTTTAATCAAATAAATGCAGCCATGGTGAGCACAAAATAATTCTTTCAAAAAACATAAAAAATCTTATCGATCACAAACTTGTGTGAACAAATTTTGGTAAAGACAAAAATCTATATGCTACCATTTCCTGCTTTTCCGATATAAATTTGTATCCAGGCCCAGACTGAATCTGCAGATGTCTGCAGACTTTTTTGCATTTTCTGCACTGATTTTGGAAAAAACATCTATGGAATTAAACATGGTAAAATGTGTTAAACTAATCAGTGATAACATTAGTAAATGAAAGCATAAGTAAACTAGTCAAAATATTTAATAATCAAAAACACGAGGATGTGAAATATAACCGTTTTGCCCCACAAAACATCGAATTAACGATAAACACAGCAAGTGTTCTTGGGATTGACATGTTCACAGGCTTTACAACTACACAGATTGTCCTTGCTATTAGACAAGGGCGTCCACACTGTGAGTGATTTGCAGCAAGAATGCTGTGAAATTAGTCAGACAAAAAAGACAAATTGTTTCATTCCAAATGAAACACCTGAAAGTTGGATACAGTGGTTGAGCCTGAATAACTACTAAATATCAAAAGCACAGAGATCCGGTGGCCTTTTTAATCACTGTTAATTAATTTGCATTGATTTAATCACTGTCAGTTTGAAATCCCTTTTTAACAAATAACCGCTAAACATTCTCTCACTGCTCATCCACGGTACTGTCTCTTGGTTTCAAATAAGAGTTAAATGACACTAATAAAACACTCTCAGCTTCTGATGAAGATGAGATTAACACAAACCCATTCACACTGCTATTAACAAAGGTCTAAATATCTGCAAATCAACAATAGCAATTTCTTGTGATAAGTGGTGAGCAGGTGCACACGATGAGTGTCGTGACTCTAAACACAGTTCTACGCAAACACAGCGGCTCTCTTTGATCTTCGTGGAAATTTCTTAAACGCACCAAGCAGGTGTTAAAGAGTTTTAATTTTTCCCATAGAGCAGGCCTCCTCATGCGTTCACGTTGCCTCAGCTGGTGATGACTCAAATCTCATCATTACGCTTTCTAAACAATCACCGTCCGACTTCCCACATGCACTGCACTGTTTTTTGCTGTTCGGTGTGACAACACGCTAATGAGCAAGCTGAGAATGAAATGATAAATAAGTGTTTGTGTAATGAGAAGAGAGCAGCTCTTTGTATAGCGTGTTTGTGTGAATCTGGGGAATGAAGAACGAACGGAGGAAAGATCATTAGATGCCCTCTATAATGAGAATTCACTTGAATATTTTGTCATCACTGACTCACCCACTGATCGTTTCAAATCCACATGGCTTTCTTTCTTCTGTGGAAAAACAAGTCTTGGTTGCTGTTTTCCATTCAATTACTTCACAATGAAAAAGGAATCGAAGCTTTCAAACTTTAAAAAAAAGACACAAAATCACCATAAAAGTGGTCCTCGTGACTAAATATTTAAAATCATCTGAAGCTATATGATCTGAATGATAGGTTCATGAATCACTAAACCTTCACTCGACTTCAGAATATACACTCACCTAAAGGATTATTAGGAACACCATACTAATACTGTGTTCGCCTTCAGAACTGCCTTAATTCTATGTGGCATTGATTCAACAAGGTGCTGAAAGCATTCTTTAGAAATGTTGGCCCATATTGATAGGATAGCATCTTGTAGTTGATGGAGATTTGTGGGATGCACATCCAGGGCACGAAGCTCCCGTTCCACCTCTTCCCAAAGATGCTCTATTGGGTTGAGATCTGGTGACTGTGGGGGCCATTTTAGTACAGTGAACTCATTGTCATGTTCAAGAAACCAATTTGAAATAATTCGAGCTTAGTGACATGGTGCATTATCCTGCTGGAAGTAGCCATAAGAGGATGGGTACATGGTGGCCATAAAGGGATGGACATGGTCAGAAACAATGCTCAGGTAGGCCCGTGGCATTTAAACAATGCCCAATTGGCACTTAGGTGTCCAAAAGTGTGCCAAGAAAACATCCCCCACACCATTACACCACCACCACCAGCCTGCACAGTGGTAACAAGGCATGATGGATCCATGTTCTCATTCTGTTTACGCCAAATTCTGACTCTACCATCTGAATGTCTCAACAGAAATCGAGACTGATCAGACGGATCAGACTGATCTCTCTCTCTCTCTCTCTCTCTCTCTCTCTCTCTCTCTCTCTCTCTCTCTCTCTCTCTCTCTCAGGCAATGGACATGCTGGCCATATAAGCCTTAGATAATGAAGTCTGTGCATGGGGAAATATGATTGAAATCCTTTTAGTGCTGGCTTATATCGACTGTCTTGTTTGCAGTCAAAGGCACCTCTCTCTCCTTCCCCACACCCCCTCCCGCTCCCCTCTTTCTATCATGTTTTGATGTCAACTAATGGTCTATGTACAAAATTCTCCTCCGGAGGGTACTGAGCTAGACATAATGGGGATATCTCATCTTATGACCTGAAAGAGGTCTTCCTTTGCAGACCTTCTCCTGTCCTTCTCCAAGTGTTACAGTTTCCAGGCCAAAGCCTCCTTTATAAATCCACATTTGATGAACAGGAAAACGTTTCGGCACCAGTGTAACAGTTCGATGTTATGGGAAGGAGGAGGCGGGAACCGGCGAACATTCAACAATTTAATAACAAATAAACAAATACAAAAACGAAAGTATTGACGGCAGTCTCTCACGGTCGACTGCCGCCACACATAATAAAACAAAACATCAAATAAAATCCAGGCCTGGCCTCTCTCGATCTCCACTGTCGTAGCTCCTCCTTTTATGCTTCCGCTCCTCCGTGAGAGATACGAGACCGGTGCGTCGACTGGTGCGTCGACTTTTACGCATGATTTCCCCCCCCCGTTATGTGACGGGATGGGTTTCCATAGTTTAGTCAAGTCATTTAATTCATTTAATTCAATTCAAAGAAAAAAAAGCCATGCAAACTGTTGCCTTCATTTTTCCATTTTCAGTTCCAGGGACACCTAAATGTTTTTACACTTTATAAGACCTATGAAAATTCATGAAACACATTCATCTTGAGTGCAAGTATTAATGTTTGCAAATGTGGGTGAAAATGTGCCATAAAAATAGAACTCTTGTATGTTCCGTTCATGAATTATGAAAGCATCTTCCTTAGCACAGAAATGAAATTCCCAGTCTGCTCCTATTATTGAAAAATGAGACAAACAGGGGCTCTCAGGATTAGCACATGACTAGCTCAGAGAAGAGATGAATACAATTGAGAATAAACATCGTAAATATTTTCTGGGGAAATCAGAGCAGATGTTTGTCCAGTGTACAGACACTCCTTCATGATCAATCTCACAAGCTGCGACAAGTGCTGCTGTTACAACACAACGAATTCTGCGGCTGTTCTTTAATTCTTTAAAGGGATAGTTCAACCAAAAATGAAAATACATCATCATTTACTCTATCACATTGTTCCAAACATTAGGTTAGCTTTTTTTTTTTCTATCTGTAAAACACAAAAGGTGTTATTTATTGTTTCTCACAAAAAGCTATTATACGGTTTTAGAAGACTTGAAATAAATTATATGGGCTACTTTTATGTCTTTTTTTTTAACTTGACAGCCCCTGTTCCCCATTCACTGCAGAAGCTCTGGCATTTTGCTAAATTTATACTTTACTGTTTCACGGAAGTAAGTCAATAACTAAATGATGACAGAACTTTAATTTTTGGCTGAAAATTCTATGAAGAACATTTGCCTGTGCTTGCAAACAGTCTGCAAGGCCATTTATGTAATAAATGAGAAGAGGAAATGTCAGAGAGGCAGAGAGGCTTCTGTTACTAAGAATTCACCACTTTTCCTTTAGGAATGGAAAATAAATATTTTGTCCTTTGTTGAGTATTCTTAAACTGTATTGTCGTAGAGAACAATATGTGCATCTATTTGTCAAAAGCCAGTTCTCGATTTATATTAAGATTACTGTTTTTGGACATCAAAATAGTATGTGCCAAAAAAGTCACCATTGTCTCTGTTGGGAATGGTTTTTTAAATTTTTTTTTTAAGAATTTTGCATTTAAAGGGTTAGTTCACCCAAAAATGAAAATTATCCCATAATTTACTCCCCATTAAGCCATCCTAGGTGTTTATGACTTTCTTCTTTCAGCCAAACACAATCGGAGGAGTTAAATATCCAGGCTCTTCCAAGCTTTAAAATGGGAGTGAATGATAACTTGGATTTTAAAGCCCCCCAAAAATGCATCTATCCATTTATTCATTTAGCGGACGCTTTTATCCAAAGCGACTTACAAATGAAAACAATAGAAGCGGTTAAACTAACAGTAGGACAACAACATGCAAGTGCTATGACCCCTCTCAGTTTAATCTAAATGCAGTACTTTTTTTTTTTTTTTTAATAAACAAAAAATAGAATAGAAGAGAAAGTGTTAGTATTACTGGATCAAGTGCTGCCGAAAAAGATGCGTCTTCAGCTGTTTCTTGAAAGTGGCTACGGACTCAGCAGCTGTGGTTGAGTTAGGCAGATCATTCCACCAACAGGGATCGCATCCATCATAAAAGTAATCCATATGGCACCAGGAGGTTAATAAAGTCCTTCTGAAGCGAAGTGATGCATTTTTGTGAGAAAAACATCCATATTTAAAACTTTATAAACTATAATTATTAGCTTCCAGTTACGGTCGTACGCAAGTTGAAGAGTGACCTCTGATCTGACGTATGACGTAGCTTAGGTGAGATTTGACGCCTCTTTATTAACCCCTGGAGCCGTATGGATTACTTTTATGATGGATGAGATGAGCTTTTTTGGGCTTTAGACTCTCAGTTACTATTCACTCCCATTATAAAGCTTGGAAGAGCCAGGATTTTTTTTTATATATTTATAACTCTGATTGTGTTTGGCTGAAAGAAGGAAGTCATATACAGCTACAATGGCTTGAGGGTGAGTAAATTATGAGATCATTTTCATTTTTGGGTGAACTAACTCTTTAACAACACGCATAATTGTACATACACAATATTTTAAATGCTGTTGATGCCTTAATATTATTGTATTGATGACAATTGAACGATTACCCAATGTAATCACAAATTAATGCCAATTCAACTTTAGCATTTTAAATTTAAGATCCAAAACATTTTTTGTCTGCACAGTTTGTCCAGATTTCTCGGTTTAAAAAAAATTCTGTGCATTATTGCTTGCAAAAATATAGTAAAGCCTACTTGGAAAAAAATTGTATCATGTAGGCTTGTTTATTAGTCACGGGATTTGTACAGCAATAATCTGTTGACAATCATTTAAACAGCATCATATGTAAAGCTGAAGCACTTTTTGTAAATGGCTTTGGGTAAAAGCATCTGTTAAATGGCTGAAATGTAAATCATATTATGGTCATAAATAATGAGAGAAACTCCAGAAGTAGGTCACTAGGGGGCGCTCTGAAGCCTACAAGCTCCAAAGAAATCAGGCAGGAACAGAAGAGAGGCGAAGGAAGGAGAGGCTGAAGGAGGGTGACGCCTCTGGCAAGACAGAGGTGTCACCTTGTCATACAATATTTAACCGAACACCTGTGAGATGATATCACATTAACAAAACACTCTAAGCCATTTACTCTTTAGGATTCTCTAAAGATCTGAAGGCAGAACAGACTCTCTGCCTTCATACTTCACTTGCCAACCAGCCTTTTTAATTGCAGTGCTCGAGCTTGTTTAAAATTCCAAATGAAAACACGCTTGGAAGAGAGGAATAAAAAATCGTGGGTTAACAAATAAGGCATTAACCCGCACCTAATTAGTATGGGAATTCAGTGGGGAAATTCTCAGAGTTAAATCACTCATAACTCAAGCACCATTGAGTCGCATTAGCACATTTTTACTTTGATATCTCTATTCAGAGAACATTAGCGCTATCTTCACAAACCGTTACTTAGTTAAGCACTGTAATTAGATAAACGGTGGTGGTAGTCACAGCGCCGGGAGCGTCCTACCTTCCGGATGCCTTCTTTTGATTCCTCCACGTTGTTTTCAGCTCCTCCGGTGCGGTTGATCATCCTCCACATCTGTGAGTACATCGGGTCCCTCTCAAAAGGGTTCATGCCTTTACTGCGGACCTGGTCGTAGACGGAGGAGTCCAGAACCGTGCCGTACGGCAAGTCTGTCTGCTTAGCCAAGTCCTGCAGTGACCTGTAGGGGATCAACGAAACATTTTCAAATCAAAGATATTTAGAAAACAACATTATTGGGTTGATGCCTGGGGGCATAATCATTTTACGATTAAAACATTATTTGAAAAATCTACAATGTGAATGCATGAATACCCACACGTTTGAGCGTAATTGTTCCAATTTAAGTGAGTGTAAATCTATCCAGCGGCTCTGCTGCACAGACTGTTGCTCACCCACTTATGTTATGTCAAATACTGTTTATTCAGCAACTTGTGTTAATATCTTACATCTAATTAAAAGTTAGCCAACCAAGGGACACTAATTCCCTGCAGTAATATTTATATCAAGCGAATAATTGGAAAACACAATAAAGATGAAGCTTTCTTGGTTTCCCTTCACGCCATCATCATCATCATCATACTGCAGTTCATCAAAGAGTTTCAAAAGTCTCACTTCATTTTGAAAACTGATAAGGATACAAATGAGTGCTTTCGCATTCTATCAATATTCAACATCCACTATTTAATAATATTTCTATACATGCGAGCAGTACGTCACTGACAGCGGAGAGCATGGGTTGGTGTCGTTGAGATTCGCGCAGATAATCAGACTGACCTCTAATTTATCAAATATTATTACATCGGACAGCTGTCGTCTTCTTCTAGTACTTAACTCTGCTGGCACCCTTTGAAGGTTTAATGAACTTGCCCACAAACGTTAATTTTTTATTGCTCCCAATTAATCCCGCCACTTAATCCCCACCCCTCCCTGAGAATTATGGTTATGTGTTGGGTGTCATTTGCATGGAGAATAGCCATAAAAATGACCCGCGAGTACCCTGCAGTACTATAAAACACCACCGCAGGGTTACTAAGCAATGCAGGTCCAGTCTGTGACATTACGCTTTCAGTGCTAATGCAAGTCCTTCATCTTTGTGGTTTACTCTGTAGGTCACAGTGCATTTAATAAAACAGCATTAAAAGTTGTCACCCCTGTGTTGACGTCTTCCTAAATAAAACAGGAATTTTGGGCAGAACATATAAAAGAACTTGACCCCGCCATAATATATATTATAACATGACATAATATTATAAATACACTATTGTTCAAAGGTTTGGGGTCTTAAAAAAAAAATATATTTTTAAGGAATTAAAACTTTTATTATGCAAGGAGGCATACAATTGATCAAAAGAACTGACAATTAGACCGTATATTTTGACAGTAAAGACAATGTTACAAAAATTTCTATTTAAAATGAATGCTTTTCTTTTGAACTTAATATTCATAAAAAAAATAAAAATAAAGACTATTAAGAAGCACAACTGTTTTCAACCGAAAATAATAAGACATGTTTATTGAGCACATATAATGAGTTTAACAGCATATTAGAATGACTTCTGAAGGATCATGTGACACTGAAGACTGGAGGAATGATGCTGAAAATTCAGGAATCACAGGAATAAATTACTTTTGAAAATATATTAAAATAGAAAACAGTTATTTTAAATTATATTGGTATTACAATTAATGTATTATACATAAATATATATAAAAAAGCGCAGATGAGAGAAACTCTTGCTAGTCAGGTGCAGGTGATATTACTGAGGGCATTCTCATTGTGGAAAGCATCTAATTGGAGAAAATCTGTGTAGCGCAGGATGGGTCATCAATATTTTAGGCTTGTTTTCTTGAGAACAACTTCAAATTTTAAAAGCATCCATCAGGAGTACACTGGCAAACAGATGACTTACAGAGTTCAATCTATCTCTGTAATTTTTTTATACTAGTTGAACATTTGCAATGCAGCATTGTGTTCTTGATACTGCAAAATTCAATTAGCCTTAAGAATAGCAATCTATCTGTGTATACGCTTTTTCACACCCTTTATAGGTGACCATCTGGCGGCATTCAAATGCCGCGGCCGCTAAGCTGATCTTTTTGCTTTGGCCAGGAAAACTGTCATCTGTGGCACGGAGTGACTGTGACTAGCCAGACCGCAGGCAAACTGGCATGGGAAACTGTGAGTGCAGAAAAATACAAATCTTGAGAAGCCTGTAGCCTGGCCCTCCTTCACCTTCACAGATGGACGGCATCTCACAGCCATTTTGAAAACCGACACGTATGGAGCCGCATTGTACCGTCTGTTTCCTAAACCATTTTTATATTTCTGAACTGATGTAACAATATGCATGACTATTCAAATACACTTCCTTACAAGGGCGCATTGTATGCAGATTTAAACATTAAGGCTGCAGCACAGTCTTTATTACTTTTCTCTGTTAAAAAAAAGCTAATTGGATGCCATTTTCATGCTGTTTCAGGATAAAAGTGAACATCTGTGATGTGTTTCCTTTTTTGTTAAGCTGTATTACATCCAGGAAATCAGTGGGACAGTCTTGCAAATCATTCAAAACAATAGCAATCAGCACAAACAAGACACAACTGAAGTGTTTTCCTCACTCACAAGATGATACATTTCTCTTTCTCTAAACATCTACAGCTGAATCCGAGCCATCATGGTGCCAGCATGTACATATTGTAAAACAAAACTAAAAAAATACTCAATTTCCGGAGTTAAATTTTAGTCTGCAGGCAGAATTCAGCCTTAATGCAAAAGTTTCACATAAATGCATTCAATATCAAATAAGTACAAAGTGTTCACCGGAATTCCTTGAGGACCAGCCTGATGAATGAAACGAGCGAATGTATAGATTTTGTGTTAACTGGTTAAGAGCTATGTGGGGTAAGTGAGAGTTGTTGATGAGTTGATGTTGCTCTGATTTAATTAAAACTGGGTTAGGATCAGTAAAGTCGATTAAAAAGAGACTGATGAACTAACGCTCCCTCTTTTTGTCCCATATCCATCGGGCTTAAAATTCTCACAACAACAAAAGAATATGATACTAAACAAACTGCACCGACATTAAATCTATTAGGTAATGAAACTCCTCTCAAGACAAAACTATCAAATAGTGAACTCACCCCACCACGCAGTTGGTCTTATAAATCTTGCAGCTCTTCCTGACTGAATGGTGTATTTTAAATACAACAGACCCCTGGGTGTAGAGTTTAGGCTGTAATTATTTCTGTAATGACCCTGCCATAGTCTACACATTAAAAGATAATACATTTAAATTTATGGAAATCCTAATTAGGTGCATAGAGCAAGAATCAAGCAATCTAAGCACAGGCTCATTAATGATAATCTAATGCAAAGAATTAAATTAACAATAAACAAACCGAGATCTTGAAAAAATAAATACTAAATGCTCTCATTTTCCCTAGTAACACCACCTCCCCAAATCGCCTACATGGTTATATTACGAGGATTGTTACAAACACAATTAACTCTATCACTGCTAGTCATTGCTGTATTCTGATTATAGCTGCATCTCATTTCGAAGGCTGCGTCCTCCTGAGGTCGCATTTGAAGGCTGTATTTGAAGGTACGTCATCAAGGTGGTCTCATTTAAGAAAAGTAACCGTTAGATTGCAAAGTAAGAAAGAAATTGTAGTATTTTACACCGCACGAGGAATCATTTTTCTTAAATAAGACATCCTTGATGACATATGAACCCTTCAAATGCAACCTTCAGAGGACACAGCCTCTGAAATGAGACGGGCACCGGTGAATCTGATTACTCCGATAGGTGCACTTGATTAGTGACATCAGATAGTGGGCGGAGTCAAGGCAGTGACTTGGAATGGATTTGTGAGTATCATTTGTGACAACTTTTGATAAAGTGCACTAAACCAAAATCTGGTATTAACAGTTTTGCTTAAATATGTTAAAAATTTGACTTTGTATATCGTCTCTGTATAGGGCGGAAATCTAGTAGCTCCAGATCATTACTATTGATCACCCTTTACACCTGTCTGTGGGTTTTTCAAACATTTAACCAATGAAAACTGATTAAAAAAGAACTTGTGACTAAACCTTGTAACTGCACTGGATCCTCAAACTCTCGGTAAAACCCCATAACTCAACCCTGCTCCAAGCTGAAAGTGACGGACACAGTTTGGACTGTCTCTGCTTGTTTGCTGGGAATATTAGGGCTGGGACTCGATAAAAAAAATAAATAAAAAAAAACGAATTAATCGCACAATTTGCCGTGATTAATTGCAATTAATCGCATTTTCCCCCAAGCTTGTAATCATACATATTTAAATATAGAATCACCTAATTAAATTGAACAACACAAATGAAGTATATTTTTCAATAATATTTTAATGACATTTTGTGAACTGTAAACAGAGTAGTGGTCCCCATCAAATAAAATGCATGCAACAACATTATAAACACAGTGTAAGTTGGATATTAAAACCATCAAGGTCATCAAAAAGTCTAGATTAGTTTAGAACTTAAGCCAATTGGCAAAAATAAATTATTTCTTTATATGCACCAACAATATAAATAAACAACAAAATGTTAAAGAGCCAGTTGAATTTCAAAAAGGTGCACATTGCTAGCACCTGGGTGTCACAGGTGTGGTGCGGGCAGAAGTAGAATTCAAACGTTTTACTAAAGAACACAAAAAGGATAAACATACAAAGCAACATATCATTACGGCATACCATACACAGGAACCGACAAAGACTAACAGAACTGCAGGAAACTAAGTACAGACACAAATCAACAATAACGAGGTGAGCACAGGTGACACAGATGAAGATGACGATGAACAGGTGGGTAAATGAGGGAGTGAGTGCAGGTGTGAAGACATGAGGGATTCTGGGAAGTGTAGTGCAGACCAAGACAGAGTGGTGGAGACGAAGACTGTGACACTGGGTGCTTTGCTTTTAAATGGTATATTAAAGACAAATTGCTTCTATGGTATTTGAATTAAAGCTTTGCAAATTATACACAATCTTTGTTTGTCAAACGCGCCATCAGACAACTTTTTAAATGCAAACATTCCTCCTAAAACTCCATCCTTGCCCTTCTCCATCATGACAGGGTGACTTGGTTCTGCGCACTCACAATAGCAGCCGCAACAGGAAGTCATTAAAACAAGGCGAAAAAAAGTGCTGCGCGTTAATTCCCCCAGCCCTAATATATGTATATATATATATATATATATATAAACATAGAGTTTCTTTGTCTAGTATTTGTCATACAGTCATAGCCAATATTGTTTTAAATAGCCGGTGTGAAGAAATTCTTCTTTACTTTAATAACATGAGATTTTAGCCAAATGACAGAAAAAACGTCATATATAATATATATTTCATATATACATTTTATAATAATAATAATAATACATAAAATACAATAATTTTCATGAAACATGGTTTGTACAGTATAAAAACCATTGTGTCTATGGAGAATCCCGGTAAGCCACGTATATCAGTGTGTGTGTGCGTGCGTGCAAGATCTCCTACGGGCATGCAACTCCCTGTTTTAATTTCCTGTGCCACAAATTAGATTTATCATTCCAGTGAGAATGACGTCAGACATTTCTGCACTGGTAATTTATTTAACCTGCCTGGTTGAGAGCAAAGAGACGGACCGAAAAAGAATCCTTTTTAAGTTTTAAAAAGGTGATTTTTGAAGTGTTTTTATAATTAAATTAAATTTATGGCAAGGTGGAACATTTCAAACATTTATCAAAATGTGGCTGCTGCTCTTCCTGTTATGAAAATTATGGCCTTCTGTTATTAGCATTCAAGAGTATTCAAGAGTTATTAGC
Source organism: Siphateles boraxobius (assembly GCF_051911475.1). Classification (NCBI taxonomy): domain Eukaryota; kingdom Metazoa; phylum Chordata; class Actinopteri; order Cypriniformes; family Leuciscidae; genus Siphateles; species Siphateles boraxobius. The sequence continues at coordinate 18,689,024 of NW_027509219.1, forward strand.
ATTATAGATACCTTTTTATAAACAGTCCAAAAAAATGTATAAAAAAATTATGTGACGGCCAGATATGTAATTAGTCTTGTCAAGGATTAAAAAAAAACAAAAACTAATTATGAATGTTATGAAAGAGTAGAAGTTTTGACCATTTGAAATTTTGACTTATTGATTTAAATGGTAGTACACTATTAGTTAGAAGTGGTGTAATGGTATTGATCAGAATGAATTATCTGTATATTCTATCCTCCTTACACTAACCCTACCCCTAAACCTACCTATCACAGAAAACTTTCTGCAATTTTTGAATAATAAAAAAAATAAAAATGCTGTTTAGTATGTTTTTTAAGCCGTTTGGACACGCAAAGTGATACCCATGTCATTATACACATTTGTGTCCTCATAAACCATATATGCACCAAGGGGGTAATCCATCAGCCGGAAACTGAAGCCTCGCGGGAGCCGCCATTGTAACAGAACTTCACCTGCTGTTAGCAGTCCATTGACTCCCGTTCATTTTGGCGTCACTTTGACAGCGAATAACTTTACATCTGAGGCGTCCAAAGACTTAATTTGTCCATTATTATTAATTTCTAAAGAAACACGACAATGTATAAAAGGCTCCATTACTTTGTATCTTACGTTATGGCCCCGTAGAAGCCGTTTTTGTAAAAATAGGTTAACGATTGTGTCATAACCACGCGACTTTCTGTCGCACAATAGAGACATTACCGTATAGACAGGAGGAGAAGCTCGCAGGCAATCTTTTACTGTCTATGCGGCAAGAAAGTCAAGAGGCATAAAGGTCTATAGAGGCATAAAGTCAATGGAGAAGCCCATAGATAGAGAGTGCATAAAAGCAACGGGACAAAATATTTCAACAACGTTTTTGAGGAATTAGGTGATTCAGATTTGTCTTGGCACAGCTACTAGAAGATTTACAACTGTCAGACTGTCGTCAAGCTCAGTTTGAGCCTGTGCAGTCGCTCAGCCATCAGGCAGGAAGTGCAATAATTGGGCTTCAGTCTTCTCCAGTCAAATCAATGGGGTCGCTGTGTCCATTTCTTTTACTGTCTATGATATGCACGCACACGCGCACACACGCACTTTTGTTTTTATATAAAGTATTAAATACTAAAAATTAACTGAAAACCCCAACCCTTAACCTTAAATAGTAAACTTTCAACATTAAAAAAAAAAAGAAAAAACAAGTATTTACTTTACCTTTATACTGATCACACACACACACACACACACACGCACACACGCACGCGCACGCGCACGCGCACACGCACACGCACACGCACACGCACACACACACGCACACGCACACGCACACACACACACACACCAGAAGTCTGAGCACCATGAAACGGTGTTGAGGTCTTGTGAGTATTGATTTACACACAGCTTGGAATTGTGTGTTTTTGTAACTACATTAGTTCTTTTTGAGTTTTTTTTTTGTACTTTAAGAATGTGATGTATTTAAACGTTTTCATTTGACGTTTTTATTTGAAAAATGCTGCTCAATTAATACCATTCCTATCCAAAACTAATCAATGCTCCCAGAAATTCATGCCTTTATTAGTATATGCTTAAACTTCACAGCATATTCAATTGAGATGAAGATTGAAAGCCACAACTTGTTTGTTGTTTTGTTATTGTGAGGATGATTACAGTGTTTGATGCTAGCTGCAAGAGTGACATGTATAAATGCATGTACTCACTGAATGGAGTTCTCGATGCGGGAGATGGTGAGGAAGGCAGCCAGATTTGCTGTGTAGGAGGAGATGACTATCAGAGCAAAAAGCCACCAAACCCCCATCATCATCCTTGTAGCCAAAGTCGTGTAAGGCACCTCACCACCTGTAGAGGTAACAGGAGAAAAAAAGCAAACAGAAAAGGCTGATGACTGTGCTGTCTTTGAAACTGGACATGTATGCTTCTAAAATTAATATATTTATATATATTTTTAGAAAATATACATTTTCACTCTTTACAAGTGACACAACCTTTGTTATTCAGACACTTTCCAGTTTGGTTGGTATTAGGCTTAAATAGATCTGTGTCTCTGTTTATTAAACAATGATTCTACCTTTTATTTACTGACTTGCTGCCAAAAATGCTGAGACCTCTGGTTCAATCTAAAGTTGATTGAAAGAATAAATAGAACGCCATTTTATGTTTCAAATGAAAAACTTACTTCAAGACATATTCTCTAATTATACATGTCTGGATATTTAATTTATTAAATATTAATATATATGCTGTGCAAAAATATATATAATCTTATTTGTAGAAGTAGACTACTACATTGTTATTTAAGTTTATATGTAGATTTGTACATATCATGTATGTTTAGATACATTTAGATGTCATTGCATTTATTTGTGTGAGAATGTTATGACCTGCCCCAATGTAATGTTTGCCCCCACTCATTTGTAATGTAAAATGTGTTTCTTATCTTCCTGTATATGCTTTGAACAAAAGAGCTTCATCTTCAGTAGTGCAGTACTCTGACAGACTGGAAACAAATGGATTCATCCGGTGTGGGTGTGCAGAATTCAAACAACTGAGACTTTACTGATAAAAAAACAAAACAATCTCACTATGAGACAGACAAAAAAGGTCATCAATTGTAATGTCAAATCTACATTTCCCCAGTCACCACAGTCAGAGCTAAAACACGTCTGTTTATTCTGCATTTCAGATCCCTGCTAATTCAACAGCCACAGATGACAGCGGCTTCTCTAAAAGTACCACACACCACAATAATGATGGATCTGCACAATCCAAGGCTCGCAGCTACAGTGAAATCCGTTAAAAATTAGTCCCATCTATCCTTGTGGCTTCCTGTATGCCTTGTGTGGTAAGTGCCAAGCATTTCAGCACTCAGTAAGGTATCTGACAACTCTGTTTCTGTAGGGGGTCCACTGAGATGAGCTGTCTTATTAAAGAAAGTTTTTAGATGACTCACATACATATGTCCCGCAGGCTGTGTACTCTCTGCTCCACACAAACTTTGTGCAATTTTAATTTCAGCAAACAAGTCCATGATAGAAAAGTTGGCTTACACATTTCTTATAATCATCTTTCTTAGGTTAGCAGACTTTAAGGTTAGGGAGTGTCCTATTTAAATGGCAGTACTTCCTTCATCTGCTATGTAAACCTCAGAGATTTTGCACTTCAGTTTAAGCAAATGTCAGAGAATACTCGACCAGCTCCTTCAGCTGACTGAATAACGGGCAGTAATTCTATAAGAATGAATTACACCAACTATTGTTTATTTGCACCTTATTCACTAAATGAATTAACAGGTTTTCATTTTATTGTTGTCTTTTATAAATAAGACTGTTCAATTAGTAAATCACATTTACTAATCTAAAAGGACTAATCTTTTAGATTAGTAAAATGTAATACAAATATAATATAAATTTTATTTGTTGAAACTTTTACATTTCTAAATTCGTGCATATTTAAATACTTAAACATTGTCCAAATACACGGAAAATGTGTGAACTGCAGTATGAATACCTCTGAATAATAATAAAATATATCTTATTTATCAGTCCTTTCAAGCAACTCACGCGCCAAAAAAAAATTAGCAAAAATAAAAAAATGAAAGATGACAAGAGTTCACATAAACGTATCCTTCATACAGAACAGATTATATTTTCAGAATGATAAAACTTGCAGTTTTCTGTTCAGTTTCTAAATTAAACAAGGCTGAAATTTTTACTAATTATCTTCATACCCAAGCACATCTGTGAAATGACAAATAATCACACCAACAAAACCAACATCTGTAAGAGTTCTCGTGAGAACATTTGTTCAAAATCAAGGCAATTGACTAAAAGGCTATAATTTCCATATTCAACAGGGCTTCAAAAAGATAGTTTTGTACACAAAAAACTGGATGGTAGTGCAATTAAATATAAATTGTAGTGAAGGTATGGCAACCTCCTACTGTATCCTCTATAGCCTACAGTACTTCTGATATCCTGAAGCAAATCTGTTACAACAAGAAGCAGGATAAATGAAGAAAAGCAATTTTTTTACACTACAGTTTAGAGAAAAAACCCAGAGTGCTCAAGACATATGCAGCAACTCTGGCCTGGAGCCTGCTAAAGCAAATAAATGCGAAAAATAATGAGTCTGAGAATTTCTATAAATAAGACTGAACACAGGAGGCCAACTAAATTTGAAGTTTTAAGTTACCGCTTAGGGAAATACTACTGTAATGATAAATATAAAAATAAGGATCTAAGATTATAAAGAGTCCAATCTCACACTTGCATGGATATGTGAGCAATGCTAAGCTGCAGAAAGGGAAATGCAAAAGTGTCAAAATACAGTGCTGTTAAGGATTAATCAGAACATTATATGCTAAAATTATTCTCTGAGCTGAAGCGAGCTGAGAAACTCGACTACAACCAACCTCCTGAAAGATTATGTGCTGGTGTGTGGAGATACAACTACAACTACAAAAAAAAAAAAGAAGAAAAAAAGAAAACGTGTTTCTGTGCACAATGCGGCATGGGAGAGATTGAATGTATGACTATTTCAAATACAAATACTAGATTTTTTGGGGGGGACTCAGAGGGATGCATAATTATGACAAAAACAGAGGAAAATAAAAAAAAAGAAGCCTAAACAGTCAATTTCACTTTAGCCCTGAATAAATACAAAACTAAAAATAATAATAAATCACACCCCAAAAGCAAGCGATGTGACTAGAATGATTATATGGCATAATTACTGAGGCTGTCGCTGCAAGTTCACACAGAACAACTGTTTGAGCCTTGACTTCTGTACTCTCATTATATTATGCAGAATAAACCTCTTAGTTACACCATGTCAACTTGTTGATCACTACGTTCTCAATTTCTCAGGTCAAGTTGAAGTGTGTATTGGCTGTTGCGCCATCTAAATTATAAGAATCCAGCATCACATTACAACAACAAAATAATTGCAAATTGCATTTTATCTAGATTCTAAAGCTTATTTTTGGATGTTTATTCAACACCCATTTTTATGTGTGACTGCAAATAAAAGTGTAACTTAAATAATTTGTGATTGCTGATTTAGAGTAGTGCTGATTTGGACTAGTTGTAGTCACTGGTTATAATCTACAGTATAAATTAAAATAAATAAATAAATAAAATCTAATTTAAACAGCTTTGATTAGCCAATACATTCATGTTCACAAAGACAATTTTGACACAGGGAAAGCAGACCTACAGTAAATTAAATACAGAAGTCTTTGCCATTGTGATAATCTTAATTATTAATTTGATCAATTGTGAAGCCATAATCCAGAGGAAAGAATTGATTCATATGCAACTGACTTTTACAACAAAAAAAAAAATCAAAAATTATATATATATATATATATATATATATATATATATATATATATATAATGCTTCAAACACCAGATACCTTGGTTGTGCTTGCTTGTAAAAGATTCCCACAAAACAAGCCCGAACATGATAGAAAAATCTATTAAAACTTTTGCAGAATAAGTTTGTATAATAAGCTGTACTGAATAAGTAGTTTATGAGGGAACTGCAGGGGGCTTCATGAGTTGATGAAATGCTAATTAATTAAATCATAAACTTAAAATTACCTATTTTATCTGCATATCATGTGAACATTTACCGACATCAGAACCGTGAACATGAATGCTTTTTAAATTATTGAAATATTAACTTAAAATATCAAGGGGTAAGTAAATATTTTAAGTCAAAGGGGTTTGGCTGACAAAAGTTTGGGAATCCTTGACATTGGCCATGTTGAAGAATAACGTTGCCCCTCACCCAAGCTCAGTCCTGCACTGGTAATGATCTGTGATGAGATGTGACCGCCAGTAAGCAGAACTTTGATAGGAGGTATGGCTGCCAGAAAACAGACTACTGTTATCAGATACGACTGGCAGTAAGTATAGAATCGTGGAATGTCAGTGCTTTAGTGCGTGGTGATTGCAATGCTATTCTCTGTGGCTGCAGGATGTTGATCTTTAGAAAATGAGCAGGACGGTAATGTAGCTTTTATCTGCACACCCAGTAACTGGGGTTCAAAGCCGCCCTGCCACGCACATCAAATCAGCAAGCCCCATTTCCAGCAGGTTCCTCACTGCTTGCTTTTGATTCAGCAGCAGGCCAGGGGCTACACACTCCTCGCAACCCCTCGCTGTGATCTAGCACATACTGAGAGACAGAAACAGAGAGAATGCGTGTATAAGGGAGACAAAAGCTTTTAAAGCAGGAATGTGTTTCTCGTTTGTGTCAGAGATGTTTGTACATGAAAGAAAGTAATACTTTCACTGTTCTTACGTTGTTATATTCAAGAAATAACTCCATATGATATGTTATTCAATAGCTATTTGCAAGAAAATGTCATATGTTCAAGGTAGATGTTCAAAGTGTCAAATAACTTTTGTGTGTTTGGACTCCGATTCTGAGTAGCTGGATCTGAGCAACCAGGGCTCTCCGAATTAAGTGGATTCCGAAGTGGCACAAGCTGCCATGAAACAGTGAAGTGCCCTTCATGGCTGTTAGGAGCCTTGTAGATATATCTGAGGATGAGTGAATACACATCTCGTCAACACTTTCTACTAGAGAGGCCGAACAAGGCCAAGAATGTCACAAGGTTTCTTTCAACACATCTTGACTGATTGGATACGAAACACTTGCCTGTTGACTATTACTCCTTAACACTAAATGATAGTATCAAGACGTGTTGATAACGATAGCAATATAAATGGATATAAAAATCATTGCATGGTGATTCCATGTTTATTCTTCCATGTAAAAATGTTTCCGGACAGTGTTGTTATAGCTAAACTGAAACTATTAAAAATCATTTTCAGTCATCAAAATAAGGTTCATGCAAACTATAGTTAACTTACCACATGCTAACAAATGAAACTGTATTTTAAAGTTTTATCCTTTTTTTTGGGAAAAGCAACATACAGTATAAATAGTTAAATCATAGAATGCTGTATATATATATATATATATATATATATATATAAAAATATACAGTATATATATACACTCACCTAAAGGATTATTAGGAACGCCATAATAATACTGTGTTTGACTCCCTTTCACCTTCAGAACTGCCTTAATTCTACGTGGCATTGATTCAACAATGTGCTGAAAGCATTCTTTAGAAATGTTGGCCCATATTGATAGGATAGCATCTTGCAGTTGATGGAGATTTGTGGGATGCACATCCAGGGCACGAAGCTCCCGTTCCACCACATCCCAAAGATGCTCTATTGGGTTGAGATCTGGTGACTGTGGGGGCCATTTTAGTACAGTAAACTCATTGTCATGTTCAAGAAACCAATTTGAAATGATTCAAGCTTTGTGACATGGTGCATTATCCTGCTGGAAGTAGCCATCAGAGGATGGGTACATGGTGGCCATAAAGGGATGGACATGGTCAGAAACAATGCTCAGGTAGGCCGTTGCATTTAAACGATGCCTAATTGGCACTAAGGGCATAAAGTGTGCCAATAAAACATCCCCCACACCATTACACCATCACCACCAGCCTGCACAGTGATAACAAGGCATGATGGATCCATGTTCTCATTCTGTTTACGACAAATTCTGACTCTACCATCTGAATGTCTCAACAAAAAATCGAGACTCATCAGACCAGGCAACATTTTTCCAGTCTTCAACTGTCCAATTATGGTGAGCTCTTGCAAATTGTAGGCACTTTTTCCTATTTGTAGTGGAGATAAGTGGTACCCGGTGGGGTCTTCTGCTGTTGTAGGTTGTGCGTGTTGTGGCTTCACAAATGCTTTGCTGCATACCTCAGTTGTAACGAGTGGATATTTCAGTCAAAGTTGCTCTTCTATCAGCTTGAATCAGTCGGCCCATTCTCCTCTGACCTCTAGCATCAACAAGGTATTTTCGCCCACAGGACTGCCGCATACTGGATATTTTTTCATTTTCACACCATTCTTTGTAAACCCTAGAAATGGTTGTGCATGAAAATCCCAGTAACTGAGCAGATTGTGAAATACTTAGACCGGTATTGCATTAATTGCATATATAATTGTATATACAGTATATATATATATATATATATATATATATATATATATATATATATACACACACACACACACATACATACTGTAATGGCGTGGTGTATTCAGGAACAGGCTGAAGACTCAGAAGATGAAATCCAAACGACACTTTAATAGCGACACTCAAGAATCAGGTAACAGACAGGGAAACTCACATTAACACGATGTAGGTATTACGGTGACCGGACAAGGAGTGCAGGAGAAGGAACAACTTAGGTAGTGGACACAATGAGGATAATTACTAAACACAGCTGACGGACATGAACTAATAATGATGGTAACCAAGGAGACGAAAGAGTGGCGGGAAACTGAACAAAGAAACATGATAACAGATGAAAACACAATGAAAGTCCATGAACTAAACTGAACGTGAAATAACGCCTCTCCCTGCAAAACGTGTTCTCACGCCGTAGAAGATTGTTGACAGATGAAAAGATTGCAGAGGTTTAGGAGGACGTGGCGAAGGGCTGGTGAAAGGGGCAGGCAGACAGACAGATGATGATGAGGAGTGGCCATGTGGATGCGACCCAGAGCTCAGCCAAATCAGTAGCCCAAGGCGGAGTCGACGGCGGGAGGAGCCATGATGGAGATGACATCTGGGAAATGACCGATGGCAAAGGAGCCTTGGGAGGTGGAGCCTACCACGCAGATGGAAGTCCAAGGAAGTGATGGGACACCGATGACCTAGGCCAGTGGTCTCAAACTCAATTCCTGGAGGGCCACAGCTCTGCACAGTTTAGCTCCAACCAGCTCAAACTCACACCTGCAAGGAAGCTTCTAGCAATCCTGAAGACCTTGATTAGCTGGATCAGGTGTGTTTGATTAGGGTTGGAGTAAAACTGTGCAGAGCTCTGGCCCTCCAGGAATTGAGTTTGAGACCACTGATCTAGGCTGTTTCGGCGGAGCCTCCGTGACGACCCCCAGAGATGGAAGTGGGGATCCAGAAGGCTGAGGATGAGCTGGTGTGACCGAGGGCAGAGGTGGAGCCTGAGGGAGGGCGGAGCTTACCGAAGTCGAAGGGATGGAGGGCCGGAGAGCAGAGTACAGCTCGGAAGTCTGCGGTGGAGGCGTGGCGATGTCCGACCCAGGTGGAGCCGACGGTCCGAGGGAGGCCGGCGTGGCCGGATTGCTGATGGTCAACGCTAGAGTCGAGGGGGGAAGGAGCGTGGGCACAGGAGCTGGGTTGACAGGTAGAGGTGGAACAGAGTGCAGCGAGGCTGAGGGGGAGCCATGGGCTCATCACGCCCAGGAGGAGAAGGCTCCCAGAAGGTCCACGGTGTAACCACGCCACTGAGAGGAGGATGGGGTGACACATAGGGGCTGATGGGGGTTGATGATGACTGGGTGGCAGGCTTGGCTGAGGACTGAAAATGGAGAGTGGCACAAAAACCGACAAAACATAAAGCATTCCTGATGGCAGTATGTAGAGGTGGTGGGAGAGGGAGGCTGGGTGAGGATAACAGGACTGACGAAGAAAATTCAGATTCAGAAGAGTTCAAGGGACAAAGGGAATTAGACTCTCCACACTCAAATAAACTGTCCAACAGGTCCAGCTGGTGGTCGCTCTCAGTGGGGCACCAGCCTCCTCTGCAGGGGGCTCAGGTGTCGTCAATCGGGGTGGTGATGGGCTGGGCTCTGGGTCTGGGCTGGTTCTGGATCGGGGCTGAGCGCTCTCCAGACACCTCACAACAGCTTCCCTCCAACTCAGTCCGGTGGTGTCTGGAAGGTTTGATGGGTTTGTGGAAGTTCGCCCCGATCCAGAACAGGGTCTTTTAGTATCTCGTTATCGAGCAGGCTAGTCAGTGCAAGACGACAGAAGTTTGTAGAGAAACTCAAAAAATCGGTACTCTCCTGAGCAACCGAAATAAACTGAGCTCTTATATCCATTTTGGTTGGTCCGGTCATCTGTAACGGTGTTGGTGTATTGCGTGCTACATGCTGTCTTGTTGCTGTTTGGATAATCTGAGTCTACTTTGAATTTAAATAAAATGACGTATATTTGATCTTCTCTGCCTTTCATCTTCATCATCGGACAGACAACGTTACATATACATACACATATATTCTATACATTATATACTATATATACGTTTATACTGTTTTATCTCGCTTTTGCCACAGAAAGAAGACACATACAAGAAAGAGTTCACTTAAGAATGACAATTCTGTCATCATTTACTCACTCTCAAGTTGTTTTAAACCTGTATAAATTTCTTTCTTCTGCTGAACACAAAAGAAGATATTTTGAAGAATGTTGGTAACCAAATAGTTTTGATGGGCCCCATTGACTTCCATAGTATGTTTTTTTTCCTACTATGGAAGTCAGTGGGGTCCATCAACTGTTTGGTTACCTACATTCTTCAAAATATATTCCTTTGTGTTCAGCAGAACAAAGACATTCATACAGGTTTGAACAACTTGCGGGTGAGTAAATGATGACAGAAAAGTGAACTATTCCTTTAAGTGAGAAGAGATCCCCCCCAAAATTAGCAGATTTGAGGAAACAGTGCCAGATTTGTGTTGTTGTTGACACGATGTAAATCTTTAGTCGTTTTATGGTTCATACACAACAACAACAAAAAAGGTTCAAAGACAACTTTTCTTTGGTCTGAAATGTTCTTTAAAAAAAAGCCTGAAATAAGGTTGCTAATTTTTTTTTCTGTTTTGATAACTCTGGCTTTTTCAGAGCCAACTGAAAATGTACCTCTCCAGTTCGTCGTTTCTCAGCAGTTAAAGCAACTTCAAATAAGTCCTTTGAAACCACTGGTGCTGAACATTCAAAGGTTTATACATTGCTACCTTGTAAAGCCTTAAATCTTTGCAGCACCTTGAGAGCTGGAGATTGTAGCTTCTGATGATAGCTGTTAGTTTTATTTATTTATTTCCATTCTTTCCAAAAGCACTCTGGCGATAAATAACTTAAGGAAAAACATGTTAGTCGTTTCGCTGGAGCGCGGTTTCTTGCAGCATGTCACCTTTATTTCCCTTTCACCACACCAGGCCTGCCAGGTTTGGGTGTGCGTATATATATATATGTGTGTGTTCCCTGTACAGTATATGACTGCTATTTATTTAAGCCATCAACTATCCCATTATGAGGCTCGCTAGCAAATATTGCCATCCATTTTCATATAGTTTAACGCTCTGAAGTGCAACCCCAATTGCCGAACCATTATCGCAACACGCAGCCACTCTGGAACTTTCAACACTGTAAATCATCAAAATAAAAGTAAATAAACCACGAGGTACATATCAGAACACATCTCTTTAGTCACATCTTGCGAGATAGAAAAGCTAGCATGCTGGGTTCAGACATATGGTGAAAGAAACATATACGCACTGGGGCAGAAGATAACAGAGCAAAGTGGCCCCAATGTGACAATTTATTTAGAGAGAACTTGCCAACATGTACCATTTCAACGGCATCTTGATCACGGTGGCATTCGCTAGTCAAACGGTATTTTATTGATTCAATGAATGGGTTAGTTCACCCAAAAATGAAAAACAAAATGGTCATCAATTACTAATCCTCATGTCGTTCCAAACCCGTAAGACTTTTGTTCAACTTCGAAACTCAAACGAAGATATTTTAAATGAAATCCGAGAGATTTATTTCCATGGTGTTCAATTTTTACGAAGTATCATACAAATGTCTGTTAATAACCCTCGTTCGATCTGACTGTCCGGGTGGGGATACAAAAATGCGGAAGAATAATCAGTAGTTTTCACGAAAGCCCTGGAGCTGTCAAAACACGTCATTCGGCGGATTTTTTTCTGACAAATAAATAAATCTGAATTTCTCTAAGAACGAGTAAACATTGTTCATTTACATATACTACCAACATTGTAACAATACAAATTGGGTTGAAAATCAGCGAAGTTACACTATAGGCATTCGTATTTTTGTCTTGGTTTTCAGCAAGATTTTATTTACCCCACTGAATTTTTTTTTTTACTGAAAAAAATGCAATGTAGCCTTAATGTAGGGTTAAAATAAAAATAAAAAAAACATAACTTTTTAAAGATTTTTAAAAACGTTTTCACTGGAAACCAAGTAAAAATAATACAGATTAAGAAAGCACTACTCTATAGTAAATGTCCATATGAATAAAGATCACTCCACATCTGTTAAACAAAACACAACATGAACGCAAACCATTTTTACCATTCAATATACATGTGCATTAATGTAGCTTGCAGTGTAATAACATCTGATGCTTGATTTTTTTCTTTTATATGAATAAATGGCTTTGTGCTAAGTGAAGCGCAGGGAAGCCTGAAAGGACAGAGGTGTTCACGATACATGTCAGAATGAGAGAAAGTGCTTTAGAAATGCTGTTGTCTGATAAATGTGTCAGAAGAGTCAAACTGTTTCCTGTGTTCCCCAAACAATCAAACCTTCTCAAGAAGTGACCCAATAAAATCAATCTTGTCATATATGCCCGTCATACTACATGGGCATGAGGACACATTATTATCGTGACTTTTCATGTGAAAAACAAAAAAATTAAAAACAAAAACATTTCTTAACTATCATATCTACTTTAAAAATCAGATACAGAGGTCCTCACTAGATCATGTAAAATTCTAATAACATCAAGAGAGCAAGCTTTTTGCATGTTTTCAAATGGGTACGACCTTTAACTTTGCTTCAAGTTAAAAGCTGCCCAGATCTAATATATGTACACACACAGATGTACACACACGTGTCCATGAAATATTTATGAACACCCACAAACCCAGTGAATTTGCATGTGTTGCTAAGTGGTTTTGTAATTATGATGTTACCATATGGAATGCATAATGCAGCATGTGAAGAGTTTAGAAAACAAATTTGGCTCAAAGATGTAGGCAGTTTTCTTTCTCTCCACTGTTTTGAACGGAACTGTGCTAACCGAAAGCACACTAGTTTAGTTTTTTGGTTTCACTTTAATATTGATGGCCACATTCTATTGACTATAAGTACCGTTGCACATACATGTCTACCAACTCTCTTTAGAGTGTTAGTAGATTATTAATAGACTTGTAGGGTTATGGTTCGAACAAGTTGACATGTACTTGCTAAGTTACTTATAGTCATTAAAATGTCTGTTGTGGGAGAATCAGAATAAAGAATTAGCAGATATTAAGCAAATAGTCTAAGACTAATAAATACTAATAATCTAATGAGAGTCAGTTGACATGTAGTTCTAAAGTTACTTGTAGTCAACAGAATGTCCAAAAGGGTCCATCAAAATAAAGTGTTATCAGTCCCCCCTCCCCCTAGCCCCCCGCCCCCTTAAGATAAATTACTGTTTCACCAGCCGAGTATGCTAAAAACTAAATGAATATTATGTTGGAGTATATTAAGTTTAAATTTACACTCCCTAATGACTTCTGTTTTATCCAGGATATTATAAGATATTGAGATGAGCTAGACAGTTATAGTGTACTTCTTACACACAGACACACACAAAATAATAAAACCACTATTTCTCTTAAATACATGTAGTATAATGGAATATGAAGCTTTAAAATTATTTACTATAATGGAATATGAAGCTTTAAAACAGATTCTCCAGTATGACACTGCCTCCAGCATGACAACGTCCCACAGAGACACTAGTCTATAAATTGACAATTTGAAATCACTGCACATATTCAAGTAATCCATATGTAATCCCATACGAGTGCTCATAATGGGATTTAATTCCATTAGATATTGTAGGAGTGTATCATGACACACTGTTGCCCCCTTTATAGATAAAATACACAGCAAGTGTCCAAACATAACCTTTATACATGATTTGTTTATTTTAAGAGTGTTAGCATAATTAAAGACTAATTAGACTATAATTAAATACGTTCAAGGCTTTATGTTAATATGACAAGTCCAAATCTGACCTTGTTCAAGTAAGAATTTATTTATGACTGGTTAGATTACAGCATTTACATCTAGACATGGCTGTTTACTAAACACACAGCAGACCTGCTAACCCACACAAGCTGTCAGGAGTGATATAGTCATCTAAGCTACAATTGTAGACTAGTACCTCAGAGGACATGAATTTCATATTTAAACATGTTAAACAGTGGTTTCTAATTCTGTACCAAAGACATTTATGCCAAGAAACATCATTATTATTAATGCACCTCTGAATATGTAGAACATGCCCACATTATTCACTAACTTGGGCAGTTAAGTAAGGTGCATGTGTTTTCATAAAAAATGTCATGAGCTGAGAGTGTGATCTGTTCACACTATTCTTATGGAAAAAATGAAAAAATCATACAAATTGCCAGAGGGCCCCTATACAGATCGGACAGGGTCTTAGGGACTGTTTACACCAGGTCACTATCATTGCATTCGGCCCGAATCACCAATGAGTAGCAAGACTATCAAGTACTACTACAATCTAAGTTCATTATTATTGTAATGTTATGTGCTTTGAGAGATGAGGTAGTTTAACGCCGTCTCTCGTGACACGTTTGTTCGCTCCATGCTGTACCCGTTCATGTGTTTTGGAGGTGCTGTGTCTTTGGAGAGAGACTCTAAAGGGGATCTAATGCTTTTAAAGCTAGCTCGCTATTGCTAGCCTCTCCGAAATTTACCTACCCTACCTTTAAGTCTCACTACTTTTAATCAAGATGATTGTGTGTTGATGATCATGTGCTTAAAAAAAGGGTCACATTTTTTTACATTAAAAAAATATAGTACTGCTTATTCATATTTTCATGCAATCATAATTTCATAATTTTTGTTTTGAATAATGGGATTGTGAAAATAAAGGGATGCTGCGATTTAAAGGGATATACACTTGACAGAAGTGGATATTGAAATGCATGGAAAACAAGTGAGCTTTCACAGAGAGAGATCTCTTTCAATCCTTGTTGAGGGTACTCAGGAAAGAGATGAAATACATTATGCATGCCAACAACACACCAGATAATCTAGTGAGGTACAATGTACATTTCTGACGCGAGGATGTGAGATGTGTCATCTGGACATTTGTTCTAAAAAAGCATGGTTGAGAGCATTGACTTTGGATTGCATTATGGAGAAAATGTTCTCACTCTTGCCTTTCATCAACAGTCATTACGATTCTTTGGAAAAGAAGTAGAGGAAGTTTTGATGACTTGAGTGAAAAAAGAAAAAAGAAAAACGCAGACTGATTCAGCATATTCTCTTTTTTCACTAGTTTGTTTCTCATTTTCAGAATTAATAAACATAATATAATTTGAGAGTTTGTACTGACAAGAAAAATGTAATTTTCCCACTTGAGGAGAATACCTGGTTATTGTGCTTAATCCAGTTGGGAAAGGTGTTAATGTATGCTGAAAATGCCACAGGACCCATCAGCCGGGCTGTTTGTTTATTTTCTTTATCATTTCTGTTTTTTAAGTGCATTTTCTCTATAACAGTCCACAGGGACCCATATAACAGCCCAGTGTTGATTCTCCCCTATTCTGTGATTTATTTATGCTCTAAATAAACACATTTTTGGATTTTGGGCATGCCTGTGTTCCTCTCTCCAGTCTTTGCTGTCATTGCACAATTCTATGCTTGAATGTATCTTTGGCAAATGATGCGGATCTTTTCCCCAGCTCGAAGGGGCATAAAAAAACGACTACCTGTCAATGTCACATAAAAAACCCGGTGCTAGAGTAGGACATAAATATAAACTAGGAAAAACTCTGCAAAGTTGCTTTAAAACTGATGTTTTATATATATATATATATATATATATATATATATATATATATATATATATATATATATATATATTTTTTTTTTTTTTTTTCGGTTTGAAAATACGTCTTCCTACCGGAGTCCAATGTGCAGATACATTAAGTAAGCCATTAGTAGGTTGATTTCCCTAAAAAGTATAAATACTGTGGCTCTGTGGTGATTCAATGAGCATTCCGATCAGCTCTGGCAGCAACATGTGGGAAAACAGGAGCCAGTAGACGTGCAGTCTGCTAGAGAAAGAAATCCGATGCCAATAGAAGCTGATAGTATTATGCACTGCTGTCAAACTGGATTTCACAGTTTTCATGCACCATAAATAATTTTTATTATATATATAACAAGCTGACCAACACATTTTTAAAGCTTTTGTATGATAAAATACTTTCTCTTGTTCTAGTCTAATGTGCAGAGGCAACTATAAGTAAGTAGGGCAGGACTATATTTGTTCAAAACATGGAAAACGAGTGTTTAGAAAGTAATTTTTTTTTTTTGCATTAACATTTGGTGCCAAGCTGATGATAAAATGTAACATTAGCTAATTATATTAAGTTTATTAAATTGCTTTCCTGAGGTAAATCTGACATATTTGTTCTCCAGCTATGTTATTGAACTCTGCACGCTGATTAAAAAAAAATATTGGTCGATATTATGTATGAGGAATACATTTCGGTAAGTTGTAGCCTACGGTATCTTTCAACAGTGTTCGTGTTTTTTTTACTATTAGCTAGTAGAGATGATCGGTTCACGTGCGCTAGGGATCTGTCTTGTAACATTTACAAGCGCCAAAACGGTATTTACTGTTTGAATTGCGTAATAAAATTGACAGAATATGAGAGCTGAGATTTTTTTATATCATAACTAACCTGCTCTGTCTAGTCGGTCGGTCTCCGTGTCCTCTTTGCTTTTTGATTTTTTGTGCTGGACAAAATTGATGTGTGGCGTGACTGAGAGCGTGTGAAAAGTGTCAATTGTGTGCGTCTCACGGTGAATTTGTGAGAGTTGGCAGCTCTGAATGGCGCTAATTTGGTCAACATCAGCGAATGCTGTCTGTCAAATTAATGTAATTCAAACTAACAATAAAAATGTAATATGAACAAAACGAATATGAACATATTCACTGGTAAAGGTGAGGGGAGTAGCTTGAAGATGTCATATTTAAAAATCACTTGACATCAACAAACGTTCCTCTGGAGTCAAAAGGTCCTCGATTAGGAGTTTGCTCGGCTTCGGCTATGGCTCTAGGGTCGTTGTGAAGGTAGGGGCGGAGCATAGAGACTATGCCGTTTTTCGTTTGTTACTCTAGAGTAGACCAACTCACTTTCTGGAGGTATACTGCCCCCATCTGGTATGGAATGTGGAGTATGAATTGATTTTTTGGCGGACATGACACAAGGCACCTTTAAAGGGATAGTTCACCCCAAAATGAAAATTCAATCGCCTTCATGACCCTCATAAAAATGAATTTCTGCACTTAACTGTTTTTTTACTGTTTTCTTGTCTCTTTAAAAAATAACACACTAGCCGCGCTTCCATTACAGATTTGCGCAAAACTTTGCAATATTTCCTAAATGACGATAAAATCTATTGTGAAATGACGGCATTTCCATTAACCGATGTTATGCGACTAAAATGTAATTTTTTCCCTTGCGATAAGTCATTCCAAAAACTGTCAACGGATGTTGGTAGGTTTACATATATATCCCAGCCACCGCACTTGCTATTATTTTTAATCGAAGGAGATGTAGGCGTGTTATCCAAGCATTAATGACAAGGAAAGCCCCTCATACAGGGAGCGGCACATATGAGGTGTTTCTACCTCCTATCTGCTACAAGGTCTTGATAAATTGTGGCATTTCTTTGTGGTTTAGAATCCATTATTCCCACAATTCTTTTGCCTTTTATGAGTTTAATAAATAACTCGGTCTCGTCTTCTGTCCAAACATACCGCACCATCAACGTCAGGTTACCTCTCCAAAAAAAATCCAGTGCAGTTTTGCGAAATATTCCTTTTTCAAATTGCCTGAAAAACCACCTCATGCGAGCGTAAAAAGGTTTTTGAGATACAGTATGGGTGAAATCTAAAATTTTTGTGAAATTGACGTGTTTCCATTGAGCGGATTTTTTAATTCGCAATTTCAATTTGCGCAATTTGAAGGGTAATGGAAACGCGGCTACTGTTGTTGTGTCATGGAATGTAGTTTTAATAGTTTTTCAGGTAAAAATCTAGTTGTTTAAACCACAAATCTGCCTTTTATTTATAAAGACAGCACTTTTTTGAAAAGGTTTTTGTCCATGTAATGAAAGTCAATGGAGCATCATTGGACCCCACTAACTTTCACTGTTTAAAAACAAAAAAGAAATCAGTCATACATGTTTGAAATGGGTGAACTATCGCTTTAGGCATTAAAATGGTACATAAAACACTGCAATAAATACCTGCAAAAAGTTAGCCTCCACTGACTGACCTATAAAAGATAAAAGATTTGTAATGGATGCACTGTAGGCAATTATTTGAGACTTAGATGCCTTAACATATCTGTTGAAGAGAATAGGTTAAGTTGTTATATTAAGATATTCCAGCAACATTCTTATTTAGGTTTTTTTTTCTGCAAGAAGGCAGTGCAAATCAGCGTCTTTAAGTTCAAGGCTGTCAGTCAGTGTGCATTTAATATTTAATCCCCTCATTGTCACTGTCAATTTATCTCAATTTATTTAATCAGAAACTGGTGAGCAGGGGTTGCAAGGCTTCATAAATTAATTCCAAAAGAGTTTTCATTTAGAGTGTCTGATTATTTCATCATGATGAGTCAGTTGTGTCATTCATGTTCTGGTTGGGCAGAATGAATTATGAACTCAAAAGGCCAAGGTTACAGCAAGCACGCCCAGCTCTTCATGCAAGTGCCAGGCCTGGGAAAAGCTGTGTGAAGTGTAGCGTGAATGAAACAAAGGCTCCTGTCCTCCCTCGGTGGAGGTGGGCTTACGATCTTTTCAGAAGGAGGTGCAGAGGCAGCGGTGAGTTCGTCTGACTCTACACTCTCACATCTGACTGAATGCTGGTATAATTGCAGAGATGATTGACAGATAAATTATCTATCTAGAAAGGCCAGCTGTCACAGACCATTTTCAATCTTCCTGGATGGTGTTTAGATCTAATTCACTTAGTCACACAGTGCTCATGTGACAAAATGCATCAAGAGCCAGTTTTGCCAATGGCGTACACTTTCAACTAAAATAAAGTACAGTGAATAATCCATGGTTTGTGATAGTAACACTTACACACAGTACACTTACACACCTGCGATCAGAACTTTCAACGGGTCAGACAGATTAAATATTTGGTATACGTATCTATAAACAGATGACCAGAAGAACTCTATGCATGTTTGGGTATTATAGTGTTGATTATTTACCTTGTATACAAGCGAGATTGAGCCTGACAATACGCTGCGGGGGCATATTGTCGTAACAATCAGGGAACTAACAATTATTAGCTGGGTAGATTTTTAAAAAGCCAGAAAACTAGAAGATTTGAACCTACAACTTTTTATTAAAAGTGAAAAAAAAAAAAATAGACAAAAAATATCATTATTTACCAATGATGTACTCTTATGGGACTTGAGGAGAACACTCTCCAAACCTAAAGGGAACATTCCATTTGCTTAAAGAAAACAGGGAGAGAATGTTCTGGGAACCAAAATATTGTTAGCTGAGTAGGCCAGAAAACAACAAAACAGTGCGTTTTGAGCCTAAAACACTGACGAAATGGAAGTGACCCTTCTACCTGACAACAGTCTCTTTTGTAGGGAGGGGAAGGCAAAATAACTAATCATGCCCCTTTGCTCCCTGTTTGCCACCTTTTGTGAAGTGCCACCCACAGTCTGATTTGGTGAAATAAATAAGATGTCAGTGCTGAGATCGGCTTCCGGTCATACAGTGTGACGGGTAGAGTCGACCCTCCTCACCACACTCCTCTAGTTTAGGTCAGCGGGGAGGCGGGGCAGGCTGAGCATGTCAGTAATAATTACGACTCCACGCAGCCGAGGGGCTCGGCACCTCTCTGGCTGTCTAAATGGGCCAGACTAATGAAAGGAGAAAAGTGAGGTGAGGCTGGAAATGAGTAATCTTTTGCATGGGCTGCGTGGTGCTCCCTGCGAGAGGGGAGAATGAGTGAGGACAAGTCTTGCTTCCCTCAAATAGTTTCCCTCAACTGCACTCCACTTTTCATCTTTGTTCTCACCACTGTATTCTCTCATAACTGTGTAACAGTATCCACTTGAAATAGATCTGCCCCAATTATACAAGAAACAGCCTTGACAAGAGACTCTACTGGGAGCGAAGAGAACCATGGGTTTGTGTGTGTGGTGTTACTGTATGCAACGAGTCTTTTTCCTAACCAATGCTGAGAAATGACAGAAAAGTAGCCACACTTTCCATCATTTTTCAATAGATTGAAAGTAGTTCAGGTGTTTTCAAAGTAATGTAGCTTTTCTAGTGACAAGCAGTGCGGTGTAGCATGACCAAATTCCGTTTTAATCTGAACTGATAATATTGAAACACGCACAACTAAACGTTCCTTGCTCTCTCATATGCAGTGTTGGAAAGTCTGATTCATTCCAGTGAATCAATTCGTTTGGATGGTTCATATAAATGAACAAATAAAAATTGATTCAACAATTCCAACCCCTTTACCTCAAGTATTTGACTCATTTAATGATAGTGTTTTTGTTGTATTTAGTATATCTGCTTGCTCGTTCCACATGGATGATGACAGTCATCACCTCAGTGACTCTTTCTGCAGGTTACATCGTTATACCAGTAGGTGGTGCCAAGTGACTGTCTTTGAGTAAATCATTGAATCATTTACTCAACCAATTCTTTCAAATACAATAATTCATTCAGGAACACCACTATTTCATGCTGCTCATTTCTATTTCAAATAAATGCTGTTCTTTTGAACTTTCAGAGAACCCTGAAACATAAAATATCACAATATTTATATCAAAAATACCAAATAGAGCAGCTGATTTCAACATTGATAATAATAAGAAATGTTTCTTGAGTACCAGATCGGCATATTAGAATGATTTCTGAAGGATCATGTGACACTGAAGACTGGAGTAATGGCAGCAGAATATTTTTTTACATTGTAATATTTGACCATATTACTGTTTTTACTGTATTTGATCACATAAATGAAGCCTTGGTGAGCATAAGAAACTTTCAAAAAAATATATTCAATTTCGACCCCAAACGTTTCAAAGATAGTGTAACTAGCGACATTGTGATTATATTCGGAAAAACAGCACCAGCATGTGTATTATTGCTTAAAAGTTTATATGGTATGTGGACACGAGAGTTGTAACAAGACCATAAGCAAAGCGCAAGTGATATCCACCACTTACTGAATTAAAATACTGAAAAAAAAAAAAGCTGGGACCTTAATATACAGGGTAAAACAGCTTTTAGTAAACGTCTCATGACTGTTCTATATCAGACAGCATGTTTGCGTGCAAATTATGTTTGTGTGAAATCATATTTATGCTTATAGCATGTACTGTGGAAGTACTGCTGTGAGGTGGCTTACATCTCGGATCCCAGTGGCGATTCACAGCAAGGTCTGAAATTATACACTAATCTCCCTTACATATTCATGATGAATCGTACAGTGCTGAGTTATGTTCCAATCTTGCATGCATTACATATCCTCTCTATGTACAGTAGGGTTTGAGGATGATAAAATCAGTTCCATGTATAGGAAAGAGGAAGGCCAGCGGAGGCAATGTGTTTCTTAATGACGAGGTCTCAAACAGGTGGTCTGCAGTGTATGGCAGGAGATCTGCCATTTATTGTTTGATCTGAAATAATTAAAAATGCATTTAAAAAAATAAAAAAATAAATAAAGTTAAATGGTAACACTTTACAACAAGGTTCCATTTGTTAACATTAGTTAACTACATTAGTTAACATGGATTTATAATGAAAAGTACTTCTAAAGCATTCATTAATCTAAGTTAATATATTATGTTGAACTTAACATTAAAATCAATGGTTGTATCTTAACATTATTTAATGGACCTGAACTAACAATGAACAGTTTTATGTTGATAAAATATAATAAAATAGAATAAGATAAAAAATAAATAAATACTGTAACAAACCTATTGCTCGGTGTTAGTTATGTGTCAGTTATGCATTAAATACAATAACAAATAGGACCTTATTGTGAAGTATTACCACTTTACAATACCTAGTGGGTAACGAAGATCTTCACTTTAGAATTAATTATACATTATACATTATTCATTATTCATATTAATTATGAACCTGTATATAGTAGTTCTTAGTAGTCCTAGGAGGTATGAAAAACAATTGTAGTCATTGATTAGATAATAGAATTAACTACATTCGACTAAGTAATATTACTACTAATACATTAATCAGAGTTTCTTGTTAGTTAATAGTGGTTACTACAGTGTTAATATTGCGTTACTCATTTGTTCCTGTGTAGTTATTCATTAATGACAGAACATTATTATAAAGTGTTATCTTGTATGTTAGTAAACGCATGCTATCATAGGCCACGCTTAAATGCAACAACTAGTTTTAAACAATACCCAACAGGGGGGTCTGTGGCCTTACAAGTTGAAGAACCCTGGTCTTAAAAAAAAAAAAAAAAAATCCCTCCGAAACCTTTCAAAGCTTGAAACCCCTCGAGGGTGATATTTGCGACAGGATTTGACGCAGTTCCTGCAAAGAACATCATCTCGGTTTATCTCATTTTTGGCTGAAGGGTCATCTGGGGCTTGACTTTTCCTGTCCATGTCTGTAAGCGGCCGTCTGTGAGCTCAAACGCTGGGAAGGCGAAGACCCGCAAGCCACCGAGGGTGTTTGTGTGCTGGTTTGCTCATGGTTGTTCAGATTAAAGCTAATGGTAGTCAGACCAAATCCTGCGCCATGCTGAGGAACCCAGCGCTAGGACTCTGTGCGTCAGCGATAAGGTAAAGGACATGTGGTATGGGAAAAAAAGAATGAAAAGAAATAAATAGCTTGTTCTGTTCTCCTCTCTAAGTGTAAAAAAAAACAGGGTTCTTCAAAGCCATTATAATGCCTCTCTTCAGACTGACATATGACTAGGCTGAAAAAAGAGTGAAATCTACAACATTCGAGAATGCACTTTTCATATTTCAGAATTGATGGTGGAGCGAGGGGGAGCTCAGTCAGAATGAAGATGAAAGGAATAAAAGAGAAGAGCTGAGATGAAAGCACTGATAGGGGCATGTGGCCCTCATATTCATTGTGGCGCCACACTATTATGTGTGTATGCATGTAAAGGTTGGTTTGAGGAGTGGGGGTCGAGTTAAACAGATGTGTGAACACAACCTGGGGGCAACAGGAGAGAATGCTGCACACATTAAAGGTAGGGTAGACAATATTGGAGTAGCTAGTGTAGCGTATGGACAATGTCAGGATGGCTCACTCATTCCCACGTGCCAAAAACCCTTTAACCCTTTGAGTTTTGCCTATACAGTAACTCAACTAGTGAGCGCTACAAGTCTCCATCTAATGGGTCCAAATTGTCTATTGACACTTTTGTGGCGTGCACGAAGGAAAGCAAATACCCATAAAACCAGTGATGAGCAAGCTTCAAATAGATGTTTATCAACTGAACCCCCACCTCTTTCCGGCAAGAAAGCCTCTTAAATGTGTGATCCTAAGGTACAAGGTTGATATTGATAAATACTTTAATTAGTAATATTATCAGAAAGTTATTCTTCATAAACAGAAGGATAGCTTTTCCTGATAGGGACCAGAATAATCCTTTTCGCAAAATTGATGAGAGGATTGTCAGTAGGTTCGGTGGACGGACAAACCCGACGAAATGCAGTTAGTTCTGTTTAAAGGATATTCTAAAAATTGATATAGCCTATCTGTATATTATATGTGTTCATAATTGATTATAATTCGTTGTGGTTAATTGTCTATACATATGTAGATACAGATGGACTATATTCCCTTTTTGGGCAATTTAAAATTGTAGGTGGTAACTCAGAACCCGTATGATCAGCTATTAATTGTGAATTATTAATTATTGATTATACTTTCCTCCTATTTGAGCTGACACTATACTAGCAATAGCAAACTAGCTTTAAAAGCACAAGATCTCACCCTCCCTTCAGAGCGATCTCCAAAACCACGTCTGCTCCCAAACACATTAGATTAAATTATCTTATGCCTCAAAGCACATAACATTACAATTATAATGAACGTAAACAATTTACTTATACCACCTGACTGCTGCAAATTCATTTTGGCATTGATGGTGTAGACGAAAACAGCTCCGGGTAGAGCGTCATGGGTTGCCATCTCTAAATTACCTTTACAATATGGTGTGAACGAAGCATAAGCTCGTTCTTTTGGTTCAGGAGGAACTGTAAAGGGTGGCTGCTTTTTATTTGTGGCAACTTTTTGAGCAATGTTGCTGGGCAATCTTGCCGAGCGATTGTTGCTTGGGCACTTTCCCATTGAAAATGGGCAATACATTTCTATCTGGATAATTTAGTTCGGTTGTGGGCCCTGTGTCTCATCTGGTTGCCCGTTAAAGGCAACATTGCCCAGCAACATTGCTCAAAAAGTTGCCCTGTGCATCATCACCTTAAGTGCGTGAGAGTCATACTGATACACAAACAACAAAGGATTGCTGTGATCGCGATTAATCACACACTTATCGTGAAATTAAGCATATGCCATTTATATACAACAACAACAAAAGTGTGATTAATCCGATTAAAAATTAATCGATTGACAGCACTAATAAAAAAAAAAAACACATGTTGTTTTTACTTCACACACAGCAGTTAAAAGAAATATACAAAGTTTGTCCCTTTCAGCTTACCATAGTCAAGTGTTAAGACTGTTAAGATTTTAGCAGGCTGTTAAAATGGACTCTCCACAGAAAAATAGCTGCTGGACCTTCTTAAGTGTCACATCTCTGTTTGTTTGTATTTTCATTAGTCACATGTCTTCCTTTGTTCTGTTTTCCCGCCACTCATTTGTTTCCATGGCAACCCTCATTAGTTCATCTGTCTCACCTGTTACACCGTTAGTCTTGTCAGCTGTGTCTCGTTTCCCTGATCTATTTCCATATGTATTTAAGCCCTGTGTGTTGCCTTGGTCATTTTCTGATCTCCGTCCTATTAAGTGTGTGTGAACTTTCTGCGTGGTTGTACCTGTTTATATTATATTGTGAGTAAACGTTTGCATTTTGAACTTTTCTCCCTAGTCTTCTTCTGCCTGCACCACACCGATGAAGAACGATACATTTCTTTGTGATTGTCTGCACAACAGAAGGCTTGATCAATAATTTAAATGAGCTTTCATTTTTTTGTAGAATAAACTACAATTACAAAATACCCCTGATTCCCAGAGCAGATTGCAGCTTTGAATGATTTTATTTGTGACAAAATTACTGGGATTGAAAACTTTGTTGGAAACATAAGGGAATAATAATAATAAAAACATTTGGGGCTTTACTAAAAACATTTGGGGCTTAAGCCCTGGAAAGCCCTCCTGTAGCCGCCCATGTTGATACTACAAAAAATATTCTGTATATGAATTTAATAAAGAAAAATAACATGCTACAACAAAACCTACAGTCCTGATGCACAGTTGCATTTTGCACAGGTAAATATCTGTATGGTGTTGCAGTGTCTATAGTGAAACAGTACAACAAGTGTTGTTTATTTCAGCGCTTTTCAGGATTACTGGACATTATAAAGGGGAAAAATGTGAATCGCAGGTCACTACAGTACAATAAAGGTTATGGAGCGTTCAATGGGTGGCTTCAAAGATCTTATAGCACAAATGCTTTTTCTCAGTTAATTAAAAGCGGTTTCTTGCTTAGCTTAAGACATCAGGGAGCTTGGCATTAATTACGAATCTACACGTTTTAATTACAAATGCACACAGATAAAGAAACATTTTCACAAAATCTTCTGGGATTTAAAATATGTAAAAGGAGCTCCTTTAAGCCCTCAGTTGGTTTTGAATGGTTTTAAATCAGTTTACTCAGCATGTGTTATCTGTGTCATAAGCTTTACAAATCATTGCAACAGTTAAAGACTGAAAAAAACCCCCCAACAACTATGAAATATTGTTAATTTAACTTGTTTTGTTTCAGGTAAAAAAACAAAAAGTGTTGATTACAACAATTTTTTATTTATTTTGATTCATTCATAGTTTTCTTTATAAAATCAAGCAAAATCAAGGTTACGGTATTTATTATTATTATTAAATAATTATTTAAATGAAAGAATTAATATATTTATTCATTATTTTTAATTCATTAAAGCCTATTAGAGGTGTGAATTTGTTTCAAATCTTTTTTTATGATGATTTTTTATAGGTTTTACTGTCATGGCAAATACATAATTGTCATTATAAATACATTGTAGCCTACATGTTTTGGCTGTACTTTTGAAAAAAAAAACAATATGCAAAGATGCTGACATGAAACAGCTCATGTAGTTCACATGACATTTAATTTATCTCTGTATAAAATACAGGAGCAAAGAAAGGAATGAGAAAATTACATTTGTTTAAGGGGGATATATAAAACAAAAAGTCAATAAGCATCAGAGGAGAGAGGCAGAGGTCTTTTTGAGGCAGATGAAAGTGACTCATCAAAGAGACTCATCTAGCTATGCCATTCCAGCTACATCCCTTCTCACCCCACTCAGTTCTCTCTTGTTTTAGAGATCGTGTGTATTTGAACAACCAGCTCTCCACAAAACATCAAACAGGACTGCAAGACAAAAGGATGATAGTGATGTTTTAAGTGGTCGGGGAATGCATGTAAGCACAGCGCAATTGTGTGTATGCGTTTCCATCTTTGTTTGCTTCTGGTGCCGTAGCCTATTCCACAACATGCAATCAGCTCCATTTAAACAATTTCATCCTAAAAAGACACCAAACTCGGTTCACTGGTCTTATGAAAGCGCATTAATAAACTGATTTCTCACCATAATGAGCGCATTTCAAAAAGCATAGATTGCAATTAGAAAAGAAATGGACCCAGATACAAGGGAGCAATTAGGCTGTCTTATTATAATCATCATCATTAAAACCCGCTCATGTAAATTTACTGATTTTTGGTTAAGTGCAATTCCAAGCAAATGTCAACCTTACCATGGGATAATGAAGTGTTTACTCAAGGAAACGTAACCTCATTTAGGTCTTAATGTTATCGTATTAATTCTTTCTACAATAATCTAACCACAATTTTAT
Source organism: Siphateles boraxobius (assembly GCF_051911475.1). Taxonomy (NCBI): domain Eukaryota; kingdom Metazoa; phylum Chordata; class Actinopteri; order Cypriniformes; family Leuciscidae; genus Siphateles; species Siphateles boraxobius. Next base: position 18,716,137 of record NW_027509219.1, read on the forward strand.
TGTCTATTTATCCACCACACGAGGTGCGCACCGAATAAAACAACATTTACCAGACATGTTTGATGGTTCCAAAAGAATTTTACTTTATCTTATCAATAAGTATCCCCCAGAGTCATTGTGGCAAGCAGGATGAGGCCGAGGGCCACGAGAGAACAAAGCGAGGCGGTGGCGTGATTGATAATGAGCGACACCTGTGCAACGCACCAGTGTATCTCGTAGGTGTCACAGTTCTGTCACCCTTATCTGTGTCTTCTCTGGGTTTAGTGACAGAGCTGCGACACTCCCGGTTTGTCATGTGTTTGTGTTGGTCTGGTTTATTGTGAGCACATGGCTTGGCTTGTATTCATTGTGCCATGTGCTCTCCTGTCAATTGTCTAGCCCCTCCCATCTCGTTTCCTGATAATTAATTAATCTTTCCCACCTGCCTTGTTCATTACCCTCTTTGTTTGTTCCCTATTTAGTCTCCCTGTGTTTGTAGTCCTGTGCTTGTTCGTTATTGATGTTTACCCGTGTTATGAGTAATGATCTGTGTCATGCCTGCTTTGTTTTTGTTATACCTGGATTTATTTTCTGTCTTAATTAAATACTCATTCTCTGCATTTGAGTCCTCGCTTTCCTTTCCACAACTATCCCGTGACAGTAGGAGGAGTGACGACAGTGAAGGACAAGAGAGGATCAGGCCTGGACTATAATTTGTGTTATGTTTTGTTTTTAAAATGTGGCGGCAGTCGTCCGTGAGGGGCTGCCGTCTTTACTTTCATTTTATATTAGTTTATTTATTAAAATTCGCCGTTTCCCACCTCCTTCCCATAACTACTAAATTTGCTACAGTCGGTTATACACCATCCATATGCCTGTTTACACATTTTTTTGAATTTAAAAATATCAATAGGAAATGTAATTGAATTTGTAGGCACATTACATATTGTGCAGCGCTGCACTATACAGTATATCATTTTAGCATCGATACCACGATAGTCACATCGCAGGATGTGCTATGTCAAGAATATGGATCGTAGTTGACAGCACGGACTGGCAGCAAGGTTCGAAACGCACGTGATTCTCAGATAATTGCAAAGTTTAACCATCAATGATTAGAAGTAGGGTTGGGAATCGTAGGAAAGTTTCCGGTTCCGGCTCCGAATCAGGTTCCGTCAAACGGTTCCGGTTCCCACTCAATAAAAATTATTAAAACAACTAATAAAAAAAGTAGTAAGGGGAAAATGCACAATCCTTTTTGTGTTTATTTCTTATACTTGTCAAATGAGTTTAAAAGACTGGTAAAGTTAACAAATCCAACATTTTATTTAGCAATTTTTGCCAAAATAATAAATTTTTCTGAAGGAAAATAAACATTTCTATATTCTCTAGGATAATTTGGGACCTCTCCTATAGCTTATTGTATCTCCAGCAGTGGAGAATACCCTCTCAGAAGGGGCAGAATATGCTTGAACACACCTAAGACCCAGACAGGTGAAACATAATATTTTTTAAATCGGTTTGAATGATTGATTCATAAAGACTTCACTTGTTTCATTACTGGATGAATCAGCGCTCTAGCGGGTAATAAACAGAACTACATGCGTCTTGCGTAAGAACATTGTAGCCGGTTTATGTTCATGTTATGTTCAGCCGGTTCATAAACTTCTCTCAGTTTATGTCTATGAGGCGGGTGAGTCACGCAGGCACTGGGCTACTCCGCAGCCGACTCAGACTGTAAAGTAGTCCGAGTCTAAACGCTTTATTACAGACTTACCGCAGTGATTCAGGATAAGACAAAAACACGGTTTGAAAAAAGGCATTCATGATGTACTCGCTCATTATATAAATTTGGTAAATTCTGAACATAAAAAAGCTACAGACTGCAGCTTTAAAAGTCGTCTGTATGAATGTTTTGAAGCATCAGATGTAATCGATACTCGTTCTTTGAAGGCAGCGACTTTCAAAAGGTGATTTACTGTGTTTTGGTTGCTACCGTAGAAATCAGTGTTTATACTCGAACTATAGACTTTTATCTCAGTACTTCTGTGATCATTTGAATATTTGTAACACAGAAATATCGATAAGCTACTGTGTGGTTTAAAAGACTGTGAAAGTAAAGCTGTTTCATATTTACGACTGCTCACCCTCAAACAGATTTTAATTTTCCGGTGTGAAGTTTTTATCATTTACGAATAAGATTGCGTGGGTGTTTGAATCGAGATCATTTAAAGATTTATCGTGCAGCTCTACTATCTTTATATCATTGTGGTATGTCTTACAGAGCACCAGACACTCTCTCTCACTCGCATATGGACACACAATCCCTGCGTGTCAATCTTTTTTTTTTTTTTCACTTCGGAGGACAACTTTATTTATTTTTATTTTTTTATTTATTTTATTTTTATTTTTATATTACAGAAACTGTTATATCTTTTTTTAAGTACATACACAATATGTTATATTCGGATTACATTTATAATCAGTACCTTTAACTGTTGTCCTACCATAACCTTTCACCATGTTTTGGTAAGATCCTAGATCCTTATAAGGGCATGGGGAGTTAAAGTACCATATACAAATTGATACACATAACACTTCTTTTTCTTCGTTTCCCACAATGCTGCTCTGGCTTAAACATGACCTGGAATCGGGATTGCCTAGACATAGACTGATAACAGGCTTGTGCTAACTGTAGACCACTGGGTTAGACCACAGACTGATAACGGGATTGTGCTGACTGCAGACTGCTGGGCCGGAACACAGACTGGTAACACGTTTGTGCTGACTGCAGATCACTGGGCTGGTCCACAGACTGGTAACGGGAAGTTGCTGACTGCAAACTGCTGGGCGGGGACACAGACTGGGAGCTGGTTTATGCTGACTGCAGGCCACTAGACTTGTCCACAGACTAGTAACAGGTTTGTGCTAAACGCAGACCAATGAGATCTGGTCCACAAACTGTGAGCTGGCTTAAGCTGGTTGTTGAATGCCAGACTGGTCCACGGCTTGTAAGCTGGCTTGGGCTAGTTGTTGGATGCCAGACTGGACCACAGATTATGAGCTGACTTGGGATGGTTGTTGGATACTAGACTGGTCTGCTGATTATGAGCTGGCATAAACTGGTTGTTAAATGCCAGACTGGTCCACAGACCGTGAGCTGACTTGGGCTGGTTGTTGGATGTCAGACTAGTCCACAGATTGTGAACTGACTTAGGCTGGTTGTTGAATGCTAGACTGCAAGTTTGTGCTGACTGCAGATCACTGGGCTGGTCCACAGACTGGTAACGGGAATGTGCTGACTGCAAACTGCTGGGCTGGGACACAGACTGGGAGCTGGTTTATGCTGACTGCAGGCCACTAGACTTGTTCACGGACTAGTAACAGGTTTGTGCTAAACGCAGACCAATGACATCTGGTCCACAGACCGTACACTGACTTGGTCTGGTTGTTAGATGCCAGACTGCGTGTCAATCTGACGCAAAACGCATATGAGTAACGCGAGGGCCAGTGCATTCATTACTATTTTAATATTCATGAGGTGAGACGTCGCTATTAAAGGATAAGCTCCCAGCACTTCGCTCACACAACGCACCAGAACCATTTTCGAAACCGAAATTTCGCACGGTTCCGGTATTTTTCAAAAAACACTAACGGTTCTGGTCTGGATAAGAACCGATTTTCGGTTCCCAACCCTAATTGGAAGTTTATCATTTGCACTTGTTGTAGAGCCTGTCAGTTTAAACATTCAATCGATTTTAAACCATTTAAGCTCAAGAAGCCTCAAAACAAAACCCAATTTGGAACCCGCACGCTGTTTTCTGTGTGTGGACACAGAGCCCCGTAGAACTACAAATTACATTAATTTCCGCCTCTATTTGTGCTTGAACGAACACATACACTCAAAATTATTTAAAAATGCCCATCTCGGCGAGTATCCTTGTAAACACAGTCACATATGTGACCCGTCACGGAAAGCAGTGACACAAGTCGGCAGCACAACTTGCGAGCAAAATGAGAAACAAGCGTTTTTTTCCAAAATTGGTGATTTCCGCTTTTTTGCAGAATCTGTTAGTTGAGATCATGAAGAAGCCTCTCCATGTTTGAGATAACAGTATTGGTATATTCAAAAGCGTACATTTTGAGGTTGAAATCGGCTTGTTTTTCGGAGATTCTAGCATGCAGTAGGGGCGTGTCATTGTCTGTGTGTATTTCCATACTGAATAGCCGCCGTCTTATGCCGGCTTATGTGAATGTAAACAATTGAGAAAGAAAATGAATGTGTATCATTATATTGGATCCATACATTAGCTCTTAAAGCGACAGCAGACTAATATTCCTGCAGCTGTCTGTGTCATTAATGTTAATTAAACAACAAAATACAAAGAGAAAATCACTTTTGTAGCTTAACAAAGATTAATTCTTTTTTATTTATACAGTAAATACTATTCAGTGTTATTTTACATTTGATTATTACATTTCTGTAACTGAATACTGTTAGACTTACCTGAAAAAACAAGCTAAAGCACTGTTTATTTCTTGTAATTTCTTTATTTTCTTTTATGCAGATTCACTCACCTACAAAATCATCCCAATTATTCTATAATGATTCATTCTTTCTGAATAGAGCTATTTAAGTCATCTGGTGAAACTGCAGTATATATCACAGAAAAAAAAACAGAGATGCTTATATTTACATTTATGCAAAACTGGGCATCATACACTAAAAAACTGAAGGTCACATAATACTATACTTTAAAGTTGCTCTGTATACAACAAACTCAAAACATGAGCTTTGTTGCTAGGTGACGCATGATAATTAAACAATTATGTTCTAAATTCACCTAAAAATCACATGCATGTTTGTTATGCTCCAACTGGATGGAAACATAGTCTAAAGATAAAAAAATAAATAAAAAAAATTCGGACTCTGTGCCCATCATAAACGACACGATTTTCTCTGAAATCTGTCAACTGTAGCAGGCCAAAATCTGCAGACTGGCACTAACTTTTGGCAACTTGCATAAAAAGAAGAAGATATTTTAAAGAATGTTGATAACCAAACATTTTTGGCTTCTATTGATTTCCACTGCATTTTGTGTGTGTGTGTGTGTGTGTGTGTGTGTGTGTGTGTGTGTGTGTGTGTGTGTGTGTGTGTGTGTGTGTGTGTGTGTGTTTCAAGGAAGAAAGCAAGTCATACAGGTTTGAAACATCATGAGGGTTATGAAAATTATTGTTCTTTAAACACCGCTTTCAGAATTAAGTCCAAATTTCCCTAAAAAGACAATAATCACAAAAAAATATTCTGTCCTACGGAGAACCAAACTTTCATTCTGTAGATACTGTCGCTTCTAGATACTGCATTTCAAGTCACAGAGGAACTACAAACAGTAAAGTTTATACTGCAAGTTAATTTCCCTTCAAATGGGAAAGAAAATCTACAATGGAATCTGCTGGGGTTTAGAAAAGTGTATACAAATGGTTAGCTATATTTAGGACTTTCTCTCAGAAGCTACATTTCACATTGTGACAGCAAATGTCACAGCCGTAAAACTGTAATTGGCCTTCACAAGCAGTCTGTAGCAAAACATGTCAAAATATTGCTGGTAATTAATGATATCAATTGATGTTCGCTCAACATGTTGAGGATACAAACCCCTCATAGTGACTGACGCAGTATTCCTCTTTTCTTACACACTATCTTTTTTACTCACTCTTTTTTTTTGCTTGTTTCCCTTTTCTGAAGATTACCCCTGCCTTTTCCTGCTCACAGATTTAGATTTTTTTTTATTCTTTTGTCCAAAAAACAGCCTTGACCCTTTAAAAATTTGAAAGAAAACCAGAAAGTGCAGATATGATTTGCATATCATTTTTTCACTTTCCCTTGACTCTCTCTATCTTTATAATTTTCTCCCTTTGTCACATATAATCTTTGGTGCACAAAACACATCTAGCTCGCACACACATCTAGCACTACACTAAGACACACTTTAAACAGAAAGTGAGCACTTAAAATTATCTTTCTGCCCTGCTGTTCTCGATATCTCTACTTTTTCTCGCTCTTGAATATCCTTTCTTCTTCCAGCACAAAGCATATCACACGCTCACGCACATACTCACCCTGCTGAACGAAGGATCCGTAGACAAACCACATGGAGTTGTAGAGGGTCGTGGAGGAGACCGAGCCCATCGGCAGTCTGGGAGGGTTCAACCAGTTGAGGAGATACACCAGAGTGCCCACAAGCAGCACTGTGCCGGCTATACATGCCCACAGAGACAGGTCGAAGGGGGCCAGGCATGCAAACATATCCACTGTCCTCTCCGCCTTCCTCAGCAACACACCGACGGAGTAGTCCATGTAGCGTGTGGTGAAGTCTACCACGCTCTCCCGCTCAGGGGTGATGGTCAGGGCTGACAGACCTACATCTGCTCTCTGCCCAACAAAAAGACACACAGAAAACTGACTTATTTATACCAGATCGTGCAAAGAACAGGTTCATATGTGTATCACGCTTATAGCATACGACAAGACAAATATTGGACATAGAGCAATGCAAACTCTAAAAAAAAGTTTAAATTAGAGCTGAATTTCAAAGAGAAACCATTATGATTAACAATCATAATATAACATAATATTTTTTTAAGTTTTATATGTTTTTGTATGTTTTGTAGTAATTTCACATTTAAACTTAAAAGACAGTAGCCTATATCTTAAATATCTTACTTTTTATAGAAAATGAAGCCAGTATCACAGTTAAAATACTGCTACTAATGTATATGAAAATGTTTTTTAGCCATTTATTATAGTCATTCAGGATTACAGTGTAATTGAAAGCTATCAATTTTAACATTTATTAGGCTTATATAAAAGATAATATAACTTTTAATTGAAGCGAACTCTCGTTTCTTCACAGTCTTCACTGGATAAATTATAAATTAAATACAGATTAATCCTTATTAAAGCTGAAAAGGTTATTAAGTCGAGAGCAGTGAGTGATTTTCTCTTTTTCTTTGATTATCCTTAATGACAGACAGCAGCAGGTTTATTGGGCTGCTGTCACTTTAAGACATGGCGCACATGACGCAGATCTGACATGCCCCCCATTTTCTCAAAACTCTTTACGTTCATTTAAGGCTTCATTTAACTAATTTAAGACTTTGCTTGAGAGGATACTCGACAAAACTGGCATTTTGCATAATTGTGTTTTTTCTTTTCCATTCAAGCGCTGTCTGAAGCGGCTTTCTGTGTGGAAGAGTGTGTGTGTCACACAGATAGGAGATTCACAGACGCGTACTCTTTTTTTGGGGGGGGGGGATAATGTAACTTAATGTAACTCCATGTAACGGCTCTATGTAACGTTAGCCAAAGGCTAACGTTACATAGAGCTTTTTTGGCTCTATGTAACGTTAGCCAAAGGATGACGGGAAAAAAATTGATGCTTTAATTGCGTTAAATATTTTTAACGCGTTAAACTGAAAAACTGTATCTCATGCGCGAATGTGTTTTTTTATTGCAGGTTTTGACATTTAACAGGGTTTTCACAAATCCAAATAATACACATTAATTTTGACAGCACACATTAAAATTTTTTTTAAAAATATTTGTAAACCATTATTTAATCAAAATGGATAACATGAAAAAAAAATGTGATGCAACAAGTTCAAATGTGAAATAAGACCACTTTAAATATTATATTATACGTGTCTGATGTCAGCAACCTGTCGAAGTCTGAAAGATCTTTTTGCAGCTTAGTTTCAATAAATCTCCCAAGAAAGAACATTTTGAGATGCGAAAGAATAGTGTTGTACTATGTACAGTACTTTCATATAACAACGCTTTTATCACATAATCAAGCAAAATTTTATTTCCTTGTGATATGAATGCTTTAATATAGCCTTTGATTTAAACTTCAGTAGCATAAATTGTGTTACTGTAGTCCGATTCATTTGATTCACGTTTCAGGGCAGTCCACACATGCAAAACAAATATTAAAGCATAATCTCACTTTTCTTGTTTTTACATTTCATAAATGTTTTTCCGTTTCCGTCTCTCTCTATTTCTTTTTCAGTAGAAAATAAAACGACCAGAAGGTACCGGACCCCAAGACATAATTAAAACTGTCCATTTACTATCCCATATTAAAAAACAACAACAACAAAAAAAACAGCTTAGTGACAGACAATAATTTACAATATGTGGAATTTTTAAATGTTCAAATGCACAGCACTCCTCATTGTCCCCAATCACAATATAAATAAATAAACTTCCTCTAGTGAATCCTGAGGTAACACTGTCTGCTGCCAAAAACTAAAATTGTTTCTAAGGCTTTTAAATGCTAAACAACATCTAATTTGTGTTCTTTTTTGGCAGTTCTGGAAATTATTGTGACTAGGTGCGCACAGCAGCGCTGGGATTAGATGAGACCTCTGGAGCCTCAGAGAGTTCCTGTCAAGAGACATTACCATTGGCAGAACAAAGGCATGTCATTATCATAGGGCGAGAGCCAGAGTCACCTGTCTGACTCCCATTAACCCGCCTGGCCACCTTCAGGACCTCTGTATTTGAGCAGGGTTAGAGAAGCATCCCGCGCCCGGATCACTTCACAAATGTTAATCCACACAACAAGTGCTCCTCTGATTGTCTTGACCTAGAAACTTGGTAGTACCAGACTGCCTGCTTTATAACAAGAGCCTGACAAATGACACTTTCACAATAGAGAATACCTACAATGAGAACAGAAAAGATGCAGCATTAGAATACTTATGGTACACCTAATGAAAAGCTAGTGAACTAACTTTTTGATGAATTATGCCAAAATTAAAGGGGTCATATAAAGAATAAAGATGTCTGTGATCTTTGAAGATGAGACTTTGATGTACGATTAAACTCTTACCTAAAAACTCCTTTCCCATTTCAAAAAGAGTATTCATTGCACAAACATATAGTTTAGTTATTTTTCTTTCAGTTCAGTAATTGCATCAATCAGCTAATGTAATTTAACAACAAACAATACAAGATACATGTTTTGAACTGCCCTTTGAGGTGTCGAATGGAAAAAAAAAAGTTACGGTATTGTAATGTAGTCATCATTTGAGGACCCAAGAGACATAAAATCCATAATGCCTTTAATATTTATCCATTGTTAACTGTATTATAATTACAATTACTTGACATGAAAGCTTTGTATTTATGAAACACTTGTCTATTTGTCTATTGTGCCAAGTCAATTGCAAATAAAAAAAAAAAACCTTTTGATGAGCTGTCGGGAGAATACTAAGAGCTTTGAAAATGTACCACTTATTTTGTGAAAATAGTATTGCGTATTGAAAATGCGTATTGTCAAGTGCTGGCTTTATAAAACATCTAAAAGCAAAAAACAAAACAAACAAACAAAAAATAAAAAAGCAGTTCAACATTTTCAACAAATGGGCACTTCTTTACACAAGCATAGCTGACAGGACTCTAGAGAGCTCAGCTTCTAACACACATTGATGATTTGTTAGATCAGTGAATTAACAAATTACACATCTACACTTGTGTAAGAAGAAGACATGTACAAAACGTAATCACTAAATCCTGATTTTACGCCACCACACACAATTAACTCACAGCTGACCAAATCTACTAATTTCATGGACTGCCAAGTAAAAAAAAAAGCTTAGAAAAGCAGAAATGGTTATATGCATTTATGATTGACAGTGTTGGGTAAGTTACTCAAAAAAAGTAATCCACTACAAATTACTAATTACTACTTTAAAATTGTAATTTGATTGCATTACTGATTGCTGCATGTAAAAAGTAATCAGATTACTAATTACTTTACTTTCAAGTTACTTTGAAAACCTATTAAAACTACAAGAATACACTACAAAGTGAAAATCAGTTCTTTCCGTAATTTAATATTGCAGACATCCCAAGTCTCCCGGAAGTTCCGGGAGTCTTCCGCATATTGATAGAGGCTCCCTGATGCCCGCAAATTAGTTAAAATCTCCCGAAATCTAGAGCCAGCGAGCGAGCAAGAGAGCGCATGCGAGACAGAAGAGACTGTGCTCCAGACTGTGTAGCGCACGCATGGCGGAGAGGGAGAGAGCGAGAGACCTTGCATGTGTGTGTGTGTGTGTGTGTGTGTGTGTGTGTGCCTCATGAAGCGCGTTCTCCGGTAATTCATTAAAGCGCATGCTCATTTAACTGACGCAACCGGCAAAATGTGATTAGAAATGCATTTTACTAAACATCTTTTTCTTAACAATACATTTGTAACACAAGTAACTTAATTTTATTGACATCAGTAACTGTAATCAAATTACATACATTTTAAATGTAATGAGTTACATTACTGCGTTATCACGAAAAGTAAGTAGAATACAGTAACGCGTTATACCCAACTCTGATGATTGATAATTTTGTTTTAAGTACCAAAGTAAGTAAAACAGTAATATTGTGAAATATTACTACAATTTAAAATACTTATTTTCTATTTTAAAATTAAATGTATTGATGTGATGGCAAAACTCATTTTTTTCTTAATTCTTAGAAAATTTGTACTTTGTTTTAATTTGTATTTGTACCATATAAATTTATATACACTGTATGTCCACACACACACACGGTTTACGGGAAGTTTCCATGGGCGTAATGATTTTTATACTGTACAAACTATATTCTATCCTCTTACACTAACTTTACCCCTAATACTCTAGTACTGGAGAACTCGTGCCCATCCCTAGAATTTATTTGAAACGGAATGTTTTTGTAATAATGTAAAGTTTTCACTGTCACTTCAGCCATCAATTTAACACATTCTTCGAAAACATTATTAATTATTATAGAGTTATTTTTTTCTTCAACAAAAAAGAAGGAAAAAAAATCTTACTGACCCCAAACTTTTGAACAATTTTGTAAAGTGATGGTTGTTTCCCTTAGTAATGCCCTGTCCTGTAGTATCATGTCATAACAGCCTTTTTTACATGATTAGAACACAAAAAGCAAACAAAAAATCAAAAAACTCTATCATGAAAGCACACAAATGTGAAGTTGCTGGAAACCAATGTGTCAACAGAGACAGTTACAATGGGATTAGAGCTCCTTAATATTTTCCTTGTGTTTTGTCATTTCTCTCTGGAAATAAAGATAAGCGGCAGTACACTGTGGCTCATGTTTCCGTTTCCCTGGCAGAACAGTGGTGAGGAATATTCTCAGCACAGGAAGCAGTAGGGATGGAGGTGTGTCGCGGACCTGAAAAAGCTGTGGAATGGAAAGCAGCGGGATGTTTGGAGTAATGGCCCTGAAAATGTGTATCTGACCTCTTGCTGCTGTGAGATTTGCCTTTTGTTTATCTGCCAGCGGACAACATTTCAGTATGAGGTTTTCCCCTCATTCACATGTAAGAAATCTGTGCTCTTCTTTATCAAAGCAGTGCAGACTGTTTGGGAATACCAGGGAAAATGAAAAGCCCAAGATAGTTTGAGAAAGCCAAAGGAAAGCACATAAATCTGCAGCATTCAGCCAGACTGTATTATGTTAGTCAAATCAAAGGCAGTGCTGACCGCGCTAAAATAATTCTTCACCATTAAAAGGGTTTGAAATGGTCCTTTGAGCTTTAAATGTATTAACACTTGAAACACTTTTTTCGTATATATAATATGTGGAGATTGTTTTCAATCTACTAAAAAGTACTTTTGTCTAATGAGATTTTAATGGTATATGCTCAATCATTTTCACTGGTTGATTATGGATACAGCTAAAATAGCCACATTTGTTATTATAAGGGGTGTCGACATAGTTTTAGCCATGTAATGTAGGCTATACACATTTAAGGGCAGAGTTGGGCAGCATTTATAATTAAATTAAAAAAATCAGTCATAGACAAAAGTAGATAGACAGACAGATTTTGCACAATCTAGATCTTACCTTAGAAACCAGTTCTCCAATAAGACCATTCCAGGACCCATCAGCCTGCTGGCTGCCATATTTGTGATCAGGGGCCACATAGATCTCATATTTGAAACCAAGGTAGTTGGCCAGAGCGTCCAGCACGTCGATTGAGAACCCCTGGTACTTCTTAGGTTTCCCAAGCACATTTTCTGAGACCATCACAAATGGTTCTTCCTGGAATGAGCAACAGCACAAAAATTATTATTTCAGCTTATGAAGGGACTAAATCATCTAGCTAAAAGCAACACAAAGAGTCACAGAGGATGGATTAAAACGCACACACACACACACAAATAGTCCAATGGTAATGCCTACGGACATTGAGGTAAGTGAGGGCACCGGTTTAAGAGTCAACAGGGTCTCATAAATAGTCTACTGAGAACACAGCTTGACGTTCATGATTCTGAGGGTGGCAGATCCATTCCTGGAGCTGACACATGTGTTTACCTGAAGCAGATGCATAAGCTCCTACAGCGGCTTAGCTAATGCTCATAATTTGATTTTATTTTCAGCAGGAGGCAATGTCACTTGGCTTTAACCTCCCCTTATGAGCTGTGGCATAATTCAGAGAAGAAGAAAAAAGTCAGGCAGGAATTAGTGCCATGTCATATCCAATCAAGACTAATGTGAGGAAAGTAAATATGTATAGCTTTGTTTTTAGGATAGTTGAGTGAATCTTTACAGAAAATACAGGAGATGCTAAGAGGTGCTTAATGGTTTGAGGATCTGGGCTGGCCTCACAAAGGCTACAGGTTAAAACTTCAGCCAGAGAAGAACTGAAAGGAACCCTGTGAAAGGATATAGTGAATATCACACAGCAAGTCTTTATTTTAGTTTGGTCTAATTTTTTTTTATACTATAGACTAAAATTAAATAAAAATATTTAAAATTAAATAAAAACAACAGCAACAAGCATGAAATAAAATAGAAAACCTTATGTCAAGTTAAAAATATGCTCATTTATATTTTTCTATTTATAATAATTCTCTGATTCATTTCAAAGTGCTAATGTTGCTCTTTTCAAAGCAAATTATAGGTAAATTCTGAATTAAGTCTACTTAAGCTGATAATGTCTCGCTGACACCAGGACAAGATTGGCCTTAACAGTGCTTCCTCAATAGAGACCTGGTAATTTATTAGCATTTCGTCACAATGTTATCATACTATGAGTAATAAAAGTTTCTCCAGCGACTTGTATACTGTAGGTCCCTTCAAACATTTCAAATCATATCTGAATTTCTTGGAATGAAAATGTAGGCAATATGCTCTGAAACAACAATAATAATAAAAAGTCATATTCAATAGAAAAGGGGTCTGAACTAACCATTGTCTCTCAGTGCTAAATAAAGATTCACATTTATCAAAAATTACTTAACTTGATGGTGCTTGTCAGTCATACATTATTCATAGTGGGTTCTGACTGACCCATAAGATCCCTAATGCTCAATTAGGGATTTAAGGTTTTACTGTGCTCACATCAAAGAAATTAAGTCTTTACGAGAAGGATTTTAAATTAAAAATATATACCCGGATTCACACTCATCATCCAAGCATTAGCTCTGCCTATGGCTGAAGAAACTATACTTCTGAAGCAGCGAGACCGACCGCCATTTGAATTGATTAGTGGTTCTCCACTGATAAAGACGAGCGGAGTCTCCAAGGATCTCCAGAACCAGTTTGGCAGACTATTGTGGAGGTGGATATGATGCGATTTGGATTTAGTCTGAGCTTGGGGCCTACTGGTGTTTCATAAAAGGTCTACAAACATTGTCATACACTGTCAAACTGGCTCTGGAGAGTTTCTGAAGGTCACACAGAGAAACTGCTTATTTTTATAAGGAGGAAGTTTAGAGAGAGACTCTATGTGAGCAGTAGAAATGTCGTCAGTAATGCTGACAGCTGTTACATCGAATTGTGAAAAAATTCTCAAGGACAAGCTACAGTAGTTCCCACAATTAGAAGCATGGCAGAGATATATGTAACCCTGTCAGTTGAACTGACTCGTACAGAGGAGAAGGAGGTGTAACAAATCTTTTTTGTGGTGGGGTAGAATGACCAGTTTTTATGGTAGAGTAGAATGAGTATATGTTGAGGGATTTTCTGAAAACAGGAGGCTCCTAAAAGAAGGACTCTTCAAGACCAACTTGAGGGCCACAACACTATAAACTAAAAATTCAAAACTAAAAATTACAAAGGGGGGAAGTCTTCTCCCTCTTCAACCCCATATTAAAATATCACTGTGAACATGCCTTTCCTTTCCCTTTGACATCATCAAGTCTAAATGTAGTTGAATTCATAGTTTACTGAAAATCACAAACCAGAAGCTTTTTTGTTAAAGTGGTCCTATTATGCCCTCTTACAAAGTCTTGATTTTTTTTATACTAGAATATGTTTTCATCCTTGATTGTTCAAAAAATTCACTATTTTTCACATATTTTACATTATTACTGCTCCTCTCTTCCCAGTCTGGTTGAACACGTTGTTTTCAATGAACCCCCTCCTGAAATACGAAATGTGCTGTGATTGGTTAGCTGGCCCAGTGTGTTGTGATTGGCAGCGCTTAGCGTGTGTTCAGGATAGGTCACACCCCTTCATGAACGCGAGCTCTACTCAGATGTAAATATTAATGATGGCATCAATTTCAAACCATTTTGAGCCCGATTCAGACTTTGACAATGTTAACGAACGAGAGGATCATGCTGAATAGATTTCAAGCATGGACTTTGCAAACACGGATTTCACAGGACATTTCAGTGTGGTATGTTTTTTAGGGGAAATTTTGAATTTTCATTGAGATACAATGTTATCGATCACAAAATCATGGATCATTTTCCTAAGGGGCGCTGAACAGTCTTACAAAAGCAAGAGCTTACAAAGCTAAAGTAAACACTAAATCAATACTGTAATGTTAGAAAGCAGGCTAGCGGAGGCAAAGCTTTGCCCATCATTTACATCATAGCTATCATAGCAACTACATAAAACTTATACTTGGAACTGTTAATAGAAAACACAACTACAAATAATAAGACATACTTACAAGTTGTGATCCATAAAGAACAGATTGTCCTGACAAAATGGGAATGGCTACGTCTTTCAGGAGAAGCTTTTGTACATATAGCCTGCATTGAACTTTGTCTGTTTGCTGTACTCCTTAAAATGTGCAGCGCACAGACAAATGAGGTAACAATCTTCAGGAAAAGTGTTACAAATAAATTTTAACCTCTCTACGTTCGTCAGCCTAAGGACAAACTTTTTCCGGGGTGACAACGCTCTTCATTTTCTCTAGCGAAGCTCAACCAGGCCTCGCCAATTTTTTTTGCGTATAACATTATGACTTCATAAGATCTGGAAAAAGTGCATTGTAGTCCAAACGAGCCGTTCGTTGTAGTCCTTAAAAAGTTTCCAGAAAATTTCTGTTAAATAAAATATCTCCCTTTCGAGTGGACTTTGAGCTTTGTAACCTTGCAGATCTTTTTTACGCTCAAACAACAAAATTACACTAACTATAGTTGAATAAGTTGAATTAAAGTTCTGCAAAAAATGATGTCATCGTCCAGCTCAGTTCAGTTCTCATACAACAGTGTCAGTACAGTCAGAACAATAACATTGCTGAATATTAAGTGTCACCAACAAAAGAAACCAGAGGCAACAGTGGCAAGGAACCCAAACTCAATCAGGTGACAAAATGGAGAAAAAAACCTTGGGAGAGACCAGGCTCAGTCAGGGGGCCAGTTCTCCTCTGGCCAACTAACGAAACACAGTGTCATTATTACCCCTTTCCCACCAAGGCAGCGCTGGTGCTGGTTCGGAGCCAGAGCCTAGTTTCAAATCGGTTCTTTGCTTTTCCACACAAATAAACCTGGCTCTGGGCCAAGAAAACAGGTTCCAACTCAGCACCAACTTTGCACTGGTCTAGAGATAAGAACCGGTTACATCAGGTGCTGGGGGTGGGATTATTGTAACGTTTGAAAACAAAAACTTCGGGACGCCATTTTTAAAACACCGGACAGCTGTTAACATAGCTTTGGGCATGGATGGAAAACAAAAACAACCGTGGTCTGTGGAGGAAACAAACTTGACGCTGGACCCTTTATTAGTCTTTCCTACATGGGTTTAGTTAGTGATCGGGCTATAATTAGACCACGTCGGCTATGTAATCTCTGACAATCGGGACAATTTCATAGTGGTTGGTGTAAACCGGGACATTTTAGCGTCCTGACACGACAGCGTTGCTAGGACAACGGAGATAGCCCTACTCTGGCTCTACAGTCTGTGGAAAATCGAGCTGGTTCTTAGATAATTGGCGAATAGAACCAGCACTGAACTGGCATAAGCACCAGCCCAGAACCAGCACCTGGTTAGCATTGGTGGAAAAGAGATAAATGATTCATCACGCCGGTATGGAGCCGAAGCTTGCCATAGGGTCTGTGTGGAGGACCTGTCTGGTTCTTGTGGTCTCTGCTGAGGACCTGTGCTGGTGACTGTAATGTCGAAAGGCCTTTACAGGGGATCGTCTAGTAGACACGGTCTCTGCTGACATTCCGCGCTGCGTTGTGGTCGTGTCTATGTGCAGCAAACATCGTCCTCCGGAGTCTGCAGCAGCTCTGTTCACATTCCATTGCAATCCAATACCACGGTAGTGTGGCGCCAGCGGCCCAGAGAAAATAATAGCCTGCTGTTTATTTTTCATATTCTCTTAAACAAATCCCTATTGATGTCTGAAGTGTTTCTGGGAATATGTCAGGCAGATTTATCATGGAAGGAGTGTTATTGACTGCATGCAGCCTTCACATTAAACCAGCGCTTTCTAATCCTCACAAGACCCCCCTCGCTCAATAAGCTATTAGAGGAAGTGAGGATATGCATGCCAACTCGCACTATAGCCACGAGGTGCCATCTATCAGACCTCCCACTGAGAGGCTTGTGCAAGACCCTGCTAGATTATCCCGGACCACTCGGCCATCAGAACAATCTGAAGAATATCTGTAGCACTTAGACTAGGGGCAAAAGCACAGCGACAATGACCCTTTTATCAGGACTCCTCCAATATTGTTTTTTATCTACATTGAGATGAAGCCTTGCTCTTATTGAGCCGGCCTAGAAGGGGTACGGCTCCCCACACTAGTGTTCAACCCATGTTGCATTGATTCCCTCCCTCATTATACGGCCATTTCTTCCACACAAATACACACGCAGTGGTTCAAATTCACACTGATCTTGTGGACAATCTCTACTTTGGAAATCGATAGAAGACATGGAGCAAAGGTGATGCAACAAAGTTGCTAACATTAGCAGCATCCTGTGTTGTTCAAATGTTATTGCTGCAGGCATGCATTTGGGTCGATGATGTGACAATCTATTTTTTTTATTTAACTCTACATTAAAAACCTATACAAATATTTCACAATATTATAGTTTTTACTGTTTCTTAAAATAAATGCAACCTTGGTGAGCATAAGAGACTTCTTATATACATACACACACTACTGTGCAAAAGTCTTAGCCACGTTAATATTTTCAGTGTCAGTGGGAAATATCCGTTTACATTACCAAACATTAATTCTTCCATTAATTGTAATAATCCACTGATATTTTTGTATGTACAAGGAGTCTGACAACAGCCAGTATATGCTCCACATGGACATCTGATCTCACCATCATATAGTCTGTCTGTGATTACATTAAAAAACAGAAAAAACTGAGACAGACTAAATCCAGAAGAACTGCGTTCAACTTGTTCTCTCCAAGACGCTTGAAGAAACCTTCTTGCAAAGCTACGGTACTGTGAAAAGTTTTAGACACTTTTGTAAAAACAGCATGATTATTGCACAGGTGTGCCTTAGGCTGGCCACAATAAAAGGCCACTCTAAAATGTGCAATTTCATCACACAGCAAAATGCCACAGATGTCGCAAGTTTTGAGGGAGCATGCAATTGGCATGCTGACTGCAGGCATGTCCACCAGAGCTGTTACCCTTGAATTGAATTTTCATTTCTCTACCGTAAGCCATCTCCAAAGGCGTTTCAGAGAATTTGGTAGTACATCCAACCGGCCTCAAAACCGCAGACCATGCGTACCCACACCAGCCCATGACCTCCACATCCAGCATATTAACCTCCAAGATCGTCTGAGACCAGTCACCCGGACAGCTGCTGCAACAATCGGTTTGCATAACCAAAGAATTTCTGCACAAACTGTCAGAAACCGTCTCAGGAAAGCTCATCTGCATACTAGTCATCCTCATCGGGGTCTCAACCTGAATGCAGTTTGTCGTCATAATCTACTTGAGTTGGGCAAATGCTCACATTCGGCGTCTGACACTCTGGAGAGGTGTTCTCTTCACGGATGAATCCCCGTTTTCACTGTAAAGTGCAGATAGCAGACAGTGTGTATGGCGTCGTGTGGGTGAGCGGTTTGCTGATGTCAACGTTGTGGATTGAGTGGCCCATGGTGGCGGTGGGGTTATGGTATGGGCAGGCGTATGTTATGGACAATGAACACAGGTGCATTTTGTTGATGACATTTTGAATGCACAGAGATACCGTGATGAGATCCTGAGGCCCATTGTTGTGCCATTCATCCACGACCACCACCTCATGTTGCAGCATGATAATACATGGCCCCATGTTGCAAGGATCTGTACATCCTACATAATTCCTGGAAGCTGTAAACATCCCAGTTCTTGCATGGCCAGCATGCTCACCAGACATGTCACCTATTGAGCATGTTTGGGATGCTCTGGATCGGCGTATACGACAGCGTGTTCCAGGTCCTGCCAATATCCAGCAACTTTGCACAGCCATTGAAGAGGAGTGGACTAACATTCCAGAGGCCACATTAAACAACCTGATCAACTCTATGCAAAGGAGATGTGTTGCACTGTGTGAGGTTAATGGTCACACAATTTTGGACCCCCCCGGACCCCCCCCCCAAATACAGTAAAACTGCCCTTTTTAGAGTGGCCTTCTATTGTGACCAGTCTAATGGTGCGTTCACACCAAACACGAATAGAGCGTCTGCCGCGAGTGATTTCAATGTTAAGTCAATGTAAAGACGCGTTTATGTGCGTCTAGAGGTCCTGTGGCGCGAATGAGGCATTTAGCCCGGTGCGGTAGGCGCATCCAGTTCGCGCGAATGATGCAAATTGAACGCCTGGCACGATATGCGCGTTACGAGCGAATGATTTTATTTGGTGCATTCACGCGTTTGACGCCCGAGTTGAAAAATCTGAACTTTGCCGTCAGTTCGCGCCGGGTAAATCAATCAACCTGCTTGCTACTGTCACGTGGTGAAGTAAATATTTTATCACATAAAAACTTGATTTCAATATATGAGATATTAATTTTGTATTGAATGCTATTTATTCCATATCGAATCTAGATTATATGAAACATTATTATTATTCTAATGTAAAGACAACCAACATACTTTAGTGTAAGAACATAGTTCCTGTCTGGACAGTGTTGGGTGAGAAAAAAAAAAATCACAGGACAGTTTAATAATTTTTGTAGTAGGCTGGCTCCATTTATCATCAGAACAAAAATAAATTACAGATTTGGTGGGTGAGGGCGAGGGTGATCCTCGCTCCGATGCGGGACAACAGGTCATCAAACTGGGCGCGGGACAGGCGGAAGTACCGCTGAAAGCGGCCGTCATCCAGGCGCAGCTCCTGGAGCAAATGGTAAACTGGGAATGCCTTTGGAGGGTCTGGTGGACCCAAGTACGGCGACGATGGGCCCTACACCACTGTTCTGCTCTCCAGAGCAAATACAGAGCGGTGACTCTCGATGAATGCTCAATCAACATCAGCCATCTTGCAAACAGACAACCGCCTAGCACTCGTCCCTCCCATAAGAAGCGGATTTAGCCTCAGACGAGCGTCAAATTTTTGCTTTTAATGGATTCAAAATGTTCAAGCGTCCAACTAGACGCGGTAGACGCGAATTTGACGCTCTATTCACGTTTGGTGTGAACACAGCATAAGGCACATCTGTGCAATAATCATGCCTGCGTGAGGCAAATAGTGGCCACACCAGATACTGACTGATTTAGACAGATTTGTGAACAATATTTGAGAGAAATAGGCCTTTTGTGTACATAGAAAAAGTCTTAGATCTTTGAGTTCAGCTCATGAAAAATGGGGGCAAAAACTATTTTTTTTAATAATTTTGTTCAGTGTATATATATATATATATATATATATATATATGTATGTATATATATATATTATATACACACATATAAATTACTTGTTTATTCATATATATGAATTTACTATATGACTTCAGTCTTCACCCATCTTCTACAGACGTTCTGAAGATTCTGTCATGCATGCAGCTATGATCTACCGGTGAGTGAATCAAAAACATGTGTCATGGTGCATTGAGAGTGCAAGGTTTCACGGCAGCTGTGTGTGTGTTCTCAGTCAGTTTTTATGTTTGGAACAGTACCAGCATTTCTCAGACTGGTGAAGGGCTGTTGGAGCTGGCATGTCACGTATCCTGACACGCCTGCCACTGGGGCAGCTGGGAGCAGTGGGGAGTTTAAGTTGCAAGGAGCTGGTGAGCCGCTTCCAGTTAGCAGTAAGACGGAAGGGAGCACTCCATCAGGCACCAACAGGGATAATGCGCCTTCCCCATCCACCTGAAGGTTTACTTTACAAATGACAACATATCCCATGGTTCCAAGCTCCCTGCTTCCCTAACCATATGCTACACCACAAGGGTCTATGGAACTACCCTGGCACTCTTACTTCGCTTTTCATACATTTTTTGAGAAATAATTCATCCTGATTTTAATACAATGTTTGAACTAGACATTACAATTTTGCATGCAAAGCTTCAGTTAGTCTATATGGAAAAGAGGTAAATCAATGTTCGGCTTGAACATCTGTGAACTGCAAATTAAAGTCTTTATGTTCCGTTATGTTATTATCCATAAGTCTTTGAGCAAGGCAAAGACAAACTTTGTTTAATTCTTAATAGACAAAGCCGAATATTGACATGATAGGATATAGACTAGAATATATGTTGAGACAACTCACACCAAAGACAGGATTAGTGTTCAATTTTACAGTTTTTTGTTTTAGTCATTGCTTGTCTTTGACAAAAAATGTCATTGTCAGGTCAATTCTAGCAAAGAAAAGTCATTAAAAAAACAACAACTAGATCTTCAATTATTATTTATTAGAAAACATTCTGTAAACCGTATGTCTTAATCAAACTTATGAGGAGCAACATGCACAGGAAATGATATCATAAGGAGAACCTCCGCATACTCTTGTGACTGTGTATAAAGATATTTATATAAAATATTTCAAAGATAAAAATACCTTTTTAAAGGTGACATTATTTTCACAAGATGTAATATTAATATATGGTGTCCCCAGAATGTGTCTGTGAAATTTCAGCTCAAAATACCCCCCAGATCATTTATTATAGCTTGTCAAATATGCCACTTTTTGGGTGTGAGCAAAAACGTACTGTTTTTGTGTGTCCCCTTTTAAATGCAAATGACCTGCTGCTACCCGCCTCTGTTCAAAAGACGGCTGATCCTTTACACGAGCTTCGGATACTCCGGCAATAACTAAACAAATTAAATCGTGAATCTCACTTATTCAAAATCTCAGATTTTGAGATTTGAGTGCTCCGTAGCCTTATGGAGAGACTCAGGAAGAGGTTGCAACTTTTGGATGACAAATAGACATTTCTAAATGGTTAGTGGATACATTTATGTAGTTGTTGTGGAGTTACATTGATTCCTCTCATCGACTTGCATGTATCACTTCACACAAGTTAACACAGTTGCCTGAGGTATTTATAAGACAGCTGTGACATTTTTGGTCAAATATTGATCTGTGCTCGTCTGTACACCCATTGCGTTAGAACTGGTTACACTGTTGTCGGTTGCGAAACCAAATGGCGGCGGCGACGTGGGGTGGAAACGTGCAGATTAAGGGGTGGCAATATTATAATAAGATCCGCTTCCTACGTCAGATGGGGAGCGAAATCTGATTGGCTTATTTTTTGACATACTTGCAGAGAAAGGCTTACCAAAACAAAGTTACTGGGTTGTCACTTTTCACATTTTCTGGGTTGGTAGATGGAACGGGGACCCGATTATAGCAATCAAACATGGAAAAAGTCAGATTTTCCAGATTGTCTCCTTTAAGACAAGGCAAGGTTGTTAAACCTGAAATAGTAGCATATAATGAATGCACTTTAGTATTTATATTAGCTACTTTGTAGAGGCAACTGCGTTGCAAATACTTTAGAGACTGTCAGGATATTATACAGTAGCGTGTTAACTTGTTATGGTAAAAACAAATTCAAAATAAAAAATAAACCATTCTGGTTAGACTTTATAACGGCTCATCATTTATAAAATTATATGGCTCCACTAAGTGTTTGTGTGTTTGTTTGTTAAATATTTGATATAATTTGATAATACGAACACTGACCAATAAGACCATATTTGCAGTAGTCTGCAGATTCCTTCTGGACCACACAATCTTTTAGCTCTCAAATGAAACTGTGAGACCATCATACTGTCCGCCAGTGTCCACAGTTTGTCAACATGCACACATGTGGATTCAGTTCTAGTCATCTGACTCATATGCCACTAGGGGGAGTTCATTAACATGACAGCGTCCACTGACTTCTTGTTGTTAGCGATTGTGGACGCAAGTTATTCACAGAGCATTCTGTCAGGGCGAGAAATCACAGAATAAAGGAACAAAGAGAGAGAGAGAGAGAGAGAGAGAGAGAGAGAGAGAGAGAGAGAGAGAGAGAGAGAGAGAGAGAGAGAGAGAGAGAGGGGAGAGAGAGTAGCAGCATCACCGCTTTCTTCTCCGCCTGACTTCAAAGCAGGGATATGAAGAATTTAAACCTCTGAATCTTTAAAGAACTCCAGGGACTCACTCAAATCGGCGCTGGAGGGAAGATAGCAAAACTCAAATCTCAATATAACCCAGCTCCCCTGGTCTACGTTCATCGCACCCCAAAAGTCACTCTTAATGAACTTAAAGACCGGTGACTTGATGTGAACAGATTTCTGGAGCTCACTGGAATGAAAATGGATTACTCTGGGGTTACTTCAACCTTATGAGGTCCAGTCAAACAGAGGGGAGTCCTAATTAAGTCAGTTTGATGTCATTTACATTAGAGGTAAAGGGAGAGACCATCACTGAGCAACAGTAAATATTAGAACACATCAACTTTGTAGTTATGAAGACTGTTGTAGCTGTCAGATGACATTTAAAGCCCTTGACTTGACTGGAAATGCTGTAAGAGTACCTACCAGTACAGTGACCACCCGCAAGACAACCCCACGCATGTTGTTTTCAAGCTTTCGATCTGTCAGTGTCCCGTTCAATCCGTGGATGGGGTCCCAAGTGGCAAGCTAAAAAAGCAGAAATTTCACAGTAAGTTCAAGGCATGCACAGAAAGATGAATTGATTACACTAACAGCCCATAGATTTTTACAGTATTGAAATTAATTCATTTCAGAACACAAGCACATGGGAGTTTCTTTCTTCTTTCTTTTCCTTTTTCGCTTTCATCTATTCATTAGAAACTAACATCATAAATGAGAACTTGATAATAATATCAGTTGCTTCTCTTAGAGATCAATAATTTTAAATGGAGATTGAATGGACATTGCTTGGAAAATGGACTTGCACCCCAGATGCTTCTCCTGAAAAATGGCCCAATTTTGCATGAGATCTCAACAATGTCTCAAACTGTGCTACGCTCTGTAAATATAAAGTTTCCAATGAAAAGTCAGAGATTTCAATATTAAAGTGGATGTCTAATGCTATTTCATGCATTCTGACTTATTTACACTGTTAAAGAGTTGGATACTCATGCTAAACCTGGCCAAAGTTGCAAAATATTAGTGGGACGTATGACATATTTCTGTGCCAAATACACTCCTTCAGGATTCGTATAAGTTTCGGAAAGTTTTTTTTGAGTATGGCCCTGTATGAGTCTTCTCCTGGAAGAGTGCGAGCAGCAGCACAACCATCAACGTGCTTCGTTCGGGTTACAGAAGCTGTCGGCAGCACTGTCATTTTGTTTTTAGACCACGAAATCAACAATGTCACCAAAGAAGTGTGTTTTTGGTTGTAAGGAAAAGATAACCTTGTTCAGTTTCCCAAAAAGTGCAGCGTTAGGGGAACAGTGGATGCAGTTAGTTACTAAAAACAAACTAAAACTAAAGACTATTCGGAGATATGAAGATGCAATACTACTCTATAGGTACTCAAGATTAACATGAGATTGGCAGAAACTGTGTGTGTTATGTGCCCTTTAACTAAAACATGAGGTTACTGGGGTCAGTAATATTTTATTTGTTTTGGAAAGAAATTAACATTTATTTAGCAAAGACACATTTAATTGATCAAAAGTGACAGTAAAGGCAATATTATTTAAAAAATTGATTTCAAATAAATGGTGTTCTTCTCACCTTTCTATTCATTAAAAAAATCCTGAAAAAAATAAATGTAGCACAGTTTCCACAAAAATATTAAGGAATAACACCAGTTTGAACATTGATAATAAGTTACTTGAGCACCAAAGCAGCATATTAGAATGATTTCTGAAGGATCACTGTGGCGAACAGGACGGCCGAGGGACGTGAGAGAACAGCGCGAGGCCGGTGGTGCGATTGATAATGAGCAACACCTTTGAGCACACCGGTCTCGCATCTCTCACGGAGGAGCGGAAGCATAAAGGGGGAGCGACGACGTTGATGATCGAGAGAGGAACAGGCCTGTATTTTAGTTGAGTTTTGGTTTTTGTATTTGAGTTTTATTTTTAGCCAGCAGTCGTCCGTGAGGGGCTGCTGGCCGTTATGTTTATTTTGGGTAAGCCAGCAGTCGTCCGCGAGGGGCTGCTGGCGGTATTTTAGTTTGTTTATTTTATTTTAAATAAAGTATGTATGTTCGCCGGTTCCCGCCTCCTTCTTCCCTGAACATTGCTACACTGGTGCCGAAACCCGGGAAGAGGGAGGAACGCGCTGTCAGAGAGTCCTTGCCGCTGTGAGGAATCCGCGGTGCCGTCGAGCATGGTGCGCGAGTAGCCGCCGCTCGCCGTGGGCCGGAGCCTGCTGCCATCCGCCGAACGAGGGGAGGAGCAGGGAGCGGGGGACTCGCGGCCATGGACGCTCGAGGCGGTGCGCTGGAGTGAGTTGCCGGTGGGACGGTCGAGCTCACTGCCGGCCGCCTGGGAGTTGGAGGGGCGGCTGCCGTCCGGGAGGGAGAGGAGGAGCAGGGAGCGGGGGACTCCTACCGTCTGCCCAAGGCACCCGAGGAGCCGTCGCCGTCCACCGGGCGGCGGAGGAGCATCGAGCCGTCCACCGAGGGCTACCCAGCGTCACCGCCAGGCACCGCGGAGGAGATCGCCCAGCTGGTGGGGGACCAGATGGCAGCGCGTTGTGGGAATCGGACCAATTTTTTTTTTTCTCTCCCCCCTCTCTCGATCTGTCGCTCCTCATGCTTCCGTCTCCGTTTCCCTCGGCTTGTCGGTCCATACCCCCCAGGGATCGCCGCCGCCGGGGGGGGAGTGGGCACAGGCTCGTGGGTACCCCCCGGCCTGTGAGGGGCGATGGGGGTATGTGGCGAACAGGACGGCCGAGGGACGTGAGAGAACAGCGCGAGGCCGGTGGTGCGATTGATAATGAGCAACACCTGTAAGCACACCGGTCTCGCATCTCTCACGGAGGAGCGGAAGCATAAATGGGGAGCGACGACGTTGATGATCGAGAGAGGAACAGGCCTGTATTTTAGTTGAGTTTTGGTTTTTGTATTTCAGTTTTATTTTTAGCCAGCAGTCGTCCGCGAGGGGCTGCTGGCCGTTATGTTTATTTTGGGTAAGCCAGCAGTCGTCCGCGAGGGGCTGCTGGCGGTATTTTAGTTTGTTTATTTTATTTTAAATAAAGTATGTATGTTCGCCGGTTCCCGCCTCCTTCTTCCCTGAACATTGCTACAATCACGTAACACTGAAGTCTGGAGTAATGACTTCTGAAAATTCAGCTTTGGCATTACATGAATAAATTAAATTTTAAATATCTTAAAATTGAAAACAGTTATTTTAAATTATAATATTTCACATTACTGTTTTTACTGTATTTTTAATTTTAAAAAATGCAGCCTTGGTGAACATGAGAGACTTCTTACAAAAACACAACATAAATCTTACAAACCCAAAGTATTTCAAATGGTACAATATTATTCCACATTAATTTTTATAGTTTTGCACTTCTAATTTGTTTCAATTTTAAGTTCTCCTAAATAATTTGAGAAAGAAAGTTCTGAGACTAAAGAACAAAGATCAAAGAAGTTCATAATTATACAAAACATAACAGAGATTTCAAATAATTCTTAAGTTTTTACATAGCAACTTTTGAGCAATTAAATACTCCTCTTTGTTATACTAAATTGATCTTTGGTGTTTTAAAAAAAGGAGTTTCACCGTCTTGTTTAAAAAATAAATCATTGTGAAAACTAGCCATTTGATTTCAACAGATGCAACAAAAATGTAGTTTTCCTTTCATCTGACAAAGATCTCTGATGTGTCTGGTTGGTGCCGCCTGAAAACGTACTCGGTTACTAACGTAACCTCGGTTCTCTCTAGAGAGGGAACGAGTACTGCGTAATATCTTACGCTATGGGGAAAACCTCTTTTCCACGTGATATTGAAGCCAAAAAATATCCTTAATTTTGAATTAATGTAAAACGCTGTGCAGCAGCATGCAGACATAGGCAAGACGGCTTGCGCGCCTATTGGCTGCCCTGCGCCAACAGCAGCAGCCTATCGAGAAAGGCTCTGCGTGACGGATATCCAATGGGGGCATTTCGCGCCCAAAACGAAGAGCTGCTCAGTCTGTCTGAAGACCGACGAGCGGGACACATAAGCTCTCATTGCCCTGACAGGGCACTGTCGAGACTCGAGACTCGCATCCTTCTCCTCATCACGAACCAGGAGGGCGCACAGGGAAATAACCTGGGCCCTGAACGGTGTGTTGAGGGATGTGGGCACGTACCCGTGCCTTAGTTTGAGTATGACTTTTGAACCATTAGGCCAAAACTCCATGCATGACGCGCTTACCGAAAGCGCTTGCAAGTCCCCTACGCGCTTCACTGAAGCGAGTGCCATAAGGAATACCGTTTTGAGAAACAGATGTTTAATGTCTGACAAATGGATTGGCTCGAATGGGGCACCTTTCATGGCTTCCACAACCGTAGAAAGGTCCCACACAGGGACTGAGGGGGGTCTGGGAGGATTCAGCCTCCGAGCTCCCCTGAGGAATCGCACGACCAGGTCGTTTTTCCCCAGTGACTGGCCAGACGAGGATGCCAAATCGAGCCCTTTGCCTGAGAGAGGAGGTCTCTCCTCACCGGTATCGGCCACGGGGCAGTGCTGGTCCGCCGCATTAGGACTGGGAACCAATTCTGGTTTTTCCAGAGCGGAGCCACGAGTAGCACTGGGCATCCGTTTTCCCTGATTCGTTCCAGCACTTGAGGCTGGAGCGAGACGGGGGGAAAAGCATAGAGGGGGCAGCGGGGCCATACGTGGGCCAGCGCATCCCTGCTCTTGGAGAAAAAGTTCGGACAGTGAGCGCTTTCTTGGGACGCGAACAGGTCCACCTGCACTCTGCCGAATGTCTCCCACAGCAGTTGGATCGTCTGCAGGTGCAGCGATTATTCCCCTGCTGGGACATTGTTTCTGGACAGACGGTCTGGTCCCAGATTCAGGCGACCAGGCACATGCGCTGCTTTCAGTGAAAGCAGGTTGTGCTGAGCCCAGACCAGGAGGTGTTCCGTCAGCCTGTAAAGGTTTCGGGACCTGACGCCACCCTGGTGATTTATGTATGCCACAACTGACATGTTGTCCGACCGGACTAAGACGTGGCGGCCTTCTATCTGGGGAGAAAAGCGCCATAGCGTGTTGTCGACTGCCAGCATTTCTAGACAGTTTATGCATAGGAGCTTTTCCCGTTCTGACCACTGGCCGAAGAACAGTCTGCCCTCGAGCAGGGCTCCCCATCCCGAGGTGGAGGCGTCCGTGGACACCACCGTCACACTCGAGGGAGTCCCCAGACTCACGCCTGACTGATACCAGTCGGCTATTTTCCAAGGTTCCAGGTTCTATGAGCTCTGAATGTGATCGAGCTAGAATCAGCCAATCGTCCAAGTCGTTCAAAACTCGCATGCCCTGAAGTCTCAGGGGTGCGAGGGCCGCGTCCATGCACTTCGTAAATGTACGGGGTGCTAGGGATAGGCCAAACGGTAGGACTGTGTATTGATATGCCTGGCCCTCGAAGGCGAATCTCAAGAATCGCCTGTTACGTGACGCTATTTGTATTTGGAAATAGGCGTTTTTCAGATCTATTGATACACTCGAACAGTCGCATTTTCTTGGAACTGAACGAGCGAAAAGTTTCGGTGCAAGTCTGGCCGCGCCAAGACAAAATTTTAACTGCTGCGAGACCTGGAATCGAACACGGGTCTCCCGTGCGAAGGCTTTGGGTTTCGCCACTGAGCCACAGGGGGAAACGACAAAAGCTTAAAATAGCTCGAGCAGATAATAGAGCGTCATCACAGTTTGTGTGTGTTGACGTTTGTTTGCAGGCGTGCGTGGTATACAACAGGCTCATTACTGCAATATTGACATTTTCAGCCGCTCAAACTAAGAGGAGCTGAGAAATTTTTGAGAAATGGAGATTGGTCCGTCCTCGGCGGGACCAAAACACACTCTTTCCTCATTTCACCGGTGACGCATGTCCACGGGGGGCGGGGTAGCTTTCTTGTAACGTAAAGAAAGCTAGCCGCGCAGCGGTTTTGATGCTGGCCCGTTTCCCTGACGACTCGCAGGCAGAGGGGGGAGGTCCACAGAGCTCGCCCAGTCCTCACTGTCCGACGCCAGAATAGAACAGCTGGCCTTCTCTACAGATGCAGCTATCTCGTCGTCATTAACGGCGGAAACGGCTGCGCGCGGCGGTCGTTGTCTGTCAGCGAGCGACTCGAGTGAAGCTGGCGGGCGAACCGGCGAGCTATCACGGGCTGGAGAAGGCTCAGGGCTGTTTTGTTCGACCTCAATGGTGGAAGCGGCGGCAGGTGAGGGACTGGAGCGATGCCGGCGAAGCTGGCGGGCGAACCGGCGAGCTTTGGCGGGCAGGAGAAGGCTCTGGGCCGCGCTGGGCACGGCGCTTTTACGGCGCGGCACTACAGCGGGCTGAAGTGCAGGCTCTGAGAATGATGCCAGGCGAGTCCTCAGAGTCACCATCGGCAGTAGTTAACAGTGAGGGCATCCGCCGTCGACGAGAGCGAGAGCCGCATGATCCCACCCAGGCAGGAAACGCAGATGACATGGCAATCCTCTTCACTGAGTGTGGCTCGGCACGAGCCGCAGGATCTATCCATCTTGAAAAAGACCCAGCTCTTTTAGGAGAGGGAGAGAAACAGTGAAAGAATGTGTGTCGCAGCGGCGAACACACACACACACTTGCAGAAAAGGATATAACGCCGGAAAGCGTAGCAGGTACGGCGGCTAAAGGCGGCGATGCCAACGACTTCAGACTCAAAGGCTAGTCCCGCTGTGTGCTTTTTCTCAGACGGCGTGGCTTCTCACTCTGGATCCAGCGATGCGGTGATGCTTTGCTGAAGAGATGAAAATCAGTTGTACCAGCCTAATCGAGCTATGTTTATAGGGCGAGACCACGCCCTTTCTGGCGGGATGTGACGAAATGGGCACGAAATGCCCCCATTGGATATCCGTCACGCAGAGCCTTTCTCGATAGGCTGCTGCTGTTGCCGCAGGGAAGCCAATAGGCGCGCAAGCCGTCTTGCCTATGTCTGCATGCTGCTGCACAGCGTTTTACATTAATTCAAAATTTAGGATAATTTTTGGCTTCAATATCTCGTGGAAAAGAGGTTTTCCCATAGCGTAAGATTTTACGCAGTACGAGAGATAGTCTCGTAAGAGAACTGGTTAGGTGTGCCAGCTATGAGGTCACGAGGTTTGGACCTCTGTATTTTTCCGAAGTCTATTTAAAAAATGTAGTGAAATAATTGCCTAATATAGTATTAACACTACTTTAGTGCTGCAAGGATATTGCACAGCACCAAAGATCTTCTCATCTGAGCTGCCTTATTGGTATGTCTCTGCTCGTTAATGTCAAAATATTTGAGATGTCCAATCAGATCAAAGTAGATGGGCTTTATGCTCACAGAAGCTGCTTAGCGCGAATTCCAGCGCAACTCAACTCTTTGGTAAACGGTCATAAAGTGCGAGATAAGATGTAGCTGAACTAAGCATTTTATATTTGACAGCTGTTTTAGGATAGAAATTTAAACGACCGACAAAATAATCAGGCAACCTAATAAACGTTTGTCTAATTTTACCATTTGAATTGGAAATAGGCCTATAGTATAGCTAATTTACGTCATGTGGCCTAATGTAATAATTAGTAACAGTCAATGTGAGGGGGCAAGAAATATTAAGGAAGCCATTTTTATCATATTAGGCATAAATTTAGTAATTAATGTCTACATACTGTGAATGAATTTAATACACTTATTTACCCAGCATTCGTAGCCTTCAGCAAATTAACTTGTCTAAGAAAATGAATAGTCTTAATATCAGTTGACCCTATGTTTGCTTTCTTCACTGACACAGACAAAAATGAAAAGACTAAAAGTTAAAGTCTGAGGGGGAAAATACAGGGCGAGATTAGAAGACTGAGAGAAAAAGAAAAAGTGATGGAGATGAGGAGAGAGCAGGAATTGTCAACTAATCTACTGGCCACTGACATGGGTTTAAAGCTATTTCTTATCCATTTTCTGGCCTTCAAATGTCTTGAAATGCACATAAATGTAGATCAGATAAATAAAAAATTTCTTGGTGGAGCAGGCCCCCCAACCCCCCAAACTACCTCACATTTGGGACCAACACACACTGAGCTGCAGCAGCCCCTCTCGCGCCAGAAACAGGGATGAGTTTTGCTTCTCTCACAGAGAAAGAATGTAGCCCACGAACAACACAACACAGATGTGATAGTGATAATGAATGACAACCCTTGCTTTCTTATCCAAGACACAACCCTGTCGAACAAAGGGTGCTATGAGCTTGCTAGGAGAGGGCCAGTTCAAATCAAAGATAATTTCCCAGTTAACTGTGATTGTGTCGATTCACACACAGCAGCTACTTTGTTAATCTGAAAAACAGTGAAAAGATCAGGCCCGGTTCTACAGGGGTGCTAGAGAAACTGTAATAATAGCATACGGCCTATTGGCGAAAGAGATCTGGCAAACGCCAGGGCGTATTTTTACTCTGGAGAGCGTCAAAGGTTTCTATTTACAACTTATTTTTGCAGCGTTGAGCAATGTAGCCAATCACAGTCAAAGCTGTTGATCTCTTGAACCCAATGGCTAATCCGAGCTGTTTAAGTTAGTCAGAATCCACTTATCACTCAAAACGATGGAGTTTGTGTTCAATGCTGAGTTATAAACACTCAGAAAACTCTCATAAAGAAAGTGTTGACACAAAATAAATAATAGATTCATTGCGCAGTGTAGACATTGTGGATGAGGGGCCTGCAAGATTAACCGATCGTGGCATACTGTCAAAAATGTTGCCGTATCTAGGTAACTGTTCATTGGAGGTGTTATAATAATTGGAGAATTTTTTTTCTTCGCAGTTAACTTAGTTTTTTAATTATTTGTGAATTCATTATCTTATTTCTCAGTGATTAAACACAACATTTGCAGATTGAATTACATTAAAATTTGGCATGCAGTTTATTTAAAAAGTTTGAAAAAATGTTGTGTGGTTTGAGAAAGAGACAGCAAAATAAGAGTTACTAAGGTAAAAGGGTGCATAGATGGTGTTTTGGCTAATTAATTAAAACAAAACCGCACAGTTTTAATCAAATAAGTATATGGGCAGAACTGAGATGAGAGCAGATCGATCGGTTCCAGTATAAATGCTGCTCCATCTCTGCTTGAGTCACTTATAAAACATGCATTTAAAAAAGCAACACATGCCAAACATCTTTCCAAACTTGTAATGAGAAGCGTTTATGTAAACCTCACTCCCTTGCCGGAGATGCAGACGGTTTGAATACTCCTCGGAATGGGTCAAGCCGTGACCCAGAGGAAGTAAGGTTTAGGGAGATGAGTGTAACATAGGCAAGCTAGTAAGAGCTGTGCTTCTAAACCTTATTCCCCCAGCCTCAAGAGGTGCGCTAGTGACTGACACTTGAGACTGCGGTGTGGGACGAGTAGGACTGGTTACATTTACAAACCTGTTGTCCAACAAAAGAGAACATTCAATGATGTTTTTACTCCCAAACTCACTTCATAACGTCAGTCGGATGTTCCTTTTGTGATCTGACATGGCTTCATATCATAGAATGAGCCAGAAATTATATTATTTAATAGTATTATATAGAGGCTAGGTTGATTAGCATTTCATTGTAAATATACTTTATTCTTATAAAAATACCTGAGATGTCTAGAACAAGGATAAACCATATCATGTCACAATCGTATGTGTATTGTCTTTGTCCTTACAAAGGATTTCCTGGCTTCAATGAGTCTCACTTGCAAAAACGTCCTCCAGCTACGAGTATAAATGAAACAGACCATTACATTCGTGTACTCACTAATGCCCACAACACCCTATTTTGTGCAAAAAATAGGAAAAACCGTACATCTCTCCAAAGAAATGTGAAGTCAACACATGCAAATCCATACCTTTGTCTCCAGTGTAGATAATTTTTTTTCTTTCTCTCTCTCAGCATTAAATGCATAGGATTTCCTGACAGAGTAAGAAATTACCGTCACCGATATTTTTCATTATATTTTTCGAGTTTACATCTCGCAATTCTCACTTTATTTCTCAGAATTGCGAGATATAAAGTCAGAATTGTGAGATATAAAGTCAGAATTGCGTGATATAAAGATCCAATTGCGTGTTATAAAGTCAGAATTGCGAGATATAAAGTCGCAATTGTGTGTTATAAAGTCAGAATTGTGAGATATAAAGTCACAATTCTGACTTTATAACACGCAATTGCGCAATTGTGTTCCTGCAGTCAACATTCTTTGGCAAATAAAATGTTTGTCTGAAAACATTTCTGGACTTTAGGTTTGTGTTTTGTGTGCTCTGTATGCAACATTAATGTCATTTGTCAGTCATATGCCTGTTTTAAGTGAAGAACTGCACTGTACTAACAGACGTTTTATACTTGTGCTTCATGAACACACACACACACACATGCACGCACGCACACACACACACACACACACACACACACACACACACACACACACACACACACAAACACACTACTGGTTCTGGCTATTTTTAACTACAGTCAATTACAATCAGACTATGACTCACCAAATTTGCTGAATACCTCACATTTTGATGTTAAGTAAACATAAGTTAGTCCAGCTTAAGAAAAACAATGTAAAAATCAATTACTAATACAATGCAACAGGAACACACACACACACACACACACACACACACACACACACACACACACACACACACACACACACACACACACACACACACACACACACACACACACACACACACACACACACACACACACTCGTACAAACAGGAACAAGCGACAAAAAAAACAAGCTTTTACATAGAAACACAGCAAGGAGCAAACAATCATGATTTAGACGAGTAATTTAGGGCTATGCTCTAATACCCAAGCACAAATCTGTTCACCAAATTCTAATTACACTTAGCTAATTTGTGTCGCATAAACAAACAATTCGTTGCCCTACTGTGCTCATTTTTCCTCTCGAGTCGGATAATAACAGAAAACAACTATCGATTTATTTGCCCAATAAAACAATAGCGTAGAGACAAAAGCAATAATTCCTGAATTACGTCAAGCTACCTGTGAAAAAAAATCCTCTCCACAGAGATAATATTTTCCGGGTCCCCTGCAAGAGAGTGATGGAAAAAGATGTTCCTGCTCAATCAAAACATGATATGAAGAGGTTTAGAAGGCAGGAATGTAAAAGACTTTGATGCTTTTGAAGTTTCCCAAGAAAGTACTCTTATGACAGAATACAAACTGCACCAAAAATATATGTGGAGTAAAAAGCTGACACATATACGTCTATGTCCAGCTTTGTACCAGTACAAATGTCATGCTTTGTCCGTGCAAAACAAATGTCACGCTTTATGCATTCATAAACATGGCACCAAAACAACCTTGTTAAAAAAAAAAAAAAAAAAAACTCAATGGATCTGAGAGGTAATACAACTCACCTTCATACACAAGAGGTTTGAAGCGCATCAATTCGACATAACTCTGCACAATATGAGTCGTATTATCATGGGCTCTGGCTAGTCATTAGCATAATATTTAGACTGGGATTAGACAGGGTACACCATCCCACGGAGGCTAATATGACAGAGCCTTCACATAACTACCCACTTCAGATGTGCTGGGGGCTTTTTTTTTTTTACCCAAGGCAGTGGCAGCCATTTTAAGTTAATTCTTATCAAATCTGTCTGAAGTACCAGCCTACTAACTATCATTATGTAATAAAATCACCTAAAATATTAATGGGCTCGAAGGGGTACGAGCATGTGAAAGTGTGTGTATTTTCTTTGACAAGAATTGATATTGTTGAAAATCAAGCTGCATCAAAGATCCTGCAAAAAGTTTTGTGTAAAAAACGGTTTGTATGCTAACCTTTGAGACTGTTTATTCATTCTTCTCATAGGTAGTCTGCCCTTAGTGGCTTATCATCAATTCAACCAGCTAGTCATAGGGCTGGAGAGTCCAGAATATTAACATGGAAATCCAAATGCACTGTTCTAAAACCTTGCTCCCTACATAGAAAGCTGAGATCTAAAACCTCATGTGATTAGGAAGAACATAGATGACTCAACAATTGATACATTACATACTGTACATTATAGTCATGTCTCAATATAATAGAAATATAATAGTGAAAAATAAATCCAAGATGGGAGAAATTTTTGATTACCTGTCTACAAAATTCAAGCTGATCTGTGCATGTAACTGAAGGTGAGAAAGGACTAGCCTGAATCATGTTTATAATTTCAAGCTTAAATAAACGATTCTCTTGAACTGGATGTCTATGCAGCTATAACAGGACACTCTTGATCTTATATAATGGCTGCTCCATATAGATCTTTTTCTGGAGCAAATAAAAAAAGAGAAAGAATGTTGTTCCTGTCTCTTTTACTCATATGAATTTATAAAATAGCACAATTCAATAGACAATCAACCTTCAATTTCAGCCATTATTAGTCTTGTGGGAGCAGGTGGAATGTTTTTTATGATGTATGATTGATTGATTCACAAAGCTCCACTAATTAAAACGAATGTTTTTGTGGTTAAGGACACTGCTATGCTTTTAAGTGTCTCCGTATTGATCTCAAGGAATAGACTTTTGAAGAGTGTCCCTGAAAAGCAGATCCAAAGCAAATGCGAGTCTAAAATCAGTAATTATGGTTTGATTGCACAACAATGTAATATAAAACCCAGAGACTGTCCATGGAAGCTGAATATGCAATATCCGATAAAGGTCTTCTTGAGCATGTCTACATAAACTCATAACAGCTATATTTACAGTAAGCGAGGCATGGTAAATACCTGTGAGAAATTTCAAGCCTCATCTAATCGATAAAATATTATCCACCGAGGGAACACATGTAGCCATATTGCTGAATTGCTGTCGCTGACTGCGTCAGCATAAATCGACAGATCCATCGACCTTTAGGCTCGTCGCTCATCATGTTGACTTCTGGGAGCGGTGAGAAACACAAGAGGCCTACCTGGCGATGTTCAAATCAGAGCATTCTAGGAGGTAGATGACTAAACGACTATTTACCAACCACTCCTGTCTTAAAGTAGTGTCTTTTATATATTTTCCCCCAAACACCAATTTATGTTTCATCATTTACTAACTCTTGCGTTGTTCCAAGGCTTCATGGAATTCAAAAGTAGGAATTGCAACAACATGAGGGTAAGTAAATGATGAAAGAATTTTCCAATTTTTTTAGGTGTAATATAACTTTAAAAGCATGAAATAGACACACTACACTGCCAAATAAAAGCAATATACCCCAAAATACACTACCATTCAACAATTTGGGGTCAGTGTTTTGTTTTGGTAAGAAATGAATTAAAAGTGCGTACGTAAAGACATTTATAATGTTACAAAAGATTTATATTTTAAATAAATGCTGTTCTCTGGACTCGCTCATCATGTTGACTTCTGGGAGCAGTGAGAATCACGACAGGACGACATGACGACGTTGAAATAAAAGTGCTCTAAAAAGTAGCATCGACACAATTGCTGAACCAGAACTGTGATTCTTTGGCGGTTTATTGGATAGTTTCAGTTGGAGGAACTTCTGAGGCCATGGTGTGACATGGTGTGCCTCTGTCATTTAAAATTTGTTTTGCATGCTGAATCTCAAAACAGCAGCAGAATGTTTGTCATCCTCTCATCCCTAGGCAGGATGAGCTGCCTCATCCTGAGGGAAAAAAAAAAGTATTGTAAATTTCAAGCAGAAAAGAGGTGAAAGAGAGAGAGAGTTCTGCCTCTTATCTTCAGAAGGACAGATAAGAGCTCATTTCTCACTGCGGAATAGAAACAAGCTCTCTGGCAAGAGAATGACACCATTAGCATCCCATAATGCCTCGCTCTATTCTGCACATACACATTTTGTGTGCGGGCGTAACGCTGTCTGCTCTGGCCGTTTCTGCACTTCACGCATGGATCTGTTCATCTTCATCACATGCTATTGCCGCCACTGCCACAGAGCTGGAGTTAGCAGATCATTTCAGAGGTGAAGTGTGAATATGAGCCACCTCATGGCTGGTAATGCCAGGGTTTCGATAACCTCTAAGGGTGATGGTGTGACACTTTGCTGTAGTGCAAGGCAGTAGAAAGCCAACGCAAAGATCACCACAAGCAAGGTGTCTTCATAAGCTTGCCATTTACCACCCACTCCTGTCTTAAAGTAGTGCCTTAAAGCAAAGATTTTAGTACATATATTACCAGTGACATATTTGTTTTTTTTAAAAAGCTCTTAAAGGGAAAGTTAAAAATTCTGTCATCATTTACTCACCCTCATGTTGTTCTAAACCTGTATGACTTTCATGCTACTTTGGAACATTAAAGAAGGAAGTCACATGGGTTTGTAAAAACATGACGATGAGTGAATGATGAAAATAATGAAATTAAAATACAAAATACCCCAAAATACAATATAAAAAAAATATATTATTGCAAATTCTTTTTATTATAGAAAATTAAAAACCTAAAGCTACTGTAAACAATTTGGGCTAGTGTTCTTTTCTTTTTTTTTGAATAATGAATAATGAATTAATAATTTATTCACCAGTGAAGCATTACACTGATAAAATGAGACAGTAAAGACATTTATAATGTTACAAAATATTTCAATTTTTAAAAAAAATGCTTTTCTTCTGACCTTTCTATTTTCCTTTAGGAATCCTGATTTTTTTTTTTATCACGGCTTAAAAAAAAAAGCACAAATATGAAGCAGCACATAAATAACAAGCAGCACAACTGCTTTCAACATTGACAATTGTAGGAAATGTTTCTCAGCATATTAGATTGTTTTCCGAAGGATCATCCGACAATAAAGTAATGTCTTCTGAAAATTCAGCTTTGCCATCACAGAAATAAATACAATTTTAAAATGTATTAAAATAGAAAACCGTTATTTTAAATTGTAATAAAAATTCACAATATTACTGTTTTTACTTTATTAAATGAATCCAAATCATTATAAGATCTTACTAAGCCCAAACCTTATAAAATCATATTTTCTGATACATATAAAATTAGTCACTAAATATTAATGTATATATTTTGTCGTGGCACCAATGAAAATTCTGACAGTGCAAAGCAAGTACAAAATCTGAACAACTGGTCTTATAGGGCAAGTAAGATAAAAATAAAATCTGTTTACACTTAAAGACACACCATCCAAGCAATTACCATATTGTCAATGCTGACCTGCAATTCTATTGAGTTCACCTCACTGAATCCATGTTCACAGGATTACCACCTGTGTCTAGCAATTAATTTTAGCAGTTATGCCCTTCCTTGCCAGGACGCTCCACTGGGACTTTATGGGATGCATCACTATACTAACATATTGCAAGCAGGGTCATATCGATGGAGCCCTGCCTCAGGCAATTTGTAAACAGTACTTCACAAGTAGTTTGTGGTTCAATCGACATAAACAAAATGCTGACGATGCAAAGCAGCACCTGTCATGCAAATAGCCAAAGCATGACAGCCCCCACAGGCTTATTAACCACATAAACAGCATCATCACGACAGTCGTCTTAAGTCAAAGTCATCCCGAGAATCTCTGCATGCATATTCCAAAAACACCTCAATATGCTGGCTGACGTGTGGCTTTTCCATCAAAAATAGATGAGTGGACTTTAATTTTACAAGAAACTTACAATTATGCTTGAAGTCCTCTAAGAGTCAAGCAAGGTAATATTATAAAAAATGCTTATAGGACATGCCATCCTCTACAAACACTGATATAGAAATGTACCATCAGAAAGCTTAGCAAGGATTCATTTGGTTTGTTTGTTTGTTTCTAATAATAAGACATTTGCTGGGGGAAAAAGCAGTTGAAAGTGGGAGTATGTTTATATATATATATATATATATATATATATATATATATATATATATATACAGTAGTCAACATTTGAAGTGGATCAAAACTTTTTTGATCCACTTCAAATGTTGACTACTATATATATACACTGCCATTCAAAAGTTTGGTGTCGGTAAGATTTTTAATGTTTTTAAAAGAAGTCTCTTCTGCTCACCAAGGCTGCATTTATTTGATTAAAAATACAATACAAACCCAGTAATATTGTGAAATATTATTTCAATGTAAAACAGCTGTTTTCTATGTGATTATATAGTAAAGTGTAATTTATTCCTGTGATCAAAGCTGTATTTTCAGCATTATTACTCCAGTCTTCAGTGTCACATGATCCTTCAGAAATCATTCT
Source organism: Siphateles boraxobius (assembly GCF_051911475.1). Lineage (NCBI taxonomy): Eukaryota > Metazoa > Chordata > Actinopteri > Cypriniformes > Leuciscidae > Siphateles > Siphateles boraxobius. The sequence goes on from NW_027509219.1 coordinate 18,755,144, forward strand.
AATATGATGATTTGATGCTCAAGAAACATTTATCATTATTGTCAATGTTGAAAACAGTTATTTACATTTTTATTTCAGGATTCTTTGATGAATAGAAAGTTCAAAAGAACAGCATTTATCTGAAATAGAATATTTTGTAACATTAAACACTACCGTTCAAAACTTTGGGGTCAGTAAGAATTTATTTTTTATTTTTTGGGGGAAATAAATAAAATAAGTCAATACTTTTGATCATCAAGGATACATTAAATTTATCAAAAGTGACAGTAAAGATATTTATAATGTTACAAAAGATTCTAGTTCAAATAAATGCTGTTGTTTTGTTCATCAAATCATGTTCATCAAAGAATACAAAAAAATGGTATCCAACTGTTTTCAACATTGATAATAATCATAAATGTTTCTTGAATATGCTTCTTGAATATATTCATTTATATTCATAATTATATATAATTAGTTGTCAAATCGATGAATCGCGATTAATCACATCTAACATAAACGTTTTTGTATATATATATATATATATATATATATATATATATATACATACACACACATTTTTTATATATATATTTAATTTCTATATTATAATTTTAATTATTCAACTTCAACTTTTATTCCTCAACTTTAGCAGGTCTGTTGGTTCCTATCAATAGTATTCAATTGATTTTACTCACAAACACACATAAATGTCTGATAATGAAGCTGTCTAATGAGAGAAAAGTTTCTGCTAAGGCAAACTCCCTTCAGGGCTTCCAGTCTATTCTGTTTTGTTTGAAAGAACCACACCACAGCCGCCCCCATGGAAATGAAGAACAAGACATGTACAAATGTTCAATAAAGTAACATTTTCTCTTTGTGTGTGCTAAACTAAAGCAGAATTAAGGCTTGGAGACTGCAAGGTTGTGACACAGCACGCTGGGGACTGCTGAAAGGAGTGAGGAGCTCCAGGCCGTATATCAAAGATCAGTCTGTACTCTACGCTGGGCAGATCCTGTGTGAATGGAATAAAATCACACTTAAATGGATTGAAACTACTGAGCTCAGTCCTTCTGTACAACCCACCTATAATGACACTTGCACATATTCTTTACCCTTATGCAGAACAACAATACAGCGCAAAAAGTATTTTTCTTATTGAGTATTTTTTATGTTCTCCAGTAAAAATATTTAAACACCATTAAAACAAGATACTTATTTTAGATAAGCAAAATTGCATGAGATAAAATCAGTTGTTGTTATATCTCTAGTTGGAAACAAAAAATTGTGTATTGCTACACTGTAAAAAGTGATCAGTTGACTTAATTCAAAAAGTGAGGAAATCCGTTGCCTTAAAATTATGAAGTAAAAAAAAAAAACTTCATGCGTAATTACAAATGTCTTTTTTCAATTATGCATGAAGTTTATTACTTAATTTTAAGGCAACTGGATTTCCTCACTTTTTTAAAGTTAAGTCAACGGATCACTTATTACAGTTTAGGTCACCAAACAGTCTCCTGATAATTTAAACAATAATATTGTTAAATTAATATCTGTAGCTGTTACCCTATAGACAAAACAGACTTTCTTTTGTTAATTGAAGCAGGATATGGTTATGTCAGAGGTTATTCTGCTTTACCTGAGATAAATTATAATTAATCCATGAATAGTAAAAGTGCTGTAAGTAAACTCACAATTGACAATTATTGATGCATGCAAACACATTCGTAAAATAATTACAAAGTGAAAAAAGTTAATGAAAATATGTTTGTGATTAAAAGAGTTTTGTAAACACAATTATCAGTTCAACTGATATATTCATTTGAACTAATGGTTCGATAAACAATAATGAATTTGACTGTAATGCTGGACTAAAGCCAATCTATTTAATATTTAATCTTCATACACACCATATGGCTTCAGAGAGGTGAACGTGTGTGCTATTTTAATAAAGCTTTGTGAACAAAGTCAATTCGTTTATAAAAAAGAAAAGATTAAAAACAATTATAAATTGAGATTGAACATTTGTGAGTACCACCGCACCAAAGTCAAAGATTCATCACTTAAAAGTATTCACTGTGTTCACTAATTAGTTTTTGAAGTTCCCAGAAAGACCATGTTTGAGCTTACAGCAAGCATTACCACTATTCATAATTATTTTTTAGAAATGTAATTACCTGGGGGGAAACGTTTATTATTATTATTTATATAAAACAAAGACAGCTCTGTATTCACTGCCTTGCTGTTTGTAATAGTCCAGATCTAAAGCATGTTGTATAATGTTTACAAGACAAAAAAAGCAAACTGTAACTTAAAGTAAACACACACAAAGAAAATAAACAGATGGATATAACATGTATTGTGTTAATCTATACTATCATCATAATCTATACCACTTCACAGTTTATAGTATTATGAGTTATATTAAAAGTTTTCTTATTTTTATTACAAGTTTATTTATACTATATATAATAATACTGTTTTTGCCTGAAGCAAGTAATGAATGGCAATGTTTGATGCAGAAAAATATCTAAAAAGGAATACGATTTACCAAATTAGAAAAATCTTATTGAAAACAGAATACATGAATTAGGGTTATACAGATTATAAAGAGAATGATGCAAAATGAACAGAGCAAAATGAAGAAGAACGAAAAGTGCCTTGTTGAAATTTAGATATTGTCCTGATCTAATCCTGCTTGTTCACGCACATTTGCATATGTACTGAAAAAAAAGTGCTCGCATCCATATGATGTTTAAATCAGTAAAGATCTGAAATGACACTTAATGGAGTGTACTTTCTTCCTCACTAGCGCGTTAAAATTAAAGCTGGGTACACACTATCATCCCCTTCAGCAATATCTAGGGCAACTGTGAAAAACTTCCTCCTCATCCTATTAAAACATTGACAGAGTGTGGACTGACTCAACCTTCTCCAACAACATGCCTCCCAGGGAGAGCGAAGGAGTGAGCGTGTAAGAGACCAACAAGCAGAGGAGGAGGAGACAGCAATGATAGTGAATGCCTCTCCTTTATATTTAAAGCAGTTGTCCTTTATATTTAAAGCAGTTTTGAAGTTGATGCAGCCCTTAAGTCGTGCCCTAAAACAGTGTTATGAAGCAACAGAACGGAAAAGTCCGAAAGACTTGTGGGATCCTGACCCCGGATCCTTGTATCCTCTCTTTTTTCTGCTGCATGAGTCCGGAGGCGGTGGGCTTCAGGGACACACTGATTCAGTCATGAGGAAATGTTCTGTAGATGGGATTAGCCCACATCATAAAGCCTGTATGATGTAGTCCCTACTTCCTAACAGCAGATAATGATGTGGGCATGTTGAATATTTCAGGCTGTGGTTTGCTAAGTGCTTTTTCTCAGAGGAATGCTGTAGTGCACTTTTGCTGTCTAACTGTGGCGTCATGCTCCATCTCTCCCTGGAGGGAGCACCTGGAAAGAACACTGATCCTGATGCCAAGATACATTTTAATTACCCTTACTACAGGGATGGACGTGAAGGGGTAATTCATAGTGGAACATACCGTTTGATTGTGAATGTTTTTTCTTTTTTTTCTTCTCTCCTCTCATAAATGACAGATGACAAGTATGATGAGTATTGAGAATGTTATTATTATTCTGTCATTATTTACACATCCTCACGATGTTCCAAACCAAACTTGGAACAAGTTTTATGGTGAGTTTCCATTCTTTTTTAAGCTTTACAAGCCAAGACCTCATTGACTTTATATCATTATATTGAAAAAAAGGTGGCCAGGATATTCTTCAGAAATTAAACAGAAGAAAGGAAGTCATACTGGTTTGGAAAGATCTTTTAAAAATCTAGTTTAAAACACATGTGGCAAGCTTTATATTCAAGGTTTCAAGGTGTGTACTCTTTATATTCAAGGTTTCATACGGTTTTCAAAAACATTTTATTTCTTTGAACATACAAGATCTCTGATGAATGTTTTCAGAATCTTATTGAATCTATGCCACAAAGAATAAAGGCAGTTCTAAAGGCAAAATGAGGTCAAACTGGCTACTAGCAAAGTGTACCTAGTAAAGTAGGTAATCTTTTCTAGTAGCCGGTTTGACCTCATTTTGCCTTCAGAACTGCCTTAATTCTTTGTGGCATAGATTCAACAAGATGCTGGAAACATTCATCAAAGATTTTGATCCATATGGACATGATAGTATCGCGTAGTTGCTGCAGATTTGTCAGCTATACATCCATGATGTGAATGTCACATCACATCCCAAAGATGCTTTATTAGATTTAGATCTGGTGATTGTGGAGGCCATTTGAGTTTAGTGAACTCATTGCCATGTTCAAGAAACCAGTTTGAGGTGGCTTTAGCTTTGTGACATAGTGTGTTATCCTTCTGGAATCAGCCATCAGAAGATGGTACACTGTGGTCATAAAGGGAAGGACATGGTCAGCAACAATACTCAGGTAGGCTGTGGCATTTAAACGATGATCAATTGGTACTAAAGGGCCCACAGTGTGCCAAGAAAATATCCTCTACACCATAACACCACCAGCACCAGCCTGAACCGTTGATACAAGGCAAGATGGATCCATGCTTTCATGTTGTCTACACCAAATTCTGACCCTACCACCAATGTCGCAGAAGAAATAGAGACTCATCAGACCAAGCAAAGTTTTTACGACTGCAAATTATAGCCTCAGTTTCCTGATGTTAGCTAACAGGAGTGGCACCCGGTGGGTCTTCTGCTGATGTAGCCCATCTACTTCAAACCGTCTGGCACCAACAACCATGCCACATTCAATGTCACTTATTTAACCTTTCTTTCCCATTCTGGTGCTCAGTCTGTACTTCAACGGATCGTCTTGACATTGGCCGTTTCTCAATACGAGGTCTTGCCTGTACTTCTGTTCAAGTGGATTTCCAATTCAAAGTTCACATCTAGCCAAGTACAGTTCAAATCCCCGGAGTGTTCTTGATCCTCCCTTTTTATCGAAGGTGCATTGAGAGGTGACTTGTGCGGATTTGAGACTGCTAGGTATCCCAGAATGCATCTCACACCAACCAGCAAGCATCAATAGCAGAGAAGAAAACCGGCGTAATTTAAAAATACTACTGTTATTGTGTTATTGTGTGGTTTTAAGAGTTTTTCAGGCGAGAATGTAGTGGTTTAAAACTCAAATCTGTGGTTAATTTCTAAAGATAGTGCCTATTTAAAAATATGATCTGACATTTGATCTGACTGAATCATTTGCTTAATTTCTTATTGTATAGCTTCTTATACCTTTTAGGTATAATATTTTTAACATGTAGTACAGGCAATATGTACAAATGTACTCTGATTCTCTTCACTGTATTTACATGTATAATAAAATAAAATAACACAACTCTTTCTTTTTGTTAAATGTCAGTTTTAATGATCAATATTATAATGTTCCATATTTTGAAAATGAAAACAAAACGTTTCGTTTCGTTATAAATATACATGCAGTGAAGATAATCATTGTACACGTTGCCTGAACCACATTTGTGTGGTTATTAAAATGTTTACGATATTTTTCCTGCAAGTTGCAAGGTGGGGCCTCCATTGATCGGACTTGTTTATTCAGCACATCACACAGACACTCGACTGGAATGAGATCTGGGGAATTTGGAGGCCAAGTCAACACCTCAAACTCGTTGTTTTGCTCCTCAAACCATTCCTAAACCATTTTTGCTTTGTGGCAGGGTGCATTATCCTGCTTAAAGAGGCCACAGCCACCAGGGAATACCGTTTTCATAAAAGGGTGTACATGGTCTGCAACATTGCTTAGGTAGGTGGTACATGTCAAAATAACATCCGCATGGATGGCAGGACCCAAGGTTTCCCAACAGAACATTGCCCAAAGCGTCACACTGCCTCTGCCGGCTTGCCTTCTTCCCATAGTGCATCCTAGTACCATGTGTTCCCCAGGTAAGTGCACCCGGCCATCCCTGTCATGTAAAAGAAAAGGTGATTCATCAGACCAAGCCAACTTCTTCCATTGCTCCGTGGTCCAGTTCTGATGCTCACGTGCCCACTGTTTGTGCTTTCGGTGGTGCACAGGAGTCAGGATGTCTCTGCAACAAACTGCCATGCACTGTGTATTCTGACACCTTTCTATCAGAACCAGCATTAACTTCTTGAGCAATTTGAGCTACACGGACCACACATGCCAGCCTTCGCTCCCCACGTGCATCCATGAGCCTTGGACACCCATAACACTGTCACCGGTTCTGTTCCTTCCTTGGACCACTTGTGATAGATACTGACCACTGCAAACTGGGAACACCCCACAAGAGCTGCAGTTTTGGAGATGCTCTGACCCAGTCGTCTAGCAATCACAATTTGGCCCCTGCCAAACTTGCTCAAATCCTTACGCTTGCCCATTTTCCCTGCTTCTAACACATCAACCTTGAGGACAAAATGTTCACTTGTTGCCTAATATATCCCACCCACTAACATTTGCAGGTATAGAGACATGTTATTCAGGTTTTCACTTCGCCTGTCAGGGGTCATAATGTTATGCCTGATCGTTTTTATATTTATATATATTTACTACTCATGTGGTATGGTCAAGGTAATCATATATTTACATTTTGATATTGTATTTGATTATAATAGGTTATAGACGATATAATAGGTTTTAAAATATACTGTATTTTCAAGTTAACATGTTTGGGGAGTTGCACCACATAAATAAATAAAAAATATTTCAAATTAACTAATATTTAAAAAGACGTACCGATCTTGACGCAATCTGTCCTCTTTATGACAGTGGATTGATAGACAAAAGCTTTTTTTAAATATAATTTTAACAAAACTGCTTCCCAAAAATATCAATGAATTTTAAATTCTGTAATTAAAAAAACACTCATCACAGAAGAGGTGCATTCAAGTCACTCGAAGGACACATGATTCCTGCCTTTTTTTCCTGCACAGACAACAGCCTTGGGCATTACACTGAAGAATGGGTAAGCGAACAGCCATGTTTCTCTTTTATGAATCTTTCTGACATTTTGCACCTTTCACGTCAGTTTCCGAGTAGGCATTGAATCAACAGTATTCTTAGCTTCTTTGATGAAAACACTTGTCGCTTTCGCACCTTTGCTTGACCTTTAGAAAAGTAGACAGCACCTGTGGCACACACTAGATTTTTTTCTGACGGCTTCATCAGCACCTGGTAATTACCAGCAGGCAGCAGAGGAGCCTGCAGTGATCAAAGCCTCAGACACAGAAGAAAGAAGGGGAAAATGAGGGAGGGTGAGAGAAACAACTGGCAAGTCCAGGCGCTGAGGTATGGAGAGGTGAGGACACTATGGAATGGTTGTGTTAATCCGGCTGGAGCAGGAACATAGGAATGCGCTGATCCACAGAGGCATGGAAAGTCTAAACGGCACTGTCTGCGGTAATCCTCTGGTTTACATGCTGTAATTCTATTGGAAGACTGCAGGAGGGCACACTGGGGGTCTGACCTAGAACCTGCAACCACAGCCTTCAATACACCCTCACTGCGAATGCATTTGTTACTGCATTATGTTAGAAATGCAGCATTACTGTAACAATCAGACTAATGAAGATCTTTTAACATGAAATCAACATGCTGGTGCTTAAGAAGCATTTCTTGTTATCATGATCAAAGTTGAAAACAGTTGCCTTTAGCGTAATCACAGCCATGCTGATAAAGAGCCATATCACACGCCTGCTTGTGGGATATTGCTCATATATGTACACATGTGTTTCTATCATCCTTCTGTAGAAAACAAAATGCTGTTTATCCCTGTATTTTCTATGAAAGTCTCTTGATCTTGGCAAAGTTCTTGGCGAAACAGCATCATAAATAAATAACGATCACAGGGGTTCTCTGTACTTTTCAAAATCCTTTTCAAAATCACCCAAAATGGATGTCTCACTCACTACATGTCTAAGATGTTTCCCAGTGCCACAACAGATATTTGTTCCAGCGAAGTCGCAGCGGTTGACGTGCAGCTCTGCTTTGAGGACTACACTTCTCTATACTGAGGGACATTCATTCTGTGGGAGAGCAAGAGATGTTTATCTCTACATCTCTATTCACAGCGTGCAGCCACAATACAAACACTAAATACACAGCCATAAATAAATAATGAAGAAAAAGGAATGATGTTAGATTTCTCTTTTAAACATTGCACAAGAATATGCAAAGAGAATATCACATAAGAGAGAAATGTGTTACGGAGAAGACATACAAAGCACAATCACAGTCTGGAGAAATGTGTGATGGAAAAATCGCTTATTTGGATTTCCATATGAACATTTCAATAACAAAAATAAAATATCACAAACAAAAACTGTTCTTTTTTTCCCCCTGTATGGCATTTTGGTGGAAACGCCCATAAACCTTGCAATGTATTATAGTGGTATTCACAAAAAAAGAACCACCAAGCCTTAAGGTTGCGAACACATTAGCTAAAAATTTCGCACTCACACAAAATTCCTGCATGGATTCCAATTTAAATTACTTTTTTCGTCAACAAGAATTCTCACAACAACTATAACTGTGACAACACCTTTGGATACAAGAAAATATCCATTAAATAGCATACAAAAATGGGTAAAAAAGATTTTTTCTGCTGTAAGTAAACCATGACCCCATTAGATATGCAATAATCGAGTGCTTCAAGAAAAAAACGATTATGCTGGCAGCTCAAGTAAAAGACCTTGAAATAGGTTTAACCTGACATTGTATTAATATCATAACCCACATTCATTACGTAATACAAAAGGATTTTTATCTGAAAGTTCAAAATCTCTTCTAGCCAAATTCTACATCTGGACAAGAGAAACTTTATCTTAATAGAATAAGTGCATTTTCGTCTTTGGACAAAATGTAATAGATCTCAGTAAAAGCCTACAAAGTGGAAGTGAGGACTAGTGTGGAAATAAATATGGGACTGCAGCGAACAAAAGCGCTGCTATGCCTAGCTCTTTTCCCATATCTATTCAATCACTCCATCCTTTAACAATATGATAATACAATCCGTGTCACACATGCGGAGGAAAATATCTTTTCTACTCTTGGAAAATTGAAGAGGGGCTGCGGTTGAAAAGAGAAACTCAAGTCATTTAACACATTGGCAATCTACAGGGAGATGTCTAGACAAAATGTGCCAAAAAAAAGAAAAAGAAAAAAAGAAGCATGTCTTTAAAGCAGCACAAATCAATGATAGCCTTGCTCATTCACACTCTCTCCATCTCCAATCATACAGGCCGAGACAGCTCCTCTCAAAGAACATCTGAATCTACCTAATGGAATGGAAAATTGGGGGAAATGGGGAGTCAGACCCAAGGGGATGTCTTTCCCCACTGTACAGTTTTCACATATTTAACACAGGCACTTCTACAACCTTGCCTTGCGAGTCGGCGAACACATTAATGCACATCACCCAGTCGAAAGGGTGCCATTTCCGAATATTAATATAACACACTCAAAGTCATGCTGAACAACTCTGGCCGTACCCTGAGGGCTGACTTTATCTAGTCACATAACCGATCGTTCTCAACAGTGAGCTACAAAGCATTTAAGACCTGAAACAAACTCTAGGTATGTGCATTGTGAACACATGCGCTTTTAGCTATGCAAGCTCGGTTTTGTGACTTTGAAATGTGTCAATCCACAATTTATACGCAAGTACTGTGTTGCTGTCTTCATCTAAGGTCCATTTTCTTTCAGGGAATGAAGGAAAATAATCATATTAAATGAAAAAGCTCACATGGTTTAGGTCAGGGGCTTTCAAACCTGTCCTGAAGGACCTCCAGCAATGTTTGCAGATTTTGTATGTTTCCCTCATCTAACACACCTCTGCAAGACTCTGCGGATAAGGGATACATACAAAATGTGCAGTGCTGGGGGTCCTTCAGGGCAGGTTTGTCCTCTAAATAACATCTGAACTAATGGCTCACACATTTGAAGGTAACCTCAATCCATCAGATTAATCTGCCCGGAAAAACTGACAAAGAACTGAAATATTTTCCACTGCAAGTAACTTCAACCACAGATGGTGGATAGAGAACTGCAAATTATGTAGTGTACATTTAAAGAGGTACAACATTTGCATACTAATGCACACACAACCGTTTAAAAGTTTAGGGTCAGTGTTTTTTTTTATTTCAAATAAATGCTGTTCTCTGAACTTTATACTGTTCTTTGAACTTTATACTATTAGTTATTAAGCAGCATAAATCATTTCAACATTGGTAATAATAATAAATGTTACTTGAGCACCAAATCAGCATTTTAGAGTGATTTCTGAAGGAGTAATGGCTGCTGAGAATTCAGCTTGGCTTTTTATTTGAAAAATAATAATATTTAATACTAGAAAATAGTTATTTTAAATTGTAATAAATTACACACAACAATACTGTGTTTACTATATTTTTGATCAAATAAATGCAGCCTTGTTGAGCATAAGAGAGACCTTTCAAAAACATGAAAAATCTTACCTACCCCAAACTTATACCCCTAAACGCTAATGATGTAGCAGATGTTAGAAATCACACATATAAGTTTTAACTACATTGGCGCCTGCTGATGGTCATGCATAGTTAATGAGCTGCTGATGGGATGTAAGCTGGCTAGTAATAGACTTTCCTAACTCTCTAATCCCAGTGACGTCTATCTAACCTCTTCTTTTTTTCTGCAAATGTTCCCACCTCTTCCGGCTCAGTGGACCCTCACATTAGCTCAAACTCAATCGCATATTCCCTACTGACTGCCCGACCTGTGTGCTAATACGTTTTCAATGAAGGCAAAAACAAAAGAATATTTTGTATCCTACCTCGGATGATTAGCCAAAATGGCTAATTCGAGCAATTACACCACAGTGAAGCTTTTAGATGTTTTGATATATAGAGAGGTAAGCTGAATGTAGCCAATGGATTTAATGATGTGGAAAACAAATTATTGCATGGTGGTAAAACTAATTATGACAGATTGATTTGAACCATCATAAGGGAGATATGTACACAGTACATCTACATATTGGTGTCTACAGAATAGGGTCCAATAATTTTTGAAACCATATTGAAAATATAGGATTCAAAATCTGATTTATAGCCTGAAACAATAAAACATCTTGTGATTTTGAATAATTTAAAACACAGAAACATTACATTTTTCCCTTTTCAATTTAACTTGTCACTCAAAATGTTATGCAAATAATATAATTTGTATCAAATCAAAATCATTTTCACTATCCACCCTGTGCATCTTTGAATAGAATATTGTGTCACTGGAAGGATATAAAACAGGATGTTGAAATATTGATATCACTCTTTACCCTGAAGTCAACTTCACACCGATTACCCTGGCAACAAGTCTAAATTAGAAACAAAAACCATTAAATGCCTGTTCAAAAGGGACTGATAATGTTCAGGACAATTGACCATATGAAAAGAGAGCAGTGGTTGTCCAATCCCTTGTGACACTCTAATACTGTGGAGTGAAAAACTGCAAAGTTAGAAAGACGCTCAAGTGTGTTAGCTGGTCCTTGCAGGATTTTCAACAGGCTGGAAGAACATCCCCCTCACAGGAGGTAGCTGAGATAACTACTGCTAATGTGTTAGCAGGTGGTCACATTAAACAGGTTTTATTTATGGTCAATGTCAACAAGTGTGGAAACACATACTGGCATGTCTGTAAACACAGCAGTTAATTGAAGAGATGTTTAAAACACAAGTGGCTTAAACATATGTACAGTACTTGTGAAGAACTGTCCTTCTGTGTATCTATACTATGTGTTTGAATATTATCAAGCCAGAGTAAATACAGATTGTTCACTGTAAAAGTAATGCATGAGAGTCTTTATAAAAAAGAGGGACTAAAATGGCACAGATCAGTAAAATATTATAGCATCGCTAAAACAAGATAAATTTTCTTAAGCCAAACTGAGACTTGAAAAAACAGAAAACTATAGATAGATAGATAGATAGAAAGATAGATAGATAGATAGATAGATAGATAGATAGATAGATAGATACAGTAAGTTTTAATATTTTAGTTATTGTTGCTTCAAGTGCTTTTCCAGCAGAAGTATGCAGAACCTAGTATAAAAAGCATTGCTTCTGAAACAATTATCCACTCTGATAAAAGAAGCTTGCTTAATTTAATTATTTTGTACTTCAAATATTTATTTCATCTTTTGGAAGTGCAGCACCAATCTTTTTTGTGTCAGAGACTATTATCTTTAATGAAATCTGACAATTTAATTTGTGCATGATGGCAGTAACGTTGCAGTGAGGTTCCAGTGGTTAAGAGGAAGTGGCATCATTTAAGGACTCTGATGTCTGATGTCTGATGGTTGACTGTTGACTTTGGCACACTGGAGTCCTCAAGGACAATCCTTCTGATTAACATCTCACTCTATCAGATCCAAGTTACTTCAGACACACGATCTACACTATGTCAACAAGTTTTGCTGCCTGATGATCTATACAATTCTTTAGTGCACATTAAAAACTTTGGACATGGGATTTTCAAAAGCATCAGCAGGAAAGAGATGAATACACCAGCCAACAACATTTACTTACTGTAGTTTAAACCCAGGGTCTAAAATTAAAACCGTGCTACACAAAAATAGATGAACTGAGAAAATATTTCATAACAAATATTTATTTCTAGTCATAAGACTCTATATTTTGGTGCTTTTTATTGGTTCCTATACGATTTGAATCACTCAGCTATTTTTCCCTTGCCATCTACTCTAGATCACAAATATACAAACTTCTGATGAGAAAGTGTCCACTTCATTAGAAGATGCTCGAGTTGAAAGTTTTCTTTAGTAGATGGTTTGAATTGTGCACATCACCTACAATGGCATGGGTTAAAGGGACAGTTCACCCAAAAATGAAAATTGGAGTTATATTGAAAAATATCTAAGTTTCAAGCTTTATAATGGGAGTGAATGGAGGATAAGATTTTGAAATCCAAAAATGTGCATCCATCCATCATAAAAGTAATCAATATGGCTCCAGGGGTTAATAAAGGCCTTCTGAAGCAAAATGATGGGTTTTTGTAAGAACAATTTTAAAACTTTAAAAACTAAAAAAGCTAACTTCCGGCAGACGGCCTATGCAAGTTGACTTATGCCAAAAGAGTAACCCCTGGTGCAATTTAGGAGTAGCGTAAGCTTTAAACAAAACAAATAGGGTTGGAGAACAAACTCGAGCTCATCAGCATATCTTATATCGAAATCCTCCAACATTTCTCTTTAAAAACGTTTTCGACTTCTAATTTGTGACCGGTGTTTTGTTTTGCTTTATCCTCTGCACTTCTTGTGACAAGTTCGTCAACACATCATGCATCAGGTCAAAGGTTATTAAAAAAACACTAAAAAGTTTTAAAAAGGGATAGTTTTATTACACAAACACATCGCTTGGCTTCAGAAGTCCTTTTTAAACTCCCGGAGCCGTGTGGAGCACTGTATGCACTTTTTTGGGCTTCAAAAGCTCATCCTAAAATCATGTTTTCATTTTCACCAATTTTAATTTTGGGGTGAACTATTCCTTTAAGATCATTAAATTAATTTTCAAAAGTTTAATGTTGCAGTTTATAATAAATTGATAGACTAACATGCAAAAAAAAATGTATTGATACTGTCGTGCTTTTGAATGTAGCCAATTCAGGGCTCGAATTTCAGCACGGGATTGCGAGTATTACGCATTATTCTAATCCTTCCCGCAGGTCTTCTAGCCTGACTACGTCAGACTTCGTACTTCCGCTCAATTTCATTTCGCTTCTGTTGTTAGTCTGAGACATCGACATGTCTCTCAGTTTTCCTCCGGCCTAAAAACAGCCGGCCAATCAACGAAAAGAGGGCGGGCTGAGAGCCGTGACGGTTACGGTCTGGATCAAGGCGCCGACTATGTGTCCGCGACCCCAGCCCCCCTCTTCAATGACGGTGCCCGCTAGTGAACTACTGATTCCCGCGAGTCTACCCTCTGGTGGCCCGCGTGTTTCAGTTGAAGCTACAGAGGAAGATGCCATGTCTGTTGCAGCATCACTAGGTGGGTTTGAGTCTTCTGGAAGTGAGGGCTCGCCACAGCTGCCACCTTCCGGTGAGCATACGGCTGTGCCTGAGTCTGATCCGGAGAAGACGGCCATGCTTTCCTGGGACGATGGGTTTTGGGTAAGGCCGCCGACCCTCGTCCACGGCAAACCCCAATACCTCTCTTCCCGGACGTGCATGATGAGATCTCGAAGTCCAAGAAGACCCCCTTGTCTTCTCGGGACCGCTCGCTGATCTCATCCGCCTTTCCTCCCCTCGATGGGGCCGCTACCCATGGGTACACTGGGGTCCCCCCGGCTGAATGCTCTGTTGCGATGCTATGTGTCCTCAGAGTGCTTCTTCTCGGCGCAATCCTAAGCACCCGCCCGTGGCCTGTAGTTTTTCGTCTACGCTTGTGGCGAGATCCTATAGCGCCACGGGACTGGCAGCCGCCTCAATGCATGCCATGGTCATTCTGCTGGTCCACCTGACCCAGATGCTCATGGACCTGCACGAGGGCGGGACTGACCCAGGGCTCTTCACTGAGCTGCGCGCCGCCACTGACCTTGCTCTCTGAGCGACGAAAGTGGCCGTACGCTCCCTGGGTCAGGTGATGCTCACCATTCTGTGGCTGAACCTGTCTGATGTGCTGGATGTCGCGCGGACCCGTCTGTCCGACATTCCCATATCCCAGGTCGGCCTCTTCGGCGGTGCGGTTGAGGGCTTGCCCAACAGCTCTCAGCCGCCCATGAGCAGACTGACGTTGATTCTGTCCCGACAGCCTCGCCGTCCGCTCAGATCCCTCGGTCTGCCCACCGCCGAAGGCGCCCTCCCGCGGCTCCCACCCCGCCTGTTCACGGGCCGGCTCTGGGGCCGTGGGCGGACGCCACAGCCCTCTCCAGCCCCGCCCCCCGCTACACGCCGGGTTAAGCGGCGCTCTTGAGACGGGCTCCTCGGCGATGATGCAGACTGAGGTTGATTCTGTCCCGACGGCCCCGCCGTCCGCTCAGATCCCTCGGTCTGCCCACCGCCGAGGGCGCCCCCCGGCGGCTCCCACCCCGCCCGTTCACCCGGGCCGGCTCTGGAGGCCGCGGTCGGATGCCACAGTCCTCTCCAGCCCCGCACCCCGCTACACGCCGGGTTAAGCGGTGCTCTTGAGATGGGCTCCGCAGAGATGGGACTCAGTTCTTTCCAGGAGTTGGTAGCAGGACCACTCCTTTTCCCGGGGGAGGGCCGGGGAAGAATCCTTATTCTCCAAAGAGCTGACTCTCCCATCTCTGAGCACAGAGAGTTCTCGGACGTCACAGAGCGCCGCCCACAAGCCGTGCTCTCCTCGTCCCCCTCTGTCCCAGAGGTGGTTGACACGGCGTGCCGTCCACGGACCGCTTCGCCCCTGTCCCCCTCTGTCGCCAGACCCCTGGCAGAGCAGGCCCCCGCGGGATGACCAGCCTGATCCTCCCCTGGTCCCCTCTGCCAGGGCGCGGTTGCTAACTGTGCCCCCACATCGGGCCGCTATGCCATCCACGTCTGGGCCAGTTACTCCGCTTCGCTGCCCCTCCGGGGGGACGCCTGTGGTTCGCATGATCCCGCTGGTTCAGTTCCTGGGAGCCTGGTTAGAGCTTCCCCGTCTGTCCCGCTGGGTCGCGCAGGTCATCAGGCTCGGCTATGCGATTCAGTTCGCACGGTCTCCTCCCCGCTTGGGGAGTCCGCTCCACTTTTGTCGGTGGCTATGCCCCCATCATGAGAGCAGAGATTGCCACCCTGCTGGCGAAGGGTGCAATCGAGACTGTCCCTCCAGCCGAGATGAGGTCCGGCTTCTACAGCCCCTACTTCATTGTCCCCAAGAAAACCGGTTACGGCCGATCCTGGACTTGCGCGTGCTGAAGCGCTCCCTTCATAGGATGCCGTTCAAGATGCTCAAACGCATTTTCGAATGCATACGGCCCAAGGATTGGTTTGCAGCGATCGACCTGAAGGACCCCTACTTTCATGTCTCCATTCTCCTCGGTTTTCTTTCGAGGGGCAGGCATCCATTACGCGGTTTTCCCTTTCGGGCTAGCCCTGTCTCCTCGCATCTTCACGAAGGTCGTCGAAGCTGCCCTTGTTCCCCTTCGGGAACACGGGGTTCGCATCCTGAGTTATTCGACGACTGGCTGATCATAGCTCACTCTCGAGTTCAGGTTTGCGAACACAGGGACCTAGTGCTTCGGCACCTAGCTCGTCTGGGCCTTCGGGTCAACTGGGAGAAGAGCAACTTTGCCCCGTGCAGAGGATCTCTTTTCTCGGTATGGATATCGACTCGGTCGCCATGTCCGCGCAGCTTACGAGCGAGCGCGCGCAGTCACTGCTGACTTGCCTGAGACAGTTCGAGGGCAAGAGTGCGGTTCCACTGAAACTTTTTCAGAGGCTCCTGGGGCATATGGCTTCTGCAGCCGCGGCAACGCCGCGCGGATTGCTTCATATGAGACCGCTTCAGCGACCGAGTCCCGAAGTGGGCATGGCAACACGGCACCCTCCGAGTAACAGTTACTCCGACCTGCCGTCAGACCTTCACCCCGTGGTCGAACCTCAGTTTTCTACAGGCCGGAGTGCCCCTGGAACGAGCTTTGCGGCATGTTGTTGTAACGACAGATGCCTCCTCCACGGGCTGGGGTGCCATGTGCAATGGACGTGCTGCCGCGGGCTCCTGGACAGGACCCCGTCGCCTCGGGCATGTCAATTGCCTCGAGTTGCTGGCTGTACGTCTTGCTTTGCGCCGCTTCCGGGCCGTGCTCAAGAACCAACACGTACTAGTCCGCTCAGACAATACCGCCACTGTAGCGTACATCAACCATCAAGGTGGTCTGCGCTCCCGCCGTATGTCGCAACTCGCCCGCCACCTCTTCATTTGGAGTCAGTAGCATCTGAGGTCGATTCATGCCATTTATATCCCCGGAGCCCTGAACTGTGCAGCCGACGAGCTCTAACGGCTTCAGCCCCTCCCGGGAGATTGGCGACTCCATCCCCAGTTGGTTCAGCTGATTTGGGACCAGTTCGGGGACGCTCAGATAGATCTGTTTGCCTCTCACGACTCGACCCATTGCGCCCTGTTCTTTTCCCTGTCTGAGGGCACACTCGGCACGGATGCACTTGCGCACAGCTGGCCGCGGGGCCGCAAATATGCGTTTCCCCCAGTGAGCCTTCTTGCGCAGACCCTGCGCAAGGTCAGGGAGGACGAGGAGCAGGTCATTCTGGTCGCGCCGTACTGGCCCACCCAGACCTGGTTTTCCGAACTTGTACTCCTCGCGACAGCACCTCCTTGGCCCATTCCTCTGAGGAAGGACCTCCTTTCTCAGGGACGGGGCACCCTGTGCACCCTCGTCCCGATCTTTGGAACCTCCACGTGTGGCTCCTGGATGGGACGAGGTAGGTTTGAGTACCCTACCACCACTGGTGGTGGCTACCATCACTTCCGCTAGAGCTTCGTCCACGAGACATCTCTATGCGTTGAAGTGGAACCTCTTCGTCAACTGGTGCTCTTCTCACCGAGAAGACCCCCGGAGATGTTCGATCAGTGTCGTGCTTTCCTTCCTACAAGATGGGTTGGAGCGAAGGCTGTCTCCCTCCACCCTAAAAGTTTGTGTCGCCACCATTGCCGCACAGCATGACTTTGTTGAAGGTAAGTCGTTGGGGAGGCACGACCTGATCGTCAGGTTCCTGAGAGGAGCGAGGAGACTAAATCCTCCTCGCCCTCCTCTCGTTCCCTCTTGGGACCTCTCAGTGGTTCTAACTGCCCTGCAGAGTGCTCCCTTTGAGCCTCTACAATCAGTTGAGCTGAAGTTCCTGTCAATGAAGACAGCGCTCCTGGTTGCACTGGCCTCCATCAAGAGGGTAGGGGACCTGCACGCATTCTCCGTTGACGAAGCGTGCCTGGAGTTCTTACTCTCACGTGATCCTGAGACCCCGGCCTGGATACTCGCCCAAGGTTCCTACCACTCCCTTCCGGGACCAGGTGGTGAACCTGCAAGCGCTGCCCCTGGAGGAGGCAGACCCAGCCTTGGCACTGCTCTGTCCAGTACGCGCTCTCCGCGCCTATGTAGACAGAACACAGTGTTTCAGGACCTCAGACCAGCTCTTTGTCTGTTATGGTGGGAAGCTGAAGGGAAAGGCTCTCTCAAAGCAAAGGTTGTCACTGGATAGTGGACGCCATTGCTTTGGCATACCAGCAGCAAGGTCGACCGTGCCCCCTTGGTGTGACTGCCCACTCCACCCGGAGTGTGGCATCCTCTTGGGCTCTAGCGCATGGCGCCTCGCTAACAGACATCTGCAGAGCTGCAGGCTGGGCGACACCTAACACATTCGCCAGATTCTATAATCTCCGAGTGGAGCAAGTCCTCTCGTGTACTCGCTTCAACCAGCTAGTACCGGACCCGCTCAGGTGTCTTCGCTTGCTCGCCATTCCACTCCACGGACTGGATACGTGCGATATTCTCCTCAGGTGAGCTTCCCCGAAAGCCCTGAGCTCCTCCAGCACTCCTGACGTCGGCGCCAGTGTCTATTGCCTGTGCGTCGGCTAGGTGCCTCCCGTGTGCATGGTCCCTCCTCTGAGCGACACCCACATGTGTATTTCCACTGTAAGCCTCTTTGAGCATGTGTCTTTCCCTTGGCAAGCCACCTTGCCACCCCTGGGGTTGAAATATTCCACCTGCGGTTGGACACCCCAGTGTTCTCCATATGTCTCCTTCGGGTCATATGTGTATTCTCTAAGTCCCCCCCTCTGGGTTGGCAGTAATTGCATATTTCCCCTAAACTTTGGGATATGCTCCCCAGTGTACCTTGGTATTCCTGTGCTAAATAGGAGTCCTTCGTCCGTGCCAGTCTCACGACAGGGATCTCAGATTTACCCAGGGCACTGGAAGACAGCTGAGAAGGTGGCGTGATTAGACTGGTAACCCCATTCGTCGTCATCCGACGTAACTCGGAGTGACAACGAAAGGGAACGTCTCGGTTACATATGTAACCCTCGTTCCCTGAGTAGGGAACGGAGACGTTACGTCTTCCTGCCACTTTCCGCTGTACCGCAGGGATCGCCTGAGCTCAGTCTTGGCTCCTCAGCGAAGAAACATATCTGCCTGTTGCCGGCGTCCTCCTTTTATACCCACGAGGTAAGGCGGAGATACGCTATGCAAATTCCGCAGACCTATGGCATTTCTTTGCCATTGGCTCGTTTTGTAATACTCGAAGTCCATAGGTGTTCAAACATTGATTGAGTGTCCAGCTGTGTCGCGTCTTCTGTCTCTCTGTCTCTCAAAATGGGTTGCTCAAGGCAAGCGTCAAACGCACTGAAGGTGGTAATACTAAACTCTCGCTTTTAGGAGTTGGGACATGACGGAATATTCACGTGCATATTCGGGCGAGCATTGCATTGTCACTTAAGTTTACCATTCGATATTACCATACCAATATTAAAGGTTACAATTAACAACAGAGCCCAAATTATTAAATTTAGTTGCTATTTCTTTTTAGATCTAATAATCAGCACTCAAAAAAAAAAAATGTACTGTAAATTGCACAAAAGGCAGGTTGTGCAGTAACTTCTAAATCTAATTATAAAGTTAATTTTCTACTCCAATTCATTTTTGAAATATAATCATTTAAACAGTGGCTGTCATAACTTGTTTCAATGACAAATTTATTTAAACATACATTAAATAATCAAGACATTACTAGCATGTTAAGTAAATATAATGAATAGGCTAATATAGTGCATATACAAAATGCTTCTCTCCAGAGATCATTTCTCCAGCGAACTAACCTTCTGTTGACACTAAATGCCTGAGGTAAATGAAATGCTTTGTAAGATATTATTCTCAAGCTGTTTTATTTATATCTTTCCGCAGTTGAAACTGGTTGAGAGATGTAAATATAGAGCGATCGTCTCTTCTTCTGTACATTATTGGTAGAAAACAGCGTTGCACTGCCACGCACGCCCCCTTCTAGGATTCGTCGTGCGAGTGCATGCACAGAACCGTGACATCTGTTCCGTACGGTTCGGGACGAATACATGTACCGTTACACTCCTACTAAATACTAAAAAGAGCTTATTTGCCACAGAGTGTTTTTGTGAAACCAAAAGGAATGTATAAATGACTTACTGATCAGCAACTGACACAAATCAAATATTTAATTTATTCTAGCTAAATAAACAAGTCTAACTTATTTCTCCAGACGGGAGGATATTGGGGTATCCCCATCCAGGAGTGTGGCCTGATCTGCACATTATTCAGCTCCAAAGCTGCCGTTCTGTCATGAGCAATTGATCCACATTCCATGGGGAAGACAGAGACAGATTAGGACCAATATTTGAATGAGCAAATATACATAAATATGACTAAAGTAATTAACGACAAACGAATGGAAAGAACAGATTAATTGTCTTGCGGATCACTGGGGGACGACTCTTATGTTACTGCTGCTTAACTACCTCCTCACTCTACCAAAGCCGTGATGAACAGACGAGCAAACAACAGTAAAACTGATAAACAAAGTGTGCTGATGCACTGCGCCTCTCTGAGGGAGGCTGATGGAATTCATTAGGCTTCTCTGATTATCAATTAAAATCCAAAAGCTCTTTGAATTAAGACAATTGTGTTTCTGGAAGCGATATTGTGGGTCTGAGTGGGATATCTCTTACCCGGCTGACTCCACGGCCACGGTCCTCTCCGTAGTTGGTGCCCAGGATCTCAAAGTGGATGTTGGGGTTGGAGCCATTGTCATTAAACTCCAGCAAGCTGGTCAGACCACTTACACCTCCCTTTAAAAAACAACAACAAAGTGATATAATACTTTTTTTTTGACATGGCTTTGTCATCTAATGAAAAGTGAATACAAATTTCTTGTTAAATGCTATCACAAGCACTGTGTGTTACTTCCACACCACTGCTGGTACCACAAAGAACGACAGAAATAATTAAGGCAGTAACACAGTCCTCCCATCAGCCAGGAATTGCCGCTCTAAAGCCGTCAATATTGTCATGTCCGACCCAGTCAGACCACTCAAAGAAACTGAACAGAATGTGATTCTGTCTGGTGTCAACATTGAGGTTCCAATAATAATAATACTTTTATTTGTGATATTTAGTGACATTTGCTGATCATGCCCCTCGTTCCTGCCATTTCCTCTCCTGTTTCAATTTTCTCTATGAATAAAAATGGCAAAAGGTCCTCACTCCTGTCCATTTTCCATCCTCTCTTCATTAGCACCAGTAATTTAAACTCTGTAGCATCATACCAGCAAAAATCCTCAGCCCTTCCTAAACTGCACCCACAAGATGTCCTGCCCAGCGAAAAAAACACATGAACAGATAGATAATTGTTGTAAATTCACTCTACCAATACCAGTTTCTGACAGAAAAAAATTAGACAGCCAATTACAAAAGATGATGAGCGCTTTCCAAATGAGTTCACCAACTGCTGCTTTGTAAAGCCGATACACACAAACTTCCCCTAATTAAGCTGTAAAACAATGTTCCAGTCCAAACAGTCTCCCGGGAATTGAATACAAGGCCATTATGCAAGCTGATGTACAGTAAAATAAGTGTACAATTTCATACATATACGTGTCTACGTACTGTAATATATATATATATATATATATATTACCATACTCTCAGACATCCCTTGGAAATGAGGTCATTAAAATCTAGGCAGATTTGAAGACGGCACGAGCCAGTGTGTTCTAGCGGTAACCCAGTCAGAATAAATCGCTCTATCTACTTTAATACGACTGTCACACAAGCAGCGGAGTGGAGGTGAGAGCCGGCCGAGAGGTGATATTTCTACTGCGGTATGGCAGGAAGGATCAGTTATATGTGGATACAGGAGGAACAGTACATCCCTCAGGGGGTAAAGCCGTTCCCCAGCAAGCACGGTGTTAAACCAGCACTCAGTCACTAGCCCTGTAACATAGACTGCCATCTCACCCAAAGCAGAAGCATGTGCAGAAGACAGAGAGGAGAGTTTCACTTTATCACACTATCCCCCCTCTCCCCAACCGGAACAAAGATAGAGACTCATTACGGTCCTCAAAACCAAATAGTCATTTGGTTTCGAATGCAAATGAATCCATGGTCAAACTCCCACTCGATCACATCTCTTTAATCACATCAGGGCTCACAGTTAGGACCTTTTTGATGGCCTAGTCAGGTTTTACTTTGTACTGCCAACATTTTCACAAGTCTTTTGACTTTTAACAATGCATTTAAGTGTATGAATGCTATACCATTAAATGGTAAAAAATTCTGTCATTATCGACACATCATTCCAAACCTGTATGACATTTCTATTCTTTCTTCAGTGGAACACAAGAAGGCACATTTTAAAGAGTATTCTGTGACACTCTTTTCAATACAATGAAACTGATTGGGAGTGGGACTGTAAAGCTATAAAATGACAAAAAAATATATCTTGTCAGGCTAATATGATTATTATGTGTGACAAACAGAACAAAATAGAAGTTATTTAATAAAAATCCTGACGTGCCCTTGATATGGCAGGAGTACATGAAAGAAGTGGTGATACCTGATACATCAAAGAATCATTATTTTGTATTAAATCGAAAAAGAAATTGACTGATCCACTTTACCAAAATGGCCTGAATGATTAATTAAAAACTACAAGGATGTTTAAGGTGTTCCACCAAAAAAAGAAGGTTAAACGGGTTTGGAATGACATGAGGGTGTTTTGACATGAGAATTTTGCATTTTGAAGGAAATGTAAGGATATTTGAAGAAATTTGTTTTTTTTTTTTAACAAAAAGTTTTTAATTGCAAAAGCTATAAATATAATGCATTTAATGCATTGCAATTTATGTACAGTAATACTAGTAATGACAGTAAAAATGTTAATACAAATAAAATTGCACCGCTACAAATGTTTTCTATGATAGCTCTAAATTATTATATAAAAAGTTGGTTTCAAGACCATGAATCAACTAAATCTAATCTAAGTTGGCTATCTGGATAACTTTACCTTCTTATCCAGATATATTTAAAACAGGATTTACAACAGAAATATACATAGTACATCACAGAGAACCAAAATTTTAAGTTTGCATGGCCAGCAGGTCATCTTTACAGTATTGTACCTTCTTCACGGTATCCAGCATAGACTTGCCACCCTGCCAGGGTTTGGAGCCCTTGCGGATGCATGAAAGACTCGCCATGCTGTGCCATTTCCTGTCCTCCAGCTTCCTGTGGAAGGTGTTGGCCAGCAGAAGCACTGTATCGTAGATGTAGCGGTTGGTGATCTGACAAGATGACAAAAAACAGCAGGGAAACAAAGAAGAAAAAAAGAGAAAGAAACCGACAATGTGAGCACAGAGAGCCAGAGACACCAGCTTAATATTCTCTTACAAGAAAAAGATTTATGTCTGAGTGGGTACAGCTGGGATGAAAGGTCTCTACAGTGGAAATGACAACAGGCTGCTCACATTGAACAAGTCCTAGAAGACAGTGGAGTTTAATAAGGAACAGAAAATAGACACTTAGCACCTGCTATCTGTAGCATTATTTCTTCTATCCATACATATAGGCTTTGGTGATCATGAATAACAAGGGACAACAAATGGAATGGTACAATAGAACCAGGTCAATTAAAGAAAATCATCTTGCCAAGGTTTTAATGTAAACAGACAGTTTTGTCCTTAGTATATGTAAACAAGCTGACCAAAAATGGATTTGTATCAAAATATCAATATGGGAACTGTGCATTGAGTCTTGTAGCATAAATGCATACTGCTATGTTTCTATTTATGGAAAATGAGACACTCAGTTTATTCAGGAAAATGTTGGATACTGTTCATCTCCGTTATAAATTTAAGTAAACCATTGGTGGCAACTGTCATTTTAAACCAAATGTATATGTAATACCATTTTAAAAGTATGAGGTCAGAAAAAAAACTTTCTAACAGTTTTCATAACAATATTAAGGAAAACAACTGTTTTCAACTTTGATAATAATAATAAACGTTTCTTGATCACCAATCTAATAAAATAATTGTAATAATTAATATTAGAACGATATCGTCTCGGTTACGTATGTAACCCTAGTTCCCTGATAGGGAACGAGACGCTGCGTCAAACGCTGCGGGAACGCCCCTGCGTTGTGCGTCATGAAGCACGTATGGAATCAGCCCAATGGAGAGATGAAACGTCATAGGCGGGTGACGTCATCGACCAGGAAACTATAAAGCACCCCAAAAACACAAGCGCATTAGCTTCTGATAGGCTTGAAGGAAGCGCTAACGGGAGTGCCGGGAGTATGGCGGAGCGACGCAGCGTCTCGTTCCCTATCAGGGAACTAGGGTTACATACGTAACCGAGACGTTCCCTTTCAAGGGAACTTCGAGCTGCGTCAAACGCTGCGGGAACGCGAATACCCACGTCGCCATAGGACCAAATGACCGTCATGTGAGACTAGCGCACAGAGGACGAGAGCACCTGTGCCCCAGGGGTAGAGCTTAAGTCTAGGTCATAGAACTTAATAAAAGTATGCGGTGAAGACCATCCAGCCGCATCACAAACATCACTCAGGGAAACCCCCGACAAAAGAGCTTTAGAAGCAGCCATACTCCTGGTAGAGTGAGCTCGGACAACCAAAGGTGAAGGCTGGCCAGCCGACTCATAAGCAAGTGAGATAGCCTCAACCACCCACTTGCTCATTCTCTGTTTAGACGCCGGACACCCCTTCCTGGGTGGCCCGAAACATACAAAAAGTTGTTCTGATTTCCTCCACAGGGCAGCTCTGTGGACATAAGCGTCTAATGCCCTAACAGGGCAGAGTGAATTAAGTTTCTCCTGGTCCGATGACATAAATGGAGGAGGACAGAAAGCCTGCAGAACCGTAGGTCTAACAATATTAGTAGGAACCTTAGGAACGTAACCTGGTCTAGGATGCAGAAAAGCTTTAACCATGCCAGGTGCAAATTCCAGGCACGAGGGTGAAACCGACAGAGCCTGCAAATCTCCGATTCTTTTTAGTGAAGAGATAGCAAGCAAAAAGATAGTCTTAAAAGTGAGAAACTTCTCGGGAACTTCTTCGATAGGTTCAAAAGGAGCTAGGGAAAGACCTTCTAATACAATGGCCAGATCCCAAGTTGGCACCCTCGTACGAACTGCTGGCCTCAGCCTCAAAGTGCCACGGAGGAAACGAGTTATAAGCGGGTGTCTCCCAAGAGAAACTCCACTGAAAGGGACGTGGTAAGCAGCTAGTGCCGCCACATACACCTTTAGTGTGGAGGGGGATAACCCTGTGGAGAAGCGCTCCTGCAGGAATTCCAGCACTGCACCCACTGGGCAGTTAACTGGGTCCTGCAGGTGTTCTCCACACCAAGAAGTGAAAAGTTTCCACTTCAAGGCATAAAGCTTCCTCGTGGATGGAGCTCTGGAGTTAAGAATGGTCTCAACAACCTCGGTTGAGAGACCGGAGTCTATGAGCTGGGCCCCCTCAGAGGCCAAGCCCACAGTTTCCACAATTCTGGGCGGGGGTGAAGTATCGTGCCCCCCGCCTGGGAGAGTAGATCCCTCCTGACCGGGAGCTCCAAAGGAGAACCGTCCAGGAGAGAAATCAGGTCCGCAAACCATACTCGGGCCGGCCAGAACGGGGCTACTAGTAGTAGACTGACCCCGTCCCGGCGGACCCTCTCCAGAACTCCTGGTAACAGAGCAATCGGGGGAAAGGCGTACAGACGTGACCTCGGCCACGGCTGCACCATAGCATCCAACCCCAGGGGGGCTGGAAGCCCTGGCCTCGGCCCCTGCCTCGACAGGGAGTCTGCTACCACATTCAAATACCCAGGGAGATACATTGCTCTCAGAGATAGTAGCTTCCCTTGGGACCACAGGAGGATCTGACGGGCCAACTTGTAAAGCCGGCGAGACCGCAGGCCCCCCTGATGATTTATATAAGAGACCACCGACGTGTTGTCTGATTGAACTAACACATGATGGCCTCTCAGGTCTGTTAGGAAGTGTTTCAGAGCCTGAAACACAGCCAACATCTCTAGACAATTTATGTGCCACGAAAGATGATGATCCTGCCACAGACCTTGGGCTGGGCGACCACTCATGACCGCCCCCCACCCTGTGAGGGAAGCATCCGTCGTTAGCGTTATGCGACGACAAAGAGCCCCCAGCACAGGACCTTTGGATAGGAACCAAGTTTCTCTCCACATGACCAGAGCACGAAGGCAGCGCCGCGTGACTTTGAACGTGCGGAGCGGATTTCCCCTCGGGGAGAATCCCTTGGTCCTGAGCCACCACTGTAGCGGTCTCATGTACAACAGGCCGCAAGGTATAACGTTGGACGCTGCTGCCATCAGACCCAACAGTCTCTGAAACTGCTTGACAGTGAGTAGCTGGCCTAGCTTCACTTGTTTCACAGCTGAGAGAATCGAAGCGATGCGGGTCGGAGAGAGTCGCGCCCGCATCGATACCGAATCCCAAACGACACCCAGAAAAGTGGTCTTCTGGGAAGGAGATAATACACTTTTCTTTGCGTTCAGCCTCAACCCCAACTTTCTGATATGAGCGAGGACGACATCTCGATGCCGAACCGCCATCTGCTCGGTCTGAGCTAAAATCAACCAATCGTCGATGTAATTGAGAATACGAATGCCCTGAAGCCTCAGAGGCACTAGTGCTGCATCCATGCATTTCGTGAAAGTGCGGGGAGATAAAGCTAGGCCAAACGGAAGAACCCTGTACTGGTACGCCTCGCCCCCGAAGGCGAACCTCAGGAACTTCCTGTGTTGTGGAAGGATGGACACATGGAAGTATGCGTCCTTCAGATCTATCGTGACAAACCAGTCCTCGGACCTGATTTGAGACACGATCTGCTTGATAGTGAGCATCTTGAATTTTAGCTTCCCTACCGAGCGATTCAATATGCGCAGGTCTAAAATTGGACGCAACCCCCCATCCTTCTTTGGAACGATGAAATATCGGCTGTAATAACCTGACTCCAAACTGGGAGGAGGAACCCGTTCTATAGCCTCTTTTTGAAGGAGCGTTTTCACCTCTTGTTCCAATACCAGAGCCTGCTCGGGGCCCACCACTGTGTGCAGAACCCCTCTGAATTTTGGTGGACGACACCTGAACTGGATAGCATAACCCTTTTCTACTGTCTGCAGGACCCAATGAGATATTTTTGGAAGGCTTTTCCACTCTGCCAGAAATTCTACTAAGGGTACCAGCCTCTCGAGACTGGCCTCTGGTGTAACTTGAGCAGCAGACGCAGCGCCCTGTAACGGCGCACCGGCAGGGAACAACTGGTCTGACCGCTCTGAGACCCTCCTCAGAGGGAGCGAGCGTCCCTCGGGAAAGCGCTCGCTGGGATCGTCTGTGCCCCGGCATAAAGGCGGGGTTGGCAGAACGAGCCCCTGAGGGCACCGAGGAGGAATGGGCACCGTAAAAAGAGGTGAACACCTTTCCGCCTCGGTGGGGACCACCCTCAGCATCCTGAACGGCTTGGCGTCAGGACTTCTTCTTAGCCGAAGCCTTCTTAGCCAATATAACTGTCCTCAGATCAGTTCTACTGGGAGAAGGCTTCGGCTGAGAGTGTCGCGGCTGAGCCCACTGTCCAGCAGGGGGAGCACGAGACGCGACACTCTGCCTCTGCTGCGCTCTATGTGATGAGCTCGAAGACGGCCGGGGCTGCTCCCGCCCAGCAGCCCCAGGGACATGAACTTTAAGGGGAAGAAACTTTTTAAAAGCTGCAGTTTGTTTCTTTTCTTCTTGGAATTTATCGATAACTGAATTCACAGCATCACCAAACAACCCCATGGGAGAAAGAGGAGCATCTAAAAGAAAAGCTTTTTCTCTCTCTTTAATATTAGTCTGATTTAACCACAAATGTCTTTCTGCGGCCACCAGAGCTGCCATAGAACGACCCATTAATTTGGCCGATTCTCTGGTGGCACGCAGGGATAAATCAGCAGCCTGACGCAGTTCGCGAACTACGTCAGTACTGACCTCCTCACTCTCACTCATGTCCCTTAGCAGATCAGCCTGGTATGCCTGCAAGATTGACATAGTATGCAGACATGACGCAGCCTGACCTGCTGCCGAATATGCTTTACCCACCAAAGCCGAAGTGTTTCTTAAAGGCTTGGTGGGTAATGCCGGTGCCTTAAAAGATGATGCTGCTTCGGGGGAGAGATGGCTCGCAAGCGTCTCTTCCACACGAGGCAAAGCACCATAACCATGAGCCTTGGCTCCCATAATATTAGCGTATGTTGAAGTCTGGGGACTAAACACTCTATATGACACCGGTTTTCTCCATGATTTCGACACCTCGGTGTGGAGATCATGGAAAAACGGCAGGCACCGGCGTGGAGGCTGCACACGTGACGGCAAAAATCTCTCATCCAACTTTGATTTAGAAACAGACTCCTGTCTAGTCACTGGCCATTCAATATTAAGTTTATCAACAGCTCTTGTTAACACCTCCATAAGCTCATCACTCTCAGGAGTGTGGGGTGGCGAATCCTCCACATCTCCCTCAACACTAACAACATCAAGTTCCTCAGAACTGGATAGCTGCATCTGCGATCCCCACGATAAGCGCCGCCGCTCTGCCTCGGCAGAAGCGGGACCCGAACCGCGGGGAGCGCGCACCGAACCGCTCTCCTCAAAGAGCGATCGGCGGGAGCGGAGCGTCCTTAACGGCAAACGCCCGCAATGCTCACAGTCTGCTCCCTCGAGAGCAAACTGGGCATGCTGAACTCCCAAACAAACAACACAAAGATCATGTGTATCCCCGCTCGTTAAATAACGCGAGCAGGGAGGAACACACTTTCTAAACTGCTGTTCGTCCGCCATAATCTCTCAATATATATATATATAGGGATAAATTGTTTGTGTGGTGCAGGGTATGTAAGACAGACAATATCACACAGGGACAGATTCACATGTAGCGCGACTGAAAGCACAGAAGCTAATGCGCTTGTGTTTTTGGGGTGCTTTATAGTTTCCTGGTCGATGACGTCACCCGCCTATGACGTTTCATCTCTCCATTGGGCTGATTCCATACGTGCTTCATGACGCACAACGCAGGGGCGTTCCCGCAGCGTTTGACGCAGCTCGAAGTTCCCTTGAAAGGGAACTGAAGGATCACGTGACACTGAAAACTTGAGCAACGGCTGCAGAAAATTGAGCTCTGCCATTTAGGAATAAATCCCATTTTATTTACAAACATTTAAAAAAAAAGATTTCATAATATTGACATTTTTTGTATTATTTTACAAAATTTGTATTTGTGTATATATACACATATACAGTAGTCAACATTTGAAGTGGATCAAAAAAGTTAATATCAGAGTTCCTAAGACAAGAACGGGTATTGTCAAAAATTCATGTATAACTTTGATGAAAAGTTTTTATCCACTTTAAATGTTTACTACTGTTTATATATATACACGGTATATATGGAATTATATGCTAAAATGCATGTAATATTATTTGAATTAGATTTTAGATCTAAAACAGAAAACAATTCTATTACTTTGAAATACAATTTCGTGTTATACAAGACAATCAGAAACTTCACTCATACACAAGCTTTTTAAGGGAGTTAATTCCGCTCTGATCGATTGCACGGCCCATGTGTTGTCTCCATTTTAATGAGAAGGTAATAAATAGAGTGAAGCGGTCATTAGGTTTCCAGCGTTGTTTATTAACCCACGCTGAACTGCATACTTGACACTGTATCGAGTGTCTGAGTAAATCCAAACCATGTTGAAAAATAGCTGAGAAAAACTTCTCGCCATCAGCTTTGCGTTGCCATAATTGTAAAAAACGCAATTCGTCAGGTAAGCAATTCGCTTTGAAAAAATAAGTCAACCAGTAATCAGAGAAACACAAAGAAAAGGCTATACTGATTATGTTAAGAGTCACGCTCTGTTGGCTCCATCAACAGGCATTTGTAGGTACGCTCCACTTTAAGGCTGTAATGGCTTCGAGAGCCAGAAAACTAACTGCCAATTACGCAGTATATGTGTACACCAGCTTTAAAGCAGACAGTGTCGACGGGGATGACACTCTCATCTAATGTTTCTGGCGCACATGGTGGAGTTAAAACGAGATCATACTCCATTTTTCAAATGAATGGGGTTCGACATCCCAACACAACACCAGTGGTGCCTGTATTTACACTTCCTGACTCCCACAAAACAACTCTCCGTCTACCAGGAGAATGGGCGAACAAAAAGACCAATGACCCAAAGAAGCAGACTTGACAGGGAATCCACAAGACTACCAAGGAAAAGTGTTTTATTTGTCAAGCGTCGTGGCTTTTCCCTGTTTGCTGTATTTTTTCATCTGCAAGAGAAGAAACACAAAGGGCTTACTTATTGATTTACCTGTATGTTTCCTGTCTTAGACACAAAGTGAAATGGCATAAGATGCTGCCGTTTTTGGGTGGGCTGTTTTCTGGGAAGGCCATTTCATGATATAGCATTTGCAGAAGAAGTTCAGACCACTGAAGCAACAAAGCTGCCAATGCCCAAGGGGTAAACAGACAAAGACTGGGTTAAATTCAGGGGGGAGAAGATCGGCTGACCAGGGAAATCCATTAAGTCTTTTTGAAGTGCAGGAGTTAGTGGGTCTCTCCAGGGAAGATGATTGGTGATTTAAAGGGAACGGGAGGTGCAAAGGGGTATTCCAAAGGGAGGGTGGGATATATGTCAAGAAAGAGGGATGTGATACGCTTCAGAGCAGGGCAAAATTGGGCTCTTCTGTGTTAGACTGCTGACCACTGAGCAGAACTGAATTCTTAATGTCAAACACGTCCAGCTTATACAGTAGGCATTCAACACTACACAGAGAGTCCTTGTCCCCCCATATCTAACATTCTGAAAATAAGTGCTGAATTATATTATATCTCAAAATCTTTCTGCCATTTGATGAAATTCAATAAATATAAATGCCCCAAAATGCATGTGGAAAACAATCAAATAAATAAATAAATACACCAAAATTTTCTTTTCAAATGACCTTTTAAAAATTATAATTTAGCTAAATAATACTTTTCTTCACTTACAAAGGAAAGTGACATTTATTTTGAGTATAGTAAAATTTGTTTGCAATTTGGACTTGCCACTTGGATTCATAATATGAAATATCAATAATTATGTTTTTTTTCTGGAAAAAAAAAATTACATAAACAATTTCAACCAAACAGCCATTGTAGCCAAGATTATTTTATGAAAGTAAAAATACTGTAAAACATTATACAGACTATTTAATCATTTTCAATGTATGTACTGTACACCAGTAGCAAAATGATAACCTCTAATACTATTTTTACAATTGAATTTTAAATTACAGACACTATTAAAATGTCTCTGTTAAACACTCTCACATTCACAAGTCACAGGACAAGGAACAATAATGATATTGCTATTGTATATCTTATATGGAATATCGCCTGGTCTTGCTGAAAATATATATGTGCCTTTTTGATACCAACATATACCCACACGACTATGAATTAATATTGAGTAGGGGCTTTGAAAGAATGTATTGATATACTGTGCAATGTTTTTCAGTATTTAATGCGGCCCAATAAACATCACATCTGTTAATTTCTGTTGTCATTTGAGAAAATGTACATGTGAGAAAATGCATTCAGCTGGATAAATAGTACAACACAGGAATGGGACCCACAGGCACAATGAAAAGAACTAAAAACTCAACAAAACAAGATTGCTAATTTTCACACTGGCATTTTCTAGTTTTTTAAGGAAGTTAGCTCAAAGGCTAATGATGACAGTTAATGGACACAATCAAAAGGGAAATGAAGGCACTTAAGACAAATGATTTATGATTAACTTGAATGGACACGAAAAAATGTCAGTATGGGGGAATGAATCGCACCTCTAACGTCTGTGCCTTTGGGTCTTTGGGGTCGCAGAGAGACGTGTTGATGCGGTGGTTGCTCCTGACGCAGCGCTGGCTGTTGTTCTGCGGGAAAGGAAAGGTTTGTCTCACCAGGGTCAGGCGACCTATAGACTTCATCACCAGCTCCTGCACATCCATGTCTGAAATCTCCTGCATTTCGTGAGAGGAAAAGAGCAAAAAAGAAAAAAATTATGTCAAAAGAAAAGAGATTTTCCATCTGCAGTGTAAATAGCCTACATAGATAAACAGCATCTTGCTGAGAAGAGCTTCTGTTTCACACTTGAATGGAAAAGAAAGAGCAGAAGTAGGACCAGGGAAAATATTACAATCATGATTTTCACTTCAGTAAATAACAAACTATTATTTGAGAGAAATAAAAAGGGGTAGAGATTAAATATGAAAATCAAAATCAAACAGGTCTTTTTTTATGCTTGTGTTGAAAAATTACACAATTTCTTTACAGGGAAAATTTCAACTGCATGTTATCTGAAAATATTTACTTATGGACTATTCGACAAAAGTTTAGCTCAATTAGACTTAATTACATTACATTAACAATTGATATGTTTACTGATAAGAAAATAATAATAAACAGCTTAACAACAAAGTATATAATGGATTAGCTTTCTTAAATATTATATCCTAAAATATAAAAAATTAACTGTACCAACCAGGGTCACAGAATAATCCCATTATCAGGGTCCAAATTCCACAAAAACAATAAATATGACTCCGATACTAAAAATGTGAATGTGACGATCTAGCAGTGGGTTTAACATAAATTATATTATCAAGTAATCAATAGTAATAATTTACAGTACTTTTTCTATAGAGTGTTTATTCAGATTCTGAATTCATTTTAGGAAATTATTGAAATTAAGTTAAATGGACAACACTATTGTTGATTTGAAAATCATGCTTCCCCACATTACTGTTGAAACACGGAAGCTACAGTTACTTTTGCCAAGATATCTCTATTTATTATGTATCATGTGTCAGACAGAGAGAAACAGAGATATTAAAATAAGGCTATATGAGAGGTCTTCATTCCAGATTTTTCTGTTCCCCATTTCTCTATCCTCTCACCCCATCATGCCAGCTGTAATGGTTTCTCCTCCCTCACCCCTCATCTCTATGTTCCTCCTTCCTCTCACCCTGTCATGCCTTTGTTTCTCTGGGTTTGAACAGTAAGGACTGAGCTTATATACACAACTGAGTGATTTTCTACTTCCTTGTAAGGTAGAAAAACATGTTGCTTATGTTTAAAAATGAAATGTATACCTCATGCTTGTACATTGTACAATCCACTATCCCTATACATTAGTGGTACAGTTGCATCAGTTGAAACATTCCTTTCCTTGTAAAGAACATGTACACATTTAATGTATCATTATCATTGGAACATCTCTGCTCAGTGAACGTGTTACATTGCACACATACCTCTAAGCAAAGTATAGCTCAACCATATCTCTACTCAGCACACATGTACAACATACTCTGACTTCACAAAATACATTATGAAATTATTATGAAAATTAATAAAGAAAAATAATACTAAAAATAACATTAAACAGTAACATTTTAGTCTTCAACTATATTTTTATATGGTTAAAAAACCCCTCACCAAGTTGAAAATTTGTTCCAGTTAAACAAATATTGCTCCTTCGTTAAAAACGTTAATACCTGACACTGGTTCTGACACAAACCAAACTTTCTTCACACATGGTTAAGTTATCCTCTCTCATCAAGTCAAGGTCAAATTCTCCAGTCCCCAGTTAGCTCAAAATTGGGTCCAATTTAAATACAAGAAATATAACTACATAAAAATCATCATTAGTATTACAATTATTCTCATGAATGGGTATTCAGGGTGCTGCTAAAAGGCAAAAAGACATGACCGTGTGCGCTCGAGTGTCCTTGTGCAGCCTGGGGAGGAATGATTGCTAATTTTAGCCTGAAGACATCTTTTCGACAGACGAGCAGAGTAAAGTGAGCGAGCTGGGAATGATGTGATGAGAATGGACAGGGAACGTCCCCCAGTGAAGGTAGACTTCAGAGCGGCCAAGCTGTTCCCTCTGACAGCCTTCACTTTTGAGTTTCATTCTCACCTGCAAAGCTGTGATTGCTGGTGACTGGCTCTCATGAAGTACGTCATTAAATCTGAACTTGTGGCACACCGGCGAGGAACTTACTTGGAATGTCGAAGCCGTTCAGCCTTCAATAAGACTAAAATTAAAGCTGTCTACAACGCAACCTGCTATCTGAAAGGTAATTTGAAGGTTTCTGATTGGACGAATCAAAATCTTGCCAGAAGCACAGTTGAACACTGTCAAATGATGTTTGTGCTGCTGTTAATAATGGGGTAAGAATGACGGCGAATAATGTAGGAGGCATCACGAGAGGGCATGTGAGGCCTTTATAGTGTGCTGCCCAACTTTTAAGAGCACAAGGACATCACACTTTTACAGACCAGAAAATACTGACACTGAGTGGATTATTCTACCCCCAGATGACAAACGCAAAGGCCCTTGATGCTTAATTAGGAGCTCTAAATTAGAATGACACAAATACGAGCCTACAGGATTATGGCCCAATTTTAAGGTTCAGGTTTTGGCAGCTGCTTGTTTTGTCCCC
Organism: Siphateles boraxobius; assembly: GCF_051911475.1. Classification (NCBI taxonomy): domain Eukaryota; kingdom Metazoa; phylum Chordata; class Actinopteri; order Cypriniformes; family Leuciscidae; genus Siphateles; species Siphateles boraxobius. Next base: position 18,789,716 of record NW_027509219.1, read on the forward strand.
TATGAGTGCTGTCAAGTAAGGCCAACCGTGAGCAATGCATGTCCATACAGGGACATGTCAAGATAACCTCATGTGCCTTTGTGTTTTATTTACGAGTTCATAAAACTTTCCTCAGATGCTCTAATCTCTTCACCTGCCTAAACTGTCCTAGTAGTCTGACGGCTTTAAAAAATTATCCAAAAGGTTACTTTAAAAAGTCTGAAATATTCTATCAAATTTATAAAATCAGTTTATATGATCAGAAGAAACTGACTTAATATTTTTAAGCAGCTGAAAGATCATTTGATCTTGGACTTTTTTACTTAAAGGGTTAGTTTACCAAAAAATGCCATCCTAGGTGTATGTGTCTTTCTTCTTACAGCCAATCAGAGTTATATTATATATATATATATATATATATATATATATATATATAAAATCTTGGCTCTTTCAAGCTTTATAATGGGAGTGAATATAGCCTATATTCACTGGCTTCAGGTAACGGCTGTATGTGAGTCTAGTCCCAGCCGAAGAGTGACCTTTGACCTGATGCATGATGCATTAACGAACGCGGAAGCACAGAGGATAGAGCAAAACAGAACACTGGTCACAAATTAGTCTAAAACGAGAATTTTTAAAGAGGAATGTAAGAGGAGCTTGAGTTTGTTGCCCAGCCCTATTTGTTTGAACCACAAGAGGCATCTACTCTCACCTAAGCATACTCTACTCCTACATCATACGTCAGGTCAGAGGTCAGGTCTTTTGCTAGAACTAGACTTGTGTACGTCCGTTACCAGAAGCCAGTGATTATAGTTTACAAAGTTGTAAATATGGATATTTTTCTTACAAAAACGCTTTGCTTTGCTTCAGAAGGACATTATTAACCCACTGGAGCCGTATGGATTATTTTTATGATGGATAGATGCGCTCTTTGGAGCTTCAAAAACTTTTTCAGTGTTATCTATTTTTGTAATGGGATGTTTGAACTCACTAAAGGGGCTCCTATAATGTTAGTCAAACTATTGTGTGCCAGAAACGGTCACAATTTAATATTTAATGGCAATCTCTGTCTCATGGAATTGAGTTTTTGTTGTTGTTTTTTTTTGTTTGCTGATGTGCCTTTAAGATTCAAGTAGCAGCTGTCAATGCCCTGTTTGCATGTGAAATGAGACAGAGTTCTGCTGCGGACTGTCGGGTCCAATATAATTGGCAATGCTCCATCCCGAAAGAGCTGCTTTGCATTGAGGACCTTAAAAATATTTTGTAAAAAATAAGCCACATTATCCTAACTTTGTATAAAATTTCACAGTGGTTGCTGCTACACACATCTAGGAACAGAAAATGTTTGGTGGACTTTCCCTTATTTTTCACTTAGTTAGTTCTTCTGGTCTCAGCAATAACAGAATCAATAAAAAAATACCACAACATTACTGGTTAAGCCTGGGGAGTGAATTTGTTACAGTACAGTGTCATAGTCCACTGAAGTCCATTATTTAAAAATACCAATAAAACTGATTTGTTTGGCCTTTTTAAATAAAACCAGAGAGATTAATAGAGGTTACCATAGAGATTGGCTTTTAAGTTATTGAAATAGCTATAATTCAGGCAGATGGGTGGGTTCAAGGTTTATATCTTCATTGTCTTCTCCTTTTCACAGGATCATTTTGGAAAAATGCTTTATTTCTTTAAGGAAAGCGCTGAAATGTTTTGGAGTGCTACTAGCTTCTTGCAAAATCTAATTTAAATCATTGTGCTGTAATTTGTCCTTATCTGGCCACCTCCTTCAGAAGCTGAATGAGCCATTGTCCGCCTCTCACTTAGACAAATTGGTATGTAAAGATGCAAATATATTTAAATGTGCTTACAAGAAGAATAAACTGGATTTCTCACAAAATTGTTAGAATGAACTCACCTCATTTATGATGATCCAGTGACAGTCAAAAGCCACGAGATTGGTTTCCACCACCTAGCGAAAAAGAAATAAACATTTAGCCACTTAGAAACTGAATTATTTGGAAGGGAGTGAACGGTCTCCTCCAATCATGTGTTTCATTTATTCTAAAAGCAATGACAGCTACAGGGCTTCCATTGAACTTTTAATGATTTCTCTTCAAAGGTTTTAATAGTGGACAAGGGTAAAGGTTTATGAAATTAATAAACAGAATAAAATTGACATCAATAACAGAGGCATAGTTTTACAGCCTGTAAAAATATCAGTTTTATATTCTCTGTCTGTCCCAATATGTATCTACACACTGTTCTTCCCATTGTGTCTCATCTTTGCTTCTCTCTCTCCAGATCAACATGACACAAGAACAAAGTACCCTTCACCAATGTTGCTCATGCCCACTGAACCAGCACCGCATTTCATTAACCATAATTGTTTAGGTGACTAAATGTGGATGTCATAAAACATTTTGTTCATAAACAAAAGGAACAGCAGGAGAATCTGCTGGCTGGAACAGCGCTAATAGTGTTTTAATCTTCCACAAACACCTAATAAACTTTATAATAACTAAAGAGACAAGAGGTATAAAAAATATTCATCAATTGGTACAAGAAGGCTGTACTTGTCAAACAGAGCTCTGTGGGCTTATGCTGGGGTTCTTCATCATTGATCGTTACAGTGCTGGTCAGAATTATTTGCCCCCATGGTAAACATGATCAAAGATAAATCTGCATTGTTAATCCTCTTGATATTTTATTTAAAAAAAATAGCAAAAATCTAACCTTATAATGCCTGATAAGTTTGGGGAGCACCTAACAAGAGATCAGAGACAATTCCCCTGCAATGGCCATCCCAGTCCCTGACCTGAACCCTGAAGAAAATGAGTGTGCTGAACTGAAGAGAAGAAGTGCCAACATGGATCTGGGAATCTGAAGGATCTGGAGAGATTCTGTATGGAGGAATGGTCTCTGATCTCTTTTCAGGTGTTCTCCAAACTCATAGGAGGACTTATAGGAAAAGAATTAGAGCTGTTATCTTGGGAAAAGAAGGTTGCAAAAAGTATTTAATAAAAGGGGGCAATAATTGTTCCCAATGTGTTTTGAAGAAAAACCTTTATTTCATAATGTGATTTTCCCCTCACTTTCAATTATTTTACTTCAATAAAAGGTTAGATTTTTGCTTTTTCTTAACATAAAATATCAAAAGGATAACTGTGGCGAACAGGACGGCCGAGGGACGTGAGAGAACGGCGCGAGGCCGGTGGTGCGATTGCTAATGAGCAACACCTGTGAAGCACACCGGTCTCGCATCTCTCACGGAGGAGCGGAGGCATAAAGGAGGAGCGACGACGTTGATGATCGAGGGAGGAACAGGCTTGTATTTTAGTTGAGTTTTGTTTTTTCTATTTGTGTTTTATTTTAGCCAGCAGTCGTCCGCGAGGGGCTGCTGGCCGTTATGTTTATTTTAGGTAAGACAGCAGTCGTCCGTGAGGGGCTGCTGGCGGTATTTTAGTTTGGTTTGTTTTATTTTAATAAAGTTTATTTGAATGTTCGCCGGTTCCCGCCTCCTTCTTCCCTGAACATTGCTACAATAACCAATGCAGATTTATTTTTTTACAGCCATATTTGATCATATTTACCAAGGGGGCAAATAATTCTGACCAGCACTGTAGATAGGAGAGACTGGGGAGTGTTGTAACACATCTGGCTTTTAACTTGTAGGTTTTTTAAACCATGTGACTCTAACTGTTTTAAAATTCCCATATTTATCTGCAACAAATTAATTCAGAATTAAACTGCTTATCACTAAACCATGTTAATGAGTGCAACGAAGGTGGGTGGTAACACTAATAAAAAAATCATGCCATTCCTCGCCACCACACTTCACCCTACTTAACTTCATTAAGATTTTAATTAAAAAAAAAAAAAAAAATATATATATATATATATATATATATATAATATATATATATGATACACATTTTAATTCAAAACCACACATTAAACAGGAAAAAATGAAAAATAGTTTTATGCAACAAAGACTTTTTTAATGCTTCAGAAAAAAAAACACATTTCTAAACTGAAAGTATTAAAGCATCTTATCTATCTAGTATAGTCTTATCTATACTAACTGCCTTGTGTAAACATTAGCTTAGTAACTGATGTTTAAATTACCTATGAAACTCCTTAGATCAGCCTAATATGTTAACAAGAAGCCTTCATTGAGAAAAAAAGTACATCACCTCTTGACACTCAAACAGTAGTAGATATAAAGTGGCCACTGTTAGTATTAATTACATGGCCCAATCATGTTGATGTCTGAGGCTTTATGAGGTCATTATAGTAACTCACAAAAAGTGTGTGACTGTGTATATACAGTCAAAAGTTTGACTCCAAGGCAGATGGTTCAGCCTAATTAAAGCATTTGGCATAACTTCTACTAGACTAAGATGCACCTCTAAGGCTTGTCCTAATGCCAAGAAAAAGTTCAAGGTTGTTACAGAGTGTGCTTGACCCGATCAAATATTTATATATTATTAGATGGTAAAATGCTAAATATTTGCATCCATCCAAGCTGCATCCATGCTGATTTTTTTCTTTGTTGAATATGCTATTAAAGTTGATAGTGAGAGTTGTGCCGTCCATTGCCAAGGAGGAAGGTATTGATTCTGGCAGCGAGCTGAAAGTTTGCACAGACGAGATTGAGATGCTCACACTGAAATCTAGGAAAATCCTTAAGCAAAAGATCTGTCCAAGTTAAACAGAGTCATCTCCTGGGCAAAATCAGGCTTAGGAAATTAGCAAATAGACCTACATCTCTGATGTTCCTTAAAGGGATAGTTCACCATCTTCACCACTTATTTTCTTCCATCAAACACAAAAGGAAAAATGTTAAAGAATGTACTGTGAATGGAAAATGGGGTCTGAGATTATCATTGTGTGGGTGAACGCAATCATCTCTTCTTCTTTAAAGGTACAATATGCAGAATTTTTGCAGTAAAATATCCAAAAATCACTAAGCCAATGTTATATATTTTGTTTTGATTGATTACTTACAATATCCCAAATGTTTCTAACTATTTGTAAATCGTGAGAAAATTGAGATTTTAACCACGGGGCGTGTGAGCAGGGGTGAGGAGTCGCCAGTCAATGGTGTCATATCCGTGTTAGCCTCGGTTTCCGCCAGGTTTGCGCTCACACTGTGATAGTAACCATGGCGACAGACATGGACAACCGGGTTATTGCCGTTATGCCTAGCAAGACGCTCACGCTTTTGCTGTTTTGTTTAAACATTATGGACCATGGCAAGCAGACTTTGAGACAAAAAGAGGACTAAAACGAAGATCAGCATCTTTCGAGATGCCGAGAGCTCCACGTCCGCGACTAACTTCAACTTGACAGAGACGCGAGTGTTGCATGTACTTTATTAGACAGGTGAGCAAATGTACATAAAACTAATCAATGTTATTTAGTTCAACATGATGAAATGTTAGAATATGATCTGTATGTTATTCTAATGTTGATCAAGCTTAAAGGATTAGTTCACTTTAAAAAAAAATAATTTTGCTGATAATTTACTCACCCCCATGTCATCCAAGATGTCCATGTCTTTCTTTCTTCAGTCGAAAAGAAATTAAGGTTTTTGATGAAAACATTCTAGGATGTTTCTCCACATAATGGACTTCACTGGGTACCAAACCATCCAAGGTCCAAATGATAGTTTCAGTGCAGCTTCAAATGGCTTTAAAGACACCAGACGATGCATAAGGGTCTTATCTTGCGAAACGATCGGCCATTTCAAAAATAAAAAAAAAAGTTTAAGTTTTATAAGCACAAATGCTCGACTTGCTCTGTTCTGTGATGCAGGTTCGTGACTCTCCTTTTCGAACTCGTTCATCAAAATGAACAAATCTTTTTTCAAGTCATTTCGTTCATTCAACGAACAAAATGAACGAAATGACTCGAAAAAAGATTTGTTCATTTTATCAAGTTTAATTCGTCTAATAAACTGACCTGTGTGAGTATTAATTCAGCACTTGCGTGTAGTTCGGTAGAATGAAATGTCCTTATTCCTTTATATCCGCGGGACTCGCGTTTCGTGTGGCGGTGGTATACGTCTAGCAATCGCGCCCTGCTTCACACCACAGTCATGTTAAAAACATCAATGTATTCACTCATCCATAAAAGATCCATCAGCTTGACGACAAGATCCATACTTACGCTTAATGCGGAATATACGTCATCATTATACGCCTTTGTTATTGTAAGAGGTTAGCGACCCCTGGTGGCGAAAATTCTTGCATATTGTACCTTTAAAGGTTGTATCAGTGATTTCAGGCCCAAAAATAAATGTCTAATCTTTCCTAACGATCCGCTAGCTGCCCGCCCCATAAGCATGCCGTCAAAAAACAATGCCGCGTCTCTGTAGGCAGCCTAGGCTCTTAGATCTGCACACAAAAACAAATGGGACAACCACCACTCAAAACCAAAATAAACAGTGTTCCAACCAATCACTGAGAGGGGCGGGTGTTGCTCTGATTTCGTGTCCAGCCGTGCACGAGCGCAAAACCTCACAACACCCGCCCCTGTCAGTGATTGGTTGGAACACTTTATTTTCGTTTTGAGTGGTGGTTGTCCCATTTGTTTTTGTGTGCTGATCTAAGAGCCTAGGCTGCCTACAGAGACGCGTTTTTTGGACGGCATGCTTATGGGGCGGGCAGCTAGCGGATCGTTAGGAAAGATTAGACATTTATTTTTGGGCCAGAAATCACTGATACAACCTTTAATACTAGTAGTTACAGAATAAACATGAATGAACATCTGAAGATATGTTGAAAGATACAGTACAACTAACCAAAACATATCATATCTGGTGTAATCGCTCAATCAGTGTTTCAGCGGCAGAAAGACATCAATAAAACAACTTCTAAACAATGTCACATAGCATTTACCTCAGGCAAATCATTCAGTGTCCCCAGCTTGTTATTTCGCTAGAGAAATTAACTCTATCGCTAAATATATGCTCTAAATATGCACTAAATATATGCACTATAATTTAATTAACGTAAAGACAGTAAACCACTTTTTTAAAAAACAAAAGCAATTTTATGTTTAGTTTTCTCCCCCCTACTGTACCAAACCGCACCGTGACTTCAAAACCGAGGTATGAACTGAACAGTCAGTTTTGTGTACCTTTACACCCCCTACAACTTGATTAATTTTGTCTGTTAATTTAAATGTATTCTAGATTTATTAACATTGGCCCATGGAAATGTGAACACAATTGACCGAAAAAAGTGCGGGGAAAAGTTTACGCTGTATTAAAAGTGAGGGTGGCACGTTTCCCTGCATCCCCAGCGTTTTATATGCCCATATGTTATGTTAGATAAATTGGTCCCACTATGTGGAACATTTAAATTCATCATTTGATACAATGCACTTATTGTTTACACATGATTTTACGATTTTCTTAGGCCTATTTTCTGTTGACCATTCCCTTACCCCTTAACCCACCCTTAAACCTACCTATAACACCAAATCAGTCAACAACCTTACCCGTATCCCACCTCAACAGCAGCTAAATTGTTTTGCAATACAACACCAACAAAATTGTACAACTACATGGTCCATATTCTTTTAGATAACTTTTATCGTTTAGGCGCAAGGAGGCTGATAATTCTTTTTATTATTTGCACGCTGTCTGAGACACGCAGCTGGGTGCGCACAAAAAAATTCTCACACATTGTGCGCAAGTTTTCTTCAATGCTTAAATTGGTAAGGCTTGAAAATGCGTGCAAATGATAAACTTCCGTTTCCATGCAGCACTGGTCCGACCGGGACACTGGAAGTCTTCAACTGTCCGAAACATATTTCAAGCTGAAAGCCGCACCTGCATCCGCCATGTTCAGCACAGAATCAATGACAGGGTCCCGCTGTAACAACACGCTAGGTAAATAAGAGGATGACATCTAGTGGAGAAGACTAGTAATAAAATTAACATCAATCAGAAAAAATGCAAAAAATACACAGGGAAAAAAGATTGATTCGTGTTTTTTGAGATATTGAATCAACCACATTTAAAACGCTTAATTGAAAAATTAAAAAGAATTGCCCAGCCCTATTGATATAGATTGAAATACTATTGACAAGAGATAATGGACCTTAATTCGTATGGCTTCAGAAGACTTGGAATGTAGCACTTCTATGAGACTCTCTTTTCCCTTTTCTTGAAAGTTTGACAGACACTTTCACAGAAACCCCATTCACTTTTTTGTTATATGATAAAATAAGTAAACTATCCATTTAACAACCAGAAAGGAGAATAATCAGTCATTGCGTTTTAAAGATCAAAACTTGGAACTTGCAAAATGACAGTCTGAATATGAATATATGGGAATCTGGTCTGACTTGCTGTAGAGCTGCAATGACACCCCTAGCCTGTGAGATCAAATCCCGTGATCACTCGGTGACTCCCACTCTTTTGCAGTGCTGTCACCTGTAAATCAACCCAGAGATTTATGGGGAGGCCATACGAATTCACATCAAGATTGTTGTCCCTGAGTTCCCTATTCAGAGAGCTGTCACCTCAGTACTAGAGGTCTCCGCCTGCACTAATGTGAAAACCCAATGAAGAATAAGCAGCTACTGTTAACCACCATCTCACATCTCTTTAATTTCCTTCGTATTATTCCTTTTCCTTGCTTTCTAATGAGCCCGAGTGGTTGCGGCCTGCCTTTAACAATTCACACATTAGAAAAGAAAAGAAAAAAACAACATTTCTTCAAGGAGAAACATTCAAGCTCGATCCACTTTCAAATACAATCAGTTGTTTAAATTATACGGTGAAAGCAATGTCCTTCAACCAGGTGCTTTCACAGAATGAAGATTATTGTTATTATCTCATATTTTCCACCTGCCTGAACCCTGGAATTGGAAGGTGAGATGGTGCACATTCATTAAAGAAAGACAGAGAGAGAGAGATGACCAGAATTAGACGTGAACTTTGACATCTACAAACCGCACAAAGATGCCTCGGCACCACCTCTTTTTACCTTATAAGTGACCCAGCTCATCCAAATTTTAACTTGACTTGAAACTTTGCCAAGAAGTTTTGGTTTCTACGTTGAGACATACTTTTCATATTTCAAATTCCATATTTCATCTTGTGAATGTGATTGCAGGTGAAATGGATTTCACCTGCAAACGTGCAAGCGTGCAAATGGTTTGAAGTGAACAGACAGAATTATTCCAAATGTAAACGTTAGGATAAAGGTTACCTATAATATAATGCTAGATGAAATCTAGATTAAAAAAATGGTTTAGTGTATGGAACAAATTATGCTTAAACAGTTTACAGTTTGCCAATGTCTTAAGAAAAATACATTTATTTCAAGGTTACACTTCAGCTTTACCATCACTGGAATAAATTACATTTTAAAACATATTATAATAGAAAACAGTTATTTTAAATTATAATAATATATCACAATATTACTGTTTTAGTGTATTTTTGCAACGCTGTATAAGAGACTTCTTTCAAAAACATTAAAACATTTTACCAACCTTAAGGCTTTTGAAGGGTAGTGAATACAGTATTTTCTGAAGCTGCAAGTTGTACTATCCTACCCATTTTTGCATCTCAAACTAATTGAAATTGTTTTCAGAATATTTTATTGTTGTTTTTTTACTGAGCAACAAGACAAATACTATTTTTTTACATTCAAGTGACCATTTTAAACTTTAGAATATATTTAAAAAATATACAACAAGTTCTTCCGCATTGTAGTGACCTTATAACTTCTAAACAAAACTCTCCTTCCTGTGCAATTGTTATTTATCATATTTCTATTGATTATGAGATTACTATGCACAGTCAAAAAGAAGAAGAAAAAGAGCAGCCATTTTTTGCTTTTGGCAAAGTTGACAACACAAGATCTCATAGAAAAACAGTCGGTGCTGCTAACCACGAATGCCATATGTGACAGAAAAAAAATAGGGGGGGAAAAGCTCTGGTAGTTTACTGATTAATTCCTCAACATGGCACATTATTCTTCAGAGTGAATTCCAGCATGTTATGTACTTAGCTCACACTTGCTCGAGCATGAGCGTTTTAAATACATCAAAACTGTTATGTGTCACAATTGCCATTTTGCTTTAATGTCAGCCAGCCTCGCTGTGAGCTGTGGCTTTAGTCATGTATAATTCATCCACTGTGTGGAGTCTGTCAGGAGGGTGGCCCATCTCACATCTGTAGTGTGACTTTCCACAGCACACAAAACACTTATCATAACATCATCTCTGAGGGTGCAGCACAGTGTCTCCTGTAACGGAGGTTTAGATGATGAATGCACACAGCAACACACAAGACATATACAGAAACACTCTAACTTGTTCGCGCTTCATAATTATGCCACGTGTGTCTCTGATAACAAAGGGACTGTCTAAATTGGATGTGGGTATGCTGTGAAATCATAATTACATAATCATGGGAAAAAATGAAACTAATAAAAAACCAAATACAAAACAAGCCAAGCTTTCGACATGACAGGAGGTTTCAAAACTCACTCTGTGGAATCTCATTGGACATCATCAGGATCACATTAAAGTCCATTATAGTCAACACAAAATCAAAATGGACCCCATTTACTTTCTTAATGCATATTAGTGCCTTAATTAAACTATTCATTGGTGCATGTTATTCTAAAGACAAACATATTTTTTTATAATATTCCATCAAAATGTAACTTGCTCTTCTTCTTCTGAATAATGTTAACCAATAGCCAAACAGCTGTTTAGGAATTGTTTTAGCAAACTTACAGTTGATCCGGCTCCATTCCAGCTTTTTTTTTTTTTTTTCTTGTTGAATAACCTATTTTACTTGGCAAAAAATCACATTACAGGAGTAAAAGGTGGTATGAAATCCAATTAAAATTGGACTTTTGTTAAAGCGTCTTGGTCTGCATGATCAAAATCAGAATATTTATTTATTTTTTTATTTATTGCTTGCCATCTGTTGTGCATGTACACTGCCCTTTCAAATCAATGGCAAAATGTCTCACACATGGTGAACTTACACATGTTTGCGCTGTTACTATGACAAGCATTGTGGACGTAGTTTGAGGAGAAAAAAATAATCTGGCCACATATATGTTGCAGAAAAATAACTTGCATTGCCATTGGCATAAAAAAAAAAAATTTAATTGTAAATAAAAATAAATAAATTAAATAAATTAAATTAAATACTATATATATATATATATATATATATATATATATATATATATATATATATATATATATATATATATATAAATTCAAAATAAAAACTATATATATATATTTTATTTTTTTTGGTACTGCAAACGCATAATTTACACTGCAACTTTCATTGATATTTTCATATCAGTTTTTTTTTTTTCATATACTGTACATGGAGCACAGCATGTTTCCTATAAGGAAACAGGTCAGAAGCCTCTAGTTTCTGAGGACAATGGCTTTATCCTTCTCACATCCCCCTTTAGCTTAATTACCCTGAACTGCTTATATAATTTGGTCCTGATCTCACTGTAAATATGCTGCTTATTTATTGTGGCTATAAACTGGTGCTCTGGCCTCAAGGGCGAGCTAGAGCAAACACGACAAGCTTCAAGGTGTCATGAAAAAGAGCAACTATCAGAGCTATTGATCACTGTGTTTTAATAGATTATACTGTATAATCAAGCTTCTGCACTCTTGACAGATCAGCTGAAACAGCAAGCGTGTCTCTGCTGAGTCTTGCTTAGTTGAAGTGACAGGATTTCCCATGTTTCTTTGCCCAACCAGTCATCTTTGCAGCTCTTAACATAAAATAATTATAATGTAGTCAAATAATTGCCTTGTAGGCTCATGTGTTGACAGCAGAGGCAAGAAGCTGTAGCGGGCAACATGGAAGTAATTTCTCTCCATTACCACATTTGATCCACACTGAGCAAAGTGTGGAACAAGTGCAAAGGCAGAAGATAAATGAGATTTTTTTTATTATTTTATGATTATTTTTACTCTGCACACCCACATGGAATTTACAAAAAGGTCAGAGCTGGTTTCTTTTTTATTACATTATTTTTAAATCTGGGTGTGTCCTCAAACTACACTCAAAAAAATGGTTTTGTGGCACTGTTCTTTTTACCCAAATATGTTTTGTTAAAGTAACACACATATATTTGTTTTTACCACCAAAACACTATTGTATTGCGTTTAATTAACTTAACCTTTATAATTTTCCACTTTACTTAATTATCAATCGTTAAACTAATGTAAAGGCTTTAATTTCGCGATAAACAAAAACTTAATTTGATTGTGTTCAATCTGCTTAAATAAGTAAAATTAAAGTTTACTTAATCCGTTTGTGTTGGATTACATGAATGATTTGTGTTGCATTAACTGAAACTGGGCGGTGCTTTTTAGTTCCCAGCATGCTTTGCATATAGCTGAATTAAGACAGAATAAATATTGAAATGAAGTGTTATTTTATGTGTTTTTTAGAAAATGAGGAAAGGGGAAGACTTTATATTGTGTAATTGTGTTTAATTTTCAATTACATTGCAATTATTAGAACAATTTAAATTACAGTGGGTTACCATTGTGGAGAAGAGTAGAGCATTTGGTTAGGATGTGGACTGATTCAAATAGGTTTGCTCTTGTCGCTGAAAGAGCATATAAATCCTATCATTTAGTATGTTAGTAAGTGCTATTATTAGCTAATAGCTAGCTGTTGTCTAGTAATTCATTTGAGAAATTATGTAAATCCTACATACATTTATTTTTCAGTGCAGTTATTTATTGCATTAACCAAATGAACTAATGTAACAATGAGCAATATGCTGTATTGTTACAGCATTTATTACGTTTGGTAATGCAAATAAAAATGCTCATGTTCATGTTAGTTCACAGTGCACAGTGCAGACTAACCCGAATGTTGTACTGCATATGAATACTGGGTGACTTATCCCAAGGGAAAGACATGGTCTTCCGTTTAGGAACAGCCGTGGAAGAAATACACATATGGGATCCTCGCAGAGTCACAAATATGGGACCCAGCCTAGACCCAGTTCAAGGATTCAATGGATAAAGGCCTGGCGCCGGTCGCTCCACCATGTCCGGGCCGAGGGTGTTGGAGGACTCAACAGGTTTTTCACTCTGGAGCAAAAAGGGCGCACAGTAGGGTGCAGCAAGCCGACAGAGCCGGGCCTCTCAGTGCTTCTACCCATATAGGGTGAGAACACGGGAGGAGACTGGCTCTACACGTAGGCTATAATATCTAGCGAACGTGTTAGGTGTCGCCCAGCCCGCAGCTCTACAGATATCAGTTAGCTAGGCGCCACGTGCCAGCGCCCAGGAGGATGCAACGCCTCTCATGGAGTGAGCATGCAACCTGAGCGAGCAGGGCATGCCTTGTGTTTCCCCTATCCAGTGGGCCATCCTCTGCTTGGAGACAGCCTTTCTCTTCTGCTGGCCTCCGTACCAGACAAAGAGCTGGTTTGAGGTCCTGAGACTTTGAGTTCTGTCCACTTACAGACGCGGACCGCGGACAGAACAGAACAAAGCCAGGGCTGGGTCTGCCTCCTCTAGGGGCAGCAATTGCAGGTTCACCACCTGGTCCCTGAAAGGAGTGGTAGGAACATAGCCAGGCCGGGGTCTAAGTACAACATGGTTGTCACCCAGCCCGAACTCTAGGCACGATCCGTTAACCGAAAATGCCTGCAGGTCCCCTACCCTCTTGATAGAGGCCAGTGCAACCAGCAGCAAAGTCTTAATGGAGAGAAGCTTTAAGTCTGCTGATTGCAAAGGCTCAAATGGAGCATCCTGGAGTGCTCGGAGCACCAGGGAAAGGTCCCAAGAGCGTATGGAGATGGATCGAGGAGGGTTTAACCCTCTCGCCCCCATAAGGAACCTGACGACCAGGTCGTGCTTTCCTACTATTTTGTGGTTGTGATATGCTGAAATGCAGCAGCATGTACTTTGAGGGTGGAGGGAGACAGCCTTCGCTCCAACCGTTGCTGCAAGAAGGAAAGCACGGACCCAATCGAACACCTTCGGGGGTCCACTCGGTGAGAAGAACACTTAGACGAACAGGTTCCACTTCAAGGCGTTCGCACGCCTCGTAGACAGTGCCTGCGCTGAAGTGATGGTGTTAAGTACCTCTAGGGGTAAGTCACCTAGAACCTCCGCATCTTGTCCAGGGACCACACATGGAGTTTTCAGAGGTCCGGACACGGGTGCCATAGGGTGCCCTGTCTCTGAGTCAGAAGGTCCTTCCTCAGAGGAATGGGCCAGGGAGGGACTGTCACGAGGAGCATGCATTTTGGGAATCAGTTCCAGGTGGGCCAATAGGGAGCCACCAGAATGACCTGCTCCTCATCCTCCCTGACTTTGCACATGGTCTGTGCAAGTATGCTCACTCTGGGAAACACATATTTGCAGAGGCCCCGGGGCCAGCTGTGTGCCAGTCCGTCCATGCCGAGTGTTCCCTCGGTCAGGGAGTAAAACAGCTGGCAGTGGGAGGTCTCTGAAGAGGCAAACGGTGATGGCCGTGAAGCCAGTGCTAAAACGGTCTCATATGTAGCAGCATGAGCAGTGTTACCACTGCTGCCACTGGCATATGCCCCAGGAACTCCTCTGTGAGGAGCACTGTCTGTGCGACCGAATCCAACTCCATACCGAGAAAAGAGATCCTCTGCACGGAGGAGAGTTTGCTCTTTTCCCAGTTGACCTGAAGACACAACTGGCTGAGGTGCATGAGCACGAGGTCCCTGTGTTCGCATAACTGATCGCTTTTCTGTAGGGAATGTAGTGCCCTGACCTCACCTCATATTGGCTGGAGGAACCGGCTCTATTGCGTCCTTCGCCAGTAGGACTGCGATATCCGCTCGCAAGACATGGCTGCTCCGCTCGGCTGCTCTCACTGTAGTAGAGTGGATGGCCCGAAACTTGGGGGGACGCCGGGAGAACTGAATCGCATAGCTGAGCCTGATGGTTCCCATGAGCCAGCGAGATGGATTGGGGAGTACTAACCAGGCTCGCAGAGACCATACAAACTGGACCATAGGGATACCCGCAGTAGGGCAGCGAGGAGGAACGCAGGGACGCGGTTCGGGAGGCTCTCTCTGGGAGGTGGCCCGTAGCAGGGTCTGAGTGTGCTGTGCAACACTTACCTGGTTCCACGGGGCAGGAGGCGCAGGAGGAGGCTTGGTTGCATTCTCGAACTGCACGCTGCTGCCCGCTGGCGATAGAAGAAGCGGATGAGAGTGGTGAGGATTCTCTCCACCCACTGCTCTCCAGGCCCTCTTCGGACCCAGGGATGGAAGAAACTGCTCTTCTATTGAAAATTTGGGTACCACTGGTATAAAGGCCAGCGGCGGAACACAAATAAAAGGGAACAAAATATTTTCCACCCAGGCCTCTTCCGAGGGAGGGAGCGGTGCGTTCACCAGTTCCATCCATCTCTGGGTCGCCCGTTCTAAGGCCGCTTACCCTTGGCTTTGCCGCTCCTCTTGGCGGGGGCCAGGACGGGCGGGGCGGCCTGCCTGCAACTAGCTCCTTGGCACTGCTTAAGTGGAGGCTGCTGCTGCGGCACGCGATTTAGAATAATGTCCCATATCATGTTACTTTACTTGCAACTTTATACATATAATATGGCCCATATTGATTATTCTCATAATTTTGTCTTTTTTCTCATTATGGCTTTCATTAAAAATCTATACATTTATTTTAACTTGTACACATTTTTTATTTTAACATGACGTTAAGATGCTATCGCAAACAAAAATGTTGATGACAAGTAGGGCTGGACAATAATTCAATATCAATATATAATCGCACTATTTTTTTTCAATTACGGTGATATGATTTTTAAACACATTTTCGATATTTCAATATACATAACAGCATTTGTCACTGACTGACATTAGGCGCACAGCTGTCAGAAAGAGCAGAACACAATTGGCTACTTTCGTGATGACGTACAGCACAGACATACACCACAGCCGGTGCTCAGCAGTAGTAGGCTGATCTCCAACGCGGCAAGTTTTAGCTCCAAAATGAACGCCCCTGACTGCAATACAGATGTGACTGAACGAGCTTCCACAAGTGAAGAGAAAGCAGACGAAATATTTGATAAGAGAGGAAAGACTAATTTAGTGGTATGGAAGTGGTTCGGCCATCTGAGATCTGATAAACTTCAGGTTTCAGCGTAGGGCTGGGCGATATGGCCAAAAAAATCATATCTCGATATTTTTTGGTTAAATGGCGATATACGATATATATCTGGGTACTTTTTACGTTTTTCCATTTGGATAAAGAAAATCTGTTTAAAAAAAAATATTGTAGCATTCAGGGATGCAAACACATGTATGGTCAAAAAAGAGGTAATCGAAGCCCTCGGCAAATATCTACATACTTACATTGCCACCAACACCTGCCATCCCCGGCCCACCCCTATAGGTGCATAGATTAAAATTAAGTAATAAGGAATGTTGAAAAGAATGATACTTTGAAACTAAATAAATTATAATCAGAACCATATTGTCATATTTAGGACAAATTTTACTATGTACTTTCGCTGCAACAGCTCACACTGTGCTCGTATCAAACTACTTTATCCATATAAATGGTATTGCCTCATTCCATATCGTAAAAACAAATATATCGATATATTGTACAAACTCGATATACTGCCCAGCCCTATTTCAGCGCCCTGCAAAATGTGCCGGAGAGTGGTGCCGACTAGCAGCAGGGAACACATCAAATCTGTTCCACCATCTGAAGCAGGTCCACCCCGATAGAAGCAGCACAAACAAAACTTTAACCGGCACAAACAAATTAAGCACAAACAAATTAAGCACAAACAAGCACAAAAAAAACTTTTTTTGCATGAACTTCACGCAGTAATTGACAGGGCGGGAAGGGGCGTGATTGGCTCGGAATGCATTTTCAATTTGCTCATTGAATTTTGCTACATTCATTGCGGGATATTTAATGAAAATGCAATCGCAAGTGTTCTTAACTGTGAGTGTAAATGCTTATAAAAATAGTTTTTGCTTGAACATGTTAAACATATCTAATCATTTCTGTTATACATTTTAATTTTAATTCTGCAACTTAAAAAGCGTTAAAAATATGTATTCAATTTACATATTAACACTATTGAAGTGGCAAATGTAAATTATATAATTGAATTTTAATTGTAATTTTGCACAAAAAATTGCACAAATGTAATGACAAATGTAAATTTAAAAACAGAAATGCATTGGAATTTTACATATTGCGTTGTCATTTTGCATATTACATTTAAAATTGAATATTGCTACCCATATGCTTCCATAGTCTTGTAGCAGGTATTGAGAAGAGAATATTATTGTTATGATAGGTTATTTCATTGCTTCATGTAGTTTGTTATGGTGCAGTAGCGAAAGACTCCAGCAGGTTTCATAGACTTGGCAAATTCATTTTTCAGAAGATTGTAGGTACAGACATCTCTGTGGGCATTCTTGGCAGTTTTTCTGAGGCTTTTATGTTGTTCATATCAATTTCGGAATTATATTGTTTCGACCGAAATTAAGAAATATGTTGTGATATAAAATTTGGCCTTATCGTCCAGCCCTAATGACAAGTAACCTTTTCTGTTCCATTACACAAAATCTGTGCAGCAGGGCCCTAATAGAGATGCTAAGGTTGTAATTTCACTCTTGGCGGGAAGAGAACACACAGGGGAAAGTTTAGTGAAATATCTAAAAACAATGTCTCAACTCCCCTATATCATCCTTGTTAGTATTGTGCAAATAATACCGTACTTTATGTTTTATGAGCCTAACTCGGATGTTAGTTCTCAAAGAATGGGTATTTATGAGGAAAAAAACAACAATCTGCAACTCTGCGATGAGTGGAAATGTTCATAACCCCATCCACTCAAGGCTCAGTTTCTCCATAAAATCCTCAGATGCTGGTTCTGTTTCATTATTCCCTGTGTAACATCCAAGCACACTTGCACAGCTCAAAAAACAACACTTTCAATAATCACGAGGTCGCTTTATAAGTGCAATAGTTCAGTCCGGTCCCTGCGGGCTCACACCAGATAACTTAATGCCAGTGTGTTGTCTCTCTCCTCCTGACAAAACCACATCAATCTAACATCCAGCAATCTGCCACAAGATGGAGGTCCCAGATATCATCTAACACTCCAACAAAGTGCTGTTTGCACCTGACCGATGGTGGCAGAAGCAAAGTATGATGGGTGGTGACAATGCAATCGTGACCTGGTGTGTGACCCCTGCACGAGTCTTTGTGCAGTGGGTAATGGGACCACGAGCTGGAAGAGGATTATGGGAGTAATCCAGCGACTGTAAGCTTATCAGCACATGCCATGTTTGTGTCACTATTCATCAAATTCCTCTTTGGGTTACTTGCAGCATTAATAGCAAAGAAATAAATGAAAATACATGGCATTGAAATAAGACGGTCCCAAGGCAACAGGCACAAAACTACAAGTAAATCCAAATGCAAATTCCAAACGAGGCAGTACATTTTTCGGTTTGAAGGAGTGCAAGCTTGAAACTTGAAAAGTTGCTGATGGCGGTAATAATTATTACAATTCCATTAATCCATAACATCCTTGTGAATCAATAACAATCAATGACATTCTGGATGCTGTTGCCAATGCGAAAATAAATATGTACGCAAATAAAAGTAAAAACATCTTCCGTCATTCTGTCGAATAAAGGTCTGCAGTGGTTCCATCTAAGTCAAAGGAAAATTTATGAATTTACAATGCACTTCTCCTCTTGCCACCGCAGACGTCTTAGTAGCGAGCTTCCCATTTAAGTAAAGTGCATGAATTAAAGAGAAATACTAGCGCGAGTAATTTCATTCTTCATCCTTCATTCCACTTTAATCGAAAAAGCCAGCACTAGCTGTGTTATCTATTTTCCAAAGACTGCTTTATGGCAGCCTGTTTGCCCATTCAACAGGACTCCCAGGGTGATATATTGTTTCTACAGACCCATGTAAAAACGGCTGAGTTCTTTGCCACTGAAATTAAACACAATGTAGAAATAATTTGATTGAGATGAGAAAATGGCCAGTGGCGTAATTGGCCATGTAATGTTCAGGAGCGGCTCAGAGGATGTGCCGAGTGACAGTAGCGCAAGAGCTGTAAATAATCCATCATAGGAGCTGAAATGCTCGCCAGCTGACAACCGTGGCCATCCACCCCAGTAAAAAAGCTGACACGTCAATCAGTGCCTCCACCCCGTCTCCAAGAATCATCTCCGCTTGTAACGTCCCGATCAGCCACCGCCGTGGCCCGGTGATCACGCGAGGATGAGGGCGCTGGCCCTTGCGCTATAAATACAAGCCTTTGCTCACACAGCACTGGATGGTTTTCTGATGTTTCAGCATTGTGCAAAGGGAGTCATTTTTCTGCAGCAACAACAACAAAGAATTGAGTTAAATAAACATGGACTATGATAGACATTTATCTCATGATGATGATGATGATGAAAATGTTAGTTTTCGTTGATTGCTCTTTCAAGGCTTATGAGATTTACTGGAGTTTAAAAAAAAAATTCAATTAGGCTAAAGTGTGTCATCTTTCTCCTCTCTTAGCTTAACAAGCACTGTTTGACTACTACTGTTTGACTACTACTACCAATACTACTGTTTGTGGGGAAATTTTAGGGCCGCAATGTGTTAACACTATACAATCAAACATTGCTCTTTTTGAGTATCTAGACAATAAAATCAACTTTGCTCTGGATGTTTTTCCTACAATTCCTTAGGAAATATAAAACAGAAACAAGCCAATTGTTGATATACAAACAGTGGTTAAATTGGGCCGGGGCTCTCCAGGGCTCAGCGCAGGCACATAAGCCTGCTCGTTTGTGTTCTGATGTGCCTGTTTGCAGTCATTTGCCTACCGGAAATTATGTCACTTAAAATTTGATGAAATTGATGCTTTTGAAAACATATTTCCGACAATAAATGAAATATTTTTTAAATGGCATGTCTATTTTGTCTCGGCGGAGCTGAGATGAGAACAATAGAAACACGGCCGTATTCTTGTTCAGCTGCTTAATCTCGTTTTCAGTTGACCATGATCGCGCACCACTCGCGCATGCGCATGTAGGTGACACGGATAAATGTACGTAGCAATATATAATGAATTTTCCTGGGAGATCCGTAGTTGCGCTGGATGTGGAAGCACGCAAAAGTTCCAGAAATGTACAAAAAGTGCCCTGGCCTTGAATAACAAGGTAAGGAAAATAAGACTAAATCAAAATTAAATAACCAAGACTAGGTTGACCATGTGATTTTTCTCAGGAGATGTTTTGAGCATTTTACTTCAGACACTAGATTATCAGCAAACTGCCTAGAGAACTGCTAGCTGGCTACTCAAAATAAACTAGCAATCTATTCAGTCAGCATATTTGTATTTGATCTATGTGAATTACAGAAATATAAGACTTGCTAGACCTACTTTTAGCTACCAAGCAACCTTTCCACAAGGATAGATTGATTTTATTTTTGTGAATTGTGCATACCTTGATGTAAAACGATGCATCGATGCGTCCGCAAGAGTATCGATTAATGTGTTTGTTTTGCCGCCTGTCTATTTTCAGCATCCGCTCATATGCGTACAAACGATTGTTGTTATTCACTGGGCTAACGTTAGTTAATCACCGAACTAAACTGCCAGTGTGCACCCTCAGCACCCTCAGTCACTTAGTCGGCGAATTCCTAACTAGCAGTTACTAGCGTAAACAAACAGGCGCTAACGTGTACAAAAGGCTACTTCAACAGCTTACTTGAAAAGTCTAGGGTGCTTTCACACCAACTCGGAAAGGAACGGGCACGGTTCGCATGAAAAATCGCTAATAATGTGAACGCTGTCTGTCACGCGGACCCGGGTGCGCACTGGGGTACCAAACCCGATACTGCCTGGAGGACGTGCGCGGAGTTCGGTTGCACGTGCCACGGTTCGCGTGAATGTGAAAGCATCACGGACTCGGGTGCGCACTTGTTCAGGAAGTAAAGTGACCTGCACATGCTTTTTAGCTGATTATGATGTATTTATGATGTGTTTTCGGTCGAAGTCCACAGTAGTCGATTGTCGAGTGCGTGCGCGCGATCATTGGTAATTAAGCAACAGTGGAGACTCAGACTGTCAGCTGTCAGCCGATGACGGTGATGTGTGGTGTTCTGAGAATATCAGCTCAAATGGATAGTTCATCCGAATCAGATGTTGAACACACGGAGGAGGTTTTTGAGTTTGATGATTGTGGTTATCACTCGACAATCGACTACTGTGGATTCAACCGAAAACAGGAACTAAATACAGGTATGTGAGCTGGCTGAATTAACATCACTTTTATTCATATCTTTCACATCTACTGCAGTCAGATTCACCGTGTTCACTCTGAATAAAATCACTCACATGGCTGTGCACTTGTAATGACACATCAAGGATGTTAAAACGTGCCCCATTTAAGTCAACAGGGTCCAAATTTTAAAAAGAGGATAACACGGTGTAGGCAACACCGATTTTTGTAGTTGTTCTCTGTACTGACAGCACTCCAAATTTACAAAAAAATTAGCTCAATGTTAAAATTGACCGGAGTTCTCCTTTAAAGAGATATTCCTTTCCTATGGGGATTCTCATAATTACAGGTGTATTGGAAATTATTCAACCCCCATTGCAAATCAGGTGTATTGGCAAAATTTACAGACTTTCAGCTGTTTGCAAGGAACAAATCAAACAAAAGTAATTGAAATAGCTCAACACAACAAATGTTTCAAGTGGTTTACCGAACTTCAAATGAAATTGCAACTATTAATGACTTTCGCAGTCTCAAAATTATTCAACCCCTGAATAGAATCCCTCACAACAGCACAAATCTGCAATACAGGTGTTGTCTCAAACATATCTGATGCAACTAATCAAGGCCTTCATTAGTTGCATCAGCTGTGCTTGAGATAGATCACATGCAATATCTAGGCTAGGTTTGTTGAGTGCATGATAGAAATATGGCCAAGTCAAAAGAACAGCCCAAAATGTTAAGAGAAGATATCATCGCACTTCACAAACAAGGAACAGGATACAAAAATATAGTGAAGGCACTAAATGTTCCTAGAAACATTGTTGGAAGCATAGTTTGCAAGTTCAAAGTTAATGGAACAGCGGTTACACTATCTGGGTGGGTATATATTTAAACATATGCTTAAAAGCACTCTCTTCCAACAGTTAAGCATGGTGGTGGCTCGGTGATCCTCTGGGGCTGCTTTGCATCCTCTTTCACTGAAAACCTGCAGCGTGGAAGGCAAGATGGATTAATTGAAATATCAGGAAATTCTAAGAGAAAACGTCATGCCGTCAGTGAGGAAGCTGAAGCTTGGACATCACAGCAGGACAATGATCCCAAGCATACCTCAAATTCCACCAAGACTTGGTTGCAGAAGTAGTCCTGGAAAATTCTACAGTGGCCATCACAGTCACCTTCCTTGAACCCTATAAAACATCTCTGGTGGGATTTGAAGAAGGCAATTGCAGCACGCAAACCCAAGAATATTACTGAACTGGAGGCCATTGCTCATGAAGAATAGCCTAAGATTCCTCAAAAATGTTGCCAGAAGCTGGTGCCTGGTTATACATCTCGTTTGCAGCAGGTCATAACAGCAAATGGGGTTTCTACTAAGTACTAAAGATGCTTTATACGCATTCTGCACAAGTTTTTTAATTAAATCACAAATACAACTAATCTAAACACACATACACACAATCACACATACATGGGTAAAAATTGTAAGTGACAATGAAACCGGAAGCAGGAAATTAAACTATGGAAAATATTAATTTGAATTAATTTTATGAAAAGAACCTTCAGCTTTCTTCTTTCAAAGCACCTCATTAAGAGGCGTCTATCGCTTATTAAACCTCTTTTTAAAAGGTTGATACTTGCATCTCCCTTGCAGTAGAAGCAGTATGTGACGTCTTTGAAGATGATCTCATTGGTTCCGTGAGTCGATGGCTTCATGCACAGGACAGCAACCCAGAGATACGGAGAAGGCCAAGAGTTGATGATTGCCCATTCAGTGATGGTAAAGTTGCAATTTTCTTCCGAGTAGGAATGAAGAAACATCAGTCTGACTCTGTTGGGAGAGTGAAGACATGGCAGGATGTGGTCATGGACTGCCGGCACCCATGGACAGCGGCGGGGTCCCCCATACACATAAACCTGAAGCAGCAGCAGTAGAAGCAAGAAGAAGAAAGGGAGGTCACTGTGAATTTGGCTCTATAAAGCCTAAGAAAAGTCACACCTCTCTGGGTTAGGCTTGACAAATGTGGAATTTCCAAGCGGGAAAATTCCTCTGTTGGAGATTTTATGTCTCTTTGTTTCTAAGTGTGATCATTTGCATGTGCAGCAGGATTGGTTGCTGATGAAGAAACTATCAAAGATTGTTGTAATACTAATATGTTGAGCAGACATGGTATAGGTGAGGTTACCTTGACCGTTGGTTCTATCATAAAATACATAGTATCAACAACAACAAAAAAAAGTATCAAAATACACTACACAAGACCGTAATAATCATTCACACAATGTCCTGGGGTGCATGTTAATTTATAGATCAGTTCGTCTATAAATGAATGCAGGAAAATCTGTTTTAAGGGCTGTGGGTCTTCCCTGTGGCCTCTGCTTTTCCTTGTGACAACATTTTTTTAGAGCAATAAACTGTCTTATCTGTTGGTAGTCATGGCAACTGAGGCCCTTCTTGCCCTAGTTGGTCTTTTGGGGAAGGATCCATAGACCCCAGAGTGAGTTTTAAAGATTATTTGTTACATACAACAAATAATTCAGTCGTTACACCATGAAGAGGTTGAATATTTTTGAGAATGCAGCAGTCATTAAATATTGCATTGGGGGTTGAATTTCACTTGAATTGGGGGAAACCTGTTATGTGGATGAACCCAATCGCAGACAGCAAATACAAAAAGGGGTTTATTAATAAAAACAGAAAACAAAACCCACGATGGGGCAAAACAAGACAGGATAGACTAGGACAATAAACTAACCACTAAGACAGGAACAAACATTTCTCTTAAACAAGACTTCCAATAAGTTACTCACAGCTAGATTCACACAACACATGTCACTACATCAAACAATGAACCGGCACAAGACAGCAAACAAGGGGATTAAATAGGGAACAATAATGACGAAGACAGGTGAAACTGACAAGACGAGGGTAACAAGGGGGTGGAGTTAAATAACGAGACAAGCACATGGCCCAAACAAAAGGCCATGTGCTTGTACACAAAACATGGGTCTGTCATGATCCTGCCACAAGATTAGGAAAAATCAAGGACATGATGGCAGAACCCCCACCGTAAGGAGCGGCTGGCGTGGGTGCTGCGCTCTCGGCGGCTGGCGTGGGTGCTCGATGCAGACATGGGATCAGTTTCTTACGGTAACTGGACTGGGAGCGGTGCTCTCTGAATCATTTGGAACAGGGACTGGGGAAAAGGCAGGACTGACTGGGACATCTAGAATTATGACAAGACGGGAAAGATATTCCAACAGGGTTCTGGCAGCGATGACGACTGGCATCTCCTGATGGGCTGATACAAACTGTATCAAAGCCGTCGCAGCGGAATTGATTTCTCTTCTGCAGACATGACTGAAGACTCAGAGACGACCTTCATAGTACAAGTCTCTGGAATGGGCCTCCCCAACGCCAGCTGGGTAACAGCGCATTCAACAGCAGGTTTTAGAACTGTGTCTCCTGTTGCAAATAAAGGAACCGCGCTTACAGCAGCGGGGCCAGGAACAGCGCTTTTGACTTCAGCGGCGGGTTGGTGAGCCATCGTGGACTCAGGGGGAGCTAGAGATGGAGAACCAGAAGCTCCCTTCTTCCTCTTCTTCCTGGGTCACGGAGCGGAGAATGTGGCCAGACTGGGGACCGGAGAAGGAGGTGAAGCAGGAACCGTGACAGGAACTGGGAAACTCACAGCAGGCGAGGAGGATTCCGGGCAGGAAGACTCCGATGCTGACTCCCACGATGGGTGCCTTCCACGCTTACCATGAAGATTGATGGACGTGGAAGGTGTCTCAGGAGTCGCGGCGGGACTGGGTTGGTCCCCATGTGTAGCAACGGCTAGCAGACGACCCTCAGGGATCACAGGAAGTGTAGTGGGAGATGAAGACCTTGTAGCACCCTGCAGCTCCCTCCGAGACAAACTCTCCACAATACTGTGGAACGGGCGGCTGACCAGTCTCTCTCGTTCAGCTAGAGGAGGAGGGACGTTGAGACCCGCGATGAGGTAGCGATTTACCAGGATCTCCGGCAAGAAGAACCTTCTTTGCTCCACGACCTGGGCGTATTTCCTCAGGGTCAACTTACCCTGAGGAGGGAAAGGAAGCTTGCCTTCCAGGCAGTCAGCAATGGCCGACTGCCACCATCGTTCGGGGTCAGACGGCTGCAGAGTAGGGAAAATAGGTGCGCTGTCTGCTGGGTTCCTTCTTGGCCGGTTCATTCTGTTATGTGGATGAAGGATGAACCCAATCGCAGACAGCAAATAATTCAAACAAGGGTTTATAAATAACAAAAACAGATAACAAAACCCACGATGGGGCAAAACAAGACAGGATAGACTAGACTAAGCTAAGACAATAAACTTACCACTAAGACAGGAACAAACATTTCTCTTAAACAAGACTTCCAATAAGTTACTCACAGCTAGATTCACACAACACATGTCACTACATCAAACAATGAACCGGCACAAGACAGCAAACACAAGGGGATTAAATAGGGAACACTAATGACGAAGATAGGTGAAACTGACTAGACAATAATGATAAGACGAGGGTAACAAGGGGGCAGAGTTACATAACGAGACAACAAGCACATGGCCCAAACAAAAGGCCATGTGCTTGTAGACAAAACATGGGTCTGTCATGATCCTGCCACAAGATTAGGAAAAATCAAGGACATGATGGCAGAACCATGACAGAAACCACTTGAAACATTTGTTGTGTTGAGCAATTTCAATTACTTTTGTGTGATTTGTTCATTGCAAACAGCTGAAAGTCTGTAAATTTTGCCAATAAACCTGATTTGCAATGGAGGTTGAATAATTTCCATTAGAACTTTATATTGTCACATATGAATTTATGGATTTAGAAAACCATGCAGTCTGACACATTAAATCTTTGTTAATTTCTATGGCAAAAGGGCAGCACTGCTCATTACAATTCATCACAAAGGCTCTTTGTACCTGGTAAGACTCCCGTTGTCTGTCACCACGGCACAGGCACCAATGATGTCAGGTCGGCTATAAAACATACAATGAATCTGAGCAGTCATCATCTCTTGTACTCCATTTTAAATAATGTATTTGAAAAAGCCTCTCCGTTTCCTGCTGCTGTGGAAAGGATTTGTCTGAGCAGCAGAAAAGTTTCTCATACGTCAATCAGCATAAGAGCTCAGCGGAGTGTCTACATCCAAATTGTCACCTTGAAGGAACATCTCAAATATAAACTCATGTAAATGAAAAAAGAAGCTTGGTGACTCTATCAGGAGGCATTTTAATGACATAACTTTATCATAAGCGACTCTGTTGAAGAGGAAGCAATCACTGTCTGTTTAACCTTCAAAGATATTAACCTCACCCTTTTAGTCATGTGTTATCTTGCCATGCTTCTGTAATGCCTTTCTTTATTTTGTGACATTTTTCTGGTGTGGCTCACACAGATGCTCCAATTTCCCATTTGTCTGTGTTTACCTCTTATCCAATCAAAGCTCTTAAGGTCACAGCGAGTGCCAACTGAGATCACCTGCTGTGTTTGTCTGCTTCTGTGAGCGTGACCTTGGGTGGTGGTTAGAGAGACTTGTCTAAACACGCCTGCCTGTGTGTGTGTTTGCGTGTGCCTGTGCATGTGTTTGTGTATGTGTGAGAGGACAGGGCCATCAGTCACCACTGTGACCTTGAGCCAAAGTGACCACAGACATTAACGAGTTACTGAGGCCTGTGAATCATGCATAGTCCATGGGCTGATGGGAAACAGCAGCTGCCTCATACTGACGGCTTTGAATGTAAATAAATGAATAAATATTGTGCTGTGGTAGCGAGAGGAAGGATTCTGGAACTAATGTGCTGATTTTTGTCAAAGCTACACAGCACAACAGGACTGTAATGTTCATTTTGAAGAGCAAACTGAAAATGATCTGGCAAAGCTGGTTATGCTGAAATCTTGGATGCATCAGACTAGTGTCTGTACGCAAGACCATTTTCTGAAGGCTTATTATGACAAATGAAGTAGCATCTCTTTGCTATGGGATTGACAGTAAGATTTCAAACCGCATTATCAAACTTGACTTAAAGAGGGTTTTATCGTGAAATATATAAAATAATAAAATGAATTATATGGATTTAAAAAAAAAAATATATATATATATATAAGTATACTACATATAGACAAGGCTTCGCATCATGTTTCATCAAAACAATATACCTTAATTGTCTACTGGAGTGGACGGTTTCCCTCTATACTCTGACAGCTTGTCAGCTCAAGTGTGATGGACATCTGTCTCTGACTGTTCACCATACACACATCACAAAGACAGGCGGCTGGTCGAGCCTTGTCCTCACCTCTCGCCTCACTGACATCCTCCATCATGTCTTCTGTCTGTCCACCGTGAGGCTGATCACTTCCTGTTAAATGCCTGGCCTGGGACCCTTCACCCAAGTAAGACCATTTGCAATCTGACTTCTTCACTTCGCTCCCAGACTTCCTCTGACAGGTAGTACACATGCTATTGGATACATTTGAGCTTTCTTTTTGTCAGTGTTGGACAGTATCCAGAAATTATTTAATATGTTTGCTAGCAAGTTAAGAGTGGCATTGCCAAATTGTTGAATATATGCAACAACGTTGTTATTATAATGCTTTCAATAGAGTGTTTGGGCAGGACCCAAAATTACATGTTTAGAATCTCTTGTCCAATAAACATCAATCTTGGCAAATGTATCTGCGATATAGGCAATTTAATGGGGCTCAATGGGCTGTGTATGAATCCAGTGAAAGATTTACACACATTAAAGTTTTCTCTGCTTGTAAAAGACTTCTACAATAAGAATAGGAGAGCATCAATTATTTCAATAAATGTGACTCATCAAACTACAGTATTGCACACTGAAGCCTTACACAATAAAGACAAAGCCGAATTGTTTTTTGAAAAACTTCTGAAGGTCGTTTCAAATGAACTGTGTGTGGCGGAGCACTGTCTCACTGCTCCGCTACTAATGCAATTCTTTATTTTGTCATTATTTAATACCAGCTTTAGTAAAATATGTTCACAATTGACCATAAAACACCTGAGAAACAGCTGCATGCTGAAACATGACTTCTAATTGGAGCAATTTGTCTCTAACTATACACAGAATGTCTCTTGTACAATGAACTGGCATTTAAATCAGCTTTATAGAGCAGACAAAAGGCTTAGATAAGCCAGATACGCTTCCTTTATGTGACAGTTTCTGAACAAACCAGAACACTGCAGCCTCAGTTTCAAGACCTGGTAATAAACGCTCACAACAGATGTTTAATAGTCTTCCCTGCTGTGGTGCTTGAAGACCTGAACACACTCGCTGAATGCAATCAAAGCCCATATAGTATATATACACACACACAAACATTTTATATTGACAACGGTAAACTACATTTAACAGTAACGTAATAAAACTGAAAAAAAAAGAATATTTTTTAAATATATTCTAATTAATACAGTTTTACATTCTTAAAATATATCAGCTTCTACAAAAAAATATTAAGCAGCACAACCATTTTAACACTTGATAAAATTAAGAAAGTAATGTTTCATTTCATGATCATGTGACGCTGACGACTGGAGTAGTGGCCGCTGAAGAATCAGCTATCAATCACAGGAATAAATTAGTTTAAACTATATTCAAATAGAAAACAGTTACTATAAATTAAAATTTTATTTCACAATGTTACAGTTTTTACTGTATTTTTGATCAAATAAATATAGGCTTGGTAAGAGAGACTTCTTTAAAACATTTTTAAAAACTTACTGTTCCCAAACCTTTGAATGGTAGTTGAATATAAGAATGGCAAAACCCTCTCTGAAAAGCTAAAAAATAATAAAATTAAATATATAAATATTCTATAAAAAATATTTATTTGTTTTTTTAGATGTTTGGCTAGTATTAGTACTTCGTTTTTTAACGTACATTATGACTTCAAATCTTCAGCAAGTAATGAAGGACTCAGGACAAATGCACCATTCATTTAAGCAAGCTGATAGGTCACTAAAAAAAAAACAGCTTACTCTCCAAACATCAATTTAGGTTTATAGATTCAGAACAGAAGTGTAATGTTCGAGAAACCGACCTCCTTTCAAAATACTGTACATCCATGAGCAGCACATGCAATAAGGGGCTTTCCAATGTATTCCTGCAAGCTACTTTGTACCAAAAAGGTAGCCAAGCACACTCTGTGAGAATAATGTTTTCCCAGTCAAATCTAATAACAAAAACAATAAACTGTTTTAAATTTCCTGCGATGATTCCCTGGCTGAAGTGCGTATCTTTAAGACTCTGAGCTCCCCTGATCAACTTATCATCCCCAGACCCAAGAGTCATTACAGCTGCCTGCAGTCTCAACCACTACTGATGGTTCTTGTCCTATTCCACGTTCAACCAAAATTGGATTTTGATTGCTTTTCACAGGATATTTTTTAATTAAAGGCGAATGAGAATAGCATGTGAGATTAAGCAATACTTCATGGTTTAATTCCCAGAGAGAGTTATCAGAGAGAGAGCAAAGCCATTTAATGGCTTCCTTACAAATATTGCCAATTTAAACAAGTGACATTTTTCAATCAGAATGAATTACTATGACCAATAGAAAGAAAGGGACTTGGGCCAAAATGGAAAACACTAAAGCTTTGCATTATAGTAAAAAAAAAAAGAAAAAAAGAAGAGTGTCACAGTGAATTTATCGAGACATACTGTATTCAATCTGCCACAAAAGCACTGAAAATATTAAATTATTTTCAATAATATTAAAAATACTATGACATCATATCCTGCTTGGAGCTGTGAGCCTCACATAACAACACAATGTAAACTAGTTAAAGGGTTAGTTCACCCAAAAATGAAAATTAAGTCATTAATTACTCACCCCCATGCTGTACCAACCCCGTAAGACCTTCGTTCATCTTCGGAACACAAATGAAGATATTTTTGATTAAATCTGAGAGGTGGATCACTGCTACATAAGCTGCCAGAGGGAATGAAACTTGACGGCCCAGAAAGTCATTAAAGAACATGTTTAAATATTCCATGTGCCTACAGTGGCTCAACTATAAGTTTATCAAGCGACGAGAATACTTTTTTCACGAAAAAAAAACATAATAACGACTTTATTCGACTATTCCTTTTCATTCCTTGTGGGCCTGAGACGAGAGTTCAAGAGATTTCCACGACGCATGTGCGAGAACTGAACAAGAAGTATTAGAAGAAGAACGTTCTCTTCTCAGTTCTCGCGCATGCGTCGTGGAAATCTCTTGAACTCTCGTCTCAGGCTCACAAGGAAGAAAAGGAATAGTCGAATAAAGTCGTTATTATGTTTTTTTTTTCGGGAAAAAAGTATTCTCGTCGCTTGATAAACTTATAGTTGAGCCACTGTAGGCACATGGAATATTTAAACATTTTCTTTAATGACTTTCTGGGCCGTCAAGTTTCATTCCCTCTGGCAGCCTATGTAGCAGTGATCCACCTCTCAGATTTAATCAAAAATATCTTCATTTGTGTTCCGAAGATGAACGAAGGTCTTACGGGGTTGGTACAGCATGGGGGTGAGTAATTAATGACTTAATTTTCATTTTTGGGTGAACTAACCCTTTAATTGCCAGATGAACTGAAAGATTAAAGGCCTTGCATTAAATGCCCGCTGGCTGGATTTGAGGGCCATTACTTGTATATGTGCAGTGCAAAAAAATCTATTAGTCTAAAGGGAACCATTTGTATGAAATGCAAGTGTGAACATTTTCAGTGCTGGTGTGCGATATTTATTCATACTTGCTTGTGTGTGTGTGAAGATACCTCAGTAATGAAGGCCTTGGCAGTGGCTGGGCTCATGAACAGCACAGCACGCCTCAGTGTGTCCCTGTAGCGATGCAGCTCTTCCACCCTCATGGTGCGGAACATTCCAGTGATCATCATGTTAATATTAGATTCCACCTTCTGTAGAGACACATCCATCCCCTGCTGAGACGTCTGATCCAGGAAGTTCTCTATACCCCGGATATCTGAACAACAACAACAGACAATATCATTTAAACTACATTCATTTTCTATAAGGCACAGTGTGTTTCAGAGCCAGTCTGCATTCAAACAAATATGTTTCCTTAAAAGTGTGGGATTTTTTTTCTAGTATTTATACAAGAATGTTTAAGTTAGTGATGAAATTGTAGAAATGCAATACTCAAATATTATTTAATCTGCAGGTTGCGAAATAAAGCAAGCAGTAATTCTTCTGTCATGTGATCTCAAGATGGCTGCCCCCATTAGGGGACCTGATCCATGTGAAATTATTTTGCTACTGATATGACTGGAGATAACTTTCTATGCAACAAAGAATCCTGAAATAAAAAGTATCACAGTTTCTACAAAAATATTAAGCAGGAAAACACGTCTAAAAATTGACAATAGTAAGAAAAGTACCAAATCAGAATATTAAAATGACTTCTGAAGGATCATGTGACACTAAAGACTGAAGTTTACTGAAAATTCAGCTTTTCCATCACATAAAATAAGGCAGTTATTTTAAAATAATATTTCCCAATATAACTATTTTAGTGTATTTTTGCAACCTTGATTTTTTTTATCAAATAAATGCAGCCTTATTTGAGCGTAAGATACATCTCTCAAAGACATTAAAATCTCATACAGACCCCCAACTTTTGAATAGTAGTGTATTTTTTTAAAGAATGTTTGTATTTTTATAAAACACTTTTAAATAAAGGAATTTTTAATTGAATTACTGAACGCAAATGTGAGACCAATAAAACATGTCCCCATTTATGTAACACGGATGTATATTAAAATGTAACATAAAAAAGTGTAAATCAATAAAAAGTGATTATTTATTTAGCACAATAGTGTATGCATAACACAACCTCTGAAGTGAACAAATTTTGTTAGGAAATAGTAATTAACTATTACTATTAACTAGAATGTAATTGTAATGTAAGTAATTAACTAGAATGTGAGCAGAAATGTTGAAAGGACCCAATAAACTACAGAGCGGTCAATCACACATAGTCGTCGATTTCGGTGGGGACGGTGGGTACGCGTCCCCACCAGATTTCGTCATGAGTCATTTTGTACCCACCACTTTTTGAAACATTGAGGCATGAATGTACCTAATACAAATAAATGAAACATCTCCAGTTAACTAGCAGAGCATTCATTTAGTTCGCTATTAAATAAGAGATTTAGAGCTAAAATGTGTTGTTTTTGAACTCAAGCTGAGCGCTCTTTGACGCTGCGATCAGTGTCATGGATACAGTGATCTCTTGTGGCTCGCGCAGTCTTCACTCGGACGTGCGCTTCAATCTATCGCTGTTGCAGAGACTATCTATTCATTCCGGAGAAATCACAAAATAAAATGCACACAAAGGTGTCCCTGCTTGATATAGATTGTAACCACTGATGAACATATTCAGTTTTGATGAGAGAAAAAAAAAAACTATACGAGTGCGGATTAGAACCCGTCACCTCTGACAAGCTTGGCAAAAGATTTACCACTAGACCATTTAAGAACTCAAACAAATTTTGCGGATCGATGTATTAATTTATGGGTTGAGCAGAGAGGGTGAACAGTTTGACAAGTTTGTACCCAGCACTTTTGAAAATGCACTTCCGAATGCATCTCTGTCCCCAGCACATTATGAACCAAACTGACGCTCCGTGCAATCACAGCACTCATTCAAACAGAGAGGGGTGCTTACCAGAGGTCATGACACACTTTAAATTATATGTTTGACACTTGTTATACATTCATTTAAAATAAAAGTTGGTAAAAGAAGGATCATGTTCCATAAGTATTGTTGTTATGAAAACAGATGTTTAATAATTTGAAGGCCTATTAAATGTTAAAATTGATGACTTTCAAATATAATGTGAAATGGCTATACC
Organism: Siphateles boraxobius; assembly: GCF_051911475.1. Taxonomy (NCBI): domain Eukaryota; kingdom Metazoa; phylum Chordata; class Actinopteri; order Cypriniformes; family Leuciscidae; genus Siphateles; species Siphateles boraxobius. The sequence goes on from NW_027509219.1 coordinate 18,822,900, forward strand.
CATTTTATTCTCAGTAGTATCAGACTAGAAATAAACTCCCAAACGCCTGGTAAATATCAACCATTTTATTTTCACCTTCTACATTACTGTGATGACCGTGTAGCACAGAAATGCATTAGCATGTGTGCTAACAGAGCTCAGGAGTGGGTGGCAGCAGAAACCTGTGTAGAACATTTATCACTGCGGTGTGGCGAGGCAGAAGTGCTGTCTCAGGGCTGTGCTAAATAAAAGATGTATTTCACAGAGGACGAGTTGCTGCACACTCATCCCTCTGCACAGGCGGCCTTTCCCTACATCAAACCATTTCCAGCAGAGCGGGGAGGCGTTGAGAACGTAGGATCAAAGTGTCCCTGAAAGATAGGACTGGGGCGAGGGAACCAGGAGAAATTAAGGTGGGGGGATTTGAAGGTGATACTCTATGTGTGACAGAGATGTAAGAAAAAAAGAACATTTCAGGAAAAAAATCACATAAAAGAGTCTTTACTGTAGGTAGCCCTTCAGTCACAAGGCGCTAAAGTAAGACTTATCATGCTTATGTTTGATATGTGTAACTGCATCTGCATGTCAGCAGCAATATCACCCTGTGGCCCAAGATTGATTGCCTACTGAAGCTAAGAAGGGTTGAGCCTGGCCAGTACCTGGATGGGAGACCTATTGGGAAAACAAGGTTGCTGCTGAAAGAAAAGTTAGCGAGGCCAGCAGGAGTTGCTATGTGGGTCCTAACGCCCCAGTATAGTGAAGGGGACACTGTACTGTAACTGTCACGGTCACCACCTCCTTCACTACATTTCCCAGCATCCTCCTTGGCCCACAACTGCGCCTTCTTCACAATCACCTGCACCTGTCAGCAATTTCCCTCGTTATCTTCAACATAAAACCACTTACCTTGTGTTCCCTCGTTGTCTAGTCTCGTTTTACTCTAGTGTGTGAAACCTGAGGACCTTTATCTCCCGGGTCTACTCCTACGTTCATCTCCAGCGCTCATCTCCAGCGCTCATCTCCAGCATTCATCTCTAGCGTTCATCTCCAGCGTTCATCTCCAGCGTTCATCTCCAGCGTTCATCTCCAGCGTTCATCTCCAGCGTTCATCTCCAGCGTTCATCTCCAGCGTTCATCTCCAGCGATCATCTCCGACGGTCATCCCCTACGTTCTTCTCCAGTGTCTGTGTCCTGTGCTCTCCTGTACCTAGTGTTGACCATTTACCTGTTTGTCTGCCTATTTGCTGCGAATAAACTCCATCACCTGTTTCTCTGTATCTGGGTCCTCTGTTTCGTGACAGAAGACTAGACCCTGACCCTGATTGCAGCAAAATGGACATTCCTGCTGTTAACCTGCTATGCCTGGAGCAGAAGGACCGCTCCCTGGAGTCTCACACCAGGGATTTCTTGGAGTTGACGTGCCTAACGCACTATCCTGACTGCACGCTGTGCGTGTTCTATATGCCAGCCTCAGCGAGCGGTCCCGAATACGCCTCCCAGGGAGCGGTCCTAATGAAGATTTAGCCGCATGTGTGGAGTGGGTGTTGGTAAACAAAAACTCGGCTTTCACCCCTCCACCAAACCAGAGTCTCGTTCCATTGAGTCCGACCTTCCAGGGTCTCATCCCGCCCAGACCACCCGTCCAGAGTCTCGTCCCGCCGAGACCACCCGTCCAGAGTCTCGTCCCGCCGAGACCACCCGTCCAGAGTTCCTGTCCTCATCCAGATTTTAGAGGAAATAAACTTAATTGACTTCGACACTTAAGTACCCTGTCTTTCTCCGACTCTTCACGTCATGTCTGGCGAGCCTTAGTTTCTTCACGTCAGTCCTGCCTAGACTGAGTTTCTTCGCGTCAGTCCTGCCGAGCCTGAGTTTCTTCACATCAGTCCTGCCGAGCCTGAGTTACTTCACGTCAGTCCTGCTGAGTCAGTCTGCCCATTTGCTTCAAATAAACTCCATCACCTGTTTCTCTATCTCCGGGTCCTCTGTTTCGTAACAGTAACAAGCACCATCCTTCGGGTGAGACATTAAGCCGAGGTCCTGACTCTTTGTGGTCATTAAGGGTGTGTTCACACCCTTTGGTTCGATTAAAACAAACCCTGGTGTGATTGCTCTGTTTGTGTGGTTCATTTGTGTGAACACTGCCATCCGAACCCTGGTGCGCACCAAACAAGCTGACCGAGACTGACTGAAAAGATGGGTCTCGGTCCGCTTCCAAACGAACTCTGGTGCGGTTTGAATTAAATATGAACGCAACACGGACCAAAGACATGTAAACAAACCCAAACGGGACATGATGTAAGAAGATGCGGCCCTAAAAATGACAGAATGTTCAAGCATACCTGTTTAGTCGCAATGTTCCCCATCACAGTTCGATACAGGCATCAGAACCGCATCTCCTTGCATCAGATCTTCATTTGTGTGTGTGACGGAGGGATTCCTGCTGCTGTTGCGACTTCTTTACACATTTTATAAGCTCTTTGCGAGTCCTCAAGTAGGCTACGCACATACAATGAGCACATTTGTCCCAGTACACAGCATTATTTTGGATGTTCGTAAGTTCTGTTGTGAACTAAACGTCATAAAGCTGACCAATCAGGTTGTGAATATGTCCCTATGCCTTTAGGTCAGGGTTAAAAATGCCAATGTGAACGCTAATTGTTTTTTTTTCACCACAAGTGTGAACACACCCTAAAAATCCCATGGTACTTCTCATAAAATAATAGGGGTGTAACCCTGGTGTACTGACCAATTCCATCCACTGGCCTTTATCAATCATGGCCTCCTAATAATCCCCATCCATTGAATTGGCTCATTGAATCACTCTCTCTCCTCTCCACATATAGCTGGTGTGTGGTGAGTACACTGGCGCCATTGTACTGTTGCTGCCGTCGCATCATCCAAGTAGATGCTGCACACTGGTGGTGGTTGAGGAGAGATCCGCTGATATGATTGTAAAGCACCTTGTGTGTACAGTAGTACATAGTAAAACAATATATAAAAGCCTCCTTCATTCATTCAACTGAAACAAAAATAAAATGTATGACTGGAAAATGTATCTTAAGCTAATAACATTGCCTAGTCCAAGCTAGTCGTTAGCCACAATAGACAATCTTACAACATCAAAAACAGTTACCTGCTGGTCAAGGAGGGGGTCCATCACATTTTTGGATCATGGTCTCGGGACAATAACCAGGACCAGCTAATAACCAGTCAATAATGGACCAACTAACTAGCTAGAAAACAACTAAAATATTAGCCTCTCAGCCGAACTTAAACTGCATTTTCCAGAACGGTATTGACTCCTATTTAACTAAGTATGTCTCTAAAAAGAATATATTTGTTGATTTAATTGTCAGGCTACAGAACTATGAAATTATTTTCTCAATTGCAAAATAGATTTATTTACCTAGCCATACAGTGTTGGGGAAACTACAAACCTGTCATAATTTGAAGAAATTAAACTAAAGTCAAGCTAATGCTTTGATAAAAGTAGTTAGCTACATTACAAGCTGGGAACAGTTGTTTAACACTTAAGTTATTAGGGGGGGAAAAATGTGTTATGTAAAAAAGTAAAAACCTGTCCTATATAATTTATAATTTGAATCAGGGTGACAGAATAAAACTTGAACAGTTAAGTTTATAATAAATATTGCACCTAATTTACATAACCGAAAGCATAACACATTGTATAGACTGTTTTATTATTTCCTCGGCTTGCAAATTAAAAACAGTGAGGTACAGTGCTACTCATTGAATGAAGTTCCTTGTTACTAGAAAAGCTACATTATTAAAGGGGTGATTGATTGCGATTTCACTTTTTTCATTTTAAAACCAGAGGCAGCAGTTGTTGTAAGTAAGCCACAACCTGTAAGTAAGACTTAATCATTTTAAATGTATTTGCACGTATACTTTCAGACGTAATGTTTTAGTTTTGTCGAGGATGTAAACAAATGCCAGCGCTGGCTTTAGTAGCCATTAGTTATGCTATTTCGTGTATCTATGACAAACGCGTACAAACATTTTGGACCTGAATTTGTAATTATGTACTGATTTTGTAAATGTATTTTCCATGTAGCCTACTTTATGACGTAATTTTTCGATTTGATCAAGAAAGTAAACCAATGCCAACGCTGTATGTTTATAGCAGCCAGTTATTTCGATGCTATTTTGTGTGTATAAGACAAACGTGTATAAAGTTCAAAAAATGATATGTAATCGCAACTGCAAACTTCAGCTGTTGTTAATCAGTCTACACGTTCTGTTGGCATTTTAACAGTTGCCACATGTAACTTACACCTAAATAAAACGACACACTGAGTAAACTAAGTTTTGTGAATAGATAAACGGTTGTTCATTATATCGATAAAACAATAACTCAAAAAAACGGTATTACTCAGTCATTTATTCAGTTTTAAATGTTTAATCTGGATAAAACCGTATCTCAAAAGCTAACAAGCAGCAGTAGCATTTTCAAGTAACAGTGTATCGAAATTCTTATATAGCCTAATAATAGTAGAATAGAATAGAATAATAATAATAAAAAAATGTACCAGTCAGAAACGTTTTGTAAGAGCCGTGTTTAGGGAGGTTCTGCTTGACTCTCTTCATTGCCGCTTTCTGGGTCTGATTCTGGCTCAAACTGATACGACACTTTTGACACCATTATTTACATTTGACCGGAGCACATGCAACTTTCGGCTGTAAAGGTAATGGGCTTGTTGTTTCCGGACAACGTGCGCTACGCAGTTTAGCCAATTACAACACACCGGCTCAAATAACCAATCTGAGACCATGCCTGTTTCTGAGGGAGTGGTTTCATAGAATCAGGAAGTCAACCAGTCGTTCAAATGACAGAGGAGAAAGCGGCTTACAATAAAGCTGAAATTTATGAAAAATAAGGCTTTTAAAAAAATAAATAAACACGAAGACATGTTATATTGCAACCCATAAACACAATCATGCAAAGAAAAAAAGCAGTAAACCACCCCTTTAAGAAAATAAATGAACTGCTGTCATGCTGCTGAAAAATGTAGTCAAGTTACAGTAGTAGTGTCACTACTTGAAGTTAACTACCCCCGTGTAAAGTTCTCCTTTGAAGTACCATTTAAAAGAAATCCATTGTTTTTAACTTTCGAAACACCAAAAAACCTGAATCAGAGTCATTTGGCTCTTGGCTTAATTAGCAGGGTCATCGCAGCCTGCACCTCCACTGAAACACTGTCACTTGATGCAGCTAAAAAGGGAAGATGAGGACAACATCCACAGCATTCCGGAGGAGGGTCAAAAGCTCCGGTGCCTCCATCTGTGCACTGGATCCAATTTAAAGCAAATCTACGGCTACAGTTCTGCTGGAAATGTCTTATTGGGTTCCCCAGCTAGTGTGGAGGGCAGGGCTTCAGCAGACAGCAGCTTGTGTTTATAGTGGAGGACACATAGGGGGGTGTGATACGGTCCCTGTGCTGGAGCGGCATCTGGGTAGAAGCTGTTTTACAAAGACGTAACACAGCTACGCTATTGCAGGATGGGGTTGTGGAAGGCAATGGTCTGTTAATGCACACTGCTTGCTATTTCTCAGTTGCAACTCTATGAAGTCGGGACATTACAGAGTCCTCATTCAAAGATGAGAAGCCTGCTTGGCTTTATTGGTTATGTCTTAACAGGAGAGGTTATATCGAAGGAGATTAATACAAAAAGACACAGAACACAGCTGTAACAAGCAACTGAGGCCTTTTTTATCTGTCAAAAAATACACATGTAATTATAATCTGTAATGTAATGTAATTATCACTTCCCCTGTCAGAGAATTATGTTACTGAGCTAAACATCACACAAAACACACAATAATAGCTCTGCGTCACTTTGTTTGCACATTAAATAACTAAACTCTTATCCATTTGGCAGACACTTTTATCCAACTTGCTATGCATTTGACATTCCCTGGGAACTGAACCCATGCTAACTAGTCACACCTTGACTCGATGATTTCAAATTGGAAAGTTGTTCTGGGTTTAATTCTGCTTTCTTAAGACTGGTTATTCAGAAATAATGCCATTAACTTGTTAGAAAAGTTAGGCTTGAAAAAGCCTAAGAAAGCCTGACCGTAAAGTTTGAAGTAGATTTTAAGTAAGGACATTTTAAGTTTTAAGTTTAAGCAGTTTCAAAACCAAAATTGCCAGTAAATTGCTGTACATTTTACAGCAATTTGTTACAGTGTACTGTAATTTTGTAATAGGAATATTTCTTAAGTATTAGTATGTTCTTCCTTGCAAAATAAAATGTAAAAAAATAAATAAATAAAATAAATAAATAAACATACATATATATAGTATATATATATTAGCATGTTACATATTGCTTTAAATTTAACTGAAAAGGTTTTTTTTTTCTTCTTTTAACAGGTCTTTTTTTCTATTTTGGCTTTGATATGATATAAATACAAAAGCCAATTAAATAATTTTGCACATTGCATGTTGTCTTTATAATATAACCCTTAATGTTTATCGCACACAGCATAAATGGTTCTAATACATAGACAAATATGCAGCTGCTTTGATATTTTAGGAATGAGGTTGTAGGGCATCAGAAAGTAAAAAAACAAACAAAAAAAAAAACACTTTTAGTTTCAATTCTTATTATACAGTAAATAGGGCACATCATTTAATTTAATTCATACTTTGTTTTGTGGTTTCCTTTTGAGATGGATGGATGCCCATTAATAAATACCCACCTCTTAAGCCAGGGACACACTTAACGACTGCAAGGCCGATTATGAATGAAATTTGATACTTACGACTGATCATGCCCAAATGCACAGAGTCAGAGACGGTTGCGTTCAGTCGGTGTTTAAAATCTGCTCAAGTCATTGGAAACAGTCTGTAAGTGGGTTCAGTTCAGTCTTAGAATGTTTCAGCTAGTCATTAAGTGTGTCCCTGATATTATTGGATAAAAGCATTATACTGTATGCATCTTTAATGCAAAGTTTTAGTTTCTCTTTTTTTTTAAATCCCTAACTACTACTCTAAAGTCTTAAGTTTACTTCTACCTCCGTCTATCTAAAAGAGAAATCAATGGTGCTTGGCTTGATTAGAACACATCCACCCCTGCCTGAGACTTAAGTCACTCAAAAGCTTGACATGAGTCAATACATGCCAGTTTCCGGTTCAGTCTACTGATTACTGATTAGAGGGAACTGCCACTATTTTTGGCTGATGGGAGTTCTTTAAATCAAATTCCAGAGCTAGATAAATTCTCTGAGTGACGCAGTCATATGTGGCCTGGTAGGAACTGTGAGCAGAATCCAAAGGACCAGATCTGAGGCCCGCAGCTGAGCGCTGATTGAGTGAGCTCTCACGCTGTGAATCTCCCACTAGCAGCATCCTCTCTACTGTGTTTAATGTTGCCACTAGACTTTACGACACTAGCAAAGAGACAATGAGGGCTAAAAACAAATCTTCATGTCACAGTTCCATCTTGCTAAGAGAGAAACAGACAGACAAAGACAGAGAGATATTGGATGTCCCTGATGAAAAGACCAGCTTAGACCAACAAGAATTTCTATGCTGGTCTAAGATGGACGTATATTTTGAAAACTATATTCAGGAACATGTGGCGACCTGTAACAATGTACAATAAGGAAAAGAGAAAATGTCCAATTAAATATATCCTCACTTCTGACCCACCCTACAATACAGAGGGCGACTGGTTATCACAAGAGGATAATAGGGTCATTGGCCTAGATCGTTATTAATTATCTCCTCAAAAGAGGGACTCAATTTCCTTTATCTTTTTCATCCGCTTGTCTGTTAACCATGAAATCATCTCATTTGGACCTGCTGCACATTAAATTAACCTTATCCTGGTTTGACAAAGTGCTGGACAGGTTATTCTAATATTTTAAGTGCTACACATGCCTATTCAAACTGAATTTATGGAAGGTGGTAATCGCATTAGAGGTCACTGACACCTTAAAGGTCCCATATTGTACAACTTTATGAAGTTTTATTTTAGGTTTTAATGTCCTTAAGAATATATTTGTGGTATAAGTATCAAAAACCATCTCAATATATTTGTACAGCTCCTTTCTCAGTCTACTTAATATTCATGAGCCCCTCTTCTGATTGGCCTGTTTTTTTCTGAGTGACCCACCATTGGAGGGGAAGGTGACTGAAGGTGGTGACTGAGTAAGTCTGACATCACATTTATACGGAAGTCACATCAGCTTGTGAAAAGGCATAGCTACTTTATGCAGGCTGTGTGCATTTGTCTGTGGATTGACTGTTTTGAAACTTATATGGTAGTTGCATAGCCCCTAGACCTCTGTTATCATTAAAAAGGCCAGGAAATTTCAGTTTTGACAATATGGGACCTTTAAGCAGTGAGACAACACATTATGTTGAACATGTGTCTCTATTACCTGTACAATCTACATTCAGAAGAGGAATTAGAACTTGGCTTTTAGAAATGTTTGCATGTCAAGAAACGTCCTGGTTGCATATGCAACCCACCGTTCCCTGAAGGAGGGAAAGGAGGACGTAGGCAACGTCGACTGAATGGGGATCGCGCCAGAGAGCCAATCGTCTTCGAGTACTATTGAACGAGCCAATGGAATAGGCGTGCGTGACGCCCTTTTTTAACCCTCTGAGGTCGACTATCGCGCCTGCTTTTTTTCTTATCAGTCCAAAAGAAACTCAAAATACTCTGTTGATTTTGATCTTACATATTAAGTGTTGTACATCATTAGATCCTGATAGGTGTCTATTTTTTTTGTGGATACTCACAATAAAAACAAAGTGTTGTGCTTTTCGCCAAATAAAGAAAACCAAACATGATGTGCGTTCTGCCTTCTCTCTGTCAGTTAAGTCCATTCTGAAACACGGCCGAAAATTAACTGTAATTCCGCGAATACTTGTCAAACAGGCACAAGTGTTTTTCCATACTTGTCATAGAGGCACGAGTGTTTTTCCATAATGAAGCTTGAACTCTCTTCTTTTAAATGAATTAATTTATATAAAAAAACAAATATTCTCAGTTTATGTAATCTGTATGAAAAGAGAGAGATGTCAGTCTTTTTCTTTCCAGCTCATTATACCTAATTACGCGTTAATGTGCCACGCCCACGGAGAGCGTGCAGTATTCAAACGTAAATGATCTAAGGCAAGCCATTCAAACATGCCAACGCCCACCAGCTGGATTATAAAACACATCGTGTTTAGTAAGTATCTTACTACAGCTGTGTACACAGCGTATCCATACGCTGTGAGGAATAATACTATCTAATAACCCTGGAAAATGTTCCAGAGATGCTGGTAGTTTCATTTCGAGGAGCAACGGATCCAGCTGATGTAGTAAGTCATTTATTCTTAAGTGCTTTGTTCTAATCGCGATATTGAATAGTGGCTGCCTGTAAACCGCAAAAAGACTGTTTAAATATGAATTGCGTGTCTGTGTGTAGGCTAAATGATGAATGAACGGCACAGGCGCGCACTTTTTGTTTACTACTGTTATACAGCGCGTGTCTGTGCCGTTTACTCTCGCACATATATTAGTAAACGTTATGTTTACATGAACACATCCAAACTATATTGCTATAGCCTACTAAGATGAGTAAAAATAGACTGAAATATGTTGAAATAAAATGTCTGTATAAGCAACAGCTAACAATATGTACAAGCTGTATAAGCTAACAATAGGGAGGTAACTAGTAGAAGACACATATGAACTTGGCAGATGACCGGCAGTATGACATATGGAATGTCACTAGGGTGGCTCCAGCCAAAGATGGAGGAGACTCACCATACAGTGACGGCAGAGAGACTCTGCCGAGGGAAGACACGGGCTCGCCGTAGGGAGGCGTATCGTGGAAGAATACACATATGGGATCACCATAGGGACCACAACATATGGACCCAGCCTAACACAAGTTCCACACTGCTTACGAGTGTTAGGCCTAACACCAGACGTTCCGCACGTCCGACACCGGAGGGGTGTGGAGGAACTCAACAGGGTTCGGATAAGGGAACTCAACTGGAGTAGAATGGCGCATGTATTCAGTCCATAAGAGGGGAATGGCGCAGAAAGGCAACGCTTTGAACCGGGCTCACGGTGGAGTCCATTGGAAGCAGCGGTTCAAATCTAGGTGTCGCCCAGCCCCCATCTCTAGAAAATCTGTCAGCAAAGCACTCTGTCAACGCCCAGGCGGAGCACACACTCATCAAAGAGGAGCTCAACACCTAAGTGGACATGAGCATCTCGGAATTTTTCACCAAGATGAAGGCAGCCACCATTCAGTGGGCCAACTTCGCATGGAAACAGCCTTCCCTCTCTGCTGATTTCCTAACAGATAAGAGCTGGTCTGAGGTCTAAGACTTGCGTTCTGTACACATAACCCACAATGAAGAGGACGGACAGAGAAAACCAGGGCTGGGTCTGCCTCCTCCAGGGCAGCGCTTGCAGGCTCACCACCTGATCCCATTAGGGAGAGGTAGGAACCTTGGGCACAATCCAGGCCGGGGTCTCAGCTCGTGAGAGTTAGCAGACCCAAACTCCAGGCACAATTCGTTGACCGAAAGCGAGCAAGTACCTACCCTCTAGTAGAGACCATGCCAGCAGGAGAACTGTTTTAACAGAATTTTTAACTCACTGCGTGCAGTGGCTCAGAGGCGGTCTCTGCAGTGCAGTTGCACCAGAGATAAGGCCCAAGAGGATAAAGAGGGCCACAAGAACATTACCTTGCTCCCTCAGGAACCCGACGATCAGGACGTGCTTCCCATGCTTCTGCATCATGATGTGCGTCAAGAACACAGAGGCAACATCATTTTGAGGGTGGAGGAAAACAGCCTACTCCAACCAAATTCGCAGGAAAGAGAACACTGAAATGATCGAAAGCTTTCAGGATCTCCTCACGGAGAGAAGACTCACTCAACGAATAGGTTCCACTTCTAATGCGTAAGAACACTACCTCTTTGCAGGGGGTGCTAGCAGAAGTGATTGAAACTACCACATGTTCCTGCAATAGCCACCTGATCCTCCACGTCCAGTGTAGGACCAGCCCGGAATCTCCAGGGGTCAGAACGCGGGTGCGGGTGAAAAATGTGTTCAGGAGAAGTCAGGAAGGCTGTCGAGGGGAGCTACGTATGGTTGAGCCAATAAGGGGCAACTATCAAGACCTGCTCCACTCCTGACCTGGCACCATAGGTGCAAGCGACAGGCGCACAAAAGACAGGAGGACTGCTCAAAACTACATGTGAAGATCACTGAGCTTCAGGAGCATTTCTGCTCAACACCTGAGTGTGATGAAATTCACTGAGCTTCAGGAGCATTTCTGCTCAACACCTGAGTGTGAAGAAATTCACTGAGCTTCAGGAGCATTTCTGCTCAACACCTGAGTGTGTTGAAATTCACTGAGCTTCAGGAGCATTTCTGCTCAACACCTGAGTGTGAAGAAATTCACTGAGGCCCCGTCCACACTACTGCGTTTTCGTTTAAAAACGGAGAATTAAAACGAAAACGATCTCCGTCCACACCAGCGTTTTAGCTGCGTATTAGAATTGATCTCCGTCCACATTAAAACGACTGAAAACTCGGATCACGTGACCATTCTCCAACACTGTGCATGCGCGTGCCGGTGTAAACAGGAAACGGATGGACTATTCCTCAGATTTGATGAGGAAGCAAGTAACGTTAGCTACCTCTGCAAAGATTAGAAAATGTCGAAGACCAGAGATTTCTTTTCATGGACCGCCGCTGCACACGGGAATTGTCATAGATCGCTCAAATAATAGTTTGCCTCCGGCGCATGTAGGCAGTTATAGCATTGTAAAATGCAGAATTTGCTTGCACAACAGCTGCTAACAAAGACATCAAAGTCAGTAACGCTTGTAATTCGTTATCCATGTTGCACTCACTAACATCAGCTACGTGGTCCAGGATGTTTTTGTTTGTTTTCTTCCGGTGACGGGACATGTGATGGGTGGCTGACGAATCAGGGAAGGATACGTCATGGGTGATGACACCCAATCATAGAGCCGAGCGTGACCTTCTACGTCATCGTTTCTAAACTCCTCCGTTTTGTCCCGTCTACACTAAAACGCCCTCCGGAGATTCAAAACGAAAAACGGAGCTGCAGCGTTTCTAAACTTCTCCGTTTTGGGTCTTCGTTTTTCCCGTTTTAGTGTGGACGGGAGGTGCAAACGTAGCAAAAGGTCTCCGTTTTTAAACGAAAACGCAGTAGTGTGGATGGGGCCTGAGCTTCAGGAGCATTTCTGCTCAACACCTGAGTGCGATGAACTTCACTGAGTTCCAGGAGCATTTCTGCTCAACATATGAGTGTGATAAAATTACTGAACTTGAGCAGGCGCCAAGCGACAATGAATCGCATAGCCGCTTTTAGAAGGCTCACTGGGGGAACACATTTCTGCAGGCCCCCAGGGCAGCTGAGAGCCAGTGTCTGTCCAACGGGTTGTCCGCTCGGACAGAATATAAACAACTGGCAGGGGGGACGAATCCAGAGAGGCAACAGAGTAACTTTACGGCCCCAGAGTGGTCCCGACCCAGCTGGACCGCCAGGGGATGGAGTCTCCACTGTGCCTGGCCATAACTGTCGTGAGGCTCATCGGCGGCACGATTGAGTAGGCCGGGAAAATAGTGAAGTTCTTTCACTGGAACTCTGTCTCACTTCTCTACACACCAGCCGAACACACTCTCGTTGGAGAGACGTGTTGGACCGAGTCCAGCTCCAAAACTGAAAAACAGATACTCAACCCGTGGGCGAGATTGCTCTCTCCCAGTTGACCTGAAGACCCAACGGGCTATGGAGCACTCGAAGGGAAGGACTTTGTACTGATACTTCGAACCCTCACACGCAACACACAGGATGGCCTGCGGTGCGGAAGGTAGAGATCTGAAGCACATGTCATTCAGGTCAGATGTTACGTTGGGCCAAGATGGTCATGACCCACCACCTAGTAGCATGAAGAACGAGTTTACAACTGGACTTCATACCGGCTGGAAGGAGCGGCTATATCAAGTCCTTCGCCAGCAGGACAAGATATGCGCACACAAGTCAGGAGCACTGCTCAACACTAGGTGTGATGAATATCACTGAGTTTTCAGGAGCACGTCTGCTCAACACGTAGTGTGATGATCATCACTGACTTGAGCGAGATGGCCGAGCCTGAGGTGGGGCAGCGAAGTAGAGAGTGTGGTGTTAGTGTGCTGTGCAACACTTACCTGTCTCCACTAGTGGCAGGGGGCACGTGAGAAGGCGGATGACCGGGTCCTCGAACGCACCAAGCCGCCTGCTGGCGAACAAGGGGGAGCTGAGGGGTGTAAGGCTATAAAGGGTCACACACCAACACACAAACAAAGACTCCACCCGATCCCTCACCCAGGGGGAGGGAGTGATCGGCAAGAGGAGGCGGCTTGCCCATAGGCTTTGTAAAATCTGCCATTCAGAACGGACGAGAACTCACAGGCCTTCGGGGGGGAAGAGGATCCTTCCAAAAGGCAGCGGCTGCCAGACACAGGTGCACCTCTGTCGTGACAGACCGCTCCAATTGAGGGACAGCCTTGCAACCATAGTTTGAATTACAGGGGGTACTGGGGGGTACTATACCCCCCAATGAAGACCCAGTACCTCCCAAAGGGACAGAAATATCAGTTTTGGGGGGGTCAGATAATTTTTTGGACATTGTGAAAAAATATAATTAGAGTTACAATAGGCTACAAGTCAACTCCTATTTTCACTGTAGGAACATTTTAATGTAAAGCGTTTTCAGACACCCCTATTGTGGACCGTACCATTTTTAACCACCGTGGCTAGAAGCAACGGAGATAGAGAACGGTTTGCTGCTGACGTGCATGGATAAATGTAAGTGTCTAGCTGAAGTCTAGCTTGTTGATTTTACAACCTTCATTTATTAACGTGTTTTGTTCTTTCATAGCTCATGTCACGTCTTCATACATTGAATTACCGGCTACTTACCTGCTACTTACCCACTGAGGCTAGTTAAGCAGAAAAATGCAATCTCAATTTGATTCCTTTCAATTTATATATTTTTAATATATTTTATAATTTATACATTATATAGTTTTATTATACATTTTAAGTTTGGGGTGAGTATTTTTTGTTTGTTTGTTTGTTTCCTTTTGAAAGAAAATTGTGTTCATTTATGTGCATTTATGTGATCAAAACCACAGTAAAAACAGTAACACTAATGACTGTTTTCTGTTATTATATTTTATTATTTATTCATGTGATGGCAAAGCTGCATTTTTAGCAGCCAATACTCCAGTCTTCAGTATCACATAATCCTTAAAAATAAGTGGTAATATGCTGTTTTGATATTCCAGATTAATTTCTTATTATCACAGAAAATAACTGTTCTGTTTACCACAATAGTGTAATTTTTCAGGATTCTATCAGAGTTAAAAATAACAGCATTTATTTGATTTACTGTGTGGGTTTTGTATCTTGTTCCTTGTTCTTGTCTGTCATGTGATTCCCTGATTGTCATGTGTTCCTGCCATGTGTCATGTGATCCAGCCATTTGTTAATCGTCTGATCATTGTTCACAGGTGTTCCTTGTCTTGTAATTAGTCTTTGTATTTAAGCCCTCATGTTTGCACTGTGTCTTAGGGGGCTTTTACAATGGGCTCGTTTGCTGCGGTCCGAGCCCGGGCGCGATTGTTCCCGGCGCCCGCCGCAGCGTTGGTCTGGTTTCACACTCAACTTGATTCTATCGAAATCTGGTGCGTTTGCGTGCATCTTACGTCATTGCGAACGTTCACAGCGCATGATAGAAAACACGACGCAGGTCAATATATTGTGTTTTTTTATTAATTTGGTGCTATTATGCATAGCTGTACAACGCAGGTTAACTGTGTGTGTGTGTGTGTGTGTGTGTGTGTGTGTGTGTGTGTGTGTGTGTGTGTGTGTGTGTGTGTGTGTGTGTGTGTGTGTGTGTGTGTGTGTGTGTGTGTCGCATAAGCTATCTTTCCGCTGCTTGCAAATGGACTATTTTGAGGAGACAGTGGATTTCAATTAATTTGTTGCCCTGATTGCACGCACTATGCGCGAAAACACTGCAGACTCACTCTTGCTCGTATCCAAGGTAAATCTTCATCCCTTACGTGTGTTTTATTTAACTAAATACATCAAATGCATGCGCAGGATACTTTACTTCTTGAAGAAGTGCGCACCCGAGTCCGTGTTGCTTTCACATACACGCGAACCGCAGCACGGTTCGGGAGCAACCGAACTCAGACCACCTCCTCCAGGTAATCTCGGGTTCGGGACCCAGTGCGCACCCGGGTCCACATGACAGCGTTCACATTAGCGCTTTTTCATGCGAACTGTTCCCCCGTTCCGAACTAAACTGCCAGTGTGCAAGCCCCCTTAGTCTAGTATTGAATTTTTGTCCAGGTTCTTGTTCTTAGGGTGCTTTTACACTGGGCTCGTTTGCTGCTGTCCGAGGCCGAGTCCGATTGTTCCCGGCGTCCCCCGCAACGTTGGTCTGGTTTCACACTCAACTTGATTCTATCGAACTCTGGTGCGTTTGCGTGCATCTTACGTCATTGCAAACGTGCACGGCGCATGATAGAAAACACGACGCGGGTCAATATATTGTGTTTTTTATTAATTTGGTGCTATTATGCATAGAGTAAACAACACAGGTTTACTGTGTGTGTGTGTCGCATAAGCTGTCTTTCCGCTGCTTGCATATGGACTCTTTTGAGGAGACGGTGGATTTCCATTAATTTGTTGCCCTGATTGCACGCACTATGCGCGAATACACTGCAGACTCACTCTTGCTCGTATGCAAGGTAAATCTTCATCAATTATGTGTGTTTTATTTAACTAAATACATCATAATCGGCTAAAACGCATGCGCAGGTTACTTTATTTCCTGAACAAGTGCGTACCCGAGTCCGTATTGCTTTCACATACACGCGAACCGCGGCACAGTTCGGGAGCAACCGAACTCAGACCACCTCCTCCAGGTAGTCTCGGGTTCGGTACCCTAGTGCGCACCCGGGTCCCATGACCGCGTTCACATTAGCGATTTTTCATGCGAACCGTGCCCCGTTCCGAACTAAACTGCCAGTGTGAAAGCCCCCTTAGTTTTATGCCTTGCCATGCCCTTGTTTTAGGTTTTTTTTAGGTTTTGAATTAAAGTTGCATTTGGGTTCTCAACCAGCTTGCCTCCAGTGGACCTCATTCATAACATACATAAGCTTTCCAAATTATTTGTCAACAAAATCATTATTTGTGAAGTTGTAGTCAAAATCCACTTAGCTTAAAAAAACACTTGAATTTATTTCAAAATCACTTTTATGAAGTTGCCTAAACCACTGAACAACATGGGAGAGTATACTTAACATAGAGGGAAACCTCAGACTACAAACACAAATGGATTTTTTTTAGGCTTCTGCCAGCACCACTAGTCCTAAAAAACAGGGGACACCAAGGAGGCAAAATCAATTTATCAATGAACTCTCTATTGCCCAAGTCATCTTAAAAAGCCAAAGCAATTTAGGAACACTTTGTTCTCTCTGAAAGATCTCTTGCTCAGAGGCCAGCTAATCAAATGTCTGAGGAGTCTATCTTCAGAGTCAGTGGTCAAGCTCTCTGCACACTTAAGGCGGGAGGAGGGGAGAAGATCTCTAAGGCTTCATTAATATATAGCTACCCAAGGCATATGGCCCTCTGGACATGGCTGAAATCATATCCGTTTGTCTTCGGGGACAGGCATTTATTCATTCGCACCTTAACCTGCTGCAGCAGAGCATGCCCTCCAGAGGGACCATCAACCATGAAGTTCTTTTCACACACAGCCACATTATATTTCTGCATTATATACTTATATCTCGCTCCCTCTCTCTCTTTAACCCACTCACAAACACAAATGCTCGGTTCCAAACAAGCTGCCTACGCGTACAGGATTTTAAGGCATCATATGTTCCACAACACAGACATTTTAATTATGCTGCCTGCTAAGATACTTTGTTTTACCAGTGCGTGCATCATTCACAAAGAAGTTAATCCCAGAATGCATTATGAAAATCACAGTTAAAAAAAATAGAAGGTACATTAGACTGCTGTCACTTTAAAACCTGCACGGTTCCTATATACTCACACATTTGATTTTGCCCCAACTGTTAACGTTCACTTAAGACACAACCGTCTGTGTTTATGTAAACCGTATATGTATTTGACAGTTTAATTGCGATAAGACATGAAAGAAAACAAAACTTACTGTAGTTCAGTGCTCCCTACTGTGTGACCACCTGCTTTCTATGTCTACACTTCGGGTGTGTGCGCACATGACAGTGTATGTCATTGTGCGAGTAAAATCATTTGAAAGTCTAAATTGGCAACACATGCAAATAATAAACTTTTGTGATGAAGAAGAACAGATGAAAGTAAGACACTACCCGCACCCGAAAAAAAATGAGTCAGTGTGGGAATTTTTTTGTATTCTGTAAAAAAAGTGACACCCCAGACTGCAGGAAGTGCCGATCAACAGTAAGGGGGCACTTTTGGTGCGCACCCGGGTTCGATTGACGTAAGAGTTCGGTTCGTTTGGATGATGTGAATGCTGTCTTCCGAACTCGGGTGCGCACCCGCAAATCGTACTCGGGTCCATTTAAAAAGGTGGTCTGGGGTACGGTTCATGTGAACTCGGGTACGGTTCGCTGCTGATATGAATGCAATCGAACCAAACAGCAGAAGTGAACCGCTATTGATGACGTATAATGTATAATGTGGTCGACAGGACAGTCGTCAGTGCGCGCGCACGTGTGTGTGTGTGACGTGTGTGTATACACTTAACTTGATGAAAAGCGGGATTGACGCACTGCAAGCAGAGAGATGATTTATGCTTGCCTCCACAAAAATTGTCTTCGGCGGACTGCCAGCTGTCTTTGAAACGATTTTAGTACTTTTGCGGCAGAAAGACGCAAGTTTGTTTCTGTATCTTTTCTTTGAAAACAAAACCAAAGGTTAAAAAAAAGAAGAACAAATGTGAAGCAAGCAATTCTATCCATTTTGACGCCTTTTCATTCATAGTGGCGCCTGTTACCAAGCAACACGATTACGCGCCAGCTGCAGCATGATGACGCAAGCGTACCATGGTTCGGATACAAATAATATAATGTGAACACAGTCCATCGGGGGCAGGGGGAGGAGGGATCAATTGAACTCGGGTTCGGAACAGGCAATCGAACCAAGTGTGAAAGCTCTCTAATATAATGTGAACACAGTCCATCGGGGGCAGGGGAGGGGGGAGCAATCAAACCAAGTGTAAAGTTCTTTTTGTACAGCTATGTGTCACAGTTATGTTTGGGTTAGTTTGTTTTCATTTGTCTGCTTGTATTCACATGTCACGTGTCATCTTCACTGGCATCATCAGTTCAGATGTATCACCTGTGTTTATTTAACCCTCTGAGGTCGACTATCGCGCGGGCGCTTTTTTTCTTATCAGTGCAAAAGAAACTCAAAATACTCTGTTGATTTTGATCTTACATATTAAGTGTTGTACATCATTAGATCCTGATAAGTGTCTATTTTTTTGTGGATACTCACAATAAAAACAAAGTGTTGTGCTTTTCGCCAACATGATGCGCGTTCTGCCTTCTCTCTGTCAGTTAAGTCCATTCTGAAACGCGTCCGAAAATTAACTGTAATTCCGCGAATACTTGTCATAGAGGCACGAGTGTTTTTCCATAATGAAGCTTGAACTCTCTTCTTTTAAATGAATTAATTTATATAAAAAACAAATATTCTCAGTTTATGTAATCTGTATGAAAAGAGAGAAATGTCAGTCTTTTTCTTTCCAGCTCATTATACCTAATTACGCGTTAATGTGCCACGCCCACGGAGAGCGCGCGGGTATTCAAACGCAAATGATCTAAGGCAAGCCATTCAAACATGCCAACCCCCACCTGCTGGATTATTAAACACATCATGTTTAGTAAGTATCTTACAACAGCTGTGTACACAGTGTATCCATACGCTGTGAGGAATAATACTATCTAATAATCCTGGGAAATGTTCCAGAAGTGCTGGTAGTTTCATTTCGAGGAGCAACGGATCCAGCTGATGTAGTAAGTCATTTATTCTTAAGTGCTTTGTTCTAATCGCGAATATTGAATAGTGTCTGACTGTAAACCGCAAAAAGACTGTTTAAATATGAATTGCGTGTCTGTGTGTAGGCTAAATGATGAATGAACGGCACAGGCGCGCGCGCTTTGTTTACTACAGTTATACAACGCGTGTCTGTTCCGTTCACTCTCGCACCTATATTAGTAAACGTTATGTTTACATGAACACATCCAAACTATATTGCTATAGCCTACTAAGATGAGTAAAAATAGACTGAAATATGTTGAAATCTTATGTTGAAGTCTTCCCTCTTGGCTCTCAATGAAGGCGTCGCATTTTCTCTCCCTCTCCCTCCCCTTACCTCTCCTGCTTTGCTTCTTTCGTCACGTCTAATGTCTTGTACTTTGAGAGACACTCGCTACACTGCTCTCCAAAACCAAGAAATTATGGATTTGATCAACTGGTCCCTCAACGCAATTGACACCATCTTCTCGACGAGAAGCTTGGGTTCGGGGAACCTGACTGCCCTGCCGGGACGTTCGCAGCTGGCTACACGATGGACGCGTGGGAGAGGTGGCGGGTCGTGTGTCTGGCGGCTCTTTCCGTGGAGGACATTGAAGATATCTACCTATTCGGAACCATGATAACAGGTCTTCTGCTGATTGGATTAGGCATTGCTCTGGTTTGTCGAGGAACTAAGCAGACGGTGACAGCTGTCAAAAGCCCCGCAAGGCTGCCCATGATGAATGAAGCGGTGGGCAGAGCTGTCAGCACTCAGACTGGGTCTATGAACCACAATATGGATAACATCATGGAGAAGCTCACAGCTTTGCAAAGGCAAATGGACCGTTTCAGAGACCAAAATGGACCAGAAGAATAGCCTGTATAAATTGAATGTGGCTACTCGCCCCAAGACCAAACAATCCCAATCTTATCTGTTTCGGCACCCCCCAACCAGCACTGGCCTTTGCCAAGGCCGCTGCTGGAACAACAGCTCTCCCGGAAGAGCGCTGCAGTGAACCGCTCTTGCGTTCCTTCCCCGACTCCTCAGACACCTGGGGCCTCATGTACAAAGACTTGCGTTGAATTCATACTAAAACATTGCGTACGGACAAAGCTGTAAATGTGCGTACGCACAAAAAAAAAACAGATGTATGAATCTCTGCGTACGAAGGATCCCACGCATATTCTCTTTGTACATCCCAATTAACGTAAAAATGAGCGCACATGCACGAGCACAACGCCCCACCCAGTCTCCTCCCTTAATTAAATACATTTAAATATGGAAATGAGTCCACTTTGGCAAAAGAAAGGAGTAAGAAAATGGCTAAAGCAAGCGGCAAGAAGCGAAACTTTACAGAAAGTGAATCGGAGGTGCTACTATCGGAGGTAGAAACGAGAAAAACAATATTTGGAACTTTGTCCTCCGGAATTTATAACAAAAGGAAAAAATATGAGTGGGAGAGTTTGGCTGATGCCGTCAATGCGGTGGGATCTGAAAGTCGCACTGTAAATGACCTTAAAAAGAATTGGTCTGATATAAAGGTGGACGTTAAATGGAGAACTGCTGTGCACCGACAAAGTGTGGGCAGAACAGGCAGTGGTAAAGGGGTCGATGAACTTACACCCTTTGAGCAGAGAGTTGCCTCAATTATGGGTGACACTTTACTCTCTGGAGTAGTATCTGCTGCTGTGGGAGACTCGGATTTACTACAGGACTGCCACGAAGGTAACCAATATTATCTGCACATTTATTGAATGGAAATGTTTCCGATTCACATATGCAAATTCTTCTTCAGATGGCGCCTTTATAGCATTGTGTGTGCAGTCGATCGCTCCGATTACATTAGGAAAACCGGCTATCGCTGCAAAATTGCATTTTAATGTTTGGCTGGTCAACTACATCATATGGGAACCTTATATACCTGGTAGACATGCGGATGATCCCGACCCATACCGCTGGCATTGCGCGGCTCAAAGACTACTGGCTTATTCCTGAGCGGTCTGCCAGTTCCCTTTGGAAAGAACCAGTAGCCAGGAACAAGTGTTGTCAGCACCTGCAAGGGAACGGGTATTGCGTGGCTCCTCGCTGTCTCTCTCTCTCTAGATTCGGACCCAACTCAGCACAGAGCTCCAAGAGGATAGTCCTTGGAAATCTGAAACGGCTGATAAGCCAGTCATCATCCTGGGCCAGAAAATCATTGTGGTCCCTAAAAAATCGTTCTCTTCGGATTCTGCCATAGCAATGTCCTCTAATAAGGCCAAAGCTGCCATTGCCATAGACTAAGGGTTGTATCAATCTGCATATGCTTTTATATGTTCTTACTTAATTGCATAATTGATAGAATATTCCCATAAGGCTCGTGTGACAATATATGTAAATTATTTTATAAATTGCTAATTAATAGCAATGCTTCCCACAGGTGGTAGTGCGATAGACTTGTAGAACAATTCGTTGTGTAATGTTTGCAACTTAACTTCATTGCATGTAAGAGTCGCCAACGGACAAAAACGATGAGAAATGTACGTACGCCAGACATGAAATTGGCGTGGAGGAACGCACATTCTCACGTTAATTTCACTGTTAGTATATCCGACCGTGAGCGTGAAAGCTGGCGTAAGCAAAGATTTTGTGCGTACGCAATATTGATACATGAGGCCCCTGGTGATTGTTGACTCTGCCTGGGACATGATCAAGTTTCTCTCCATGGCAACTTGCTGTGTATCGCTATGACAATCCTGCGGACTGAGGCTCCTAGATTATGGGGCTGGCTTAGCGACTCTCTCCAGGCCTACACACACATGAACTTACACATACACAGATATGCACCTGCCCCACACCCCATCCCACGCCTTCGCCACTTCGTACCCCCAGTCTGACAGGCGGGTCTGTGACCAGCGCCATAATGGCTGCAGGACCTGATGCTGCTTGCCTGGGCTGGACTAACTCCATCCCCCACTCCCAACCGTGTTGCAATGTCTTGTTTGTAGAGTGTACTGTTTATGTGCTAATGTTGCTGAGGTGTTTTTTCCTGTTCCCAGACTGTTCTCCTTACAGGAGCATAGTCTGGGGGTCGCCTTTTTTTCTCCTCACTTCATGCTGTATTTTTCTCAAGTTGGCGCTGATTATAGCAGCCTCGGTAACACCGAAATTACCAAAGCAAATTCCTTGTATGAGCACAACACTACTTGGCAATAAAATTGATTCTGATTCTGATTCTGAAATAAAATGTCTGTATAAGCAACAAACTGCAAATTCACATGTATATGCTAATATATCATACACAATATGTTACAGATTAAATATGAATGTTTAGACAAGATTTTGTGATTAGTTTTGGATAGATTTATAAAGTTTTGACTGTAAAAAAAGACTACTGTCACTTTAAATAGGTACGCTTTTGTTCACCAATTTCTGCTCATAGTTAAATATAATATAGTATGATGTTTTGTCAAAAATAAAGTAGGTATATTGAATCAACTAAGATGTTATAGTAGTGTTTGTTCCAATATTCAAACTAATGAATCCTTACCTTTTTTAATACGGTTGATAAAATGTATACTTTTTACAAAGAAATACACTTGGAATATTGTTAAAATTGTAACCTATTTGTAATTGGTTAAAATTTCTAATTGTAAAATATGTATATATAGATAATTTATTTTGTCCTTGCATTCTTTGGGATCCTGTGACACACCTGCATGTGTGAAAGGCTAATTAATAAGCAGCTCATTATGTATGTGGCACATTATCCGGCCTTTGTCTTCTCAGGTGTGAACACGCCTCCACGCATATTGCCTTTCCAAACAAAAGGTGTCTTATAAAAGTTAAATCAATGTATTGTTTTATGTAAATGATTAGGCAGGATGATTTTCAGATCATTTTGAAGCAAAAATTCTAGGCAACAACACTCATTAGTCAAAAGAATTGTGGACACATATTTAGTATGTGTTTTGTGGCCTTATTTCAGACACTTTAAGTTTTAGTTTTTTTCAATAACCACGCATAAACATTATTCTCTAAAAAATGCAAACATGTACATACATGTTGCTCACATATTACGGTAGCCCCATTTGTGCTATATAGAGTGAATTTACACCTTTGCCATTAACATGTTTATAAATAACTGAAAAAAGCACAAATGTCAGAACATGTCAGAACACCTCAAGGACCCCAAAAACCCCTTAGACCTCAGAGGGTTAATCATCATCATCTGTATCACCTGTTTTCCATTAATCAGTGTCATCTGTGTTTGCATATAAGTCCAGTCAGTCTTTGTCCGATGTCCATTGTATTTAGTGAGTGTTGCTATCTGTTCTGCTGTCCTGTATAATTACCATTAAACCTTTGTGTTGGAATATATCCTTGTCTCCGTCTGCCTTCCAGCAACCACCTGTGACATTATGGTTATAAACTCTCTCTCTGCCTACCTACACTTATTTTGAGTGTGATTGATTCAAAATAAACAAAGCTATAGATTAATTTGAATGAATTTTATTTTCAAAAATGTTAATATCACAATAATATTATGAATTATTTTAACCATGATAATCATGTAGTGAAATTTGTATATTTTAACAGCCCTAACAACATGCTAACATCAATCTTTATTAGAATCAATCAGTGAGTCACCCATTCAAAGCATTTGTGTATGATTCAAGAGTTGTAGTGTGTAGCGTCAATATGTATTATTATCTTTCATTTTTCTTTTATTGTCCATTATACTCTTTTCACACATTTAGTATTTTTCTCTTTTCTATAACCAACATATACCCCAAATGGTCAGAACCAAAAGTATTTTCTTAATGTACATTTAAATGCAACAAATAAAACTCTTAATATATCATTATTCTTTGTTATTGGTAGAATAATGACGTTATGACTAAAACATCCATCTTAAAGCATGCTTTATTTTACCTCCCATCAATCTTTCCCTGGCTGACGTGAGTAATTAGCTTCATGATTGTGGAAAATATTCGGTGCTTCGATCAATGAAAATGGCTCTAATCTGGTGGTTGGGTAACTGCTTGACTAACCGCGGGCAAATTCTCACCCTCATCAACTCTGCTCCTGTCAAAACCTATCACGAAACATGCTTAACTTTAACCAGTTTGCTCGGTCTGTGAAACACATTGCAAGACTGAGAGAAACGCAATGAAATGCAATGGGTAAAGGCACAAGGGAAGATGTATGTTCCAAAAAAATAAAAAAAATAAATGAGGCCTCTTGGACTGATAGGCCTGTGGGCAACAGCCCATTCAGCTCTGTGGTTAATCCGTGAATGCTTTTCCCTCATTCCATGCTCTTTACTCTTAAACACATGAGCAATGGAGGTAATAATGCTGTAAAATTTCCTCTCTGTGGTGGTAATAAAGGGTCGTTAATGTGGGAACACTGATTGGACACTCTGAAGGAGCTCCTTACGTTTACTAATGCTAATGTAAAACTACTTACCATAGTCGGTGTCATAGAAGATAATGAACTTTTGCCAGGTGTACTCCATCACCACTTGGAAGATGACGTCATTTAGGTAGACGGGAGGTCGCACGAAGAGAGTGTAGTCGTCTGGATGGGCGCGACTGGTGGGCGGACAGCTAGAGCGAGGAGTCCCCGCAGGCGCCCTCTGGATGAAGAGGTGAGGGATGTGCATGGCGTCAGCTAAAGACTGCAGCGACCCCGCAGACATACAGCCGATAGAGCTGACCAGTGCTAGGATACCTCTGTTCATCAACTCACAAGCTGTGGGCAACAGAAAGAGAGAGAAGACAGAAGTTTTATAATGACTGACTTAATCTTCCATTCATTTGACTTAGTTTCCCATATCTTCAGTGCAAACATAATAGGCAAAACTCTAAATAACAAAATCATTTGAAAGTAACAAACTCTGAAAAACTATAAAGAAACGGTCGAGTATGATTAGGTATTTGAGAAACTTTATATTTTCGAGGTTTGCTGGTTTTAAGGCCTGTACAAAACATGAAAACCATAAAGTTAACTATAACTACTGTACATTAGGATCCACACTAATGATTGATAACCTTCTGTTAATTATAAGCGCTGCAGTTTTTTCGTCTCTCGTCTGCCACTTTAAATGCTTGAACTATTAAGTCGGTGGATTCTAATTGGCTGTCAAAGTTAACATTTATCAGCTGGGAAAAAAAATCATTCTGAAAGCAATTCCAACAATATTCTTCAATTGTGTCTAGGGTTGGGTACCAAACTCTGTACTTTTAATGTCACCGACCGAATTACGTCGGTACTACTAATTACAGATTCACATGAAATCAATTGGTGCTAAATTTCAGTACCTGAGAACTCATCTGGGCGTGAGATTAAGACTATTTAAATACAAATCCTGCATGTTCTATGTGTCTCTGTGTGAATGAGTGGTGCAGACGTGTGGTTTCATTTACCACACACACTGAAGCACGCGTGATGCTCACTGTGTTTTTCAGCCTCTGCAGTCTCACTATATGAGAACAGGAATGCATTTCCAGTGCCGCTCTGAGAGTCACTGAAGTTCATCAGCATTTAACAGTTTCATTTAAGAAAAACTATTGTTATATCATTAACACATTGAAACTAAAAGGTCTTCACCACAACCTGTCAAAATAAAAGTTTGGTTTAACTCGTTAATATATTACTGTTGTACAGTAGAATTTATACATCTCAATTTATTAATAATAATAACACTAATAATAATAAATGTGATGAAAATTATCAAAAATGATCACACTTTTTCTTCTATGTTGTAATTTTAAAAGCTCAGTAGTGCCGCATGTTGTTTGACAAAAAAAGTTTAATTTCATATAAAATATCAATTAAATTAATGTTTTATGTCTTCATTTGATTACTAGAAAGTACACAACACAGAATTTGTGGAAAACAAAACATTTCATAGAATTTATTACTAAAATGGTTGTTTTTATTAATATTCAAGCATCACAGACAATGGCAGACAAGGCATCTCTGGCAATAACACTTGACTTGACTACAAATGACTTTTCAGTAAATTTCAGAGAAAAGGTACCATTGGGTACCGGCACCGAATTTCATGTACCGGTAAAAATGTGAACTTACCCAACCCTATTTGTGTCATTGTCATTATAGTTGCGGTGTGGACTTCCCTATTCTTATATAATTAGAACGATTATTAAAACTTCATATTTATAGCTATTGTAGAAGATTTTATTATTTAGAAAACAAGTAATTTTGCTATATATTTGGACACAATTATTTCTTCTGTCTGTGACTTTGGATTTCCTCTGTGTATGTGAAAGACCTTGAATGGAATGTTGTTTGCTGCAGAAAATTCTATTCTGAGAAGTCACATGGTAAAAGACCTTTACCCAAAACTATCTATAGGGTGTGTTACCTTCTTTGGAAGAAGAAGTATGTATATAACTCTGAACCAAAATGTACTCGGGGGCGCGCACTGGAAGGCCAGAGGGCCAGAGAGCGTTAGAGCGCCGTTCTATGGAACGGGACGACGTTCGAAAATAAAGTCTAATTATTTCTGGCATCAAAGATCTCTGCGAAGTTATTTTTCAGAAAGATTGAAAACCACAACACTATCAATATTGTCATGGTCATTGGTGTGAATGTCCCTTAGCTGTTTTTTCCAGGCAGGTCAGGTTGGTCTGTTAGTAGGTTTTCAGCACTAACATACCCTTTACCCTCCCAGCTAAAGCATCCAAAAAAAAAAAAAAAAAAATCCCAGATTTTTTCACAAATTTTTTTTCACTCCTACTTAAAATCAATCTGCAGATGACAAGGAAATTGTTCAAAACAAGTTTTAACTTTATTTTGTTTTGATTTTCCTTCTGGGATTTGATCTGGATTTCCCCCTTGGGTTTAAAGTGCAATCAGAATCAACAAGCCAAAAAGACAAGATGGCAGACCCTGCCTTTGTAAACAGTGAAAATGTAACATAATGGAATAAAATGGGTGGATTGAGATTGGGGGATGTAAAAAAAAAGTGTATTGTGATTGTCAAAACATTTGGTGACTAAACAGAATTTTATTAAGTTTAGTAACAACACAATGTTTACATGGTACAGTGATGTTATCATGCTACTGTTTTTATTATAGCTTGACACAAATTTCACAATTTCAATTCAATTCTTGTGATTTGATTCTGATCTCGATTCAATATCGACTCCTTTGGATAAATATTAGGTACAGTAGATACATGTACATTTTTCCCAAGCAATAAATCTCACCTAATGCTATACAGAGAGCACTGTCAGCTGGTATTGTTATTAAAGGTTACAAATTTCAACTCAATTAAATATATAATGCGATTTTTTTATTATAATAACAACGTTATAATATTTTAATGAAATAACTTAAAATACAATAAATATGTAATATAGTACACGTTTAGCAAAATACTCCTCTCTATAGATACTTTTTCTAGCCAAATAACGTGCTATATATGGTCATTAAAATGATTTCCTAGATGATCTGTTCACGTGCTGCTTAAACTGAGGCGCTACAACGACCTGTAACGTCACATTTACAAGCGCCAAGACGGTATTTATTGTTTGAATTTCTAAATAAAATTGACAGAATCTGAGAGCTAAGAATTTGTTTCATATGAAAAGTAACCTTCTCTGTCTTGTCTGTCGGTGTCAATGTCCTCTTTGCTTAGCGATTTTTCTCTGCTTGAGAAAATGGATGTGTGGCGTGAGAGCGTGTGAAAAGTGTCAGTTGCGTGAGTCTGGCAGCCCTGATTAAAGTGCTCTCTACTCCTGTGTTGTGATCTAACAGACACCCGGTAGAAAGTACCTAATTAAGGTACAGCAATACAGTCCAGCAAGAGTCATTTTATGCGAAACCATGCAACTTTATCTACAGATCAAACATAATAATAGTAACATTGAATCATCTTAGAGAGAGTTTCTTCATGTTGACTGTTCTAACCGAACGCGACGCTGTTTGAATGCTAAAGGGAGAATGTCAGCCGCAACGGAGGGAAAGGTTCACGTGAACTCGAATTTAACGACTTATATATTCATTTCTACCTCACATTATACTATAGAATTGCTTCTGAACACTTATATTATAGTGCACACAAACTTTATGGTGCTTTATAATGTTTTTTGTGCCTTTTGTGGGGCTTAAAAATAACACAGAATAGGATTTGGATCCTATTCTAACTCGTCTAACCGATACCCGATCCGGCAAAGAATGGCAGTATCAGAGCCGATACTGATACTGGGTATCGGATCGGTGCATCCCTAAGAGCAACTTGACCGTCTGAGACCACATTAAACCATTTAAGAGCAGCAGCAGCTTAGGCTGGTTTCAAGCAGGTTTCTACAACAGGTAACGGGATATTAAATGAAAGATGCAACTTCTCTGAGAGGTTTTAATCGTTCAAATTGCCTAACAGCTAAATCATGACACAATGTTAGCACTCAAATTAAGCTGCCAGTACTAAAACTATAAAAAAACTAGAATAAAAACAAACATAAATGTAGGTTGTATTTTAATCGACTATTCCGACCTATCCATAAATAAGGTGAGAACATATTTCTCTAGTTCTGCAAATAGATGGAAGTTCCCTTTTGTTCAGACAAGCAACCTTGTAGCTTGCCATCTTGAAGAAATATATATTTTATAGCTCAATCCCTGAGCGTAATCACAGGCTGGCAGCCAAAGGTGGTGGTGATCAATATGTCTTTACCGATGGCTTTAATTACAACTATGCAAATATGATTATTTCCTCTCCACTTAGAGCTTCATTAACAATTCAGCACTTTTAGAGACTCCCATCTGAATAGTCAGGGAAAAAAAACACATTTAGGACTCTATCACAGGCTATGGGGTGTTTATGGAAAAACATACGAGGAAACCAGCGTTCTTCAGTATAAATATATAGTTTTGAAATTTTTATTTGATAAACATTCCATTCTTAAGCACTTACTCACAGGGTTTGCATAAACAGATGTTCATCAGCACTGATGCTACTTTAAGAGCTTTGATTGGTTCCTTCATTTTTTTTCCCGCTGCATAAGTGAAGGCTTAGTGCTTGTGTGTTTTGATTGAGTTGCTGCAAAGTTAGGCTTATATCTAATTACATCTTACATCTTACTGCAGAACATTTTATAATGAAGCATAAGTCTATTTCCAAAGAACTGAAAGTACCACCTACAAATAAACTCAACCTTTTTGCCCTTGATCAGTTTGTGGCTCCCGGATGTGCAGTAAAGCTGATGTCAGGCATGAACATTCATCTCACTTGACTCATTTTATTTAGCGTAACTGAAGTTGGGGAAGGTAAAATGCAGTATGTTGAAGTGAGCCATGCAGCACTGCAATTTGCCAACTCTGGCAAAAATAAATAAATAAATGGAAGTGTCAACCAGGGCCAGAACGAAAAGAAGGGAAGATGCAAACAATAGTGCTGAAAAAGCAAACTGTGAGATGAAATGGACAACCCAGGCTCATTGGAAAAACATGCCTCTACTTGGGCTATATTTTTGCAAAAACGTACCGATATATACAATTCACTGCCGTTTCCAGCTGAAATGATTACTAGAAGCAGTAAAGCACCAACAACTTTAACTCCTTTTCAAATAAATTATGATTAAGGGGCAAATTACTGATTAATAAAGACTTTTTTTTTCTTTTATCATAGTGTGTGATTTGTAAACTAATACACTTTGATATTTGCATCACATAAACAGCTTCATATGTATGGTTTTTCTGACGTAGTAAATTTGCTTGGTAGCTTACTTGGTACAGCGTTGCATTTAGAATGCAGAAAGCTTGGGTTCGAGTCCTAAGAAACACAAATCACAACACTCGATAAAATATTTCAAAGACTGGTAGAAAGAAAACTAAACTGGCATGGTTACATCAGCAAATGCATTTTCATCTCAAGCTTTTGTTAACTCTATCGTTTGGGTAGCAACGGAATATCATTTTGCTGAAATGTTGCCACTGGCACGTTTCTATAATGAGCCTGGGTTGGAAATGGAGGCTAAGTGCAAACTAAGCCATTTTATTTCACTCCACACTGTGTTGAGTGAACATTGTAAACAGACCCAAGGGATTTTGTTTTCTGATCATAATATGGGACTCGTTCAGCATGTTGACTTGAAGGTATTTTTCAAGCTTTGATGATGGGCAAATTTGGTATCAAAGCAATCTTTGTGTAAATGTTGAATATTTAAAAGCATTTTATTTTTGAAAGCTTTTGATATGAAAAAAACACAGACTATTACTTAAAGGAATAGTCCACGTCATGTATCAGCATTTCTTTCTTCCACTGAACACAAACGTAGATATTTTGAATGTTGACCGCGAAGCCGTTTCAGTTCGCATTGACTTCCACAGTATTTTATGTCAATACAAGAAAAGTCAAAGGCATCCAAAACTGTTTGGTTATCAACATTCTTTAAAATATCTTCTTTTGTGTTTCGCAGAAGCAAGTCAGTCATACAGGTTTGGAACAATATGAGGGTGAGTAAATGTTGGCAGAATTTTCATTGTTGGATGGACTATCCCTTTAAGGCCTCAACACAAACTTCACCGTTTGAGTGACAGTAAAAGGTGTTTTGCTAAATGTCAAAAGAATGAAAGTGATAAGTGGATTATCCAGGATTTAAATGGTATCAAAGCCTTTGAAAAAAATAATAATAATAATAATAATAATTAATAAAGACAAAAGATTTTCCTTGAACAGCTTCAATACTAAAATACTACTGGGTTCATCCTCAGCACTCTGGTCTTCAGCAATTACAGCTTAAAGCAGTTTTAAAAATCTTTTTTGAGAACATGCTTCTTTTAAACCAGTTCATTTAAACTCTGCAAGAAAAAAGGAACTGCCAATCATCCTAAAATACATTATAATGAAACCTTGACATTTGATCCCACAAAATGTGTAGAATTATGATGATTAACTTAACGCATGCAACTTAATTGATTAAATGCACAAGTTATAAGCTGAAAAAGCCAAGCTCCAGTTAATAAGATCTTGCTTAATGAGGTAGAGTGTTTTGTGCTGCCCTACGTTATGGATTGGACTGATTGAAAATGGAAAGGCTGGCTAATCCTTACTTATTAAAGCACTTCTGTGAATTAGTGCTATAATCTGTCAGTGATTCACATTCGTCTTAGATATTGCTAACTATGTTAGCGAAAGGCAGCATTGATCAATCATTACAAATGAAGTCTTATAATTTGCCCATTTGTTTGATTACATATGATCCCAAGTCTTAACATGACCCGTTAAGTATTGAATATTAAACCAGCGCCTGAAGTTAAAAACACAAACACTCAAATTTGCAATTCACACCAGGGACTGCATAATGCCATGACACTTTCAAAGAATAATGTTACAAAAAAATAAAACAATGACTTATTTTACTTTGAAAGTAAACAATGAAATCCCATATAATGGCAATGACTCATTTTCAATGGCTCAGTAGCAATAGGATGCCTGATTGATAGGGTTCAAGATGTCCCATTTTTCCCTGGACAGTCCCATATTTCAGCTTTTTTTGTGTGTGTTTTAATTAGGAAAAAATCATGTTTTGTTCCATATTTTATCTTCAGATGACTTTTTTGCTGAGCGATAGAACGAGACTTCTGTCATACGAGAATAGCCTATATCAAAAGTAGCCAATCACGTCACAGTATATTTTGAAGAACAAATATACCATCCAGTCACAATTCTCTATCGACAGTCAAGGCGGGATACAACATTAGTGTCAGTGACAGAGCACGGAGGAGATCAATACCGACACGAAGATGTCAAAAGCATGTTTATACATTTAAAGAGGATCTTCAAAAAGAGTTTAAATTATGAATTATTAAAAAGATAGCCACTGACAGAGCCAAGTAAATTAAGATGTGACATTTGTGGAGCTCGCTTTTCCATTGCTAATGGAGGCAGCACTGACATTACACAGCTTATAAATGCACACGAAAAAGGAAGTAGATGCTGCACCGTGTCAGGTATTCTTTTGTAAAGCAAAGTTGCGAATCTGATAAAATGCATGCAAGTGAAGGACTTGTTTTGGTCAGCTGACTGCACTGCAAAATTGATCAAGAAACTGTAGGCTATTATCCGAAATAGTTTTCTGCTCACACCAAATCTGAGGCCATAACACACACACACACACAGACACACGTGAAGATACTTTTATGTGTGCGGGTGGGGTGGGGGTGAGGGTGCCTGTCCCATGGTCAGCCAACCGATTCATTTCAGAGATTTTTTTTTTAAAGGGTAAAAAGAATGTACTTAAAGAGTGTTGTTTGTCACTGTGTTTTTGGAGTTGACTCAATTAGGGCATTTACTGTTAATTAGTGTAATTTAGCATAAATAATTCTTGTTCATTATGTTTCCTCCTAACATAATTGTGATTGTGTTTATAATAAACAAGTGACACGCTGTTCATTAGCAACATTTAATTTAAAATACAAAGCAGTGCATTTCTACACCAACAGTAGAGTACCCTGATAAACAAACATTAAAATTTGCCTTTAACAAGCTCACTAAACATTGTGTTTATCTCTCTAATCAATGAATCTCCCATTCTCTTACAAACATCAAAATAAATATTTGTAGTAATATTTTAAATGCATATACTTAACATTTTAATGTTGCTATTTAATACACTTTGATGTGTATAGAAAACTAAACTTTGTCATTCAATAATAGATAAACACACTCCTGTTCAAGAGTTTGGGTTCAGTAAGATTTATTTTTAAAGAAATTAATAATTTTATTGAAAAAAATATGCATTAAATTGATCAAAAGTGACAGTAAAGACATTTAAAGTTTCTATTTTACATAAATGCTGTTATTTTGAACTTTCTATTCATCAAAGAATTCTAAAAAGTATCATGGTTTCCAGTTCCACAAAAAATATTAAGCAGCACGATTTCTGAAGGATCATGACACTGAAGACTGGAGTAATGATGCTGAAAATTCAGCTTTGTCATCAGAGGAATACATTACATTTTAAAAAATATTAAAATGAAAATGTTTAATTCTAATAATATTTTACAATATTACTGTTTTTACTGTATTTTTGATCAAATAAAGGCAGCCTTGGGGGAAATATAAGAGACTTCTTTCAAAAGCATTAAAAAATAATTCCGACCCCAAACTTTTGAACTATGTCCGAAAATCATTTTATTTGTTATTATTTGCTGATATGAAACTTTTATCAAATTTAATTTTGCCTTATACTAGTTAACAATACCATGCACATTCAACATTTGTGAGAACTCATTTATTGTTTTTTTACGATTTTAACTCATATCAAAAGTTTACTAATTTAATTCCAACTGATAATCAAATCAATCCAGGGAATTCATTAAAATAACTCATGATTCATTTGAGAAATCCAACAACACCACTGCATCCAAATCATTCTTTCTGGACCTGACATGTAGTGCTGAGTTCTCAACAACACCATAGGGATGTGCAAGTCTCAGCAATTCCAGACTGCAACACACAAACCCCAGCTGAGCGAAAGCGCCGTGAGTACAATGCGTGTTTTTAAACAGGACCCACTGACTCCTGACAGATCAACATGAGCAAAACCTAATGTAAATCTCAGCTGATGCTGTCATGTTCACACTCCTGTTTTCTCCCAGTTGCCCATACATGTGGGTGTATTTGTTTACTTCTAGTTTGAATAAATAGACCTTTTTGAATTTATAATACATGCAAAGCCAGGAGAGATGAAGCTAAAGGCAAACCCAAGGTGGGAAAAAAAATAAACACTGACATATTGAGTTATCTGGTTAAGCGCTTAGCTTGTGGCCTCTCACACCGGTCCATTTCAGGAGTCCTTAACTTTTTCCATCACCACTTAGACACGCACACACACACACACGCACACGCACACGCACACGCACACGCACACACACACACACACACAGACACACACACACACACACACACACACACAGACACACACAGACACACACACACACACACACACACACACACACACACACACACACACACACACACACACACACACACACACACACACACACACACACACACACACACACACACACACACACACACACACACACACACACACACACACACACACACACACACACACACACACACACACACACACACACACACACACACACACACACACACACACACACACACAGAGAGTCCCCTCTCTCAACTGAAAATATAACACTGTTGAGCACTCCAGATAAATCTGTCCCAGGAGAGCACTGGCTTTTCTTTTTATAGTGGAGGCTTTTGCTACTGTCATTTTTATGAGGAAGATTTGCAACGCATCCTTCGTTCATCTTCAGAACACAAATGAAGATGTTTTTGATTAAATCCGAGAGTTTTCTAAACCCCACAGAGAGCAACGTAATTGACAATTTCGAGGTCCAGAAAGGTAATAAAGACATTGTTAAATATGTCCATGTGACTACAGTGGTTCAACCTTAACTTTATGAAGCAACCAGAATACTTTTTGTTCACCCAAAATTTTTTTTAAAAATAACGACTTTATTCAACAATTTCATCTCTTCCATATCAGTCTCTGACGCTGCTCACGTAGTAAACACAGTGCAGCACTTCTGGGTTCTACGTCAGATCGCCGGCTCAGTATTGGCCGGCTCCTGCATCAGCAGCAACAGAGAATGTGAACAGCATCAGACACTGACACAGAAGAGAACAAATTGTTGAATTAAGTCATTACTTTTGTTTTTCTGGGCACAAAAAGTATTATCACTGCTTCATAACACAGTGTAGTCACATGATCTATTTTAACAATGTCTTTACTACCTTTCTGGGTCTTGAAAGTGGCAATTACGTTGCAGTCTATTGGGGGTCAGAAAGCTCTCGGATTTTATCAACACATTGCGTTCATATTTTGGGCTCATCTGCTTTTCTGTACATAGTATGACTCATAGCATTACTATGTTGTTTAATATCACTGTCTTAGTACTTTAAGCAAAGATGAGCGTTTTAGAATGTCCCCAAATTCAAGACTTTATTCTTCAATCTTCATCTCCATTCTCAGCAGCGACCACAAACGTCAAATCCTGTGCTCTTTAAAATTCAAAAATTGCTGCCCCATGAAGCTTTAAAACACGTTTTACAGCAGTGATATCAAACGCTCATTGGCTCTCACCTGTAAGATGTATTTGATGAATCACTGAATCATTGATCCAAGAGATTCGTTCAAAACCTCTTTTAAGACTTCATACATTAATTTCAAACAATTAGGCCTTATGAATTCATTTAAATAAATATTTCAATAGGCTCATTTAAAGCATTTTAGACAAGTAAAAATACACTCATTCATAACATTAAACATTTTGTTTAGTCTAATGTTTTGTTTTTAGAATCGTGGGAGAACCGTGTTCATAAAAAAAGAAGAAAAAAATGAAGCTTAAAATAATATATACTATATCTGGGATCTAACTTATACCTCCAAATACCACTGTTTCTAATATTAAAATGTACAATCTTACAGACTAGGAAGAAGTCTTTATTTAGGCTACAACAATGAATTGGGACCATTATAATGCAGATTAGCAGAATAATGCAGGATTCAGAAATTTCTGCCACATTTGCCACAAAAACACTTTCGGTATGCATTGGGTATCCCTCTAGCACCCCCAAAATACGTCATTTCTGACACTCGTGTGACAGTCACAGAATGTTGCACGGAGCGCAAATGAAACGATCATCTTTTCTCTACTGGATTGCAGTACAAAATGAAAATGAAAATTTTAGGGGTGCGGTAAAGTAGGTTTTATGTTGGACATTTGTTAGAACATTCGCCACAAAGTTAAATAGATGTCTTTCATTAAAGACATTCAGTTTAATTACATATGTATAGCAGATATATAAATCATATAAAAGTTAAAAATGGGCTTAATCTATTTTTAATCTATTTTCCAACATCAACTATGTAAAAGGATCACATTTTTAGTGTTTTTGTGGAAAAATGCACATACTTAACCAACTTTCTTGTCGATCTGGCACCTTTGAGACACTCTCTAACTTGAAGTGCCCAAGTGGGGAACGTTGTGAGGTTTTTTTTTCACTTTTAAATTCTTAAAACAATTAGGCTACATCATTGAATAATATTAAAATTCACTTTTGATATAATGCTTTACAATGTGACCTAGAAGAGATACAGCATCATCTACGACTATTAAGCCATTTATCAATTAATGCTGAAGAAAAGATCGAATGTCCAACATAAAACCTACTTTACCGCACCAATTTTAGGGTAGCCTAATAACCTATGTTGAAAAATACATACAGTTATGACGGCTCCGGGCTTCCTATGCTTTCTTAGATGACATACACCGATTAAAACTGCTGACACCTGGCATTTGGCCTAGCCCGTCACCTGACATTACATTTTACTTTAGGAAAGTAATTTAATGTCAGTAGTTCATTATCTTGCTAGAGATTTGGCCTTTAAACATCATTTCAATAAATACGTTAAAAAAATAATAATATGGACTTACATTTTGACACCAATTAGATAGGCTACTTTGTTTTTGATCCTCTGACGAAAATAGTTCCAAACAAATCTATCGTCGAGCGTCTCAGAGCAGTGTTTCTCATTCCTGAATGAATCAATGTTTTGAACAAATCAGTTTAATGAATGATTCCATAGATCTCATATAGAGACTAGTTGCCCTATTGGCCGCTATGGCGCAAGAAATGCGGCCGCCATCTTAAACCGGTCATACTCCTATTTGCGTTGCACAGCAGCAGTAGATGCCAGAGCACTGTGCAGCATATTCCTGCTCAAATCGGCGAATCATCACTCGGCGATTACTTTTCACAAGTAAGATTTAACATTTAACATTACCGTACTATTGGTTGTATTTTGTGAAAAAAATATTAAATGTGTCCTGTATCGTAGCTATGTGTATGACCTTTGCAGCAAAAAAAAACCCCGCGTGTAAATCAGTTCAGTATTGAGTGAGATATGATTAAATAAATGCGCTGACAGCTCATTGCACCTGCCAAACAGATTACACTGAGCAGAGGAGCGGGTGACCGGTTTAAGATGGCAGCCCCACAGCTCGTCCGCGGCAATAGGCAGTAGCGGTCGATAGGGCGTCTATCTATATGATGTCTATGAATGATTCAATGACCTGCTCACGAACAATTCGGTTGAGCAAATGATACTATGTTTTACTCACAAAGACTGACACTTGCCGCCACCTTCTGGTGGAACTTAGTAAACTGCAGAAACAGTCACTGAAATGTATATTATATTATATTATATTATATTATATTATATTATATTATATTATATTATATTATGAAAAAAATATATTATTATTATTATTAGTAGTAATAGTAGTAGTAGTAGTAGTAGTAGTAATACTATATATTAATTTAAGAGTCAAATAAAAAAATCGTATAACCTTACAAATTTATTGCATAGTAGATATCAGTTATCAGCAGCCTTAGTAAATTAAGGTAATCTACTTTTTTTTAACAGGTTGTATTGCAACCATATATTTACACTCAAAGAAAAAACAAAAGAATACCAATAACCATCTCTGCAACTAACTCAGCACGCTTCTTGCGTGGCAGATGTTTGTAAGTGCGCTCCACATGAGCTGTTTAGAAATGTGCTTTGCTGTAAGGGAAAACGAGTCAAACAGTCCCAAGTGGGAGAGTCTCCAAATGTCAAGATGTAAGTGTTTGATGAAGGGACGGCCTTGACGGAATCTGTTTCATTATGTCTGTTTTTGAAATTAAGACGCATGCGCAGGTTAGCATGCCAGCTGGCTGAATACAAGAGGATTGAATCAATACGGTGCTGCGGGCACACCTGGTGGAAGAACCAGAAGAACAACCACAGCCAAAGAAAAGTCAAGGAGGGATGAAGTGAGAAAAGAGCTGGGGAAAACTACTCTGAACTCCCAAATCCCTGCGGCTAAACCAAGTGGGTTCCTATTTTGCTACCTATTATGGTGTTCTTGTGTGTTTGCCCTGCTGAAAATAACAGCCTAAGCTAGTCTGGTCTCCCAGTTTGACAAGCTAACGATTGCTAAAACCTCAGTCAAAAAAGTAAGAATTATGCTGTCATCTCTATTAGGAGTGGTACGTAAGTGTCAACAACATCAGACTGAATGAAAAGTCGACTGCTTTATATCATGAGTGTTTTTCAGGTTTTTCATGAGCGTTTTATTTTTGCATAAAACACACTGAACGTCACATTGAATCAGTGTTTTTAAATGATTTGGTTAAATGACTGATTCAATGACTCAGCAGGGTGAGTCCGTGAGCCTGTGTGTTCTTCCAGTATCACTGACCATATCTGCAAAGTTTCCCCCTTAATTGAAGCACTGAAGAAATCATTCATCACAAGTGATTCTCCACATGCTAACACGGATGGAATCAACCTGTGACTCATTAGAAATCTCCACAGCATCCATTCTCCCTCTCCCCCTTCTCTTTTATCTAATTCCATTCATCTTCTTCAACTCTCACTCTCTTTCTCTTTCCCCTGCATCTCTCTACATTTACCTGCCTCCTCTTATCTCCTCTAAGGGCTGGTCTCTGAACAAAGCCCCTCTGCGGTGATTGAAGGAGAGATATAAAACAAAGAAAGGGAAGAAATGTGGGATTTCTAAATTAAGGCAAAGCACCAGACGTCACGGATCTGGTCCCTAACATCTTTATGTGAAGAAAATATGCAAATCCCTCCTCCTTTGAGATTTATCAAATAGGCAGTCAACATGATGCAATTTTACTGTATGTTCAAAAAAAAAAGGCCATAATTGTATCATGTTTTTATCATTAGTTTGGGCAGCAGAGAATTTTGTGCATGAACTAAAAAAAAATGTTAAATCTTTTTTAGATATGGTCTTAATACCTAGCAAAAAAATGATCTAAGGGTAGGGGGTTCTAGGGTCGTTTCAGAGCTTAGTCTTCCATATATTAATGATTTCATGAAATATTGGTACACAATATACTTTTCAATAAATGTTGAAATACTAAATCCTATACTGGTGCTAATATTAATTATAAGGTCCCACTAATCTCACATGTCCAAAGATCAGATGTTGTGATTTTACTTCAAAATGCAATATTTAAAGTCCCCCTGTACTCAATAATTTAAAATAAAATGTACCTGTAAAAATTATTCATGCGTTAAAATAGCTTGAATGTAACTTCACCCTTGCTTCATTTAGTATACGCGGATCCATGAATATGCAAATGTTCCCCGTCTTCACTCACTCATACAGGCTCATATACAAGTCAATATATGCGTTTTATGTATCACTCTCTACAACGTCGGACACATGACAGTAATTAATATGATTAGCCTTTGGCTTGACCACATTATCTAACAGCTAATAATGTGTTGCTAATGTTACACAAACCATGTTCCCATTCGCCATCTCGGAGTCTGGCTGCTGCCTTCTAAAAAATCAGCATCCTTAGAAATGCTTAGAACAACTTAGAACGTCAATAGTTCATCATAACATCGTAAAATACATCATATACATAATTCACCCACTATATTGCTAAATGTAACAGATTTTTCATATCGACAGAAAAGTATACTAGGATAACACAGCTTCTCTTGAGACTCCCCTGATTCACAGCATAGTTAATGATATAGTAAAGCCCGCCTCCTCGTGACAGGGTTGGTTACAAAGTACTTTGTAATGTAAGAAACACAATCGATTTCGAACCTTGGTTTTGAGTTTGATTTTTACCACAGGGGGACTTTAGAAGAACACTGAGCTTTTGTGGATCAAGCAAAAATCATAATTCTGTAGAGCTAAGAAAATAGAGTTAAAAGATATGATTATCCATAAGAAATGAGATGAAAAATCAGAATGCAGAATGAAAGATAAAAGGGTAGTAACAACTCTATAAAGTACAGCTATCTTCCAGATGAGTCCAAAGTACATTTTTAAAACAACTATTACTGATATATAAATGTAATTTGCTGTCGTTTAATTTGTAATTAATTACATTTTTTTAAATTATAAAAAAATAATTAACTTTATAAAAAATAACTGCAGGAACTTTGTACATTTTCTTCAATGTGACAAATTTTTTTTTTAAATTAGTGTTTTTCAGCATTATTGAGCATAATATAGTTCAAGGATTTAATTATTTTGTAGACGCAGCATATGGCAACAATGTTTCTTAATCATTTAATAGTTTGAAACATCCCACACAGCCTGTTTTATATCTAAAACTATAAAATAAATGTCTCTATTTATTTATAATTATAATGCATGCATTTTTTTATGACCTCATGTTAATTGAGGGCACTGCAGATTATTAAAATGAAAATGAAAAGTGACTTTCAGTGTACATAGTTATGAAATTTAATCTAATTAATTTTTTTCCTGATGTGATGCTGTACCAAGAAAGAACCTGACCAATATTTCAAACAGCTGTTAAAAATAAATACCTTTTCAGTATGATAAGTCTTTTTTACGAGTTCCTGGAAAAAAGCAGAAATGTAAATCTTTCTTTTGCATCCGATCTTTTCACATAACACACCATTAGGAAAAAAAAGTTCTTGACTCAACGTTAAAGAACAATTTATGATGCTTTTGTACAGGGGTGGACTTGTTTAAGGGGCCCTAAGCAATTGCAGGCATGAGGCCCTAACACAGCAACTATGTGCAACTTTTGTAGCCCTTATCTTTCGGTCTCTGTCTTTCAACTGAACCCCCTTTTTTAAAAGAGTTTACCCAAGTGAGAGAGGAACAACTAATCCTAACTAATAAGCAGATATTCACTAATAAAGCAAAGCAAATAAAAATATATGGAACACATTCGTAAATAAACTGTAAATCTTAAAGTAATTAGCATAGTGATCATGTTACTGAAACATTAAATAATAAATCACACAAAGCTTCCATGGATAGACCACTGAATTCCATACACCATATAGCATACAGCGGGTGAAATAAGTTGTGAACACGTCACCATTTTTGTTGGTAACAACCCAAGCAAACCATAAATACAAAGAAACCAAAACAAATAAGTTCAGAAATTAAGTTATGTGTAATAATGTGAAGTGACAAAAAGTATTGAACACATGAAGAAAGGGAGGTGCCTTCATCAGTCCCAACTGATGGCCTACAAAAAGGTCTCATGATGGGTAAAAGCAAAGAGCTGTCTCAGGACCTTCGCAACCTAATTGTTGCTAAACATACTGATGGCATTGGTTATAGGCATATTTCTAAGCACTGTTGGGGCCATAATATGGAAGTGGAAAGACAATCAATTCACCATAAATTTGCCTCGACCAGGTGCTCCTCGCAAGGTGTCTGACAGAGGAGTGAAAAGAATAATCAGAAGAGTTGTCCAAGAGCCAAGGACCACTTGTGGAGAGCTTCAAAAAGACCTGCAATTAGCAGGTACTGTTGTCTCAAAGAAAACAGTAAGTAATGCACTCCACGCCATGGCCTTTATGCATACTCACCATGCAAGACTCCATTACTGAGAAAAAAAGAAAAAAAAAAAAGCATGTTGAAGCTCGTTTAAAGTTTACTGCACAACATTTGGAAAAGCCAGTGAAATACTGGGAGAATATAGTGTGGTCAGATGAGAGCAAAATTGAACTGTTTGGATGCCATAATACACACCATGTTTGGAGGAGAAATGGCACTGCATATCACCCTAAAAACACCATACCAACAGTGTAGTTTGGAGGTGGGAACATCATGATGTGGGTCTGCTTTTCAGCAAATGGTACTGGCAAACTTCACATAATTGAAGGAAGTATGAATGGGCAAATTTACAGAGACATTCTTGACAAAAATCTGCTGCCAACTACCAGGATGATGAAGATGAAACGAGGGTGGACATTTCACCAAGACAATGATCCCAAACACACAGCC
Organism: Siphateles boraxobius; assembly: GCF_051911475.1. Classification (NCBI taxonomy): domain Eukaryota; kingdom Metazoa; phylum Chordata; class Actinopteri; order Cypriniformes; family Leuciscidae; genus Siphateles; species Siphateles boraxobius. The sequence continues at coordinate 18,864,857 of NW_027509219.1, forward strand.
AAGGAAACTCTCAATTGGTTTCGAAGAAAGAAAATACAGCTGCTAGAATGGCCCAGCCAATCACCTGACTTAAATCCCATTGAAAATTTATTGAAAGAACTGAAGATCAAGATTCATAGAAGAGGCCCAAGGTACCTTCAAACTTTGAAGACTGTTTTTGTGGAAGAATGGGCCAAAATCACACCAGCAATGCATGCGACTAGTTTCTCCATACAGGAGGCGTCTTGAAGCTGTCATTACAAACAAAGGCTTTTGTACAAATTATTAAATAAATATCAGTAAGTGCGTTCATTACTTTTTCCCTGTGTCATTTCACATTATTATACATAACTTAATTTCTGAACTTATTTGTCATTTTTATTTTTGGGTGAACTATCCCTTTAAGAGTGCAAACCTTTTAGTAAAACTGAATGATGCACATGCATTTATGTATGTATAGATTTAGAAAAATACAGTATGTTCTTGCTTCCCCACATGCAATAAATCCGCATCCTTGAATGAGCGGGTGTTACACACACACACACACACACACACACACACACACACACACACACACACACACACACACACACACACACACACACACACACACACACACACACACACAGGAGACAACACAGGTAGATTCCAAGCACACAAATATATTTATTTACAGAAACTGAATTAACAGTTAGATAAGATTTAGCTGGATGGTAACTGTTCTGTTTGTGTTGGCAGGGGATGAGTCGCTGAAGACAGTGGAGGATAAAGCTTTCGCAGGTACGTAGCATAGGTAAGGGACCAAGTAGGTTGATTACCCGCATCAACCTACTTGGTCCCTTACCTATGCTACGTACCTGCGAAAGCTTTATCCTTTATAACAATAACAAGACAAGACGTGCAGGTGATAACCAAGAAGTAAGTGCAGGTGATAACCAAGGAGCATTGTGGGAGATGAAGTGCACAGAGGTGATAGACTGGTGACTTAGGATTGTGACAAATGTGACCATTTAAAATTAATCAGAGCTATAGAAACATATCTTAATATTTTTATAAGCAAAACTCTGCTGCTAATGTGCTCGCCTAAACGATTAGATGTAATGATAATGTTACAACTTTAAGGGTGATATCCTGGACAAACAAAAAATGATAGAAAATGAATAAGTTATATACGATTTAATTACGCTTTTGGGTATTTGATGGGACCCCTGATTCCCTGGGGCCCCAAGCGGCTGCTTACCTTGCTTATTGGTTAAGTTCCCCCCTGCTTTTGTATATTTTTTTTAAGCTTTAAAGCACCTAATATCCCTTTAAGCAAAACTAAAAACCATTCATGATCGAAAACTAAAAGCAATGTGACTTTCAGTGTGCAGTGATGAGATTTAGTTGCATTTTTTTTCTGATGTGATACTGTACCAACAAAGAGTCTTTTGCATATAAAGTACATTTTGATTGAAAAACTGTTCTTTTAAGTATAATACAAGTCTTATTTGCAGTTCCTGGAAAAAGCAGAAATTTCAGATTCATAAATTAATCTTCTTTTGCATTTGATCATTTCACATAACCAGTCACAAATGAAACCGACCTGATTTTGGACCATATTTATGATTTATACAATATTTTTTTTATATACTTTTATGATGCTTTTGCATGCTTTTTACATTTACTGTCCCTTTAATCAAAATAGAGAAAAATCTAATGAAAAAAACAACAACAAATGAAATATGTTGTCCATGATAGAAAGCAATCGATTTCTCATTCAGCCTGATGTTGTTGACACACTTACCCCTCCTGAATGAGATGAGAGCTAAATCCTCTTACTTTTATATTTGTTTGTTATTTTGACTGAGATCATGCAGTTTTTCATCATACTTTGCTTATAGTTATTCAATACAATCCACTGGTATGGAAGAGTCAGAGTGGGAGGATAATGTATGGGGCCAAAAGACTTTACCAGAATGAGGTTACAAGAAGTGCACCTTTGCTGGAGAAGAGAGAAAGAGATGCTTTGAACGAATTTGGCTGAGGGCTAAATTCATACAGGAAAAAAGAAACCTCTCTTCAAACAAAGCAACGGTTCCAAGGGACATATTTGCTCACTGATTTTAAACATAAAAAGGGCAGAACATGTGTGTGTGTGTGTGTGTGTGTGTGTGTGTGTGTGTGTGTGTGTGTGTGTGTGTGTGTGTGTGTGTGTGTGTGTGTGTGTGTGTGTGTGTGTGTGTGTGTGTGTGTGTGTGTGTGTGTGTGTGTGTGTGTGTGTGTGTGTGTGTAGAGACATCTTTGTCATAAATATGGATGTGGAGTTGTGCCTTCTCTCTGGCAACATGCCATCCTGCAGCTTAGTGCTGATTCGTCTGAAATCTCAACAGCATGTCCATCGCCGGCATAAAACAGGAGGTGACATCACCACTCTGTCCACCACAGCACTCATCAAAGCACCATCTGATCTAAGTCTATTAGTCCATTACCCTCACACATGGGTCTCAACCCCGCAAGGTGAGAGTTAATCACTGCGAGCAGCTCTAAAGCTATCATCTGCACTAGCATACAAAAAGAAAAAACATTGTGGAAAATGTTGTGGTCTTTACACTAGATAAATACTTACATTTTGTCTCACAATGTAATCAAACATGATATATGATTATATTACAACACACTGTAAGAATAATATAATACTAACAAAAAAAATTAATACATAAAAACACTATATAATAATAATAATAATAAAATAAAAATTATATATATATATATATATATACTATACAAAACAATATATGTCTGTGCATTAATGGTGGGTATTCTTAATCAACATTTGGCAACAAGTGACAGTTTTTGAGTCATTAATAAGTGATTCATTAAAAAAAAGTGAATGAATCAAGTGATTCATTCAGGAATTAAACACAGGACAGTCTTTATAACTCATCTTTATAAATGAGTCACTGAATAATTCAAACAATTAATTCACTGATTCCTTCATAAACTAAACTCCAATAATGTGTGGCTTGGATACGCGACAATTGATTCTGCATTGGCTTTTCAAACTGTTAATATGAATATCACTGATATACAACATCATTAGTGCTCGTGTGATATTATATTGTACCAAATACAGTTATATATTAATAATTACTGTTATAACGTGATACTAAAATGTATATAGTGTTTGTATTTTTCTATTTAATTTTTTATTTTTATTATTTTATTTTTTGTTGCTTTTTTAAAAGCAATTCTACTTTCTTTAAGCCGCATTCGAACCGCAGGTCTTCCGAGCAAAAACACCTATACATGCTGTACCCTCCAGAACACTTCTCTGAAATCTAAATAGCATATTTTCATAGTTTTGTCTGGTTCCATCAGGCTATTGGGGTGCAAATAGCCATGCTGTGTGGCCAGTGCTATTTACACCCAGTGCAAATAATCACCTCGTATTTTCCCCGTTTCCTGGCCGAGAGCTTATTTGACATCGCAAAGGTGTATGCGAGCTGAGAGTGCAGCTCTGCAGCCAGACTCAGTTGGAAAGACGTGAATGTGTGTGTGCATGTGTTCGAAGGACAAATACAAAAAGGAGAATGCTTGAAAGGAGGATGTGACAGAAAAAAAGAGAGGAAAGAGCAGAAGGAAAGGAGAAAGGTGAAGAAAGAAATGCTGATAGAGAGTTGAAAAAGAAGCGATTGCACCACAGTGTGTCTGTGACAGATGGTCGGGCGCTGAGGAATGAAAGAAAGGAAGCGGTTGGGAATGATGTGTCCCTCTCATCGTTTCAAAAAACTCTATTTCATTTTTTAGAGAAAGCAATCGTTGTCCTTTTTACTTTCTAATAAACACAGCAGCAGTGCTGTGATCATGCACTACCAAACCAGCCATTACCTTCATTGAAGTTACTATGATCACTGGAACAGGGTAACTGTGAGGCCGGGTTGATGTGAGGACAGTGGCACTCTCATTTTCTGCTTTGGCTCATCTCGCTCTCTCTCTCTCTCTCTCTCTCTGTTTCTCAGAATGCAATGTTCTTTGGAGGAGAATGCGCTGCAGCTTATTGTGCACCTCAATGCCGCTGAGCATTCAGCTCAGTCCTCCAACACATCGGAGTGTTCTTGAGGCACACAGGGAGCATGTGTGCAGATGCGACTCTGTTTCTGGGTTGAGTGTGTGTGTAGGACCAAAAGGAAGAGAATCCTGAGTGTTTGCATCAGTGAAAAGAGAGACAGCCTGAGATATTTTCAAAGAGGTCAACAGGTCAAAGTGGGCTGAATGAGAACTCAAACACCTCACCACATACTCAGAACCTTGACTCATTGGCTTTCTGCTGTCATCAACTCTTCTCTACGGTTCCTCCAGCTGGCTGTTTTCCCCCTCTCATAACCTCCAAACTTCCCATGATTCTCTTCTCTCATAAACATATATAATTTTTACTGTTTTTTTACACTTTTTTTAATCTAGGCTGAACCTCAGCCCACAGACCACCCTAAAATCGATGGTTTCAATCTGATTGCTTTGCTTCCAGAGGCATATTTTTATATCATTTTGTTACACTGTAAAAAGTGAACATGTGCAGTTGTTGCTTTAAAGAGGTATATCCACCTTTTTCCTGGTTAGCAAATTTACCCATGATTCATTGCGGGTTTGAACCGGAAGCCGGTTGTCCTTTTCCGGTTCGAAGCTTTATGAAGATTAAGCGCCGCTCGCTCAGAACCTATTTTTTACAGTCTATGTTCAGAACGTCGCAGTGATGTGCTGGTTAGAACATATGTGAAATAAGTAGGGCTGCCCCTGTCCGTGCACGACTGAAGTTGGGTTGGAAGTTATGTATACTATATGGGAGAGAATGCTAAACCATAATGAGCGTTTTCGTAATATTGCCTATTCTGCATCTCAACGCACGCATAAGCTTGCCACAAAAAACTCGGCAAAAGTAATGATTATGCATTAAACATTTGAATTGTTTATTAATAACTAGGGTTTTCTGTAAGTGTCGACTGCAAAAATAATTTTGATGATACTGACTCGCCATCTTCGCAGTAGTGAACGCGCCTATAGAGAGAAATGCACACTTCATACGAATTAACCTATACATAAGCAGAGAGCCGCCCATTTCTGCTCGTTTTTAATTATTTTGTTTAAAAGTACACATTTCAAGCTTTCTATAGATATACTTATCATGTATGTGAGGCAAGTAACTTATACGCTGAGTTTCGTTGGTTAATAAGACGCGCTCCAGTTCACGCGCCCGCGCCCCCGTGTCCTGTATATCTACTATTTGTGCTTCTTATTTAATATTCCAGGCAATTTGTTGATATAACATTGATAAAAATGAAGATACAATTTATACTAAACGAAATTCACTTTAAAGAAAGGCTTTCTACAAAACAAAACTTGATAAGTGGTCAAAATCATCTCTGAGCCATTCCAAATGTTTTCCGATATATTGGGCATCTTATGATCATATCTGAGTCATCTTATGCGGTTCCCTTTTCATATAATCAACATAGATGAAATAAATTAAAAAAAAACATTATATTGTGAAACTTAAATATAAAACGTATGTTTAGTTATTTTTTGTTTAACTTATATTTAAGCGTCACACTGCTCCGCTTTGCTCATGTGCTCTGGTTTGTAGCCTATAGCTTTTACATGCATGTGTGCGTGATGTGATGGAGGGTGCGATTCTCGAATATTAATTGCATAATACCCAGCGATCTTCGAATATTATTTTTGCTTGAAATGCCCATCCCTACTGGTAACGTATTACAAATTTTTCGTTGGATGATTCAGTTTTAGCGCAGCTAACGTTAACCAAAAACGTCTACTCTCTGGTATTGAATGTAACTTAGCTGATACGAACCGGACATAGGCATTCCTCCTTTTTATCTTATGCTCAAAGCACCAAGTTTCTAAAAAGTTTATTATCTTCTTTGAATTGTTAAGAAAACCAACAACAGCACATGTAGAGCCTGAACTCGTTCTCTCACTGCTAATACAGTACGAACCGGAAGTAGGCAACCGGAGTCGTCGCCATGGCGGCGCCCATTGTTTAGAGCAGAATAAGGTGGATATCGTCCATTATACATTATACACATATACATTTTTATATTGTTGTTGTAACCTAATTCAACCAGGTTTATATAGCAAGGGAATGCTGTTTGAACTTAGTTGAGTTACATTGACGCAATATACAATTTCCAATAAATCTCAGGATGGACACATTCGACATATGCACACTACAACTGCACCAGACCTATAGAGGGCAGTATAGTTGAGTCTCGTGTCATCTACAGGACATCTGCTCTGAAGAAGAATGAAGAAGAAAAATTGTGTGTTTGGCTCCTCCTATTGAGAATGAGGACATGCGTCACGGTAGCTTGCTGTCACGTGACGAATTGAGCCCGTCCACCATTTTGGGATCGTACGCTATCGGTTGCCAGGGGCAGCAGTGTTAGAGCGATACAGAGACGGAGCAGGAAAGACTAGAATAATGTATCGTAAATAAATGAATGTTCTTCCATAAAATACAGGGTGCATCAGGACACCCCTATGTTAAATTCCCATTGAGGCAGGCAGATTTTTTATTTTAAAGGCCAGTTATTGTATGGATCCAGAATACTATGCATCCTGATAAAGTTCCTTTGGCTTTTGGAATGAAAATAGCCCCATGGTTTTATTTCAGTTACCCTAATAGCTGGTTTGACTTGCATTGAGAGATGATCTTATGGAAACTACAAACTACCCCATACCAATCTCTAGGTATGGTGATTTTTCCTATTTTTTTTTAATTAAGGCATTAAGATCAATTTACAAAATATGATTTTTTATTCCTCTTTTTAGTCAACTTAAACAATGTATTCACTTATGCTTAACACTGTAGTTAGCTAGCAGGCTAGGCAACAACGTCAGGTGCAATTCGTGGCTTTAAGAGCCGACAACATAAACACATTTAAATAAATATTTAGATAACTTAACCGAATGAAAATGCAGAGAACACACTCTCATCGGAGATGCGGTCGAAAGTAATGTACTTTCTTCTAATTGCAGCCACCCAAGAAATCCGACGTCTCCTTGTCACATCGGAGACATGCTCTCCTTCATGTTTTTTCCATGTAGGGAAACGAAAAAACTGTAACGCATGGTTCCTACGGTTTCCACGAAAATCATGTGAGACACTGGAGCAGTTTTTTACACAACAGTGTTTTACAGGCATTCTAAAATAGTGCGACAACCTCCTCTAGTACCAATACAAACAATGAACGGTGCTGGCGGTTATCCTCCCAAAATGGCGGAAAGGGGAGGATGACGCGGTCTCTGGGGGTGGGCGCTGTGTCGTGACGACATCTCCTCATTCTCAATAGCTGATTGGCAAGTTTTGCTTTAATGAAAAATTGTGATTTGAGGTTATTAAACATTATGTTGCATTAAAGTCAAAATCACAATTGACATTATAAAACAAATATACAAAAATTTATTTTGCCTTTTATTCTTTTATAAGTAATTAAAATGAGCACCTAATATATTTTAATGTGTTAAAACTACATTCATAAATTTTTGTTGACATAACTAAACTTTTGCACTTATTTATGTAAAAGCCATTAAAAGACTCATGTTTTGCATGCAAGCACATGGCTTTGGCCCAGTCCCAATGTGCATACTATCCGCCCTATCCGTCCTAAATAGTATTGACAATTACTAATGTCACATACTATTTAGGACGGATAGTATGCGAATTGGGATAGACTCTTTGTGTTCGCCATGTGCTTGTGTTGTCTCGTTCCCTTGCCCCGCCCCCTTGTTATCCTAGTTTTGTCCTTTGCACCTTAATCAGTATCACCTGTTGTCATTGTTAGTTTCTCCCTATTTTATCCCCTTGTGTTTGCTGTCCTGTGCTGGTTCTTTGTCGTACATTGTGAGTACCTTGTCTTAGTAGAAAGTCTTGTATAGTTCTTGATCTTGTATTTGATGTCTGATAATAGTCTAGTTTTTGTCAAGTGTTATCTTGTTTAGTAATCCCTCGTTCGTATTGCCTCTGTTTTGCCCCCTCGTGGGTTTTGTTTTCCCCTGTTTTCAGTTATAATAAATGTTGTGTAATTGTCTAACATCTGCCTTGGGTTCATCTGCTATCATCATAACAGAAACCTTAAGCATAACAACTGTTTTCAACATATTTTCAATAATAAAAAATATCAGCATATTAGAATGATTTATGAAGGATCATGTGACACTGAAGACTGAAGTAATTATGCTGAAAATTCTGCTTTGCCATTTCAGGAATAAATTACATTTTAAAATATATTAATAATTTGTATAATTATAATTAATAATTTCTTATTTAAATAATATTTAATAACACTACTGTTGTTACTGCATTAAAAAAAAGACTTCTTTCAAAAACATACAGAAATCTTAGCAACCCCACATTATTGAACCATTATGCATTTATTTATTTTAAACAAACAAATCTATTACGCTGCTTTTTTTTTTTTTTTTTTTTTAAGCTTTAGTTGAGCATGATTATTGTTTTGGTCCTGAAGCCTTTCATCCTCCCCAGAAGAGAGCTTTTTATAACACATGCGTGATACCTAAAAGTCAGGAGAGCCTCGGGACAACTCAATAGAAACTGACACAGAGACACAGGAACAGACAAACTGACTTCTTCTCCCTCACCAGAGTACATGTGTGTGATCTGCAGATCTGACTGGAACTGGAGCTGTAAATTGTATAATAGATTTCATAATCTGTGGCATTAGTTAAATCATTATTACTACAGTACATCTGAATATACAGTATGTTTTCAGACCACCACTAAAAGGAAACACTGGCATATCTTCAATAGAAAAGAAATGAGAAAATGTCTACGAATTGACAAATTCATCCACCCCTTTAGCAGTATCAAAAATAATACTGCTTGTTCAGTCACCAGACACGTCAGTCACATGATCTCCAACTGTTTAACTGGGTAGTTCTTGGCCAGAATAAGCTGCAATGTGGAATGTTTCAATGTTGTAAGTCAAAAGTCTGGCTAATGCTCTCCCAACTCCAGCAATTACACATAGGCATTTAGGAGCGTACAATGGCTTATAAAAAGTTTGTTGGAGAGAAAGAGATGATCTCGCACCCTACCTCTACTGGGAATCATACACACAGTAAAAGATGTTCTCAAGGCCATGTGTTGAGCAGTAATACACACGCACTCAAACACGTGTACACGCACAAACACACACGCTTCAACACATGCTCATGCATGCACAGAAAAATTGCCCTTGAAGGCAATGACATCACTAGCCACTGGGGTTGAGAGTAAACAAAAGCATAATCTGACAATTGGAATTTGAACAGATAATGGCAAAAGGACAAAATAATTGACAGCCAGTGTTCATCATGCTTTCATCGAGTGACATCAGCTATGAGATATAAAGTCATAGAAAGTCTCAAAGTGAAATATAAAGGCACAATTTTTAAAAGGGTCATGACAGATTTTTAAAAGTCATTTTAATACATTCCTTGAGGTTCACTTATGGAGTTAAAGTGTTTGCAAAAGATTTCACAAACCATCAAATATATGTGGAAAAACTGTTTTCAACCTTCATTCTGACAATCTGTCTGAAATAATCAGTTTTTTAAAAGGGCGGCGGCTCCTCGTGCTGTGTTGAAAACCCTATAACACTTGTAGTGTTCCCGGTCAAAAATGACCGGCCTACAAAAATAGCTTATTAATCACTTGTTACGCTATTATATCACCAAATATTGGATTCAATCTTTTTGTCAACTTGTTTTCTTTCAGTTAAGACATGTTTAGTATTTTTTTTTTATCTGATTGATTCTAGGCCTCATTGATTTTGAAGAAAATGTGACATATTGTACCTTCATAATTGTGAGCTTTGTCAGATATAAAGTCATAATTCTGAGATATAGTCACATTGTGAAATACAGTATAGTCTCTTTTTGTTTTACTCCGAACTGAAAACAGGCATCCATATTTACTTATTTATTTATCTATTTATTTGAAGCCACATTCAAACCTTATGGCATTCTGAATGACATTCTAACAAACTGCACACATTCCAGCATTGATTTGTACCATAGTTCACAATACAGATTTTTTACCCTCATTTCCCCTCATCACCCACAGAATGTCAAAGATGCATCAATAGTTCAGCCTCAACATCTCAATTCAGAGTTTTATTCAGAGAAACACCTGTGTGTGGAAAACACTGTCTACACTGGAACTGTATTTTTCATTCCGTTCCACCACTTTAAGGTTGTTAAAGGTGGGTTTGGCACATCTCCTGTAGTCGGATCGATGAGTTAGATTGCTTTGTCTTCTTTTTCCCATACCGCAGGCACTGATTCAGGTACAATGAGCAGAGATTGTTTCCGATTGGCATTGATTGCTGCTCATTAATTGTTTAAGCCATAGGTAATTAACTACAGAAAACAACAATGCATACCAGACAATTCCTTTCATTATGAATGAGAATTGGGCCCAGAATCCTCTGCGCTCAATTGTCTTTCCTCTCTTTTTCTACACATTTCTCTTACAGTCCTAGTTTTAACGATCTTTTCTGCTTCCCCTGTGAGCTATTCGATCGCGGCTTGTGATCACAAAGTGTCTAAGGACGGCGCAGACAGGGCTAACTCCCAGTTGAGGATGGGAAGGGTTATCCAGCTCAAGACTGACAACTAATCTGAGTTTCAGAAAAAGACTCTGAAACCTCAAGCAACACCGTACATTGTAATCATAATGCACACATCCAGCACAGTCTCAAACTGCTAAATCCATGTGAAGAGTGAACAAGAGGTGCAATGTGTGTGTGATGCTGTCAGAATAAAAAAATACAGGCCTCTTCTATTTGGAAACTTGGATTCTAACCACTAAATAACATGTATTACCACCATAAACAAACACAAAATTTAGTCTCTGAATAACTCTGAACAGCTGAATATTTGCACAAGCCGCCTTTCTGTACGACTCTGTTCAAACACTCAATATTGTCGTAGCAACAACGAGACTAACAAGGCAGTGTGAAGACTATCTCTTGACAAAAAAATAAGCCTCTCTAAAGAAGCGCAAAATTCCCTTCGAACTAAATGGTCCCTTAGCCATACTTAGAGGTAACATGACATCAAAATTGTCTCTTCCTGGTCAGGTACATTGAAATAGCAATCAAACCAAGCTTTCTTTCTTTTGTGGAAAACAAAATAACAATTTAACAATTTAATAACCATTTTTTCTTGTTTTCCACAGAAAAAAGAAAGTCCTACAGGTTTGGAACAACATGTATAGATGATGACATAGTTTTAATTTATGGGTGAACTTTCCTTTAATTTAATTTAAAATTTCCGTACAATTTTAGCTTTTCTGTATGGGATATGACTGAAATATATTTGGTAAGACTGGATGTTAGAAGCCTAATGCTCATATTACCTTTAGAAAAGGCCATGGATGGCCTTCCAGGCACTATAAAAGTCATACAAGGTATAATAGAAAATAAAGGTCCACATTGTTTAATCTCCATCCCATATTACTGCTCACAACCACTATATCGTCTCCTAAAGCTCCTCTAATCTCCCACAGGGGCTGATCAGGGACAGGTCTTTACCTCACAACAATTTTAACCTATCAAGTGCACATGAAAGATGTTCTTAATGATTATGTAAGACAGAAATAATCAGTTTTTTGTGAGTGTGGGATGTATCTGGCTGGTTTTAGACTCTTTGAGTCATAATGATGGATTCCAGCGGATTCTACACTGCTTTTATGTGCTGTTGATTGCATTATTATCTAAGGCTATTTTTATATAATTTATTTGAATGCAGAGAAGAAAGAATAATGAAACAAGGGCAGTATGATGTAATCAGATATTACACAAACACAAATATATAATATATATATATATATATATGTTTTTATAATACCTGGGGGATGTATCGGGGGACTAAAACCACTGGAGAGAATTTCCTATACCGAGTTACAGTATAGAATTTCAATCTTTTATTCACATAATTCCCTCAAAACGCTATGTAAAAAAAAACACCCAGTGAATCTCAGCCATTTTCATCACAGTATATATGTAGTATCATATAGATTGTAATTCTATATATATAATTTTTTTGAAAATTTGAAAACTCCTCTTATAATGATAATAATGGTGACCAGATATTATATAATGTAAGGGATTCAAGTCTTGACTTGTGCCTCATTCATAAAACTCAAGCAGAACAAATTTGTATGTAAATCATTTGTGAACGCATACTTTTGTAAATTGTCACTTTGAATTGAATGAGTCAATTTATGTAAGAATGGTAGTTTGATTTGCATAGAAATTCATTCTGCTCATGTAGCATGAACGAAGTGAATTGGTCTCTTAATTCTACAAACCTGCAGATATATTTAGAGATGCTTTGGTGGTCTGAGCCAGTCACCCAAAATATGCACAAAACTTGCTGGAGGACACGCATGAATACAACAAATAGAGCTCAGACTCTGAAGAAACATGCCACTTAGCCCTTTCTCACTCTTCCTACTTCGGGGGCAGCCCTCTCAATGTCCGCCAGTCCCGTCCTGAACCTGGACAGATGCTATGTTTAATGCCTTAATTCTGTCCGCTGTCAGCAATCCAATCTCTCTCATACCTCAACACCGATTCTAATTTAAAAAGAGCCTCTGATCCAATTTGGAGACTGGCAGCTTCCCAGTGCTCATGCTTGGAGAGCCATTCGTACGAGCTAGGCTTCCGCTAAGGGCTCCCGGGCACACGAGTGCTAGTATTTAATTAAGTAGCAATTAGGATGAAAAAGAGACTACAGTGCTCTCATTTACGTTCATAGCAAAAGAGTACAGCTCAACACACACACACAATATATATATATATATATAAGTCTCTGCAGTTTCTTATGTTTTCTCTTCATTATTCGGCCCTGGTTGCATTCCTTCCCTGAGCTCCATAAAGATTTCCATGTCAGGCAAGCCAGTGTGCGGCCAATCGAGAAAAGAAAGAAAAACACTAAAGGCAAAAATTACACATCTGTGTTAACTGCAGGATCAAGCAGAGAGTATTTCTTGGAAGGCGAAGGATCATTATTGTATAAGCATTTAGGAACATTGCATGCTTTCTCCCAACCCAAACCGTCTTTCGAGTGTCAAATTGTATACGTTTCCCTGAGAAAAACAAGAGACAACGTGATTTTAATGGGAAAAGACTGAATTATTGATGAAAAAATGGGTGCCCCACTGTTACCAAAATGGAATCTCTACCATGACAAACAGCAGAACAACAACGCAATCAAAGCAGACAGCAAAACAAAGCCCAGACACATTAATGTGGATTTATATGCACAGCCTCGTGCATTATGTTAAACTGACACGGAATGAAACTACAGTAGCTTCGGTGATGGGTTGTAATCAAGAATGGAAAAACTGTCAGTGTTGCTCTTTTCTGGCACCGCCAGGCAGAATTTCAGCCAGTATAATCGTCCATATCTGCCCCGGATCCTCTGCATCAGCTGGGACGCTTTGGGCAGCTCTCAGAGACGCTTACATTATTGGAAAAATGAAGAGCAGATCGCTCCCTCACAATATTCTGATGAAACTCCCAGCTAGAGCCAATTTACAAGCTTGTTTGAAGGAGCGAAATGGGAAGGGAGAGAGTGAGAACTTTTTTCGTTCTAGAAATAATTTAACTCAACAGCAACACTAAAAGGATCCTAGCCAAGAAAATAGACATCAGAGCAGATTGGGACATACATTTGCCTATTGCAGCAGCTACGATGCACATTTATGACAATACACAGTATAATGATGAATGATGCAAACACATTTTGCGATATAGAGAAGCAGATGTTGTTTAAGCCTTTTGCTTTTATCAGTAATAAAATTTCCAGGATTATATGACGAACCTCAGGGCAGTGCTTGAGACATTGTGGTCACAGGGAATGTGTCTTTTTCCTCATCATAAAGAATGTCACCCTCTGGACTCCGTTATGACAAATGGCAACCTGATTCTGTGCTCACAATCGCTGTTCACCCTCATTCCCTTTTCAATGGCGGCCAGCGCTCGTCCTGCTTGCCTGTTAGAATGCTAAAGCATCAGAAGCGACTTTGTAGAACAAAAAGAGCGTCCAAACAAATAGGCGGTAAAAGAGAGAGAGAGAGAGAGAGAGAGAGAGAGAGAGAGAGAGAGAGAGAGAGAGAGAGAGAGAGAGAGAGAGAGAGAGAGAGAGAGAGAGAGAGAGAGAGAGAGGACTGCCGTAGTTGCCATGGAAATCTTAATTCAATTCCAAGGCTGGAGGTTGGGAAAAAAGACAACTCCTTATCACTTTGACTTCTCTGTTTCTCACAGGCATGAAACAAATGGCTTGCGTGCTTGATGCTGTTGTGCTGATGACACTCACGCCTAAACATTTCTGACTCTGACGGTCCCTCCCTTTACTTGTGCTCATTAAATTAAGCATCCGTCGTGATATTTGTCATAGACGAACATAAAAATTGTCCTCGCTGTGGAATAATTTAGAGGTGTCCTCAGTGGTTCATTAAATAGGCTGATAAAAAGTTAAGAGAAGAAAATGCATTTACAAAATAATTCTTAACATTATTGTTTAGGGAAAGAGCGCGCAGGGTGAATTGGACTAAATGATCTTTGGGTCAGCTTGTGGATTTTCATTTTCTGTTATTCATTTAAATAAGATATGCTTTAATAAACAGTACATTTTAGCAGACAGCTTTGATACTTATTTTCGGTTCAACTGCAATCAGTTCAAGAGGGTAAACTTCAATAATGCAACAAAGCTTACAACTTCCTTTAAATAATGAAAAATGTCAAATAAAATATATCATGTCCATGTTCTTTCTCTATAATTGTGACAAAAAGCTGCACAAAAAGTTTTTAAAATACTCCAGTCATTAGTCCCAATGTCATTTGATCCTGCTGATTTGGTGCTCAAGAAACACTTATTATAATTACCATGAAGCTGTACTGCTTAATATATTTTTGTGGAAAACATAATACTTTTTTTTCAGGATTATTTGATGAATATGGTGGCCACTACCTCAGCCATAACCATATAAACCTCAGAAAGGTACAGGTAAAACTCAAATCATTCACTCTAATTCTCTGTTCTCTCGCTTATTCTTGCACTGTTGTTCGTTTCCTACATTCTTTTTGATGGGTCTTTGCACCAAGCCAATTGAAATACAAAGAATGAGTCTCTCCTGTCTTTTCATCTGGAACAAAAAAACACCTGTTCTCTGTGGGGGCAAATATTAAGACTAGGAAAATGAGAAATAATAGACATCAGAGGCAGAGAGGAGAGAAAGACAGGAGTAAATGGGATGTAATGAGTGAAGCAGAAAGAGAGTTGTTGAGAGACCTGTGGAGAAAGAGAGAGAGAGAGAAAGAGATTTTTTATGGTGACACTGCCTTCTATTTATCCGTTCTTTGAATGTGAGCGTTTTTTGTTGCCTTTGAAGCGACTAGAACTTGTGGACAGACAGCTGATTGGACCTGCATTACTAAGACAGGTCATTGGCCTATTATAACTTGTTCTTACGCAACATAAATGGTCAGGTGAGGGTTCATCTAAGGTCACAGACACGTACAAACATTGAATCGTTTGAGTCATTTAAAGATTCATTCAGAGACAGTCACTTGTTTAGTTCATCAGTTTTTTGAATAAACCAGTTGAATGTTTCAAAGATTAGTTCATGAATGTATCCGTTTTTATATTTAACAGGTTGAATGGCTCACTCATTAAGACAATCTTCATCGATTGAACCGCATACTAACATAACACTTTATTTCTGCCATATAAAGATAATACTATTAATAATAATGGTAGTGTGCTAGTATGCAGTTCTTCATTAAATATGCAGAATTCATTAAATCATTTGTTTAATTCATGAATTATATCAGTGTTTTCAACAAACCAGTTGAATGAATTATTCCAAGACTCACTCATAAAGTTGGACATTCGAGTCATTTCCGTATTAATCAGTGTGTTTGAACACACTGTCTATTCTGAGTGAATTAATGACTCTATGATTCACTCACTAAAAAAGTAATTTTATTAGGGAAAAATCACTAATAAAATATAATAATAATATAAATCACTAAAACACAAACAATGATACAAACAGTGAAAAGTCCCACTGATGTTGGATTGTATATCACTGCTCTTGGAACACTGCTTGACCAATCAGATTAGAAGAAAACAATGATCAACTGATGAATGAGCAGGAAGGATCTTTTCCCCATCTAATCATTAATCTCAAGATCAGACAGATCCTAAAATCTAACCCCACTGGCCACTTCTAACAGCAAAGCAGAACATAAATTGTCCCAACAAAATTACTTCTCCCAGCAGAACACATGCTGCCATCAACAAATGCCCTCCAGGCTGTGTAGCGAGGTGTGCTGAAATTTGCTATTACAATGAAACATTGACCTTGATCCTTTTATTCAACTGGATGAAAATCAAAGCCCTCTCCCAGCGGTTGAAGAACAGAAGAGAGCCAGGCTGGTGTGGGCGAATGTATCAGATTAGGTGGGAGTTTTAGAAAGTGCGCTAGCTTTCTATTAGCCTTTACCGTGTGTGTGTGTACTCATATTCTAAAGCACTAATGAAAGCAAATGAGTAATGATGACTGTACATTTCTAGGGAAAGTCGTATGATGTGTTACAGGAGGACCAACACACACAGCGCCTAAGTTGCGCCGGGCCGGGTTTTAATCCAGGACTAATTACAGTCCTAAAAGGCTTCAGATCGATAAAGGATACGTGAGGGAAGCAAGGGCTTGGGAATGTTTCTTGTTGTGGAAAAGACCTAATTTGTCAAATGAAATCACACAGCTTTCTCAACCTGATAAACCAGCTCTACTGCCAAAATCCTCCTCTGCTGGTTTAGCAGCTCTTTTTTCCATATCATGTCCAATTTGTGTGATTCATGTACATTTCCCACAAACTACATTTGACACTTGCTTTTCAAGCCAGAAGTTGGTGAAAAAGGGCAAAGGAGAAAGTTATGTAAGCAGGTTTTTACATACATACACGAGCGGTGATATCTCGCGCCGCAGCTGTGCACCGTCACCTCGCCTAACCTGTGGCAGAGCGATTTACAAATGTTGCTTTCTCCGCCCGCCAGGGGGAAATATTTATTTTTTCTTATTTCTATCTGCAAGATGATCGATCAAAGCTGCTTGTTTGAAGATAAGGCTAGTGATGGCAAATCCGCTTGAGTAATTGTGCAGTTAAAGATTGCCATAGCGCAACCTCTCCATCACTCTCCACAATCAAGCTGATAAATCCTCCCCCTCCCCCCATCCGCTGGCATCTGACTGCGCACCTATCCTTCATTTTGGCTGAGGGGATGCGGTGTGGAAAACTCGAAACCAAATGCCGACTGTACAGGAAGGAAGAGGTCTCCTACTGCACAATTTCATAAGCTTCTGCTCTGTTTATCACAGGACATCATGACTTTGCCACACTTTTTTAACAATGAAAACGTCACGCAAAAGGAATAAAACAGGAGAGAGAAAATAACTATGAAAATAAGTTGGGTTTTTTTCGCCATCCATTTTACAAGTGACCCTTCTTGGCCTTGTCTTTTCCCACCCACTAGTTTCATATGATGTTTTTTCTCTCAATTATTTTTTCTACCCTGGTCAGGTATAACAGTGCTGCAGTGTTAATCATGGTGAGACCCTCTCAGTCTTCTCAATAATGGCCTTCAACAGGTCTCTCTAAATACATAAAGCGAAAACTGAAAATATAACAAATAGCTACTTAGCATAATGAGAGTCTAATTTTGTATCCCAAATAAATGAGAAAAACAGCACTAGTCCAGCATTAGTCCAGTCTGTTTCATATTATGGGCCTCTCTCATTGAAAACAGTACACTTCACTGCATTAGTGTTACACAAAGACCATGTTGTTGTTGTTGTTGCGAGACTTATTTATTATAAGATATGTATTATTCCTTATTAATTTATCTATTATTAAAATACAATTAACTTAGCATTAAAAGTATGCTTGTGCAACCGATTTCGCTTGAAACGTTGGCAGCCTGATAAGTCAAAAAATGAAGTCAAAATGATTACTTAAAAATATAATAATGAGACAAGTCAAAATTATGAGATACAATGAGATTCAAAATTCTGACAAAAAGAAATGTAAAAAAAATCATATTTTAAATCTTTTTTTCATCATTTTGACTTTTTATCTCATAATTTCAACTTTTTTCATAATTATGACCATTTATCTCATAATTATGGCTCACTAAAACATTTTCTTGAAACAAGTAGCTGCACATTTCTTCCACATTAGAAAAGAAATGGTTACACTTTATTTCGATGGTTCACTTCAGACATACTACTAACATTGAAGCAGATGAATTTAGTAATGTCCCCCCTTTTCATACACACATCGTTCAAGGTTTTGTGGTCAGTTAGATTTTCTTTTTCTGCTCACAGAGTATTGTGAAATATTATTATAGCAAATACATAAATGAATTTCTGTTTTAATATGATTATTAATGCAATTTATTCCTGTGATGGCAAAGCTGAATTTTCATCATCATTACGCCAGTCTTTAGTGTCACATGATCCTTCAGAAATCATTCTAATATGCTGATTTGCTGCTCAAGAAAATTTCTGATTATTATCAATGTTGAAAACAGTGCTGCTTAATATTTTTGTTCAAAAGAACAGCATTTATTTGAATAAATAAATAAATAAATAAATAAAATATAATATAAAATTATATATATATAGATTATTTTAAAGACATTTTATATATACATGTATGTATGTATATATATATATATATATATATATATATATATATATATATATATATATATATATATAATTTCTTTAAAATAATCTTCTTGACAAAAAAAATAAAAAAATACAATTGCATAAAACAATTGCACAAAAAAAATGTGGAAGAAAACTATAATAACAATACAGTATGGAAAAGTTGGCTAATCAGTTGCTGTTTCTCAATTCCAAGAACACAAAGAACAGACTTGCATTCTTGTGGAGACCGGTCTTGCCAGGCGACCTTCATAGAACAAACTCGGAAGGACGTGAGGACACATCCTTTGGAGAATTGAGATTAGCTGTGATATTGTCGCTCAGCTGACAACCCCAGCATATTATAATTAGCGAGTAAGCGACCAATGCACAATAAATACAACATAATAAAATTATAAAAATTAAGCAAAAGAAACAGACAAATGTTTACTTTCATGAGCTGTCACGTATTTGCGAGTTTTCATCGGGAATCTCTTAAGTGAGAACGAGAAGTTTAAATCTTACAGGCTTCAGTACATCGACTGCCCGCAGCGTCTTCTGGGATTTCTAATGGTTCAATTCTCTCATATCCAGGTACTTTCATGCATCCTCTGTACTTGGGCTCTTGAATATTTGAATTTAGCTTCGACGGTTCATGATAACGTAGTACGAGAACACAAGGACGCAAGTTTGCTTAAGAATACATATTGAGAAACAGCCAGTGTCTTGTTAAGCAATCCGAAGGTCCTCGTTTTAGTGATGAATAGTCTTGTACAGTGGGTCATGGCTATTTAGTATATTTATTTGTTTAAAATCTCTCGATTGCCCTTTTGAAGGACAGCTACGCATCTTATTTAAAGCAAAGAGAACATCTTGAAAATGTAGGAAATGTGAAAGATGGTAATTCAGAGGCATGTAGAGAATGTACGGAGCCTCATCATCTTTCCTCTTCTCAGTAAAAGAACAAATTCCTGTAGGCTGCATCCAACAAGTCAGTGATGGTATTTTTTTTAAAAACACTAGTGAAGTATTGTATAGTCTGACAGGAGAATAGCAAAAGTTGCTCTGGCTGGAAAATCTCTCTATATAAAGAAGCTAAAGTCAAGGTCTTCAGATCTGATCTAAGTGTGACATTGAAGTCAAACAAAGGTATTTTGAGAGAGGGGACAAAAAATGTGTCAGGCCCCGACTGCTGGAAAGGCTCTCTAGGATGGGTTTGAAGTTAAATTCACCTCCTAGGACCAGAGCGGGATGAGAGATGAGGGGATAGTGCTAATCAAAAACCAAACACAAACCATTTTACAGGACATTTTGATCAGATTTTAATTAATTTGGTCTCATTCATTAAAGCTGCAGTCCGTAACTTTTTTGGGTTAAACATTATCCAAAATACATTTTTGAGCAAGTAACCAGCCAGTGTTCAAAACTATCTGCTTGCTTTAGCTCGATTCAAAACGGTAAGCTTGTAATGATGTTTTTAATTCCAGTGGTAATGGTGGATTTCCGTGGGAAATTCAAGCATGTCTTTGCGTCATTACGTCACATCTTTACACATAAAGAAGGTGTCCCGGCTAGTAGGCTATATTGCGTGTGAGGATGTTGGATGGGGAGATTTATAGCCTTTTCTCACAGCACTTGATATAATTAAACTTATCAATTTGATGGTGGATCCAGAAAGGTTCAAACAACAATCACCAGTGACAACTGGAGATTCACCCATTGTAAAATGCAAAAGACTTTGGAGTGGCTTCAGAAAAAAAGACACAGCAACCGGGCACATGCGAAAACAAGGATAAATATCGGAAGGGCTTTTGAAAGGTGGCGTGAACTCTGTGTTTTGAAGCGGTTCAAAACGGACGCAGAGATGGCTTTTTTTTCTGCTGGACGATCGTTAGATTTAATCAGCGTGATTTACTGCAATGCTTTTTTTCCCTTAGTTGGTCAGAAAAAAATTGGATGTTACTTACTTTTTCAGATTACATTTTCTGGTGAAAATTCTTATGTTGGTCATACTTCCAAAAATTAGAATCTGTGATTCTAAATGACAGTCTCCATACCGGCGCGGTGACTGAAAGCCACACATTCTCTTCAAAACATTGGATTCATCCGCGCTGTGCCGTTCCGAGGCACAACCCACCTAAAGTTTATAATTACGCGAATAACTGCAATTGCAGATTTCGAATAGAGATGGCGA
This sequence comes from Siphateles boraxobius, assembly GCF_051911475.1. NCBI lineage: Eukaryota > Metazoa > Chordata > Actinopteri > Cypriniformes > Leuciscidae > Siphateles > Siphateles boraxobius. The sequence goes on from NW_027509219.1 coordinate 18,885,808, forward strand.
CAAAGAGGAAAAACTACGGGCTGCAGCTTTAATAATGGCATACATGTTGTGTGTTTTTGTGTACAGAAAGGAATCTCATACAGTATTTTCCACCCGAAATTCTAATGTTGATAAATCACGATTATTCTAAATGAGGGCGCACATGCCCACAGGTACTTAGTACAATAATACACGTCCAAACCATATGCCTGCAAGGACTTTCTGCTCAACCGCTCCTGTACAGCCTTTTGTTAAATGTGATAAGTTCTCGACCGAGATATTTAAGTAAGGCCAATCAGTTCTTGTAAGCGGTAATTAAGATCTGAGCTACGTTGACAAGGGACAAATTTTAATGGCAAGGTAACTGGGTCAGAGTATATCACTGAAACGGCAAGGCTTGTGGGTGGCTCTCGGTCAGTAGTGAATTTACCAACAGTGGTCCAAGAAGGACAAACCACAAACCAGTTGTTGGCCGCCAAAACAGGGTGTTGGGAGCCCAAGTCTCATCGATGCACGAGGGCAGCAAAGGCTATCCCGTCTGGTCTGAGCCAACAGAAGGTCTACTGCGGCACAATTCACACAAAATTGTAATGATGGTTATTGGAGCAATGTCTGGAGGAATTAGTGGAGGAACTGCAGGCCAATCAGAGTGCCTATGATGACTCCTGTCCACCGTCAAAAGTGCCTACATTGGCATGCGGGTGTCGGCACTGACCTTGAAGCAGTGGCAGAAGGTTGTCTAGTCTGTTGAGTCCTGTTTTCTTTTACATCACATAGACAGCCTTTACCTGGGGAATTGAGGGCACCGGGATGCAATGTGGGATGACTACAAGCCGGTGGAGGGAGTATGATGCTCTGAGCAATGTTCTGCTGGGAAACCCTGTGTCCAGCAATTCATGTGGGCGTAAATTTGACTAAACATTGTTGTAGAACAGGTACACCCTTTCTTGACAATGGTGTTCCCTGGTGGCAGTGGCCTCTTTCAGCATGGTAATGCACCCTGCCACACACAAGGAACATGATCAAGAGTTCAAGGTGTTGCTCTGGCCTCCAAATTCCCTGGATCTCAATCTAATTGAGCATCTGTGGGATGTGCTGGACCAACAAGTTTTGATCCAAGGTGGCTCCACCTCGCAACCTACAGGACTTGAAGGATCTGCTAGCCTCATCAGGTATTAAGATAAGCTGTCAAACAATTTGAACACATTTAATCTATCTCAACAAATCTGTATTATCTTCATTCCATTTTAGTCCAGGATAAGTCATAGTGTCACATTTTACTAGGCTGCTTGCAACGCTAAAAATAAAATCTGTAACACAAGATAAAATGAAATTGTTTTGGTCTCAAGAAAGCATAGTAGCAGCGGCCGTGCGTTTGCTCTGACTATAGATAATCTTGCCTTGATAATGTTGAGGACGGCAAAACTAGTAAAGCTGTCGACCTGCCATTTGAACATTAGAACTAAAATTATAACATAATATTAATCCAATTGCTTACCATTCCACACGGATTTTATGCTTCCAATTTGTGTGCACTCATATGGGGAATGAGAACCATTGCATGTACAGTATATGAAGAAACAGAATCAAAGATGGATTTTAGTTTAATGCATCATTTAACCAGTTGTACACCCCTTTCAGTGTACAATGCCAGTGTAATAACAGAGTATGATAGAACAGCTTTCAAAGGCCTTAATTATAGCACGTTCTAAACAGCTAGACAGATATATATATATATATATATATATATATATATATATATATATATATATATATATAAGCTCTCATTTTCAATAATGAAGATGAACTTAGAACAAGTGTACATCATCAGATCTCATTAGCCTCCGACAACACTCTGTCCATCACTAATCTCAGAATAAAACAAATCCCTTGCACCTGCCATGTAAATCTCATATTTTATGCTTTGAATACTTAGTTTCAAAAAAGTTTCTTTAAGACTCAAGGACAAACCTAATTATAGGCGTAAAAAGTCACATTAGCAAAATTGCCTGAGTAATTATAATTATTATTTTTTTTTGCTCTGTTACAGAATCAAACATATTTTTTTTACTAAGCCTGTCAAACATATCTTTGATACAATCTGAGAATTGTTCATTAGATTTTGTGTCTTTTTTTTCTTCTTTTTTTTTGCTGTCATTACTGTACAGCACATTTTTCTTTAAGGTGACGTGATAGAAGTAAAGAAGTTAAAATATATACTGTATTATCATATTTTCTGGCTTTTTTGTTTCTTTTTCTGTGCATGCCAGTGTAAAAATCACCATTTGTAATTCCTTCATGTTTGATGGCATGTTGTCAAGAATAAAGTTGCATATTCCCATTGCCTATTCTAGGATCATAGCTACAGTTGAAAGGATAATCAATTGGTTACTATTTGTGCCAATTCAACAGACATTTTAATCTTTTAAATGAGCTGACGTGTTAATGTAACCCACTGTCGGTGAGTCGTTATCATGTCCAAGTTCATGTTTGTATTCAGTTCATGTTTCAAGTTAAGTTACAGTATAGTCAAGTCATCCCATTGTTTTGTTTTGTTCATTTTGTAATGGTTTCACGTTTACTCCAATAAACAGCACATTGGTTCTGTTTCAACTTGCCGTCAGTGTTATGTGGATAGCAGATGAACCCAAGCGCAGACGGTATGCAAACACACAACGTTTATTATGATAGAAAAAACAGGGGAAAACAAAACCCACGAGGGGGCAAAACAGTACAAGATAAAGTAAACGACTAACCACACTAGACTAAGACTTTGACATTAAACTATACAGGAACAAGACAGGCTTTTACAAGATCGCAACTTTTAGACAAAACACTCGACAAGGTACTCACTGGGTATTGACATGGCACGTAAGGCAATGAACCGGCACAGGACAGCAAACACAAGGAGATTATAAAGGGAACACTAATGATCAACAGGTGATACAGATAAGGTGATAAGGACAGAACGAGGATAACAAGGGGGGCGGGGCAAGGGAACGAGACAACACAAGCACATGGCCAAAACACAAGACCACGTGCTTGCACACAAAACATGATTCTGTCATGATCCTGCCTCAAGAATGGAGAAAATCAAGGACATGAGGGCAGAATCATGACAGAACCCCCACCTTAAGGAGCGGCTACCAGACGCTCCTCAAGGGGACATCAAACACGGGACATGACAGACTGAGACATCAACACAAACCAACAAAACATGACAAATAACAGTAACGGCAAACACGAAAACACAACAACAGGGTTAGGATGAAACATCAAAAATAATAAACAAGGAAGGGGAGGCGGAGGCACAACAAGGTCCTTGGGGAACTGTCCAGGGTGGGTAGGTGGGACGGTGGTCTTGGGTTTACAGGATGTGGGCTTAGGACGAGGGATCCGGGCGGGTTTGGGTGGTGTAGTGTGAGAAGTCTTGGGGGAAACAGTCCGGGGTTGAACAGGGACAGGAGGTACAGTGGGCGACGGAGCGGGAATCACTACAGGGGAAGCTGAGGGTGGCGAGACAAGACTCTTGACCGGGGAAACAGCGGGAAAAGGAACAGGACACATAACAGGGGGTGTAGCAGGCGGGTGTGGGGCGGGAACCGAACTCTCTGAATCGGACTCGGCGCTCATGAAAACAGACTCGGGATCAGCACTCTCCGAAGCAAACTCGGAAACCAAGCTCCTCGAATCAGTCACGGAAACAGCGCTATCTGCGGTTGAATCTGGAACTACGCTCTCAGTAGTTGAGTCAGAAACAGCGCTCTCTGCCACTGACTCTGGAACCGTCCTCTCTGCAGCAGACTCAGGATCAGCCTTCTCAGCCACAGACTCGGGCACAGCCGAACTAGTAGCCGGAAATGAAGAATCACCGGGGTCCTTCGCTGGAGCTGGGGAAACCACCACCGGCAAGGAAGACTCTGGAGAGGAGGATTCCGAAACTGACTCCCACGATAAATGTCTACCTCGCTTACCGCGGAGGCTGACCGATGCGGTAGGTGTCTCGGGAGTTGAGCTGGGACGAGTCTGGTTCCCCATTGTAGCCACGGCGAGGACGCGACCCTCCGGGATCACGGGCAGACAAGCAGAGGGTGGAGAGCCTGAGGAAGAAGCCTGCGGATCCTCCCGGGAAAGAAGATCCCAGAGGCGGGCGTAATCCCTCATGATCCGCTCACCCTGGGACGGGACTAGGCAGTTGATCCGCTCACCGTCGGTGGGCGCAGGCAACCGCCATCGCTCACGGAATTCCGATTAGAGCAGGGAAGGCATATTGTCTGCTGGGTTCTTTAGTGGCCGGTTCATTCTGTTATGTGGATAGCAGATGAACCCAAGCGCAGACGGTATGCAAACACACAACGTTTATTATGATAGAAAAAACAGGGGAAAACAAAACCCACGAGGGGGCAAAACAGTACAAGATAAAGTAAACGACTAACCACACTAGACTAAGACTTTGACATTAAACTATACAGGAACAAGACAGGCTTTTACAAGATCGCAACTTTTAGACAAAACACTCGACAAGGTACACTAATGATCAACAGGTGATACAGATAAGGTGATAAGGACAGAACGAGGATAACAAGGGGGGCGGGGCAAGGGAACGAGACAACACAAGCACATGGCCAAAACACAAGACCACGTGCTTGCACACAAAACATGATTCTGTCATGATCCTGCCTCAAGAATAGAGAAAATCAAGGACATGAGGGCAGAATCATGACAGTCAGTGGACTACTTGCTACATTGACATGTATTTGCAAGTCAGTAGAATGTCTGTCCGGGGACCATCAAAATAAAGTATTAGTAGATATTAGGCAGACAGACTAATGAGTAATGGTTAACATGAATTTGTAAAGTTACTTAAAGCACTGCTGATAAAAGTATATTAAAATGCATATTAATACATGCTAAACTGTGTCTACTATTGTGGTATAATCCATCTCAGATAGCCCCGCCCCTGAACAACACATGAACAATGCAAACTGTGATTGATCACTTTACATGCCATTTAGACGGCTCTTACTGGGTGGTTCCTGACCAGAGTAATCTACAGCATGCATTAGTCAAAGGTCTATACTTTCATGCTCCACAGGGACCATTTTCTACTTCAAGTAGCCTGAGCTTCTATCCTCGATCGATTATGGCACAGCTGCAGATACCTGGCTGGCCTTCAATAACCACAGGCTTGACGTACACACACAAAAAGTGAAGAAATGGGTCCTCTCATGCTGGGCCTATTCACTTTAAATGTATTTAACAGTTCCAACAAGACAGGAGTCAATTCTCTGCTCAATATAATCTCCATCCAAACCAGTTTAAACTCAATTCAAAGCTGTTTTAAGGCAGTTCCTCCTTTCAACATTGCACAAAAACGTCCTCCATGGCTGAAAATGGCTGGCAGGGGGCGGTACACAGATGGGTCTAATGCCATTAGAAAGATGTCGAAAGTTGGCAGAAACGGCTATGGAATGAGATGTGGCGAGCGGACGGTGGAATGAATCCACTAAACTCTTCATCTCCGTCCGTCTCCATTCCTCAGTGATTTATATTCATCTCTCAGATCATCTGCAGCCGCTGTCACGCTCAACGCGCCCACAGAAGGAATAATGTGATATTTTTAATGGACTTCCAAGACGAATGTAAGAGTGATGGTACGGATACAGAAGCGTTGCTGTTTTTTTTTTTTTTTTTTTTTTTTTTTTGCAGGAATGTTTTATGGTTATTTAAACAAGTCAATTTCATGCAAATGTGACCACTGCTTGCCATGGCAGAATTTACAAACAGCAGGCGGTGGAAGGGCCGGATGAATACAGTGGAGCACTTTAGTGCTGATTATTACAGTTGCAAATGCCTCTGCGTTACGAGCTGCACTGCACTTGCATGTGACATGCTCACCCCGCAATGGCTGCACTACAGTGTTTCTTTTTCAAAGAGCTTCAATTTATACTTCTCAATCATTTCAGTTCAGCCTCTCAAAATAGGCTTCTCTCTAAAAAAATCGCTGCTTTTCTTGGCCGTCCTCAAAGCAATCTGAAATACACTTTGTCCCCACACACAGAAACACAATTTCTCTCTATCTCTACCTCTTTCCCTTTGTCTCTCGTTTTTTTTCTCTTTTGTTTGTATTGAAATGTTACGGACAATAGGTGATCAGAGCACGAACCAAAAACAAAGTCATTAAACAATTATCATTTTCACATAAACAAGATTAATGGGATAATTAACACTTTTTGGTGACCATTTGGTAGCGCACATTTTATGTCATGATATCTTGGTTTTTTGGGGTTTTTTGCACTTATTGTAATATCACTAAACATCTCTACTTTCTGTAAGTTAAGTGCAAAAAAACAAACAAACATACTAATGTGTTTTTGTGCTTTAAACATATTTTGATGCAAAATAGATTTAGAGGGCTTGCTAAACAGATCGAAACAAAAAAAGTGGTTGATCATTAGGTGATAATTTTTGTAAAACATGTTCAACCTAATATTACTGAAACTAACATTTCACCTTGGAGTTCAAATCTGTTTTAAACATGAAATAAAATGCTTTTTTATGTAATTATAATAAATTATGCAATACCATTTAAAAGTTTGGGGTCAGTAAGATTTTTTTTAAAGAAATGAATGCTTTTATTCAGCAAGGATTTCAATAAAAGAATCCTGAAAAATAGTATCACGACTGATTAACAATATTAATCAGCACAGCTGCCTTCAACATTGAAAATAATAGAAATAAATGTTCTTGAGCATCAAATCAGCATATTAGAATGATTTCTGAAGGATCATGTGACACTGAAGACTGCAGTAATGACTAATGAAAATTAGTTTTGCCATCGCAGGAATACATTATATATACATATACATATATTTCTAAATTTCTGTTTTTACAGTATTTTTTATCAAATAAATACAGCCTTGATGAACATAAGTGACTTCTTTAAAACTTAATATATAATAATATACTTTATAATATAACATATTTTTAAACATATAATATTTTACATCAAATGCAAACATTGATAACAGTAACGGCTAATAGTAAGTTGACCACATTAGTGTCTATGGTAACCATAGTAAATTTCAGTAAAATAGCATTTTTTGTAAGTTTTACTATTGATGGGAATCTCAACAATTTGGTAGTGATCATAATAATAATGATGATGATAATAATGATGATAATAATAATAATAATAATAATAATAATAATAATAATAATAATAATAATAATAATAATAATAATAATAATAAATCCCCAGTGAAACAGCAAAGAATGTATTATTATTATTGTTGCTGTTGTTGTTTGCGTCCACTCAAGAGTTAATAGAATAATATAATGTATTATCAATATCCTTAATCATAAGTCAATCATATTAATGATGCCCGAGGAAATCTACAGCACAGTTAATAATATAAAATAACAAATATAAAAGAGAAAACATAATATTCGTCTCAAATGACTTTCAAGCAGAAAGTCTTCAAAATGCACCAACATACTCTGCCCCTTTCTACTGCGTTCACCACCATTCTAAGTAAAGCCTTTAAACCCAAACTACATTTATTTTGCCCTTATCATTGTTTTTTATTATTCTACAAAAATCAAATGGAAGATTTCAGTGTCATAATCGACCGGCCACATTCTGTTTTATGGGCTGGTTAAAAGAGAGAAGGTCCGGTAGAAATGCTGAGATGGGTGGCATTTTTATGGTGCCAGAGGTGAAAGTTTACCGGTCTAAGCCCTTTGCAATCTGATTTTCTGAACCATTAAATAGCAGTGTACCAGTCAGGACCCCGAGCCAGAAGAAAAGAAAGATGAGGATGGGGTGAGATATAAAGATATTGAAGGATGAAATGAAAAGTATGAGGTGAAATGAGTTCAGGGCTCCACTGACCCAACTACACAACAATATACATTTGCATAAACTATGGGGAAATTTGATCCGTTTAAATCAGATCATCTGTTAGTATCCGTTTAGTTTTTTTTTTCATATGCCAGGTTTACAACATATTTAAAGGTTGTGCTATCAGTTGTGCTGTCAGCTGTGTGGTAGAAAAATATCATACATTACCAAGAAAAAAAAAATTCGTATTCATAGATATTAGAGCTACTTCACTGGCAAGAAAATTACACTAATTTGTTATAAGTCAACAATACTGATGTAAGTGGAATTACCAATTCATTTATTCTCCCCTTCAATATCTAATAATAAAGCTGACATTACATTCTCCATCATTTATCTTGATTCGATCTATGTGCAGGAATGGAGCGAAAGTCCTGTAAAATTAAAGTATGTGTCTCTTGTATAAGCAAAAATCAAATATAAAAAATATTGTGCACAGCACCTTTAATATCCCTAATATCCCTCACAGCAAACTTGTTTAGATGTGACAGAAATGAAGAATTGTCATATCACATGATAGTTTCTTTTTTTAATCCCTCGAGGGAACTCATGTTATATATCACTGGTACCAGTGATACATTAGCTTTGCTGATGGAAACATCATAATCTAACCAAAAATCTAAATTCTGTTATTATTTACTTTTACATTATTTTCACATACAGTAAAAGTCCAAACCAACAGTGACTGAACAACCTTGACTACCATTGTATGAACAAACAAACAATAAATACATATTGTTTAAAAATTACAAAAAAATATATTCAGTTTTCTACAGAGGAAAGTCAAAGGATTGGAATGTCATGAAGGTGAATAAAGGTGAAAGAAAAGGTGAACTGTTCCTTTAACTTGATAGTAGACTGTCACTTTATTTCTATATTGGCATGCAAGAGTTTTGATTAAGAGGAGATAGCAATCGTATTCATAATATTCTTAATAGGCCCTTTCTTGTCTTGTGCGCCTCAAGTTCTACGAGACAGAAACAAAAATGCTCCTTAAATGCATCAAACACTTTAATACAACATCAGTGACAGAGAAAAAGTGAGTTTATGAACACTTGATAGGCCGTAATGAACTACAGCATGTGAATTCAAATGTCCTTTAGTCACATTTTATGCCTTGTCTTGACAGTCACAGTATGTTAGTGTTAAACTGTTAATGTGGCATGTAGCATAAAGGTCAAAGTTGCACAGCGAAAAAAAAAAAACTATTTTCTAACTTAGTATTCTTATCTTGTTTTCCAGAAAAATTGTCATTTCATGTCAAAGATACATTTACTTAAAGCTCCAGTAGGTAACTTTTGTAAACAAATATTTGTTAAAACTGTCATTATGTCCATGACAGTAGTATATGAGACAGATAATCTGTGAAAAAAATCAAGCTCCTCTGGCTCCTCCCTGTGGCCCTATAGCCATTTGCAGAAATACACCGCTCCCGGTCAGAAACAACCAATCAGAGCCAGGAGGAATGTCTTAGCAGTGTCAATCACGCTCGTGTACGCGCTGATCACCCCTCTCTTGCACAGCTCGAGCACGCACCATCGTACGTGACTCCCCTGTTCGAACTCGTTCATCCAAATGAATGAATCTTTTTTCGAGTCACTTCGTTCATTCAATGAACGAAATTACTCGAAAAAAGATTTGTTAATTTTGATGAACGAGTTCGAACAGGATCACGAAAAGTTTTTATTTTATTTTTGAAATGACCGATCATTTCACTAGATAAGACCCTTATTCATCGTCTGGTATCGTTTAAAGCCCTTTGAAGCTGCACTTAAACTGGCATTTGGTCCTTGAAACGTTTGTGTCCTATTGAAGTCCATTATATGGAGAAAAAGCCTGGAATGTTTTCTTCAAAAACCTAAATTTCTTTTCGACTGAAGAAAGAAAGACATGGACATCTTGGATGACATGGGGGTGAGTAAATTATCAGCAAAAGTTTTTTTTAAAAGTGAACTAATCCTTTAACGTGATCTTACTAGCAATTCATAACTTATAGAAAGAGTGCAAGGTTATAAAGTTACATGTATTGCAAAATACATAATGATTTGAGGACCAAGTTTGTAGTCAAAGTATGGGCAGGCCATAGTCAATGTAAAGTATGTTGTTGATGTTTCGTCCCTATTAGTGAATGTTCCATAACTGTTTATAATCCGCCGTCATCGGTGGTCCTGCTTACTAGCCTGTGCGTTCACGGCAGGCTCCGCTGTGGGGGAGGAGCTGTGGAGGGAGGGCTGTAGCGTAGCAGAGAGCAAGGGGGTTGGACCTGTAAGTTGTGCTTGTTCAAATTTCCAGGCTAAGTCAACATTTTCTCAAAACTCCCTACTGAAGCTTTAAGAAGCAAAATGACTTAAGAAATTAAATTTTGTTTTCCAACAAAAAAAAGTACATTTAAACAATAAAAATAAAAAATAAAAATACTTACTGTATATCTTAAGTCATTTTGCTTCTCAAGTAAATGATCTTAAATCTTGATTTAAGAATGCTTAGATATTTTCACTCGAAAACAAGACAACAACACTGAGCAAGAAAAAATAAAACACTTTGGAAACACCTTCTAAGTCTGTATCCACTTTGTACATTTCATGAATGCTCTAAATGTTGTGGTGTGTTGTGTTGTGTATGTTGTGTATAAGGTTATGGCACTATACATGTATTATAATGCATTAAGAATACATTTATGATGCATTATAAATGCAGGCTAACTGCATCTGGTGTTATAATGCATTGTACTCTTAAACGTTATAACCACAAAAGGGTATGAATTATAATGTATATTGTAACTGTTGTTATGATTTTATCAGATGATACAGCATATTATAAGGTTGTTTATAAGGCATTATCCGTGTATTATAATGGATTAAGAATACACTTAGAATGCATTGTAAATACAGGCTTCATAGAAAGTGTTACCAACATTTTTTGTGTGTGTGTGTGTAAATTCAGCTTATATTGTTTCCAATCACTTTGGTCAAAAGAGGTGTTAAAAATGTGTAAAAAAAAAAAAAAAAAATATATAAAAAAGACAGATTATGACTTTTGTGACAACAATTCCTTTGAAATAAAAATACACACTTCACCCTTAAGGATCCAAGCACAGAGGGTGCATCTTCAAATCTTAGTATGCTTTTACCATTGTGCTCTCCAGTAAAGCACTTAATTCCAGGTTGCTCAAGGGGAACTGTCCTTTTAGAAAAAAGTACCTTAAGAAGCTTCAGCTACCCCATGAAAAACAAACCTTTCAGCCGTTAAAAAAAAAAAAAAACAGTTCAGACTAAGTGAACTTCTCTGAACAACATGAGTACATTTTAAACTGCTCTCTCTGGAATATCAAGGCGCATTCCCATGTGAAATGTCTAGGAATGTAATTGATAATTCATCTGTGGTTGAATGCCGACTAGTGTCACTGTAAAGTGTTTGCAAGGCTCTCAGAGCATTCTTAATGGAATCCAGCCATATAAATCTCTCTGTTTCAGGCTGCATCACTCAGAGACTCTGACAGCAAGACTCTCACATGCCACAGTGGGGTTTGAGACATCGTCTCCGAGATTTATTCCCATATTGCGCTCGATCAGTCAAGCCAAATCAAGTAGATCCTATTTGTACTCAGCCACGTCAGGCCGCTTATTGTGCTTTATGGAAATTGAAGGTGCTAAAGTGCGGTGGTGATTATCACCTAAAACAATAAGTTTTATGGCTGGATTGGGAGCCGGCAAGACACATTCCCATTTTTCCTGTCTCATACACTCTGTCAATACAGAAAGAAAAGACTGTTCCATTTTGCAAAGATTGCTATTCTCGCACCTTTAACGACCATTGTACTGAGAACGGTGATTTCTTCTTTATTGGATCATCTGTTGGCAAATACTGATCACCTCCCTGTAGATAATTACATGGTACCACTCTCATTTGTCTGTGAACCGTAATTTCCATAAATTAGTCCTGTGACTTCATGAATTTATTTGATTACATATTCTGTCTCTGTGCCGGGCGGTCCACAAATTTGGAAGTCTAATTAAAAATGTTTTTGCATAAATACATCCCCACATCGTATCACAATCACAAAGTTTACACCTGGTGTTAACATCATCCTCGGTTAAGCCGAGCTTGTGGTCAATGCTAAATCATCGTGTAAATAGTCCAAAACATGAAACCGTGTGATCATATTGTTTTTGTAAGAACCACCCATTCACCTGTCAATCAACCACCTTGCCATAGGCATGTTCGACTTTATGCAGCGCTGGATAGGCTGATCACTGTCAAACTTGAAGCAATGCATGCAGGTCAGAAATTTTGTCCAACTTGGAATGTATTATCATATTCACTATTTTTTTAACTACCCAATATTGTTTTTTTTCTGCACTGTAGTCTGTAATCTCTGGCAAGTTGCTGACAAGCAAGAGAGGTATGAAAAGGAGCTGAGAGTGAAAGCCTAAGTTAGGACCTGGTCACCGGACCCCGTTTCTGTCCCTGCAGAGAGAGCCAGGGAGCAGAGGAGCAGAAAATCGATGGCTAAAAGACATCCATGTTTGACTGAATCCAGCTTGCCTGTTCCTCTCACGCCGGGGGGGTCTCTGCTTCATCGTGTTGTAGTTATCTGGGTTTGCGAGATTTAAAAAAAGCTCATCGATAAGATCTTCTCACGGTCGAATGAATAGCGGCGGCATGGACGCTGAGTCCGGAGATTATCAGAATGTCCCTGTCGTGCGTGCAGACCTACAGCCCCGAAGGATCCTGCCTCTGTTTACACCTTGGAGAGTCATTATATAAAACCTCAATATAGTCACCATAAAAAAAAACATGCTTGGTGTGAAAAGCAGCTCAGACTTTAGAGGTACAGTAAAGGGAACAGTATCTCAGCGTGGGGGAAGATCCCTTGGAGGGCATCCAGAGACACTGCATCAGAGAGATAAAGCCGACAGAAGTCTGCTGTGGTTGATAGGGTAATGAACACAGCCTTGTTTAAGGAAGGGCTTGAAATTAAGGTGAGCTTTCCACCTTAGTACTGTACTGGCGCACAAATATCAAAATAAATTTTTTGTCACATCTGCCAATGTGAGTGAATTGAGAAAATTCACAGACCATAAAACTGTATTACTCGTATTTAAAAATAAACATTTTCAAAATAGTTTTCACTTTTGTTTTATTAAAATTTAAAAGAATTATTCAAAAGTGTGTACATATGACAATGGAATTATTTAGCTGTTTTCATTGTTACCTGAAATGAATTAGCTTCTCTCTGTAAAATTGCTTCAGTCAATCCTCGTATTTTAATTTGGGTTGCTTAATGCAAGCAATATTCTATCTTTACTATTGCTCTTAAAATTCAGTGTTGCAAATCTTAATGAAGTTTCTGGCCCCTGACATTTTACTAGTTTGCTAAAAAACAATTTTTTGTTTTTGGCCCTTGTCAAAATTTCATAAATATTCATATCTATCTATGGACCCTCTTTCTGGCTAATTTCTCCTTCTCTCTTTCTCTATCTGATCTGTCTGTCCGTCCATCCATGCATCCATCCATCCATCCATCCATCCATCAAGGCCTATTTAGAGGCATCTGCAAACAGCCAAATTAAAATAATTGGGTGCTCATTTAATAATTAATGAATCATATAATCACAATGAGGAATCGTCCGAAGAGTCCTAACACCAAATTCTGCAACCAGGCCAATTAGAACAATTGCCACAGCCTGCCAGATTACTTCCTTGCTCAAAGTCACAGGAAGTGCATTTGCATCTGTTTAAGGCAATCAATATGCAAGGTCAGGATAATGTGAAATACAGGGCTAATGTAAAGCAAACCGTTACACGCTCCAGCCGATAGCCATGACCCTAATGGGTTTCATCTTCACACTGCTCGTTGTAATCACTTAAACAAACAACATCTGTAATTACAGTCTGATCTTATTTGAACATGAGCCAAATTACTCTTCAATTACAAATTCAATGAGCTCCGTGTGTCATTTGGGAGCAGTTCCCCGTTTTGTTGGCCTAATCTCCGAGGTTGGCGTGTTCGGAAGAAGGCAGATTTGTAAAAGGTTCAGGAAATGTCAAGATAGATATTTATCAAGAGAAGAGGTCTGAAAGGTACCGCTGCACATATTAAAGCGGGAATAAACCATCAGCTCGATTCCTGAAATGAGGAAGGAAATAAACAGCCATCGATCATAACATTCGCTTCATTTCGAACCCTGCCAACAGGTGCCCCAGAGGGGAAACTATTTGCTTATTATGAGGATGTGTCAGACCAGATCATCCAACAGGACTCAGTTATATCCGGTGATGTGGCAGACAGAAACGCACCATCTTAGCTTCTGTATGTAGAGCTTTAAGGCGAGACACGGCAGGCAAAAACATCGTTTTTTTTTTTTTACTGGTCAATTTTGAGATTTTGGGGTATTTGTCTTTAATAGTATGTCTTCTTTCAGACTTGTGCTGAAAAAAAGTCCAAAATACACATTTAGGTCTTTATTTTACTACACTTTGTCTGTTTGCGTGTGTAGATTTCACATAAATTCAACAAAAGTTGGCGTTCCAAATCATCCTGCTGCTCCGCGATCGCTGTCTGCATCCTGTCATCACACACACCGTTAGAAAGCTCTCTCTCTCCTTCGCAACGATATCGGATCCAAATATGGTAATTTCCTGTTTATCAGCAACCAATCATGAAAGTAAAACGGGCGATTTAACTCGAAATGCGCAATCTCATCGGCTGATGCCAATTTCTGACAACGTGATTCGTTCAGTATTATCACGTGACACGCTCTGACATTATATACATGCATCACATATACAATACTTTACACACTATTTATACAAAACAATTATATTACACAACACATTTCAGTTTTTGTATAATATAATTACTATATAATACTAAACAAATCTGTAATTGTGGGATCCTAAAGTGGTTGTGAGTCCTTCAGGCAGATCATATTCACCTGTGTGATGGACTGTTGATGTGTTGTTTTGGATGTTATGATCAGTGATGGATGAAGCAATGATGAGTTTTGGATGTTAAACAGTGTGATACATTGATTTTACATGGACCTAAAGCATATTTTGTCAGTAATTCATGGCTTTCAATAGAAATTATTTTTATTACATAAAAATCTTTAAAGGCCGTTTTCTCAAAATGAGTTTTTTCTCAAACTCCTAGTGACGATTTTCCACTTCTGTAGCACCTGCATACACCAAACTTTACAGTCCTATTCCTAACTATATTGTGAAGGTTTGTTCAGAGGGATTTGTTGATATATCATTCTTGGCCTGATTTATATGACATTTCATGCCTAAAAATAGGGCGGAAATATTTTTTTTAAGGCTATTGGCAGTATTTCCTGATTTACAGGGTAAAAAAAGAAGATATTCATAATCCCTTCTGTAAATGTATTTTCATTGAATATATCAACAAAATGCAAAAATAATTTTGAACCTTGTTTTTTTCATCTTCAAAAAACATCACTTCAAAATATATGCAAATTAGTGCATATTTAATTAGATATAGCCTGATTAGCATATTTAAACAGAAAATTACAGAAAACTTGCAATACATGTTTTTCTCTTATTCACGCGAGTAACCAACTGGTAAAATTTCATGGTGATATCTGTATGTTAATATTTTTACCCTATTCACCTTTAGTGTCTCGCCTTAAACAGAGCACATTCTCTCAATAAACTCAAGTGCTTTTCATTTGTTTAGAACAGCGATTCTAATGCAGCACTGCTAATTGTACTGTTGACACACTCTTCAGGGTAATTTGATAAAGAAAACAAGAATAACAACATAAAAGGTATGAAAATAAATATCAATTTAGTCGACACTCAGCAGTATGACTGGGGGGAATGATTTAGGAAACAGGAAAGGGATCAATGACATATAAGTCATGAAAGGGTCAAATTATCTGACATTTTAAGACTTATTGACCATGACAAAAAGACATGAAGGTTTGCAGGGATCCTCTCTATGATATAATTTCATGTTTTGTGTTTTGTGTTTTTTTCCCCTCTTCTGCTTGACATTACTTTGATTTTGCAGACAAATGTTTTCAAATAAGCACTAAAGTAGCTTTGTTAAATGGAAATGCAAAAAAAAAATATGCCAAACTTCTTTTTCAGAATTTACATTTTTAATAAATTGCATATAATCCAACTGTATATAATTGAAAAATATGTGTTTCTTATAAAAATTAAAAATAAAAACAGTTACTGGATGCGTCTAATTGCACATTAGAAAGGACAGAAACCATTCAACAAATAGTTAAATTAGCAACAGTCAATAAAACACTAAACATCCAGTAAAAAAAAAAAAAAAAAAAAGTTGATTAACATCCAAAACGCAGTTTAAGGACAGATTAATCATGCAAGACCAACTCTCCAAACATGGAATGTAAAGATTAGAGAGATTTTCACAGATTAAAAAGTGCAAAACAAACTGAAAACAGATGGTGAAGGCGGGAAGTTCGGCAGGGTGCTCCGCATTACAGTGTGAAAAATCCTGTTGTTCAGAAGCAACAGAAAACAAGCATCATAAAACCTCAAGGTATCCACGCACAACGATGAACTCCGTTGCCGGTTCACATTCACAAGGCAAAGGACGCTGGAATAATGCAGTTAGTCGTGTGGTGGCAGGAAAATGGAGGATTTTTTCAACAGCTGGCAATGCTGGTGGACCAGGTGTTTTCAGCTAGTTCAAATTTGCTCAGATATCCTTCCATGGCCAAGAGGCTTGCAACCTGCAGGTGACTAATTCAATACATAGCCAACAGAGTAGACAAGGCCAGCACATTGGAAGGTGTATGGGAAATTGGAGGTGGGATGCCCATGATCAGACAAAACATCTGACACATGCTATAGAAATCTAACTAATAGAACCACATGGTTCTCCTTTTTTCTCTCTCTACAGTCTATGCGAGAATAACAGCACCCCTGAGTCAGATACATATCAGTGTTATTGATTAATCATTATCTGTATATTACAGCGATTTGATCCATATTAGACTGTCAAGATCACTTTCTAATTGGATGTAATTTATTCTGACCTTTGCCGAACAATAATTAAGAGGCTAAACATATCCATTACTGTAATGTGCCTGATATTTTAATGATTTAACCATGAGATAATATCAGTGGTGGGTTGATAATCGGGTCATTTATTTTAGTGACAAGATGTAAAATCAATCTGTAAACAGGAAATAGATAAAGAATTCCGTATTTACTTATTGGTAATTTATATAGAGCACACATTAATCCTGTTACTTTCATCATATGAATGAATTACATTTAGTAAAATATAGACATTTGCTACAGTACATGCATAAATTGCTTTCTAAGAAGGATCAAATGGTCCTGATTAGATTATTCACCAGAGAAATGGGAGAAATGATCTGCGATGGTATGTAACAATAAGTCATAATTATCTTCATCAATATAATTACCCTTTGCTATCTCGACATTGGTGGCCTGCTGTACCCCAGCATTACAGCTACTTTCCCCCACTTGGGCAGAAAATAGCTACGTGGGCAGAAGAAGTTTTGTTAAAAGACAACAAAGGATGTGTACAGAAATGGACTATTCTTTCCGTAGTGCTAAAGCACTGGCTGTGGGAGAGGACATTGGTACCTTGTGTATTGTTGGAAAAAAGCAAATGACATGTGGATGAGTGACTTTCATGGGTTTTCGTCAATAACTGGGATTTAGATGCAGCAGATGTGAGGGAGGTAAAGTGTGGGAAAAACACTATACTTGGAAAATTGCACCTAAATGGATAACAGCAATGGTCAGATAATATCAGTAGGCCTATCGCTTTATGACTTCTACTCGGGAAGATAGAAAACACAAATCACAATGCTCACAATGCTCTTTAAAATTATGAACTCCTCCTTGTTTGAATGTTTTATCTTCTGACAATAAAAGCTATAAAATACCCAGAGGACCTCCTTGAAGTAAGCCATTTTTAAAACCCATCTTTCTCTCATGGAACCACACATTTTAGCAATAAAGTCACAAATGAGAAACAAAGCTGTAAAATGCTAGATATATGTAAAGCCACACGGTAAGATAGTCACAATTATAGTCACAAGATAGTCACAAGAAAGTCACCATTATAAAAAACAAAAAACAAAAAACAAACAAAGGGCCAGATTTACTAAACAGGGCATATTATTGTGCGACCACAATCTAATAAAAGTGCAGATTGGAGTGGAAAGTTGAGCTTAGTGTTATCTGTTGATAATGTGCAAAATACAATGTCATGTGAGGCAATAAATCGGTTAATATAATGGCGCAAATAATGGCGCAAATACCATTAGCATGACTTTATGCACACCTTTGTAACTAATGTTGCATGATTTATTTAAATATTATCAGCCCATAAATGTAGTGGTTTGAAAGGGAAACTCCTACAAATGCCTATGCAGTAAGGTCAGCCGCAAATGTATCACTGTGCGTATTTTGTAAACCCTGACAGTATTTTTTTTAACACCAAAGGAGGGTTTGTGATGGCGCAAGCTGTTGATAAATCTGGCCCAAAATCTTAAATGTGAGAACTAAAGTAACAACATTACTAAACCTTGACCCTTTGCTGTGTGGTAGGGCATTAAAGACAGAAGAAAGGAATATATATATATATATATATATATATATATATATATACAGATTCAAAAAGACTCTAAATGGGTGTGTCCAATACAAGTAGAAGTATGAGCTCTGGCAGTAAAAGGAGTGAAATGCTGCAGCTATTATTGTTCCTATAAGATCTGTCATTATGGGCTTTTTGAATGGTTCATAGAACACTGACAAATTCTCCTTTGGACTCGTTTCATAAAACAAAGATTTGGTATTGCGATAATAACTTACTTATGGCAGGTTGAGTTTAATATTCAAATTCTTGTAAATGTTTATTTGAAAAAGCGCCAGGCCCTGACTGCTCACATGCAATGAATTTCAATGTGTGTATGTGTTCATCTCTATATGAAACATGCAGGCACTTTTTCCTACTTCCTCCTGTGCTCTAGGATTCATAAATCAGTGCAGTGACATGAAACTGCACTTTTATTTTTCTTCTTATGGCTGTCATCATTACCATTCTAAGCTAAGGCACACTGCTCCCACTCCTACATCGTTTATCACCCGTCTGCTTTTCTCCCTATTGCTTTTTGTCTCTCTCCATCTACTCTTCTGTCTCCTTTTCCTTGCACATGAAGTTTTGTCACACTGAAAATGTGCCTATGAAAAGCCTGAACTGTTTTAGTTGCATTAAATATATCTTTAAAGGAATTTTAAGATTTTCAGGTTTCTTTCTGAAAGACTGAAGGGAAATTTTGAAGAACTGGTTGCTCTTTTCCAAGCAATTACTACACAATGAAGGAGGACTGAATCTTTCAAGCTTCAAACTGCAAACAAAAGCTGCATAAAATATCATTGTCCATATGTCTTGTGTGCTATAATGCAAGTCTTTCAATATCTTGGATGTAATAAAAGACTCATTAATTTCTCCTCAGCTCAGTCATGAGTGAAGTAGTCATGTCTGATTCATAAAGGAATTGTTCTTTTGATTGGGATCTTTTCAATTAATTGGTTGATTCAGTTCACAAATCCGCTCTGAATGATTCGCATATGAAAAAGACTGATCTGAAACATCATGAAGACTTGGAATATGAGTCATATGGACCACGTTTTCTGCTGCTTTTGCAATTTCATTTTATTTGAATATTATTTGATATTAGTTTTTTTATTTTTGTTTTTATAAAGCTTGAAAGCTTAATTCCCCATTTATTACACGGAAAACTTCTGAAGAAATGAAGTCATATGAGTTTGAAATGACATGAAGAGTAAATAAGTAAATAAGTAAATAAGGACAGAATTTTTTTTTTTTTGCTTTGAACTCTCCCTTTAACCACCCACTTTATATGTTCCACTGTGAAATGCATGTTCACTTAAAAATAACACGTTATAAGTAACAGCAATTAAAATCTGTAAAGCTATATATTTGAGTGCCATGAAAACATCTGCATCCATTTAATGCTGCAGTAGTTCAGAAAATAATAGTCTTTAATAGTACTGCACAGTTGATAATAGTAGACAATATGTGACTGCATGTTAATAGTACACCCAAAGAGTTCCTCCTCTTACTCATAATTACTCAACTAATAGCAGCCCAGAATCTTTATAGCATCTTTGATGCTTTCACAAGGCTTTTCATCCACAGGAGACGTTGAGTTGAGGAAGTCCTGTTTTAGGTATGACTCATTCCAGTTCCAAAGCAAAGGCTCCTATTATCTGCCAGATCTGACTATTGGTTTTGTAGTGTCATCCCTGCCAGGCCCGCGACTTGGAATAACACAACAATCATTCCTTTGAGAATTTGCCAGCTAGCACACCGCCTCACGCGTTAATTACTTAATTAAACTAATGAGTTGGCGAGAAGCGCAAGAGCTTCAAAACAGAGTGTCATTCTCGACACAGTGAGTCGACGTCTCCTTACTATCCCTAATCTCTGTGGACCGTCCAATCATTAGAACGATAAAAAAGAATGGGACTCATCAGAAAGACGCCTCATGCTCTGAACGGTCTTGAGTGTACCAAAACAAGACAGACGAGAAATAATTTGTGCTGAAAATTGTTGAATTCATTTATTATTACATGTCTTTTGTGAGGCAGGCATTTCACTGGGTTCAATTTATTCTTACTGTGACTAATCCCCATTTGTCGTCTTGCCGGAAAAGGATCTAAGCTTTACTAGGACATAATAGACACAAAGGGAATACATGTTCAATGACAACTGCCTTCTGATGTGAACGTCTACTATTTATGGAAATATGCTATGGAAGACAGATTCGGATGCTGTCTCAAAAAGGAAAACTAGATAGCTACATCTAGTGGACTCTGAACTCTGCCTCTCCATAAATAAACATAACATACAGTAATTAGTGTGTAAATAACACAGGCACTTTCAAGCGACTCAGTTGAGCGGCCTTTGATGTCTACCTAAAGCAGCAGAAGCATGGAACACTGTCAAAATATTATACAGAGGATTAAGTACAATATAGCATTTTGAGACTACAAAGAAAACACTATTATTTGTCAAACATGGGTTTAAACAAATACCGTGCACCAGGGCAGTATAACGTTTTAGAAAGCTAAGTGCTATCAGATGAAGACTGGTTTCTCTTGCAATGGCCACGAAAAGGGGATTTCCATTGTAAATAAAAAAAAGAAGAAAAGTTTATCATAATTTACTTAACTTCAGGTCGTTCCAAACACATATGACTTACTTTCTTCTGTGGAACACAAAAGGAAATGTTTGGTACATTGTCTGAGCTGCTCTTTTCATACAAGGAAAGCTGATTTATTCTGCCAAACAAGCATTATAAATAGTCCATACACCATGCACTATATTCCAAATCTTCAGATGTCATACAAAGACTTATGGAATAAAACAGTAATATTGTGAAATATTATTACAATTTAAAATGATTGTTTTCTACTTTTTATTTAAAATACAATTTATTTCTGTGATGTCAAAGTTGAATTTTCAGAAGCCATTACTCCAAGTTTTAAATTTATATTTAAATTTGGAATCCATCAGCAAACATTTGACCGTGACGAGAATGAGAGGGAAGCGATTCTGCAGCAAAAGTTCCAAAATGGAGCTCAATCCTTTCTTTTGGATCACAGGAAAGATGTTTTCCTGGCAAACATGCCACTACAGTGTATTTACAGTAAACTACAGCAGCTCTGTCATGAAAATCGGTGCATGTCTTATTTTCTGTCCGCTGTCTGTGAACCCACAATCAACATTCACATGTTATCACATCTGTCTCCCGTAACTGTGATTCAATGTAAAGACGTTTACAGCTCCTTTGTGTCTCTATGTAGACACAAAACTAATTATATACAGTGTAGATTGAACCAGGGCATCAGACTGGACAGAGTTGAAAGAGCAGCATAGAAATTACACTCTGACTAACATCATCTTTTGCATTGCACAGAGCCAAATGATTTGCATATGAATCAGACTGATCCAAAACCTTAATGATTCAGTCAGGATGACATGAAAGACTTGTTTTAAGCCTTTGCTATTTTTCAATAGTCATATGGGTTTGACATGTCATGAAGGTAAGTAAACCTTCATGATTAACCAACCACTTAATATTTTCCACTGCACAATAATCCATGTTTACTTAAAAAGAACACTTTAATGATACTTATTTGAAGTGATGGGGACGAGACCGCCTATGCCGAGTCAAGACCGAGTCTTTGAAGGGTCGAGTCCGAGACCGAGTCCGAGTCCGTTGTTTTTCAAATAAAGTCGAGTCCGAGTCAAGACCGAGTCTTTGAGGAAGGAAGTCTGAGTCGAGATTTTGTCTCGACATGTCAGTTTTGACATTCATGATTTAATATCACCCCAGTTAATAATCATCAGTTAGGCCTACAGATTAAGCTAGATTGGGAATTGTTTAGAGGAGCAGTCTTAACGTCTTAATATGGACTATGCTTTTACTAGTGATCGCCTATGCCGCCAATGCCGAGTCCGAGTCATAACAGAGTCTTTGAAGGGTCGAGTCCGAGTCGAGACCGAGTCTTTGAAGGAACAAGTCCGAGACGAGTCCGAGAAAGCAGAAATCGGTCTTGAGACCGGACTCGAGTACTACATCACTAATTTGAAATAAAAATTTTATGAAGTAACAGCAATTAAAGTCTGTAAAGCCATATATTTGATGACAAAATTATGACAGAATTATTATTTTTCTGGGCACAACTCCTTTAAGATTTAGTGGCAAGCAGGGTGGTGCCGAAAGCCGTGGGAACAGACCAAGGCCTTTGGCGCGATTGCTAATAAGCATCACCTACATGCCACACAGGCCACGTGTCTCTCACAGAGGAGCTCCGGAAGGATAAAAGGAGGAATGACGCCAGTGAAGGATGAGAGAGGACCAGGCCTGTACTGTTTATGTTGTGCTTTTATAATGTTTATATGCCACAGTTGTCCGTGAGGGGCTGCTGCTTTACTTTCGTTTTGTTGTTTATTAAGGTATGTTGAACGTTCTCCGGTTCCCATCTCCACTTCTCTAAACACAAACCTTGTTACACTGGTGCCAAAACTCGGGAGGAAAGTGCTGTCAAAAAGCCCTCGCCGCTGTGGGAAATCCGTGTTGCCATCCAGCTCAGTGGAGTCTACAACGCTCGATGCGGTGGGCTGGAGTGATTTGCCGGGGGGACCGACTAACTCACTGCCGGCCACCTGGGTTCTGGAGGGCTGCTGTCTGAGAGTGAGCATAGTCGCCGCCGCCGTTTGCTGACGCCGCCATGATGGGGAGGAGCAGGGAACGGGGGACTTGCTGCCGGCTGCCCAAACCCAGAGAAGCCGTCACCATCCACCAGGCGAAGGAAGTGTCAGAGGGCTGCCCACCAAGGAGTATCCAGCACCACCATCAGGCATTGCGGAGGAGTTCACTCAGCTGGTGGAGGGCTGGATGCCAGTGCATTTTGGGAACTGGCGAACGTTCAATATATTTTAATATATCAAAATAAACAACAAAGCGAAAGTAAAGAGGCGGCCTCTCGCGGAGAAGTGCTGCATATAAACATAATAAAAACAAAACAAAAATGTTCCAGGCCTCACTCCGTTCCCACAGCCCTCGGTTCCGCCCTGCTTGGCACAGATATCTTCTTTTTTTTCCTCCCTCAGTTTTGTCTATACTTTCATTTTTGATTAGTTTGTCTGATGCCAGCGTCGTGCAACGTAAATCATGTCTCACAGAAGGCAAGCAGAATAAAGCTACATCTCACTCTCACCCCAGTTTCCGCCCTCTGGCCTAGCAGTCCATGTCATTAATAATGGGAATGATTATACATCTCCCGGGGGGTCTAAGCCCACACAAACGCACACGTATGCAGACAAGCACAGACCCCCCTGCGGGCTCTTTAATGAGCACCTCACTCTCTGCCTCATCACACCGCCATTAGTCGGCCCCTGGCCAACATGCAAAGCAGGATAAAAAAAAAAGAAAATAAAGGAAAGAAAGTGAACATTTCTGAGCTCCGAGAAAAGGAACCTTCACATTTTCTCACTATTTATAGGTGGTAAATTCCAAACTGCCAGAGTCGCTAGTGATCAAACAAGCAAACAAACTAATAAAAACATTTACTTGAAGGAGTCTAAATGTAACAGTCGGTTAAGAAAGTTCAGGCTGTAAGGCTCATCTAGATCACAAAATAAGTCTTACATTGTGACAAGCTGTTAATGAGATGAGGTCAAAGTAAATGACTGGCTCATTTTGTAAGCTATTCAACTACAAAATCGTTTATTCCAGCCGGCAGAATTTTCAAGCTAATCTGATTTCCATCTGGAAAGATGGAATGGATGTATTTTTAATGGAATTTTAAGCATGAACCTTGATCTTTTAACTATTGTACTGTTAACTAACTATCTAACTAAATAAATAAATAAATAAATAATACAATAATAAAATAAATAAATAGGTATCCATGATAATCAACAGTCATATTTAAATGTTATCAGTATCGGCCTGTTAAGTTTACAATGAGATCTAATGCCAATATATTAGTTGTAAGCTTCAAATTATAAAGAATTATGAAAACAACCAGTTTCTACAGTATATCAGTGCATTCCTATAAACAAACAAACAAACAAAAAACACCAGACCATTACACTTTTCCTCTTCATTCACTTAATGTACTAACTTAGATACAGATGAACAACAACAGTGTCATTATCAAATAAAAACACATCTCTTTGGCTTACCATACACATAATAAATTATAGACTTGTATAATTCAATGTTAGGCTGCATAGTTTAGATCAGCCGGAACCGGGAACACTTCCCATAAATCCTGATGTAGTTGGTACATCATAAGGATGGCGTCTACGCTAATATTAGTCTCTCTGTCTATCCCGAGGTTTACCGCAGTCCACCAGATCCAGGCCATATCCAGATCTGATGAAGGACCATCGCATGAACACGACGACAACGCTTCCCTGAAGTGCCATCCTCATCAGCCCTGTGAAGGCCTCTCATGGACACCTCAACAAACTCGTCTCCATACGGGCGTGATGACTCCGACCCCCAACCAGATGGAACTGGATAAATATTGTGAAAGTTCCGATCCAATCTGACTTCTGACCTATAATGCTGCCTGAATCATTAACATACACTGTTCGATTGTTAGCCAGAGGAGAACTGGCCCCCTGACTGAGCCTGGGTTCTCCCAAGTTTTTTTCTCCATTCTATCACCTGATAGAGTTTTGGTTCCTTGCCACTGTCGCCTTTGTCGCCATTGGCTGTGGATTGCTTAGTTGGGGACATCTAATTTTATATTTAACAATATTATCACAACATTTGTTTCCTGTTATCTCTGTAAAGCTGCTTTGGAACAATATGTATTGTAAAAAGCTCTATATAAATAAAGGTGACTTGACTTATTATTCAGCTCCATTCAGTACAATGATAAGTCAATGTGGCTGAGTTCATCAATTATGATTTCAAAAGCAGCACTACAGAAGACAATGGTGTAATTATCCAGATTAATGCAGTTCAAGTTTTTGTATTCCGATAGTGTCAGATCAGTAATATTGTCTGAATATTATATTATTTTCAATAGTGATGTATGAAGCATATCTCACGCAGACATCACTTACAAAGCACGCGGTTAATCTGTTTCAAAAATCTGTATGGGGAAATCTTTTGCAAAACAACAGTAAAGTGTTGAGCTTGTGCTTGGGTAGGACCTGCTAACACTAGTGCTATGTATGAAACCAGTATCACTTCTGGACTACAAGCACCTAACATCACATGTGTAAAGAAAAGATATATTTAGTTTGTTGCTATGTAAATCACAAGACTAAACAAAAACCATTAACACTAGATCGGCCATGACGGACGTTTTGAATTTTATATCAGCAATAACTTAAATAAATAACTTAATTAACAGCAATAATAAATAAAATCCTGCTGGTACCTGACTTTTCCTAAAAAGTGTCTGTATTTTCATTAAAAAAAAAATTTTCATATAAATTGCACAGAAGGCAAAAAAAAAAAATGAACATATTTATCTATTTCGGCCATAGACGGTCGTATTGACAGCACTGAATTTTGCGGTATTCTTTTTTTACATTTCCAGCGGTTGACCTTTGTCTCTCTCACTGTCAACAGAATATCTGAATAAGATACTTTTAGTTGTTATTATCTTGTTCTGAGTTTTGTTGAATGGATATGAAAATATAGCCTATCTGTTGTGTTACCTTTTCTCTTCCGTGCCCGTCTCAGCAGCCGTAACGTTAGGTGTGTGCGTAACAGTTAACTAGTTACTCAAGTCCGTGCAAATGATGAGTTAGACGAAGTGCCGTGAGTATACTGCTTTATAGATCTCTTCGGCATGCATCCACATGACTTTCAATGTTGCAGTAAACATAAATACTCGGTTCATTTCCACTGAATATAACAAGAATATAAGGAAACATATATTTCTGCTCTATTCAGTGCTGCACACGCGACTATGTGTGTGTTGGACTACACTACCCATAATTCCCTCCCGCTTGACCAACAATTTAAAATCCTTACAACATGAAAGGAACAGCTCCCTATTCCCCCTTTCTCCCACAACATATGGGATAATTACGGTAGGCTACTAATGATATTATTTTTAAATGTATAATTAAGCTTGTTTAAATGTACAGTTTGGTGTTGTTTTGTTTTTAAAAGATATCCTAATACAATAAATGCATTAATCTCTCAATTGGGTATTTATCATTAACCCTCTGGGGTCGGCGGTATCGAGTTTGGAATCTAGTGGTCAAAATGACCGCTTGTGGCAGTTCTAGTAGTTATGGAATTCTGGCACTTCTAGTGTTAATTGTAGGATTATTTGAATAATTCAACTTAAATGAAAACATGTTTATTTAAGTTACACTAAAAACATTCATTCAAGTAAATGAACACCATTAATTCTAGTTAGTTGTACATGGTTGGTTCTATTTGGTTTTACTTGTTTCAATCACGTGGAATCACTGTCTATCATGTTCAGCCAAAGAGCTATTTTTTTTTAGGGTTTGCAATTCAAAGAGTGGTGTTTTTGTGTTTGCTTACCCAATAAAAACTGGGCTAGTGAGCCCCTTATTGACAAGAATGCAGGCAGAAGTTTATTTACTTAAAATGTCTATTAAAAAGATACATTTATTTAAAAACTAGTTTTTAATAAAAATAAATAAATAAATATTTTTGACTGATATATTATTAAGTATTTTATTACATTCATTAAGTAAACATTTCCATGATAATTTCCATGATATTACATTGCCCAATAAAATATATTCTTTACATTTAACCCATAAAAATGAATAACAGGAACTGTTTTTTCCAAAACAAATCAAAATTGCTCTGGATGTCATAACCTCATGACTCACAGCAGAATCAGGAAAATAGATTTGGCACACGTCTCAAATAGAAAGAGAAAGAAAACAGCCAGAAACCAAACAAAACCAGAGCAGAAGAGGAACAGAACACACCAGTGCGTTACATTTCATCTCACTTCCCCCCCTCCATCTTCCTGACCTGGGGCATTGTTGAAAATCACACTTGAAAACGCTGCAGGCTTTTACACCCCTGCACCCGGAGCCACCGGAGAGATTCAGGGAAGGGGGCGGCTCGTGAATGCGGATATAATACTGAGGGAGACCCACTAATGCATTATATAAATAATATGAATAATGAAATATGATAAAAGCCACAGTCAGGCGAGCGGTACAGCGGTAGTCTCTGCATATTTATTCCGTCCTCATCCTGAGTGTGTACACACAGTGCCCAAGGACTAAAGAGATGTTTCATTTTGGATGAACGTTCATCATCTAACACTCACTTTCTGTCTCTGCAGACAACCATGAGGGTGTGGTTTTCCCAGAGGAAATGAAAAAAATAAAAAATGTGTTCCTTTCTTCAACACCAAGACTATGACCTATGATGGATTACCCTTAGCTATTTTCCGTCTGCTTCGGTGGGTAGCTTCTGTACTTAAGCACAGTACATTTTAAATCAACCTAATTACCGTGTACAATATGGAGATTTTATTACACTTCCAACCATTAAATCATATTTCACAAAGCATAAAACAGTTGGGTGGGCTGAGTGCTGGAGTCGCCATTTAATACACCTGGAAATAACAGTGTGCCTTTGCCTGAGGCAATAAACCCTTGTGCAGAACCCCATGCTGTTGCTTCATTGCTTATATATAGACTTATACCACATGGAGCTGTTTCTCAACTTATCTATTTGTATCTATTTGTACTCCATGGACACAGGTATAGCAAATGCCTAAAATAGCCAAACCACACCTGCTGACCATAATGGATCACGTTCCAACCATGGATTACCCTGAAAATAGATCCTTTCGAAGATGTTGGCCAGTTTAACTCTGGTTTCCACCATCTGTCACGATCTGATCTCAACAACTGCATCAGACAGGCTACATCCACTCCAGTTTGCCTAACCATAAGTGCTTCCAGCTGGTTGCATCCCATCACAAGGATCTACTTGGAAGACGAGGTCCGATTTAACAAATGCTTCTCACATGCTATCCTGTAAGAAATGTGTATAGGGTGCAATAAAGGGGCAATATCCAAAGAATAGAGAATAGACAATGTAGGGGCAGACCTTCCTAGGTAGTTCAGCTAAAAAAAAATATTTGACAGTATTTACAAACCTGTATGGTGCTATTTTCTTCATTAAACAGAAAAGCAGAATGTCTGAGGAATCATTACAGCTCTCACAGACAGTATATACTGACTAGGGGAAACTAGGGGACTAGGATGCCAATCCCCTCAAATATGATGATGCCCTTGTTTGGGACCCACTTATACAATGTGAGATTTGGCTCATTTAATTTTCAGAATTAAATAATTCCCTGTTACTGACACTGGACTAAAGCCAAAGCAAATTATTATAATTTTATGCCGAAAATATCTACTTAAGTCAACAGTGATCTTTCCCTCCACTCACTTATTAAAATGTTTAAGAAATAACAAAAAACCCCCTAAAAATTAACTACATGTAGGCCTTAAATATGTTTCCCTTTCAAGGGAACTCGAGCTGCGTTGAGACGCGATGGGAACGTTCTGCGTGATTGCGTCGTGAAGCACGTGTGTAATCAGTCCAATTGAAGAGCGAGACATCATAGGCGGGTGACGTCATAGACCAGGAAGCTATAAAGCACACCAGAAAACAGCGCGACAGCTTCTGTGCCTTCAGCTAGCGATCTGTGTATTCTATCCTTGTCATATTTATTGTTGTCTGTCAAGTTGCAATATATATATATATATATATATATATATATATATATATATATATATATATATTATGGCAAAAGAGAGCAAGCAGCTTTGTGTTGTTCCCTGCCCACATTATATCACGGGTGGGGACACACACATCAGCTTTTTGTTACTATTTGGGAGTGGAGCATGCCACAGTCAGTTCTCGAGTGGGCTGACTGTGAGCATTGCGAGAAGCTGTACGTGAGGACGCTCCGCTCCCGGCGGGCGTTCTTCGAGGAGGACGGTTCGGTTCGCGCTCCCCGCGCGGGTCCCGCGGTTGCTGAGACACAGCGGCGACTCGCATTTTGGGACGGATCTGACAGCGGGGGTTGGGACGGGCTCCGCCCTATCTCAGCTTTCACCTGTCAGATCCAGTGCTGGCGATTTCCAGTTCCGAGGAATTGGTATCGTTAATGTTTTGTTTAGTAAAAAAAAGGGAACAAAACAAATAAAGTAATGCTTTGGTTATTAAGTATCATGGTATGACAGTGCCTCGGGTTAAAGAGGCGCTTGCGAGCTTTCTCTCTCCCGAGTCGGCGTCATCGTTTTCAACCCGACGTTACCCACCAGCCATCTTAAATAAATACATTTTATTAGGCAGCTCTGGTGGGTTATGTATAAGGACATGGATAAATGTGAGGATGTCATCACTGACGCTATTCGAGAATTGCGTCGTGCAAAAACAGATAAACTATACTGGGGAGGGACGGTTTCGAGAAATCGTTTCTCCTCTGCGTCCTCTGGGGGGGCGACTCTCTGTATATCATATATCAGAACAATTATCTGTCTGCTTCGGGTAACTTAAGATAGGTTGCCCTGCATCTAAACAGATAATGAGCAAGTGGGTAGTTGAGGGTATCTCACTTGCTTATGAAGTGGCCGGACAGCCTTCACCTATGGCTGTTCAGGCCCATTCTACAAGGAGTATGGCTGCCTCTAGGCTTTAATTTCAGGGGTTTCCCTTCAGGACCTTTGTAATGCGGCAGGCTGGTCCTGACCACATACATTTGTCAGATTTTATGACCTAGACCTCTCCACTCCCGGGGCTAGGCTGCTTGCTTCTTAGTGTGCGCAAGGACTTCACACAGAACGGGCATTTCTCATTATGGTGTAGTGGGTATAGGGTTCCCACTGTGTCTCAACGCAGTTCGAGTTCCCTTGAAAGGGAACGTCTCAGGTTACGTATGTAACCCTGGTTACCTGAGAGGGAACGAGACGCTGCGTTCTCCTTCCATACTTCCTACATGCCCTGATCGACTTGCTTCAGGCTTTTTCAGAAGCTGTCGCGGTCTGTTTTCTGGTGTGCTTTATAGCTTCCTGGTCTATTAAGTCACCCGCCTACGACGTCTCGCTCTTCCATTGGACTGATTATACACGTGCTTCACGACGCAATCACGCAGAGCGTTCCCACCGCGTCTCAACGCAGCGTCTCGTTCCCTCTCAGGGAACCAGGGTTACATACGTAACCTGAGACGTTTTATTTCCTACTCTAACAAACCACAGGACGGATAAAGTCCCGGACATCTGAAGTCTTTTGAAACATTTTGACAACTTGAACGGACTACAATTACATGAAATCACAAATTATGTGTTGTGCTCAGTTAAAACACATGCAACAGCCAATCCAATGTTGCCATCAGTTGTGTCAATATAACACGACATGAGACATGAACTTCAGAAAGAAAGAAATCAGTAGAGTTTGACAGCCTCTTATTAGTGTGGTGATGCGATCAATCCTTATAGTGATTAGGGGCGGATACGGCACGTTCAAGGGACATAAAAGGAGATGAGGTTGACATCATTAAGCGCGTCTTTCTGGGTCCTGGGAGTGACGTCATTTCTTGTGCGCCGTGTTTATGTCCAGGAGGTAAGAGCTACTGGTGGCAAGTCTCATTATGAATGTTTGGTGTGGAAGGGTAATTTGACACTCATGTGATTTACAGTGTGTGGCTGAGGAGTACTTTAGACCCGTCGAACTAGTATTTATTAATGTGAGGCCATAATTGGCACGCCATCAAGTGCACTGGGCGGGGCGAGTTACCATACGCAGGTATGTTAAGCTTATTTTAACGTTAGGTTCACGAGACGGTGATCTCTTAAATTGAAATGTGTATTATATTTTTACAGTGACACGGGGGCCAGGAGGTGTTGCAGCAGGCTTTGTGGGCGCTGTTAGGCTTTATGCGACCCATTTGATGGTCCTGTGAGGATTACCTGCATCCGGTAGTCATTCGAACTGGAGCGCTTCCGAACTGAGTTGTATTCTCCTCTGCAAGCTGTCTTCGACCATTCCTCTGTCTTTTATTGGAACGAGGCATCGACCGTCGATCTGTACCTTTCACTCTAACTGTTGGACGATCTCATTCCAGCGACCGAGGGTCTCTTTGACAACCATAACGACGCATTTGTTGCCGATCTGTACTGTATATTTATTCTAACTGTTGGACGATCTCATTCCAGCGAACGAGGGTCTCTTTGACAACCATAACGACGCATTTGTTGCCGATCTGTACTGTATATTTATTCTAACTGTTTGACGATCTCATTCCAGCGCACGAGGGTCTCCTTGACGACCGTGACGACGCATTTGTTGCCAATCTGTACTGTATATTTATTCTAATTGTTTGATTGTCTCATTTTTAGCGAACGAGGGTCTCCTTGACGACCGGATCGATAGTGCGTTCACAGCCTTTGGTGACGCTTCTAAATTTAGTCTTTAATATAATTGACATTCAGACCTGAGTACAGTGGCGAGAAGCTACCAGTTTTGTCGCTACTACTATGTTTCATTGTGAAGATTA
Source organism: Siphateles boraxobius (assembly GCF_051911475.1). NCBI lineage: Eukaryota > Metazoa > Chordata > Actinopteri > Cypriniformes > Leuciscidae > Siphateles > Siphateles boraxobius. The sequence continues at coordinate 18,917,813 of NW_027509219.1, forward strand.
TGCCACTGTGGATGTGCTTGTAAATGTGTTTTGAGTATTGTGTTGTGCTGACAAGAGTTCACCAGTGTCAACCAGTGAATATTGTGACAAACTGATTCCTTCTGGCAACATGTGATGAGTGTTTAATTGACAGACCAGTACGTGGAATGTCTATTTGTTTGGTTGTATCTCATACTGTTTTCTCTTCTACTCAGAATTGGGATTCCAGTAGTAGCCAGAGTCCTCTGTGTGTGGTGGTGGTTCGGCTATCGGTCTGCAGTGTTCACAGCGGGTGATTTGGTGTTGTGTGGTGAGAGCACGAGTAGTTGCTGTGTTTATTGGACAGGCAAGATGAATCCCCCAGTTCTGAAGTGGTAGTGTGTGTGTGTGTGTGTGTGTGTGTGTGTGTGTGTGTGTGTGTGTGTGTGTGTGTGTGTGTGTGTGTGTGTGTGTGTGTGTGTGTGTGTGTGTGTGTGTGTGTGTGTGTGTGTGTGTGTGTGTGTGTGTGTGTGTCTGTCTGTCTGTGTAACGTGTTTTATGATTGATGCGTTCCTTTTGTTGTTTGCATATTAAAAGATACCAGTTGCATTTTATTGTATGTATTGAAGAATAAAATCTGTGAAGCGATTATCCTTGTCTGATACCTGACTCAGCCACTACGAATCTGTGTGTCTTTGCAAATTATCTGTGGGTCCCCGGCCAATTTCCGGGGTGGCGTAGTCGGTTTAGTGCCATAACTGGCCTTGTAGTAAACTCCTGATCGCAAGCTGCCACATTAGTATGAACTGCTTCTACATAACTAAATAAATAAATAACAGTAAACAGGTTTGGAATGACATTTCATTTTTGAGTGAAAATTATCCCTTTAAAAATCAAACTTCAGATAAATGACAGCAAGCATCACATTAGATGCAAGAATAGTAATGAAATAACATCTGTGAAGGCACAAGGAGACACTCACAAGCTGGGTAGAAGACAAAAAGACTCTCCATAGGAAGGTCATCCCACTGATTCCCAAGAAACAATGGACAGATGTACATTGACAGAGACTGGCACTCCTATGTCAGTCACTGTCAAACCACAGACAACCTAGAACACAATCACCCTAAGGAGCCTAAGTGTGAGTGTTCCTGCATGGTTACCAAAAAGCATGATGGGAGATGCCAGCTTGAGCGTTTAGTATGCATATGATGTGTGTGAGTACATACCAGTAGAGGGCTGTATGTTTCCTGTGACAGTGCATTGAGTCCAGACTGACTGACTTTAAACACTTCTCCTCTAATGGGAAAAGAGCCATGGGTCATGGCTGTACTTCTCTAGACCCTTCACTTCACTGTGTGTGCATGCACAGAGAATAAAAATTGCAATCTGTCTTGAAAATCTACAAAGTGAACGCTGCAAGGTTGAGTGTGTGGAAAGTTAATCTGTGCTTGTTGGTGTAAAGAAAATGCTACCCATATGTTGCAGGTGCAGATGTGAGTGCCGCCTTCTGTTCGATACATGTAATTTGCATGTGTACATTTTTAGAGTTGCGTGGGCCCTTGAAGATGAAAATGAGCAATGTGTGAACATGTTGATCTGACAGTGATATGGCAGTGATAGCATGTGTGAATGAGGGCCTAAGCGAACCGTCTACCCCACCAGCTCTTCTATTATCAAATGCAGACAAAAATTGTCTTATTAATTATTTCATGGTCAATTAATTATTTATGTAAGCTCTTTTAAAAGCTGGAGGAACTGCAGAAACAGCTGTTGATATTGAGCTGAGTAAATGTACAGTGGGGAGAACAGAAAAAAAAAGTGAAAAAAAAAAGTGATGGTCGATTTTAGGCCTCAAATAGGATTGACACCAATACTGAGGCCTTCAGGAAGCAAACGCTTACTAAAACTGATGCAGACTGCTCTAGGCACACTCCCTCACACACATTTTGAACTCGTACTGGGAAATGAGGGAGACCTTGAACCGTCTGTTAATGAAAATCATTTTAATTTACAATCAAGCCTCATGAATGCAGATAAACATGAAAAAATTGGTAACTCGTTTAAGCATACATTTATTGTCTACTTATCTAGGCCAATGTTTTCCAACCTTTTTTGTCTTATGTACCCCCACATCCCCATCAACAAGACTGCACCCAAGCAAAAATTGTTTTTATTCATTGCTATATATATATATATATATATATATATATATATATATATATATATATAGCAGTGAATAAAAACTATTTTAAAATAATAATAATATGAAATAATTATAAAGAGAAATAAAGAAATTAAGAGCTGCACGAGGGTTGTTTTGACCAAGGTGTGATGCAGGAACTGCGCACAGCGACAAACCTCACCCTTCTTGACATCACCAGTCAGCAACAAAGGTCCAAACAGGAGTTGTCTCAATGTGCTCTCACCCCATGTCCTATCTTCTCACCTCCCACTTCATCTCTACTTCCTGCCTGTTGTCAATGGTGATTTATCAAGCAAGTGGAGGGCTATAATGTGCTGGGTCCCAGGGGCCCCCTCCTTTCTGTGCACATCACTGCTAAATGGCAGACTCCAGCCCACCGCCCACATTGATTGATCTTGACAGATGCCGAGGGATCTTTGCCAGCCCCTGCCCCTCCAAGTCCTTGGGCAGGTGTGTGGCATTGTCTGTCATTTTCTCTAGTTCTCATTCCCTGTCTATGGCCAGGGGCGTGAGTGGACTCTGCCAACATCAGAGTCCATGGGCCATTTTAGACATCAGAAGTGGATCAACTGTGGTTCAACTAAAACATTTTTATTTGTTTTTTTGAGATTCTTGGCCATATCGACATTGCAACACTGACTAAAGCAATGTTGTGAGTTTGGGGCAAGGCTACATTTTGTCTAACCGTTAGAAGTTGGAGGAAGTATGCAATCTGTTTGAAAACAGCCATTTTTGGCGTAGAAATTGAATGCTTCACCTTTAACATCTGCATTTGTTCTCAGATGTTTAATTCAACTCTTCTTCTGATAGAAAAAAAAAAAAAAAAAAGATAAACAATTACACAAAAGTAAAATACATATGACTTACATTTGCATTTTTGTTGCCATAGCTGACGTTTATAGCACACCTTTCTATTTATCATACTGTAGCTAGTATTCTTTTAAATGTTCAGACAAACTGCACTTGTCCAAATTCACAAGTAAGAGGTATTGTTTTATTCTGTTTTTAAATGTTGTATATTTAATTAATTTCCTGTATTTGATCTAGTTAAAATGTCATTGGAGCAGAAAAAAAATTACTAGGAGCCTTAAAAACAGTTATGCAGAAAAAGCAGACTGAACTGCAGAATACAGTAATTAAAACAACTGTATAACACTGAATGTCACCGAATTTTCATTAATTCTGGATTAATAAATCTAAAGTAGGGCAGTACGATTAATCAAATAAAAATTTGAACAATGTGAACTAGTTTATTTATTATTAAAACACAAAAAGATTGATATTTCAATATGAATTCACAATCAGGAGATTTTTCGTACATGTTTTGATATATAGTAAACCTCTGTTGTGTAGCAATTTATTTTACAAAAATAAAGCAATATTTTTTGACAAAATTGCCGGAAAGTTTGATTACATTTTAAAACTGCAATTAAGTTTTAAAAGCTTCAGAAATTCATTTGATTACTATAGTTTTTGATGATGAATTCGTATTAAATCAGAAAAACAGAATCTAGAACAATTATTTTTTATATACATTTTTATTATGTTTTATATATAAAATTAAGGATAATTGGAATTTAAAAAAAAATAAAAAAAATTTAATAGAGCATTATTATTGTTAAAATGTAATAATATATTCAATTGTTAGAAAAAGTTTTCTGAATTCAATTGATTAGACAAACTTATTGATTATTAAAATTTAATTAAAATTAAATCTATAAAAAAACAGAATTTGGGCACTGTATAGTCTAAGGGCCAGGGACTAGTCATGCCTCTGACTCTCACCTAACAAAGTTGACAATGAAGCTTTGAACAGAATGCTTGTCATCACTGTAAATGGTATGAAAATACTCCATTTGAAGTAACATAACAAGGAACTGCTGTATCAGGTCAGGTCAGAAATATACAGAAAGACACCAGTTGCATAAACTGCTTAGACTAGTCTAAAGGTCAGTCATCACATTTTCTTCTTTAAAGACTGTTCATAACTGTTTTAAGTCAATTTCATAAAACGTAGACTGGTCTAATTTGATACTAAAAAGTAAGACTGATTGCCCCTTGACTAACTGCTAGTTGGTCATACTAATACTTAAGACACAGTCTTTAACATAATGGCTATGTTTAGGCAACTGGCCTTGCAGATAAGAACTTTATGACCTTGAAATTAGTCCCACCTTAATCAGAAGGCTAAAATCTGGAAGGAAAATGCAGATGTATCAATGTGCCTCTAAGATCCAACACATAATCTTTGCACTGATTATAGGGAAGTCTGTGGAATACATTTAAATATGGAGAAATTTGTTAAATCCTAGTTGCAAGCATTACATTAGATTTATAAACATTTTTAAATATCATTTAATGCTTATATTTATATAGACATTTAAAAATATTATTTATATATATTTTTGTATAAAAAAACAATATATTTAATATATCATTGTAAATGGAGCACATTGGAATTCTGGGGACATTTGCAGGGTTTTCTGTGAAACTCCACAGACAAAAATTCCAAGCAGGCAAACACATAATTGCAGGTTATAGAGCAAAATATCAATCCTCTCCACTTCTTCTTGCATCATTGCTGCTTGAAGGGCAAATACAATTCCTTTGCTCATCTTTAAAGCACAGGGAGTGAAGTACTTTCTATTCATGTCAGCGGACACAAGAGATCTGAATTTGAATGTGCACATCAAACATGCCCAGGAGAGCCGTACAGTGCCCCCTAATTTCAGCTTCGCTCACGCAAAATCAGTAAGAAGACAGATCAGTCTTTATCCCTTCTAGAGCCAAAGGACGAGTCTCCTAAAAATGCCACCATGTGCTAATGTAGACCACGTAGGACCAGTGACACTATGAGCTATAAATATATATATATATATATATATATATATATATATATATATATATATATATATATATATATATATATATATATATATATATATAATGACTTCTGTGTGCAACTGTGACTACTGTTTGCAACCTATTTCACTTATACAGTAATATGTTGTATTAAAATGGGATGTTAAATAATAATAAAAAAAAAAAAAAATGTAGGTGTGGCGAGCAGGACGTGAGAGAGCGGCACGAGTCCGGTGGCGTGATTACTGATGAGCGACACTTGCGCAACGCACCGGTCTCGTATCTCTCACGGCCCTCGGCCTCGTCCTACTCGCCACAGTAGGGTAGAGTTTAGTCAAGCCGTGCGGTTGAAGAGGACGGGTTAAAATAAATAAATACATAAATAAATAAATCTAGTTCAGAAATTCTAAATGATGCAGGGTGATAGGTCCTTTACATGCTTCCCGCTTCACATGTCTAAATCTGCTATGGAATTCATGCCTTTTAATGCAGCAGCAGCAGATCTCACATGCTCACAGAAGCATGTCTGTGTATCTATTTGCAGTAGCAAGTCCAGCCTGTAGCAGCAGAAGCAGCTGTGCGAGTAGCAGATCTGATCCTCCAAGACCAAATACATTAACATTGTCATATCTATTAACATGCCAAAACTATTCTACATAAATAAATAAATATGAAATAAAATCAATCAATAAATAAATAAATCACCCTAAGCTGGTGTGCATGTCTCCCAGCCTGACCAGCTCAAAACCTCTAAAACCAGACAACAGACCAGTCTGTCCAGGAATATCCAGCTCTTGCCCAACTAAGGCCAGCAAACCAGCTTAGGCTGGTTTAAGCTGGTCTATTTAGCAGGATTGAAACGTATTGTTTGTGACATCAGCAGAAAAGGAAAATTGTTTCAGAAGGAGAAAACCTACATTAAAAAAACAAAAACAACAAAAAAAACATTATGAAGACAAACTTTTTTATATAGTTGGAGTAATGTGCACTGGTGAATCATGCATAATAATACCAGGACTGCACAATAAGAAAGTAAATAAGGTCAATGTAGACATCACGTTGACTCTAAATAAACAGGAGCTTTATCTAACTATCATAACAAGACAGCAAACCTCCCTCTTACTGCCTTTTCTTCTTCTTTCAAAGCTGGTTCACATGACTGCCACTGTTCAGCGTGCTGCACAGCGGCCATATCTCGTCGGTCTTTAAAATGATCGCATTAGCCAGTTCACCACGCAATTTTCAGCCATGTGCCTCAGTGATACAGAACACAAAAAGCTCTGCTCATGTCCCGGTTCCAGACATTTCATGTTTGCTCCACTGCCTTTCATCTCTTTCACATGTAGAACTACTTTCCACTAAGTCTGAGGCTGGTCCAGGGGTGTCTGCCTGGAAAGTGCCAGATGAGGATGAGCTCAAACCACAGGAGGGTGAGCCAAGCTAAATGTGGTGTGGCAGAGAGCCCTCTCCTCAGCTTAGATAGCTTGCTTCATTAACATCACATGAGAGAACTGTAAAGGCCCCTCACGCTTACTGTCTCTTGCCACAGACTGAGGAAAGCTCTCGGATGTGCGTTGCCAGGAAACCACATCTTTCAGACTGCATGGCACCCAGCTGGGGAATGGGCACAAGTAGCTGAAACACATCTGGATGCACCTGACAGGCAGTGGCATTGCTGGGGACAGCTAGTCTGCGCCTGTTGGGAGGTAGTGTGTTGTGTTGTTTTCGCAAACAGATGAACCATGCATGGGTGAGCGAAAGCGCCAACACGAGTACAACATGGGTACGACTAAAATGAAAATAAAGAAAAAAGACATTTTTGTGAAACACACACACACACACACACACACACGCACAATTTAAAATTTTCATCACATTAATCCTTTAGAACAGTATAAAGCTGGGCCAATGATGTGACACACTTTTTGTTCCATCTATTAATTTATTCACAGATATATAAAACAAATGAAATGCAAATGTGTAATGACTTGAATACACCTCTTCTATCATGAGCATGTTTTCGATTTTCTGAATTAAAAAAATTATTGTTTGTTGATGTTGTTGTTTGGTTAGTTGAGGTTGTAAAAAGTCATACAAACTATATTAATATAAATTATTAATTCATTATATTTATTAAAAATACTTTTTACTTTGAAAATATATTATAAACATTTTTTAAAACATGTCTTTTGAAGCCATAATATAGCTTTATGTGATGACCAGTTCAAAACATTTTACAAATACATATAGTTTTCACCGTTGCTGCAGCTCTCAAATCAAATATGGTGCCCATGGAATAGTTTGAATGTCAGCAACATCAAAAGTCATTGTTGAGTCATTCAGTCAGTTCATCAGAAAAAGCTAATATATTTCTTCTGAAGACTTTGAATTTAATGTATGAGTCATATGAACAATGTTCATGGTGGTTTATAGATTTATATATATATATATATATATATATATATATATATATATATATATATATATATATATATATATAGTGCTTAGCATAAGTGAACACACCCATGCTAAAGTTGACTAAAAAGAGGAATAAAAAAAATCATCTTTTGGAAATTGATCTTAACGCCCTAATTTAAAAAAATCGGAAAAATCCTAACTTTAAGGACACCAATTTTCTTTGTGAATGAATAATGTATCATAAATAAATAAATGTTCTTCCTTAAAATACAGGTTGCATACGTCAGGACACCCCTATGTTAATTTCACATGGAGCCAGGCACATTTTTATTTTTAAAGGCCAGTTATTTCATGGATCCAGTATACTATGCATGATAAAGTTCCCTTGGCCTTTGGAATTAAAATAGCCACACATCATCACATACTCTTCACCATACCTAGAGATTGGCATGGGGTACTTTCCATAAGATCATCTCTCAATGCAAATCAAACCAGCTATTAGCCTAACTGAAATAAAACCATGCCAATCTCGAGGTATGGTGAAGGGTATGTGATGATGTGGGGCTATTTTAATTCGTTTTTAAATTTTAACTCTATTTTAAAACTTTTTCAGGATGCATAGTATCCTGGATCCATGAAATAACTGTGGTCACTATGAACTGTAGTTATGGAAAATATCTGTTGAGATTCTTAAAATATTGTCCCCCAAAAAATAAAAATAAATAACAGTATAGATTTGTGAGTAAATAATGGGAAAAAAAAATGATTTCTTTCTTTCTTTTCTTTTTTTTTGTGACTGAACTATAAGATCTAAAACTTCTAAAATACTATCTGTTTGTCTTCAATTCAAAATAAATGTAGACACCGTTCTTCCCTTCATGTAGCAATGCTAGCAATGTGTTACTCTAGTTCACAGTCTCCTCTGAGAACACAAACACTTTAAAAATATCCTGATTGACAGCTATCAGGGGCTCAACAGAGCAATCCCCCTGTACCGTTTCTATGCTCTATAGGTATGCAGCATTTAGCAGTTCTAAGTGAGCTGGACTTCATTTTTGGTCTCATGTCCCGTGGGGTCCCGATACTAGAGAATAACAGAAATTAACACGCTGAAATCCCATTTGGTGCAGGAAATGAAAAAAGCTACAGTACAGCCTACATTCTCTCAAGTGAACTGCATATACTCTAACACCGGACCCTATCTGCCTTTCAAGTCTCTCTCTCCATCTCGCTATGTCCTTGGCAGTGAGTTCTTGTTAGTGGGGTGGGATTTCAACTTGAGACTATGCTCTTGATTAGCAACATCATTCTTGGCTCTCAAAACTTCATAAGCATTTCATCACAGAGGAGTCTGGGGGACAAAAAGGTTTGTTAAGGGAAACAAATGGCAGTGTGTATTCAAAGTGTGCATTGTTCATTCAGGCAACAGCCCAGGGACGTGCTATGCTAGCCATCATTCAGAATTCAGCATTAGGTTTATGGATCCAACTGGGAGGAGCTGCTAAACAATTAGCATTGTTGCCATTAGCAAGAGCTGGAGCCATGAGGCACACACCAGTCAGTGATTATGCAGATCACACGAAAAAAAACTGACACAATATTGTTAGTCACTTAAAGCTGTCTTAGGCTACTCGTACAAGGACACACTAATGTAGGATTAGAGGCATTTTTGTCTGACAATAAACAGCTTTTATTATCAAGAATTTTACATGTCCAGGTGTAATATCATGAAATATGCCCCACAGCTTTCCTCAGAATCAGAATACTCGTCATATGTCACATGCACACACCAAGCCTTGTTGGTTTTGGTTTAGTTAAGCTGAGATTACTACAACTAAATCAACAAAGAATTAGTCAAACACACTGTACCATGTTAAAAACCATTTCTGGAAAATTTCATTGATTTGACCACAAAATCTCAACAAATTGTCTACAGATTCACAGGGGTGTCAGACAGGGGGTAATAGTGTAACTGAGTAACAGCGGCCCTTGGTGAAGGATATATATTGATTGAATATTGATATATATTGTGGTGTTGTGAGGGGCCCACCCCGTTGGTTCTGTGACTGGGGCCCTGCATTTGATACTACGTCCCTGCAGATTCCTCATGAACCTGGTCATGTAAACATAACTCTGGCAGCAAGGTCTCTTTTTTATTGTTCTGCTGGAGTTTTATTAATAACACTAACAAAAAAAAGGAGAGTAGCATTGTTTTTGACATGTCACCATATTAATACATAGGTATTCTTTGAAGGATCATGTAAATGTTAATGTGCATAGAAGTGTATAATAGAGTACCATGTCTTTACCATTTAATAGCATTACCACAGTGCTTTTGCTATATCAACATCAAAGGCAAATAAAAAAATAAAAAAATTAAGCTGACAGCAGCCTAATATTCCTGATGTCTGTGCATCATCATCATCATCTACTATGTTCGAGAGAAAAGAAGATATTGAAGAGAGCAGTGAGGAAGAAAGTGATGACGACAGCTTGTAGGATAAGGCCCCGTCCACACTACTGCGTTTTCGTTTAAAAACGGAGACCTTTTGCTACGTTTGCACCTCCCGTCCACACTAAAACGGGAAAAACGAAGACCCAAAACGGAGAAGTTTAGAAACGCTGCAGCTCCGTTTTTCGTTTTGAATCTCCGGAGGGCGTTTTAGTGTAGACGGGACAAAACGGAGGAGTTTAGAAACGATGACGTAGAAGGTCACGCTCGGCTCTATGATTGGGTGTCATCACCCATGACGTATCCTTCCCTGATTCGTCAGCCACCCATCACATGTCCCGTCACCGGAAGAAAACAAACAAAAACATCCTGGATTACGTACCTGATGTTAGTGAGTGCAACATGGATAACGAATTACAAGCGTTACTGACTTTGATGTCTTTGTTAGCAGCTGTTGTGCAAGCAAATTCTGCATTTTACAATGCTATAACTGCCTACATGCGCCGGAGGCAAACTATTATTCGAGCGATCTATGACAATTCCCGTGTGCAGCGGCGGTCCATGAAAAGAACTCTCTGGTCTTCGACATTTTCTAATCTTTGCAGAGGTAGCTAACGTTACTTGCTTCCTCATCAAATCTGAGGAATAGTCCATCCGTTTCCTGTTTACACCGGCACACGCATGCACAGTGTTGGAGAATGGTCACGTGATCCGAGTTTTCAGTCGTTTTAATGTGGATGGAGATCAATTCTAATACGCAGCTAAAACGCTGGTGTGGACGGAGATCGTTTTCGTTTTAATTCTCCGTTTTTAAACGAAAACGCAGTAGTGTGGACGGGGCCTAAGTGTGCTGTAAAGTGTGAATACCAAGCTCCCTTGAGAACCAGACCAAATAAGTTATGTGCACCCCTGTTTATAATTAATAAAAAATACAAAAGCACATAAAGTCAATACAAAGAAAAAAGAAATAAACAAATTAAAGCTAATTAAAGCTAATTAAAGCTATTAATTACCCGATTAATAAATACTACACTAGTATCGTACTAAAACCATGGTAAGCCAACATATCAATGTGGCCATAAAACACATTGAACAGTCATCTTGCCAATGAAGAAGAGGTATTAATGGAGACGCTATGACGCATATTGAGCTGTCCCAACTGCAAATATGTGGGTGATAAGACCACCAGCACTGATTGATATAAAGCTGGAAAAGTTGTCAAGTCTTTTTACTCCAAACTCTCAGCTGATGAGTCTCACTTCTTCTCATCCCTCTGATGACTCACTCTCTGCCCCATCTTGTACTTATCCATCTGTTTATACTTCATGACTACATCCCTGCATTCCACCAGACACCGGAGCAGAACGCTCCGATGAACCCGGCAGGAGTTTTTCCACTTCTACTCACATTTGGTGGAAGCTATAATATGTAGCAACAGCAAGTTAACCGTATGAGTGTTTTTAAAGGGCTGCTCCTGTGGTGCCAATGGTAAAAATAACAGTAACCCATAAAGTTCCCCAGCGATTTCATTGACAAATTAAATGAAATGCAAATCTTGGAATGAGTACTTCCTACTTGAGTAAAACTACTTGAGTTAGAGTAAAAGAGCTTATTTAAAAGTACTCATGGGTAGTGAGTAGTGAGTACTGAGCTGCAGATTCTACCCCCTTACATACTGTATACTGTAATTCACATTCTCTTTTCCTGTTTGTCAGAAGGAATTATGAATATATATATATATATATATATATATATATATATATATATATATATATATATTTCATTTTAACAGCCAACTTCCAAAATTACGGGAAGAACTAAATGCTGATATCATGATTGAATTGATGCTTGAAGCATGCGCTTCCACAGCAGCCACGATTAAGTCACGAAACAGATCACTCCAATGTTGATGCATCCATCATGTTGATAGCCAATCATGTTGACGTATAAAAAAAAACAAAAAAAACAAGCATGTAACGGCCACAAATAGAGAGAAAATAATGGGGTAAAAGTACAGTTGCATCACTTAAAATGCACTCAAGTAAAAGTACAACATTTTTAAACTACTTAAGAAAGTACACTTTCTGATTAAAACAGCTTAATTACAGTAATGGGAGGATTTGTAATTTGTTACTTCACACCCCTGTAACAGCTGCACGTCTTGGTGAACTGACAAGGCGAGTTTGGGCGTCCAGAATGAATCAGCAGTTTGGAGCTCAGCAGAACACACTTCATTTTTGTCCTCCATAGAAAAGAAACTGCTTAAACATTCAGTATATGTTGGTTTCATATGAAACACAGACCCGATTTCATCTGAACTACTGTAGGTGTGGGATGAGCAGCAAGCAAGTAAATTGCTCTCTTACCTGTTTTCAGAAGTTGGCAGCGCAGCAACATCAACCCGAGAAAGCAAGAGAGAAAAAACAAAAAGAGAAAGAAACAGTTAGGATTTAAACTTCCGAAATCCGCAATAAACCATCAGAAACAACCACACAAGTGATTCAATAAAATGGGTGTCACGAAAATATGCACGTTCATGAAAACAAAATCTATGAAATAATAATAATGTTATCATCCCTTCAAAAAGTTAACTTCAAGGACCTTATGTATTTATATGTCAGTGCAATCAACGATTATAATTACACAACCATTCATAAGTTTGGTGTTTTTTGCTGATGTTTTAGAAGATGCATTTATTTGAATATATTTTAAAATGTAATGTGTTTCTGTGATGGCAAAGCTGAATTATAAGCATCATTACTCCAGTCTTCAGTGTCACATGAACCTTCAGAAATCATTCTAATATGCTGATTTGGTGCTCAAGAAATATTTCTTATTATTATCAATGTTGAAAACCATGAAACTGTCTGCATTTTTACATTTTCGAAAAAAATCACATAAATCAGTATGATTTATAAACTGTTTTCCTCATGGGGACCAAAAATGTCCCCAGAAGGATTTCGGATATTGTCATCTTTGTGGGGACATTCCCCAAAATGTAGGGCTTACCAGGCCACGCACATGCATGCATGCACGTATGCACACACACACACACACACACACACACACACACACACACACACACACACACACACACACACACACACACACACACACACACACACACACACACACACACACACACACATGTTGGATTTGCATGTTTCATGGGGACTTTCCATAGACATAATGCTTTTTATACTGTACAAACTGTATATTCTATCCATAACCCAGCACAATTCTTGACAGTCCTTCGATGAAAAGTGTGTTTTCTTCAAAGACAGCGTACGTTGATTGACTAAGTAAAAGGGAGGTGTGTCTTTGCAGGCGTTTCGCCAGACCTATCAAAATAATTGCAGTCAGACTTTGATCAGATTAAAAAACTGCTTAAACCAGTTGGTCTTACCTGGTTCAACCTGGTCCCCCCCCCAACTGAATTTAGCTGGTCAGTCAGCTGGTTCCTCTGTCAGACCAGTTGAAAATTTTACTATGGTTTCAGGTGTTGTTCAGTAGGGAATTCATATATGAATATTTTGAAAAGCCGGCTGCTTAGTCTATCAGTAAGAACAGTTTGGCCGGAGACAGCACCTTGTTCGTAGCCTATATGATGCGCTCCAGAATTCACCTATTATTGAAATACTGATTTGAAGAAAATGCCACAGTCTGATGATTTTCCCATTTGGAGAAGCGAATAAAACCAAGATTATTTCCATAATTTACAATATCCAAAAGAATGCTGCATGAAATTATTTTCTGTGCAGATTTCTCATACAGCAGGGAAACGAGACACATAAACTTTAGTTCCCTTCGATATACATGAAAGCTGCTTCATTTAATCTAGACAAAAAGATGATTTTTTTATATAGTGAGTCATACTGCCATGTGGGTGATTACTGTACCATATTCTCTAAAGTCAAAAACAGCACCAATGCTGTTAATATAATTATTTAAAGATCTTCTATAAAAGTTTTTGTTTTAATAACGGACTGTCTCATATCTCAAAGACAAATCTCATTTGCTGCAGTGCAACAAGAAGGATATACTCATGTTAGAATCATTGACATTTATTTAATTATACTGGGTAATTAAAAAATGTAATCTCTTCCAAATAAATACAACATTAACCAATCAGTGCAGATGCTCAGATTGCAAATACCTTAAAAGGGACATGAGCCTTCAGGTTTAGCAAGCCATTCTAATTGTCTTTCTCTCTGAATAGGACATTCAGAAAGTTCATTAGTCCCGAAGAAACAAGCAATTGCAATCTTAATCTTCTTTTCTGGTGCATGAACACAACACCAAATTTTTATTTTTTTTTGGCAACATGTTGTTTGTAAGCAGAGTTTCATAGAATCATATCTTTGTCAAACGGCATTTGACACACTGTCTCTCACCTCCATTAAAAAAGATGGCAATATCAACCGGCTATCTTAGAGTGTGAGATTAGCTTTGAGGAATCAATATCCTTGGGGGTAATTGCAGTGACCCCAGATCTAACTATGTTAAATGACAGACGCAATGAAACATTTAGTTCAAAACTCAGTAGTGAGAGAGAAAGAAAAAAATAGAGACAACCCTACTTCGGGGTGAGAGTTTGAAGCTTGCTGTAAGCAATCAACAAGGGTATATACTACACAATATGCAACTTATTCCAGTTTTAGAGGGTGGGAAATGGTTGAGCTCATAAATATTAATTAGTTATAAATATTAAACGTACTCTCCAAGAAGATATAGGAGAGTTTACAGACAGTACATCTTCCTAGACCATTTAGTCATGTTAGATGAATAAATATCATTGAACCACTATCAAGCAAGTGTTTACATTACTTTTTAATATTATTTGTTTTTTAATATTAATTAATGGCTCCTGAAAATTCAGCTTTGCCATCAAAGTTCTGAACTATATGTTAAAATATATATATATATATAAAAATAGAAGTTGTTGAGTGAATAAGTGCAGCATGGGTGATTATTCATGAGGCTAAAGATTTTAAATTAATTAAGTTGGCTTGTGAGAGCCTACTTACTGAAATCCTATTTAAACGTATTATTAAGTTGGCTTGGAAAAGCCAACTAACTGATATTGTATTTAAAAATATTAGTGGGTGCTTGCCAAAGGCAAAGCCCCAACTATTGCTATTCTTTTTATTATTCCGCCAAAGGCTACTCCTCCCGCAGCTTTTGTCACAGACCCATGAATGAGGCATCAAATCATGCGGATTATTTGGGAATGGTGTGCTATGACTTTTATAAGCGATTGGGGGTACGATGTTCGCCCAGGGACGAAAAAGCGGCCGAAAAATCCCATAGACTTAACATTGCGACAAACTTTGACGATTCATAGCTCCGAGCGAGAATTTCGCAGAAACGTGCAGTTTACCACATTTGAAGAGGCTGACAGGCTCTGTAAGAACATGCCTCACAATGTGGTAAAAGTTGCACCCCTGGGGGGCAGGACCAGCCGAAATTTTCCCCATTGAAAATTTTCTAGTATTACATTTTTACTATTTCAGGAAAAAGTTTGGCACACTGCTCCTCCTGCAGCTTTTGTCACAGACCCATAAATGAGGCATCAAATCGTGCGGATTATTTGGGAATGGTGTGCTATGAGTTCTATAAGAGATCAGGGGTACGGTCTTCGCCCCAGGGGCGAACGAACTTCCGAAAAATCCCATAGACTTAACATTGCGACAAACTTTGACGACTCCTCCGAGCGAGGATTTTGCAGAAACTTGTGATTTGCCACATTTGAAGAGGCTGACAGGCTCTGTAAGAACATACCTCACAATGGGGTAAAAGTTGCACCCCTGGGGGGCAGGAGCAGCCCAAACTTTCCCCATTGACTTACTATGGGGAAGGAACGTCCCGTGAAACACACATGAAACACATTCATCAAAGCAGCTTCCAAGGTACTCTCTAGCAACCAAACAGAGTACCCTAGCAACTATTTTGCAAGACTCTCTGCATCAGAACATCATATAGAGAAGGGGGTTGGCTCTTTTGACTAAATCATGTTAAACTATGGTAAATCATGCTAAAATTATGGTAAATCATTCTAGAACATGGTAAACATATGGTGATCATGGTAAACTGTGGTAAATCATGGTAAATCATGGTAAACTATGGTAAATCATGATAGAAACATGATCATCATGATAACGTGATACTAGCAACATGTTAATCATGTTAGCATCATGCTAACATCTGGCTAAAACATGCTAATCATGATAGCAGCTTGCTAAAAACATGCTAGCATCATGCTAGCAACACGCTAATCATGTTAGCATTTTGCTAAAAAACATGCTAGCATCATGCAAATAACACGTTAATCATGCTAGCATTATGCTAACAACGTGCTAATCATGCTAGCATTTTGCTAATTTTGTTACCATCTTGCTAAAAACTAGCTAACCCCATCCTAGCAATCGAGTAGCAAGTTTTGCCAATGCAAGCACCCACTCACATTTTATTCAGGAAATAAATTATTCAATAAATTATTCAGAAACATAAATATTCTAGTTATTTTTATTCTGAGCCAAATTTTAGACTGCATCTCCTCCTAGACCGTTAAAGCGGCACTATGCAGGATTTCAGTTCTTGTCAAACAGCGACCCCTAGAGTCGCTTTAGAGTACTTGCATTTAACTTTACTGTAGTAGGCTAAATACCACTCACGCAGAGCGTATCTGCACTCACGGCCTCTGCACTTTATAATAATAAAGTAGCATACCGCGTTAGGCTTACCTGAGCCTAAATGCCAGATGACATCAATAAAGTTACATGTACGTCACATTATTTCGTAACAATGTCCGTTATGATGTTGTTAGACATGATTATTGCAATTTATCATAATATTTTGCAAATTGCGCTATGGGGCGAGACGGCCACCATTCAACCTGAAAAAAGTCATATAACCATTCCAATAACTCCGAAGCTGTTCAGTTAAGCTATCTTCTTTCTAACTAATATCTAATATGTCTGTCTTTCTTTCAAACTAATCTTTCTTTCTTTCTAACTAATCTTTCTTTCTTTTTAACTAATCTTTCTTTCTTTCTAACTAATCTTTCTTTCTTTTAACTAATCTTTCTTTCTAACTAATCTTTCTTTCTTTCTAACTAATCTTTCTTTCTTTCATACTAATCTATCTATCTTTCTTTCTAACTAATCTTCCTTTCATTCTTTCTAACTAATCTTTCTTTCTTTCTAACTAATCTTTATTTCTTTCTTTCTCTTTCTTTTTAACTAATCTTTTTCTTTCTAACTTTTCTTTCTTTCATACTAATCTATCTATCCTTCTTTCTTTCTAACTAATCTTTCTTTCTTTCTAACTAACTAATCTTTCTTTCTTTTTTCTTTCTAACTAATTTTTCTTTCTAACTAACTAATCTTTCTTTCTTTCTTTCTTTCTAACTTTTCTTTCTTTCATACTAATATATCTATCTTTCATAATTTCTAACTAATCTTTCTTTCTAACTAAACCTTCTTTCTCTTTCTTTCTAACTAATCTTTTTTCTTTCTTTCTAACATTTCTTTCTTTCATAATAATCTTTCTATCTTTCTAACTAATCTTTCTTTCTTTCTAACTAATCTTTCTTTCTTTTTAACTAATCTTTTTTCTTTCTAACTTTTCTTTCTTACTAATCTTTCTTTCTAACTTTTCTTTCTTTCATACTAATCTATCTATCTATCTATCTATCTATCTATCTATCTATCTATCTATCTGTCTAACTTTTCTTTCTTTTGTTCATTCTAATTAATCTATCTTTCTATTTTCTTTCTTTCTTTCTTTCTCTCTAACTAATCTTTATTTCTTTTAAATAATCTTTCTTTCTTTCTTGCTAATCTTTCTTCCTTTCTTTCTAACTAATATATTTCTTTATTTTTTTCTAACTAATCATTCTTTCTAACTAATCATTCTTTCTAACTTATCATTCTTTCTATCTATAATTCTTTCTAACTAATCTATCTATAATTCTTTCTAACTAATCTATCTATAATTCTTTCTTTCTTTCTTTCTTTCTTTCTAACTAATCTTTCTTTCTTTCTTTCTTTCTAACTAATCTATCTATAATTCTTTCTAACTAATCTATCTATCTTTCTAACTAATCTTTCTTTCTTACTTACTAATAGGCCTATTTCACAAAAGGGCGACCGGAAGTAGTGTAGCGATACTTCCGGTCGCGCAGCCGCCCGCTACGATCGCCATTCATTCTCAAAATGGACTGTGAACAGCTTGTTTTCTTTGACTGTCTATGGTTTTCTTTCTCTCAGTCATTCATATATCTGACAAAAGTAAGAATGGCAGATGTTGTCCGTTGTGTTGATAGTTTTCAGGGAGCTGTGAAAAGATCAAAATGGGACAAAGGTAACAAATTCTTGACGTTTGCCTACATTAAAAAAGTTCCATTCATTGCATAGCATGACACTTGATGACTAAGCTCACACTTAAATAATTAAATAGAACTAAATAAATAAATAAATTGAAATGATGTCTGATTTAGTGAAATGTAGTGGCTTTTGTTAAAATATCATGTTATTAAGTGTAAGTTTGTCCAGGAGATTGCAGCAATCTTCCACTATTATGGCTCATTTTTCATGTTACCACCATGATTGAAACTAAGAATTGTACATCTTTATGCTGAATTCGACCTAACATTGCTAGTAGGTCTAATAATGAAATTAAGGCAAATAATAAAACAATGGTTAGACAAAAAACATGAATGAAGTGAGGGTTATTACATGTTTTAAAAAATCATGATGTTACACATAGGGCTGGGAAAAGATTAATCGCGATTAATCCCATCCAAAATAAAAGTTTGTGGTTACATAATATATGTGTGCGCACTGTGTATAATTATTTTGTATATATAAATATACACACATGCATGTTTACATATAATATATATTTTTTAATTTATATATAAAATATTTATATTTATATATAATATAAATTATAAATAAATATATACAGTATATACATGCACATATTTCTTAAATATATACACGCATCTGTGTGTATTTTTATATATACAAAATGATTATATACAGTGCACACACATATATTATGTAAACACAAACTTTTATTTTGAATGCGATTAATGGCGATTATTCGTGTCCCAGCCCTAGTTACAAAATCACATTTTACTGTCTGGGGTCCTCTTATGAAAAGAAAATATATTTCCCTATATATGAATGGTTTCACAGCATATTTGAAAATATACAGAATAATATATGGTGTTAATACATTACAATATATTGAATAATACATAAGGAATCTTCATATATTTAAAAATGTGAGAGACAATATACTTAGTTATATATAATGTATGTAATTTTATATTCAGTAATACAGCGATTAAAGTGCTCCGTCGCTACGAGAGAGTCTACGATGGAATTCCGTCAATATCAGGGTTCCCCACTGTCCTTATGTCTTAAATTCACTTCTCATAATTTTAAGGCCGTAATTATGCTCACATTTCTCAAATAGTGTAATAAATGTCTTAATTTTAGTTTGAATGGGTCTTAAATTAAGGACGAGGTGTCTGTTCACCCTGCTTAGGGGGATGTGATCAAAGCCTGGACTGGAGCAAAAGCACGTTCCTCTTTGCACTCTAAGCGTTCTGTTATCACTCCGCTCCTGATCCACTCCGGGTTTTCCAGTCCCACTCACGGGAAAAACTGCTCCGTGTTCACTCTATTTTAAAAGTTATTCTAAAATGTTTTTTTATATCACAAACGTCTGAATTTATAATACTATATGTAATGGTTTGGAAAGTATTCTACACGTTTAATAAATGTTTCAGCTGCCTTTGCTTAAGTAAACAGCAGGTATTGCAAAGCCCACCCAGGTAAAAAGAAAAAAGGTAAAGAAAGTTACAGAAAACAACTTCTACAAACAATTTTAATTTGCCAACAGTTAATAATAATAAATAAAAGTTCATGACGTGCAAATCGGATAACAATCAAGTGCAATATAAACATGTTTTGTGTCAGGGCATCACTCCATTTCAACATCTGCTTCCTCCACACACATTCTTTTTGCCGTCTGTATCTGGCATGATTTAACCTCTCCCCAGTTGTTCCATGAAACCCCGCAAAACACGGAAAGCCGTGAAGTGATAAATAGGGTTGTTTCTTCTTTGGGTTGAAAATGTACGCAATAGTCTCAGCATTATTTTGTCCTTCGACTGCAACTCCCGAAGAATTACGATCAAACTCGGAAAAAAACCCATTGACTTAAAATTGCGAATGTTCAGATTTTCAAACTCCCCAACTGTCAAAAAATTCAAATCTAAACTCCATGAAGCCCTAGACTCAGTCAAACTGCCATTCTATATACTTATGAGCCATTGAGACTCATTTAAACTAATAAACTCATCTACCGTATCGATGACACTTATCTATCTATCTACACTTATGAACTCTTAAACTCATAATAAATTAATAAACTCTAACTCTCAGACTCATTTAAATTTATAACTCTAAAGTCATAAACTCGTACACTTATAAACTCATACACTTATAAACTTGTGAATTCATACACTTGTGAACTTTTAAACTCATAAATTAATAAACTCTGAACTCTTACTCATTTAAACTTAGAAACTCTAAACTCGTACACTTATAAACTCATGAATTAAAATCTAAAATTAAAATCTTAAAATCTTATGGGGTGGTGATGGCGCAGTGGATAAGACACATGCCTTTGGTGTGAGAGACCCGGGTTAGAATCCACTGTGAGACACCAATGTGTCCCTGAGCAAGACACTTAACCCCTAGTTGCTCCAGAGGCGTGCGACCTCTGAAATATAGCAATTGTAAGTCGCTTTGGATAAAAGCGTCATCTAAATGAATACATGTAAACTCCTTGAAGCCCTAGACTCAAACTGCCATTCTATATACTTATGAGCCATTGAGACTCATTTAAACTAATAAACTCATCTATCTATGACACTTATCTATCTATCTATCTATCTATCTATCTATCTATCTATCTATCTATCTATCTATCTATCTATCTATCTATCTACACTTATGACCTATTAAACTCATACTAAATTAATAAACTCTAAACTTGAACTCTTAGACTCATTTAAACTTATAAACTCTAAACCCATAAACTCGTACACTTATAAACTCATGAATTCATACACTTATGAACTCTTAAACTCATTAATAAACTCTGAACTCTTACTCATTTAAAATTATAAACTCTAAACTCGTACACTTATAAACTCGTGAATTCATACACTTATGAACTCATGAATTCATACTTAAAAACTCAAACTTATACACTCATGAATTCATACACTTACGAACTTTCATGAATTCATACACTTTTAAATAGTTCATCATAGCAACCACCCAGAACACCCTAGCAACTGCCTAACAACCACCCAGAACACCATAGCAACCACCCAAAATACCTTAGAACACCCTAGCAACACCATAGTAACCACCCAGAAAACAACCACCCAGAACACCTTAGCAACCACCTAGCAACAACCTAAAATACATAAGTAACTGCCTTGCAACCACCCAGAACACCATAGCAACCACCCAGAGCACCCTAGCAACCGCCTAGTAACACTGTAGCGACCACCCAGAATACCTTAGAACACCCTTGCAACACCATAGCAACCACCAGATCACCCTGGTAACTGCCTAACAACTACCCAGAATACCATAGCAACACCATATCAAACACCCAGAACACCCTAGCAACCGCCCAGAACGACCTAGCAACAGCCTAGCAACCATCCAGAACACCCTACAGTAGCAACCACCCAAATACCTTAGTAATTGCCTAGCAACCACTCAGAACACCATAGCAACCACCTAGCAACACCCTAGTAATCACTCAGAATACCATAGCAACTGCCTAGCAAAACCCTAGCGACCACCCAGAATACCCTAGCAACCACCCAGAACACCCTAGCATCCACCCATAATACCCTAGCAGCCACACCATAGCAACCACCCAGAACACCATAGCAACCCCCTAGCAACCACCCAGAACATCCTAGCAACCGCCTAGCAACACTCTAGCGACCACCCAGAATACCCTAATAACCACCTAGCGACCACCCAGAATACCCTAGTAACCACCTAGCAACCACCCAGAACACCCTAGCAACCACCCAGAACACCCTAGCAATCACCTAGCAACCACCCATCACACCTTAGCAACCACCTAGAAACACCCAAGCAACTTTAAATTACTGTAAACTACTTTAAACTTCAAAATAATTTAAACTTTAATTTAAACTGCAAACTACTTTAAACTTTAAACTAATTTAAACTTATTTAAACTTTAAACTAATTTAAACTATAAACTAATTTAAACTTCAAACTACCGGTACTTTAAACATTTTTAAACTAAACTAATTTAAACTTCAAACTACTTTAAACTTCTTCAAACTTTCTGGTCCAAACTTTCACAAGCCAATTTAAAGTTTGTCTCGACAAACTTTTTAATCTAGTTTAAATTAATTTCATTATTCAAAAATCCTACTTACCCCAAACCCTTAAAAGGTTGTGTATAAAATCATTACTGTTAATTAAACTGTTAATAGCACATTAATTTGCTATTTCTCAATAATAATGTAAGCTATATCTCCAGAAAACAAATATTAGTGTGGCATTTTTACTTTTTACTCAGTTCACAAGCCCAAACCAACTAAGTTTGGGAGAGTTAAAACACGGGTAAGCACAGATGCCCCAGCATAAAGGGACTGTGAGAAAAAGAATGAGAAAAAGAAAAGGAAAGGAAGGACAAACAATAACAATTACAGATGCATAAGTAGAATCAAACAGTACTTGAGAATACATTTTTCTATCTTGCAAACACATACAGATGGCAATATAGATGGAGGAAAACTATCAAGAGTTTTCAGATTGTGTGGCTGTACAGTAAGATTGTGACTAATATGATTCTAGTGTGATAAACAGTATGCCTTCATTCAGACGTTGACATATTGTTTCCCATTTGCTCAGCATAAGGCAATCATTGTGAAGTTAATGCATTTGAATGACAGTGATTAATACAGTGAAGGGTTAACTTAGAG
The DNA here is from genome assembly GCF_051911475.1 of Siphateles boraxobius. Taxonomy (NCBI): domain Eukaryota; kingdom Metazoa; phylum Chordata; class Actinopteri; order Cypriniformes; family Leuciscidae; genus Siphateles; species Siphateles boraxobius. The sequence continues at coordinate 18,940,775 of NW_027509219.1, forward strand.
TGTGCCACTCAAATAATAAAAAGAGGCTGTGTTGTAATCAATCTTCGAACTGTCACTCAGATAATAGGGGATGGCTGCCAGCCAAACACCAGTAAAACTGAGGTACGTGTATTTTGTTCCTGGCAAAGCGAAACATTTAATTGACAGGGTAAATGTTGCTCCTAACCATCAAAAAACACAATTGAATAACGCACAAAAGAGGTTATCAAAAACAAGTGCTGGGTTGAATTAATAAACCCTGATGAATGCTAAAATTGATTTAAAATCATGTGTTATGTTTAAAAAAAAAGAGGAGGAGGAAAAGAAGTCTCTTTGTTACAAGTTTAGCGCAGGTCTTGGGCTTTTAGTCTTTTTTTGTCAAGTGTTAAATTTTAATGTTTACATGGCCCGCAATAGACAGACTGGCATTATTATTTGTTTTTCTTTGTTCCTTTAATTAATTGGTCTAAAAGTCACACCATGAAATCACTGAGCAAACTCAGAACAAAGACATTTGTTGAAATGCAATCACAGCTTCTTTCCTCTTGCTTAATCAGACTTAAAAGTGAAACATGTCATTTTGATATTAAAATAATGTCTCCTGTCAATGCTTAAAGCAATCAAAACATTGCTCAAATTTCAATCCGCTCAAACAACATTGTGAGTTTGTGGCTGGACTATCTGTTTGTCTGAACAATGGAAGACATGTGTCTTGGAAACCTGTTTGGAAACAATCACTACTTTTTGAATAATTCTGCAGATAAACAGAAATTACATGTTTCAGCTTTGATATTATGAATGATATTATGAATATCCAGAATTCAGCACTACATGGCAATGCTTAGAGGTTGGACTAATGGCAGGATGCACCATTTCTCCACTGGCTTTTACCATGGCAATGGAAGTAATCATTAGGGCATCAAAATGGGTATTAGGAGGAGAGCGCTTGGCTTCTGGGAAGCGACTACCACCAATCAGAGCATACATGGATGACATGACAACCATGACTACAACGGTAGCCTGCACTAATCGGTTATTGGGGAAGTTAACAGATAATATTGAATGGGCACGAATGCAATTTAAGCCCTCTAAATCAAGGAGCATCTCCATAATTAAAGGCAAGGTAGTAGATAAAACATTCTTCATTAATGGTGAGGCAATACCAACAGTTTCTCAGAAGCCAGTGAAGAGTCTAGGGAGATGGTACGATGGGGATCTAAAGGACACAGTTCGAGTGGGAGAAGTTAGACGACAAGCAGTGGAAGGGTTGAAGAGCATAAACAGCTGTGCTCTACCAGGCAAACTGAAACTCTGGTGCTTTCAGTTTGGTCTACTGCCAAGGTTGCTGTGGCCACTGACTGTGTATGAGGTTTCTTTGACAACAGTGGATAAGCTGGAAGCGTTAATAAGTTCATACATCAGGAAATGGTTGGGAGTTCCACGCTGCCTCAGCAGATTGGGACTTTATAGTAAAGGAGTATTGCAGCTGCCAGTCTCTGCTTTAACCGAGGAGTTTAAGTGTGCCAAGGTCAGACTGGAAATGACTTTAGCAGAGTCACGTGACAAATGTGTAAGGGAGACAGCCCCTGTGGTAAAAACTGGTAGAAAGTGGTCAGCAAAGAAATCTGTAGTAGAGGCAAAGGCTGACCTTCAAATTGGGGATATCGTGGGACAGGTACAGCATGGAAGAGGGGGTTTTGGGCTCAGTTTAGCTCCTCCTAAATGGCACAAGGCAGGCCCAGCCCAAAGGAGGAAGCTGGTAGTCAACGAGGTGCGAAAGCAGGAGGAGAGGATGAGATGTATAAAGGCCATTTCCCAGGCCAAGCAGGGAGAGTGGATGAGATGGGAGAGTGTGGAACAACGCAAAATGGGCTGGCAAGACCTTTGGTCAATGGAAGAGAGTAGGATCAGTTTCCTTATTAGGTCAACATATGATGTTCTCCCATCACCGCAGAACCTAAACCTCTGGGTAGGAGAGGATCCATCTTGTCCTTTGTGTTCATCACCTGCCACATTAAGGCACATTTTGACAGGATGTAAGGTGGCTCTTAGCCAGGGTCGGTCTACTTGGCGCCATGATCAAGTATTGCGATGTTTGGCTTTAGCATTGGAAGGCAAGCGTAGTATGACCAATAAATTGCCGCCTGTTCTAGCAAAACATTACACGCAGAAGACAATATTCCTCCGCCCAGGCGAGCAACCACCAAGAAAAGGTGCTAACACCAATTCTCGCCCAGGACAACTGGAAGCTGCTAGGGACTGGAAGATGCTGGTTGATCTTGATCAACGGCTTATTTTTCCACCTGAGATTGCCACCACTAACCTACGACCAGATATTGTTTTGTGGTCTGGATCAGCACGCATTGTTCAACTGATAGAGTTAACAGTGCCATGGGAGGATGCGGTAGATGAGGCATATGAGAGGAAGAAACTGCGGTATGCTCATCTGGCCACTGAAGCAGAACAGCGAGGATGGAGAGTCCAGGTTTATCCAGTGGAAGTGGGTTGTCGTGGTTTTGTGGCACACTCTACAACCCGGTTCCTCAGAGACGTCGGATTCAGTGGCCAAGAGTTGCGTCGTACAGTAAAGAACTTATCTGAAGCAGCAGAAAGGAGCAGCAACTGGCTGTGGTTGAGACGGAAAGATTCTAGCTGGCTGTGTACAGGCCGCCATGCTACGGTTTCGTAGAATTCTTGAAAACTTGAAAGGTCTGTTGGTTTATTTGTATAGGTTGTATAGTATTTACAGTCATTACGTTCCTGTGTATATTGCGTGAATGACGGGTGGTTGGGCAGATATTGTGTTTTGCGGTAGGTGGTATGCCATACGGAACCGTTGCCACTGAAACTGCATATTAACGCACCAGTGGGGCTCGACAGCCTTAGTCAAACGGGTTGGCGCGTATGGTTGGGTTGCGGAGAGATTGTGAGATTGTGGTTAGGTCTCAGCAGCAACTGTTGGTTTATTTGTATAGGTTGTATAGTATTTACAGTCATTACGTTCCTGTATATATTGCGTGAATGACGGGTGGTTGGGCAGATATTGTGTTTTGTGGTAGGTGGTATGCCATACGGAACCGTTGCCACTGAAACTGCATATTAACGCACCAGTGGGGCTCGACAGCCTTAGTCAAACGGGTTGGCGCGTATGGTTGGGTTGCGGTGAGATTGTGGTTAGGTCTCAGCAGCAACTGTTGGTTTATTTGTATAGGTTGTATAGTATTCACAGTCATTACGTTCCTGTGTATATTGCGTGGATGACGGGTGGTTGGGCAGATATTGTGTTTTGTGGTAGGTGGTATGCCATACGGAACCGTTGCCACTGAAACTGCATATTAACGCACCAGTGGGGCTCGACAGCCTTAGTCAAACCGGTTGGCGCGTATGGTTGGGTTGCGGAGAGATTGTGGTTAGGTCTCAGCAGCAAGAGGGAAGTAGAGGTCAGTAAGCTGGGCTGAGTTGAGTGGGGGACGGAGGGGGTGACTCTGGGACGCCAGAGTCACTGTCGAGCCCTCTTGAGGTGTCGTGGGCTAGTCGACGAAACACTGAGGACGGAAGGTGCCCACTTGAAGACCCTAGAGATGTTCCCTACTCCGCTCAATCCAGAGGGTTGTTATGGGGGGACCGCACTGTGGTTGCAGCCGTTGTGTGTGCTGACGCGCAATACACTGTATTAACACCAGACAGAAAATTCACGTCACCAGATGGAAAGAATGGATGGAGAAGCATAGGTTACTGTAAAGCTACGTCTTAGTTGGTGATTATCTTGGCGAAAGCCGAGTACAAATCAGCATGAAGTTTTAACATCTACTCTCGTGTAATGGAAATCAATGGAAAGTGTTGCTGAGCTCCTAACGCACATCCTCAAATTCTTTCTTTCTCTCTAACAAACATTTGTTCCTGCAAAGCACGACAAAGTGGTACATGTTTAATTAACCCAATAAGGTCAGGTTTAGATCACTGTCAAGGTCTTGCCCAGGGAAAATCGCTAATGTTACAACATGAACGAATACTTAACATTGTAAAGTGGCAATACACATCCACAACTAAAACTGTTTCTTCAGAGTAGAGTGCACAATTGTAGTGCTTTATTATACCCTTTTTTTTTTACCATAATAACCTATTTGGAAATCCCAGCGAGTAAAAAAAAAAGATGCATAGTGTTATAGGTTAAGTACATAATTGCAACCAAATGGAATTGCAAGAATAATAATGCTTACCAAACCCCCCAAAAATTCAACCCATCCATGTTTGGTAAACAGGTGGTCACACTCCAATCTCATGCTATTGGTTGAGCCAGAAGTTGACTTGTGCTACCAATCAGCATTGTCAGCATGACAGGATGCGGGAATGCTATCTAGAGGTAGTAAACTGGATAGACATATTGACATTATCTTGCCTAAATTCATATAGATCCAGCCATGGTTAATATGTAATTGTAATGTTATTTTACAATATTACTGTTTGTACTCTATTTTTGATCAAATAGGCCTAAACGCAGCCTTGATGAGCATACAATACTTAGTAGTTTCAAAAACATTATAAAATCTTACCAACAAAAACTTTTAAACAGTAGTGTATGTTTAAACTTCTCTGCGATGTCAGCCTAAAAATGTTTTACTTTCAGTTCTCTCTCAATATAAGTTATTTTGCATTGAAAACAAAAAACACACTTCACTTTAAGTTGTAAATGACTGCTTTTATGACGATCAGTAGAGAACATGCCACACAAGGAATATCTTATCTAGTGAACGCAAGTAGGCAACCATGTTTTTGTATATAAATCTTCATAATTAGAGCTAAATGAAAATCAGAGCAAAACTCGGCAACACAGCCCGGGTTCTAATTCTGCATGCACAAGTAAAGCAAATTGCATCTACACGCATTCATCGCCCTTCTTTCAATCAAAATTACATCTCTCCACGGCTTTGCTAAGGGAGACATCGACTAGAACAAGGTGCGTGAGGGTGGGATGCTATTGGTAATATTTGAGTCAGGGTCTATTTATGCTGTTGTTTTGTTTATCCATTTAATTAAGTAATTATCCCATTTTTGATTATTGGAGAAAGGTAATGAGTTTGAAAGTAAAGTGAAGCACTCCATTAGCAAGGCTCTGGAATGTGTCTCCTGTTCTAGCTTATGAGGTCGGCGCACCTTTAGACCCCACAGCTTTCCCTCCATCCCAGTTGCATGCAAGCATCGTCTCCCCATTCGTAACGCTCATTAGGCCAATCCAAACAGCCTTAAGCTGGAACAGAAGCGTTTGGGGTCTAGGCCATTACTCTGTTCGCTGTCAGCCACTCTCAAGGGTTCATTACAGGAAGTACAAATGCCTTTTGTGGCGCTAATAAACACCATTGATCTTCGAGGTTTCGGCATAAGGCGCTGACGTACAAAAACATCACTTAATGGGACTTCTGAGAGAACATTCATATGTGTGTTGGGTCAAAATGAAGCCCATAGCATAATTTCTTCTCTTTAAATTTGAAGTAATTTTGTTTAAATGGAAGAAATGGCTTAGTATTTACACACAATGGGGCTTAAAAGTCTACATTCACACTCAAAATCTGGGATTCAGAATCTAATTTAACTTTTGAAAAGGATTTTTAAAAATGTTATAAATAATATATAATAGCCTATTCTGCACTCTTTCTAGGTCACTAATCAAACAAGCAAATAATATGTGACATTGACCATGTAAACTGCAAAAAAAAAAAAAAGGCTTAGATTTCCAGGTTCAATTTTTCTGCTCATATTAAAGCTTGTAATGAGAAAATAGATTAAAATGAAAAAGTCACACATGTTGTGTATATGTTGTGTATTTGTTTAAAAGAAATGCCTGTGTAGGTGGTTATAATGGCACTTGTATTCACTCCCCTTGTATCTGCTTGTGTTGCAACTGCATTAATACCATGGTACCAGCACCACGCTAAGGCTTTTACTGCGTTTAAGCCAAAGATATAGGGCTGTAAGTTGACAGAGAGCACATCAAAGAAAATTACCTATCTCTCTCAGTCTGTTAGTACATTTAGTGGCTGGTATACGCATTGGCAAATCCATTTTTAGTCGACATTCATGACCTGTCTCTTCATAATGTCTTTTCTCACACAGGCCTGTCGTAAAGTCATCAGCAAGCTATAAAGTATGGACACTGAGTAAATAGGGAACTCATGCATGGCGGTGAAGCAACAGAATCCCAGTCCAAGAATAATGAATTCAAATTAGAATCATGAAATGCATTTTAATGATATTGAAAGAAGCATTAAATTCAGGGCTGAACTTTTGCATAGCTAAGTTATAATATAGCCGCAACTAATCATAAAGGTAACGCTGAAAAGTGGCATGGAGAATAATACTTATGTAATAGATAATCCACTGCTAGCTGTGCATTAAGTGATTTTAATGCACGGCGTGGAGACAAAGAACCGCCCGACGAGAATGCAGCCAAGCTACCCGTGGACTTTACCGCTTATACAAGGGTCATTTGCCAGCATTGACAACTTAAAGCTGTAATTAATGTAATTGATGTTTGCAGCGCAATATTTGACGGGAAGGGTAAAAATTATGGTTATTTTTATCAGTTACGGTTAGATCGTTGGATCTAACATTCGGTCCACTTTAAATCAGACATAGAGATAAAGTAGTGTGTAATATGACATTTATTTAAATTGATTGATATTCATCCTAGAGAGAGAGAGAGAGAGAGAGACAGAGAGAGAGAGAGAGAGAGAGAGAGAGAGAGAGAGAGAGAGAGAGAGAGAGAGATGAGTGTCTGAATTACCTGTCTTTTTAGCATCTCTCTCTATTAACAACAAAGCTGTGAGTTTAATTACTTCAAGAATCAAGTATTCAGACAGACCACGGTATAAATCTGCATTATGCATTGAACATGTTATGTGACTCATAAATATGCCATTTTATGCATGAAAAGACATTTAAATGTTGTGTAAAGTTCGCAAGTGTGAAACTACAAGTTTATTCTTAATTAACAGCAAAATTAAGCACATTAAAGTCTAATTAACATAAAAAAAAATATTTTATGACCAGATTTACCAAACAGGGCAAATTAGCATGAGAGCGCAATTCCAAAAAAGCGCAGACGGGAGTGGAAAGTTCTGTGTGATCTACTGACGACGCACAAATGAAAGAACACAGACGCAGCCGGATCATTTCCATAATGACCAACGCAGTCTACCGAGAGCAGCGCAAACTAGCATATAAGACATGCTTTTTTTTTGCCCGTTAAATAATGGCGCAAATACCAGTAAATCGACAAGCACAAACCTTAGTAAATCACCTTGCGTGATTCATTTAAAAACTCTCCTCCCATAAATTTGGCATCTGAAAGGGAAACTCCTACAAATGCATATGCAATAAGGTCACCCACAAAAAATCTTTTCCCCACGTCTTTTCAGCACTAATTTTTCACTGCATGTCATTAGTAAATCCTGACAGTAGCTTTTTAATGCCAAAAGAGGGTTTGCGCTGGTGCAAGCTGTTAGTAAATCTGGCCATTTGTTGTTAAATGGATGTTTAAAAAAAAAAAAAACTGCCATCCATTAAGAATAATAAATAAATGAATACGTCTACTGCATTTTTACATTTTTTTTTTTTCAATTATTGTTCCAACATTTTAGAACTAAGAAACTTTTTTTTATGGCTCATCTTAAGATGAATGGTTGACAGGGTTAGCGGTAGAGCACTTTCCCGCAGGTGCCTCTTTACCATGCAGTCCTTACAATAGCAGATACATAGGGAAAACAAAGTCTCTGTTATCACGCCGTCTTCCCACAGGGACTCCTGTACAACCCTAATAGCTAAGAGAACTATTGTTTTCAGCCACAATAAAAGCCACATAAAACAATTTTCAAGGCTGAATGCGTTTGTCATTTTCAAGACACCATTATCTGATCAAAAATATGCGGCCTCACTCCAATAAAAACCCAAAGGGAATAAAAACCAACCTGGAGATAAAGGAAATTGTTTTGAGCTTTGGTTTTGCTTCGGGCCTTCAGCTAACCGATTTGGTGTGGTGAAGAGTTGTGGCAGTGCCAGGTCTCTTTGAAATGACCTGTGCTAAACGCATGCTTGATGTGGATGCGGATGCTTCTGGCAAATCATCAGATAGGAACGGCCAAAACAGACTAAGACTTAGAGTCCAAACATAGGTTGGGGGTGGGGTGGGGGTACAGACTCTCATTTGGTCTCGTTTCAGTGGTGATATTATCCATGTGTCAAAGCAGATCTGTGGGTATTAGGAGAGCTGAGATGTGATGAGGGATAGATAATCCTTTCACTGGTAAGGGAGAACTCTGGCCCAGATTTCACACAATAGCTTCCCCCCACTGGAATCATTTTGAGCAGAGAACAAATTCCATCATGCTGGGGAGAAACTATGTTATTGTGGTGTCACATCGATTTATTCCCAATACGAAACACCCATTAAACACATTTGATGTCTTAAGACTCCAAAAGGTACCATTAAATTCACTCGAGAAGCTTCTAATCAGTCACACCCTGTTTATAAACCACGGTAGGCTGTGAGGGTGTATGACTTTTAAGAGAAAATTACACACAATGTGCTGTTATTATGTACTGGGAGCAAAAGTTACGTAATTATTTTAACTGTGTTTAGCACCTGTTACAATGATACCTTAAGGGAAAAATATAAAACTTCATGGGCCACACAAATATTCTACGGTCAGCACTGGATATTGAACCTTGGAAGTTAATTTCACCATGAAAATTTGTAGCCGGAGGCGGAAACGGTGAAACGTGCTGTTTGGAGTCTTTTTTCACTGAAAATAAAACAAACCAGATAAGTCAGTGTTTTCTGACCATACATTCCACCAACATTCCCCCAGCTTTCCATCTCCTGCTGAACAGATACACTATGCAGCAAAATCACATTTGACATCTCAGTCCAAATGATTTTCACAGTCCAAATTCTATTTATGTACATCGCTACGGACCCTTATTTTAATATTCATGAGGGGCTGTCTTCTCAGAAGACAGGCACTCGTGCCTTGATCTATTTTTCAAAATGTTGAAGTATATGACCAAATAAGCAGTATGTATACCAGTCAAAAGTTTTGGGCCAGTAAGATTTTTAATGTTTTTAAAAGAAGTCTATTCTGCACACCAAGGCTGCATTTACTTGATTAACCCAAAAAAAGTTAAAAAAAAAACAGCATTTATCAGTAAGAATTTTTTCAAAAATTTTTTCAACACTGTTTTCCACATTGATAAAAATAATGAATAATGAATTGAGTTTTTTGAGCATCAAATCAGCATTTTAGAATGATTTCTGAAGGATCATGTGACACTGAAGACTGGAGTAATGATGCTGAAAATTCCGCTTTGCTCACAGGAATAAATTACATTTTAAAATATATTAAAATAGAAAACAAACATTTTTACCAAATAAATGCAGCCTTGGTGACCAAAAGAGACTTATTTTAAAAATATAAAAAATCTTACAGATCCAAAACTTTTAACTGGTAGTGTTTATATATATATATTAGTATATACAGGTCATTCTCAAAAAAATAGCATATTGTGATAAGGTTCATTATTTTCCATAATGTAATGATAAAAATTCAACTTTCATATATTTTAGATTCATTGCACACCAACTGAAATATTTCAGGTCTTTTATTGTTTTAATACTGATGATTTTGGCATACAGCTCATGAAAACCCAAAATTCCTGTCTCAAAAAATTAGCATATCATGAAAAGGGTCTCTAAACGAGCTATTAACCTAATCATCTGAATCAACTAATTAACTCTAAACACCTGCAAAAGATTCCTGAGGCTTTTAAAAACTCCCAGCCTGTTTCATTACTCAAAACCGCAATCATGGGTAAGACTGCCGACCTGACTGCTGTCCAGAAGGCCATCATTGACACCCTCAAGCAAGAGGGTAAGACACAGAAAGAAATTTCTGAACAAATAGGCTGTTCCCAGAGTGCTGTATCAAGGCAATCTATGGGAAGGAAAAAGTGTGGCAAAAAACGCTGCACAACGAGAAGAGGTGACCGGACCCTGAGGAAGATTGTGGAGAAGGACCGATTCCAGACCTTGGGGGACCTGCGGAAGCAGTGGACTGAGTCAGGAGTAGAAACATCCAGAGCCACCGTGCACAGGCGTGTGCAGGAAATGGCTACAGGTGCCGCATTCCCCGGGTCAAGCCACTTTTGAACCAGAAACAGCGGCAGAAGCGCCTGACCTGGGCTACAGAGAAGCAGCACTGGACTGTTGCTCAGTGGTCCAAAGTACTTTTTTCGGATGAAAGCAAATTTTGCATGTCATTCGGAAATCAAGGTGCCAGAGTCTGGAGGAAGACTGGGGAGAAGGAAATGCCAAAATGCCTGAAGTCCAGTGTCAAGTACCCACAGTCAGTGATGGTCTGGGGTGCCATGTCAGCTGCTGGTGTTGGTCCACTGTGTTTTATCAAGGGCAGGGTCAATGCAGCTAGCTATCAGGAGATTTTGGAGCACTTCATGCTTCCTTTGCTGAAAAGCTTTATGGAGATGAAGATTTCATTTTTCAGCACGACCAGGCACCTGCTCACAGTGCCAAAACCCCATAGAGAATCTGTGGGATGTTGTGAAGAGAAAGTTGAGAGACGCAAGACCCAACACTCTGGATGAGCCTTAAAGCCGGAATCGGAGCATCCTGGGCCTCCATAACACTTCAGCAGTGCCACAGGCTGATTGCCTCCATGCCACGCCGCATTGAAGCAGTCATTTCTGCAAAAGGATTCCCGACCAAGTATTGAGTGCATAACTGAACATAATTATTTGAAGGTTGACTTTTTTTGTATTAAAAACACAATCTTTTATTGGTCGGATGAAATATGCTAATTTTTTGAGATAGGAATTTTGGGTTTTCATGAGCTGATGCCAAAATCATCAGTATTAAAACAATAAAAGACCTGAAATATTTCAGTTGGTGTGCAATGAATCTATAATATATGAAAGTTTAATTTTTATCATTACATTATGGAAAATAATGAACTTTATCACAATATGCTAATTTTTTGAGAAGGACCTGTATATATATATATTACATTTTAAAAAGTTTGTAAAGATATTTCCCAATGTTACTGTTTTTACTGTATTTTACTGTTCTTGATTGAAACTAATGCAGCATTGGTAAGCAGAAGAGACTTTTTTACCAACCCCAAAGTTTAAAAAAAACTTTTGCATACACACACACACGCACATCCAAAAATTCTATATGTTCACCAGTTTATAGACTTCAAAATCAAAAACTGAGATCAGCAGAATAACAGGGTGTGCTATATTTGTCGCCTAACTAAGAAAAAACTGTAAAAATATGACATTCAAAAAGAATAACTTGTGTATGGAGCCTCTGGGAGCAGAAAGTACAGCATATTTCTGGGAGACATTATAAAAACTATTCTAAGGGTTATCATTGTTTTGTAGCTGAACAATATTTACAGGAAAAATGATGAGAGAGAATCTCTTTCGTGTTTTTCTTTGTTGGAAGTTCACAATGCACATCCAGAGCACAGCGTACATAAAAAAAAAACCACCAGGAAAGCAGAAAGCAGTGTGCTTCTGAGTAAACAAATATACTATATTTACACATTTACAAAACAGTTTCCACCCACCATACACAAAACAAACACAAATAAACACCCATAATGCATAAGAAAAGTATTATTTTACTCTTTAATTCCTTTCCATCATCAATGCAATTTCCTCAACAGACCCACGATTGTTTGCTTTCACCTTTCTAGCCCACAGAAATATAACCTCTCAAGACGCAGAAGAACCACAGTCTGGACGGTTCTAAGAACTGCAAAAGGGCTGAACAACATCTTTATTGACAAACAAAACTCCTTTCAAAAGCAGCCGTGTCAGTGGTTGTCTATCCAAGTAATATCACACAAGCAAGACTGCTATTGTTCCGAAAAGTCACTCTTGGAACAATGCTTGACCAATCAGATTAGGTAAACTGAACTCTATATGCATATGTATATGTATAATTATGTATGTATATGTATATGATTAAGCACAGTTCAAGAATATCAAGACTAGCACTTCATCTTATTGATTGAAAGCTGATAGTCAAAATTGACACTAAAATAAAGTAATTTGACACTTCATACAAGTGACTACTGTATATCTAAAGGTTACTCCAAGGTGTTAAGCTACTGCCCAGAGATAATAGCTGTTTGTTGTTGTTGTTTTCAAAAATATGTATAGGACCTATATTATGTAAAATTTAATGTTAATGTCTGTTACAGAGATTGTCAACACAATTAAACACATGCAGTTACAGAAGTCCAAACTTTTCCATTGCCTTAAAGCTTTTAAAGCTAAATAAATCAATGACTCCATTGCTGTTTGTAATAAACATTAAAGAAAAAAAATGTCTGTGCTTTAGTCATTAGGTAAATGTCATCTAAAAGTGCTATTTTCTCACATCTAGATGTATTTGTCAAATTGTGTGTCAGTGTTACGTCAGACAAAATGTATCGACCATTCACAAAATCAATACTCGTAGACATGCCTCTACAAAGACATGTCAAGATTCTAACAACAGGCAGTCCTTGCCTTAAACAAAAGACACTATTTCTTTCTTGACTGGCCCTAATCATAAAAAATGTCAGTGTGTAAAAATTGAGGTCTTGAGTAACAAACAAGGTCTTATGTAAACAGTGCCAGATGAGGATGCTTACCGGCTCTGTACTGATATGTTTGTTCTGATGAATGTTTCCCAAACTCAAATCTCTAAGTGCCCTTGCAATTTAAAAAGGTTAAAAAAGGCACAAAAAGAAAAAAAAAACACGTCTACTTTAGCCAAGCTTAGGAGTCTCATCCCCATGGTAACACCACATCTGCAGGCAAGGAAGCTTTCCATTGAGACAGCTCATCAGTAATGTTATTCAGGCAGTATTAAACCATCAGTAGTCGTTTCAGTCCTTCTGACCAGGCGAGTCTCAATCAGTGTGTGTTTGGTGATAAATAAATCCTCATTTTTTTCCTCATAAACAGACCATGCTGAGGTATAGTGGTGTACAAACATTGAGATGAGACACGGCCAGGGGCATCAACGCTGGTACAATCTGGCCGACCAATACAAACTGTATATTTCTACACCTTTACAATCGAGTGGAAGAAATTGTCTTTCATTGCTAGTGCATTTCTTCTACATCTGCTTTGTGATGGCTGCCTTCATGCCAGCTGATGACATAATCTAGCATTTTTGTTGTGACACATATGCAAGCTGTCTTTGTGTTGTTTTCTATGCATGAAGTGTCTACAAGTCAATTGGCCCCATGACAGAAGAAAGACTGGGAAGAAATGTTGAGCGTACAGTTTTAAAACGAATGAGTAATGCTGTATGTGGACGTATGTTGCTTCGCGCTTTAGTAATGTGGTTGCTGCCAGGACATAGAGACACTTTGTTTTGCTCATTTTGCAATAATGACACATAACATCTGAATGTGAGGTTCAAATTAAAGGAGAACTCCGGCGCAAAATGAACCTGGGGTGTAATAACACATTTGTACCGAGTCGACTGTTATCTGAGATTTGTTTTCATGATAATCGAGTGTAAAGAGTTTTATCTCTAAAAACTGTTTAGCTTATAACGCTAGTATATGGGGCATATAATAAGTAAAAAGAGATCGCTAGTTAATACCACTAACAAGGCTCAAAATAGCCCCACACTAACACGGTAGCTTAATGAGGGTCACTACATACAAACCGAAGCACTGAGAACTTTGTAAGTGTACAGACAGTTTAATAATAATATACTTTATAAAGACAGTACCATCGCGTATACAGGCAGGAGCCATCTTTGGGAAACAGCCTTGACCAGTCGAACCACTAACTCACAGTTCAGCTTGTAGCGCGGCGTTCGTGGTTCGACTGGTCGAGACTGTTTTCCAAAGATGGCTCCGCAATGGTACTGCCTTTATAAAGTATATTATTATTAAACTGTCTGTACACTTACAAAGTTCTCAGTGCTTCGGTTTGTATGTAGAGACCCTCATTAAGCTACCGTGTTAGTGTGGGGCTATTTTGAGCCTTGTTAGTGGTATTAACTAGCGATCTCTTTTTACTTATTATATGCCCCATATACTAGCGGTATAAGCTAAACAGTTTTTAGAGATACAACTTTTTACACTCGATTATCATGAAAACAAATCCCAGAGAACAGTCGACTCGGTACCAATGTGTTATTACACCCCAGGTTTTAACAGTCTTTTCTAATGTATATGTGAGTAAAATGGCTTTGCAAACAAGAAAAAATGAAGGGAGGTATTTGATTTTGTCCATTTGGAATAGATTGGATTGCTTGATTGTTGTGGTTCGCTATTGCTGTGATCTCATGACAGGTTGTCCCGCACTTGTGCAAGTAAACACGTCATCTGAGAAGAGAAGCGAAGAGAAGAGAAGAGAAGAGAAGAGAAGAGAAGAGAAGAGAAGAGAAGAGAAGAGAAGAGAAGTTGAAAGAGGAGGGGAAGTTATTTTGATTAAAGATTATGAAATTGCCAATTTGTCACCACCTACTGTCATATCTATGTATCGATCTAAACAAATTGTTACATAAAACATAATATGTTGTTCTGCTTATGAATATCTAGTGAACTTGTCTCAAACTAAACTTTCTCAAACATTAGATGGGTCCCCAGGCAAATCCAGTGACTATTTCTTCTAAAAAGTGCTCATTGTATCAACCCAGTACTCTGAAAACAAACTTTGTAACCAGGCGGTTGAAAAAAAAAGCACCTAAAAGCCAGCCAATCAGATTAGAGCTTGGCAGTTCAACCGAGTGCTTTCTAGTTTTTTGTGAAATATGCATTAGGCAGTCAGTGAACAGACTGCGGGAGTGCTGTCTTAGGCTGAAACTAGGATTTACATAGGCCGATTGGGCCTTTAGAACGAGTTATAATCGAGTATATCCCTAAGAGACACAGAGCCAAAATAGATCAGATTGAGCTGGAGTGAATGATTATATATTTGGCTCACAGCATGATGTGAGGTCAGTCTGCTTGGCCACAGTGCGAGAGTCGCAATGATATATAGAGGTAGTGGGAGAACTTCGTTGGCTCACAAATTACTCTGACAAACACTCTGGAGAGAGCCAGCAGACTCTTGCCCATCACTAGTCCAAACAAAGTTGCACAGAGAGCACACATCCTTCAGTCTAGCGGATTTCTGTGGGGAGGAACTGATGGAACGATAGCAGAAAGAGGGGCATAAAGAAAATATCCTTTCAAAAAGCTCAAAGCTTTAGAGCACTGTGATGTCTCTTGGCACAAATGGTTTACGCAGCATTCAGTTAGGGGATTACCTATCACCTCATGTTTATCAGTACCTTCTTTGCAGTAAAGTTAATCCTTCAAGATCTATATGCTCAACCCATAACCAGCAATTACAGTCAGCTGAGATAAACTTCAGAGGTGTTTTCAACAGCATATAAAGTAGAGAGTTAAATACGTCCGAAATGGCTTGACGGCATTATACTGTAACAGAAGGGGGTGGGGAGTGGGATGGGGAGTGTTAGCCTTTATATATTGAGAAAAAAGCTGCATAGCAATGGCTTTGTGTTTTTAAACAGAAGAGAGAGCTCAGTAAGAAGACAGGTCCCCATTGCAGCAAGATTTCAGCAGACTCCTCTGGCTGTTTTATTTATTGGATTTTATTTCTTGTCTGGCTGTTTGTGCCACTATTTGTTTTCCACGTCAAATTCGGCTAAGATATTCATAAAGACGCCCTGCGCTAACGCACAAAAAGCACACACTGACTTATGGGCAATACATCACACGTAATGTAATTTTCTTTCAGTAATCCATAGCTATGTGCCTTCAAAATCATATTTCTAAACAACCGCATCAGATTCCCGGCCGATGACCTCACTTCCTGGCAGGCAGCGAACCTCAAGCCCATCAGGTTGCATTAGAGAAGAAGAAGTCCTTTGATCTCTGGCAAAAATTTAATTCTGGCTTGGGCACTAAGTGAGACAAAGGAGGAAATCAAGGCAGAATAGTCATTTTCGAGCTTTCTTTTTAATTAGAGACTGACATTGCTGTTTATTAGCTACACAGTACATTACACCCATGGCAATGCATTGCTCTCCCCAGTGCATGTTGCAGGATGTTTAGCGTGCCGTCTTGAACGATGCTATTCCATTAAGAGCATATATCCGCAGAGTAATGTCTTAAGAGGCCGTGCTCCATTCTTCATTTATGCATCCTCAGGCCAACATTCTCCCAGGCCATCTCTGGCGAGCAAGACAATAAAGAAGGTCGTGCAAGGCAATCGCTGGTCTGCTGTTTAACAGGATGAATGCTACAAAATAATCCATTATTCATGGAGTAAGACTGATATGAATATTGCATAAGTGGGGCTTGAGAAAAATAAAGTGAGAGACATGACGGTCAGTCTTTAACTTAAATAGTGAATCAAGGATGCGTGCCTCGAAGACTGAGAGTGACGGTGCCTGGGGGACGGTGAAAAAAACCCTGGACTTTATTATGTAAATACATTTAGCACGTAGAATTGGTTCTCAAGTAAATTATACATATAATCATTCGCAAGTTTGGAAAGATTTTATTTTGAATGTTTTTTAAATAAGTCTCTTATGGTCACCAATGCTGCATTTATTTGATCAAAAATACAGTAAAAACAGTAATATTGTGAAATATTATTACAATTTAAATATTGTAAAATATTGTGAAATATTGTGAAATATTTTACAATTCAAAATAACGGTTTTCTATTTTAATATATTTTAAAATGTAATTCCTGTAATGACAATGGGTTTTTTCATTGTTTTCATTACTCCAGTTTTTAGTGTAACATAACGTCTAGAAATCATTCTAGTATACTGATTTTCTGCTCAACAACATACATATATATATATATATATATATATATATATATATATATATATATATATATATATTTTTTTTTTTTTTTTTTTTTTTTTTTTTTTTAATATGTCGAAAACAGTTGTGATACTTAATATTTTGTGGAAACAGTGATACATTTTTATAACAGAAATATTTAGTAACAATGTAAATGTTCTATTGGTACATTTTCGATTTAATACACCCTTGCTGAATAAAAGTATTGGTTTCTTTTACTGACCCCAAACTTTTCAACAGTAGTGTACAATATACAGTATATACAGTGTTGGGCAGTAGCGTCTCTACAAGTAGTGACGCTACTAGTTTAACTACATTTCTCAGTAGCGTGGTGGTAGCGTCGCTGCAATACGGAAAACATGGACTGAATTGCGATATCCATGCATAAAAACAAAATTTACTGTATAACGCGGAATTTCACGGAATTTGTCAGATCTTGGATGAAAAGAAGGTAAGTAGCCTTCTTAAATAACTTAAATAAACTTAAATAAAATTGCGATGTAGACTAGTGTCTGTGAATATTAAACCGCTTAAAGACTATTTAAAAAGGAATCATGCACGTTCTGCGTGTCTCTGTGAATGAATGGCTCAGACGCACGGATTCATTTACCAGACACTAAGCACCCATGACGCTTGCGATGTTTTCAGTAATGGATCGATGAACTTCATCTACACAGCCGCTCTGAGAGTCACTTTAGCAGCATTTTAGCTTGATTTGAGAAAAACTATCGTCATATCAAAAAAACAAAACAAAACAGAGACTCAAAGGTCTAGCTACATGGCAACCTGTCAAAATAAAAGGTTGGTTTTAACCTTTGAAGAAAGTTTTGCTTAAATCATTAGGCCTACATTTTAAATAATTGGTCATTACAATTTAAACCATTAAAAAAAATCTATTTTATAGAGCCCTTCAAATGTAATTTATTTAAAAATGTTAATAAATTATTGTTAATTATATAAGTTTCATGATTTCAATTAATTACACGTTTTTGATTACTAAAATGTTATTTAACCATTAAAATGGGAGTCCAGAAAATGAAAACAAAATAAAACTGAATTTGGAATGTGGGAAAAAATAAAACGGATTTCATAGGGCCCTACAAACCAGCTTTTTGGTGCATTACCATCACCTTCTGCACCGTATGGTGTGACATCACGTACCAGTATCAATCCTTGGGCTGACACGTGAGAAATGGAAAAAGATGCACACACTCTTGACACCTGGTTTTGTTATAGTTTTATATAGTTATATGGTTTTATATAGTTATGTTGTTGTTTTTTTGCCAAATTGGTTTGGAACAGTTGTTGAATAAACATTTGAACTGACAAATTATGCCTGCCTATATGTTTGATTGACAATTTTATTGATCACTGAGATAGCACTGACTTGGAAATAAGTTGGTTCAATATAAAAATTAAATTTGAAAAAGTAGCTTTAGATGTAGTAAACTACTTTTGCCATATTGCTGTAGCTTAGCTTGCTACATTTCCCAGGGTGGTAGCTTCAGTGTAGTGAAGCTACATTTAATGTAGAGTAACTGCTAGCTTAGCTCACTACATTTTCTAAGTAGCTTACCCAATACAGAGTATATACTACAGCCTCACAAAAATATACACCCCACATCTATTACTAGGTCTGCAAACAAAGACGAACTATCATCCCCCACCATTGTATATAGAAAACAACTTTGAGAAATGTCACAAGCAATACGCTGCCTCTGAGCCGATGTGATTAGTTTTCTACCGCTCTCCTTTCTCACCTGAAAGAGTAACATCTAGTCTCTTTTGTAAGAGTGAATGCTGAAATGGGTAATTACATGAGCTAGTAAACAAATACATGAGCACTCTTTGTGCCTAAAGATCCAGCATAATGTTTTTTTTTTTAAATAAAAATACAGCTTTTAAAAAGAAAAAGGTAGAGTGGGACACATAGACTGAGAGATGAAAAAGAGGCATTAACAGGCACGGAACAAATATGCTTCTTTAATGAAGGCACAATGGGGAGATTTTCTGCCCAAACAGATTTCTGATTTACATTCACATCTCACTTGTTTATGACCAAAATAGGCTCAAAGTTTAAAGTTTAAGCTGTAGATGCTGTCTAGCAGCCAGCAGTAATTTGCAAAGCTGTTAGGTGAACCGTGCTATTTTATAAACTGTTCTAATGAAATAAGAGATAGTTTCTCACTGAGAGTCTGAAGGATACAAGGACCAGATTTAGAACAGGTGAGATTATCTGCAAGTATCTTTTAGAGTTACATGAAGTGCTGCAATAGGTGGTGCTTGTGACACATAGAGAGCTGTTGTGCTAATTAAGGTTTGAGTATGATGTAAAAAAAAAAAACAATAAAAATAATAATAATATTACATTTTTATTATATAATAATAATAATAATAATATAAAAAGAAAGAATAGAAACAGAGAAATACATTTAAGATTTTTCTTTTTATATTTCTTATGTTCTTAAATGTATGCATGTATGTATGTACGTATGTACAGATTGATAGATGGATGGATGGATGGATGGATGAATTTTGTTCCTTGGTAATTCTCGCAGTATAACACATGGCAGGATATTCCAAAAATCTATTATACTGAAAATGCCATCATAATAATTGCTAAAAAAAAAAAAAAAAAAAAAAATGGAATGATCACGGTTATGACAATATGATTTTATAGCATTTAAGAAGACAGACTGGAACCTGATGACTCAAAGCTTGAAGAAAATCAATCATGGTTTAAACTTCTTTGAAATCCATGCTATTGACAAATTTAGCAGCCCATAACTGAAGCTCATGGATAAGTAGTGGCAAGCAAATTGCATGGTCAATAGCTACAGCAAGTATCAGAGCCAAATCTTTCAGTTCCAAACAATGCCCAAAGGTCCTTATGTATACAAACCATGAACTTAATGTGATATGAGACAGTTTCCTCTACACGCGAGGGGCGTTGCGCTGTTCCTCCAGGTGGCATGTGTGCTGTATGTTGGCATGTAAATGTGCATTTACTACCAGCTGCGGCCCTATCGATTTTACTGTCACAGTTATATCTTGTGAGTAACCGGCAAGTCAGAAGCCTCTGTGGTGAATAACAAGAAAATGCTGAATAATGAAGCAGACAGTGAAGGAGTTTAAGGTTTAGGTCTGGAACACAATGTTGCCTGAGGTTACAAGGGTAAATACTCTCTAGGCTGTTAGTATGGCTGACGAGACGAGACCATGACGGATGAGTCTCATGAAAAAATAAGGCCAGAAAACCTCATTTCCTCACATATGCACATATAGACAGGCAGCTGCAGGATTCTCATCCATGGTGCACAAACAACAACAAAACAGCTATTTGTTTACAGTACATTTGACCACCTTAATTAAAACCTTGTCCTATTTTGACCCAAACTGGGCAAAAATGTATAAAGTATGGAAGTTGGACATAAATTCTCAATTTCACTGAAGAGTTTTATTATTACCTCATCAGCTCTTTAAATCAATGACAGTTTCTTGAATCTTGCAGACTTCCAGGCACCCATACTGGCCCGGAACTGGTGCTGTACAACAGCAGCTATATATAAAGTTTTGATTTATTGTTACATTGCTGCTTTTACATTGTTTTTCTATATCAACATGCACTAGACTGTCATCTGTGGCCATTGCACCATGTTTTCAGCCTCATGTTATTTTAAAACGACGTGTCAAAGAAGTTCAACTTTTAAAAAATGCATTTCAAGTCCACTGCACTACATCTCCTGTTTTTAAAAGCAAAAAAGCATTCTGTGTGAACTACGTTCAATCAGCTCACTACACTTCATTCTGTTTGAACACCTGACCTAAAAACGCTAAATCTACCACAGCCAGCGCAGCGCACACTACTATTATGGACAGATGACTAGTAGACAGACAGCACTGTTAAATAAATTGCAGGAAAAACAAACATTGCGAGGGAAAAGTCACCCACAGTTTTCAACCCAAAAAAATCGACATACAGTACATGATTATGGATATTCATGATTTAGAAATGATGTTACATAATACGTATTAATATGCTGATGAAGTCAGGGTACGCAGTGTGTGTACTTTGCATACAGGCAGGAGTGCCACTACATACAAACACACAGGGTCTGCGTGAACGCATCGCTCACTCTTCTATTGACTGTTTATGTGGTTGCAGGGTACATTATTGATTAGTCTTAAAGAGATTTAAATGAACAATTATTACACTGAGCTCCAGACAACAAGTAAATGTCACGGTCTAAAGCATGCAGTTCCGTATTAATGACAGCATTTATTTATGGCACTACCTAGAGGCCATACCGTAAACACTTTCCTTTCCTTCCCTGCTAGGTAACATCTTACTCAACCAAGGTTTTCTGTAACACCCCATACCGGTGAGCCAATCTCTGTGTGAGATCATCATGCTGAGAATGACTTAATTATCTATTAATTCTCCATGTACACAATTATTAATTTATATGTTAAATGAACCCCTGGTACCAGCCAACAATAAACAGCTAAGTATATGGGGGAGAGGAGGGGGTGGAGGCACTGTCAGCTGTTTTGAAGCCTAAAAATCAGGCTTTTTTTGTTGCAACCCACAGGACATTTCTATTACAGTAACACAGAGACCACCAATTTCCAATCAGGTCTCAGCAGACCAAATTGGGGGAGATTGAGTGTGATTGGGCCTTGTTTTTCCTGTTTCACTGCATTATAGCAGAGCACACATAACCTGACATATGAGCCTCTATGGGGAACCAAGCAGGAATCGGCTGAGAAGAACTGCTATGAGACAGTGTGGAATAGAAACAGATAGTAAAAGATATGTAGATCACAACACTGTTGAGTCAAGTGCTTTGTATGGGGAGATACTAAGTCACATGTGTGGGGAGAACATAGTAACTTGTTACACAGCGCCCTGGAATTCTTGATTCTGATTGGTCAATCCCAGAATTCACTGGTTGAGGTAAGTACAGTCAGGCAGTCATAATCACAAAACAAACACTGACAGAGTGATCAGAACCCTGATGCAAAGTCTATATCAGATACAAATATTTAAGTATTTTTAGAGCGAAGGGAAAGCGACTCAATGTCATTTGCAGTGTTTCATGAGAGTGGATGGGCACTGTGTTCTTTTAACGCGTTTTGCTAGTTTAGTTATTTTTTTTTCCAAGCAGGAATTCCACTGTTAAACATGATTCCAAAAAAAAAAAGAGTTTAAAAAAAAGAAAAAGCATGTAGGCCTACTATCAAATAACAACCTCGTAGCTCACAGCAGGTCTGACTTTAAAAGTCTATAGTTCCAAATCAATTCCCCTAAAAAAAATATGGGATTTTAACTCCCAGAACCCAACTGCTGCACTCTATTACTAAACCACTAAACGGCACAATTGACCAAGAAACCCGTTTACCCCTTCAGTCACTTAAGTTAGTTAATGTCCAGCTGAAAGTACTTTATCTCTTACTATATCTACTACTATCTTTTATTATATAAAAATACAATATAAAGAAAAAGTCAAAAACGCAATAATATGAATATAAATGTATACTAAAATAAAATTCAATATCAAATTACCATAGCATCTAATACATCTCTTTCATTGTATCACTCAAGGGTAAAATAAATACTTTTATACACATTTAATGATCTAATGATCTGTTTCCCTGCTGATGGTGGTCTGGGAACATTTCAGTATTGTGAATATTTCACCTAATGGGGTAATTTTTCTCTGTAATGTTCATATTCATGTATTATCATGTACTGTGGCTATTAGCCTGTGTGAGTAATGCTGACCCCCTTCTGCACAGGAGTAGAAGCACATTAATTGCACATAAATGTCTGGCAACACATGAAATGCTCCAGTCACTGCCGTGCCTGCCAATGAAAAAGAGTAGTACAGTCTCAGAGAGGTTATTAAAGTCATTTGTAATTCATGCCATCAGAGGAAAAAGCATATTGGAAAGATCTTTAACTATTTTTCACGCCCAATGAGAATAGAAAGAATACGTATTCAAATTGTACGTCTATGGATGACAGTTGGCTTGACATATAAAAAATGATTTTTCACCATTAAAGTAATCCTTATGAATGTGACATCTTGCATATGACGGAGTTAATTCAATGCATTTAGTTGCTAATGACTTTACAAGACATCTCAAATTAGGACAAGAGTATTATGAAGCACGGTTCCGGATAAAATCCTAATCTGCTGCAAATCTAATCTCAAAATAACTGCTGTTTAATTATCCTGGTTAAGGAAGGCAGAATTAGCACTGTAGCAACCGAACACCAGCAATCAGCCGCTGTTGTAAATTGAGTCATCTGTGTGTAGGCGACCGCTACATGTAGGTGGCCCCTTTGAAGTTAGTTACCCTGAGACAATATGAAGCACCCGTGGATTCCTCAATGAAAAGTTCAATAGACAGTAAATGCAATCCATCACCATTAGAAGCTTCACAGAAAGGCTCAGGGCAAAGTGGTTGCATTATTGTTTTCTAAGCAGCCATCATTCCTGAAGCCCAGTGTGCTCAGACAAACACTACTATCCATTAGAAGTACCAGCCTATTCTTGGGATTCAACTCCCTAGGAGAATGTATGTGTCTAATGTGGGCTGGTGAAGCCAGGCTGGACTGGACTGAGCTTGTCATTTGAACGAGAACAAGAAACGGAAACAAGTACAACTTTGTATAACTTGAACTCAGGCCATCAGTGGATGATTCTTCAACTGACTTTTGGCCCTGTTGACTTTTACAAAATAAACTCTTAAAATAATTGTTTTAGTCTCTTAATAGTTTGTTTAAATGTCTACAGTGAATCAAATACACGAATATTACAATGATTTTGTGTTCATTTTTCTTGGTCATAAACATTTCAACCACACAACAGATTTTTTTTTTTTTGTACAATAAATGTGGAACAGGCTTGTAACTGTTAACTAAGCCAAAAACTAAAACTATAAAAAAAAAATGTCTTTAATCAAAATAAAGCTAAAATAAAATATAAAGATTAGATGAAAAAAAAGTGTGAATAAAAACTAGAAATGGTGCTATCTGGCATAAAATAAGTTGAGATAATAGAATTACTTGAAATAAAAAATAAAGAAATAAATGCTTAACATATATATATATATTTTTTTTTAAATCTAATAAAAATGTCAAAAGTTACTAAAATGTAAAATTAAAATATAAAAATAACAGCTAATTCAAAATATAAATAAATACTAGTCAAAAAAACTATGCTGACTTTTATTGCATGGACAAAAATATTATTTCCTTCAAAATACTCTATTTTGTGTTTCAGAGAAGAAAGAAAATCAGGGTTTGGAACAACATTAGGTTGAGTAAATGCAAATTTATGGTGAACTATCCCTTTAACATTTGCACATATAACCTCATATGGCTTAGCAACACTAGTCTCAAACTAAACTTTGACTTATTCCTTAAAGGATATAAATACTGAGCTAAAGAACTATGAAGAATTGCTTGACACTGTAGGGTTCAGTTTGACTGCTAAAATTATCACCTAATTTGAATAATCTGTCTGTATCTTTTTTCCCCTGTCTTGACAACGAATATTTTTCAAATAAAAGCAATAAACATTTATCAGAATAGCTAAAAAAGGACCATGGGCCATGTGAGCAGATCGTACTGAAAATAGAGCTAAAATCTGACCTTTCCTGAGAAAAAAATGTTCAGATTAAATCCAGGGATACGGATTAAATGTTAAACGTAACCAACCAAATGAGATGGTGGGCGAACAAGAGTGGGGGGTAATAAGAATAAAACAAATCCAGCTGGAAGGAAACGAGGAGTTGAGGATTACGGAGAGAATAAAGAAAAGAAGCCAGCAATGAGGGTATGCAGGGCCATTCGGTTGTCAGCCAGGATTGTGGAGAATGTGATGGAGAACCTGTATTGTGCATTAATGGATCTCTGTGGAGCCATGGAACAAAAATACCTTTCAGAAAACAGAGGAAATGAAAAAGTCTAATTTGCTATTGAAATGAAGAGTGAGGAGGTTCAGCTCCTGTCTTACCTTTGAATATTAGCAATCACATTTCAGACCAATGCTTTTAGCACCCAGTGCGTGCTGGATGAGTAATGCAAAACCACTATAAATATTTGCTACATTGCAAAATAAAATAAAAACATTTCCAAATGAATAAAAGCATTTCCCCTAAAACTGATGGTTTTAAAATGCATGCAAATCTTCCCCCATACTTACAGAATAATTGCATCTCTTTCTTTTTCACAGCTGTTGTTTTCTCGCATTCTGTCGCTTCAAGAACTCCCTCAAATCTGCATTTAGTTGCCATATTTTTGTGTATCTCTTCGATTGGCTTTTGAACTTGATCTTGCAATATTCGCTCCATTTTAATTGCTGTGCTTATTTACTATTTTCATTCAATTAAATGCCTTTAGCAGATCTATACAGATAGCTATTTCTGTACACAAGCTAATCTTTTCATGTCAACTAATAGCGCAGCAAGTGCACTTGCTTTCACTCTGCTATGGAAACTGGAATGTATTTGAATTCTGTGCTTCTGTATTTCTTCCTCGCTCATTTTTTTCCATTTCATATCGTGACCATCAGAAATAGCCCTCTCATTTTATGCCTTATTGGTTTAACATTTCGGAGAGCAATGAGGCATTCACAGTGGCTGGAAGGGAACTGGTGACCTGGTAAAGACATGCTTTCACAAGCAAATCAGTCACTCGGACGAGGCCCTAAACCTATGAACCCACAAGAGTACCACAGTAATAGCGTGGCGGGGCCCTGTGGGGCTCAAGCTAATATCTGGCTGCATACCAGACCTTCCCACATTGAATCCTAATTTGCCATCCACCCCCATTCACCGCCTACTGTTAAACATAAACAATCCCGGAGAAACTCTGCACATTATTCCACACAATGCCTCGGTGCTCACTTGCGCACCCCTGCTTCATCTGCATAGGCAATATTATATCCCTCCTGCTCCCTTTCTTTTCTGCTTTTTCATTTAGAGGGCATTCAAAGTGATTCATGCCATCACAGGCCGCTTCCGTATTTTTGCTCTTACTGTTGAGATCACTGGAGACTCTAGAGACTACACAGGCAATTCCTCCTCCTAAAGAGAATGAGTTTAGAAAAGACAGGCTCTATCCTGCTGTCCATATAACCTTTCAGAACACAAAACACACACAAATAGTCTTTAATGACTGATTTACTGTACAGTAAGTGATGAATCCTCTTAAGGTGATGGTGAGTCTGTAGAAGGGTTGCGGCTCCATTAGTTTTAATAAGGGTTTAGATTCCAGAAGCAGTTCCAATAAAAAAAAATAAAAAAAGACTCTTCAAAAAAGCTGGTTCTTCTTAGTGTTTAAAACATACTGTACAGCAGAATTAATGGAAGTCTTATTCTAAAGTGAATTACTCTTTTTTAGCTTATCAAAACCATACAGAGCCACTGTTGAATTGTGACTACCTAGCTAATAGATTCTTTTGAGCTAATTATTATTTGTAAAGTAAAACCATACAGCACAACTGTTGGAGTCCAGTTCCCAAGCTAATAGACTCTTAGTAGATGATTCTTTTTAGTGAATCAAAACCATATACAGCACAACTGTTGGAGTCCAGTTCCCAAGCTAATAGACTCTTAGTAGATGATTCTTTTTAGTGAATCAAAACCATATACAGCACAACTGTGGAAGTCCGATTCCTAAGATAATGATTCATATGTCATTGGTTCTTTTCAATAAATCACTGATACTTAGAGATTATTTGGAACTGTTTCCTAATTAATCTAACTAACTAACTAACTAACTAACTAACTAACTAACTAACTAACTAACTAACTAACTAACTAACTAACTAACTAACTAGCTAACTAACTAACTAACTAACTAACTAACTAACTTCTGACTCACAGAAAGTAATTCATTTTGTCATGTTCAAATTAAGAACTGATACTGTTTTAAGTTGTACTCAAGGCTCATGAAGTATATTTCATATGACAGTGTATTAAAAATATACTTTGAGTTTTTTTCCACTGATATTTTATTTAAAAATTAACAAAATATGTTGCCATATTTTGCGTTCTTTGTTTACATAAATTATTGACATGATGATCATATGTCAACAGAATTGCATTTTTTTCCCCCCAATATTTCTTCTTCAAAGGAATCATTAATGGAACTGTCATTAAGGGACCCAGAATTATTAAATTCTTTACAAATACCATCCCGTGTTTTTGTAGGTTTGTCAGTCAGGTTTACATTGAACAATGGCTTTAAGCAGGGCCTAAAATTAAATAAAAATCTGCATTGGCGAGTGTATGAAAGTGTCACGCCAGTTGGCCAGTAACATTTTGTTGAATTATAACAATGCAATGTTGTGACAACATGAACGTGAACAAACATGAACGATGCTATGCTATTTTTCATGCCTGCGCTTCAATGGACAAATTCACTCAAAAACTATGCAATGTTATTTATTTGATTAGCCTGCTTTATTAAATTTTGGTACCTGAAAACTATTAGACCTGCCTGAAGAGCAGTTTATTTCATATGAATGTATTGTATTGTATTTATTTGTGTCTTTGCTTTTAATTTGATTGTTTGTTCTTATTTTATTACTGACTGTTTACTTGTCTTCACAAATGTAGGCTTTTAATTTGATATTAGTTAAGCTAGAAAATAGTTTTAGGTCCTGGCTTTAAGTTAGATAGGTTCAATTTGGGTGTCTTGAATTATTAATGGGCTGCAGGCATAAAACCCTCAAATGGCACAACAAGCCATCTTCTGTTCACACAACAACACCTTAAGAGGATTTATCGCTGAAATCAGTCATTAAAGACTCCGTAACTAATAGCCCCTCAAGAGCAGACATAAAGATAGAAGGATTAAGCCATTACCAGCTGTACACACGTAGCTTCAGCCAACACTTTGCATTGACTTTATATGTGTCATTTAAATGTCAGGAGATAAAGCAGGAATTTAGAAAGTCAATAAAGGTTAATTAACAGTGAGAGAGAAATACATGTCGAAGGTTCATAATAAAATGGGAGATGAAGGTTGGGCCTTCACATGAAAATATCTGTGTCATAACCAATGTCAGAAAGACATTTTTTTTATTATTTTTTGCAAAAAGCCTGTGAAATTCTGTGGAATGGATCATGGTCAAATGACAGAGCTGAGAGTTCTAAGCTGTTTGAATGTTGAAAGCATAATCAAAGCATCAAAAATAAAATAAAAAAAGTACAGTCAAGAGGCAGTGGGAGGACATGTACTGTGTGAATACAGGACATTATAATTCTACAGAATTCTGTAGATATTTATGCAGAGTTCTGTGGACACAGATTCCACTTGGGCCTGATAACTGTCCGTGTGTTGTTAAAAAAATGCCACCAGATAAAAAAGACAAATGGATGAATAAGAAAATGCAAAATATCTGACCAGCTTCAAATTTACAATAATAATATTCTTTCTTTTTTTTACAATATCGTAATCTTTAAAGATTACAATAAAAACAATAATAAAATAATTGAATTCCTTTGAAGAAAGGGGCTGTCTATCAGCTTCAAGGTCAAAGCAGAAAGAAATAACTGTTGAATAACTATAATTATGTTATGCTTTCAATCAATGAAATAATCTTACAATAAGGATGTCTTAAACCCTCAGCATGTCCCTCCCACCCATCTTGCCTTACTGACTTGATTGTATTATACTGTGCATTTCTCATCACACAGAGATATGGATTTATAGTGGGGTTTTAACCCTGTACCACAGATAGCAGGTGTGTATCCATCTCACTGAACAGCAGACAGCATGAGAGAGCTTGATGTGAGCACTACAGCAGGGGTAAGATACAATTTTGATTTGGCTTTATTTTTTGTCAATTAATGTTAACCTATCACATTATAATACTTTAAGACTAATAGAATGCTTTTAGAAATTGGAGTTATTTCATTTCTTAGGTAAACTTTCCATGTTGTCAAGATAACAGGTCTGCCACTAAAGCCAGCGAGACCTCAAAAGATGCATTACTGTTCAAAAGTCAATTGAATTTAACAATAGAATTGAATGGACTCCAAATTTGTTTTAAAATAAATTAATTATTTTTTACTTCTTTCCCCTTTTTAATGACACATTAAAGGTACAATATGCAAGGATTTTTCGCCAGCAGGGGTCGCTAACCTCTTACAATAACAAAGGCGTATACTGATGACGTATATTCCACATTAAGCTGAATTATGGATCTTGTCGTCAAGCTGATGGATCTTTTATGGATGAGTGAATACATTAATGTTTTAACATGACTGTGGTGTGAAGCAGGGCACGATTATTAGACGTATACCAGCGCCACACGCAACGCGAGTCCCGCGGATATAAAAGAATAAGGACATTTCATTCCACCGAACTACACGCAAGTGCTGGATTAATACTCACACAGGTCAGTTTATTAGACGAATTAAACTTGAGGTAACGCAGCGCTGTTTCACTTGCTCTAACAGTTACACTATCACACTAAACTGCATTTGAGTGTGTTGGATGTTGCTAGTTAGGTTGTGTGTTGGCTGTATGAGACTAAGTATGTTAAGCTAGATCTACATTAGAATAACATACAGATCATATTCTAACATTTCTTCATGTTGAACTAAATAACATTGATTAACATTGATAACATTTGTTTTATGTACATTTGCTCACCTGTCTAAAAGTACATGCAACACTCACGTCTCTGTCAAGTCGAAGTTAGTCGCAGACGTGGAGCCCTCGGCATCTCGAAAGATGTTGATCTTCGTTTTAGTCCTGTTTTTGTCTCAAAGTCTGCTTGCCATGGTCCAAAATGTTTGAACAAAACAACTACAGCGTGAGCGTCCTGCTAGGCATAACGGGCCAGTTGTCAACGTCTGTCGCCATGGTTACTATGGCAGTACGAGGTCAAACCTGGCGGAAACGAAGGGTAACGCGGATATGACGGATATGACTGGCGACTCCTCACCTCTGCTCACACGCCCCGTTCCCTTGGTTAAAATCGCAATTTTCTCACGATTTACAAATTGTTTGAAACATTTGGGATATTGTAAGTAATCAACTAAACAAAATATATAACATTGGCCTAGTGGTTTTTGGATATTTTACTGCAAAAATCCTACATATTGTACCTTTAAGTAAATGCTGCTCTTTTAAAATGTCTAACTTGTCCAACTCTTAGTCTTGTCAAACAAGACTTAAAACAGAAATCAGTTATTTTTAAATTGTAAAAATATTTCACAGAATAAATGTCAAATAAATGCAGCATAAGAGACTTCTTTTGAAAACATCATTTAAAACTCGTATCGATGGATCTGTATATTCCCTGGTGCCTTGAGGGACTGAAAAATTATCGGTCTACACATGGCCATTTTTAATCAATTGATGTAGTCATGTGGGATCCCCGTATATCATGTGGAGTGTTTTAGAATTTTGTTTCAGTAAAACATTTGCAGTTCTGTCCACTTACTAAGATCTTCTCTGTGTGTTACAGCCTCATTAGGAGGACTGTGTCGGGGTACTTGTTTGATTCACAGGTTTGAAAAGGCCTTTCATGTCACTATGGGAAAAGACGCAAAAAGTTGGAGTTAATTGGATGCTATTTGGGTGCTGAAAGCAGGTAACTATGGTGTTCAATGGAAGTGAAATCTGAAAGTGTTCTGTGAATAATGAGCTAAAAGGATGTATCACAAATAAAATAAAAAATGAGTACTGCAAAAACAAGGCAAACATCTAACCATGACAGTGCAACATCCTGCCACAGCAAACCATTATTAATCTTTATTCACGGTTTGAGTCGAGCCAGACTGTGAGGAAACCAAGCCTGCTACATTTGTCCTTGAGCACAGAAATGTGCTCAAATGCAGAGCAGATATAAATAAATAAATAAATAAATAACAGAAAGTCAGACTATAGAGACTTTAACAAAAGCAGACAAGTGACCCCAGGCCTTGGCACATTGAATCTGAACTTGAGGTGTGTAGACTTCTGTCTCAGGTCCAGTGTTTTTCATTTTGACATGATATGAATGTATTTTCCCATACATTGAGAGTATATGAAATAAAAAAAACGTCCCTGGACATCTGCAAATTGTCGGACCCAAATCTATGTTAAAATGATCCATATTCCTCAGGAGATTCTTCCCGCCATGTTAACATGAGCGTCTCATCACTATGCGATAGTCACCACCCAGTATGTGCGAGGCTGCACGCTTGCGATCGGATTAAGTATGCACACTGCATCTCCTGAAAGAGGACAAGGATCAATACCCCTGCTATCTTTCCCCTCTCTATTTCCTACGACCCTCCACTCCCTCCCTTTAAACACCTGAATCACGCCTCACGGCACAGAGCTGTCATATCGAGAAAGCTTTGTTCATGTTAAAAGCATCGCGATGTGTTCAAAAGCATGTAACTGATAAAACAGGGTCTGATTGTTGGTTCCAGTTGACTTTTAGTGCATGCTGCCATAGATGAGTCATTGCAGTTTCCGTACCCTGATAATCATGGGTAGGCCATTAGAGCGAACAAGATGAGAGCAGCCTCCGGACTGAGAAAACATCATTAGTGAACAGCAGCATCACACAGATGTGCTGGCCTACTGATCTCCTTCACTGGATCCTCT
This sequence comes from Siphateles boraxobius, assembly GCF_051911475.1. Taxonomy (NCBI): domain Eukaryota; kingdom Metazoa; phylum Chordata; class Actinopteri; order Cypriniformes; family Leuciscidae; genus Siphateles; species Siphateles boraxobius. The sequence goes on from NW_027509219.1 coordinate 18,972,296, forward strand.
GATAGCTCAACTCTTTTTGCCCTTTAATGTTTCAGAGGGTCGCAAGGTTGCCCACAATATGCTCACAGGAGAATAACGATGCATATTTCTCTCCACACCCTATTGTCCTTATTTGAAAGACCTCATTGGCCTGTTTATTGGCTTGTTCCGGGTTAGGGATGGATGAGTAGGTCAGCAAGTTGATTAGTAGATCACTAACTGACTAGTCGAACCATGACGTTGATCAGTTTATTTATTGTGCATTTTTATCAATTTCTTGTTTAAGCGGTCCTGTTAAATTCATACACTACTCTTCAAAAGTTTGGAATAAATTAGTGCTGCATGATTAATAATATCGCAATCGGGATGTCAAGCACGCAAAATGCTGCGATTTTATATGAAATAAACAAATTAGGGCTGTTAACGCAATTAACGCAGCATCTATTATTTTTTGTCATCCTTTGGCTAGTTACATGATCCCGCTCTTATTCGTGCGAATGCTTTTAAACCATTCATGCGCAACAAGTCAAAAGAGAGCGCACTGCCTGTGAATGTCCTGACTGTGACTCAGAAAGACGAGCGCCGGTATCATGCGCATGCAGTTCTCTTTCGCGCGTGTACGAACAATAACACATTATTATGCCAAAATGTTGTTTTGTCGAGTATCTTCATAACATAAGAGCAATCTTATGATGGACGTAAAGAGTTGTGAGAGAATGAGGCACTTGTGAGATCCACGTCTCTATCAGCAGCGGCTGCTCTTAAAGGGCCAGCAGCCAATAAAGCTTTCTGTCAGTAAAGTTAATCAAAGAACAAAGGGAACCGAGAAAATTACTCACTGCTCTTGACTAGAACTTTTGTAGCTTTAATAAGGATTAGTCTATATATAATTTATAATTTATGGAGCACAGACTGTTTGATAACTTTATTCAATTTCTGCATATGTCCTACCTGTTAGACAAGAAGGGTACAGGTAAATATGACATTTATTATGGGTAATTGTGAGGATTGTTAGTAGTTCACTTAAATTAAAAGGTGTTAGCCTATATTTTTTGAAGCCTAATAAATGTTTAAAAAATGGATTGTAATGACGGAATCACTGTAATGTTGGATGGCTATAATTAATGTTTAATATAGGGGGCAATATAGCAAGTTTTATCCAGACATTAATGGCTTATTGATCATTATAAGTGTTATCAATCATTCATACACAAATATACACATTTCAGAATTGTAACTAATCTGTGTGCATTTTGCTTTAGAACCAAACAAGTTGACTCATGAAATCATTTGCTTATTATATTGCATCGCAATTGCATATTGCAATCGCAATATTGACCTCAATAATGCAATATGATATTTTCCCAAAATCGTGCAGCCATAGAACAAATCAGATTTATTTTTATTATTAAAAAGAAATCTCTAATTCTCACCAAGCTACATTTCCGTAATCAAAAATACAGTACAGTGATGTCGAGTAAAATTATTACAATTTAAAATAACTGTAATTTATTTCTGTGGTGGCAAAGTTGAATTTTCAGTAGTCATTACTTCTGTCTTCAGTGTCATATGTCTCTTCAGAAATCATTCTAATCTTTCAGAAATCATTTTGTACGTATGCATGTATATAATAATTATAAAAACAAACCAATTGTCGTCACAACATAATGTACAGTATGCAAAACCATTAATTGTTTTGAGATTTACTGAAGATTACATTTTACAGAGCTGTAATTTATGTGTTTGTAAAGATTAACTTAAGTGAGCGTTACATACAAAGGCAATCTATACTGTATATAAAAGGGGGGTGTCCGCAGGAAGAAAATAATATTTTTAAGGTTGCCAAAGTGTCAACTTAGGATATTAATCAAATGTATTTAGTGTGAATGAATATGAATATGAATGAACGAATGAACGAACGAACGAACAAACGAATGAATGAATGAATGAATGAATACTGTATATAATGGTTTCATTATTCATTCTTAAAGAAAATGAAAACATGAGATAGCTCCCCAAAATCAGCAGATAACCAGTATGGTACCAATATACAGTGAATCCCTTCTTGATACCCCTACCTTTTGTTCCATACACTATTTTTGAACTCAAGACCACATCCTATGATGTCCCAAAAATGGTGGTCATGATCCTAAATCACCCTAATTATACACATCTTCCATCAGACATACTAGTTGATTATACAAATGTATAGTTTTGCATAACCCCAGTTCAGAGTCCCTTCTGACTGACTGACTGACTGCTTATCCGCACACACTCCTCATCTCCTCTTCCCCCACCTCCATTAAATGTTTGTAAATATTCCCTGATCTGCCTGAGACGAGTTGTATAAGAGCAGATAGGTATTCATTAATGTGGGACAGATTGGCTTTTTTCGAGTTTGGAAGGAGGAGATCAAAAGATCCTTTGAAAATGAGACAGCACTTTAAAAAAAAGTAAAGAAAAAGGCGGCTACGCAGCCCGTCTACCTTTGTGTTATTAAAGCAGATAATGAAATGACACGGCATTGTGGCTCCAGAGCAGAGGCATTTAAAGAGCACTGCTATTTGACATGCTGTAGCACCCTTATTTGGGCTTAAAAAAGGCGGTAATGATTGACGCACGAGAGGAGGGGTGATCGCAGTGCTAGAACAGCTCCCTTTCACAGACAGATAATTAGGATTTAGACTCCGTCAGGCCTCTGCCATGGATGATAATGGCTTGAACTGTCCAGAGCCATGAATGTTTGCCACATTCATCACTGCTGCCTTGCCGTTGCCAGATCAGCCTGATATTTTAAACAGTGACACCTATAGACTCAGATAAGGAACTGCACAACTGAAAAATAATGGGTACACACTACACAGGGTTTCCTGGGCACAGACAGCCGAAAAGCCCTAAACATATGGGCTCCTCTGGCTAGATATGGGCCAATAACCTTCGTCCACCGCCAAGCATTGCGGTTGGGGTGCAGTTGAGGTGTTTTTACGATGACCGTGGGTATTTTTTAATGAGCTGCTCTCAGCCGCCAGCCCCTTAAATGCAGTATATGTAACATCTGACGCTTGAGCACAGCCATGTCTGCAGACGGCATTAGGAGGAGAGCTATTTGAAGCGCGGCCAGAAATCACAGGCATCCATGTGCATAAAGCATTTTCGAGAGAATCCCAGGACAATTGCAGTTGCTTCAGCTGCCTATATTTGAAAGCAGGCCAACTCAGAGGAATTGTGTCTGTGTGTTAAGAGTACGACAAGGCTTTTAAAAAGTCAGCTCTTTTGTTCGAGACATTTTGTGCATTACAGACGCTTAGTTAATTTTATATGGTCAATGCGTATGATAATTTATTCATTCTGTCGGTCAGAGGGAATCCTTTTTCGTTTGTGAAATATACAACTGAAAGACAAACGGTTTTCATGAAATTTGTTTGCCATAAAAGTTTACAGGCGACAGGCGAATTATTTTTTCTTTTCTTTCTTTGTAAGGAATAAGAAAACTGAATAAAGAACGAGTAAAAAAAAACACAATTTTACATTGAGCTTTGCACGTATGCCTGTTTGTGGTCAATAGAGACCTACACATTCAATCAACCTGCTCCTTATCTGCCCACAAGCAACACAGACATTTGAACCTCTGCAAAAGAGTGAAGAGTGAAAAGAGTAAAAAAAAAAAAACTTGCATCACATTTTGTGATATATAATGTAATGTAATATAATTGATATATGATATGATATATATGATATTAATTCGATATGATATGATATATAATATGATATAAGATTTGATATGATATAATGTAATATAATATAGTGTTTTCTATTTATGTTTTACCTTTCTAGTTTTGCCTTGTTATTGTAGCCACTGGGTGTTGAATGGAATTATTATTATACAAATAAAGTTTAACTGAACTGACACGGTAAATTGACATTGATAAAAGTTTATCCGGTTTATCAAACATTACATTACTAAAAAAGATATAGTATAGCTTGATATACAGTAGCTCAACAAAAAGTAAAGTTTATATTTCTACATAATATTTTTCAATTATATACTTATTTTTTAGAGACTATTTTTTTCTAAAAAACAGTCTAATTTTTAACCGTTTGTGCACATGAAGATATATAGTTGCTTTGGTATTTTAGGAAGAAGGTACCATATCGGGGGTTCTTGGCATTGAAAAATGTAAAAAAAAAAAAAAAATCATATCAAAACCTAGAATTTTCTAATCACATTCAAAGGAGCTCACACAATATTCTATCTTTAAATTAGCACACACTGTATTCCACAAACAAACAATGTCAACGCTCACCCTCTAGCATACGTTCAGCTCCTGGAAGAATTCCTTCGCTTGCTTTACTGAGCTCTCTGCACAGGCTTACAGCTGTTGCCACTCACCTCTGGCACATGGATATTTATAATCACAAACCTCATAATGAAATCAAATGGACACATGACCTAGTTCTTACAGCACATCATCCTTCATGACTTTCGGAACAGATGACTGCTATAGCTGCCAAGATCTGCAGGCCCTGACATATCTCTGAGGATTATGGAAATTTTCTGTCCAAACATTGCGTTTGACACCACATGTCTTTCGTTTCACAAAACACTTACTGTTTCATTGAAGAATCAAGTTGAGTATCTGAAATCCTTTCTTAGTCAGAAAAGTGCAGGCTAGCGTTAGCTAGACAAAGCGGTTTTGACACCGCTTACACTCTAAGCGCTAACCTTTTAGGCTGAGAGGCCTGAGGCGATAAGCTGTCCGTAACATCTGGATGTGAGGGGTATTTCACCTTTGGAGACCCTTGAACAAATCTTTTTATTCTCAATTCAAACATTTCTTGAAGAGCCAAGATGCTTAGTTCAGACCACTGAGCATTGCATGAGTGCTTGCTGGGGATGCTAACTCATAAATCATAAATGATGACTTAGCATTAGCTCCCTTAAAAAATAGATGGATTCCTCCAAAAACAGAAGCACCAATCTCTCCCCACAGCAAAAGGAAAGCGCTAACCTACAAGACCTGTATTATAACGGGCCTGTCTGTGTTGAAAGCTGGCTATAATGTTTATATTTAGTGCTGTGCCGCGGGCTTGCGTTTAGACTTTGAATGCATGTCAGAGGCGATGAGAAATTTGAGCTATGATTCCTTGTGATTGATCCATTCTTATCCGTGTCCCACAAAGCCAGTTGCTGGTGTGTGTGCGCGCGCAGGGACATCCCTTGGGAAAAAGGAAGTAAACTCTTGCTTACTTTTAAAGAGTACTTACTACAGAAATGATACACTTTAAACGAATACTACTGTAAACTGAATGTAATGCTTTTGAACACTGAAATGCATGTTTTTTGTAGTTAAATGAAAATAGTATTAGTTTAAATGTATATGAAATTATATTAGTTGAATTTAAGGGTGCATTTTTGACCCACTTAATTAGGATTTAAGTAGCCTACATATTTATGTGTAATTTCATTATTACTTTAAAATATGGTTAAAGAGCAACATGCAGGTTGGACACCCCTATATAGCATAGTGTATGTTGATGATAGAACAACTAGATTTTCTTAACGGAAGTAATATCTATTTAGCCATTAACGATATTTTGAGATAAATTGTGATAAAATAACTTCCGCGTCTGTAAAGCACTAACCGGAAGTGACGATCGGCGAGGGAGTCTGGTCAAGTTCAAGCTCAGATTACAATAGATTTGAATGAAGAAACCGAGTTCTCCGATGTGGACGAACATGCTTATGATGGCCCACAGGCCTATAATTATGAGCCTCCTAGGCGAGATAGTAGTCAGGGGGAGATCAGGGGGAGGAACAATGGGCAGAGGAGAGAAGTAGAGTTGTGGTGTCAAGAAAACCAGTGGCGAATAGGGCAAGTGACTTGGTGAGTTCATGTAAGTTAGCACCGTGGCTAACGCTGGTTCATCTACGGCTATGTACCTTGGTGTTTTGCAATAAATCTGCTTTAGCAAACACACGTTCGACCTTGTTCTTGATTAAACATCCATTAAGATTGTCTTAATTTAAGCCAGCAACGTTTTGTCTTCTCATATTCTACGCTGACAGTGATTATCAGTGTTGGGAAGGATACTTTCAAAACGTATTTCGTTACAGAATACAGAATACATGCCCAAAAATGTAATTTGTAACATATTCCGTTACGTTACTCAATCTGAGTAACGTATTCTGAATACTTGGATTACTTCCACATTGAATTGCATTTTAAAAGTGTAGGAATGCGGCCATCAAATCCTGCTTACTAAACAGGCCTATTCTGGTGTGTTTTTCTGTTCCAACTGGCTGAATGTGTTAGGCCCATGTCTTCCTGAAAGTGCAATATATTATAATTTGCTATAGAAGAACAAAGACTATAAGTGTATGTTGCGGTCACCGGAGCGGTGATGAGGTGGTGACGCGTTCATGTAACATGTAAAGGTGGCGCTGCCAATAAAGCACCTAAAAGCTGTCACAAAGAACCGGCAAAAGTAATGACTGAATTATGTTAGTGTCGGATGCAAAGATGAAGTTGACGATGCTGACTCGCGATCTTCGCAGCACCCTAGTGAACGCGCCGGAGAGAAATGCACATTTCATACAGGGAACAGTCTGTTTTCTTTCGTTTTGAATTGTTCTGTTTAAAAGTAGACATGTCTGTGAGGCACGTAGGCTAGCCTACCTTACACGCTAAGTTTTGGTTCATTTATGAGATGAGCCCCAGTTCACGTACCAGCGCCTCCATGCCGTGATATCTATTGTCTGCTATATTTACTACTTATTTATTAATTCCAGGCAATTTGGTTGATGAAACATTGATTAAAATTAAGATACAATTAATACAAATCGAAATTCACTTTAAAGAAAGGCTTTGTGCATCTGTTTGATGTCTCTGTGAAAGTTTTAAAGCAGTCTTTTAGTGCCGCTTTCAGAGTGGTCCCGTCTGTAACATTGTTTTTTCCTCATAAATGCGAACAAGAAAAATAAAATAAAATGAATATTTTATGTTCTGTGGAGAGCCAACCCTTCTTCATCCGGTGGGTATTACTTTTGGTTTGCGCGGTGTAGCCTAATTCACAGAAGTACTAAAAAATATTTGGCCTAAAAGTTAAATATTTTTTGTGTCAAGCATGTTTATTTCCCTCATATTAAATATAAAACGCATGTGTAGACAGATATTTTTCTAATGTCTGGACTCCTTTATTAAGGTAGTATGGATATACAAACAGACGTTTCGATATATTGGTATTAAATTACATTTGCAGTCAAAACTTGAAATATACATTCTCAGAAAATGCATGTCCATAACGCAATTGCTAAATTTTAAATAATTATTCCGCATCTAGTTTTGTGGTGTATGTCTACGTATTTTATAATCTTAACTTCAAATAATACTAATAGTAATTTAAAGATGTGGTAGCATTGGATCTGGACAGGAAGGATAACTGGGAGTTGTAAGGGGTGTGTCGCAATTTTGCCTTCTCGCATGCGATACAGGTTCGTGGATCTGAGTTTCGCGATTTCGGTTTCATAACGCATATTGTTACAGCCCTGTAGCTAGTAGCCTACCTGATGCAACTATTAAATAGCAAGGTGACCAGTAAAACTACAGCAGACGACTACCCCTGGCTAATTAAAAAAAAAACTTTAAGATGCTTCTTCTGGTTGGAGGTGGAGTCTTTGGACGCTGAAAGGAGGATGGTTGCTTGCAAGCAAAGGTTGCACTGCACAGTTATATGTGTTCTCCCTTCTCTTTCTTTAATGTGAAATGCTGTTTGAATTTCCAAGATAGAAACGCATTCTTGTCCTGGCTCTGTTGTTCCGGCTCCATCTCTACATCTAGCTCCCGCTGCTCCTCTTCCGACTCCATTGTGACTGATCACGCAAACCGCGCATTTCTTTTTTTTCATATTGGGGCTTCTGGGAAATGCATGGAGTTGCCTTAATTTATTTAGAGAGTGAATAAACTCACGAAACAGAAAAGTATCGTCATGTAATCCATTGATTTCAACAATGTAACTGTATTCTAAATACCAACTATTTAAATTGTAACTGTAACGGAATACAGTTACTCATAATTTGTATTCTGAATACGTAACGCCGGTACATGTATTCCGTTACTCCCCAACACTGGTGATTATGCAGTCCATCCAAGCTGGTTAGCACTATCTACATTGACTAAATACCATGCCATAACAACAAATTAATAATGACAATACCTAAGCTACAATAGCAACAGTCTAATGGCGCTTTTCCACTGCATAGTACGGCTCAGTACGGTTCTGCTCGCTTCGCTTTTCCACTGCGTGGTACGACTCAGCTTTAGCTCGGTTTGCTTTTCAACTGCAGTTAGTGATAGCATTTAAAGCGAGCCGTGCCGTACCATGCAGTGGAAAAGCACCATAACAGTCATATCTGTATAAAACTCCAGTACGCGGTTTTGCCTGCAGGAGAGGGGCAGATTTGGAAGCGCCAAAATCCGGTGTAAACTTTGACGGTGGACTTGATTCCATCGAGTGCACCGAGGGAACAGCATCAGTAATCAGCCTCACGTGGTCCTTACTCCGAAATCCCATCCGAGACTCCATCAAATCTCCAGGTCGATAATTCTCCGGAGTGAAATGTGCGCCACAAACGACCGAGTGTGTCGTAACAGACGCGGCAGTGAAGTCTGCTCTGTTCATCTGCACAAAACGCACCCAAGACCGAAAAGCCTTGTTTTTCCTAGAAGGAAAATGATGGACACGATGTCCTGACAGGCTGAAATTCGTGCAACTAGCACAAACACAATAATTTACCATTATGGCTTCTCTAAAACTCGATCTAAAACTTTCTGTCTCTCAATACTGCTCTAACTACACCAACACCCAACAATGAGAAAGCTGACCGCGAGCTCTTTTATTTAACTCGGCCTACGTCATATGACGCGTTGCTATAGCGGGAAAGGCGTATTCCAGAGCCTAGTACATTTTCATCAAAATCTCAATATCAACTGAGACTTCATTAGTAATTTCTACATATGTGTTTTTAAAATACCTCTGCAGACAATTTAAAGTATTAATTCAGAAATAAATTAAACCTGCATGTTGCTCTTTAAAGTACTGCTATGTGCTGACAAGCAGTTATGGTAAACGTCATTTCTATTGAAACTTGCATTTCATGTATTTAAATGCAAGTAGCAATTTAGTACATATGTAACACAGAATAACACTACAGTTAAAATTATAATAATGTACTTGAAACGCTATTTAGTATGTTAGTCAACACAAAAAAAATAGTTCTTCATTAAAGCATGATTAAAGATTATAATGATTTAAAATGTGCTTTAAGGTAACACGTAAAAATATTTAATTGTACATTACTGCAAAGTGCACTTTTTTTAAAAGTGTACTTAAGTTTTCTTATGTATAATATCTTTAAGTGGCCTTTATTTTCAGTAATATTATATTATCTAAAAGTAAAGAAAGAAAAAAATATATATAACTTATTTTTTCACAAGGGATTTCCAACCATCTGACACTGTAGTCAGTGCAGGTTATACATGTATAAATAAATCAGTATAGATAAACCAATTAGCAGGCTTAATGCGAATGAAGCTTTGCAGAGGGGTTAAAAAAGTACGATTAGCCAAGAATTATATCCATTTCAGAGCCCCATGTTGTGTTGCCGAGTGTAGTCATGGCCATCAGCTGATGCTGTTTTTCAACAAAATGACATGATGTATTACCCATTAAGCGGATATAAGGGTGTTGTGTTGGTGTGAACCACAGCAGGGTGTCAAACATGGAAAGTGTCACTAATCTGACATGATTTCCTAACAAATCTTTGGCCGCACAGAGTGTACATTAATGTAAACGACAGAAAATAAGATCTACGATGTATGCAACGCAGGGAGCCCATTAGACTCCAGTTAACTGTACCTGCGAAACTCTCGGTAGAAGTAATGTTATTCACCACTGATACAGTGATGAAAGAACGAGTGGCGTTTTAATGCAAGCGATGACATTGTTAGTCTTTGCATTGTCAGTTCGGTTTAAATATCATCAAGCAAAAGCGACCAAATATGTGCAAGGGTGCCGAAATGTTGGTCAGGCCCTAAACTAAGGCGGTACTCAATGTCAGAACACTTATCTGAGGAATAAAGTGAGTTGGAATTGTCCTACTGATTTGTGGTATTGCCATCGCTGCAGCAAAAGGAATGCCATTCAGTGCTGGAGAGGTGTGAGATCTCAGCCCAGCAGGCTCAAGAGATCACTAGAGATCTGCAGAATTGATACTCTATCATTACTCCACAGAGTACCTTCTGCTTCACAAACGAGATTTTTGAGACTTGGCATCCTTGTGTGTGGGCTGACAACACATGGAGCTCAAGGAACACTTTCTGCAGAGATACAAGGGTATTTTTTTTTATCCAGAGGTTTTACTTAAAGCAAGGGGTCAGTTTTGGTTGGTTAGCATGGCCCAGTTAGCCCCTCCTTGAAGGTTTTGTAACTGGCTGTTTCTTCAGCTATAGGCACTTTGGGCCCGGTGGAATTTTAAATCACTTTTCACACTCACTAGCAATGCCCAGCACATATATAAATCAATGGAGAATCTGGCATTTGTTTTCTGAAAATAATGACAATTCACACCACACCGTCATTTCCATCACCTCTCAAATTATGTTTTGGGTTTTAATAACAACCTATAATGAAAATAATAGTAGTGGAAATTACATTTAAAAAAATGTGTAAAGTAAAATGGAAGACTTCTTTCTACACAGTTATAAAATATTGTATTACATATAAAAAATAATATTTTTACACTATTATATTATATATTTTATATATATACATATATATATATAAATATAATTATATATATATATATATATATATATATATATATATATATATAAAAAATAATTATATATATGTATATATATATATATATATATATGTATATATATATATATATATATATATATATATATATATATAATTACATTATAACTTGACACACACAAGTCTCAAACTGTCCATCTCAAGCATGCTCTTCGCTGATATTGTCTCCTTAGAAAACAGTACACAAATTTTACAAAAAAAAAAAAAAGAGTAAAATTGTTTTCATTAATTTTCAGTGTGTTGGACATAAATAAACAATTATTGTAAAAATGTACACTATATAAATCATATAAATCACTTTTAAGAAAATCCTAGATTTTCATACTTTAAGACTGAAAGTCCAAGTTTGGGACAGAGGTATTTTAAAATATATACATAAAATGCATTTGAAAAGTTGCAAAAAATAATGATGAAGGGATGCAAACAAGGTTTCAACCATTCTAAAAAGACGTATATAAAACAAAACAAAAAATTAAACAATAAAACTGGCCAAAGTGGAAGAACACCCAACTGACTTTTTTTTAAACGGGCTTTTAAAAATGTGAACTTGTTTTTTTACCCATCTGCTGCCTAGGGATAGTCACTAGTGGAACTGCAAAATTTCCTGTGGCTCAGGTGATTGGCTCAAAATGGAAATGAAAATAGATAACAGATCATGTGTGTGAACAAATAGCTTTCAGGTTTCATAGACCTCCTTGGTTAAAAGTAAGCTTTTGAATCATGCCGAAATGGTGTTAAATAAAACACATGCCTTGAACTTTGTTATGAAGAACATAAGCATACAGAAAAGAGAATCAGCAGCTGTGGCACTGGACCCCCAGGGCTGGTGGCTCCTTTTAATGGGCATTAATTGTGCCAGCCTGCCAGGGGAGAGTGCAGTCTGGGCGAGACCCATCACACGGCTGTACTAATGAGGACAAGGAGTAAATCACAGCTATTGTCCTTACAGTGCCCTCCCTCATTTCAGATTTATCTCCGAGAGGCCTCACTCATTTTCACACAAACCTGAAGAGCCACACACACAGATACCATCCAGATAATTAATCTGTTTATTAATTATTGTCGCCGACGCTGACAATATTAACGCCACTCCTGACAAGCTGTTTAAAGGTCGCTCTGTGTGTGCGTTTGCGTGTGTGTGTCTTTGTGAAAGAAAGGAAGAGGGGCAGAAAAGAGGGTCTCGTGTCATAACTCTTTATTAGGAGAAAGTGAATCAGGCCCTGTTTCACTTTTTTGGCTTTTATTATAAACGTTGTCTTCTTCAGTCACACAATGGCCTCCTTTGAACACAGAATTGTATTTTTCCTTTTGGAGAAAGATTTGAAGCTTTGTTTGTTTTGTTGAATTATGAGCCAGCTTTATAGCATTTGAAAGGATTATCCAGATTTCTCAGGTCAAGGATTAATATTTCAGCAAATTATTGCTTTGCTCTAAAAATATTTCACTGTCTGCAAATAAAACTTGACACTGACAAACAACTAACAGAAACAAACAAGATGTAGTTGATTTAATTGGGTTACCTGTAATCACTGCATTTCAATGTAAATACATTTTTAATAATCATATTATATGCACAGACAAACACTCAAAATTCAGCTTCAAATATTTCTCCAAAATGGAAGGAACTGATTCGATAACACAATGTCTGTAATAAATCCAAATATAATAATAATAATTTTCATATTCAAATTTAAAGTAAATAAATATCCACCTTATTCCTGACGAGCTTACTGCGTTTTGAATTATGGGTGGCACTTCCGGTTTGGGGAACTTCTATTCAAAAAGGCTGAAACGCATCATTTCAAATCATAAGGTTGCCCTACAAATAAAGCTTATCTATCAGTTTGACTGGATGAGCTGTCAATTTTCCTTCATGATTTAATTTCAGACGTCATAAGAATAACGTTACACTTGGTATTTTAACGTGGCATAACAAAAATATCTATGGCAAGAGCTCTGTTCAGTCGCTGCTTACTTTTCCTTATTATTATTTTTTTTTTTTTTCTTTGCAATCCGCTGTAAAAGTATGAAAAAGGACAACATATACTGCACATTTTTGGTCTGTTCTCCCGAATTTAATTTGCGATATATTCCATTAATAATTCCATGGAATGCACAAAGAAGCTCTCGGTATTCTCCTCAAATCCTCACGTCTCTTTCCAGGTTTGTTTTCACAGCTTAATACAATTTATAATCTGTAAAAATGATGGAAATCACTTAGAAATAAGTTAATGAACATTTTTGATTAACGCAACATATATTTCTACAGGGATATTTATCCCCTCCGTTATTGCTGTGGAAAGAATCGTGCTTTTGGGGTTATTAATGGTCTGTTGAAAGTACCTTGTTGATGCTTTTACACTTTTAAATTTCCTTTTAATGTTCGATGGTTTAAGGGTGCGTAGATTAATGTCATCTCATTGTGACACTTTTTTTTTTTAACGTATTGCGCTCATAGATTGAGCCTTTTCACTGATTGGTTACAGTTTAACGGAATTACACCCATAATTAGTGCAAAGCGTCATGGGGAGTAGGAATAAGGTCGATAGAAAATGTATTATTTGTATTTATTATATATAAATATAAAATAACAATGATGCTCTGTGTGCCTCAGCTCAAAATGACCTTCAATTCACCCACATGTTTTGGCCCTTTTATATGCATTAAGCCTCTGGGGTGTGACACCGTGTTTCCAGCTGTGTCTATTCTCACTACCTGCCACATGCAAGAAAAATGCCTGCTGAATGACTGGACAAAGCACAGTTGGGAATGTCCAATTCAGACTCTTTACCCACCAAGGAACCTAGAGCAGAGACGGACCACACGCTGGAAAGGTTCGGGGCAGCCTCCTGGCTGTCGTGAGTAAATCTGAACACCAGGACACAATGTGAATCACTGCCCACACGACTTGTCCTCTAAGTAGGCAAATGCACACAGGAAATGACCCCTCTGGTAGGGTAAAAGAAAGGGTAGGATGAATGATTGGACAGATGGTCCTATCCAAGTCCAAATGATCTGTAGATTTGTAGATCATGATCTGTTATGGGTACAGCAAGTACCTATAAATAAGTTATCTCAGCCAATGGAAGGACTTTGGAGAGGAAGGACGATATGATTTGTGAAAGCAATTCATCTCAGATCCACCAAAGTATGTAAAAAGGAATGCCTATACTTACTATTTGCTATTATCCCACTGTTTGAATCCAGGCACAGGCTGATGCTTTATTTTTTACAAGCTATGTGGATCATCACTTTTGCTTGTTAGTTTTTTCTGTTTGGCCAAATACTGATAATTTAGTCGAGCAGAGATATTAGTTTTACAATAGTTATCTCAGATCTGATCTAAGCATTCCCCTCTAGTACAGTATATGAAAATGAGTCAGCTCTTTCCTGACAGGTAATTAAGTTCTCTTATCTCAGAAACTGGAACAAATTTCCCACTATAAATCCAAAGTTCTTTAAACTTCACATTAAGTCAAACTCTCATTTTGACTTTTTTTTTTTTACCTCACTGTACTGGATATTTTTTCAAGGCTTAATGTGTAGAGCTAAATCATCTCTATCTATCTATCTATCTATCTGTCTATCTGTCTATCTATCTATCTATCTATCTATCTATCTATCTATCTATCTATCTATCTATCTATCTATCTATCTATCTATCTATCTATCTATCTATCTACCCTGTGTGCGACCCAAATGCAGCGCACAGTATTCAGTTAAGAATAAATATAGCATTATAGCCACTGTCAAAAAGATTTGATGGATGAACTCATGTCTTGAACGACTTTTTTAAAAAATTACATTGTGTCATTTGTGATAGACTTTCCAGTGTTATGGAAGTTGCCATCTTTGAAATTACTTTATTCGCTGTCACTATGGTTACAGGCTTTATTTACAGCTACATTATACTGCTATGTGGTATTCCCCAGAGAGTTTTAGGGTAACAAGGATTTACTTTGCTTTTTTTAAAGCAATCTCTATTGGAGCTATGCTTGGGCATCATATGGCGTTGTGTTTTTTCTGCATGACTGACCCCATCAGTGACTAAACCAGCTGCTGTTTGACGGGAGTTCTCTGTTGCTGAGCCGCTCTACTCTGGCCTCAGTCTTGACCAACCGTATAGCTACCTGTCAAACACACACACATATACACACAAGAGCTTGTCACACATGACCCATTTCACCTGCATTACTATTTCAACTCTTGAACTCACACACCGGTCATATTTTTCACGCTATGCTCACACATACAGTACACAAGCTTGTTTTTTTATCACAATGACAACTTTGCACTGAGGACTTGTACGGTTTTAAAACACATTAATGAAATAAATAATTTTGTATTTTTTCCACAAAAAATCTCATATGAGGTCCAGAACACACGTCTGTGTTCAACATGGTTCACTACGTTTTGAGCATCTTAAATCTTTCCCTACTATTGTGGAAATTTCCATCATATGTGAGAAAACGCTTCGTCGCCGTTGATGGAATTTCCGGCTTTCCATGTTTTCACTGTTATATGATAGAGGGCGCTATTATGCAAATTCTGAAAGAGTACTGAAACTTCTGATCAAAACACATACGAAGAAGATGCAGAAACAAGTGATATAATATGTAATCATATACAGTACATATGTAAAATAATGCAAACATTAACATTAAACAGCATATAAATCGAAACTGCCTAATATTACTGAATGAAATGTCAACCAGGACGAGCTAGGACTGTGCAAGCATTAGGGGTGTTGATGGACTCGATCAAGTCCATCTACGTTTTGATCATCGTTCTGAATCCGAGTAAAGTCCAAACGTAGTCTTTGACAAAAATGTGATTTTCTCAGCTTATTGCTCAAAATGTTGCCTTTTTTTTTATTAAACTTGCCCACATTCAAAAAAGAATGCATGAAGCTAGAATAAAAAAATGTTTTGTTTGTTTAAAAGCAGGGCTTGTGATCTTCATTTTGATTAATTGCATATTAAGATATTAAGATAAGAGTTAAGTATAGACAAACAAGTGCTCGCAAACTGTTGTGTTCATAAGTGAAATTGTGTTGACTACTATTTCGAAAAGTGTTGTGTTCTTATGTAATGTGTGTGTGAGAATGGAAGTGAAGAGTAAACAAGATGAATAAAGTTTGCTATTCTGTCTTGTGTGCTTTATTGTTTACTAACTCCTGACGCACGCGCACGCACACACACACACACACGCACACACGCACACACGCACACACGAACCTTGACCTTTAACAGGGCAAAGCCCACAACATTATAGACTTGTTGGCTGAGCCCTGTAAATACAAAGCATTTATATATGTCAAAAGTCAATCTCTGCTTAATTAAATTTATTGCGAGGTCAATTTCTTGGCCGAGTTAACAGCTTTTACTGTACTGTGAAATACCAGAGAGGGGGGATTTATGACAACAATTTACTGTCAGCGTAATTTGCATAGAATTCCATTTCCTGAACTGCACAGAATGCTAATGTCAAGCCGTTTCTCTTACTTACTAGAAGCTTTTGCAGTTGAGCGAGGCTGTACGGGGTCGGGTCAAAGCGTGATCAGTATTCATGCAGAGCTCTGGGTTATGATGTGTTCCTGCTCAGTAACAGCGGGAGAAAGGAAGGAGGAAACTGTACCTTTGTGATGTTAATAGAAAGAAGATTACAGAAGTGATGACCAAAGTTCACTGGTAAGAATGAAAGCATTTCACTCAGGGTCAAGAGAGCAGGAAAGACAGAAAGGAAGGCGAACATAGCAAAGGGAAGATTGACCTGGTGAAGCTGTAAGGTCATGAAAGTCTTTCTGGTTTACATGTACTGATGACTTGTTATGCTAGTCTTTTCAGTAGAGGTGTGTCAGCATACGAAAAAGTCTTTTTCAGCAGCAAATTATGTTATACACACCTACACATGCTAAATATGATGAAAAAAGAGGACAGACAGATCACATAAATGCCATGACAAAATCAAAACTGATCTTTAGAATCTGTAATTTGTAGTAACTAAACACGGATATTAAAGACCGCTTTAAGTGGGTGCCAGATAGCTGTGATATTCTCCTGTGGTAAGCTCAAAAATAGCAATAACAGCAAAGTGTGTACATACAGATTACATTTGAGGTATACATCTCCCATGACACTTTCCAGTCTGCCTCCCACTCGTTGCTTTCAGAGAGATGCTCGCCATGTGATTTTCACATGTCCCAGAAAACAAAGTTTAATCAGTCAACACCAGAGCACGAGCCTCAATCATGTCTTGTTTATAATAAACTATCTGCAGCACCTGGGACTGTAAAAAATAACTTATTTTGATGTTTTATCCTTGTAGCAAGCCAGTGGCCAGATGTTATAAAAAAAACAACATGGGTGTGAAATATCTCATAGTCCAGCGCTATGAGAGTGAATTAACAAACAGTAGATCATCTAAACTACTTCAAAAACTTGCCAATTTTAATACTAGTCAGTTAAAACTACTTTACTTAAGCACTGTTGACAGCACCTGTGCAAAATATCCACACAACACACGTTTCTATCGATAAAGCATGTTTTATTGTAGCTCATTAAATACTCAACCCACAGGAACTACAGTACATCAGCTGATAAAAAGAAGACAACATACAGTAGGCTCAACAGAAAAAAAGTGCCTCTATCTACATTTTGCCATAACTCCAAAAGCATACCTATTCATTCAATTCACTGCAGTTCTCCTCTGAAATAAACACTAGTGGTAGCAAAACCAACAATTTTTATTCCCTTTCACATAAATGATGATTACGGGGCAGATTATTGATTAATAAATACTTACTTTTGAGTGGACAATACTGTGTTAAGACCTCAAAACACTTTTACCATAGTTCCTGATTCGTAAACTAATACATTTTGATGTTTGCATCACATAACCAGCTCCGTATGGCTTTTCTACTGAACTTGCTTGGTAGCTCATCTGGTTCAAGAAGCAATTTAAGATAATTTAGCAGGAATATCAACACAGGCACGTTTGACCAATAAGCCTCAGTTGTCTAGAAAAGTACTTGGGTCATTCCTGTCATGCTCGTATCATATACAGTATGTGTTTATAATATAATATAAACGATTGATCAATTATTTGATTGACTGAAGAGTTATCCCAGGTGCTTTGTCATTTTTTCCTTTGCCTCATCAAAACGTCTCAAACAAAACAAATGTTTTCTAGAGAATCGTTTTTTAAATTGGTATTTAAGTACGTTTATACATATTTCCTTGTATCCTCAATATCACTTTCCATCCTTTTAGTTTTTTTTTTTGTTGATTTTTAAAAAAAAATATTAATCATTGTAATATTCAATGTTAAATAACTCTCAATCCCTCACTGTGCAGTGGTTAACTTTAGATCTTTATTTACATCCTGTTAGATTTCTATCCTGTTAGGCATCCTGTTCATTTCCTTGCCATTGTGTAAATAATCAATTCATAATTAATAAAGTGTCTGAGCTTGAGTCTGGTAAACCCTTTTATAGAAAGCCTTCCTTGGATTACCACACAAGCATATATATATATTTTTTTAAAGCTACAGAGCTCAGAAGGTACTGCCAGACAGGAATGACCCATTCCCACTTTAAAAGCATGATACAGACAACTTTAGAGATAAAATAATAAACAGGTTTGCACTGAATAATTCAGTGCTTTAACATGAAGAAGAAAAACGAGTAGAAACACACAGGCTACTTAAGATACTGCACCATGATTTTAACATCTTTTACACACAAATCTATTTCTCAGTTTCAAAAGCCATATATTGTACCTACAGGGCTCATCATCTCTAATGACAAAGTTGAGTGATTGACAAAAAAATAAAAATTGCTAAGCATTTAGACAAATGTAATGCTTTGCATGAGGAATCCATTTAGGAAACTGGAATAAGAAAATGTCTGCCATGGAT
This sequence comes from Siphateles boraxobius, assembly GCF_051911475.1. Taxonomy (NCBI): domain Eukaryota; kingdom Metazoa; phylum Chordata; class Actinopteri; order Cypriniformes; family Leuciscidae; genus Siphateles; species Siphateles boraxobius. The sequence continues at coordinate 18,991,070 of NW_027509219.1, forward strand.
TTTGAGGCCACTCTTTTGAATATGAACTGACAGGAGAGAAATGATGGTTTCTGAGTCAGACATTAAAAGGATGTGCTGGGAATTTCAACCCCGCTTGGTGACCACCTATGACTGCGCGTTAGGATAATGTAGCTACAGGGAAAATGTCCCATCTTTACCTCTATGGCCCAACAGAAAAGATTGTGACTCAGCTGTTAATATAAGGCTGGTGACATTTTTAAGAAAGTCATTTAAAAGCATAGTTCATCTTGTCTGACATGTAAGAGACGCACACCAACACAGCAAGTATGCAGTCGGATGTAAACAACCCAAAGTTAAATCTCGCTGTGTCATCTCATCCTCACTGCAATTCAATGACCAGAAATGACCCACTATATCCAGTCAGAGCCTGTAAACGCAAGGGCAATAAACTAAAAATGTTCAGTTATGCTGACAGATCATTCAAGACACTTTTAAAAAATAAAGCTTTTGGTCTGTTGCTTTTGTTGTTTTTTTGTTGCTTTGGAAACATTCCCACAGTAAAGGATGCTAATAAGGATTAGAAGCAAAGAAAAGATGAGAAAATAAAGTTTTAAAGTGCCCCCTTGACTCAGAAATAGACTGAGAGAGAGATTTACAAGTAAGAATTTGGGGAGAGAAAAGAGAACTTTTAGTCCAGAGGAATAATTCATGAGATATTTTTCATTAAATCGGGTGACCAGATCGCATGGCTGTTGCCTTTTCCACATTGCCAGAGTAGAATAAAAAGAAAAAAGGCAAGAATCTGCAACACAGCGCTAGGTGAGAGTAAAACAGCCCTAGCCACCGAAGTTCTTGTGATATCAATGTCACATTCAAAATACCAAGTGTTACAATAGCTTACTGGAAGATGAAATAGAACAGAAGTTGTCAATCCCATGTTTATGCAATCTAGTGCAACCTATGTCTTACATGTTTAAATAGTAAAAATAATAAAATAAAAAAGATAATAAAAACAATCACCATTTTACTTTTTAAAATTTAAATGAAATAAATTAATTTAAATAATAATATAATATATATTATAATATAGAAAATATTACATTTATAAAAGTAAACCATTTATTTTTAAATTTGGTTAAATATTACAATTATATTATACATTTTATAAGCCTATATATATATATATATATATATATATATATATATATATATATATATATATACATATACTGTATATATACATATACTGTATATATATATATATATATATATATATATATATATACTATATATGTGTATATATATATATATATATATATATATATATATATATATATATATATATATATATACATATACTATATATATATATGTATATATATATATATATATATATATGTATGTATATATATTCTTTATACAATATTATATATACAAAATAATAGTATATTATATTACTTTTATACATATTATTTTATATTTAGTACAATAATATACAACTATTAAAATTATAAAATAAAACCTTATCTATCATTTTTCAATATCAAGTGTTGTCTAAATGTTATTTAATTAATAAGAAACAGGTGAAAAGGAGGCCTGTGAGTCACCTGAATAGACTATTACAAGAGGTTCAAAATTATTATTATTATTAGTTATTCAGGGTTGATGTTCTTCTCAGTCTTTATTAAAAGGGAGAATAATTAAGTCAGTATTTAGTGATTTATCTCATTCTGTCAGAACAGATCCTAATAATACTGCAGAATATATCCATACATTACAATAGACACTTACTCAACAATGTTTCAAAATACAGGATACTACAAACCAATCTGTGTAATTGCATAGGTGCTAAAAGATTTTCCTATAAATAATCATGTGTAACGTCAATAAAGCCACTGTATCTGTCAATGCCATCTATCTCTTCCAGATGAATGACAACTGTGTCTCATCCAGCAAGCCCTCAAATTAGAGTACTTTCAAGGATGTGAAGGGGTCTGGCGTGTGATTGATGTCTTTAATTATCTTGTGATGTAAAAGTGGGAAGATTACACTCACATTTCAGCACTTTAAGCGTTGCCTCTGTCACACTGACATTAGTCACCACACCCTTATAACTTCAGGCACTGCATTAAACTCATAATAAACTCTGTATTTGAACCAAACATATTTAGTGATGTATGGATGAAAGGATAGTAAGCATTGCTTAAGTTAGTTAGCTAGAACTGCCACAGCTAAAAAAGTCGCACTGCTGAGAAACAAGATGGCAATTAGTGTCCCGTGGAAGCTGGCGGCATCAACACAAGCATTAAATACTATAGTCTCACCATATATTTACCTATTGTGACAGTTGTAATTATATTATGTTAGCTGCAATGGGACATTTGTTCTGTAGATTTTGACTTCAGAGCCAAACCGTTCATTAGGATCAGATGGATCTGTGAATCTGTGAGTTTCCCATTTGTCATTCCTAAAGGCCTGATTTTCAAACCCTGCGAGAACAAAACTAGGGAAAAGTATTAAATTGGCTCAAATACAGTACAATAGGGAACCGTTTGACCATTCTGCTGGGAAATTTTAGCTTCAAAGCTCTGGGTTTTAACAAATAGCATTAACTAATAAAGCTGAAATGGCATCTTTACAATGTCATATACAGGGGTTATAAAGCCTTGCCATGCAGTCCCAAGCCAATAAATCTATAGGATATGTGACCATAAAGAGCTTGGTGCACAATTCTCAGTGAGATGCTAGAAACCAGCTGAACATGGCTAAAAAAGGAAGCTATTTTAACTTAAGTGTGCTTAATGAAAGCTTAAATGCCTGTTTAAAATGTCTGGCATATTATGACGTAGACCCGCATAAATGATCAGAACAACAATATACAGTGATTTTAGGAATTAAACTAATTATACTGTACTAATCCATACAGTTTTAATAGCACACAAATAAAACATAGCTGACACAGCTGGCTGGTATGTTCATTTGTATGCAAATAAATGAAATCAATATAAAGTTGGGGTTGGTCAATGAAACTAAAACACTGGCCAATATAGTGTTGGAGGTTTCACGTCTACATATGCATGGCCTTGTGGACAATCTTCACTGATTTTACATTCTATCAGGAAGAGCAAGTGTGAAGCTTGAATATGCAGAGCAATACCACAGCTGTACATCAAATATTGCAATCCACAAAACTTGTGTGGATTGCAATATTTTATGTACAGCTGTGCTATTGCTAACATACTAGGAGACATATCAGAGTTCAAAAGAGGACACATTTTTGGTGCACGTCTCACTGACTCATCTGTAACCAGAGCACGTGTGGTGAGATGTGGTTTATTGACAGCTAAGATATCCAGAGTAATGTCAGGATATCTCCACGCAGGACGAACCACATCCAACAGGAGTATCGGTCGACGCAAGAGGAAGCTCTCTGAAAGGGATGTCCAGGTACAGACCTGACTGTATCCAAAAAATATAAAACCACAGCTGCCCAACTCATTGAAGAATTGAGTGCGCACCTCGACTCTCCTGTTTCCACCAAAACTGTTCTTCGGGAGCTCCAAAGTCAATATTCATGGTCGGTCTGCTATAGCCAAACCATTGGTCACTCATGGCAATGTCAAATGTCGGTTTCATTGGTGCCAAAAATGCAAAACTTGGGCTGTGGACATTGTGAAACATGTATTGTTCTCTGATAAGTCCACCTTCACTGTCTTTCCCACATCCTTGGGCATTTTGGTGTGGAGAGGCCCCAAAGAGGCTTAACACCCGGACTGTTGTTGCCCAGAGTGAAGCACACGGGTGGATAAGTAATTGTTTTGGCTGTAATGTCATGACATTCCCTACTGTGCTTGATGGCCGCATCACTGCCAAGGACTACCGAAACATTCTGGAGGACCATGTGCACCTAATGGTTCAAATATTGTACCTTGAAGGCGGTGCTGTGTATCAATATGATAATGCACCAATACATACAGCAAGACTTGAAAATTGAGTTGAACATCCCCCATGGTCTGCACAGTCACCAGATCTAAATATGTTTTAGCCACTTTGGGGTATTTTGGAGGAGCAAGTCAGATAATGTTGTCCTCCATCAGCATCACGTAGTAAGGGTGTCAGGATTTCGATTTTAAATCGAAATTAATTCACAATCTCGAACTTCGAATAAAAAAATGGAATCGTCGATGCTGCCACGCCCCCATGTCACGTCCGGTCGCCGTGCCAAGCGGAAAAAACACGCGTGTTGAAGTGCTGCGAGTCTATAGTCAACTTCCTCTAACTTATCTACAGCCACTCAAAAGATAGCATGGCAACTGCAGATGCAGGAGACCCATCGACAGAAGTTGAACCCCCTCCTCTTTCATTGAAGTCGCAGGTGTGGACGTTTTTTGGATTTCCAGTGAGTTATGTTGACGACGTTCGTGCTTCAAAAAAGCCACAGTTTGCAGACATCCCAAGTCTCGCGCAAGTTCCGGGAGTCTGCCGCATATTGTTAGCGGCTCCCTGATGCACGCAAATTAGTTAAAATCTCCCGGAATCTAGAGTGAGCGAGCAAGCGAGACAGAAAAAACTGCTCCAAACCGTAAATAGTGCGCGCACGGCAGAGAGGGAGAGAGCGAGAGACCTTGCGTGTGTGCCTCATGAAGCGCATGTAAGACAGAGAGCATCCTGATTGGCCGGTTTTGGCTTTAAAAAAAGTAAATGTAAAAATCTAGAATCGAATCGAACCGTGACCTTAGAATCGAAAATTTAATCGAATCGAGGATTTGGAGAATCGTGACACCCCTATCACGTAGTGACCTGGCCACTGTTCTAGAAGAGCAATTGTATCTGTCATTCCCAAGACAAATTGATGATTATTAATTATATATATATATATATATATATATGTATAATTAATAATCATCAATTTTTCTTGGGAATGACAGATACAAGTGATACAATTGCTCTTCTAGAACAGTAAAATACCATGAATAGCTTCTTTCAATTTTTCTAAATTTGCATAAAATATATTAAAACATCCATCATTTATATGTGCAGGCTTTGGGTCTTATGAAATTTCTTCATATGTGCATATTTTAAATCATATGGATTATGTATGCTTTTGTACATAGGGCCAATTTGAAAGTGACTGGCTAAATGTTTATTTATGACCTCCAAAAATCAATGGTTGCATGCAAACATTGGCTTGCTAGACAAGTACAAATTGATCTTCATTTATCAAAAAGTGTTTTTATGTCTAGACATTGGTGTTTAAATTGACAGCTCCTCTTTGCACAGCTGAACCTGAGTGATTTATCAACCTCATGCATCTGTTTGTACTACGAGAGTAGCTTTACATCTGAGGTTTGGTTTCCATGTAACTGTAAAAATGCAGATTCATTTTGTTATTAAGTTTTATGGGATGTATTAAGGTATTTATAAAATAACAATTACAAATGTATTATAACACCTACATTATATGCATATTCACTTTTGATTTGAAAAAAAAAATTATTTGTAAAACTTTATAGTAGCATCTTTCAGTCGCTAAAGGGGGGCCAGGCCCCTCTGGGCCCCCGCAAACTACACCTATGGTTTGCACACAGTGTTGTGATGTGACTAACTAAAAGTGGTGTTGCAAACTGCACAACTTTTTTTTTTTTTTAAGTGTGACAAAAGCTCAACTGTTTTTTTCTGAAACAAGGTATTTTCTTACAGAGCCCCTAAAGCAGGGATGTCCAATCCTGTTCCTGAAGGGCCACTCTCCTGAAGAGTTTAGCTAAACTCTGCAGGACAGTGGCCCTCCAGGACAGACTTTGGACAACCCTTTCCTAAAGGGACATGGTGATGGTTAAAAAATGGGGAGGAGACAGGGAGAGAGAGTTCGAGGAAAAATTTCCCCTGAGAAACTTTGCATTTGCTCACAAAACTTTTGCGAAAAGTTTCTCATAAGAATGCAATATTTCTGCATGAAAACACAAATGTTCTGCGAGAGAATTTCAGAACGCAATACTTTTGTGAGAGAATGCAAAAGCATTAAAACATTTTTTTCCCATCACCATGTCCCATAGGGGCTTTGTACCTTCTAAACAAGAAACAGTGTATCACTTTTTTTGTCATATTGTATTTTGCAAATAGCTTTACAACTGACCGATCAAAGGCATTATCAATAACTTCTTCTTATTAAAAACTTATTGTATCATTGGAAAAATGGGCTTTAATCATTTTGAAAAGAAACAATTCATATGAGTCTCTGCACACAGACATCCTTGTACAGCTTTTCAGTTTTTTATTTAAAATTTTACTGTGGCGAGCAGGACGAGGCCGATGGCCGTGAGAGAGCGGCGCGAGGCTGGTGCCGTGATTACTGATGAGCGACACCTGCGTATGGTCTCGTATCTCTCACGGAGGAGCGGAAACATAAAAGGAGGAGCGACGACGGTGAAGGACCAGAGAGGCCAGGCCTGGATTCATGTTGTGTTGTTTATGTTTTATTATGTGACAGCAGTTGTCCGTGAGGGGCTGCTGTCTTTTACTTTTGTTTTGTATTTGTTTCATTTTGTTATTAAAATTGTTGGCCCGTTCCCACCTCCTTCCCATAACATCTAACCTTGTTACATTTACATACTATATTTATTTTTATATTTACCTACATACTGTGGTTCCTTGACTTTTTGCATAAATGTATATATCCAAACTGAAATGATACTGTATTATTTTCTCTGATTAAAATATAAATGAAATAGTCTGATAGTTATATATTTTCAAATATATTGCCACCTTAAATAGTTTTTAATTTAATCAACTTTTTCAAACAAGTAACTTTTTATTTAAAATAAGAATAGCTTGCTACAGTTTAAAATAGCCTTCCACATACATATAAATATAAAAGACAGTAATTAAGATTGCAATTAAAACACACACACACACACACACACACACACGCAGAAAAAATATAATAATGCAAGGGAATGACAAAAATACCCAAACATTTATATTTTTGAGTGACTTGTGTGCTATTATGGCCTTTAATGTTGACTGATGGGAAACATTTCCAAAACTGTGACACGGCAAAATGATAGAGGCCGCTCTTGTCACTCTCTTTGATTTATGCTTGCCATTTAATGTAGCTAATCTTTCATTTGCATTGGCCCAATGTGCACCAAAACAACCAGTTCTGAATAAAACATGTTCAATATACAAGCTGCAGAAATATGGATGAATATTAAACAGCACCTGCATTTTCATGAGCCACTATGCATCTGAGAAATACAGATTTCTACTCTGAAGAGAAGAGGGTGGTGTCATAACCTTCTGCTCCCCCCCCCCCCCCCCCTCCCCACTCCCCCGCATTGCTCCGACACGTCTTAACAAGCAAATATGGATGCTAAATTGAGTCATTGACTAAAGCAGTCATCGGCTTTGGCCTGAGTCATCAACACTAATATCACATTGTCACATGGATGTGAATAAACTATTGTTATTATGATTCACGAGGAGTGACACTGTCCAGTTGACTTTCATTTCCAGAGAACTTGAGCCTTGAGGGCAGAGTACAGTAGAGTTCACTGGAATACACAAATTGCTATACAGCTAATATTCAGAGAGACTGATGATTATTTATATGCTATAACAAATGCAGATATTTGAGTGACCCAGTTATTTTTTGGCTTATATTTATTAATTTCAGAAACCTTGTTCAATATTAACGGTTTCATTTTTTTTAAAATTCCCCTTCTCTAACAGGAACACAAGCAAAATTTACTGGTGACTCATACAAAATTCGTTAGGGTAAGGGTGTAAAACATTGATCGGACCATATGGATTATTAAGATAAAACACTTTTCTTTGTGCTATAAACCAAATAGCCAGATTTTCAGGAATGAATAAAGCAAGGCACTAGAATTTCCTCAAGCAAGGAACCCAGGAACAGCAGGTTGGTCCAGCTTTAGCTCCTCAGGGGTTGAGATGTTCCAGAATGTTCTCCATTTGAGCTCTAACCCTCAGTTCTGTTGATAAATGTAACGAGGTTGCATGATGTTATGATCAAAAAGTTTTAACACAGTGTTTTACTGTAAAAAATGTTAACCAAGTAATTAGTACCTTAAAAAGCTATTTCTGATTTAATTTTAAAAAATTGTTGTTATAACTCAATGTATTAATATTGATTCAGTGGTGTGAAATAAAAATTATATATATATATATATATATATATTATTATTTTTTTCTTATTTTTTTTTTTTTGAAAATCAGCTAGATGTTACCAGTGCAATGTTCTTTAACTAACAATACAAAATTGTTTCTTATGTAAATGGGGGTGGTGATGGCGCAATGGATAAGACACATGCCTCTGGTGTGAGAGACCCGGGTTCGAATCCACTGTGAGACACCAATGTGTCACTGAGCAAGACACTTAACCCCTAATTGCTCCAGAGGCGTGCGACGTCTGACATATATAGCAATTGTAAGTCGCTTTGGATAAAAGCGTCAGCTAAATGAATAAATGTAAAATGTAAATGTAAAATCTAGATTGTTTTTTTCTTTTTCTTTTTTTTTTAAATAATGCTCAAGATGCACTCACATTTAACAGAAATATTTTATTGATATTTACTCAATTTGTTTTACTCAATGGTATGAAGCCCTTAAATGGGACATAGTAGTGGAAAAAAATATGAGATGGAAGGGAAAAAAATATATTTTAATCCTTCTGTTCACTTACAAAAGATTTCATTCTCCCAAGAAATTTGCTGAAACGCAAACGCAAAGTTTCTCGGAGGAAAGCAAAACTTTTGCTAGAGAAAGCAAAACCATTGAATTTTTTTTCTTCCCATCACCATGTCCCTTTAGGGGCTCCAGTCCATACAGTGGACATTACTCAACAGACATTAAATATAAACCTTTCGTGAAGATGGTTTCAAAACCATAAGCCCATATGAATACACAGGGAACTACACTGATGCATTTTAAACGATATCTTTCCCTTTTCTTTATCGTGAACAGACTTTTATGCAACTGACCTGTGTATGAGCTCCTGGCAGGGGACTCAAGTCTGACCTGGATCATTTCCTGAGTCCATTCTTCCTCTCTCAACCCTACTTTCCTTTCTACATCATACAGTACTTTAACTATAATAAAGGCAAAAAGCAAAAAAGGGCAAAAAAGAGAGACCCTGCTACTAGGAACTTGTTTAGCATCATAATATGGTTTTAGTGCAGGCAGCAGAATAAAAATGAGCATGCATCTGAGAATTCCCGCTGGAAGGGTTTATCACACTTTGAAAATCTTTATGTTGATTTATCTGCAAGTGCTGTGACTGGGAGACAGAAAGTCTGACACCCTGCCTTCAGCCAAAGAACCGGGGAGCGCATGAGGGTGCCTGCTAATGAAGAAATTACCTCTGGGATACACTTAGGTCAGCACTGCACAATCACAGGCAGCTCCAGCAATAATAATCACTCAGTAAAAACAACGGCTCCCCTGCAACGTGCCATTTGCCTTCCCGGCAATTATTTGGATTAATTTATTAGCCACACTGTCGCACAGAAACTCGCCGCTGCTTTAACAACCCTAACAGAGCATCTCCACAAATCACCTAAATAACAAAAGATCCCTTCCACAGATCTGCACTATTACCAGCTTTAATCTTAACCAGTCAGCTGAATTAGCCGAGCAAAGCCACAGCCTGTCAGGTTGGAGCGAGCTTTGTGAATGCTGGTTCAAACACTGAGCTGACTCCTGTGCAAAGTTCAATGAGGAGATGTTGACTGTGCCACACTATGGCTATAGGCAAGTCACCCTGTCTCTCGGGATCTCCTCTTTCTAAAAAGCTTGAATAAACTAGCGCCACAAAGCATAAAAGTACAAACAACACCAGAAAAAAGCAGTAAGTGATGGAAAAATGCTGATATAGACTTTGGGATAGGAGTAAGAGAAACGTCAGACTCTGATGGGGAAGTGGATTTTTTTTTATTTTTTTTACATGAATAGGCAGCTGGAGTTTCTTTTTTACACTTTTGACTGACAAAGTCCATTTCAGTTCTGCTGTTCATTTCTGGAGTTTGGAGATGTTCTGCATGATGGTCTGACATATTGACCTTTTCCATCACAACAGCTGGCCTTCTTCGCTCACAACTCCGAAATCATAAATCATACAGCAAGAGAGAAATGTATCAGCTGAGAGGGGCAGATCTGGATATGTTTGTACCAGTCTTACTGAGATTGAAAAAAAAAAAAAAAAAAATCACACAGAGGATTTAGCAAATAGTGGTTATTTTTGCACTTATTTTGGTTGCATCATTTGTAATGGGTAGATTAAACCTCTTTTACAGTGGCCAAAATAGCAGCAACGTAAAACAATAAGTAGTAACATAAAACTGTTACAACTCTTAAAGGGATAGTTCATCCAAAAAATTAAATTCTGTCACTATTTACACTGCATTCACAAAGGGCTTCAGTGTCAATGCTAGACAGAGGGTGTGTCTGAAGCTTGGTGCTGACGTGACTGTCATAGTGACTACAGCCAATCACATTACTTTTCCGGTATTGAATGAACGCAATTTGCTAGTGTCTGCAATAGAGTATTTGCATAGGCGATCAGTTTGTCAACGCATGATGTCTCCCATTTAAAGCAAATGAGATGAGTTTGTCCCATGTGAATGCAACGTTACTTTCCCTCATGTCATTCCAAACATGTATGGCTTTCTTCTGCAGAACACAGAAAATATTTTGAGGAATGTTTTTGGCCATAAACTAGAAGTCCAGTGTTGTTTTGAACCCCACTGACTTGACAAAAGGACAAAAACAATTGAAGCACCCTTCAAAATACCTTATTTCGCCTCATAAAATGTCAACGGTAATATATGAAAATTCCATTGCATATATCTACACAGAAAATATGATAAATAATAAATGGATATAATAAATGTTATATTTAAATATGTAAATTATAAACATTCAGGATCTGTATCTAAAATGAATCAGGAAAATAAAAATATTAAAACAGGATATTAAAATACAAAAAATATATATTTTTAAATTGATTGTATATATTAATAACAACTCTACTAACAGCCACTAACAACTTCAAATAATGATCAACATTGTCATATATGTCTAAAGGACATCTTTAAGCAAAAAAAAAAAAAAAACATTGATGCAAGTCGTTTCAAGTCTACGGTCTCAAATATTTAGTAAGGCTTATCACTACTTATTACAACACTTTAATGTCTAAACTCAATTTTTCAATATATATTTTTAAAAAGAATCAGTAATATGAGTAGTTGCAGCTTGGCTGTCTTTACTGCAATATAGCAGCTCCAACCAGCACTCCTTTAGCAATCATGCCAAAGAGCCCAATCCCTTCAACATTCCCTTCTGTATAATATCAGCTCATTTGGTTTCTCTTTCATTGCCTTCATCTGGCGAATCTCTTGAGCCAGCTGAGGGAGCACACCAGCAGCCCTTTCACTTCCCTTTAGAACTTCAAACTTAGAGAATGCAGGCACCTGAAATGTGAGTCTGCGTTTGCAGTGGAAAGGGAGAATGAAGCGCAGGGAGGGGTAGGCGGCATGTTATCCCATGAGAGCTTACACAGTATCTTTTATTCAGTGAAAGTGAGTGAACTCGGCTCACTCCATTCATCAGAAAGCAACACAGAGGAAAGACTCAATTCAGGAGGGATTTCTCCCTATAGGTCCATAACCCCACAACAAAAACGCTCCATTGTGGAGCCACACTGGCGGACCGACCCTAATGTAAGGGGGGTTAAAGTAGTGATTAGTTGATGTTGTGGCTCTGAGGGCCTAATGAGCTGTTGGACTCTAAATAGATCGCACACTTGAAGCAAATCAATATCTCTTCCACCAGACCAGCCGAGGAAGGGATTTCCTCAGGGAAGCTGAGGTGGGTGTTTACCACATACATTTCAAAATCATTGCTATCAGCTCGGTTACATGGATCACAAAAGCGCCATCCACGATTGCCACACGTGGAGATCAATACAATAGAATAACATTAAAATCAGCAGGAATTTCTGCTCATTGAAATGGCAGAGAGCCAGCCAGCTTGTCTCCACTAAGGCTATTCTCATTTGTTTGTCTTTCCCAAAGCTGCTTGGACAGGAAATTGAATAGGGGAGAGGGGGGAAACAAAGTAGAATGGATGTTCTTGTTGGCGGCAGTGACCCTTTTGCTTCCCCTCAGTCCTCCAGCCCAGTTTCTACCGCATTGTAACACGTTCATGCGGCTGTCACTGGCAAGCGCTTTTATTTTCTCTCAATTTTTATTTTCGTGATAATCTGCTAAGTCTCTGTGCCTCACTCGCTCAAAACATTTATTAGAGCATTAAAACCGCCTTGTTGATAGAAAATCTGCTCTCTTGTCTTTTGGGGTTATATGATGGATGAAAAGTGATTTCTATGTCTGAAATTCGGCTCAGAGGAACGGTTTATTTCAGAGACAAAATTTGTTTCATGGTCCATTGGTGATCTAAGCATGTTTCATTTTAAGCTTAGTTTTTGGTATTGTTTTTGTTTTTTAGTTGTTTGTGCCATTTGTCACTGGCTGAGCAAGGAAGTAGACAGAGACCTAAAGCAGACCTCCTTTTGAGACGTCTTTTCGACCTTTTCCTTGAACGCAGGACAGAAATATTCCCTTAAACCTTCAGAAACTGCATTTAACCCTCTGACGCGCACGATAACACCGGTGTGATCAGTCTTGGCTGATCCATGATGTGATTAGAACAGTCAGTGCATCATGTGATCAGCTGCTAAATTTAAATATGCTTTTGCACTTTGGCTGGCGCTGAGCCAGAGACGGACGCGTTCAGCGCTGTCATATATCACAACTATTCAGTGTTTTCAACCATATATGGTTTATTTTAGGTTTCAGACATCTAAATACACATAATTACTAGAAAAATAATATATTTGTAGTTTGTAAAATGCAGACGGATGTCTATGGAAGCAGCAATAATAATCATTTGTATTATAGTTTGACAAAGTGTTTTATTTCTATCAGATATATATAGTTTACTCTATTCGTCTCCCTGTTCACCTGTCACTTACTTTAATGTATTTCGGGAGAAGTGGGTGAATTTACGTGATGTAAATCTGACAGATCTGATTCTCTGACTTGCAGCACAAACTAACGTAAACATAAACTAACGCCACCAGAATTCACAGAAATAAATTATTGATACTGTCAAATTAGATAAATAAATGTGAGGATATTCACCATCAATCAAATCAAAACCTTTATTACAGATTCAATGTCCAAATCTTACCCACAACAATAGATAAATACATATCCATAAACGCACATACATACATACCTACAGTACACATAAAAAAATAAATTATAATAATAAAATCATTGTTCTACAAGAAGACAATGATACCAGTGTTTCCACATGCGGGATTGGTAGCGTGTAATACTTTGCAGTATGTTAGTTAAGCCCATTATTATTTCATTTTGTGACCCATTAAGCCAGCACATGAATTTAAACATTAGGTTTCTTAAAACAGCATGGTCCTCACTCTTGCAACCACAAACATCTCACTTGCATTACACCATCTTGGTCTTGTGAGTAACATTCTCATTGCGTCATTATATGCCACTTACAATTTTAAAAGACTTGCCTTTCTATAATTTAACGACAAGTGTGCAGTATAGAGTGGTGTGCAATATGCTTTAAACAGAGATATCTTTACACCAACCGTACATGCCTTAAATTTGCGTAAGAGAATATTGGCTTATGCATACATCATGCGACATTGCCTGTAAATATCTTCATCATCTGTCACTTTATCAGTAATAAAATAACCAAGGTATTTCACCTTATTACAGACACTAAGCTCACTGTCAGCCAAATTAAAATAAGGGGAGTTCAAACATTTATCATCTTTAGTTCTACAGATCATGACGACACTCTTATTGGCGTTATATTTGATATCATGTTTCACACCATATACCGAACAGATTGTAAGAAGCTGCTGTAATTCAGCACTACTTGGGCTAAACATCACAAGGTCATCTGCATACATAATATAGTTCACTATTGAATTACCAATCATGCACCCAGTATTACAGGCTCTCAACTGCCTGGACAGATCATCCACATACATATTAAAAAGAGCAGGTGACAAAATACCCCCTTGTCTGACTCCATTGCCAACCCCAAATAAAGCTGAGACACTATTGCCCCATTTCACTTGCATAGTCTGGTGGGCATACCAGTAAGCCAAAATTCTCACAATATACTTGGGCACCCCTCTTTGTCTTAATTTATTAAACGATTTACCATGATTTATATGGTCAAATGCTTTACAGTAGAGGCATCAATAAAACACATAAGAACTGATGAGTTTTTATCTCTATATTTGTTCACAATTTCCTTTAGAGCATATATACACAAGTCAGTGCCATGTTTAGCTTTAAACCCAAACTGGTTATCTGTGGTGTTAAAAAATTCATTTAATCTGTCCAGCAGAATTATTTCTAGCACCTTTGATAATATGCTCGCTAAAGCTATAGGCCTGTAGTTATCTAAACTACCTACCTTCCCCGCTTTGTCTTTAATGACTAGAACTAATAGAACAGCCAACATTAAGTCAGGCAATACACCATGTATCATAAAAACAGTAAAAGAAAATGGCGATCAAAGGAGCTATTCTTATACTGGCATTTTTAAGATGTTCAGCAGAAATACAATCCAATCCACTTTGTTATCAGAAAGCTTATGTACGGCCATATTTACTGTAATTGATTCATCAAATACAATGAAATAAACCAATTAATTCCTTGAATTCAATATAGAATAAAACGCTTACGTTTTAGATGCTGTCAATATGTTATCAATGCAAACATATGAAACATGTATGTGTAGAACCAGAATTTACATATGAGATCATGTAGAAAAATCTGCTAAATGCATTCACGTAAAATCTCCATATTCACTGCCTCCCCCATCACAAACAATGAATGCGTCTTCACCTATCACCTTTCATCAGACCACTTTGTTCTGATGTGTGCTTGGACTTTTTGTCTTCTGCATAATGTTTTAATCATTCATCCTTGTATAATAGCTGACTTGCCTAGTTAATGCAAACAATGAGTCTATGTCAGAGAATGATCCAGCAAAACGTGTCACCACATAACAGGACAGGCCAATCCATCAATTTCTTTCCCAGCATGCATTTGTACATCTCTTTAAAATGCATAAGGTAGCTTCGGTGGAACTCGGTAGAATATTTATAGAAATCATATGATGTCATGCTCAGGCAAAGTAGAAAAATCAGCTGTTTGTCTCGACTAACTGAATCTATTTGTGATGGTATGTACCTGAGAAGGACAGTGAAGTGAACTGGACAAGAACTACTAGAGGTGGAGGCTGTAGATCTGTAATTACCTCCATGAAAAAGACTTTCTCTGAAGAAAAACTTCATTCCTCTGACTTCCTCCCATGAATCATTTCAGCCCAATGTCAATGTCAGTTTGTTGGAGGCTTTGAAACACCGAACATGACTTTTCTTACACAGAGCTCAAAGGAAACCCTGGTTGCAGGACTGGCCTTCTGGAATACAAATTTCAGATGACTGTTTGCAGAGAACTGGAAATGTCCACAGTTCTTTCAGCTCTCCTGAGAATCTTGTTATGAGTCACAAATCATATCGTACAGAAAATACTGACAAAATACTGTTTCTTGGACTGAAAATAAAACTGAAAAGCCAAACATGGTACAAACACAAAGGTATTTAGCCGTAAATGTCATGTGAATAATCACTCTGAAGTCCAAAAATGATGTCACGTCAATGCTGACTGGCTGATGGGACCACAAGAATACGCAAAAAAAATTATAGTGACTATTCTGAGATGGCAGCAGACAGGAAAAAAAAAAATGTTGTACTTTTAAAAATATATCTAAAATATAATGAATATTAACAACATCCATTTGGAAATAAAATGGATACATTTTACATCCATTTGGAAATAAAATATTATGTTAAATTATATGTATATATTTAGCTAGAATAAATGGCTACATTTGAATGGTCGTCAGTGGAGAATGATGGTTTTCAGAACCAGATGTTGTATTTCCAACATCTACCAGCTAACTGGGCTATGCTAATTAGCCAAACCTTGATCCCTTAATTCTTCCTAAGTGCGTTAGGAGGGCATTACTCAATTTTTAACCGTACACTCAATGAAATCGTATTTAAAAAGTGCTCAAGCTTAACTCACAGCTTCTGCTGTCATTCTTTGTTACAAAATAAAGCCATCTAGTGAGTCTCACTAGCGGCTTAAGTGTATAATTTTGCAATTCCAGTAGATACTTCAGGTATTTCTTGTCCTCTTACACAGCGTAATTACTACAATAAAAGAGTCATGGACAGTTTGGCATATCTACTGAAATGTGCTATTTTTAATTGTTGAAAAATTTGGCTTTTAGAATCATGTTAGTCATTACTGAGCATCATCTGCCAATAGATTTGAACATACAGTAAGTCATCTTTATCGAACTGAAAAGAAAAGGTTGCTACTGTTGTCTTGAGACATAAAATGTAAGAAAACAATAAAACGAGGGGAAATAATAGTTTTCGTCAGTGTACTGAATTTGACATTGTGAAGTTAAATTCTGTGTTCACACATCCATTATATTTGTCCTGCACCTTTCCTGTTTTCATGCTGCTGAAAAGACAATAATTACTGCAAACAGGATCCCTAAATCCATACTGTGTTGCTGGAATTGTTTTCCTACTTTGCACAACACTGTATAATCATCAGAAGGTAATTTCAAAGTCAATGACAGAAAACCAGTGATGAGCAGGACCCATTACAACACTATGAAATATAGATGTACAAAATCAATAAAATTTTCCATGTTAATGATTCAAGTTTGATGCATGTTAAAATCATGTTTCAGGTGATTCATCATATGGCGAGCATGTGGGCAGAAATGTACGCATGAATCTGATTCACCAAGACTAAGGAATATGACACAAATAGAAGTAAGAACGAGTCATTCAAATAAAAAACAAAGGTGTTATGTGTGGCAACCAGTGATGGGAATAATGGCGTTACATTTGATTACTCGTCTTTTTCAGTAACGAGTAATCAAACGAATTACTGTTTCGAATTACTGAATTAAGGTTCTGTTTAGATTATAAAAATAGAACCTAAAAATAACAGGGAACATTCTTTTTCGGTTATAAAATAAAACCCGAAAATAACCTGCAGGGAACGTTCCCAGAAAACATTGTTTGACCGGTTGTGAACACGTGCGGCAAACACGCATAGAATGTGGCTTAAATAACCTTTGACGATGACGCTCTCTGTAGGTTATAACAATAAAACCCCAAAATATTATATTTTATTATTATTATTTGTTTTTGGTACATTGTTCAGTATTATATTGAGAGCACTTCTTGTTAAACTGTTTACTTTTGTGAGGAAGAAAATACTTCAAGTAAGCTACAGTACTGTATGTCTACCAGTTGTGAAGTTGTGTGACAATTTTACTATTTTAAATTGCACTACAACGAGTGTATGTATATTTTTTATTATTATTTATTCATTCTGGTACATTTCTTAAAAAGCATAATTTAGTTTTTGACTTATTTGTTGGCCAGTTGTGGTCTGTGCAATATTAAACATTATGGTTCTAAACCATCTATTGTGTTTTTGTAAGGAAGCAGCAGACTCAAGAGGATCCATTTGCAGCTTGTATTAGAGTAGTCAAACAGGCAGGAATCAACACCAGCAAACAAGGCAATGTAGAAAAGATAACAAGCAATGGTCGGGGCAGGCGGCGAGAACCAAGGTCCAGTAAACAATCCAAGTCAGGGTAGGCAGAGAACGATCAGAAACGGGGTACACAGTCCAAGGTCAAGGTCAAGGTCAAGGTAATAAACAATCCACAGGAATAAACGCTCGGTAGTGATAGCCAGGGCAAATCAAGACTTCGCACTGGTGATGTGCATGGAAGTGGTTATGTGTGTGTGTGTGTGTGTGTGTGTGTGTGTGTGTGTGTGTGTGTGTGTGTGTGTGTGTGTGTGTGTGTGTGTGTGTGTGTGTGTGTGTGTGTGTGTGTGTGTGTGTGTGTGTGTGTGTGTGAGAGAATGAGATGCAGGTGTGTGTGAATGAGATGCAGTTGTGTGCGCAATCAGTCCCAGGTAAGAGGCATGATGGGAATTGGAGTTCGGTAAAGTTTAATATTCCGGAGACGGCTCCCTCCGGTGGTGCAGAGGAGGCGGTACGGGAGCCTTTTCTGCAACAGTTTTATTGTTCTGCTATAGTAATGATAATATTTAAATATATATATATATATATATTGAATTTAATAGGTGTCTCTCACATTGTCCCACAGCAACATTAAAATAATGTAGATTAGTGTACAATGTTTTATAATAATAATTTATTCTATTTAGTGTCCATTTCATTCATTTAACATTTAATATTGGGGTCATCCAAGTTATTTGACATATTTGAAATTTAACAACAACAAAAAAATTACGCAATAGTTACTTTCCCTGGTAATTAGTTACTTTTATAATGATGTAACTCAGTTACTAACTCAGTTACTATTTGTGAGAAGTAACTGGTAACTATAACTACCGGTAATTACTTTTTTTTTTAAGTAACATGCCCAACACTGGTGGCAACAGAAGTATAAAATGCAAAAGCTCAACTATTCAAAGTGAAAATCAAACATGTTTTCTGTCAAGATTATTTGATCTGAATCTTAGGGGGTTTTCTATTATCACTAAAGGTACAAATGTAATGTATGTGTGTGTTGCTTAAGCCTATTGAGAAGTGTTTTGCTGCAGTAGATCAAGCTCAGAAAACAGTAATTTTAGCTCTTATTTAGCTCTGGCCTTACATTCCATATATTCATTTCACAGCATGAATTCCATCCAACTGAGGAGTCACTGCCTCATTGGATTTTACAACTTCATAAAAATTACACAGCTATTTCTTTTATAAAATTTACTAACCCCCGTAACTCTAAATGGCACTTTGTTCGCTCAACTGCGCTGGGTTGCCTGCTGATCCTGGAGCCAAATGATCTTCAATCCTTTAATTTCTCAGTTGGGTATATGGGCAAAGTTAGAATGAAAGAAGGATGGTGGAATATAGTCGAGAGACAGGAGAGACGTCATGCCAGTCAGAAATGCCTCCAAACTTCTCTATTACATACTGGAAGGGGTCGCTACAAATCAATAGCACACAAAAGAAAGGCAAATTATAAATGATATGATCACATAACAGAGGACTCCTTTTATTGATTACGTACTTCAAGTAAACACTGTAACTGTACTTTAGCTGCACCAATGCCATAGAAAATGAAATATTTCACCTGAAAGTGAAAATTCTTTCATTATTTACTGACCCTCGTTTCATATAAACCCTTATAATTTTATTTCTTCTGTGGAACAAAAAATAAACATAAAAGTAATTGTACAGGCCCTTTTCCATGCAATTATATAATTATAAACTTAAAATTGTGGTCTTAATTCTTACACAAAGCTATTGTATTGGTTCGAAATAGAAGTGCACAAGTCATATGGACCACTTTTATGCTCCTTTTGAATTTTTGACTTTTATAAAGAAATTCCTTGTGGGGACTAATTCCGTGGAAAAGTACGACAAAAACTATTTTCCTTTTGTGTGAGTCCGGAACAGAATGAGGGAGAGTAAATGATGAAAGAATTTAAATTTTTTGGTTGAAATATTCCCTTTAAGCCGTCCCCAGGTTCCCAGCTCAGTCAAAGGTATCCCGTGTCAAACCAGAAAGCTTTAAAGTCATCATGATGAATATGAAATGCCCCCCAAAAAAACTTTCCTCGCAAATAAAACCACCTTTCACCAGAAACATAATTTCATTGCAGGAACCAGATTTCACTGCAGGCAATCATTATCTAACAAAACATCATCACCTTAAAAATACACATATACATAAGCCTTAGTTACCTTGGATACCATGTCATTTAAGGGCAGTCAGAAGAAATTACAGAAGATTGACAAAATAAAGAAAAGCAAGCATACTGACCACCACTATGAGAATGGCAGAAATTCAGGTAGGCTTAATGTTAAGACGTCTGGCTCAGGAAGCAATTTGTGTCCTTGACTTTGGCTGACTCCCACTGTATGAATTCCTTTGGCCATTCGCCTCAGAAAAGACCGTGTACTTGATCCTTAGGCACATAAAAACATGAGCCAAATTTATACGCTGCAGTCCACATATGCTGTGCTTGGAAATTGCATTGCTTTACAACAATATATAATGTATATAAAATGATTTGGTCACAAATTATATTAGAATAAAATAATCCGTTCTTTATATGAAAGGAGTGGCTATGCAGAAACATCTATAAACATATTCAAAGACTCGTTAAGAATGTCATAAAAACAAAATGGATCACAGGGAGGAAAGGAGCTGATGTTATTAATGCACCTACGCTTCCCCGGTGGTGTTTTAAATGTTCTTAAACGCTGAGATTCTGGGAGAAAAGCCAGCGCAGCAAGTCTGATTCTATGACAATGGATTTACACAGGAAAACCTGTGCAGACAAGGGTATCCTGAACTGTAAGCCCTCAAAGGGACAATGATACATCTAGTGGGTACTATGACCTGGCCATGGACAATTACTTTGGATCCCTGGAGATGTTTTCCATCTGTGTGTCTGCAATTTACAGCTAAAGATCTGTATCGCACTGAAAAGAGTATTGTGAGTAGAATGTGTCACTATCATGACTTTGTGATGCATTACATTTATTATTTCATGAAATGTATTAGTCCAGGTTGATTTTAATTTACAATATTATATTATTCAGTGTTACATCATGTTTAAAATGTAACTAGTAGTACATGTAGAAATGGTCATTAACCTGGAATAATAAATGCTGCAAAAACGATTGTACATCGATAGTTATACCCCTTTAGTTAATGAATTGAAACTTACTATAAAGTCAGTATGAATACATTGGAGAACTGGTTCATATAGACGGCAGATCTTCATGTTTATGTTGGAGTCTAAGAGACCACATGACTACATACTCAACATTGACGTATCAGGTTGATACTTCATAGCATTTTCTTCATAGCATTTTCTTATTTCTAACAAAAATGCATTATTTGAAACATCCTCCATAGAAAATTTCACAGCATGTATATATATATATATATATATATTTCGTGTCTCAGAGACTCCAGAGATTTCTTCAATGCATCAGTCACATTTTCCAAAAGATAAATATGAATGTATAAAATTAAATGTTATGGTTATAAGGATATAACTTCAATTATATATATATATATATATATATATATATATATATATATATATATATATATATATATATATATAACACTGACTTTGATTAGGTTAGAGGTTAGTTAAATAAATAAAATGAAACAATTGAATGCAATATTTTTTGTCTATTATTATTTATCTATTATTTTTATTACTCTGTGGGACACAAAGTATAAAAACCATAAAGTCAATATGAACTTAACAATGTTAATGATTAAGTAAAAATTGCAACACTGTATTTCTTTGATGAAATGCACCACAGCCATAAACCTTCCTTTTATCAAAATAAAAAAAGGATTTTATTTGTTCTCTCCCTCTAAATTTTGGCACATTATAATGTGGGGGAGAAAAATTACATTAAATTCCTCCAGTTACATAACATTAAAAAATCATCTGTGTGGGTTACAGAAGTGAATTTGCTGAAAAAAATAATAATAATAATATTCGGAAGTCTACTACACAGGCTTTAGTGACCGGGCACTTGAGAACACATCTAGCGAAGAGTCCAATCCAATAAAAGAGCTAAGTATTACGGTCCCTATCCTCCCCACCCAGCCCTGCAGAGCATCCACGCCAGGAGGAGAAATCAAATAAAGGAATTTGAGTCGGACCGAGTGGACTTTAAAGCTGCCAAACAATCATTTGTAGTCGCCTTGGCAGACAGCAGGCCAATATACTGAGCTCATATGCTGTCTGTCTCTCTCCAACCCATGGCTGTGTTCTGCTATTGAGATGCATGGCTGCCTGACTTAATAGCCCACATAAGAACTGATGCGTCCATGCCTGCTGGACGTTTACTGAGATGCAGGTCTGACAGAGCGGGCCTGTTCATCATTCTGACACTTCATAAACACAATGTTGCCTTTAATTGACAAACGAATGGATTCTGGGTGTGTCAGCTCGTCCGACCGCTCCGACAGAGGGGGGTGAGACGTGCGAGTCTGAGTGTATATGAATGTGTGGAATCGTGTGGGTGTTCGTGCATGTTACCAAAACAATTTAGGACAAACAGCCAAAGCCATCATTCATTTAAAGGTAATTTATGGATATTTCCCTTCAGATAATTAACTACCCTCATTCTTTCATAGTGAGTACTGCCCATCACAGGAGCCATCATGAACCTACCACTGCATTATGACTTTAGGATGACGGGAACTGGAAGAAAGGTTAAGAAAACACAACAGAGACATCTCAAACTATGTCTAATGTTTATGAAAGTCTCTTAAAAAGTTATTAAAATAGCTGTTTTCTATTTTAATATATATATTTCAAAATGTGTTCCTGTGATGTCAAAGCTGAATTTTCAGCATCATTACTCCAGTCTTCAGTGTCACCTAATCTGTCAAAAATCATTCTATGCTTATTTGGTCATTAAGAAACATCTCTTCTCATTATTAATGCTGAAAACAGTTGTGCTGTTATATTATATTTTTTGTGGAAAGCCGATGCATTTTTGTTTAGTATTCTTGATAAATAGAATGTTCAAAAGAACACATTTTATTTTAAACATCATTTTTGTATTCTTAATCTTTATTGTCACATTTGATCAATTTAATGAATCTTTGCTGAATTAAATTAATTTATTCAAACGGAATAAATATGCTTGAACGGAAACATATTTAATATTTGTACTTTTAATTCATTTTTATTCTATTATTTTATATTAAAGTATTTTAAATGTTCAAAAATATATATAAAATATTTTAAAACTCCAAAATATACACTTTCCATTTTACATTAATAAAACAAATCATTAAAATCTTTTCATATATATTGTTCTTTTTTTAAGACTTTGGGATGACTGTACACACCTAGGAAATGTACTTACTGGCAGAAATATAAAAGAAAAGAAAAGAATACACCTGTGCAAATGAATAGAAAAGGTTGAAACAAGTGAAGTCCTTTTTCTTCAGCTCATTTCAAGATGCTTCCCAAAGTGATTTTTGTCTCATTCATTCTGTTTTTGAGTGAAAGGAGAGAGGCAGCGAGAATAGAAGACAGCGTGAATGGCGTGAGTCATGAGGCATTTGTTCTTGGTTTCCCTTTTGCTCAGCTCCTATCTGACTGCATGGAGCTGAGCCATCGTGACAAAGGCCAGATGAATGTGGAGACTGAGAGAGGAAGCTGGGGCACAGTGGATGAAACAGGCTTGTATTGCTGGGCCTGAATGAGCCTGCATGTGGACGTTGCTCTACAGGATCTGTTTCCTTGGAAACCTGTGTGTCACAATCATAGACTGGAGTGAGGGCTGAAGAGCACCACAATGCTCTCGTCTTTATGCCCAAGAGGATCGCAAGATTAAGCCACGTATGACATTATCGTCATGCTATATCAGGCACTAAGGCCCCAGAGCTACAAATGCGCAACAGCATGAATTAACAGAATGTAGTAAATACCCCTGTTAACGAGAATCTCCACTGAATATATTCATTGATCAGCATTAGCATTATAGGTGAAGAGACACCTACTCTTGTCAATAGCTATCAGGGTTGGATTATCTCTGCACTATCCATATAATATGTGTACAACACATTTAAAGACACTGCTTGGCACTTTTCTGCAAATAGTGTACAAAAAAGGGGCCTGAAATTCTTTAAAAAAAAACTATTTTAACAAATGGTCAGTGAAAGGATGTTCTTAAACTGTTCAATGTTGATCAAATTTAAGATGTAACACTAAATATGATATGAGCTGTTTAATTTATTCATTCTTTTTCTATACTTTTTTTATTTACTAGCAATTAAAAATCATTAAATACAAATAGAGACAGACAGAAAGAGAGAGATTCTATATCATCTGCAATATCTGCTAGTTCTCAGAAGCAAAAACAGGGTATTTGTGTCTCCAATTATTTTTTCCCCTCCCGCTTCATGGAAAGTGCCATACACTGTACTGAAACCCTTCACTTTAATTCACCTTTAGAGGCTGATCTGCATATATTCTGAAGGCCCTTAGAGTGTAGCTCATGGCTTTGCTCTCGACAAATGTGCCGGAGGCTCTGGTTCGGTGCGTAGCTAATGGTCAGTGAGCCTCACTGCTTTCTTTAACATCCCTAAATGAGATCAAATGTTTTGTTTCTCTGAAAGGCATAATCCAAGACTGCTCCAGTGACTCCAACTAATTAAGCCTCTGTTTAAAAAGGGAATTAAACACAGGAGAAATATGCAAATGAGGGTGGGGGGAGAAATGACAAATCAACCCACAGGGACTCCAGATGTCAGGCGTTCCTTGAAATACGATGATCAATATTCAGACGCGTATCCAAAAATCCTTGCAAACCAAATCCAGTGGGTGAAGTGCTTTGTAGCCATCGCTTTGGGAATTACTTAATAGCTGTCATAAGTCTGCAGGATCTCATGTGGGAGACCACACAGCCATCACACATGCACATCTATCAACCAAAAGAAAGGCAGATAATTGAGCTAAGCCACAGAGCAGCATGACCCACGACAGATGAGGAGAGAAAGAAGATACCTACAGACCTCCTCATTGACTGAATTTATATTGTACTGTTTAGTTCATAAAGCAGCTCCTTTGGGAAGAAAAAAACGCCTGCGCAAGTCGTTTCTGAGGCCACTTTATCCTTATTGGCAATCAATGTAAATGTGTCATCCACGATAAATGCTTTTGTTATCTCCCCACTGGTTGATAGCGATCCAAAACTCTATTTAATATCTAATGATCGTTCAAGTATGTATACTGGGAGAGACCACCAACCATAATGATATGCAAGTCACAAATAAGCCTAGGGCCAGATGGGTTGTGCAGGACTTCACTCCTCAGAGAGACCAAACACTGAGCATGACTGAGAATTTATTTTTAATTTTTCAGGGACTGCAACTATGGTCCTACTACTAAACCACAAGTTAGGCAACATATCATGTTTTAGGATGGATATTTCTCTCAGATTGTTTTGGATTTAGATCATAGCATGCAACATGACATTACCATCATGTTCTAAACAGGAAGGAAAGCTGTGCTATTTGTATACCTCATTCTCATTGTTGTTCTGGTCTTTACTACAGGTGAAGGTTAACATTTTTAGCTGGGAGAGTTTTTAGAGGACATTTAGGTCTAGTGAAAGCAACTTTGTGTTCTTGGTTCACTTCCTTGTCTAATTTTGCTCTAGGCAGTGAGTGATCCAATTGAACAAGCCATAATGGAAAACAAACAAGCTACATTTCTGAAAATTCTTTTAAAAAAACAACATCTTGTCAAAGCTCATCTGTCAACTGTGACTCAGATATGAAATCCCATCATTTCTGCATCCTAAAAGTCCTTCAGGCACTTAATTCCACTTTAAGTGCACAATATGTTCAAAATCCCAAGATGTCACAGTATCACACTCCAAGATGTCACAATTGTGTTATTTCCATCTGTCCAATTGTCAACTAATCAACATTATTCCCTTTTTATTTTACATTTTTCAAAATATTTCAAGATTTTAGTATTTTATAAACGTCGCCCAGTATTATTAATTTTAACCCAACCATATACAGGGTATATATGAAATGAAATTTAAATATTTCATAATTTTTCTATCTGAATAATTTGTTATTATTTAGACAATATCATGAGCAAGACTGATGTCCCTCTTTTACATCTCAAAACTATTCTGACAAATAAACGATTCTGACAAATAATTATATTCTTCAATAAGTGTTTAAGTTTGACTTGGAGATGTTCCAGGATTGTTGCCATTACAGCATATTTTTGTCAATTATTTGATAAGAAATGAGAGAGAGGCTGTTCTAATACAAGTGTGGCATCCCACACTCATAAACTTTAATTTGATATTGACTGTAGGAGTGAATTTTTGTGAGAAATGTGAACTTCAGTTGGATAAAGGATGCATTTTAAGTAAAAAAAAAAAAAGACATTTCTCGTTGGCTCACTGAAATATGTATTTCACATATGCTAAACTCCTGTGTTGTGTCTCCTGCATCCATCCATCCATTGGCTAAAGCTTAGGGCAGGTAAATGTAACCATACATCTTGCATCACTATTGTGTCCTTGAGCGAAGCACTTAACCACAGGTTGCACAATGTTTTTCTGTTGTTGTTGTTGTTGTTGTTGTTGTTGTTGTTTTTACATATCAAAGCATCTACTGAAAGACTACTTACTTACTTACTTACTTACTTACTAAGAGCTTTTTTCTCATTACTTGGCACAGAGCCACTTGTAAGACACCAGAATACAGTGTTAGAACCTGGCTGCTGTTCTAAAGAACACAGCTAAATGTCTAATAAATGTTTTTAACAATAATAAAGTTGTTTACCTCAACTATTTTTCCTTTGATTTGACTTAGTGAGTTGTATGTACTATAACTGTGCTAAAGTGTCTGGGCTATTTTGTCTAGACACAGAAAAATAATGTATAAAGACTCCTCAACAAAAGTAATGAGAATATTCAAGGTGCTTTCGCAAATATAGTTAAAATCTTTTAGACATTCAAGCAGTGGATCAAGCAATTTTTAGCTTTTATTAACCTGAGTGAACAGTCCCGCTGGGAATATAATAATAATGTGGAAGATGTTGTGCTGCATTAATCTATGGGTTGTGACCTTAGAGTGAATGATGCTTTGCACACTTATATCATCTAAATATTTTGTATTAGCGTAAGCAGTAGAACATGAATATCTCCTGAACATGAGACTACAGTGTGTACAGAAGATGATTTTTCCTCCCTCATCAACATGCATCCAAGCATTTCACACAGACACACAGAGAATCTAATAACCACTGGACTTGACATCATTCACTACAGGGGTGCTAAGAATGAGACACGAACACTCTCTCCTCTTTCTGACTGGGTGACAGACAAGGCGGCGGTGGGTGAAGGCTAATTGATGAAGATCTGCAGCTATTCTAGTGCAAATATAAATAATTAGAGCCCAAAGGTAGCAGGGTTGATGGAAGAAGCCTGCTTATGTCAAACTAATTCCACAGCGCTGGGTGATTTGACCCTGGTCAAGCAGAGGCTTGTTTTCTACTGCAGTTCTGGGAGTGTATGAAAGCAATATCCTCCTAAGGACATCTCCTAGGACAGGGATGAATAGTTTTTGTATCTCTTGGCTCACCTCTCCATCCTGTCTCTGTCCCTGAGCCTGAGACAGTGACTATGGGGAATGCAGGTGCATCTGCTGAGGAGACACAAAATCTCATTTCGTCATGAATTCATCCTACCAGAGCTCCATCTGGGGATATCTCTAGCTTTTTATCCACCTTTTCAACCGTAGGTGTACCAGGACCAGGTGCATTTGCCAACTCGTATATGTTGCCATGGCAACAATACGCCAAACAGTGTTGCCTAGTTGTCAAACTCTAGAGAACAATTTCAATAATTAATTAGCACACATCTCTTTAATACTAATCTAATTGCATCTGTTTTAGACTCTTTGGCAATTGCAATTGCAATCCATTTCAAATTGATACTAAATGTGCACAATGAAGTGGCGGTAATGTGTGAAATCAATGATAGACAATCAGTAGACAACTGTCTATAAGACCAGTGTTTCCCCAACTGTGAACAAAGAAAGGTTATTTGAAAAAATTATATTATATTATATTATATTATATTATATTATATTATATTACATTATATTATTAAAAAAAATTAAACCTATGAAACAGAAATATAAAATAAATGGGATGAATATAAAAGAATATATAAATTATATATAGTGTTTATATTAAAACATTATAATATAAATGTAATTTATAAATAAACTACTGTGTGTGTGTGTGTGTGTGTGTGTGTGTGTGTGTGTGTGTGTGTGTGTGTGTGTGCGTGCGTGCGTGCGTGCATGCGTGCGTGCGTGCGTGTATATACATTATATATATATATATATATACACACAACACACACACACACACACACACACACACACACACACACACACACACATTTTATAAAAAAAAACTGTGTGTACTATACATTCTGGTCCTATTTCAGAAACAACACTATATTACAAATTTTAAAAGAGTTTTCTTCTTTTCAAATTTCCACAGAAAAAGTACAAAGGACACAGGAAATGATTGATGATGAAAAAGATCAGGGCACAACACAGGCCAGAATCCCCCAGATAAGCTCTACAACTCAAAGTGCATGTGCACTAACCAGTACACCAGTTTTTTTTGTCCTATTCCCACAGCGGCAATACTCACTTTCTGTAAACGCTAACACCAAGCAAGGTCTTCAAAAGCCTAAACATTTTGGGTAAATTAGTAATGTTGGGCAGGTGCCATGAGAAAGTGTCTAGCACAAACCAGTTCTTATACAATATGTCTTCAACCTCTAAAAAGCTATACACTGCACAGTAGCCTTTCCTCGGATAACCTCCGCTTCAGTTTTCTGCATTGAGGCTAAGACGAAATGGCCATTAGCAGCTACTGATGTTGTCAGCATGTGTTGGATGCTTGATGACTCAGGGGTGGGGTTGATAATGAGCTCAATTGTCATGTTTTCACCTCAGGTGGGAAAAAGGTGAGAACTGTGACGGTTATGCTAATTCAGGTCAAGATCCTGAGTCTGGTACTCAGTGAGGAATAAGTGGCCAGGCCCCCTCAGGGACTCCAACCTCCACTTCTGACTGCAAAACTGACGGGATCGTCTTTGTGCGCTCAGACAAGATGGAGCATCTGGGTCTAGGATGGGCATGGGTGGAAATCAACATTCTCAGACGACTATACCAAGATCAGTAGAGCATGTTCCGTTCAGTCAGTTTGACAGAAATCATGTTGATCTCAAGTGTCGTTAGGGACCTCGCTTAAATAAATGGAGTCAATAGTCATTCTGGAGGCAGCAAAATCAATAGGCTCAAGACCGGCATGGAGGGATGTGCTCCAACTGTGCCTTCAACATCAATCTGCCATCTGAAGCATACAAAGCATCACTGCAAAGTGCTTTAAAGGAGACAAAGATTGAAAACAACTACATAGAACGTTTAATCCACACTTTTTCACTTCATCTTCTATTAAATCCAGCTTAAAGTACATATAGGGCAAACCTACATGCCTCATTAGTAATTAAGGCTAGTATACTTGCTGTTACACTCCTTCAGTCACATTCATTTCAACTAACAATATCCTATTGGCTTAATTTTCTGGCTTAGCAGAAGTAGCATGGTTTTAATTACAAAAAAGGTCACTCTTATTATTGCAGTGTTGAGCGCAACACATCTCTAGAGGATTGTTTATTGCTCTGTGCTAAAGTGTTCCCAGAGGAGCTGAAGGTTAGGTGTTTGCCTTCCAGTCAGGATGTCACCCAGCTCACATCGACCTACTACTGCTACTGCTGCTTGTAAAAAGCCATCAGATCTTCCTGAGGAGGGATATACTGTGGCAACCCATTTTTGCTAACCCTAGCTTATTTCTACATGAAGTCGAACACCCAAGGCATGATGTGGCATAGTTTCACAAGTCGACATGAAATGAAAATCCAACCCATTTATTTTCTAATTGAATGTTATAGATCTTATTTTGATCAATTCATCCAGGTATTTGTTTTAAAAAATGACCTCAATTTTTAAACAAAATGTCATAACTTTATATTTCAGTTAAAATGACAGACTTCTCTCCAGTATTGTATGGACTCCAAGACATCTCCAATCATTTATCTGCTTAAACCACAGCAAGTTTGTGGCTCCATTTTTAAGTGCAACATCCACATCTCAAAATCCAATCCACAAATTGATACATAGGAGCCATACTTCCCACTTTATGTGTTTTCTTATAAAATAATAAGTTACACTCGAACAAATGTCACAAAAAAGAAAAGATCTGTCGGGGGGGGGGTTATAAAAACAATACTTGCTAAAGATTTTTTAATGGCATAAATGTATCCCACGATTGGCCTTAACAACAATACTAATCAAAATGAACAAATAAATAAACTCATTCTTATGATGAATCATACTTGCACTGTATTGTTTTGATACACTAAAAGAACTGGCACTTATGTGTAATTTATTTGGAAATCATACTTCACTGGTTGCGCTTTCATGCCATAGTTTCAGTATTGGTGTTGAGGCGCAACAAGTGCAGTGGGAAACTCGTTCAGAGTATTTTAGAATGGTGTTCCATTCACATCAGTGCGTGTGAGGAGCTCTTTGATGAATCTGATGTGCATTCTCTTTCAATTATAAATTTGAAAGCAGATCTGTATTGTTTTTGTCATAGAGCTTGTAGTCTGTTGTTTACAGGCCCTTATTTGTAGATAAAAGGCAGAGATACATAGACTCCATTTTGAGGAGGACCAGGTGGACACTTATATTATCCAAAACTCTGACAGTAGCCAGACATTTTTCCTCTCTCACAAAGAGAATTATTTTGTTCTTTAATGCACTTTAATGGCTGCATTTGTGCCGAGCCTGAGAGAGAAAAAGAGACCCTTTCCTTACAATGTAGAGCAGCAGAGCCGAAGTGAGCAGGACTCCATCAGCAACATGTGGAGAAAGAAGCGGGGAGAGAGAAGAAAGACATAGAGGGAGATATCGGGAGATTGAGGAGAGCGTGGCACTGCTATGTAATGCAATCAAAAACAGTTCTTTTATAACCTCTCGTCACTTACATTTCATCAAAATCCTTTCTCTTATTTTATTTTCGCTTTTATTACTTGTCTTGAGAGACTGTTTTCACCCTCACTACGGATGGATGTAATATTTATATCAGTCACACACACAAGAGCCAGAAAAATGAGAATATCTCCCCAGCAATGTTTGGTGGCTGCTGTCAGCAAAACCTCAGCGCAATGTGATTCCTGACCCTCTCTAAATCTGCTCATATCTTCAAACCGGCACAAAAATGAATGCTGACAGATAGCAATCTCATTACTGACCTCTGTGTAGTGTGGAAAAGCACACACACACACACAGTCTGGTTTTCATGCTTAATAGCCTTCCATGAAAAACACACACACACTCACCCACACACAATCGCCACATGCAGAAATCGATTAGCTCACAGGAAGTCTCTGCCCACGTACTCACTGAAAACCACAACAAAGTCAGTGCCTAGCGACAGTAACACAATGATGATGACATTGCCATGACAACATCGTCCTCGGGTCTCCTCCTGCAGTGGAGTGAGAGCTTTGAATGCCCGGGCAAGTATTTTTAAGTGATGGAGACCTTTTGGAAAACAAAGTATCAGCTGGGGTCACACTCTACTTTCTGCTGCTCTGCCAAGTCGAACGGAAGACGGACAGATAACTTTCCACAAAAAAAAATCAGTCTAACAAAATGCAATATTCCTGATTCAATACAGTTTAATCAACAGCATTTGTGGCATAATGGTGATCAGTGCACAAATTAATGTAATAAAAAAAAAGCAAAAATGGATTTTACATGGAGGCTCGTACATTGGAAGTGAATGGGGCAACTTTCTGGAGGGTTTAAATCATAAATATGAAACTTAACTTTACAAAAGCTCTTACAATAATTATTCTTTTTAAACTTGAGTATTATTCGAGCTGTAAGATTTATTTCAACCATTGTTTTTTGTGGAATTACAGGGCTTATGCTGTTATATCATGAAAACAAAGCTGTAAAATTAGACCTACATTTTCACAGAAAAGGCTTATTGGGAAACCGTGACTACCTATTTTTCCAAAAACATATATACATACAGTTCTTTGCAATTTCCAGCTGAAATAAACAAAGAGGCTGAAAAACTCCAACAACTTTTATTCCTTTTCACATAAACTATACATAGAGGAGATTATCAATTATTGAAGACCAAGACCCATGCGGTTCGTTGATAATATGTTATGACCTCAAAACATATTTATAGTGGGTGGTTTGTAAACTAATATATGTTGATGTTTAAGAAAATGTGTTTTTACATGTCACGTTTGCTTTTGTTAACATATTGTTTAGGTTTAGGGTAGGGTTTAGTCTATGGTTTAGCACATTTCAATGGGCATTTTAATTTCAAACTGCCATAATATGGACAACAAACAATGTAATAAAATGTTACCAGATTCACGTTCATCGGTTAAAATAAAACTGAACATGCTTTTAGCACCACTCACAGAGTGAGCACCATTTTTTAGCACCATTTCACTTTGAAAGTGCCGCAAAATGAGCAAAAGCAATGCAATATAGGGACTATGGATGTAAATGAGCAATTTTGGTATAATCCGGCTTGTTTACATTTTGTATTTCATACTAATGTTCATTAACATGCATTGTCCCTATCAAATAAATAAAGATCAATATCACTTTTCGGAAAAGTCATCACAGGCACTGTTTTCCAATGAGCCTCTGTTGTAAAAGTATGTTAACATATTGTTTACGTCTTGTGTCTGTTGATTCAGTGAGATTCAGTTGATTCACTGTTGAAACAGTTAGAATATGAATGCCTACATATTGTCCCAAATCAATTCCTTTGTAAGTGCATCACTGTAACCCAGATTTTTGCTTTTTTTGAGAAAAAGGAGGAAATATTTTTGTTTAATAGAAATATGTCATAAACGCTACTGATTGAGTTCACCTTGTATTGGACCTGGAATATAGCCCACATAAATATATTAGTATCAACAACAACATTTCATCCATCTCGACAAGATACCGGGTAAGATGTAATCTGTTTTCTTTTTCACGCCAAGCTCCGTCACAGGCACTTCATAGTGGCACTATCCCACTCCTGGCTGTCACATGGAGAGAAGTTAATTCAATTAAGTGATGTGAAAGAGTTTTTTTATGGTTCAAGCCCAGGGAGCTGTTTATCGCATCTAACAAAAGCCAAGGAAGCCTCTGGACTGCATCTCCGATAATATATAAAAAAAACATCCTGACATTAAAACTCAACAAAGCAATCATCTCTCTCCAGAGACGCTCTCCTGAGAAGCAGAATAGCAGTAACATGGGCCCTGGCATTTAGAGTCCTCCACTGCTGCTGTGGCGTGAGCAGTGCTGGAGCATTTTTAATTAAATAAACTCAGGCTGGGTTGATATGCTGCATTTTGAAAAGTCACCTCATTAGTTTCAGCAGGAAGAGGCAGGACTGAGGTAGAGCCTGATTATAAACACTTTACTCAGCCTGGAATCAATTGAGATAAGATGGAAGAGCAGACGGTAGCAGTTAAGAGTATTTTTAATGGTTGCAATACCTGTGTTCATTTCCTATTCACAACTGTATGTGTGCTATATATAGAGTCAATTTTGAGTAGTACGCGAACGGACGTACTTCTAGGAACGAACAGTGCCTGACATGGATGGTGCCAGAAGGTTTGAGGGAAGAGAGAAATGGTCAGAGGTCACTGGCTTTGTGTGATAGTGGAAGGATATGAGAAAAGGAATTGTAATAAAAAAATACATACAGGCAGTCGTGGAACCGGGTCATCAAGTGGCAGGCCAAAGGAATGAATAGCATTACTTCAGGCCGCAAGAGAACATTTCTGAGTCAAATATAAGATTACAGACCACCTGAAGGCCCACCGCAGATAAAAACACTATGTCAAAATGTTTGAATATACAGGTTTAGTACTGATCTTCATATGGTGAGTTCATCTACTGTAGGGGTTTTCAAAGTGAGGGGCCAGAGCATGTCAGGGGAGGTGGACAAAGTGGTAAAACAAATTACAAGAATTAATTAATGATAAATAATTTAAATCAATACATTATAGGGGAAACAAAATCAACAAGAAGCAGGGTTTTTTGACAAGAATAAACCATAAACTCATGAAACATGAAATTTCAGTCCAAGGATCCAGTAAGCGAATGCATTCAAATAGTCAGTCCAAAACAACCCTAATGCAGAGAAAAATCCAGCGATTTCATTAGAGATGGTGGAGAGAATAGTGTATTTGACTTCAAAGCACGATCTCTCTCCAATTCTGTGATTTTTATCAAAGCAGCCCAAGCTGTTTCTCATCTCAACAGACTAAACGGTGGCTCAAAACACCCAACCGCTGCATGGGCATATGATACGCAAACTAAATCTCTAGGTTGGATAAAGCAAACCAGAGTTGAGCTATTAAAGTTTTGATGGATGACGATTACAGGGACATGCAGGAGTCATGCATTAGGCACACGAGATGAGGGTCTGTTATTATTGATGTGTAAACAAACCGTATTTGTATGGCGCTCTAGGTGCACTGATCGCTATTGAAAATGTCTAAAAATTGAGGGGTGGGGAGGCGCCATTGTGTACATTGTGACAAAAGGGTGGCCCACTGACTTTGACTTTTAAAACCCCTGATCTGCTGTGACAAATGTCGTTTCAGTTTTGTGCATACAGATATGACACAAACTTTATGTTCTACACTGTGGGGAAAACTACATTTTACAGAGTTTTTTAGTGTGGTACATGTGGCCAGGGGCGATTTTAGGATTTTAACCTTAGGGGCTTGAGCCCCATACAAGACTTGTGAGTTGCATTGGTCTAGAACAACAGAATGTTTCTACCCTTTAGTATGATAAAAAAAATATATATTAATCAAAATGTCATGTTTTGTCAATGTATGTATATCAGGGGGCATTTACTTGTGACTCAAGTGGAATGGAGAGTTGGCTGCTGATGAGTGATGGATGAGGGCAGGGTTTGTCCCGCCCCTGCTGCCTTGGAGAACATTGCTGCCACTGAGGGGTGGATAATACAAAATATAATGATCCTTACAACTTTACAATGACTGTTAGGGGGAGTATTCAGAATGATATTATCCCAGAAGCTACTTTTTTTTCTTTAAACAAGGAGAGAGATTGCCTAGTCACAGATAGACAGTTAAGAATGACCCCTTGTGTGACACTGCGCTCCATTTTCTAGCATCATCACATACTGGATTCACAAAGTCTAACAATGAAAATGAATACATAAGTCTGTACAGTATAAATGCTATTTTTCATAAAAGGACATTTCAATAATGTGCTTAACCTTGTCTTTTAAAGCCTCAGCCCCCTCTCTAACCTCCAATTTCACATCTCTTAACCTTCCACTGTGAGCTAAGAGCTTATCAGAAGACTTACAATAACAAAAGTTGCCTTCACTGCCATTAAGCAATGATGAATATATAAGTTCACGGTCTGAGGTTCACCATCTTAAATAGCCTTTTAAAGATCGTGGGGTTTAACAGCTGTATGTTAATTTATGTTCCGTGAGAGGGGAGAAAAGACTTTTCAGTTGAACAATATACATTGACATCATACTAACCGTTCATCATAATATTCAGTGGC
Organism: Siphateles boraxobius; assembly: GCF_051911475.1. Lineage (NCBI taxonomy): Eukaryota > Metazoa > Chordata > Actinopteri > Cypriniformes > Leuciscidae > Siphateles > Siphateles boraxobius. The sequence continues at coordinate 19,026,497 of NW_027509219.1, forward strand.
CTCAAAAAGTATGTGGACACTTGCACCACATTTAATAATGCTTATTAAAATGTCTAAATGGATAATAAGATATAATCAAGCAAAACAAATTGATTTAAATTATACAAATATATTTACAAAATTGAGAAGATTATTTGGTCCAAAAAAAAGTCATCACTAAATATTATTATCATTATCATCATCATCGTATGGTCACAGATAGACAAATATCACCTACCTATGATTGTCATTACCGTTTGATTTCCTTAAACATATCTGACAGACATGTCCTTATTCACAATCAGATCTCCTTGAATTATTTCCTGCTGCCTGAAGACGTCTGACTCATCCCTTTACCTTGTGGCCTGGTGGGCAGTAATTATAATGATAAAGACAGAAACTATGCAGAATTCATTCTGATTAATTATTGAATTATTACCACCAGTGTCTGAGAAGATCACTAACTCAGTCAGCTGACTGACAGCCTATCCCAGATGCCAACAGCTGGGGATTTAATCACTGGCAGAGTGATGAACGACACTTGTGTGTTGGCAAACAGGGCTTTACAGCTGCCAAAAGAGGTGGGAAGACGTGAAGATTACACGAGGGACAGTGTAGGGATAAGAGTGTGTCTTTCTCCTGGATCTACACTGAATAGCTGTTGGTGACAACACATGGTGTCTCATTTCAGCACAAAATCCAGATCATCCCAGGATCATCCACTGACATCCAACTGCTCAAATGAGACTTAAATCTAGGGCCTTTGAATAAAGGCGCTGTAAATTCTTGAGTACAGTGCATGCTGCTAGAGGGTTGTGAGAGGATTGAGGCCTACAAACCCTTGCAAAACTTCTTTCCTTGTCCGGGGAACTCTTGACAGTGGAGATCAATAGAAAAACAGTAAAGTAAAATACCTAAGGTCACCCATGACTTCTGAAGACAATGTCTGACCTCCAGAGGTGGACAAATCAATGGATGATTCATTCAGTGATGCTTAACCTTATAACATTGCGGTACAATCTGATGTGAACTTTTTTGGTGGGGGAACATTTGGCCAATTCAGTGGAATGTTTAGTTTTAAATATTGGAATGAACCTCAAGTTAGTTTGGATAACCAAATTGGGGATTTCAAACTGGTACCCCAGGGAGCCACTAGGGGGTCCACAGAAAATTATATATAATTACATATTTATTTATACAACAGTTATTTCCGGTTCTCGAATCTGATTAGCTGAGAGCCATTTCCAGTTGTCCCCCAGAATCAACACTCGAGACAATTTACAGTTTGTATCACTAGTTTTGAGTTGTGGTTTCATTGTAGTTTTAAGAGTTGTTTAGGCGAGAATGTAGTTATTTAGACCTCAAATATGTGACTCATATATCAGCATAGTGCCTATTTTACACTTTGTTAAGAAGTTTTCAGAGATTGAGCTCTGGGCCTTTCAGCGCTCATGTACCCAGAGAGAACAGTGTCATCTCGGCCAGTACTTCGATAATTTGCTGCTGGCTCTTACTGTATGTAGATTGTGGTTAAACATGAGATATAATTAATTTGGGGTACATCAAACGGGCAATCTTTGGTCTTATTAATCTATTACATGTTCCAGAGCAAATCGATTTTGGCTAAGGGAAAAATTCAGTTTCATAACTTTATATTTAGGCTACTGTATATTTAACTTAAGTCCTGTATGGCCAATATTGCTGCTTTTTTATGTTTGACTGAACACTTGCTTGTGTTTATTTCATATTATTACACGGCTCTGTGGAATACTTGATTCAGATTGGTAAATCGTGCCATCAGTGGAATGTTATTCCCCGAAAATAACTGCTAAAAACTAATAACACAGGCTCATCCAGGTATCGGTCACTGAAGTCTGTGCAATAGGATTGCTAGGAAAGTTTTTTCCTCATGGAAATTTTGTGTTTGGTAAGCTAATAAATATTAAAACTCAGTCAAATCAATATTTTGTGTACAGTTATTTAATTAGGCCTGTCATCCGCATGCTCTCTCTTGTTTCATACAAACACAACTGATGCCATTTTGCGACTTTTGTTTTGTACACTGTAATGGAATATAAGATAACAAACAGGTAAAATTTTAAAATGGTTTTATTGCAAATCAATATCTCTTATCCCCATACTTATTTACGTGGTAAAATGCTGAGTAATAAGAAGTATGACTGTATACCGTATCTCTTAAATTTCCGTCTAGTTTGAACTTGCCACACTAGCAACTGGTCTCTCCACGGAAGCGGATAACAACCGGATGGATGTACATTATCCCTTACATATCTATGTATACTATAATGAAACAAAGTAATATGATCACTTTCTGTAAATGTTTGGGAAATTATTGCATTAAACATGCATTACTACAATTAATATCACAACTTTATCTTATATTAACTTTATTAAAATGTTACAGCAAACACTTAAAATGGGTTTGGTGCACACAGAAATAAAAAAATATCCCATGTGTAAAATGAAATACTCTGCTGTATCTTTAATGCTGTGGGCCTAATTTTCTGCCAGAGGTCCTGGACATCTTGTTCAGAAACATGGTATCATGGATTTGATAAAATACTAACAGATAAAAAAATCAAAACCTGACAACCTCTGCTAGTAATTTTATAATGGGCCATGTCTGGATCTTCCAACAGGAGAGTGATCCAAAAACAAACATTAAAATCCAAACAAAAATGGTTCCCTGACCACAAAACCAAGCATCTGCAATGGCCATCCCAGTCCCTGACCTGAACCATATAGAAAATGAGTGTGCTGAACTGAAGAGAAGAAGCGCCAACATGGATCTGGGAATCTGAAGGATCTGGAGAGATTCTGTATGGAGGAATGGTCTCTGATCTCGTCAGGTGTTCTCCAAACTTATCAGGCATTATAGGAGAAGAATCAGAGCTGTTATCTTGGAAAAAGGAAGTTGCAAAAAGTATTTAATAAAAGGAGGCAAATAATTGCTCCCAATGTGTTTTGGAGAAAAACATTTATTTCATAATGCTATTTTCCCCTCACTTTCAATTCTATTACTTTAATGAAACGTTAGATTTTTGCTATTTTTTTAAATAAAATATCAAAAGGATTAGCAATACAGATTTATTTTTACAGCCATCTTTGATCATATTTACCAAGGGGCAAATATTTCTGACCAGCACTGTACATGGATGTCAAAGTTAACATGTCACAAAATTGTGATATTAATTTTAGTAATAAGTGTTTAATGCAATAATTTCCCAAACATTTACAGAATGCGATCACATTACTTTGTTTCATTCTGCTTTGTAATGACTGTCTAAATTAGGAAATCATGAGAAATTGTTTTTGTCTAATGCGTTACACAAATAAACTTAAACTGAATTGAAAATCTAAGTTTATAGATCTAAAAATAGTGTAATAATATATATTATGCAACTTAATAGCAGTTAAATAGTTTAAAAGCCAATTATACAATAATTCAATCAATCAATGAGTTATTTTGCCACATTAATGATAGGTCAAAATTCCTTAGCAATCTCTACCTGTTACTAAAAGGTACTTAACTAGTTAATTAAAAAAAGGAATAAGAAAGTGTGCCAGAAATCCAAGACATGAGCAGTGATGGTGGACACACGCATGACTTGCACTAATGAATCAATACTACCTTTCATAAGCCCTGGGTCATTATAATTCTCAGAGTGATTCAAATCACTGTGAAGGGAACTGCAGGCTTATTTGTATTCTGCTTCTGTGCTGGAGGGGGAAGGAAGGCCAGTCGGCAGTTTGCACAATCAGGTTCCCAGCAGAGGAGAGTCGGTCTGGTCAGGAGAACCTAATTCTCTCACACACAACGGCTCAGGGGGATCAGGCATGAGAAGTGTCATTACGGTGACAGGATCCAATGGAATGATTTGAAAAGAGTGCGATTGAGGTTGAGAAGGAAATCTGTGAAATAAATGAGAGTTATTATTTCTGCTGTAGCTGTGTATGGAGAGAAAGACAGAGCGGGGAAAAAAGAGATGGAAGGAGGCAGGCTGCTTAGTGAGAGAAAGAGGCAACCGCTTTAGCCCCAGGGTGATTGGACCTCCTTTTTTTCAGACAACTGAAAGCTGGATCTATGCTTTGGACAATCACAGTTAGTGCACACACACACACACACACACACACACACACACACACACACACACACACACACACACACACACACACACACACACACACACACACACACACACACACACACACACACACACACACACACAGACATTCAAGTCAGGATTATGTCAACAGCATGAATAACGTTGCTGCTCGAAATGTGCTACAAAATCATCTCTCACAGAAATATCGAATGCACTTTTTGCCATGTCATTTGTTGTATTGAATTAGTTATTGTATTAGTTATTGCCGAGAACTCCATGTGGAGTCTATGAAATCATAATATTGGAAAGAAACTTTCACTTTATTATATTCGACCAGTTGCTCTTCTCTCCTTTTTCTTGACTTTGACTTTCTTTGACTTTTTTTCTTCTGTGGAAAACAAAAGAAAGTATTCTAAAGAACCGTTATTGTCCTTTCAGTGACAGTCATTGACAGTCATTGTATGGAAATTTACATTTTTGGGTGAACTGTCCCTTTTACAGGGTTCGTACAGACTCTGTCAAATGAAATTCCAGGACTTTCAAGGACTTTTCAAGCACTACTTTTTTTGGATTTCAAGGACTTCAATCGGCACTTATCAAACAGTATCTTTATTATTATTATTATTATTATTTTTACTCAAATTAAATATATATGGTATCTGATGTTTCACTTCATAGAGGTCAATCCATTGACCAGCGCTGTTAGGCATGGGAAATCCCCTTAACCATTGAAAGGATATTGAAACTGATTTTTTTTCCATTAATACATATGATTGACCTGAAGAATGAAAGTTGTATTATATACTTAGCATATACTTCATATCATGCTCATAGCCATGACAAAAAATAGCTCTATATCTCAGACGGGCTGCAGTGTTGATTTAGCGTGAAACAATTGTATGTTTTCAACAACAACAACAAAAAATCACAATATTTTGAATTAGGGATGCACCGATACCACTTTTTGCGAGATACCGATACCGTAGCCGACCCCTGCATTTTCACTGCATTTGTAATTTTTAAATGTATTAGTAGATAAACCAAAAGAATATAAATCATATTAGTTGGCTTAATTTGTTCATAAAATATATATTTCTTTCAAGCTTAATTAAGCCTGCTAAAATGCATTGTATGAGCTTCTGTTACTGTACATTCTATTGCTCTATCATATTTTATCTTTCATTGAATAGCACAGCACATATTTAGACTAGAGTAGCTCCAGAAGGGTCAGTGCTGAGGATTGGGTCAGTGGTACAAATGTTTAGACAAATATTTATTATTTAATCCAATTTTGATACTACAACAAAAACTGCCAGCCTAATTAAGGTGAATTTAAAACATTTTTAAAGGTAAGCAGCCAGCAACAAAATAAGAATGAATAATCAACTTACAAATAAATACAATAGAACAAAGAAAGGCTACACATTAAATAAACGTGTGTTTTTATAAAAATGTGTTTTTAGAGTTTTTCGGGTAGATCTATCAGGTACCGAAATTTGAATAAAGTAATCAAATGCGAAAAAATGCATATTCATTACTGGATAAATTAAATAGATGGATCTTTTTGTAAGGTTGAAAATGGTAGCCTATATAGTAAAGATCAGTGAGTAATTTAGTTGTCCATTGTTTGATTAACATTAAAACAGCAGTGGGTTTGTTAAACTGCTGCCCGAACGCACGGACCCCATTTGAGCATGGCTACGTTCACTTGAGATATAACTGACTTTGTTTACTAGGATACTCGCCAAGATGGGCGTTTTTACATAATTCTGTGTGAATTCGTCCGTACAAGCGCAAGACGTGAAAGACAATTTAACTCAGTATTCGCGCGCAGACGCCGGTTTGCGGGGCGCGCGCTGATGTTTGCGTTAATAGAACTTCTTGACTGCAAACGTCCAGTGATAATGTAGGGAATCACTCGTTACACATAAATCAGGCAACAGTTCATGTTTTACTTTACTTACATATACAATTTAGTTTTCATCCAAATAACTTGTGCTGAGTGAACGATCAGCAATCAAGAGCATTCAACAGAACTGCGCTCTCTCTCGTCAGTTAACGTTAATAATAAGCTACATGCCTCGTTTATTTTCTTTGCCATTGACATCCGACTGAACTACAAACCTTCCACTGATGTCTGTTTAAAGGGATGTGCTCGACCAGCTCGCGTGTCTGTGCCGCTGCACGCTCAATCCACTGCGCGGTTTTCTCTGATCAGCTTGCGCACCACAGCTGTGTGTTACTATATATACACAAGCTGCCTGGTAGGCCTATCGGTTGTTGTCGGTATCGGAGCATTCTTACGGGTACATGAGCTCGGTATCGGTGCATCCCTATTTTTAATAATTCAAGCACTTTTCAAGTACCAGCCTCTTGGCTGTTCAAGGGTTTTCCAGGACTTACATTTCAAAAAGTCAAATTCAAGTACTTCAAGCACTTTGTACGAACCCTGCTTTTAAGCCCTAGTATGTACTTTTATTGCCTTGTTCTTAATGCATAATATCCTCAAATATATTTTGAGTTTCTTCATCTGAATTTCCTGATTCCTGATTCAAGTGCTTGACTCCTCTTACAATAATCTGTGCAATAATCGTTTCCATCATACGAGCCAAATTCACACTTACGGCTCAGGCGGGCGGCTCTCAGCAGGAGTAGGAAGCCGGCTAGCCCTCCTGCGATGTCCAATAGAGACATTCTGCCAGCTGCTGTTTTTCTATTTTCCAAAAGAGCAAAGAAATGTCCGTCCATCATTCATGGGAAACTTTGAAAGTGCCAGTTGCCCCATTGAAGAAGTGCCAAACTTCACATTTGGAAGGCCAAGTTCCTCTGAGATGCCACCAAAACACAGCAGCGGGGTTTTATCCAGCTGTCAGCTGTAGAATGCCATCATATCATCGCTTTATTACAAATGTCAGACTCACTGCTGGAAACACCCCCCATTGATTAGAGGCTGGATAATTGGATTGTGGCTCTACCTCAGAAACACTGGCTGGGGGGCAATTAGAGGGTGAAAACCATGAAATGCAATGTGAGGATGGTGCATAGAAGAACCGGACAAGAGGAACAAGGATAAAAAGTGTGGACATGTACTTAAAGAAAGCTCTGGTTAAAAACACTGCATTCTAATGCATTCTAGTAAGACGGTGACTTTACGCACACACTCAGACGTGAGTGTGGGACACCAGGTCCTTGGAAGCAGACTGGTGTATTACCGAAAGCCATCAGAGGCAGACGGTTGGTAGTAACTCCACTCCATTGAGGGGTCGGAGGCATTGGAAGCCACCAGATGCAGAAGGTGAGGCAAACTCCTCCCTATTGAGGGGTAGGAGGTCACTAGTAAGCCGAGAGTTGTCGAGTGTCTTATGAACCGAAGTTATCTGACTCTTCCATTCAGACAGGGGAGCCCCAAGTTTAGTGATTCAGGTAGTCAGGAATAATATTTCAGCCTTTAGTTAAATACGATTGTTATTTTTATTTCTTATGCATGTTGTGATTATTTTATGATAATTTGAATTCCTTTTCTATGTAAAGCACTTTGAATTACCATTGTGTATGAAATGTGATACATAAATAAACTTGCCTTGCCTAATGTAAATAAATAAATGCTATATCATAATAAAAGAATAAATATTTGATTTTATATTATTATATAAAAGGTAAAAAGCAATAAAACTATATCTAATGTTTCTGCAGTCATGAGTGCAACAATAATCTAGCAAGTGTTTAAATGACCTAGAATTATTGCATTGCATTAGGAGGTGTCATTTCTTTCAGTTTCATTTGTCTGGCATGCAGTAGTAACTGAAGACGCTGGAGGCTTTCTTTGAGAAACCTGCCAAAGCCAGAATCCCTCACTTGTAGTTTGAGATATTAGTAGTCTTTTAAAACTAAATGCTTTTTTTGAAAAAGTCATTTGAAATAGCCTAAGGCAAAGTTTAACAGCTGTAACTCCCATAAGTGTTATATACTTACTTGATTTATGGGGTAAGTGATAAAAAAGCTAAACAAACTGTTCTTAAATATCAACAAATTAGCAGTTGAGGGTCAGCCTGAAAGTAAGCTTACCTTGCTATATGTCATCAGAAATGAAAAGCTTTAATTTAACAGAGATTTAGTGACAAATCCATGAAATTAATAATTGATAGGCTGAACTACTCAGTTAAGGAGCCAATGAAAACAAAAATAGTGATGATATGCAGAAACATCTGAATCCTCTGAAACAACTTAAGCTACCTCTGAAAATGTTATAATAATAGAAATCACCTTTTCACGTTGTTACATTGCTATTTAAATTTTCCAAATGTATTTCTTATTTTCCAAATGTATTTTCAAATGCAAAATTTCTGAAAAGCATGTTATGTTGATATTAAGCTTGAAATCTTCACTCCTATTTATAATCGGCCCCTAAATTAGCTTTCTCTTGAAAGTATATTTCTATGTATAAACTGACCCTACGTTCGAGGTGTCATTGTCCCCATTGGACATAAAGAATAATAACCTTTCACAATGCACCACACTTCATCACAGTGTCAAACACTTGTCAAACAGTATATGTGCTATAATAAGTACCGTATCAAGCGGAAATATATAAAAGAAACAGCAGTTATCTTACAAAGGACCAGATTGCATTTTGACAGCAATGTCACGATGCCAGGAAGCTTCAGTACACCGTTCTGTGAAAACAAATATATGGGGGACTTCTAACTGACACATTATAATGTTTTCCTGGAAAAGTGTTTTCACAAATCCAGTATCCATAGTGATAGGCTGTTTTAAGCTGATGGTACTAGCCCATAAACCACAGACTTCTGAGGACATCTATAACATATCAGGCAGTGACAGTGCAGTAAGAGAAAATGCATTGTATTAAATACATTTTTTCTGTGAAAACTAATCTTGTGCAATGTTGCTTCTAAGAAAAATCAATTAAAATGTGCACCGATATGAAAATGTTGGCCGATACTATAGAAGATTTTATTATTTTAACTTATTTCATACTACTATAATCTGCAAGGTTAATATCTTGAAACAATTGTTTTCCTTTACAATTTCCTTTACTTTTAATACACACCACTTATACATGTCCCTAAAGCTCATTCACACATTCTTTGTCCCTTATTTTTAAACACAGGCACAGTCAAGCAAGACACACACACGGATCTCCCACACACACACACACACACACACACACACACACACACACACACACACACACACACACACACACACACACACACACACACACACACACACACACACACACTATTCTGTACTTAACTTCCTGTCTGTTTTACTCACTTACTTTATAAGCAATACATTGAAAGATTCAGTGCTGCACTTCCACGACACAATGAAAAACAATAACTTTAAAACTGTAAGATTCACTGCTGCACCTCCTCGACACAGTGAGAAAAAAATACACTTTTAACTCCTATTCCATGGGACTTAGCTTACCCAAGCAGACTCTTGTTAACCCTATAACAAGGCGGTAACCATAAGCTAAACTTCATCTGTGCGCATGCTATTTACCCATCATCCTTCAAGGCTCTCTTGATAAGTAAACACAGATCAATAACTGATATCCTTTTCAGTACACTTGTCATCCTCAAGGCCCTCTTGACAAGTAAACACAAATCAATAACTGATATCCTTATCAGTAAATACAAATCCTCTTTGTGCATGCTTTTGCTAATCATCCATCCAGGCCCTTTTGATTAGCAAACACAGATCTTACATACATATGACAAAACCCACATCAGCAGTACCAGTGCTCATACAATCCACATTGGATTATATAAACACTGGCAAACACTAACGGGAGCTCCGCTGCATTATTACAAATTACTTGATATCTTCAAAGACAATGCATGCAATTATCTATGGAATCAAAGACCCCTTTTCAATTTGGAGAAGCTTTTCTTACCACTTCCGGACCACTGGTGACCAACACATAACTTAAACAAATGCAAAAACTGCTTACCTCAAAGTACAGTGGCCACTGTTTACTGTGCCGGTCACCAGTGATGCCCTTTTTTGGTTCCTTCTGCTCCTAAGCCAAGCCCCACGTTGGGCGCCATTTATTGTGGGGTCAATCTTTTTGGGAAATCACTTCTCAGAGATCTTTGATGCCAGAAATATTAGACTTAATTTTACAACAAAGCCGAGCATCCCATGCAGGAGATCACTCCCTCCAGCAGGAGATCACTCCCCATTGATGCTCAGCTTCATATATATATACATCCATCCACCAAAGAAGGTAACACCCCTTATAGATTATTTTTGGGTAACGGTCTTGTATCATGTGACTTCTTGTACCATGTGACTTCTTAGAATAGAATGTTCTGCTGTAAGCAACATTCAAGGCCTTTTTACAGGCTTCCAAAAAGTCAAAGCAAAGTTACACACAGAGGAAATAATGGTGTACTCTTATATAGTTAAATTACTTATTTTCTAAATAATAAAATCTTCTACCACACCAATATTTCTTTATATTTGAAAGCCGATAACCGATATATTGGCCGATAAATGTAAATAAAAAAAATTATACAATTTTTAAGACTTCGGTCCTGGAGGGCCACTGTCCTCCAGAGTTTAGCTCTCGACAGCCTGTAGTTTTCTACTAATCCTGAAGACATTGATTCACTTGTTCGGGTGTGGTTTATTAGGGTTGGAGCTAAACTCTGCAGGACAGCAGCACTCATCAAGCAGCCCATCCTAGAGTTACATCCAACACTGCTGAATCACCCATACTGATTGACTACTGAATGTGGACTACTAAATGTTTCTGTTTCAGTGTCTATAATGGTTACAGCCCTGGTTTGTGTGTGTTCTTCAAAATTAGAGGATCTGGCGTTCACAATACATATTAGCAGTGGTTTATGGTGAAAGAAAGAAATAAAAATATATTCTATACTGCATTGAGCACATGGCTTTATTTCTCTGAATCTAAATGTATGTGAAGGGCCTGTCAATTCACCAGACATCCTTCAGTGCTTGTGACCTTTCATACAGACATGCTCCCCGGTGAGCCTGATGATGCTTCAAAAAAAGGACAAAACATGATACATCTATGTAAGATCATACTGTAATTACTGATGCGAGTTCAAAGAGAATCTGTCGATCTTATGTGGCAGGTCAGACAAGAGCTGTTGGTTAAGAAACCCACTGCACCCAGGAACCTAGACAAACAATGCATTCTATGCACACACATACACACAAATGCAGACATTGCAAGCAGTTAAGGTACTGAGGATTAGAAGACAGAAATTTCTCACTCTGCTAACCAGGTTAAAAACCGCACAGCCTAGAAACTTAGACAAATGTAAAGACACGACATGCAATGGGACGGGCTAATGTATAGATATATTTTGATGTTTAAATCATTCACTTCCGTTGTTTTCTGACAACTAGGGGTGTATGAAATGATCCACATGTACATTTTCTGAACATGTATCTGTATCTGTTGCCATGAACAAAATGGAACAAGATATGGGAAAAACCAAACGAAAAGCCCATTTTTAGATGGCAAATATCTATTATAATTAATAAAAATATATGTTTGAACTATATCAACAACATTTTTAGATGTAACTCTATTCCATTTATAAAGTTATGAAAATATGCATTGTATAATATGGAAATCATTATTTTTTTTAATAACCATGTAAAATACATGCAAAATACAGAAAAATAAATAATCTCAAAAAAAGGAATATAACAATTTCATCATGACTTCTTAATTTAATGCCATCATGACTTCTTAAATGGTTCTATATAGAATATTTTCTTCTACGAGTGTAGTATTGTAGGCCGCTGCCTGCATTCTCATTGGTTGTCATTTGTTCAGTTATTCAGTTCATTTGCAGAAACTCTGCACGATATTGCTAACAGTTACTACTCTCACCAGTACACATTGCACATTGTAGCATGTGCAACTGTTGATCTCCATTAATGTGAATTCTGCACATTTACATTCAATAACAAAAGAGCTATAGGAAACAGATGCAATGTGAGCTTGATCTATGCATTAGAGAGTCTGTTAAATCTGTCAAATCTTGGGCTTATTCTACGACAAAAGTTGTTTTTTAACTGTTGGCCTGTTAAAAAGTTCCAAGCTAGAACAGATTGTACATGAGAGACAAGCTTTTCTGGATGCGTTTAATCTAAATCGCATAACAGGAAGCTGAGTTTAAGGAGATAAACAGATGTTTAAACAAATGAGGTATACATAACGAGGTCCAGAATCATACATCCATAAGAAGCAGAATCGACTGCGCTCATGCTGAACCATAACACATGTGCACCTGTAATTAGACTCCTTCACTGAAAATCTTCAAACAAACAAAAGAAAGGATGGCAAAGCACACAAACAGAGCAGAGGAGCACTTTATGTGAGCGAGAAGAACCATCAAAAGCAGAGGTTGTTGTTAGCTAATGCATCCCTCTCCATTAGATAACAGGGGTCAACTACAACATCTCCCACTCTACCCTTCATCTCGAAGACTAAAAGTGGCTAAAAGGATGGTGGCGCCACTGAATTCATCCATACTCGGATGTGAAGGAGAACAAAAAGCTGAGATGCTTGCCAACTGGTGTAACAGTGTCACAGACAATTAATTGAGAGGAATGAGAGTCAGAAAAATGTCAGCCATGTTTACATTAACATATCTTAACAGAGTTAACAGTGATGTTATGAGTATGAGTCAAGCAGCCATGCAATTTTGTTATTTTGGGTTGTTTTTATGTATTATTTTTGTATGCATTTAAATTAAAAGGCAAGTATCATTAAATATGAGTTGCTTTGCCTAATAAAAAATACACAATACATGTAAATGTCCTAACAGTAGTGTGGCATTTTAGCTCATAAACCTACATCTAATTCACTTACCACCTGCAGTCCAACTTAACTAGCCTCTATTTATAATGCCATTGTAATACTTCTCAGTGCAAACATGCCTCAGTCAGTGCTGTTTGCCTGGTGCAATTATTGTTGCACAATTACCACCCATGCTAAGCAGACAGTAAACAGACTTTTATTGAAAAGAGGTATTTGTGCACATTTTCTGTTGATCGTGGCAGCAGTAATTCATCAAAATGATGATCAAATAATGGAGAAGAACATCATGACTGGACTTGCATGCATGGTATAGTCGAGCACATTTTAATGATCCTAAAAAAAATCCTACACAACCTGGCACTTAGAAGCGACCAGTAAGGGGGATAATTGTTTAATACAATTAGTATGAGCACTAATTGTTTAGCCTTTTGCACTATTATCTATCATTTAGAGAATCTTGTGTGAAAAACAGCACATGTAAATAGGGCTGGGACGATACAACTATATCCCGATTCGATACTATCACGATACTTGGGTGCCGATACGATATGCATTGCGATATTTTTAAGAACTGCGATTCTACAAGTATTGCGATTCGATATTGCAATATTTTGCAATTGCAGACTGTACGTGATGTATAAGATGAGTTATATTTACAAATACAAATCATCACATCGTTCTGACTTTTATTACAGATGCATCATACAATACTACATTCTATTGAATAAATGATTCAATAATAAATACATTTTTTCACAGTCACTTGTTGCCACTTAGTGGCGAAACAATGTAATCGATAAATGCGTTATTTTAAGCACCAAGTTTCTCTCAAAAGCTGATTTTGCCATCATAGACATCAGTGTTCATATTTGAACTTTAAACTTTTATCCAAGTACTTCTATGATCATTTTAACTATGGCATCACAGAAATAATGATATTATGAGGTTGAAAAGACTGTTTGTGAAGCTGTTTCATGACAACTCTCTCCGGGTCAGCGGCAGCACCAACACAGCTTTGAACGTTGCAATATGATTTTGTCAAAGTTTAATAGACAGACGAATTGAAAGATCGTGTGTGTGTTTGAATCGAGATCACAGTCTTTTAAAGATGAATCGTGCAGCTCTATTGTAGCTCTCTCTCAGCATATGAGTAGCGCGAGGGCTTTTCAGTGCTTTCAGCCTCACGTTTCTTCCACGCGTCCACATGGGATATTACGTCACTCAATACTCATAGTCATAGATAACGATACATTTCATCCTCTATTGTAACGAAAGTGGCTAACTTCTGTAAACCTCATCTACAAGCAAAGACATTAAATTTGAATTAATATCGATTCTGGAATAAGCAAAATCGAATTTTGAATCGTAACAACAACAAAACAGTTTGTTATGTTTCGTGGTGCGGGTAAGCCCAGTTTGTTTTTGTTGCAGTTTGTGGAGCCTGGGGTGTCTGCAGAGACCGTGTTTTTTTTACAGTGTGTTCAGGAGACAGGCAGCTAGCGGATAGTGAGGAGATGTTCGTTGTATGTGACAAACAATGTTTTGGCCTAAAAAACGTGTGACATCGCTTTGAGCACCTTTAATGAATTCTCCCTGTGTAAAATATCATACATTGTCTGAGTTTACTTCTTGTTCTATTTGAAACAATTCAGATCAATCCAAAATTGTGCCATTGTCAAATACTGTATAGTGAAGCATGTTATCAAAATACCTTGAAACAAATAAGAACAAGCATATAAAACTTTAAATAAGGAGAGAATGAGAAACAGCAGAAGATGCCAAAGTTAGATTAAGTGCTAGTTAACTGAACTATGCAATTGAATAGAAGACTTGCTGATGCATGAATGGCAACATTCCAAGGGCCTTGTACATGTCCTCTTTTCTCGCAGGATAAAAGAAAATGTCCCTGCTCCAAGAACTAACAGCACTGATTTGAGGAAACCACAGCATTATTAGATCATTCAACTGATCTTAAATCAGATATTAGAGGCTGATATAATGCTGACCTCTGAATGCTCTGAAAGTGTTGAATCCAGACAATTGCATAACATCAGGCCAAGTGAGCATGTAAAGTGGAGGACTGAGGCAAGAATTTATTTAAATGATAAAAAGAGGCACCTAATTAAGCCATACTTACCTTTTAAGTGAAGGAATTTTAAGTTAAATTCATGAACTGAGGATATGACTACAAATGAAGGTTTCATAGGTTCAGCCAAGCTATTTATATCATAATACGTATATTTTTAACAGCAAGTAAACAAATGCAGGCTATTCATGGTTTTTGTCTTATGCAAACATTATTTGACTCTCTGGAGGTAGTGGCTCAGAGCAGAATGGTGTCCGACTTAATGAACATCATGAACAATGTCTCCCACCCTCTCCCAGGCATGTTTGCCGAAATGAAGAGTGCATTCAGCAACAGAGTGATCCATACACGGTGTAAGAGAGGGTGCCACTGAAGGTCATTCCTGCCTACTGCCATAAGACTCTATGATTCTTCCGCTGTGTGCATGAAACATTGACTTGTTTTGACTCCTCTGCCTACAACTGTTTGTTTCAACAACCTGCTTTACATTTGCTCTGTTTACAACATTTAGTACCCTCCAGTTCATGTGTATGATGTATTTGTGTATGATACACTGTAATATATCTATCTGCCGATTTATCTAACCTACAGCATCTATCTACCAACCCAGGAATCAATCTAACCTATCTAGCCACCGAACTACCGTTCTATCTAACCAAGATCGAATAAATAACTACCTACTCACCCACTAATCTATCTAACCTTTCTACCCATCCACCGATTTATCGAACCCATCTAGATACCCACCCACAAACCGTTCTACCCACCAACCTATCTAACCTACAGTAGATATCTAAAGTACATACTCACCCACTGATTAATCTAATCTATCTACTCATCTACCGATTTATCAAACCTATTTGACACCCACCCCTATTTTACATATTTACCCACCAATCCATCTAACCTACATTACATATATATCTGCTCACCCATCTAACCTATCTACCCATCCACAGATTTATCTAACCTATCTAGATCTCACCAATCTATCTAATCTAATCGATGTAGATACGAACCCACCAATCTATCTAACCTATCTAGATATAGCAACCCACCAATCTATCTAACCTATCTATATGACCTATCTTCCTACCCACCCACTGATCTATCCATCTACATCACACCAATTCTAACCTACAGTACATTTCTAAACACCCACTCACAGATCTGCCTGTCTGTCTGTCTATTCATCCATCCATCCATCCATCTATCTATCTATCCATATATCTGTCATCCTATCCACCCACTCTCTTTGTCTTGTTCTATTCTAATTATCATTTAGATTTAATTAAGGATGCATATATGGATCATCATCATTTTGGAATTGCTTTTCATTGCAATTCCATAGAGGCTCACATTAAAGGGGATGAGTCCAAAAAGGTGTGGGAGTATGTTCTCAAAACAGATTTAAATAATCAGATGACGTACCTTCCTGCACTGCCTGGAAAGGGTTGTTTGCATCTACAAACTCCACGGACACAGTGATCTTCTCTGTCTCCAGGATCTCATTGTTGAGGTTGAGATCTGCCACCGCCATGCGGAACACCTCATCATCCTTTTTGGCAGACTCATCAAAAATGGCCCCTAAAACAAGATAATATATTACGATTTATCATATAGTTGACAACTGGACACAGAAAAAGACACTTGAAATTAACAGAATCCAGATTGCTCCATAAGATTTTTTTTATCTCATTCCTGATCAATACAAACTCTCATGTGAGTGTTATAGTAATATTTGAAGTAATCTGTAACAGTAAATGTATCCAGTTAATTAGCAAACACAGCAAAGGTGATAAATGTAATACAAAGCATGTGGTATATGCAGATTTAAAAAAATATGTTAAATTAAACAAATAATAAATTACTTTGTGCATACTGTACAAAAAAGTTAGAAAACAGCCTAGCACAGCACAAACATCATCACTATATACCACATAAAATAAGTTCCAGACAGCAGCGCTGTGCCAAAAAAAATCAATGCTTTATTATTATTACTCTGTCTGGCTTAATTTAGCGCCTTACTTTATTAATTTAATAAATGAATCCTAGACGAGGTAAAGAATATATACCAGCTTTTAAGTAAAAAGGTATTTGTAGACTGCCAATTATTTGAGCTTTAGACAAAGTCTTCAAAAATGGAAATAAATAACCATGCAATGATCTCTACATATGTGCATATCAGGTTTTTATAAGTGCAGACAGAGTGCAAATGTTTCTCTAAGCAATTTCATCTACACTTGTTGGTCTCTACAGATCCAGCTGCAATGGGAAACAGTATTATTGAATATTGTATATCCATGTACTAGGAAATTGAATCTTGTCGACCTGTATACATGAGAGCTACGTCAAAAAATTGTCAACCCTCAGCGGTACGTAGGAAGTAGGCTGAAGCAGAGTATTTTCACAGTAGTGGGGACAAATTGGTGCTCTTTCAATGAGTCGCACACAGGAGGAAGTCAATGTCCCCATATCACATTAGAGTCTGTGGTCAGTTGTGAACAGGCCAAGTCAAGACACTACCTGCAGGGCCCTGTGAAAACTGTCAAGCCTTTAACAAGACAAAAAAAAAAACCTCATTTTGTCCTCTGAAAAAACATCATAATGGGTATTTTATCTGAGGACAGAATAGAGTTTCCATAGAAACACAACTCAAGGTGGAGGCTTCTTTAAAGCTGCATATCTCATCCATCGCAATAGAGAATGCTGTAAAGGGGTATTATTCTCAAATCCATGCGAATCTGACTTGATTTGTTTTGCCACCGTAACTAAAACCATCTAGAATTCAAAATTATATTAGGTTGGATAGTGAATGTCTTAAAAAAGTTGTTTCTTAATCAGTTTTTTTTTTAAATCTTGTTTTCTAGTAATAATACTAAAACATTCCTAAAAGATACATTTAATTGACAAGAAAAATTGCATAATATATATTAGACACTTTTTTTATAGAGGGAAAAACATTTTGCAATTCAAAATGTATTCTCTGAAAACAAACCTTCAATATGCACATAAGCTTCACATGTAATTTTACCCTGTTGTTTTAAATTACTTTTGCTGAGAACTTGCATGTCAATTACAAGCACCTTGCTTCTGTGTTTCATTATGTTTAAAAAAGAAAACAAAAAAGAGAGACGGCTCAGATTTTTTTTTCAAAATGTTGAAAGGACGCAGATGCTTGTTCAAACTGTGGTAAAGACTTCCTCAAGCACTTAGGTAGTGTGATTGAGAGCAAAACATAATTCCACAATAAAGTACTCAAGAGCCTGTGGCAAGTCCTCATAAGCAACACTGGCCAGAATTAATATCCTGCAGCCACTCTCAAGAGGAATAAAGCAATAGGAAGCAAATTTTTGCCTGTCTTAATCAGTCCCACTCACCATCCCATGGGGGCTTCTCTTCTCTGGATGAGCGAGAGAGTGTAAGTGTGCACGAGTATTAGGGGGTAGTTGTGAATCCTGATTTACAAGCTGCTGGATTGCGGCTCTAAACAGGCAGAGAGGCTGCAGCTCTTGGGCAATTGAGTTGCGAGGCAAAAGACAAATTTATCAAATAAATCAAAGAGCAAAGAAATAGCACTGAGTCTGGCTCAACTGGACATACCAAGGGCAACTGGATTCATTCATAGAGTTGTGTGTCACTTTAACAACAACTTGTCATAATCACATAGATGTGTCCAGGTGGGTGGTCCAACTTTGATTAGCTCTTTCCCAAGCGATGAGACCTTTGATCAAATCTGATAAACCCTCTTGGATTGGAAGCAGCAAAGAAATGGCAGCTAATCAATTGATCTTTACTCAGCTTTGGCTATCCAAAACAAAAATATAAGAACACAATTCGATTACCCAAAAAATAGCAGTTTGCCATCCCTGGTGCAACTTATTGTCAGTTTGCAAGCTACTTGGAACCAGCTTTGGTGTGATAACATTATTATTGTAGATAATTAATACCAGCTAACCTCGATGCTACAAATTGATTTGCCTACAAATAGCGATTTATTTTACCTGGTGTGATAAAATCAGCTTATTGTAATTTCTAACATTAACAATGTTGCTATCTGTCAGGGGAACGTTGCAACGTAAGTTATTCGCCTTGTTCTCAATGCAGAAGTAAGCTATTTCTAATAAATATGCAAGATTTCTTACAATAGCTAAAGGGATAACAGTGCAGTAAATGGCTATTTGCGCTACAAACCAATGTTTTTTATGATTACAGTAATAAATTAAAATAATATGGCAACAAATATCACTGCGTAACATCAAGCAGCATAACAGACTGTTTTTGTATAGCTAAAATAACTGGAAGCTGCTGACACTGGGAGCCTCTCACATTTAAATTTAAAATGGCCATGTTCGCTCTTACGTTAAACATGAGGTGGATACTATCTGTTTAAATTATCTGTAAGAAATGCACATTATTAAGTCATATAATTTTTGGAATCTCTGAATGAGTCTGCATCCATTAGTCAAAGTACTCTGGACATGCCACTGATCAAGTCATTTCAATTTGTTACATTAATTAATAATTTTCAACTAAGGGCACAGGTGTGAGAATCAATTGAGGTTATAAAAAAAGATTATGAACATGGAACAATGCCACAATAATGCTGTCACACTGATGACAATAACACACTGATCTTCTCAAACAATGTCAAATTCATTGGAGGAAGAGCTTGGATAATTGGCCTTAAGCGGGTATTACAATGTGTTCTCTCTCAGCGATCTGCCACGACCTGAAGAAAACGAAAGACGACTTCTTCCCTCCTACACTTCAGTCAGAGCAGCTAGAGGCTCTATATTGGTGCACACAGAAAAGCCTGTCACTGTTGGACAGTTTGAGAGGACAGCAGCTGGGTGAAACGTCTCTGTGGTTCACCCTTTCAAACCCTAGTAAGTAGGGTGGCAGTGTAATAGAGCAAAGGCACATGTTGTATTTGCAAGCAAATTGCTATTTGGAAACTCTCTTTGGTGTGTGGGAGGTCTATAATACATGGAGAGAGCCATCCGTTAGCATTCTTCTCAAAGGCACTGCTTGAATTGCTTAGGACCCCCTGGAAGAATGCAATTTGGACTTTTCTCATGGGCACTGAATCCCAAACCCTTCACTAGCAACTATTCGGAGCGGTGATGTCAAAAGCAGCCAACTGGGAAAAACATACGTCCATTTCAGAATAATAAAACATCTACTTTGACAAAATACAGATACGTTTGTTTGGGCATCAACAGAAAGATCAGAGGGGCTGAAATGGGCCATACTAACCAGTTAAAGTTGACCTCTCGGGTCAATCAGATCAATACTGTTCAGTACGTCAGTTAGGATATGTACACAAGGATAAAGTAGTTGCAACCCCGATCCCCCTTCTGGCCATTGGTGATGATGAAGGCAACTCAGTTGTAGGCACGGCCTGATGATGATGATGTATTAGTTAGCGATGGCATGAGGATTTCTGCAACTTAGGTGCAGATTTACGGTCACAGGGCCGCATCTCCAAAAAGGATGGCCTGTTTGCGGTGACACCTCTGAGACGAGGCGGATTAATGAGCTTTGCAGACCACTGAGTGCAGTAATGGCTTGATATAAATGTGATATAAAAACAGCAACACGAGCACTGTTTATCATACTGGCAGTGGCCCGCCACGCACTGTCAGCCATTAATAACTCTCAATTTTTTGCTTTGCAGTCGTGCGGACCTCTTGTCGTCAGCCAGCATGCAAACAAACTGTGCTGTTCTGGCTTTTGTTTGAGGATGTATGATGGTCTACCCTCAAGCCTGTGCCTGCATTTATTGGGCCGTGGGAGAAATTTAATTAAACTGTCATGAACGACTGCTAACCCTCTGTAGTTATTTGCAGTTATTTTTTTTTTTTTTATCAAAGCCTATCATGACCATATTAAAACAATGATGACACCCCAGCTGGAAAGACATCCATGAATACACTGTGGTTTGGACACTGATGCCCAGTATGGGATGTCAGTGTGCTGGTGTCTAGACCGCGCTGCTTAACTAGCTTAACCTGAGAGACTATGTTAAGGCATAAAGTACAAGTGAGACATTTTCATTCTGTAAAAACAAACTTTTATGTGGCCACATTCTTAATTTATTTGTCATGTAGGTTTAGGATCTCAGAAAAATATTTGATTAAACAATTGCCATAACAATTGCATTTGTGTCTTCGCATTTGCTGAAAATCAGATCGGAGCTTGACAATGTCTCTCCAGTTCTTTAGTTTGAGAAGCTCATTGGTTACTGCCATGCCTGCACGTTAAAGTTTCTTTAGGGCAAATCAGTCTATTCTGCTGCCATATTTTCAACACCCCCAGTATACTTATAATAATAATATACGCTTTAATAATATACTTTACATCAGGAATAAAATCTGACTGGTAATATCATCATATACTGTAGTGTGCTTCTTAAACTGAAATCATGCCATAAAGAAATAGAAAAAATGCAAGAAGGAATTTTTCAGACAAGGTCAGCTAATGTGCACATCACGATATTAAAGTTATTTCTAAAAGAGTTTTAAACACATTTTTTCTTTTTCCAGGAAAAATATCAGAAATCCCTCAAAAGACAATTTTACTTCAGAGGCATCACTACATCAAATATTAAGACTTAATTATTGTATAGAATATAATTTTTTTTCTTAACTTGTAACCAGGTCTAAGACTTAATATATCTTATGCAGTGCTGCTTCTCAAGAAAATGTATCTTGTTTTGAGGATTTTTAGATATTTTGGCTGGAAAATTAGACAATAAAAACTTTTTTTGCAGTACATGCTTTAGAGTAAACAAAAAAGTAATTGGCTCTTTTAATCATATAGCGGGTCTACATCTGCCATTTTGACCCTGACGGTCTCAAAAGTGTTGAAACCCCACCTAAAACCATCAAAGCTAACAAGATTAGCCAAACTAGTAGACCATAGACTGGTCTAATCTGGTTTGAATGAATTTGAGTACTCTTAATGATCAATCACAAAAAAACACACCTGAAAAAAAAAAAACATCTTAAACCAGCCTAAGGACATTTGGTGGTGTAAACTAGTCTACCAGCATAGTAAGTTGGTTAAGCTTTGACAACAATGGTATAAATGTATATTGTTTAGCTTAATCAGACTAAAAACTGTATTTTCAGTTGCACCAGATTTTACATGTGTATTCAAGTTAAAGAAACTATAACAAAATATCAATTGCCTCTTTTAACTGAAGGTCTACAAACACCATATAGAGCCTTACAATCAACATGAAAATCATCTTATGTCTTATGAAACCAAAGTGTAAATCAAGGAGTAAAACAGTTTTCATACAAAATAAGTCACTGTGGGTTAACGGAGTGTAACATAAGTACAAACGAAACTAGTCAGTGTTAATTTGTGCTTACAATCCAGCTGTTACAAGACAAGGAGCTGTGATTGAGCTACATGTGGTTAAAACTGTTATATCAGGTCCCATTCTCATTTAGGCGAGTGCATGGCGGCCATATTAAATACTTTAGCCGAAAAAAACACACCAGTGAAAGCTTTCCCTATTGACGGCTTGACACGGCCTATGTGTGCAATGAGACACCTGCTGCGCATTATCCTTTTTGAGAATAATTTGAAAAATATTCCCAAAGAAGCCATTTCTTCTGCAAAAGATACTGCATGCTGCCCTCCCTCTGGCTCCAACACACTTTCATTATTACAATGTAAATTAATTTCCCTTCATCATTAATGCATTGAGCTGCCAGCTTCCCCTGCCCCTCAAAAGCAATTTCCATCCAGCATTGCTGTCCTTCACCTTTTCCTTTTGCACACATCTTTGCTTCTGACATTTAATCAAACCTGGCTTAAAAGGGGCTGCTGAGTCTTCAGACAGATGGGCACGTGAAGGCATGACTCCTGTTAGAGAAGGACCCTTTGACATCATTAAGAGAGTGACAGTCCAACAATGAGTCACGCGGTCCACGAGACAGAAAGGCGCAGAAGAAATGAGACAAGAAGCTGGGGATAGTGGGGCAAGCCAAGAGTGATTTTCACCTCTGTGTTATGTATGGTTTGACGACTGTTGCTCTGGCTCCTCTCCATCTCTGTTTCCCGATGCGAGAACCTGAGCTCACATAAAGTCCCAAGGGGCTGAAAAGTTCCCTCACCTGAATCAGGAAAGTGCCTTTACTGCTCTGAGTTCCAAAACCTAAGAGTGCCTGTAAGTCAATAACCACCAGTGCTTTTACATGCCTTCCCTTAGGAAACTGGTGTCAGGCAGGCTTTAAGGCACCATAATGCATGCCTAATGATCTAGAACAAATTCAAGAGAGCTTTAACCAACCAAATATTTAATGACTATAATCCTTATTTCTCAACTGAAATGCAGTCAGAAGCTGAAAATAAACTGTACATTTAAATTTAATTTACTTAACCACTCCATGAGCCGCAGATTGTGGATCTAGATCTAGATTGTGAATCCAATATCTAGAGTAGCTTTTCCTATTTTACAATGAAAACTGATCTTGAATCTTTGCTGGGATGCTGATTCCTCATTAATAAAAGGTGCAATAGGTGATTCTCTACAAAAAAAAAATGTTATGTTGATTGAAAGTCTAAAGTCTAAATGTTTTTTTGTGTGTGTGGAAGTTATGTAGGACCATAAAATGTTCATTCAGTCATTCCATTCTTTGGCAATATACATTTCAGGTTTGACAGTACAGTTCTATGTACCGCAGACTTATCTGCCCTATATGCAAATAATTCAGTGAGATTCGACTGTGTTGCCGCTATGTCCTGAAATCGCATACAGTATGAATAAAGCTGAAATACAGTACATTCTTTCCTTCATGACAACTTCTGAACAGGAGTCATTTCGCAATCACATACTTGTATGCAAGCAAGCACTTCTGTTTCTCCCCTCTTTGTACTGTAAAGTTTTCTCACCAGTGGATGACAAATGGTGTAATCAAATAACGTTTTTACATGTCGTCTCGCTTCTGGCCTGTGCGCGTTTTGGAGGAGGCGTGGCTTTGGACGGCGGTTTGCAGGGAGGGTGGGTTTGCACATTTAAGGTTTACCTACCCCTGGCAATATTCAGCATTCATCAGAGCTGCGGTGTGAAGAGGCTGAATCCAGTTGCATATTAACACTTTTTTTTTCCACCTTAAATGATGCCTTGCTTCATGAACCCATCCATATCTATAGCTTTGTTCACATTAAGGAATTTAAAGTGCTGTTTGTCAGCCCTATTTAAGGGTGCATTTAATATAACATTGAGCCTTCATACACAGCATAACAGGCTATAAAAATGCTAAATGTGAACATTTTTACAATACCATTCTTTTTTATGGACACTTGAACTCGACATATGCGACAATGCAGATGAATGAGCCAGATTGAGTCATATTGCACCTTCTGCCCATTTCTGGGATGCCTTTCTTGGCCATTTTCAAGGTTGCGTTAAATATGACTACAGGGGTCTAAGCCCTCATGGGCTGCACTCTGACATTTTTGCGCTTCAGGCGACCCAAATTTTGACTCCCGGCTCATAGTCCCTTTAGATCCTGTACCCCTCTCTCTTGCCCACATGACTTTTTTTTCAACTCTATTCAGTCCTATCCATGAATGTAAGTCATGTGACCTCTTGTCATGATACAACCAGACACAGGTAGATCCAAACGCAGCGTGAGTTTATTAGAGGGTAGTCAGACAGGCAAGGGTCAGAGACAGCAAACACAGCATAGGAGACAAGGCAATACTCAGAGTCCGATAACCAGGCGGGAAGACAGAGGCAGGCAGCAGACAAGACGGAATCCAGGAAACAGGCGATGGGTCAGATACACAGACAGGACTAGACTAGGAAAAGCTTGGTGATGTCCACAACAGTAAAACAAGACTTAGCAATGAGTGATAGTTAGAGTGGAGTATAAATGAGTGCGGAGCTGCGTGAGGAACTCGATGCAGGTGTGAGAGTGATCAGTGGAAACAGGTGTGTGTGAAATCAGTTCAGGGTGTGTGCATGATCAGTCCCAGGGAAGGCAGTGCAGGGGTGGAGCACCCTCTAGTGACACTCGAGGGCAATCCAGCCGAACATCTTCACACCTCTTACGTCATCCGCTCTTTTTCCAGTTGACTGTCGCCATCTTGAGTACCTGACACGCATTAGCTATCTAGCTTGCTACGATTTAGAGCTTCATATGGATACAGTAAATGGCTACGAAAGACAACATTTCGCACCTAGATTAGCATGAAAAGAAACACTACTTTCAAAAAATATCATCGTTAGGGTGCGATACCTGATGCGTTGTAGCTACTTCCAGCCTGACATTTGACTAGCAGATTTTCTCTCAATTTTCTCTGTTTGTTTCACTTTATACATAACCAACTTTGTTTATGTAAACCTTGTGTGTATTTGACAGTATTAGCGCAATAAGACTAGAAAGATAACTTGGTTCACAGGGCTGCCAACTTTCACGCATTGAGCGTGAGACTCATGCAATTTACCCTATTCTCACGCTCTCACGCCACACCCCCGATTTCTCACGCTGAAGTGTCAACCCGGTCGGTCAAATGCCTGAAAGATGAGTTTATCTATATATCTTCCTGTTGAGCCACTCGAGATCGACTAGTTATACTGCAAATTAGTTAAAATATCCCGTAATCTATCTAGAGCGAGCGTCCATGCGAGACAGATATTGTGCTTCAAACCGCGCGCGTGCACGGCAGAGACGTAAGCGAGCCAGAGACCTTGCTGCGTGTGCAGACAGTAAAAGCTTCTCATTCTATTGTCTGACAAAACATATATAGGAAATAAGAACAGCTTTATTTTACATTCGGCTATATTATATTATAATATATTAAATACAGTATGTGAGCTGAGCATTAATTTAAAGAGAAAACACATTAAACAAGCAGAACGCAAGTACGGCGCGATGACGTCACGAATAGGCTAATTGACGTATGACGTCATCTAGCGACATTTAGCGACTTTTAGGGAAGGCGTTAGCTACTTTCCTTTGAAAATAGTTGGCAACACTGAGTGCATGTGCGCTTCGGGTGTCTGCGCTCAGAAAAGTGCACGTTAGAGCCGCGCATCAAAACGTGAATGACTGGTTTAACCGGCAAGGCTTTAAAGCACATGCAAATAAGTAACTTGTGAACTGCAGTGTCCCTTCCTCTGTGTTAACATTTGATGTGAATATACGTCGCGTTGTAGCCTATGCTGAGACGGAGGTGCCAGAAATGCAACTGATATAATGCACGATACTAATGTTATGACATTTCTTCAAAAGCAGATCGTGGAGATATTTTAATCGTCCATGATCATAAATCGTGATATCGCACACCCCTAAGCTAGCGTTAGCTCATTAACAACAATATATTTACATCCACTCACCACAGACAAAATGAACACTGCACAGAGAGTTTGCACACACAAACCACTGTTATAACAAAGCAAGCAGGCTACTGCGTGCATGGTCTGGCATGATATGACTGAATGCGCGCAAAGTGCACTCCCTTAATTCCTAAAAAGCTGACATCAGTTCATCGCAATCTCACACATCTCTGTTATTATCAATGAAGCTGACTGCACAATAAAACTTTCATAATATATACACTTTGTTTGTTATAATTAGAGGATTTGGAGGAGCATACAGAATTCTGCTCTGAACAAAAAGTCCATTTTGTGTGGTGAGGGGAGTCTGTCTTAAATGCTTCTGATTGGTCTTTGCGTTCAAGAAATCAACACATGACTGTGATTGGCTAAATCGCTCAACGCTGCAAACATGTTATAAAAAGAAAGTCTGGCCTGTAAGTTAAATCGTTTCTATTTTGTAATGTACAAAAATGTATTAGTTTTTTATATGTTTTATTCATAGATATTTCTAGTTTGCGGGAGTCCCGCAAATCGTTTTATTCTCCGCAACCCGCACACACAGAGTGAGTGCATTACCGCCCGCGCTCGCACTCGGCCATCAAATCTAGTCCCGCGCCGCACTCTTTTGCGTTGGGAGTGCAGGTCTCTAGATCAAGAAACCGGCCCGAGGATAGTGTCGGGAAATATCGTGTCGGGCCGGGTCAAGTACGGGCTCGGGCAGATAATCTAAGCTCTAGTTCCTTTGCGACTGATGTATCGATCTTGTAGAATCAGGTACTCAAAATGGCGGAAGACAAGTTTTAGAAGTGAGTGACGTCAGTGAGGAGACGTTGGTGATATCATCTAATATTCATGTATAAGAGCAGATGCAAAACTCAAAAAGATAAAACTATTGGGGATGACAGTCTAAAAATCAAAAGAAACATGTAACTGTACCAATGTTTTTGTTTGTTTTTACCATTAAACTTGACATATGGGACAATCCATTTACATGTTCAAGTCAACAGACATAATAATATATCCATTATATATGTAATGTATACACAGAAAAACACCGTTCAGAAAATGGCGTGAGTAAATAAATGCAAGTAAAACATTTATAGTGCTACAAAAGATTTCTATTTGAAGTAAATACTGTTGTTTTTAATTTTCTATTAATCAAACAAATTCTGAAAAATTGTATCAGGTTTCTGCAAAAATCTTAAGCCGTTTTCAACAATGATAATAATGAGAAATGTTTCTTGAGCAGCAAATGAGTATTTTAGAATGATTTCTGAAGGATCATGTGACACTGAAGACTTGAGTAATGATGCTGGAAATTCAGCTTTGTCTTCACAAAAACAAAAATCATTTTAAAATATATTAAAATAGAAAACAGTTATTTTAAATCGTAATAATTGTGGGATATCATAGGCAGGAAAGGATACACCTAAGATGTCTTTAAAAAAATAAGCCAGATTAAGGCATTTTAATAGACAGTCTATGACAAATTTGAATGCGCCTTTTCTTTCCTACCTTTAAAGGGTCACTCCACCTCTGGAAAGATGAATGTGTATTTAAAATGGGTAATATATGTAGAAGAAATGTGAAATTATTTTTGAATTTCGAGCTTTCTAGACTGAGAAAAGACAGAAAATGTATTTTTGGCTTATGTGGATGAAAGACAACAACTCCCAGAATGCACTTGCTTCACTGTAGGATGCCACTCCTACCGGTAATAGAGCGCAGTAGTTAAACAACAAGTCTAGGCTACTAGTGAGTCTCCGTGAGTCTGCCCGAAAATTTGTTTCGGGATCGCCCAAAATGTCCGGGATTCGGCTTTTGTGTTCTACAGTCGCCATTCATCGTGTTTACTGTGGCGAGCAGGACGAGTGAAGGCCATGTGGAGAACGACGCGAGGCCGGTGGCGTGATTACTGATGAGCGACACCTGTGAGTCGCATCGGTTCTGTATCTCTCACGGAGGAGCGGGAATTTTCTTAGCAATGTTAAAACGCACATCAACCGATCACTTGTTTAGCGTTCATGTAAACACTACATTCAGATTCACCAATCAGAATGAATTCAGTTAGATTGAAACAAAAGCTGTGCATGTAAACAATGAATGGCGACCGCAGAAAGCATAAGCTGAATTCCGGACATTGACGGCCGGACATGTCTGGGAAAAAGAGGACGGTAACCCCTAAAGTTACTACTCAGCTTTCTCCACAGAACAAGAGCCTGCTAGCTTACCTTCCAAAAAAGATGGCTGACACTATGTGTAATCCCAATCCTCCATAATGCATCCGTCTGCGTATTCAGTACCTTCGTCCATATTTTCAAAAAGTTTCTGCCGGTGAAATTAAACGCACTGGCACTGATCTGTGATTGGTCTGTTAGCGCATTAGGTCCAGCCCCCTATGGGCGGGTTTGAAAGGGTGAGATCTTACACTTCCTCCTACAATGACGTAAAATTACGATTTTTGCGTCATTGTAGGAGGTAGTGAAAAAGGTAAATAGAGGATTTCTCTCGTCACAGGGGAAAATGAGAGAGTGTTGCACGACCATTCAATAGTATAACTGTGTTTCTAACAATGGAAATCTTAATGCAAATGGGTGGAGTGACCTTTAAGACAGCGCAGTTTGTCAGTGTTTAGACACAACCAGTGTGTGAAAAACACACAGGTGGTCTCGGTAATGAGGTAGAAATGCTGCTTTTTTAACTGTGGCGCTAAGCACTGGTGCCCTCAGGAGAATCCCAACATGAGCACAGAATCACATCATTGAAAAGGCTAATCTATTATGATACATAATTTGCATGTGGAGGGAAAATGTATGTTTCCACTGCAGGTCTGTGTGAAAATCAACCAGAATTACAGGTTAGAAGACTCTGACATCCTCTGTAAACCTAGACAACCTTCTCACGGATTTTTCAAACAAAGCTAAGCACGAGCTTTCGCTGCAAAAGCACATTTAGCTTGTTGTGACATTTTTAAGCAGATAGCCAGACTCACTGAAACTTAAGCAGATGATGTTAAACAAGGAAAGGGACACTTTAAGTAGGTGGCTGCACTCAGTTAGGCAACTTTAACAGTTCTTAAGGCTATTTTGAATAATATTCCCTTATTTATAATGCAAATCCACCTCAGCTGAGAGGTAAATTATCTGGAAGCAATCGCCTGCTTGACACTGATGTAATTCGGTAAAAAGCTCTGCATGAGAAGACACAGACTTGCCCACGACTCATTCAGGTGTCAAAGAATGGAGGGCGACGAGGAAGAGAGAGAGATGGGATGGATTAATTTAAAACTAGGTTGGTCAGCTCCAGACAAGCTTGGCTGAAGGTATGCAAGATCTAACACAATGGGCCCAGGCCCATCATCCATCATCACTGAGCATATCAGGCATGAGCAGAAATGAAGCAGGGAATGGGTTCAAACTTAAAAGCTCCACCGACAGCATCCACCCGCCCACGGGGGCTTCTCTCTCTCTCTTTCTCTCTCTCTAAAATAAAGAGGAAGAGGGGAAATGGTAAAATATTCTTTAACTGAAGTTTATTGTCTTAAGAAATTTGTGAAAAAGGCATCCTCAACACAGGATGAATTGGAAGGATCACAATAATTTATGGAAATGTTATGTTATGAGGTTTGTCTTGATAGTCATAACTCTATTTTTTATGGCTGAGTTTAAGATTTCCTCACTGAATTTAAATGGAGCACAAGAGTTGATGAAATTAAAGAATGTTGAAATTTCATTTGTACAAGAAACTCACATATGCATCGATAATGAAGTTGATTGTCAGAGGGAATGGGATGGCACTGTTATAATGAGTCATAAAACTTATGTTAGTGTTGGAGTTGCCATTCTTTTTTCAAGATTTCTTTTATACCTCTGTCATATGAAGTAGTAGTCATAGCAGGAAGGCTCATTCAAGTCATTGTAAAATATGAAAGAAAAACAATGATTTTGATTAATGTATATGCTCCTGTTAATGCAAAAGAAAGGATGCTAAATTGTCTTATATAATGACAAGATGTGAGTCTGTTGATTTTATTTAGCTGGAGATTCTAATTGTACGATCAATAACTTAGATGGCAATCATGTTGAGCCACACATGGCTTCAAGAAACAAGCTTGCAAGTATTGTGGAAACTTTGGACTTAGCAGATGTATGGCATGATAAACATGGAGTTTTTAGACAATATTCTCGACACATTATCGAGAAAATTATATTTCCATGGCTAGAATTGATAGAATATATTGTTATAAAAATAATATACAGATCTTTAAATACTGTGCTATAACTCCAGTTAGTTTTTCAGATCATGGTTTGGTTTGTGGAGTTGTTTTTATTAATTCTGTCAAAGCTAAGAGCACTTATTGGCAGTTTAATGTTTCATTGTTAAATTATACAAGTTTTAAGTAAGGGTTTATGTATAATATACTCTTAATACCTCTAGGAGTATTGTCAAATTAATTGAAGATCTTTAGGAGCATTAGTGAGATCTCGCTTTCAGAATTTGGACGAGGTGGATGCACCAACCAGGTTTTTTTGGTCTTGAACAAAATAATGGCCAAAGCAGATTAATTTATTCCTTATGGGATGATAATGGGAATGATTAGACAGAGCCCTCGGAAATTCATAAGAGAGCTGTTGATTTTTATTCAAATATATATGCCTCTGAATATCAAGAAGATTTTAATATTGCACAGAAGTTCTTTAAAGGTCCACCGAAAGTACAAGCTGTAATAAATAAACTTGAGCAACCATTGCAATAAGCCTGAACTGTACTCAGCAGTGATGAGTATGGCCAATGGTAAAGCTCCAGGAATCGATGGAATCCCCATAGAATTTTATAAAATATTTTGGAGCATAATGGGTTCAAATATGTTGGCAGAGACCTTTCACAAAGAGCAGCTCCCAGTGAGCTGCAGAAGAACAGTTTTGACGTTGCTTCCAAAAAAAGGGGATTTGAGAGTTATAGCTAACACGAGACCTCCTGCTCTTTTATGTGCTGATAACAAGGCTCTCTCTAAAGCTTTGGCAAATAGGTTAAATAAGGCAATAAAGTATGTGATACACAATGATCAGTCCTATTGTATTCCAGGTAGTTACATTTTTGATAACATATCTTTTATAAGAGACTTTCTCCATACTTCTAATTTGTTTGATTTTAAATTTGGATTGTTTCGATGGATCAAGAGAAGGCTTTTGATCGTGTTGATCAAATATTTGTGGAGCACAATAGGGGTTTTTAATTTTTCTTCAGGTTTCTGAATATGCTTTGAATTCTTCATGGAGGTATTGAAAGTGTATTAAAGGTCAATGGTGGCGTAAGTGCCTCTTTTAAGGTGGATAAGACAAGGTTGCTCATTATCGGGCATGTTGTATACATTAGCTATCGAACCTTTATTGAACAGATTTCGCAATGATTTAATTGGGCTTAAAATTGCTGATGAGTTTGCACCTGTGTATACATCAGCTTATGCAGATGGTGTGGTTATTATTAAAAA
This sequence comes from Siphateles boraxobius, assembly GCF_051911475.1. Taxonomy (NCBI): domain Eukaryota; kingdom Metazoa; phylum Chordata; class Actinopteri; order Cypriniformes; family Leuciscidae; genus Siphateles; species Siphateles boraxobius. The sequence continues at coordinate 19,058,360 of NW_027509219.1, forward strand.
TCAAGATGATATAAATAAAAGAAGCTCAATAGTACATGATTTTACCAAAATATATCATCTGCTGAAGTCAGTTGGAAAAAGAGTTCTGGTTTATAAGTAGGAGATTGGAGGTAAGAAAAGCCCCAATTACCAGGTGGTCTTAGTTGGAGTAATGGAGGTTTTAAGTATTTAGGTTTTTATCTAGGAAATAATTTTATGGAAAAGAAAAATTGGGGGGGCGTTTTAGAAATAGTAGAAGTAAGATTTAAAAAAAATGAAGATGGCTTCGTCCTCGTCTTACAGAGGTAGAATATTAATTGTCAATAATTTGATAGCTTCTGCGTTATGGCATAAATTAGCAGTTTTAGAACCTCCAACTGGTATATTAATGAAAGTTCAAAGAATAGTTGTTGATTTCTTCTAGGACAAAATGCACTGGATACCAGAGAGTGTTTTATATCTTTCAAAAGAGTTTGGAGGTCAAGGTTTGATACATTTAGCCAGTAGAAAAGCTGCTTTTAGAATACAATTTGTGCAAAAGTTGCTATATGGTAACCTAGAAACATCATGGCGAGTATTAACTGGGCGTATTCTAAAGCAAGTTGGAAATTTAGGATGGAAACAAACTGTTCTTCTTTGAGACAGCAATGTTTTAAATGTGAGAGGAATTCTTCCTTTTTATTTAAGTGTTTTTAAAGCTTGGGACATTCTAGATTACAGAAAACTTTTCACACTTTAAGAGAAATGAGGCCTCAGGCATGGATGATGGCTTCATCAAAGCTAAAGTTGATACAGCATCTGGCATTATTAGCAGGCTCAGAATTGGACAATGTGGATGCTGTGTTGAGAGGACTTGGTGTTCATTCGGTTCGGAAAGTTGGACAGATCCAACAAAGTTTTCGAGATTCATTAACGGAAGAAGAAAAAATGCGGCTAAAAATATGTATGTAAGGTTGTTAAACACCTGATCGTGCTGATTTTTTTCCGAGCATGGGTGTAATGCCGAAAATTGATGAAGATGACTTTAAGGTGTTATCTTGGATTTTTAAAAATTGTGTTTGTTTTACTGTTTTTAATTCTATTGGAGGACAAAGTGTTTATACTTTGTGTTAAAATGTTGAATAGAGAAAAACTTGAAAATAGGATGGCCAACACCTTGGAGAAAATATTTAGGAGTAAAAGATGAAGAAATACCAAATGGGAAGTAATTTGTACGCCACCATTGACCAAAGGGATTGGAGATATTCAATGCAGAATATAGCACGGTATTATCGCTGTTAACACTTTTTTGTCCATTTTGAATTCTGAAATTATTGATAAATGTCCTTTTTGTTATTGTAGAGAAACAAGTTTTCATTGTTTCCTTAAATGTGAACGATTAATTCCTATACTAGATTTTTTGAAAGAATTGTTTGATTCCTTTGAAGAATTGTTTTATTTTTGGAGTGAAATTTGGGAATAACAAGAAATGTAAAATTCTGAATTTTCTATTGGGTCAAGCTAAAATGGCAATTTATGCAACACGAACAGGGAAAATTAAAATTAACAATTATATTGATGCTCTTGTATTTTTTAAATGCATTGTCAGAGCTAGAATATTTTTTGAATATAAATATTATAGTTTTATGGATAATATAGAGGGTTTTAAAAAAAAATTGGAGTTTTGATGGAAAAGTATGTACTATTATAATTTGTTACATTTATATAGCGCTTTTTCTGGGTACTCAAAGCAGGAAGGGGGAATCTCGTCAACCACCAGCAATGTGGAGCATCCACATGGATGAGTCAACGGCAGCCATAGTGTGCCAGAACGCCCACCACACACCAGCTTACAGGTGGAGAGGAGACAATGCTGAAGCCAATCAGTATATGGGGACGATTAGGAAGCCATGATGGACAGAGGCCAAGGGGCAAATCTAGCCAGGATGCCGGGGTTACAACCCTACTCTTTTTCAAAGGACTTCCTGGGATTTTTAATGACCACAGGGAGTCAGGACCTCGGTTTAACGTCTCACCCGAAGGACGGTGCTTTTTGACAATATAGTGTCCCCATCACTATACTGGGGTGTTAGGACCCACACAGGGTGAGCACCCCCTGCTGGCCTCACTAACACCTCTTCCAGCAGCAACCTGGTTTTCTCAGGAAGTCTCCCATCCAGGTACTAACCAGGCTCAGCCTTGCTTGGATAAATGTAGCAAATTATTAGTACATAATTTTCCATAAAAACTCCAAATTTCTTTAAAATCCTCTATATTATCCATAAAACTATATAATATATTAAAAAACCGTTTGACCTTCCCCTGTTGACCTACGCACGAGTAAGTGTTTTACGAAGCAAGGCACTACTTGTAAGTGTAGCCGTGCATGTCTGGTGCTTCATTTAAAACACAGACAGTCAGCACAAACTTAACAAAACAGCGTCTGTTGTTTTATTCATCACTGCAGTAGAAGTGGGTGGCCTGGAGGACAAGAGAGTGGGGGAGCAGAGGAGATGAAAAAAGCAAGTTCTCCCAGTAAAGCAGGCAATACGCAGCCCCGACTTCTCCACACGCCCACAGTCTAACAGCTTTGCAGCTCCGCATATAATATTCAGAGCAATCCGCTGGAATTGAGGTCAATTTATAGTGGACAATCATGGGGGAGGTGTAAAATAACATTTTGGAGATGAATCCTTACACACTACAAAAAATACATTAGCCTATTATATCTTCAGTTTTTACATATTAAGTCTTTTTTTGTTTTAAGCACCATATTGTTATTTTATGCTCAAGATAAATACAAATATCACAAAAATATAACATAATCAGTAATATTATATAAATATAATGATTGCTGAAAGATCATGTGACACTCAAGGAATAAATTACATTTTAAAATATATTACAACAGAAACCATTTAATTTAAATTGTAATAATATTTCACAGAATAACTATTTTTTTTTACTGTATTTTTGATCATATATATGCAGCATTGGTGAGATTAAGAGACTACTTTCAAAAACATAAAAAAACATAATGTGTCCAAACTTTTGACCGGTACTTTATATTTAATTTGTCAAGGAAGAACGATGAACGGAATTTGCCGAAGAAAAATGAACGGTTCACTCTATTTCAGATTGCATACTTCACAAGGAATCATCATGTATTAGTGGTTCAAATTGCAAGTGAAATTGTAGTCTGGAATGTTAATCATTTTGTGAATATTTTGTGACCTATATATCTCAGCTATATGATGTGAATGAGGTAAACAGGGTTTGAAGGGGGTTTAGGGCTCAGGGGGTGTCAAATCCCAAGAGATTTTGTCCAGAGGTGTCAAAGAGATTTTCTGCATGCATTTTGTTCCTGCGGTTAAGTCAGAGAATTTAATCCAAATCAAAATTAAAATATAGAAAAGGAATTGATATTGGGAAGTTTACTACCTAAGGTTCTACCTGTTATCAATTTTCATCAAGATAACAAAGAACAATACAATGTCTCAATACTGGCATTTAAAAAGCATACAATAAATTTGGTGCAACCACTGAATAAGGATCTTCAGACAAACATGTTTCCACCAAAATACAGAGAGAAATTAATTACCTAATTATGAGAAGCAAAGTCAAGGGGGAAAAAAAAATCAAACATTTAATTAAAGGACCAAAAAAGGCACAGTATTTTTGTTCAGTCTAATGTCTTTGTATAGGTCAGCATAGTTTTTATATGTCCTTTTCCTAATCTGTTTAAAGTTCCATTTACATACTTTTTTTTTATCTGTGAGAAATTGTATTCGTGCCTGTTGAAGCTTGCCTCATTGCAGCCAGCAAAAATTCTTGCTAAACACAAAGGTAAAATTCAAGTCGCACTGAACATATACCATCTTGTTAACAATGAACGTAAACATTCAGGTGAGGTTGCTTTAGCAGCCAGCCAAGAGCTGGAAAAAATGATGAAAGGGACGGAGTGCTTAGCATAACATAAGTCAAGCATTTACATAAGCACACGGTGCATCTGTACGGGGCTATTTCTGTGTAAACAATGAACAAAAACATCAGTGTGATGAGGAATGACATTGTCGGCTCAAAGAAAAAAAGATGGATTCCTGTCAATGCAACTGTAGTTTTGAGTGAGTCATGCTGAAAGAATAATTCCTGGACTGATGAAGTTTTTAAACTTCTGGACAACTTTTTGATCTGGAAAATGCTACTGTATAAGCATATAAATGACATATAAGTGACAAAATTGGTCAAATACTTTAAAATTTACAATTTTTAATTTACATCTTTACTTAAAATGCAACTAATAAAGATTTCTATACTTGGGTGACCATACGTCCTCTTTTTGGACCTAAAAAAAGTGTCCGGCTGGGATTTCTAGATCACCCAAAATGTCCGGGATTCGGCTTTTGCTTTCTACAGTCGCCGTTTTTGCATTGCTTTAGGTCCCGCCTTCTCGCGCGCCACCATTAGTCAGTCGGTCATGTACGTAACGCAGAGATTCAGTCCATTCTTTCAGCCCAGAAAATGCTTCACTTAATAATCTAACTAACAAATAATCAGTGTACAATCAGTGCAAATAACTCCTTTAATGCCATAACCAGTCTCAAATTTACCTTCATGCTGATAACTATATGATTGGGCGGTGCATGTACCAACAGATGATGCTGAGAAAATCTCTTGTGTATGCACTGGATTCCTTCCGACCAAAATTTGTGCAAACGTATGCGTGCTTGTTTTCCCTTTGAAGAATATGTAATCCTTGAATGATTAAAATACTGTTGTGAGCTTAAATAACAAAGATGTTAATGGGGGGGAGAGGCTTTTGTAAAAGGAGGGATAAGCATGCTCTAATCTTGAGCACTGATTTATCCATACAGTGTTGTTGTACTATTGTACAGATTTTCCCGAGCTGTCAGGAAACCTGATTCCAGGCTTGTCTGCGAGGTCCCACAGTTTTCCAACACTGTTGTGTTGAAAAGAAAAAGTAATCTCTTTGTTGTTTGTTTGCTGTTTTTCTTTAGTACACCACCCTAATGTAAAATGAGTTCATTAATTAATCTACGAAACAGCACAATGAAAGACAAAAAATTAAATAAAATTCAGAGAACAACACTGATCCATGGAATTAAAACGTACTCGGTAACTAACGTAACAACGGTTCTCTCTAGAAGAAGGGAACGAGTACTGCGTAATATCTTTACGCCATGGGGAAAACCTCTTTTCCACGAGATATTGAAGCCAAAAATTATCCTTAATTTTGAATTAATGTAAAACGCGTTGCAGCAGCATGCAGACATAGGCAAGACGGCTTGCGTGCCTATTGGCTGACCTGCGGCAACAGCAGCAGCCTATCGAGATAGGCCCTGCGTGACGCCATATCCAATGGGGGCGCTTCGCGCCCACTACGTCACGTCCGATCCTCACTGTCCGATGCCAGGATAGAGCAGCAGGCCTTGTCCGCAGAGACAGTAGTCTCGTCGCTCTCAATGGCCGAAGCGGCGGCGGACTGTGGCCGTTGTCCGTCGGTGAGCGACTCAAGCGATGCCGGCGAAGCTGGCGGGCGAACCGGCGAGCTTGGGCGGGCGAACCGGCGAGCTTGGGCGGGCGAACCGGCGAGCTTGGGCGGGTAGGAGAAGGCTCTGGGATGCGGTGAGCACGGCGCTTCTTGCAGCGCGGCACTACAGCGGGCAGAAGTGCAGGCTCCGAGAAAGATCCCAGGCGAGTCCTCAGAGTCACCATAGGCATCAGCTCGCAATGAGGGCATCCGCCGTCGACGAGCGTGAGAGCTGCATGATCCTCACCCAGGCAGGAAACGCAGATGACCTGGCGGTCCCCGTCGCTGAGTGCGGCTCGGCACGAGCCAAAGGAATGAAGCATCTTTAAAAAGACACTTTCTCTTTTAGATAAGAGAGAGAGAGTGCGAGTCGCGGCGGCGAACACACACTCGGCAGAGTAAAAGGATATATACGCCGGAAAGGGTAGCAGGTACGGCGACAGAAGGGGGCGAGATGAAGACCAGCGGCTTCAGACGTAAGGGCTCGTCCCGCAGAAGGCATTAATTAATTTTTACATTAATTCAAAATTAAGGATAATTTTTGGCTTCAATATCTCGTGGAAAAGAGCTTTTCCACATAGCGTAAGATATTACGCTGTACGAGAGAACCTCTCGTAAGAGAACTTGAGTTAGCTACAGTACAAGCTACTAATAAAAGTGTGTGTGTGTGTGTGTGTGTGTGTGTGTGTGTGTGTGTGTGTGTGTGTGTGTGTGTGTGTGTGTGTGTGTGTGTGTGTGTGTGTGTGTGTGTGTGTGTGTGTGTGTGTGTGTGTGTGTGTCTTGAAGAACTGTACGAACAAAACCAATTCGCTAGAATTCACTTGATTCACTAGACTGAATCAAACTTTTTAACATTACAAATTACACCGTGCCCTAACTACACGCGACGCAGCATCGCAATGCGCGATAAAAGGTATCTTTTCCATGTTAATAGAAATGTGAGTTTTGGTTGATCTTGATGCATCTCGCTGTCGCGTCGCGTCTAGTGTGGACAGACAAATTATTGGTCTCTGGAATCTTATCGCATCGCGTCTGGTTAGGACACGGTGTTAGAGAGAAGAGGACTGTACAGAATTAATCGAACTTCCCAACACCATATGAGAGGTATATTGAATTACTAGATTACACCATATTGATCGGTGAGGATCACGTTCTCACCACAAACAAACCACTCCAGAGTTCGCGTACCGAGACCTCCTCCCGCTTTTGGTGCGCACCCGAGTGCGATTGCTGCTTTCACACCTGTCCAAACGAACCGCACCAAGGGGGAAAACGAACTCTACTGCGATTCAACCGAACTAAATGAGGCAGGTGTGTAAGCAGCATTTGCTGAATTCAAGCGCTTCTCACTGGATCTCGTGACCGAGATCGATCAAAGTAAACACATCTGCATCTGCTCTGCACATCTGCTAGCGCTGCGCTGCCGTTTGGACTTTGAGCCGAGCAAATAAATGGTCCGTGTGGCGCGCGGTTCATATGAGTTTCGTTCCACGTTTGGCGCATAAACATTATCGAACATTTGTCAGACTCTTGATATCGTTTAATCGAGAAAAATTATATCGCGATAATTATCGTTATCGTTTAATCGCCCAGCCCTAAATTGTTGTTTTCCCAAGTAGATTAAACGGATTTGTATGTTACCGCAAGTTTTGCGTCAGATTAGTGAAAAAAGGTCCTGTTCAAACATGATCTCTTAATGGTTACCAGTAAAAATGATATGGGTGAAAGGGGCTAGTGATAGACAACTTACACTCATGTATAGCAAACCTGATAATGTATTATTAACTTGTTAGATTGTTTCCTCACTTTTTTTTAGACTGAACAAGATCAGATGTGCAAGAGTGTCCACAAGAGAAAAATTACAGCACACAAACCACAAAACACACTTTGCAGTTCGAGCTTCAAGTGTTGGACCCTGAACGTACACAAAAAGCTTAAAGCTCTGACTTTACCAAAGGCACCTAAGGCTGTTTGTGCTAAAGTGAGCTATCAGGGCAGAGTTCATCTTTCCACTGAAATGCCTGAAAGCCGTGTACCAGAAGTGTTCAATAATGAACACATTGTGGGTTGTAGCCATGTTTTGGTCTCTACCGCTCTCTATTTCTGTCTCCGCCAAATTTAAGTCAGGCTGCTAGCAGATGGGGTTATTTCTTGATGCGCACCTAAGAATAAACAAATAAAAATGCGATAATCAAATCGCAGAGCTTCCACCCACATTTAAACACCCTTTACTGACTTTCAATAACAAGTTGGCGTGTTTTGCAGCGAAGCACATATCTGTGGCGCAATACATCCGTGATATATGGGAAAAGTCATGTCGTTCTGAAAAAACGAGGGAGGATAAAAGGAAGTCAGAGAGTTTTGTGCTCCTCGAAAAGCAGAACCCACTGGAGTAGCTTTGCTCTCGGCACAGGTGGGAGTGAATTGCCAAACCTCCGAAAAAAAGGCTCTATCTGCCATTGACAGGCGTGATAGAATACTGCTGAGTGTCTCACCTCCAAATGGTTGTGGGCTCACGCCTTTTATCCGACACTGTTAGCATGGTGAGATTTACACATTTGGTTCAGCGCTCCTTAAAGATTCTCTATGAAACAGATGGAGCCAGATTGCCCTTGGTCTCTCAGCCTTCCACTTTGAGGTCTCCCATCTCGCTTTAATCATATCCAGCTCAAGATAAAATGGTGTACATGGATAGCAACAACTAAGTCACTCTGTAAAGCACTGGGAGAGTGTCAGGACCAGATATGATCCTCATTAGAGCAACTAATACTTGGAAATAATTCATATATCCCTCCATGGCACTGAATGTATTTGCACTGCATTGTAAAGACAAAGAACAAACATGTTCATAAGCCTGGCAAACCGCACATGTGATCATAGCATGTGTAATGTCAGACTCAAAAAACAGGCATGCTACAGCTTATGCATCCATCACTACTACAGGGAATCACACATGCTTTGGCCTGGAGGAGACAACTCAGAGGGAGAGACACAGAGAAGAATCTCGCAACTTAATATTCCGTGTGAGAAATACGCACTACATCGCTCCCACAGAGGATTTTTACAATCAAGCCCACTTTACCGCATCCTAAATAGCGCTAAGGATCTGTTAATGCATCTATCAACATAATGAGGTTAATGAGGTTTCTGTATCATAAAGACATTATAAATATCTGCTTCATCATTCAAAGGAAGCCAGCGTGGAGAGTTGCATTCTGATTTCCACACAAGCCTATGTGCTCTGCGCTACCGACTTTAAATTCCCAGATGGCCAAATTCCCAGGGGACCTTAAGTCTTTGGAGAAATGAGCAAGATTCATCAGTGTTCAAATGTAACAATATAAAGAAGAAGATTCATTTCATTCTATCATGCTATAGAGACTGTGACCCAGTTTTGGAAATTTAAATGGGGATTTGATATGAAGGGGCAAATTAATTGGAACAGATGCCTTCTCAATTATTAACATCTCACACAGTATGCTTGTATGAGCTAAATCCACCCGTTGTACGTCCCTTTCTATGCACAAGATGAGATCTTAATCATGGTCCAAGCAGATCACATCCTATTAAATGGTAATGTGAGCAGAGCTATGTTTTCCATTAAACATTCTATTGAAGGTCCCTCCGCCTGCAGACGATCAAGAGAAGCCTACAGCAATGCAGTATTAAATAAACACTACTACATGGAGTAGCGGAGAACAATTCACTCCAACAGAGTGAACTCGGCAGATTGTATAAACTGAGTGAGCTGTCGGACTACACAATATCAGAGTATTCTCCAGAATGGCAGAAGACTTCTGTAAAGTTAAAGTGAGATATGGCCAAAGCAAAACTTAATAATATGTGACAGAGTGAGCAGAGTGAATACTGGTGCCGAATAATGTAATCGTACACAAAACAATAACATTTAATTCTATATATATGATCAAAATTCGACCAAATCCTTTGTTTAGATCCTTGTCAAATACCTTAAACATTACTACATTGTAGTTGCTACATTGAAATGCACGCACATACAGACAGTAGTTTGCACATCATTAGCAGATTGCGCGCACACAGAAACATTCAGTGGATCCAAAATCTATTGTCAACACTGTTCTGTGATTTTATCAATAAAATATCTCAGAAACTGAAAAGTTCTGGCATATATTTCTTAGTCACTAAAATCCACAGCTTCACTGTTAGTAGACAGACAATGCCAGGTAGAATTAATTCACACACAATCACTCTCTCACTAATGCACTCAGATAAATGTAAACTTTACTGCATTACTTTATCTATATCTGATTTAGAACGAGCAGAAATCTGTTTGAAATATAACAGACAAAAGAAGTGATAAAATAAGTTATGTAGGAGCAATAGGATTGTGGGCAGTGCTGTGTCATATGCCATAGCTGTGCACAAGGCAAACCGCATTTGAGACTCAGGTCAAAGTCCAGGCTTATTTGTTCATTAATGACTTAATCAGTGACTTGTCGACGTCACTCAAATTTAATCACATAAATATTGACTTAAAAATCTGAAGTCGTTCAACCCCTAGACTAGACATGCATCCAATGCACTGACTGAACATTGACCTGCATTCTAATAAATAAAAAATAAACATATACTGTAAACACATTATGTAATGGGCATTAAAAGTAAATGGACACATTCATTTCAGTTTTAGTCATTGATATGTTGCAACTGAGATATTTAACGTTAAACATTTCCAATGATCCCAGTGTGTGCATTAACTCCATCAGACATGAAAAAAAAAATAAAGGTGGGGGTACTTATAGTAAAAAAACTAAGAAAAAAGTATGAACAATAAATAATAAATGCATACATTGAAAAGACAAAAAAAATTGAAATCAATAACTCTTAACCCTCATTAAAAAATATATAAAAAAAGAACAAAATTAAAAAAGGAAATAAATAGTACACGGATTAGTGTGATTGAATATGAAGAAAAAAGCTACGATTGTTGTGGAAAACTGCATAATTAAAAATTAGAGGGAATGGAGAAGTTATACTGAATGGAAAACCAGCTTTGCAGGAGTCCATCAGTATCTGCTGTGAATAAAAATTCACCATACACGACTCGTCTTGGGTCATCAAGATGTCTTCTCATTCCATTTTCTACAACCCAAAGCATCACAATGTGTACAGCTGTCACTGTTATCACAGTGGGAAGCTTAGAGAAGACCACTTGACTGGTGAATAGTGGAGGCCAGAGTGGATAACTGCTGTCTTTATGTGTCCATTGACTCTGAAAGATTAACACAGATCGCTTCTTGGAAAAGAAACATTTCAAGGTTTGCAACCTTACAGGTCACCAAGAGCCAAAAAAAAGAGGATACTTTGCCCTTCAGCCACATATTGGATGTGATCGCGGCAGCAATGCAAAACAACATATGGACATGTCCACAAAATCTAAACCCAACACAATGCTTCCCCTTGACCTCTGAGCCCAAGCTCACTGATTCTTCCCCGAATCAAACTGCTTTTCCTTTAGGACCCCTTGCTGTTTCTTTGTGATTCACGAGCTCTCGCATTTGGACGGGCTAGCATCGGGGTGTTGTCCGTATATCAGAGCTCAACTCCAGTGCTGAATGGCAGGGTGGTAAATTTCCTTTCTGTTGTCATTACTTATGGTGAAGAGTTTCTCGTATCAGCCACACCAGCTGTGTATGAGTTACTGCCATAGATCAAACTCCATGACTTCTTCTTGGGAGTGAAATAGCTGGCATAATAACATGTTAAAGCAAGGCAAGACCGCTCAACAAAGAGTACTCCACCTAGATGCTATTACTTATTGTCTGGAGTCTGGATGTCCTTGAGACATAGAGTTTATCACCTAGCCTTGAAAACATATGGCAGAACACATTAAAGTGTCACAGAAAATGTACCTAAAGTGGTCCTGTCTTTAAAGAGGGTCAGAGGGAAATCAACAAACAAGTGCTTTTTCTATTTTGGTAACAACCTAGTCCATGACTCTTTTGATGGAACTTAAGAGATAGTTCACCCATATCTGTATAATTTTTTAATTTAAGTTTAAAGGGGTCATATAATGCCATTTTTGTACAAGTTAATATGAATCTTTAGGGTCTAAATGAAAACTTTGTAATATACTTTTATTAAAAATTCTCATTAGTATTGTCAGAAAACACTAATTTCACCTGATCAAAAACAGCTGTTTTCAGCACGCCGTTTCAGTGCATACGCCTTTAAATGATAATGAGCTTTGCTCACTCCGCCCCTCTGTTTGACAACGCACGTGGAGTGTTGCCTTGACAACAGTTGAGGGTATATTTTGGAACAAGTATGGCAGCGGGAGTCTCTGAAGACACATCTGTGCAACCATACCGATCTGAACCGGAGTCGGACCCGGAACAAGATGATGGCCCCGTCATTGTCAAGAAGTTTGACAATTAGCTAAGGCTGGAACAGGACGTTTTGAATGGTTGGTTAACGTAATGTCACTTTGACTTATTTTTGTATGTACTGGCAAGGTAGAGTAGTGAGATACAGACGCTATGTGTTTACTGATGATTAGGTTAGTTCGTTGACAGATTGATGTTGAAAAACTTTTTTTACACTGATTATAACTTTTTTACACTGATTTACACTTTTTATACCCTCGTTTATAAAGCAGTCTGGTGAGAAATGATTAGCGCAAACATAAAAGCATTTACGTTGATCGTTGAGAATATTCCCTTCAAAAATAAAACTCAGCCACCGCGTCTTCAGCGGTTTAATTTAGGAACATTAAAATGACTGCTGTGTTCCTTATTACACCAAAGAACAGAACACCACAATCGCTTAGACGTCAGTCTGCTCCAGTGTATCAACAATGGCGGACTACGATGACAGCTCGCTCAGGTCGGGTCTGTGTTGAAACGCTGCTGTCAATTATCAATCATGTGAGGGGTGTCCAATCTAGTGATGTCAAAAGATCAAACAGCTCAATTTGAGGCAGGGGAAAACATATAAGGAGATTAAAACAAAAACACTGGATGGATTTTTATCATTATATGATGGTTGTGTACAGGCACTGCCAACACACAATTCAGTACAATCAACTTGTAAAAGTGCATGTACCATTATAGGACCCCTTTAAGTTAATGGTCCAGGTTTGGAACAACCTGAATTCATTGGAACAATATAAATTAAGTCATTTTAATTTTTTTAGGGGAACTATCCCTTTAAGAACTATAGGAATTATTGAGAAGTATTTTTGAAAATTTAAAAGGCATTAATTTCCAATATTGTGACAAAATGCCTGCTGTGAATTCCCCCTCCCAACACTCAACCTTTCTCTAGCACCTCTCATACCCCCCATCCACGTCCGATTTCCCACTGTGTGCTCTCTTCATTCTTCCTTCTCACTCCTTCCATTTCCTGTCCTTGTTCTTACAATGAGGACTCTTATCATTTGCAGTTCGGCTCCCACTGAGAGTGTGAAGGTCAGGTAGATATAAACGTCTCTCATTTTCCATACACAATGTTTGTTGTTTTCTCTCCTCCACGAAGAGGTTATTCTAGATATGGTTAAACAAAATGAGCCAAATGTGATATCATATATACTGTACATTTCAAAGTGGAATAGGTTAAGCGATATTTTTGTTTCTTGTCACATCTTGTGAGGGAATAACTATCTAAATTTGACCTGATTTGAGAAGTGTTGATTGGACTGCTAAGATGTAATGAATACATTTAATTGTTCCATTGGGGTATCAAAAGGGAATAGACAGCTACAAATACAAGTATACAAAATAAAAAGGATCTGTTTAAGTTAATCAACTGAATTTTTAAATATGACACAAAGAAATTTATTGGGAATTAGTTAGTCACTTTTTACTCTATGCAGTGAATAATACATTCGTTTTCACTTTATTATTTTGATGGTCCCTTTAACACATTCTGTTGTCTATAAGTAACATTGCACCTTCATGTCTACTAACTCTCATTAGAGTATTAGTGGAGTAATAGTAGACTGGTAGGGTTAGGGTTAGAATAAGTTGACATGTAGTTGCAAAGTTACTTATAGTCAGTAGAGTGTCTGTTGATATGCAGATATGAAGCAGATAGACCACTAATACTCTAATGAGAGTTAGTTGACATGTAGTTGCAAAGTTACTTATAGTTAACAGAATGTTCAAAAGGGACCATCAAAATAAAGTGTTACCATCCATTCACTCAATAATACATTCAAGAATGAGATATTTGAAAGACAATTTTGGTATGAGCACAACAGGCAGGTTATCAGCTACAGAAAAAAAAAAGTTTAATAGTGGAGCATTTTCTACATAGGTTAAAGGGATAGTTCACCCAAAAACAGACATTCTATCATCATTTGCTCACCCTCATGTCATTCTTAATCTGTATGGCTTTCTTCTGTAAAACTTAAAGAAGATATTTTGAGTAATTTTGGTAACCAACCAACACTGAGACATTTCTCAAAATATCTTCTTTTGTTTTTCACAGAAGTCAGTCACAAAGAGATCTAAATGTAGGTCCCTTTAAGTTGTCACCCCACATGTGTAATAGTTATTGCCATTAAACAGCTACATGGGCTTTTCATTTAATCTAACTCTTTTCCTGCCTTTGAAAAGTTATCTAGTCTTTTTTGAGAAAGCGCTTCCCCCACCAAAAACATGTTTTTACAGATTTCTGAGTTTTTACTGTTATAAGGTAAGGGGCGCTATTAAACATCATCTGAAAGAGTACAGGATTTCCTGGGCTGGATTTCCCGGAACCTTCTTAATGCTACGTCGTTCTTAAGTTATACTTTAAGTTGTACCTTATCGTTAAGACGTGTTTCCTGAAACGTTCTTGGTTAAGTATACCTTCTGTAAGTCATACATTAAGAAGGTTGGTCTAAACCACTCTTAGCTTTGCCTTATCACTGTTGACAGTTCACTCCGTTAGTGGCCGCCACTGCAAAAAGCTTCTTTACATCTCAGTCTATACGAATATAATTCTGAAGTTGTAATACACCCAGTGTTCTATTAGGCTAATTCAAGTGTTTTCATGCAAAGAATAAAATTGTCATTTCACCGATTGTTGTTAGCTATTTAGATATATTATCCAAAAGGTACATCAGCTTGCAAACCATTAGGCAGTAAAGGCTTAGGAGTCCATTTAAAGGGAATGATTGTGGTGGGGAGTTTGCTCGACGTTCCGGGGCTATTGTGTTTTCCGGTCGGGCTACCAAAATGCATAACCGGCCTGCCCGATGGGCTATCTGAAATAGTGTAGATAATCAGATTGCTCCCTTTATTCACATTATTGACTAGTCATTTTAAGGAAAAATATGACCATGCAAATTTTTGATCATGCTGCTTTGATCGTGCCCCAATTTCTCATGAATCTCTGTGCCTGTTAAGAGAAACACATGATCAGTGGCGTAAGTTTGTTTTAAAAAGTGGGTGCGACAGGTGTGTGTGTGTGTGTAGGGGGTTTGGATTTAGTTTGCAATTTGGACTATTTTTTTTATTGCAATTTTAACTATTTTTGAAGTGCTTCTTTTATAAAGAACACCGCTTTCTCACATAAGGCAGTGAAGCAGCCCCTGCATGAGTGAATAATTGATTCTCAAACCATCAATATCAACCAATTCAGCACCCCTGCCACAGACAGCACCTGGTAACGTTGCACGTAACAAGGTATATCCTAAGGATGAACTGAAAAAAAATCAACGTCGATAACGTGTTGTTTATGACAATTAAAAGGTACACTAAAATTTTAGTAAAAATATCAATATAGCTTTTTTTTAAGCAACATAAAAATTGCATTTGTTAGTATAAGAACGCTGGCAATTTCAATGACGCCACTGGCATGGTAGGACCCGCGAAGGTATATAGGCAACAGCTGCAGGTCCTATTATACACACGAAAAGGAGTAATGGAACGGGTTACGCATTTGAGCCTGTGAGGGACATGCCAGTAGAATCTGACTACCACCACATGGAGGACGATCAGTTTCAGGCTCCACATACAGTACAGGATCGTTTGGGGGGAAGTGACTGGTGTGGGCATGGGCGCTGCCGGAGCATGGACACCGCACCGGAATCTATCTGTTGCAGAACGTTCAGCCTGGAACATTAATTGATCGGCGAAAAATGCATCTGTTCATTTCGGATTCTGTGCGGTGTGCTATGCTATCTCTAAGGGATGTCCGAGCTGAGACGTTGGAGCGCCCCATAAGTAGCAGGTATGTAACAGTGTATTTTACGAATTGGTGACTAGGCTAGGCTAACTTGTTACATCCTTTTCTCAGACTGTTTAGGTTAACAGCGTACAGGTAGTTCACTCTTTGGGCGAGGAGGCATTTGGGAAAGAGGAATAGGATTCCGGTCCCATCCTGTGCAGTGAACTACATCAGAGATCTTTCCCCTCAGCCGAATATCAAGGATTCGAGTATGCGTTGGACTTGTAGCTAAATAAAACATTTGATGTCAGATGCTTCATGTACTCATTGACATTTTCAACACATCTGTCTCTCATACCTAGGATTAAACAGTAGAAATCACGACTAGAATAATTTTGTTGACAAGGCAGGGGGTAGTGGGGGGGTAGCTTACCATGCCAGTGACGTAGCCGAATGTTGAAATCCAACATGGCGGCGCCCGTGTAACAACATTTTCAACGTACCGTTTTATCCCTTTTAACAAATTCTGCCATTTTAATAATTGTACCAATGAGAATAAATAAAATACATCTGTTCAGTGGGGATTTTTTTAAGCATGCAAGGGAAGCTTGGCTTCCCCTATAAAGTTAAAAAATGTATGGTCGAATAGGTACTATTGTGTTAACATTTTATTGACTAAAAATGCGTTAGAACTAGTGCTGTGCGTTAAACGCGTTATTAACGGCGTTAACGCAAACACATTTTAACGGCGTCAATTTTTTTATCGTGAGATTAACGCTCTTTTTGGCCTAGCAAACTTTGTATTTTTTTCACATGCTGTTGCAACAACTAGTAACGTTAGAAAAACTACAACATCACACCGGATAGCTAGACCGGAAACAAAACAACAGGCACGCCGCACGTACTTGTTTGGGCTTGCGCGCCGGCCAAAGAGTAGTAGGCTAACGTTACGTTTTGAGTGGATGGCGCGAGCGCGAGACGCCGATCTAGAGACGTGCACTCTCAACGCAATGGAGTGCGGTGCGGTACTAGATTTGATGGCCGAGTGCGAGGGTGGGCTCGAGCGGTAATGCACTCACTCTGTGTGCGGATACGGGAGAATAAAACGATTCGCGGGACTCCCGCAAACTAGAAATATCTATGAATAAAACATAAAAACTTATACATTTTTATTCATATGTTGCAGAAAAGCAACACGAACAACTAAAACAAAATAGAAACGATTTACAGGCCAGAGTTTCTTTTTATAACATGTTTGCAGCGTTGAGTGATGTAGCCAATCACAGACATATGTGTTGATTTTGAACGCAATGGGCAATCAGAAGCATTTAAAATAGACTCCCCTCACTGCTCAAAGCAGACTTTTTGTTCAGTGCTGAATTCTGTATGCTGGCAAATCCTCTAATTATAACAAACAAAGTGTATATATTATGGAAGATGCATTGTGCAGTCAGCTTCATTGATAATAACAGATGTGTGAGATTGCGATGAACTAATGTCAGCTTTTTAGGAATTATTAAGGGAGCGCACTTTGCGCGCATTCAGTCATGCCAAACCATGCACTCAGTAGCCTGCTTGCTTTTATGTTATAACAGTGGTTTGTGTGTTAATGCTTTAATAACAAATAATTTATCCGGAGCATTTATGCTGATGTGTATGGTGGCGACACGTAGGAGAAAGTATTTGGAGGTAGCCTACAAAAAAAGAGTCTATTTGCGGGCGGGAGCGGGACAAAAATGTTGCGGGCGGGAGAAAGTAACATAGAAAGTAGTTGAGAACGTCAGTTATAACGACTCACGTATTAAAAAATGGACGGGTTTAAATCGGGCTCGGGCTCATAATTACAGTTTATGTGTCGGGCCGGGCCGGGCTCGGACACAATGCGCACGGGCTCGGGTCGGGCTTGATTTTTTGGGCCCGATCTAAGCTCTACAATGGATGACTTCAGACAGAAGCACATGGATACCACAGCTAAAAACAAACTTACTGCTGATCCACTTTTCCATGTTGATAAGAGCATTAAAATTAGAAAAAATAATGAGACAAATAGAAATCAAGGGACATTTAGAATAGATAAAAATGTGCGATTAATCGTGAGTTAACTATGGCATTAATGCGATTAATCGCGATTAAATATTTTAATCGTTTGACAGCACTAGTTAGAACACATTAATCTCTAAGACGAGTTCGTTCAGAATCAGCTACATATAGCACTTTTTATAGTGATTTCCTTCTCATACATTCCCAGAGTCACAGTGCATTTCCCTGTTGAAGCCGAGCGTCCATTGACTTCAATGGGGCTGCTTTGAACCCTTTTTTTCAGTGCTTTGAAACTAGACGGTCTATGAATAAATGCTGCAATTATGGCCTGGACTCCGGGCTTCTGCGTGATGATTGGAGGATCTGTCGAAAGACTGTATCTCCTTTTGATTACAGCGATTTTGTACTATAAAAGTCGCTGACGCTGAAGCTATTCGAGCTCAGTCCCATCGCAGATTTTGCAAGTATAGTCGAAAGACAAACTGTTGCAACCTATTTCTTGGTATTTGCTTGGCGAAATTGCTAACCAATTTTCATAATAAATTTCACACAATTATACACCACATTCCTTGTTTCAGTTTAACCTAATTCCCACATTCACTCTGTCGAGTTTAATATCTTTTTCTAGATTGTTTGTTCATTCATTCATTAACACAGCTTCCCCTCTTTGAAAGACCAGCAGCTGCCACTGCATCTGTTATATCACCTTTAGTCAAATTTCAGTTCAGTTCATCTTTAAGCATCCTCCTAAGGTATAGTTCAGGGAACACGCCTAGAAATGGTATACCTTAGTTAGTCTTTGTACCACGCTAAGGCCAGCGTTAATGGGAAATCCAGCCCTGATCAAAACACAGGTGAAGAAGATGCAGAAACAAGCGATAGAATATGTAATCATTAACATATGTAAAATAACGCGATCAACAAAATCGAGACTGCCTAATGTTACTGAATAAAATGTCAACCCAGGATGAGCTATAGGACTTTGCAAGCAGTAGAGGTGTTGATGGACTCGATCTACCCCATCTATGTTTTCATGATCATCGTTCTGAATCCCATCCAGATGTAGTCTTTGACAAAAAAAATTGCCTTTTTTTTAACTTACCCATATTTAAGCGTTAATAAAAAAAATGCATGAAGCTAGAATAAAACAGGTGTTTTGATTAAAAGGAAAGGCTCTGTTCTCCCCATTGATACATTACATTGCATGTTCAGATATTCATACAACATTTTTTTTTTAAATAAGCTGGCGGGAAAGAGTTAAACAATTATGAAAAAAAAAATTCAGCAAAAAATGTTTCTTAAAAAACGTACAATATTTAAAAGATGTGAGAACTTGCTCCCTTTCAGTTATAATCCACCTTTATTATTTTGTTAATCTGCAGAGAAGCATAATTTAAAGTTATTAATCTTGATTAATCAGCCCACCAATCAAACAGACAGTCCACTCAACGGGACAACAAAGGGTACATCTGTGCCTTTTAAGAGAAGAGAATGTTGTTTAAAACATGCTGTGATCAAATCTCATTTCATGTAAACCACATTCCCAAGAAAAGGTCAGAGATGCAGTCTCTCCTTGTTTTGATCTGCTGTATTCTTTGATTCATAGAGAAGAGGAGATTTTGCAAGTAATCCACTATCAAAAGGGAACCGAGCGATTGGTATTAATGGGTAATACAAATATAAGGTGGGATTTAGTCTGTGTGTTTGTGTGTATTCTTACCACGCAGACTTTCTGTGAGACAACTCATGAAAAACAGAGTTTGAGTATGAACACAAATATCAGCGGTTTGCAAAGATCCAGTCTCCCCTGATACCGGTGCTTAATCTTCCCCCTATCTGTACGCTTGTCAATAAAAAACAGTTTTGCCGTTAGACAGCTAGTGCAAAACCCCTTTTCAATTATGCAGAAACCTCTGGAGCTTCAAGACCCACGATACGAAGAGCTAATCCTTAAAACTCTTTAGCCACTTGACCATCGTTTCTTCCTTCAGAAAGACAGAGGCTGGTCCGATAGGGCTGTGATAAAAAATTCACTACCCGTTTACTCGAAAAATCTCTCGTCATGCATTATGTAGGACAGTGAGATTTCCACGCCTGGAGCCTCCCACCATGTCGCCAAGGCTGAGAAGAGAGCATCTGCTGCTGGGAAGCTGCTGGCTACAGCCGCTGGAAAACTCTTCGCCCCAGTGCTCCTCATTAACCTTCAACATCTCTTATACACTCGGAGGAATGAGATCAGATGAACGCAGAGGAAATCTCCCAAAACTGACTGATTGGGTTTTTGAAGCAGCTATAAAAGAATCGGTCAAAGACCAAGGTCTTAATACAACATAGCCGTCAGAAGTCAAGACGTTCATGATAAATAAATAATCGTTTCCCTGTTTCAAGCGATACAAGAATATATTTTTCCTGAGGTTAAAAGAAAAGACCAATGAGATTCAGCGAGGTCACCACCGAACTACTCGAATGCGAATTTCCATCCGAGGGACCATGCCTGGAGCGCGGAAACATGTTTTCGATGTGTCCTCTCAAGAGTTCAACCCAGGTGTCTTCCACCCCCTCCTGTTTGTCATTCCAGAATCCCACGCTGTAGCCTCTGTCTGTCGGAGGGCTACATTTGGCCTAAGAGCGAAACTCTTGACCAAAGCGCATATATGAAAACACCACCGCTGATGTGGAGGTATTACATGTTTTCTCATTTTTCATTTATATAAGTCTTGTATCACACCAATGAGATATGAGGTGGGCATGGGGGAGGACAACAGCAAATCTTCCTCATGGAAGAGAAAATATGTGCCGGGAGTGTAATTACAGCCATTTGTAGTATTATGAGATTTGTGAATCCGAGAGAAGATGAGAACAAGCATCCATTTACAGCATATCAGGGTTTTGCACCATTCAGAGTTGAATTGCGAATTCCTTTCATATTCCAAATGAACTCCTGAAATTGAAATGAGGGATGCAGAATTGTAACTTGAATTTGAATCCAAGGAAAATTTTGAATTAATTGACATCCACTAAAATTCTGTAATTTATAACTAGAAAAACTAAGTTTGTCAAAACAATGTATAATGTTGGATTGAAAAAAGTATTAATTGAAATTTAAAAAACAGTTTTTAAGGGTTTAAAGGGTTATGCATAGATGACATGTACAGAGAAAACTACAGATAGACAAAAGAACACTTAATTTCCCGTTATCCGTGTTGAATTTACTTGAATTTCAATTCTGTAAATTTCCCTTCTTGTCATCCCAATTAAATGTCCTGTGGAGTGTGGCCAATTTAATTCAAATTCAGAGTAATATATTGTTCTTCAATACTGAATTTTGTTCATATACAAATACAGAGCATCATGAAAAAAGATAAATTAACATGACAAGAAAAATTGTAAAACATGTGCTTGAAAAAGCAGGAAACATGTAAAAATGGAACAAGATGAAGTGCATCCCGTTTCATTTTTCCATGTTTCAAGCATAATCCTCACTAAATTCGGAAGGGCTTAGCAAGAATGTTTAGATGTTGTCCAGGAAAACAAGACAGAGAATATGATTGTTTTTGCACAAGAATGTGATGCAATTTATGTGAAGGACCAGATTCACAATATTAAAAGGCAACCGTTTTCATGGATTTAAATGAGAATTTACTGCTCTCTACTGTGATTGTTCAATATAGCGAAATCTCAAACACAGTTTGCCTCTCTGCTTGGATTATATAACGTATATCAATATGCACTGCCCCTGTTGCACACCCAAAAATAAAACACTGTGCACAATCCCATGCTTCTTTATATCGCAACCAATAAAATATCTACATAAACATTCTGTCTGTGCTTATATGCACCGACTTCTTGGGAGGAAGTCAAGAATATCCACTTCGGTTCAGCTACTCGGCTGAAATTGCTTTTTATGATGGTGTGGCAGGCAGTGAATCTTCTTTACATGTTTTCTATAAGATATGTAAATGAAGTCAGAGGACAGTAGAATGACACTACTGTGTCTTAAAAGAACTGTGGGGGATGTCCTCAGCCACGGCACAGCAATTTCACACCTGTCATTTAAAACAGGGCCACTCTAGAGAAACGCAAGGCCCCCAGGAGAAACTCTTCAAAGGGACTTCCTGTTCCTCCACTCCTCTACTAGCAGGTAGATTTGACACATGGCACTTTAATTTCACCCTTCGAGTGATTTTCAATCAGTGTTGCGATGCGAAATGCGATGAGTAGATATTCATATCAGAAAGTCAAGGAAACAAACATGCGAAGGCCTTTGGAAATACATTTCACACCATGACTCATTCTCCATTTCCTCAACTAGTTTTCAACAGGTACATTCTAATTAACCATAAAACATTTTAAACTTATGACCGCTTGACCTTCAGCGGCTCTCCAGGAGAAATTCATTATTCTAAAGTCGTGATTAAAATCAAATATGACGACTAGTCTTGCCAGTCGGACAAGTGCACTAAAACATGAGGCCAATTAAAGAACTACACCCTAAATTAACATTCCACAGTGGCAAACCAATAAGGGGCCGTGTAAAGTCAACCGTCTATGTTATTAGATTTACAGCAGGGGCACAGATAACTGCCATTTTACAACTGCAGTAAATAAAGAACTAAATGCAAAAATCTACAAGCATAAATGTCATCAACTACAGTCCCAGGCCTCCGACAATAAAACCCCTAATTGTACATTAACACTGTGATGACTTTTCACTCACAAAAACAAAAAAGTATGGGGGCTGCATCAAAACTGGTATACAAAAAGAGAAAATGCGCTATGAAAAGCATTCTAATGCATCTGTGAATGCACCTGAATCATTCAATAGATGATGGCATTTAAGGAGTTGTGATTTTCATTAATATCAAGGTCGTGCTCCAAAGCGATTCAGTCACAAAAGACATTCCATAGCTGGGGAGCCGTCCTCAAGGACACTTTAAGCAGCATATTTTCAGACAAAACTGCATTTGCATCACAAAAGGAGAGGATGTGAGCACCGTTCTCCCTCTGAAGAGTGAAAGAAAGCACACAGAAATAATTCCCCGTGGCTGGGGCGTGCAGTTGATGCACCGCCACCTACACGCCAACACTCAATCCACATCAGCATCGCTCATGCAGCAACAATGTCTTTGCATTGCTCTGACCAGAATAGAATTCAATACAATTCCACCAAGCTTTCAGGACCTACTGAGGGTGGTAAGGAAAAATAGACAGCGAAAAATGTGGGAGGGTTAAAATGAGCACACATGTAGGCAGACGTGATATTAAGCGCTACATATCATCCTTCAGTGCTTCTCATAATACAAATCAATTACAGATGCATACAAAGTATATAGTTTTGTATTTGAACTAAGCTATTCCTCGCAAAGCAGCTGAGGTTCGCTGGATCAATAGAGTAATCTGCTCCCCTTTTGTTCCTATGCCAAGACTTTAATCAAATGAAGCAGAGCTAGACTGGCACAGCGCTGGTGTAAATCTGCGGTCCTCGTGCAGCTTTGCTGTAGGGCAGCAGTGAGCGACAGAGTGCAAGCAAGAGGTCACGTCTCGCCGGCGTCTCGGGTGAAGCAAGGAACACGGGGTCGAGAGAGCCGAACGTGAGCTTCACGCAGGCGTAAGGGGGCTAAGGTGAGGCTTCTGGATGACAGCTGCGAGATAATCGCCAGAGTTTTGTTTCTCTCTGAATCAGCTCAACACACACACACACACACACACACACACTTCTTATGGTGGAAATCTCTTCTGATGATGTGGCAGCGGTCCTTGCCAAGGCTTGAATATTTTCGTTTACCATCAGGCTGTGAAGAATAAGTCATTGTTTTTGCAGGTTCCAGGTGGTTTTATTTTTATATGTTTTATATGTGTTATATGTTTAAGTTGTGGAAAAAAATTAAGAAAACAAAACAAAATAATAATTCAAAAAGAAAAGAATTAAAAAAAATGAATGATGCAGCATGATATTTCTATAGGCCTTTTTACATAGCAGCTATACACTGTTCAAAAGTTTAGGGTCAGTGAGATTTTGAAAGAAATTAATACGTTCATTCAGAAAGGATGCATTAAATGGGTCAAAAGTGCAATCAAGACATTTATGTTACAAAAAAAATCCATTTCAAATAAATGTTGTTCTTTTGAACCTTCTATTCATCAACTAATCCTGTAACACATGTATCTTTTACACAAAAATATTAAGCAATAAGCAGCAACTATTTTCAAGCTTTAAAAACATTCTTGAGCAGCAAATCAGAATATTCTATTTCTATTATATTTCTATTTCTGAAGGATCATGTGACACTGAAGACTGGAGTAATGGCTGCTGAACATAACATTTTAAAATGCATTAAAATGGATTTGATTTTGTGGGTTTTACATTTACATTGTATAGAAACTTTGTCCTGTTTTTTTTGTTTTGTTTTTTTGTACAACAACAAACGCTTCCAATTCATGGAAATCAAAAGCACTCTCTCTATATTACAAACAAAATTAGTCATTCAAGCATTCAGTCCCATGCCTGCTAGATCATTCAGATGAAAAGAAATTGCCTTTAATTGTAAACAAATAAACTTTGATGGAAAAGAGAATCATTTCAAGCCGGTTACGTGTGATGTCACTGATCTGTCAGTGAGAATGTTATGCTTTCATCTATGCTTTTTTCCTTCTCTTGACAGCAAAGAGACTAGTTTCTCAAACTCAGAACTAATGTCTAACTTTCATGAACTTCATATCATATATTAAGATTTTGACAGGTAGCATCACACCCACTTCATTAGGTGTCATGAAATTTGTTAGTATATCATATGTTAATTTAATTGCCAAGACAATATCAGTGCTATAGAATGACAAGTTGCAAGAAAAAAAACTAAGATGAAAAAAACAGCAGATTTGATCATGAATAATTCACTTACTCTAAAGAGACATGCATTATTTACGGCTCAATGTGACATTCTTGTAACAATAGCAAAAATTATTAAATTGAATTTGGTGCTATAGTTAGTGTGAAAAATTAACAAGCAAATATGTTTTAATGTTAATCCACACCTCATGAAAAACAGCTCAAAATATCAATTCTATTTAAGCCATAATGTGTATGCTATTATTACTGTAAAAATGGCAGGCATATCATTACAGATAGTGTAGGTATTTATTTTACTAAATCATCAATCGTTTCACGCACGACAAACACTTTAAAGGATTAGTTCACTTTTTTAAAAACTTTTGCTGATAATTTACTCACCCCCAAGTCATCCAAGATGTCCATGTCTTTCTTTCTTCAGTCGAAAAGAAATTAAGATTTTTGATGAAAACATTCTAGGATTTTTCTCCATATAATGGACTTCACTGGGTACCAAACAGTCCAAGGTCCAAATGACAGTTTCAGTGCAGCTTCAAATGGCTTTAAACGACACCAGAAGATGCATAAGGGTCTTATCTTGCGAAACGGTCGTTCATTTCAAAAATAAATAAAAAAGTTTAAGTTTTATAAGCACAAATGCTCGCCTTGCTCTGTTCTGTGATGCACGTTCGTGACTCTCCTGTTCGAACTCGTTCATCAAAATTAACAAATCTTTTTTCGAGTCATTTTGTTCATTTTGTTCGTTGAATGAACGAAATGACTCGAAAAAAGATTTGTTCAGTTTTCATCAAATACCTTAATTTCTTTTCGACTGAAGAAAGAAAGACATGGACATCTTGGATGACATGGGGGTGAGTAAATTATCAGCAAAAGTTTTTTAAAAAGTGAACTAATCCTTTAAAGCTGCAGTAGGGAGTTTTGAGAAAATGGTGACTTAGTCTGAAAATTTGAACAAGCACAACTTACAGGTCCAACCCCCTTGCTCTCTGCTACGCTACAGCCCGCCCTCCACAGCTCCTCCCCCACAGCGGAGCCTGCCGTGAACGCACAGGCTAGTAAGCAGGACCACCGATGACGGCGGATTATAAACAGTTATGGAACATTCACTAATAGGGACGAAACATCAACAATATACTTTACATTGACTATGGCCTGCCCATACTTTGACTACAAACTTGGTCCTCAAATCATTATGTATTTTGCAATACATGTAGCAGCTAACTTTCTAACGTTGCACTCTTTCTATAAGTTATAAATAGCTAGTAAGATAACGTTAAAGGATTAGTTCACTTTTAAAAAAACTTTTGCTGATAATTTACTCACCCCCATGTCATCCAAGATGTCCATGTCTTTCTTTCTTCAGTCGAAAAGAAATTAAGGTTTTTGAAGAAAACATTCCAGGCTTTTTCTCCATATAATGGACTTCAATAGGACACAAACGTTTCAAGGACCAAATGACAGTTTCAGTGCAGCTTCAAAGGGCTTTAAACGATACCAGACGATGAATAAGGGTCTTATCTAGCGAAACGATCGGTCATTTCAAAAATAAATAAAAAACTTTAAGTTTTATAAGCACAAATGCTCGCCTTGCTCTGTTCTGTGATGCACGTTCGTGATCCTGTTCGAACTCGTTCATCAAAATGAACAAATCTTTTTTCGAGTCATTTCGTTCGTTGAATGAATGAAATGACTCGAAAAAAGATTTGTTCATTTGGATGAACGAGTTAGAACAGAAGAGTCACGAACGACGGTACGCGCTCGCGCTGTGCAAGAGAGGGGTGATCAGCGCGTACACGAGCGTGATTGACACTGCTAAGACATTCCTCCTGGCTCTGATTGGTTGTTTCTGACCGGGAGCGGTGTATTTCTGCAAATGGCTATAGGACCAAAGGGAGGAGCCAGAGGAGCTTGATTTTTTCACAGATTATCTGTCTGATATTCTACTATCAGGACATAATGACAGTTTTGACAAATATTTGTTTACAAAAGCTACCTACTGGAGCTTTAATACAAAATGTCTATATTGTATGTACTGCAGCCTGTGTATAAATATATCGTTGATCTTTTCACCATATAGATATGTTCGGTTCTTTATAGCGATCAACATTGCTACTCAACAATCAACCTCAAGACCTCAGACCATCATCCTTTCATGGTCCCTAAAGCAACCAACCAAGGCACAATCACAGCAAATACTGACTCAACACATGCACTCTACTGTAAATCCAGATCTCTCCGGTGGTTTCCCATGGCAATCTCATTAATCTGTGCTCTGCTTACTGTAGATCGTCACCTCAGTAGGGAAAAAAAGATAAACAAACAAGTCCCAGATTACACGTCGTGCGAGCCTGGGCTCAGCCATTAGTGCTCATCATCCCTCAGATACCACAGGCGATGTCATAATTAAATCAGACTGTTAGCTTTTTCTCTGTGCTCCATCAAAACGTATTGTTTTCATTTTTTTTTTTTTTTGATGCGTCTCAGAGCCGACTCGAGGCCTGCTAAAACTGCCCGGTTGGCATTTCTGAATTTGATTTGGGAGAAAAACAAATGGCTCGACGTGTGTTTACGTTCTAGCTCTCTCCATTTATCAATCCCAGTCTTTTGTCCTCCTGATTAACTTTGTTCTTTGAAGGAAGAATCAAGTATTTCTTCATTCTCAGGTAGGAGGCCTGAAATTAGATTGAAATTAGCTAACCATGTTTTTAAATCTATGATTTATACACTGTTATTGATGGAGAGACAGACTTTTTCTAAGTTGAGCGATTCATCTCACCCTAATACGTAGCATGTTGTTCTGAATGCTTAAGAGGAGTAATGATGCGTGCAATTGTGTTCCTTGAGAACTGCAATTTTCTACTTGTAGAACAGGTAGATTAAGAAACAGAAAAAAGCACAAACAATAAGGAATAAAAATACTTAATCTTCCAGAACAGACAATTCCACTTATTACGATAGAAGTGGTCAATTTTTTTTCCATTACTTGGGCCAAAGATTAATATACATCTTACTTACCAGTCAAAAATTTGGGGTCAGTAGGATTTAAAAAAAAAAAAAAGCATTTAATAGGTGACAGTACTGAGTAATAGGGGATTCTCTGCAGAAATTTTTTTGAAAGTCTCCTCATATCCTGATAGCAATCACTCTGTTAAGCGGTCTAAATGTATTTCTATAAATATGTGGTCAGTGGAAGGCGTAGGACCATAGAATGTTTGTTCAATCGTTACGTTCGATTCTAACGGTATAGCACGTGTTCCCTGTCGGTCAATGTGTGTTTGCATACCAATGCGCAGGCTGCTCACGCAGACATAAGTCATCAGCGTGTTCATGTACGCTGTGCAGACAGAGCAAGAATGAGAGGCAAGCAGCAACACCACGCAGACTCTCATCGTGGTGGAACCCCTGGCATATTATTACAAATTGACAAGTTTTGCTAACTAAACAAACCGAAAACTTGCTGCATCTAATTCCGTTTTTAAGAATTTGTTTACGTTTGGTATTGTAATACTGTTACTAACTGTACTATAAACTTTTCTCACCTGTGAATGACACGATATATTGCAGTAACGTTGTTTCCGATCTTCTGGGTTGCAGGGAGGGTGGGATGTACGCTTTTAGTGCTATCAGACTAAAGTTAACATTTTCCCAGATGTCCTACTGCACATTTAAGTAACTACATATAGGCCTACTTATTATAGAGTTACGGTTAGGGTTTGGTTTACTTGTAATTATGCATAATATACTATAGTAAGTACATGAAGTAGCGTGTAACTAACTATGTAACTACTAGGATACATTAAATGGCAACACTTTATTTTACAGTACTGTTCTCCATGTACATACCATGTACTTCTTATAATAATTACACTAATCGGGTAATAATTGGGTAACAACATATCCCTAAACATAGTACACCGACTCGAACGTGACTCGTAAGATACTGTAAAATAAAGTGCAACAACATTAAATTGATCAATAGTGACAGTAAAGGCTTTTACATTACAAAAAAAATATCATTCAAATTTATTCTGTTCTTCTGAACATTCTATTCAAAGAATAGCCTACTTGAAAAAAAATGATCATGGTTTCCACAAAAATATTAAGAATCACAACTGTTTTCAACAGTGATAATAATAATAAATGTTTCTTGAGCACCAAATCAGAATATTAGAGTGGTTTCCGACGGATTATGTGACACTGAAGACTGGAGTAATGGCTGGAGTAATTACATTTTAAAATATATTAAAATAGAAAATTATAATGGCTGTTGAAAATTCAGCTTTGCCAGAGTGATTTATGCTCCTGCAGCACAGAGAGCTGAACGTTTTCTTGGTTTAAAATTTATTTAATTTCTCTTCATTTCGAAAGGACAAAACACAAATCAAAGTAATTTATTGTTAGTGTAATATACCACCGTTAAGCTCAGGTGATTTGCAAAAGAATCATTGTGTTCCCTTTACGAGAACATAACACCTGAGATAATGACGATTTGCTGCAACCACAAAGGTTAATGACTATTCGACCAGACACTCAATCATCTTTGAAGGTAGCTAGAAAAAGATGGTCTTTGACTGGCCTTATTTACTTGGTCAACAAGCACAATTTCAATGCTGGAAGAAGAAAGATGAGCACTGCATCAGGCATGCTTGCAAACAGAGCACACATGCACAATCATTTTTACTGCTGCTCCGTTATAAAATGCACCACATATTGTGCTCTCGCTTACATTTTATTACTCATACAGCCAACACACACTTCTATGAAAATCAAACAGTGTACCGTAAGCTCAGCATCAACATCAAAATGCACAGCAGCACATCACAGTGACAGTGATGACAACCCACCGGGTGTCTCTCGTGACACATTTCCTTTGGAAATCAATACATTTGACAACATCAAAATCACTGTGTGACAATATTTTTAATTCAATTTTGATTGCTGTGAAATTCTTGTCCCGTGTCGAAACTAGGAGACGAGCACTATGAAGTAGGCTGGCAAAGCGTATTACTTCTTAGTAATGTAGGTGAAGCTACTTTAAAACAGCATTTTGCCAAGCTACAAGTATCTCACAATTTAAAGAAGTTCAGCTACAGCTAAGCAACTTGGGAAATTAACCAGCTTAGCTACTAACAAAAATTAACTACAGTAACAAGTTAATTTTTGCTGGGTTCTTGCACAATACTAAGTTATGATCTAAAAAAATAAAAACACTTATCGTAGCACATGATTTGTAAACTAATACATTTCAATGTTTACATCAAACAACCAGCTCCAAATTGATTTAATGACATAGTAAACTTTCTCTAAAATGGCATGGTTGTTTTAGCAAATGTTTTTTTGTAGGCCTATTTCCTATTTGTAGGCCTATTTTTTTAACAGTATCGGCAAGGTTAAGGGTACGTTTTAGTGTAGGCGACAAGCTATTTTCAAATCCAAAAAAGCATTGACATTTCATTTTGGAACTGACACAATATGTACAACAGCCAAAAAAAGAAAGAAAAAAAAAAGGAAGATCAAAGATTCAGGGAAAAATCAAAACACACACTAAGCAAGAAGCCCCGCAAAATGTGCAAGAAGCAACGTAATTTTTCAGAAATGCTTTTCCCATGAGCCTGGGTTACAAATTGGACTTTAAACTCAAGCTACAGTATTGTATGAGATAGATAGAGTTTTTTAATAGAGTATGTTTCAGTTCACTCAATAAGACAGCAATATACTATGTTGTCACGCTACAGTGCTACTTGTTGGATAAAGTAGCTTGTTATTGGAAAAGCTGAGCTATTGTCAGGCTAATGAAAAAGTAGTTAAGGTAGTAGTGATCCTACTTTTTGTTAGCTACGCTCCAACACTGTAGCTTGATTTACTAATAAGCAGCTCTACAGCAAGTGTCCTGATATATTTCAGCTACAGTTTTCATTGAGCAGAATTTAGATGCAGAACTGGAACGACTATCTTTTGATCTTAGAACTACTAAAAATTTCCAAGTTTCCATTTCCACTACTAAGGGATTACAAAGCATTAACCATGCAAATGGTACAGTCCTGGCAAAGCTAGCTCCTAATCTTATTAGCATCCTGTGCTTTTACCCTCTACACAGCTTGAACTAGATGATGTTTTACATGTATGATTAAAATGACGGATATAAATAAGAACTATCAAAATGTTTGAACTATTAAACCACAGTAGCCTATATAAAACTGTGTTTAAAGATCTAAACTTAGCATATGTCAGATTTAGCTCAGACGACGAGCATATGCATCGAAACGCCAATACATATGAAATTAATGCTAATAGATCAGGTCAAATTCCACCCTCACACTTCTAGAAATATTCCCATATTAAAGTCATTTTTGAGGTGAATATTTCATATCCACTCACACTGAGTTGAAATGCAATATTGAAGCGCACTGGAATCTCATGTTCTGATTTAGAAAGTTATGTAAAGTAGTTTCTCACTGAGCTTTTTCCAGGATCCAATTATCAGTGAAAAGATGGGTGGTCAGAGAGCATGGCATGGTGGTGAGGAATTTTTGCAATGCACACAGAGAATAAAAAGTGTATTTCCAGGCTTTGCATCAGCCTGTGGGTTTCCCCGTTTAAAGTGTCTGACAAAAACTCTGCATTCAGCGATCAATACAAATGAACTTATATTCAAATTCCGATTAGCTAGTGACTCAACGAGTCATGAGACTCAAGTCCTATTATGGGAAGAAAAGAGACCACAACCTTGGCTATCCAATAAAGGTGAAGCAGACGGTGCATTTTGCTGTGAGGAAGCAGCCTTATTTGATTCCTCTAAAGCAATTTTAAGCCCTGTGATCAGACTCTCTCTCGGGAGTTCAGACCACATCAGTGTCCTCCCAGCTGGACAGAAAAACACAAGTAGCACAATTTGAACTGACCAGAGGAAACAAGGGAGAAACTGACCAACGAAAATGCCACCGCTTTGGAAAGGGCAAGAACTGCTAACAGCGACAGTCTCCAATCTGTTGTTGTCCCCCTGCGATTCCATATGGAAATTGCATTACGCCCACATCCTCCTGTAGGCCACCGGCGTGCAGCAGTTGTAAAAGCCAATATTTAATATTTTTGTTGTCAAAATGTGTATTATTGCAGATATGATCTACAAAACCTTGAAAAAGCTTTCCCTCTCATCTCAATGGCACTTGTTTGGCTGGTGCAGGACCCGTCAGACGTAAGCGTTCTGAAAAATCTGCCATCTGCATGGGACAACACAGAATTACCAATTACCTGAGCCATAAATGCCATGTGACAAATTACTCTGAATGACTGAAGTAGAATCCAGACAGTCCCAAACCCTTCATTAATGACTATTATGAGCTATGATGTAAAAAATGTCTATTTAATAGCTAACATTTAATAGCTAATATCCGCTTCGTGTCGTGCGGTTCTTTTTGCGGTTAAAATGTACGATTATTTTCGTCGGTTACGCCTCGTTGGATCTAGCATGCTGCCCGCTTTGAATCAGACACAGAGATAAAGTAGTGCGTGAATGAATGAATGAATTATAGCATTTATTTGAGTTATTTATCGAGATCGAGAGAGAGAGAGAGGGGGGGGGGGGGGTGTACATACCTGTGTCTCTGTTCAGCCTCTCTATCCATTAACGAGTTGTGTTTAAATAATTCAAAACAGGATTATCCCCTACCTGCCTTTACAGTAGATATGGCATTTTCCTTCAGATCAGTCCTATATTGGTAATAAAATATCCGTTGTAATGTCCGCAGCGATAGGCTATCTTGTCATTTTAACAGTTATGGGTTTTCGGTGTCCTGACACTCATTTGTCATTTGCATCTTGCTTCTCCGCGTTCATAAGTTTCAGTTTTAAAAGTCTTCTCTACTGATAGACTCACTCATAAAGACAGTCTTTGTCGTCATCTAACGGCGAAATAATGTAACTTCCGTTGCTGTTCACGGTCAGGGTGGGACTATTTTCCAGCGGAAGGAAGGCTTATAGTGATTTTACTTCATGAAAGTTGCATTGATACATATTTTTTGGCTTTAATATTTGTATTGTGTGGTAACCGTTTTATAAAACTATGGTATTCGAGGCTAATGCTGTATGGTGAATAAGTCAAGGCTGAAGAAGGGGTTGCTCCACTTCGCCTCGTGCCTAACGTAGCCCTGTATGTGTGTGCGTGCGTGCGTGTGATTTTTATCAAAATGAAACACTGAACATTGTTACCATCAAATTGCTGTGAATGAACAGATTTTTCGAACCAGATAGTTTAGGTACAGCATTGGGAGCTAATGGGGCCATGCTAACCAGCAAAACCTTGACCTCCAGGTGTAAACAGTCCTATCAAAAAAATAGCTTTGAAAATATATAAGGAGCAGCTTTTTCATAATATGTATGCATATGTAATATCAGTGATGGAGAATCATGAAAGAATGCTACAATCTCTATTGATGCCCCAAATTCTTTATACTGTAGCCTACAATGATTTTTAATTTTTTTTGCCTCTGGCCTCTATAATTGTAACATACTGTACAGGCGTAATAATAACCCCAGTGTAATCTTAGCCATTATGATAAATACACTGGACTATTTTCTTTGAGCATAAGCGCCTATGCCAAGCTTCGCGTAAAGAGCGATATCCGATAACAAGAAAAGCAATTTCCCTGTCAGATGACATGAATGTGAGCAGAATGGGGAAACTCTCTAAATGAGAGCTGAGTAGATGGTGGCTCAACATGTTGGCAAATTGCACAGCGGACTGGCTATGTGACAGACTGTCAGGCCGTTGCAAGCAGATCAAACAATCCACAAAACACTGCTAATTTTGCTCCAAGAGAAAAGCAATGCGTCATTCTATCCCCATTTGCCCATTTTCGGCTCCTCTCTCTTAACACTTCCTCTTCAGTTAGATTGGTGAACCCAGCTCTCAGATTGCTCTTATAATAGCACAGGTTTGGTGGTGCAAGCCAATTATCAGACTACAACACGATGGGAAAAAGGTTTATAGACCTGAACTCTGTATAGAGGTTATATTTTTCCTTTTCACCAGCACAATTACTAGGAGACATTTTTAGCTTAGGTGAAAGAGTATGGTGCTGTGAAATGTTTGAGCAGCTGAATTTTCAATATGGACGGAAATTGATATTGCAAGTGTGTTTAGGTTATTACGCTTTATTGACCATATGGCGTTGTCGATGCCACGTCATCCGAGTGCTTCACGAGCAACGCTTTACATGTGTTAATTGCAGCTACGCAGCAACGCTCGGCCAGTCGAGGAAAACTTCTAAAAACACTGCATTTTCACACAGATCAAAGGCTGTAGGAGTTAAAGATGCACGTACATGCACTGTGTTGGGAAATCAACATGAGATCCAAACTAGCCAGCCAAAGCGCTGATGGCCTGACTGGGTGGTCACACGGCATTAAACAGTGCAAGTGAGAGTGATGCTCAAGGCTCCAGGAGGATGAGAAGGGATGATGGAGTAGGTCAGAGGGGCTTTTTAAAGCGGTGAAACTGGGGTAGGAGTAGGGGTTAAAGAGGAGATCTCCCATACTGAGGCGGTCATTTGGAAATGGCTAAGACTTATGAAGTAATCAAACCTAGAGCAGCAGAGAAGAGTAGGACGAGCTTGAGTGCTGAGGTGAGAGGTGTGAGAAAGCTGGTAAAGGTAATGATTTAGAAAGATAATTGCAACTGACAGAATATACTGGAAGTTACAGAAGAGCAGGTTTGGCCTGTCCTGTAAAGCATGCTTTTTTTTTCTTTTCTTTTTTTATATGCAGGGACAACTATAACTAAAGAAAGAAATCAATACTTTTATTCAGCATGGATGCAATCAATAAAAATCAATACAAATTTTGATTGAAATATTTATTTAAAATAAATCGTGTTCAAATCTCTATTCATCAAAGAGTTCTAAAAATGCATCATGGCTTCCATCACTGATAATAATAATGTTTCTTTAGCACCAAATCAGAATATTAGAATGATTTCTGAAGGATCATGTGACACTGAAGATATATAATATTACAGTAATAATATTACAGTTTTTACAGTTTAAATGTAGCCTTGGCGGGCAATGCATAACTTTTTTTATCTTTCTGATCCTATACTTTTGAAAAGTAACATATAATCATGCTGGAAGCAGATGTATCAGATGTGATACTTTTGCCCATTCAGGAACATCTGCACCTAGTGGTCGGGAGCATTTCTCTTATGTTCTGAACTTTTCTTTGCTTTGTAAAATTAATGGTGCTTAAAACTGCCATTATTTTTCAAATTCCGTTTGGTGATGCTAGTGAAACAAACGACACACTTCACCTTTATGAACCGTTGCAGAAAAGGTTGTATGAACCTACACACATAATATAACTTTTTTTCACAAATGTAACAAGTAATCGACAAGTACCACATTGAATTAAACATGGCATTTTTAAGTAGAAAGACTAAAAAAGTATTTTCATGTATAAATCTGCGTTTTATTTACAACTTTGAAAAATAATTTTTACAGTGCTGAATAGTAGTTCTCAACCAGGGGGCCAAACTTCCAACCAAAGTAGCTCAGCTTGACTTAAAAAAGTAATTTAAAATAAACTAAAACATTGGACAATGACAGGCCTTGAAATAAAAAGGTTAAGAACCACTGGTCAAGAAAGTTCTAGAGATTATCTTTGTACAGAATCTAGTATACTCTCACGAGTGCTGAGTATACAGTAAACACGCATACATAGGATTATTACAATATTCAACAATGTAAGTGGGATGAGCTGGTGATTGCTTTTGCGAGATTATTATGAAATGAATTTCATTTTGTCTAGCGTCATCTAACTCAACACTGAAGTAAAGCTTTATTCTTGCCTCACAATATAATCATCCAATAAAATGTGCAACCATAAGTTTGGTGTTATTTGAAAATCATGTGTGGAGAAATGCTTTTACTGCGTAGAAGCTGAGAAGGGAAAAGAATGCCATTTTGGATGTTTCTTAAACTATACAAATCAATGTTTGCAAGAAATCATCAAATTATTCATAAATCTATTTATTAAATACAGTCCAATTCTAGCAAAAAGAAGGATGGAATCTGATTGGTTGCTGTGAGTGTTTGAGCGTCGGTTTCTAAATCAAACCCAGTGTTAAGCGCTGGTTGTTCCTTGAATATGTTGAGAAACCCTGTTTGACAAGTTACAGGAAGCTTAAACTTGCCAATAAGTACATTAAAGCAGATGCAGCTAGGGACCGAGTCTGAGTCTGAATCATGTTACCACACGGTCGCATCAAAGTAAACAACACAACAGACTTTTCCTCCTCTCTCGTACCCTAAAGGGAAGGGTTTATCCTCTTTTCATGGTGCATTAAGTCCAAATGGAGGTTGTCCCAAGAGCAACATTACATGGCAACAAAAATGCAGAATCTCAAGCAAGAGCCTGAGATCAGTGTTTTAGCCCTGCATTTCCCTGGCTGGGATCCGGGCCTTGAAGCTGATGCAGTCTTGCTATTGGAACGAAGCCCTATTATCCAGCGGCAGCGTCTAGAAGTAACGTCCCACTGACTTCCATTTTCTCAGCATGAATGTACTGTGGTTTCACTGCCTTCTCTGCTATAGAAGCACATAGGACATCGCTGCAGGAAACAACTACAGTTTTAAACAACTTCATTCTCTGTTATTGTTGTTGATACATCCTTTTTTTTCCATTTCCTGTTTACTTCAGATAACACACCTGATTTAATACCGGAAAGACAAAATCGAATCCTCATAACTAAATTGCGTATTATTCGGCCTGCTCTAGACACAGTTATCTTGCAGCTGCTATTGTTTCCAATC
Organism: Siphateles boraxobius; assembly: GCF_051911475.1. Lineage (NCBI taxonomy): Eukaryota > Metazoa > Chordata > Actinopteri > Cypriniformes > Leuciscidae > Siphateles > Siphateles boraxobius. The sequence continues at coordinate 19,094,694 of NW_027509219.1, forward strand.
ATTAAAATGGCATTATGCGTGCGTGTGTGTGTGTGTGTGTGTGTGTGTGTGTGTGTGTGTGTGTGTGTGTGTGTGTGTGTGTGTGTGTGTGTGTGTGTGTGTGTGTGTGTGTTGTTGTCATTTTGTTACCTTTATTGACCTAAGCGGAGGTCTCAAAGATAATGAGGCGAGGATCTACAGTGGCATAAGGAGGAATTGACTTTTCACAGAGAACAAAGGCAGATGCCTTACTTCAGGGTCAGGAAAAATCTGAGGAATTAGTGAGACCAAACAACAATATCCACACGATTTAGAGCGGGCTTTTTCCAAAGAGGATTTAAAGATTAACTTTTTAAGATTTACAAGACTAATGCTTAGAACAGAGTAATTGAATAAGTTATTTGCATAAGTATAGCTGCACAATTCATAACTTATAGTGTAATTTAACAACCAAACATCAATATCAACCATGTGATACCATCAGAACACTAGGAAGCCTGTTTCCAACTTGAAATAAAAAGGCGATTAAAAATGTTTTCCTCATAACTAATTTATATCACAAATTTGAGACTTCTTAATTAGAAATTAATATCTTAATTCTGACTATTTCTTATAATTGCAACTATATCTCACAATTGAGACTTTATACTATAGAAGTACATTTTTTTAATCTCACAATTGAGATTACAGAAATAATTGTGCCTTTATTCCTGACAATAAAATGTTTATATATCACAATTGTGACCATTTTCATACTTGCGCATAATTTTTCACCCTCGTGGTTTTGTCTTTATATGTCACAATTGAGGCTTTTTATATATCACAGTTGCATTTTTTCCTTGCAATTCTATATTTTGAATAATTTGGACTTATTGAATAATTTGGAGAGAGAGAGAGAGAGAGAGAGAGAGAGAGAGAGAGAGAGAGAGAGAGAGAGAGAGAGAGAGAGAGAGAGAGAGAGAGAGAGAGAGAGACAGAGACAGAGACAGAGACAGAGACAGAGACAGAGAGAGAGACAGAGAGACAGAGAGAGAGAGACAGAGAGACAGAGAGAAAGAAAGAAAGAAAGAAAGAAAGAAAGAAAGAAAGGAGATGGTGAAAGATAGAAAGTGACAAAGCTTGTCATGAGAAAGCAATGAAAGCAAAAGTGTACGGAAATAAAAATGTGTTCTCTGCAGTACAGACGGACTGCCAACCGGCTACCTGCAAATGACTGTGATTCACAATTTGAGGATGACAGTAAACAAGCATATTAGAGCACATCTTTTCACACATCCAGCCTCACTACTGCCACCTACAGGGGAGTGACTGCATAAGAACTGAAAGAGACACCTCAAACTTAACTTGTGTGTTTTCGAAGCAGATCAGAGCAGAAAGCTATCGAAGGGGACCAGGTGGGAAGAAAGAGAGAAAGATACAGACAGAGAGAAAAGAGAGAAAACTACTGAATGAGAGAGAAAAGTCAAAAGGAGGAGGCCCAAGGCTCCATGTGAAAGAGCTCACAATGATCAGAGGCACAAGTTCTCAAAGGAGACTCGCTCCCTTTAGAGTTATTCTTGAAAGGTGGCTACATGGTATTACAGCATGCTTGTTTACAGCTTGTTTTCATCTGCACACCTTCTAGGAGTTTTAGAAATCTTACAAACATCTTTCCTAGAGTAACAGCATTTGTTAGTCAGGAACCACCCATACTTTTGTGTTGTTCTTGAGTTCAGCCAACATTATTACAATACAACCGTCACATTTGCATGGGGATATTATGGACGATCGAGTAGCGGTTATTGAGGCGGAACACTCTTTTCAAGTGCATGTATTGTAATTGCAACGCTATAACAAACCATAACGCCCGCAGCAAGCCTTGATTGACGTGTTCAGCGTAGCGCTGCATTGCAATCGACTGCAGCCTGTGTACTAAACGCACTGGAAATCACTCAATGTCTTGGTGGCATGAATTCAATGAGACAATAGAGGAAAAACTGGTCCCTTACGTTCTCAAAATTTCATGACAGCGGGTAGATCCTCCTCCTGAAACTTCAAAAGTAATGTGTAAGATTGAAACAAATGAGAGGACACAAAGACGGATGCATTCAAGCAAACTTTCTCTTGTGTTCTGCTAACATAATAACTCCCCATTAGCCCTCATGTGGGATCTGAGACACTTAATCTAAAAAAAATGATTTTTTTTTGTTTTGTTTTTTCGCTAAACATGACAACTGTTAAGCAGAAAATCAGTTGTAAATCAAATTCATCCCACGTCCTAAATCAAATAAGCTGGTTAGGTGAAACAAACATGAAACGTGAATTTTCTATATTTTTGATTTTGTAAGTGTGTGGCTAGTGAAGCAACTGTACTAATACTATAATATCAAAAGTTTGTTTTCAGTTAGATTTTTTTTAAAGAAATTAATGTTTATTCAGCAAGGCTGCATTAAACTGATCAGAAGTGACATTAAAAACTTTTATAATGTTACAAAACTTTTTCTTTCTATTAATCAGAAAATGCTAAACAAAAACATGTATCAAGCTTTACACAAAAACATAAGGCAGCAAAACTGTTTTCAACATTATTCATTATGAGAAATCAAATATTATTATAAATATTTCATACTAGTTCGTTTAGATAAAACATGGTTGTTGATGGTAAATACTATTTTCCTTTACTTTTGACTGACTGTGATTATTGTGTATGATGCACATCACATTTCATCACATGATAATTTCTGAGATAATGCACAATTACCAGTTCAAAAATATGTGAGGGGAACTGAAGAGGTGCCAGTGAACCATTTCCCAGAATTAATCTAAAAGTCCAAATGATCTTTACATGGTTTCTTGAAAGATTAGTGATTTAGAAGCATAAAAGATCAAGAGTTCCCTAATGGTTCTGGGAAAAATTCCAGAGTAAGAAATGCAAATGTTGCAAGCGGAACCCCTAGGACAACCTTTATTTTTTGTCACACCTTTGCTGACCGTTGATCAACTATAAGAAACAAAAGTGTTCATGTGAGCATAATAACTCGAGCTATTTTTAATAACTCATGCCCTTACATAAAATAATGAAACTTCTTTAGGAATAAAAGGTGCATTTCTTTGGTGATTCTTTGGGGTCTTCAGGTAAAGTTTGTAACATACTTTGGTTAAATGGAATCCTCAATGGATGTGTAAAACAACACCCTTTTACCTCCTCAAAAACAGCTCTGTTCACAGTGACCTGTTTCGGTGCATGTCTCTTTAAATGATAATGAGTAACTGCACACTCCACCCCTCTGTTCCATGGGGGGTGTCATACAAGACACATAAAAGCTGCCTTGGCAACCTGCCTTGGTGGACAGTATACCCAGGCTGAGGGTGGAAATATGCTAATACGGGACAGTCCATCAGTGTTCGTGGGCGGAGCATGAGCAATATGACGTCATATTGATCAGAAAATCCAAACGGCTTGATTATTGAGAGTGTTTAGGCTTTTTGAGGAAAAAAAAAAGGAGTGAATGGATTTTTTTCATTGAATGGTGGTTGTGCAGCCCGATCTCATGGCAATTCGTACGAATTTTACGAGGTGGCTAATTCGTACGAATTCATACGACCTCACTCGTACGAATTAGTACGATTTTTGCTAAATCGTACATATTTTACGAGTTGCCCAATTCGTATGAATTTGTACGAATAACCTACCCCTGACCCCGCCCCTAAACCTACCCATCACGTGGATTTAGACAAATCGTACAAATTCGTACGAGTGAGGTCGTACGAATTCATACGAATTAGGCACTTTTTAATCACTCGTACAAATTCTTACAAATTGGTCGTGAGATAGCGTTGGGTTGTGTCCACACACTGTAAAGACACATTATAACAGATACCATATAAAAGTTAATTTTGCATCCAATGACCCTTTTAAGGAGAAACCAATTATAGAAATTATGCTTCAGAACTCAGGATGTTGCACAATGCGCCAGTTAATTGAGAACATTTCCGCTATAATAAGGAATGCTTATGCTAATGCCACAATAATAACCCTAGCCTAAAACTAATCACCTAATCATCTTTGGAAAAGCCTTCTATATCTAGCGTTTCAACTTTTCATTATCTGCTACAACACCTGAGCAGGCACAATACAGCCATCCAATCAAAACAAACACAAATAAGAGAGAGAGAGATTAAGAAACACTATGAAGGATAGTCTTCAGGCTAGCACATCTCATTATCACCATGTTCTTGGGATGGAGGCCACAGCAGTTCGGTCCAGAAATAGATCAACGAAATGGCACAACCCATCTGTCCCCCCTACAATGCAATGCTCAGGATTATATTCTACAATTTCCTCTTGCTTTAGAGTTTAACATGTAACTAACCATGACTGTGCAGAGGAAAGGGATAATGATTTGATTCCCTCACCAGCTTTGATATTGCCCCCCCCCCCCCCCTCCACCCTCCACCCTCCATCCTCCATCTATTCTCTTCAGTTGCGCAATAAAAGTCTATGCACCCTACATTACAAAGAAGCTTCAGCCAGACTGAAAACACACACACACATATGATATCCCCTAAGAGCCCCAGACATGCTCTCAATATGTCAAATCTTCATGAGAATGAGGGCGATCCATACCATTAAAACTGTCACAGATAAAATCTAGTCCAAGCTCAACATCTATTGTGAACATAGACAGCGGTGAGTAGACTTCACCCAATTGAAATGGGCACTGCAAGCTTCATATTGTGCGCTTAACCAATTAAACATCTGAAATATGTATTTGAGAAAGAAAATATTAATATTACATGTCTCTTTAAAGGGATCACTATGGCTGAAACAAAATGAAGAATCCAAATATCTTACAAAAAACATTCTCAGATGAGCAAAGAGCAACCTAGCACATGGGTCTACAACAGGGGGTCTTCTGTTGGTGCGGCAGGGGGTCTGCCAATTATCGTTGGATCTCAAAATAACTTGAAATAAAAATATTATTTTTATGTTATGAGCTCAAACAATAATTGGCATATAATCTATACATTTATTTATGAGCAACATTTAACCCTTTCACACGTAAGTTTAAAATATTCTAACTGACCCCCCAGCGTGAGTTTTTGAAGGCGACCGTTATTTAGAACTTGTCACTTTGTTTCCATGGTGACGCCGCGCGTCATTACTTGTCACGTGACACAGCACAACCACAACACAGCGCTGAATGAATGATGATCTGCTTTTATGTCATTTTCCCTTTTTTATTAAAAATATTCACAAATGTATTAGCTATAGCATGAAACACTGATATTCCGATTGTCAAATATGTGCAAGTGGATGTGTTTTGATGTTTAAACACCGTTATAACGATCGCGTTATTTGAGCTGTATGCGCGATGGGCGGCGCCATGTTAGTTTGTTTCACAGTTCAGAGAATCGGATCTGTTGGATTTATACGTCAATTCCTCCACTTCTCACAAAATACATGAAAGTAAGTGGCCGGTGAACTGTGAGAAGAATAGGGTCAAATGTAAAGCTACTTACACAATGTGTATCTGATATGAATAAAACGTGTCGTCTTATTATAATGTAAAGGATTATTATTGCCGCTTCCATAGACATCAGTGTGTATTTTACAAACTCAAAATCATTGTTTTGCTAGTGTGTATTTAAATGCCTGAAACCTAAAAAAAAACATTATGTGGTTCAAAACACTCAATAGTTGTGATATATGACAGCACTGAGTGGGTCCTTTTCTGGCTCAGCGCCAGCAAACGTGCGAAAGCACGTTTGAATTTAGCAGTTGATCACGTGATTCACTGACCGTTCTTATCACACCGATGTGATCGTATGCTCCAGGGACCAGCCAAGACTGATCACACCGGTGTGATCGTACGTGTGAAAGGGTTAACAATATATGTGACAATGGGTCTCTAAGGGACCTGAACATTTTTAATACTCTTGAAGAATTTCAAGATGGGGTCGAGCATCACAGCCACTAGGTGGCGATAGAGGAACCTTGATCATAATTTGATAATAATAAATAGTTAGTTCACCCAAAAATGAAAATTATGTCATCATTTATTCACCCTCAAGTTGTTCAAAACCTGTATGAGCTTCTTTCTTCTGCTGAAGTCAAAGGAAAACAAGAATGTTTGTAACCAAACAGTTGCGGGGCACCAAGCAGCACCATTGACTTCCTTAGTATTTTTTTTCCAAGTCAGTGGTTCTCCACAACTGTTTGGTTCCTGGCATTCCTAAAATATCATCTTTTGTGTTCAGCAGAAGAAAGAAATTCATACAGGTTTGGAACAACTACCGGGTTCACTAAATTATGACTGAAGTTTCATTTTTGGGTGAACTATCCCTTTAAGGACTAGTGGCCAAAGCAAACCAAACGTTTCTACTAGTGTTGTGACAATTACTTAATCACCAATCTGTAGGCTGGAACCAACTTCGAAGCTGGACTATGCCGTCTCCTGGCACTTCTTGGTCGTCACTAAAGGGCGCATTTGGAGATGCACCCGCATACTGCTGGACACTCTGGGCTCTCCACACACATAAATCACTGTGACTCTCTCAATGGGCTCCTAAAGGAACTGCAGCATTACGATGCAGCGCACGGCGCGCGAGATACTTCTCTTGGTGTGCACATCATTAGAAGGCTCCTCTGCAATCAAGGAAAGCGCGTGTGATAAAATACCTTCATCAGTCGTCTCGCCGAAAAGAAACGACGTCACGTTTTCACTTGAGGTATTGCAGAGAACCGATTAGGAGGGAATTACTAAATGACAAGCATTGTACGGTGGTAAAGAGGAGGCGTAAACTTATTATATTAATTTGTTTCTGTAGGCTATGCTTTAAATCTTATTTATTATTTCATATTAAGGTAGACCGCTGTACAAAGAACAGTATTTGGCGAAAAGCATTTCTGGATTGAGTTGAAATATCTTAAATGTATTGTAGACCACCTGCTTGCTTTGGTAGATTGTTAATGCACCACTCGTTTTTTTTCACTCGTAGTAAAAATAAATAAATAAATAAAAGTACCAGTAACTGACACATGTATTTGGCAGATAGACAATAATACTAGATAAATAAATTAAAATACAGGTATGTTCCAAGCAAGATTGACGAGTGGTTTTTAGTAGCCTATTTAGTTTAACTGTATACTGTATATCATTAAATTGTATGTGTGTGGCCACATGTGGTACAATGGAAGGTCACATGATGACTAAGATAATATGATGGTCACATGATGTCTTAACACAACTGTCCTATCCAACTGTGACTAATAACATAGGCCTACAAAGCACAGTGCAAATAACACTAAAACAAAGACGTAAAATTAACATAGAATACAATAAGAAACTAACTTTTTAAAATACAATTCAAACAACCATCAAATTCCATTCCAAATTATAAAATAATTCAAACTTTTATTTAACAATATATGTTATTGAAAAACGACGTTGCCTTTAACGTAGTTTATAAATAGATCACTGCAAATTATAGCCCGTTGTTTATTTTGCAGTGCATAATATATAAGCATACATATAGAATATATGATTAGATTAGAATAATAATGTAAATTGATCATTTGGGGAGGTTTTATTCATTACAAGGATAACGCGTGATTTATTTAACCAACTTTCAGCCATGCACCAAGCCATCTCGCCAACACATGCGCTACAATATTTATTTGTTTAGTGCATCAAGCTTTAATTAAATTAAACACGCTCATGTTCCCACGCCAAATTTCCTCCTGCCAAATCCCCAGAACCCTGGCCTCCACCTCCACACAGTGGCCCCTTGGAGGAACCCTTTTTTACAGCTCTGATTTAAGACCTCTCTTGGACCCTATCCGATCTCGCGCGCAGTGCCAATCCTCGTACCCATCACTAAACATGCACGCGCACACGTTCGCTCAATTCCAAAGAGTATCCTATTACCAACACTCGATCTTTGCAAATACAAGTGTTTTTTAACGATGTCATAATGATGCGTGCATACAATGCGGCGTCGCGAGGAATAATTTCCAGTCAAACCACCTGTTCTCACCCACCGTATAGACTACATAAAGGACGCATTGATGAGGACAGATGGAGATGTTCATCTCTCTAACCTGATATTGCACCCACAACCTTTTTTCAACGTTAGTCTGGCCTCAGTATCTCAACGAACTGCACGACAATGCATAGCTTTTCTCAACGTGGGTAGAGTGAGGAATTACAGTCATTGATGATGTATCAGAGATGTGAACTTACCAATGTGAATAATTGAATCGGGAAGCACGGGTTCCCACTCCAGACTCCAAAATGTGATCAGAAACAATACTGCCGGAAAAACTTTCATCTCTCCTGTCAAAATCTATCCTCTATAGGTTCAGAAAGATTGCGAAGCGATGGTAGTTTTAAATCCTGTGCAGAAAGGCAGACTGTCCTCCTTTCAAACTGTCAGCCGATGCTTTTTTTCTGTTGAAGGCGAATTCTTCAGTAACCCGGTTTGGAGAGCACCCATCAAAACATCCTGAAGCTCAAGATCTCCAAGCAAATCCGAATCAATATCAGGCAAAGTTAAAATGTGCTTCATTAACTGTTGGGGTTTCTATTCTCCCCTCTAGGCGAATAAATCGGGTTTCCGTGCGCTAAACACGACGCATCTCACAGCATCACTCACCCACCACACGACTGAACAGAACTTCCTTTTGCGCTGATGCAGAAAAGCGCCACACTCACAAGCACGAATACAGTTGAAGATTTGTTTGCACTGAGCCCTTATTCCGATGCAGTACTGCGGAGACTTTTCTGCGACAGAGACCGAACGGCTCTACATGCGGTTTCTCGAGATGTGATGAGTGGGAGGAGGCCCCCAGGATACATGCGACTAAACGGGCAGCAGCATCAGTACCCGGCGCTGTCCAGAACTGAATTAACAGAGCAGAGAGAGAGAGAGAGAGAGAGAGAGAGAGAGAGAGAGAGAGAGAGAGAGAGAGAGAGAGAGAGAGAGAGAGAGATATGGGCGGAGGTAGTTTATGATAATCGGGAGAGGACTCATCTGTGAGACTGTGGCTCCTCCCCTGTCCAGTATCATCTAGTCTGCAACTACAGCTTTTCTAAAACAAAAATTACTGATAGTGATAATGGTCGGTTAATTGTGTCTGAAAGATGAAAAATAGTAGCCTAGTAAGAACATGCAATGTTTTTTAATAGTTTTGATTAGATTTCTAGGCATCCGTTTCATCAGTCGTTTTATAATCTACAATTAATGTAAACCCCCTTAAAAAATCTGTGATTATGCAACAGTAGCCTACTCCAGACACAAAAGAAAAAACGAATGTGCAGCTATTGGCTCCTAAAATGAAACAGAAAGAAGATTTAGTAGGCTATACAAACTAATTAATTTGTACTAATTAATATAGTGATACTACTGATTGTGATACTACTAATGTGTGGTATAAATTTCACTTAATTAAAATAAAATACACATTTGCAGCTGTTTGAGTATGGTTACAACCTTATATGTTAAAGTATACATATCACAATAACAGTTCCTGCTCATTTTGAAGCAGACACACAGTAACTGGAAAATGATTTGTGGTTCATTGAATGATTCACTTACTAAGGCTGATTTGGGAATCTTTTGTTTTTGACTAATTCTTTCAAGAATCAGACATCAATGCTTGTACTGTTTTCATTGCTGCGTGAAAGAAGCGCTGGTGCACACCCTAACGAAATTACATTGATTAAACTGCACATGAACAAATAATGCTTTCCTTACTAGATTGTAAATTATTTTTACTCTTTGCTGTAGTTGCAACCGTTTAGTGGAACCCTGCGTGATCTTTTCACGTGTATTGAAAACAGTGTCTGAAGTAAACTGAGATTACACTATAAAACCCTACCCTTTCCACACAGTGGCAGCCACACACAAAAAAACATGTTTACATAAAAAAAAAAAAATTCTCAGTCAAGCAAGATTCAAACTTACAATGCGTCACTCTTAAAGCAAGAAACATTCCTCTGAGCCACAGTAGCTCATATTTGGATTCAGGGTTGAGACCCCCAAAGGCTGAAAACCTAGAATCACTGCTGATGACAGCCACAAACTGGATTTGCACTGCTCATTGAGCACAGAGGTATAAAGACTACCCTCCATATCCATCAAACGCTCCCTGCTCCGTTGGGATAATTTGTGTCTACTTAATAGCACTGTGTCATGGGCCGTCTCCACTTTGCAAGATAAAACAGTTCAGATAAAAGTAGTTCAGAGTTCAATTTGTACTAGTAGTCACCACATTAAATCTTGTTTATTTATCCATGACCTTCAGGTGACGTGCCGACTGTTCTACCTCAAAGAGACTTCCTTGAGCTTTCAGTCCCAAAGACAAAAGTAAAGAAAAGACAGGCAAGCAACACCATCTAATACAAAGTCAACATCCTAAAAGATTGTTTTAACATTTTGTCAGACTGTCACAACTTACAACCTATAAAATGAGGACTTTGTGTAGTTTGACTCCAATGACCCGTTTATCCATTCAATGAGACTGTTGATTTTGGTGTGACCCAGGGAACCCAGAGGATTATGGGAGACAGGAACACATAGCTGTTGTCTGTACACTTCAAAATCCAGAGAGTGAGAGCAATGGCTCATTAAACACGGAGATTGGATCAGACGTGTGACAAAAGGGGAGGAGCAGAATGTCAATGTACCCCAGTAGAACAGTACAGAGGTCAATCATAGCAAGACTTCAGTCTCAAACTGCACAACAGACACAAGCAGTCAACCTCTTGATGTGCCATTTACTTAATTCATACTAAGGCACCACAGCTTTCCATTAGAGAAGCATGTAATGGCATGAGGGATTGTACTTGATGGGTGTCTATTCACCTTTGACTCACCATCCTCTCTTCTTTTAGCCCCAGACATGTATAAATATTGATAAGCCACTTAATAAATGCCACGTAAACTGCATGGAAATGAAAGTGGTCCTATGAAGGCTACATTGTCAACCCTACATTGAACAGGTGCAGCATTCTGTCAAATCTTTCTTCACCAACAAAATGTCTTATTTTATGCAAAAATAAACAAATAAATACCCAGAGTAACTCATTTCCATTCGTTTAGGCTTTCCACCTGGGCTCATTTCTAGAACACAGCTCTTGCAGCCACTCACAGCTCACCAACACAGTGTTTTCTGGTAATTAAGTATGTATTAGCAAGCAAACAGAATGAGCAGGAGGTTATCTGTGTGCAATGTCACGGCCTAAGTTTGACTGAGCAAAGTTCGGGTTGAGAGTCTGATGTGGGGCACTTCAGAAGAAGTTGTGTAGCTTGTTTTGGCATTGGTGGCTGTTCTGATATCCTCACCAAAATATTTATAGGTCTCCCGGCATCAGAGGATTCATTTTTAGATTTGTGCATAAGAGAAGAGACCCAAAGTTTCCAAAGTTTCATTAATAATAAAACACCTTTCAACTCAAAATATCGCAAAGCTCCAGGGAATTTCCGAAACCGATTCAAACAACAGCCTGAGCGAATAAGGTGGGAACGGTGTAAATTGCGAAGATAATTAAACATGATAGTTCCTTTAAACACTAGCTTTATAGAAACAGCTAGTCAGTAGATTTACTTTGCCATTCATAATAAGTGCAACAGACTTTAATATTTGAAGTGAAACCCAGAGGTGGCTAGCATGCACTATGAATATTAATTTAGAAACTGATTATTGTAACATTAAGAAGAGAACTTCAAGTTTGATAGACTGCATAAAAATCAGTTTCAAAAGCTATGTCAGAATGAAAAGAGAGCACTTCAACTTCTATATGTTGTAGTCCATGCATTAATTATAGCTTCACCTGTGTGTGAAACCCTACGAGCCGTCAAGCCGCCTAATAGCTGATCACTGGCTCAAATAAAGGCCAAGAAATAAAACACAATTGCAACTTTTTATTCTGCACACTTGGCTGAAATTCGTTCCCATTACTAAATAGCATTAACTGCTCATAAATGGAGCGAAATAGCTTTGTGATTTGTGGCTGTTATGTGTAATTTGCTGCCTGGGCATTAAAGTTGGTGGATCAATTTTTAGCTAGTCGCTCCCTCCAGAAAATGTGATTTCATTGACAAAACCTGCAAGCTAGAGCCTGGTCTTTGCTGGACTACGATGACTAGTGTTTCGAAAGACATCATAAAGTAAGCTGTGCTCTATAAATAAGAGCCTATTCACCCACAGTGGTAAAGGAGCTGTGTGCTAGACTAGGGGAGGGCTGCTGAAAGAGAGTGCTGATCTGCTGCACACGACTCAGGGAGCTGTTCTTTTTATGATGGTGCTGAATTCCAGGAAGTCAGTTTAGATGGTATAGCCTGTTAAAAGTCAATGCTTTGGTCAAGACCTGCGTCGCTGAATCATATATCCATTTTTACGTGATGCCTGACACTAAACTGTATAGCTGACTAACTTCTTGTCTTTTGTCCAAAGAGAAAACTCAAACATAAAGCAGTACCTTTTGACAAACAGCAGAGGGCTCCCTTCTATTTGAGCAGCCTGACACTTCACTTGAATAAAATGCTTGAAGTGAGGATTTGCAGAGGGAAAGGAAAGGATGTGATGCTTAGATTTGCTGATTTGAAGGGGGGGGGAAATCTGACTGCTCTAAACATAAAAACATGCCATTTAAACATATATGATTTCCTGGTAATTGACTTGCCCCATGGGAAGAGAGTAACATTTTAGATAATGACATTACTAAAATATTGACAGGTTTGCTCGTACAGGGACTCAGCATGTCCATAAAGGGACGGCGTTGCAGTGCTTGGTTTTGTGCTGCGCTTGGGTCAATACGTAGGTGGAGAGGACTGAATAAAGATGAGTTTCGGGTTATTTACAGTTGCCGCACCAGGACTCAGACACGCTTTAGATCAATCACTCTCTGTCCTCAGAGAACGAGAGAGAAAGACCCCAATCACACAATGTCACGGCAGCTTCGGTCCCTCTGTTCCCCCAACCCACACCCACAGGTGCTCATCCCCAGGTCAAAAAAATACATAAAAAAATTAATCGGTGCAAGCCGATGATAAGTTAGGGCCTGTGACACAAAAGAAAGACTTTTGTTTCACTGGAAACAACAGCATTGGTTTGGTTTCCTCAAGCACATGATAGATCTAAGCTCTTATATTTACCCTTCCCGCCATATATTAAACAAAATGTCTCCAGTCAAAAAGTTGGCTTGCCTCTTTCAAGGGCACCAAGAAGTTTGTTTAAGTGCTGAGCTAGGACACAACGCAGCCCCTTTGTGACAGACTCGTTTCCCCCATGGGGTTCACCAACCGCCGGGCCAAAGGGGGCCAACAGACGCAATCCACCTCCTTGGCACTGCCCTTCAGTGGAGTTATTCGTCGTATGATTAATGGAACACCTTGCTGTGGTCGACTCCGGTCCTTGCGCAAGCTGCCTAGAGGTAGGCTCCGACTAAGTGCGGAAGAACCAACTAATCTCACACACATGTTGTGGAAGCCCGGGACAATGACGCTGGCGAGACTCAAATCCCAAAATAAAAAGTACACTACTAAACTAGCAACAAGCAAAAGATGGCAATTTCTTTTCACGTCGAAGATGCAGGAATGAAAGTCACAATGTCCAATTTCCATTTCACCCATGAAAATAATTGACTATTCCGCCTCTAAGTGTATAAATCCCCTCGTGATCTTGGATCTGAGGCAGGCGTTTTCGCTGAGCTGTTTTCTCCATCTTGCCACTGTCTCTCTCAGTCAAAACGTTCCACCCTCCCCATCAGCAGGGTGACAGAGTACTTGGAGAAATTGGGTCACTCATTCACGTATCCCGAAATTGCAGCATTTTGAGGATAAAGACGCAAATGCCATGATAATTTATTTTGGCTCTTGATGAAGACAGTAACTGATACAGGTAGGCCATTGCAGGAGGTGAGGTCTGATGCGCGTTTCCAAAAAAAAAAAAAAAAGAAGAGGCTCTTTGGTTGCTGGAGTGAGACTATAGTATCACTGCAGGCCTTAACCCCTCTCCCTTTCATTCAGGTGATAAAGGGAGGCTGAATAATTGGTTTTCTGGCTGACTGACCCTGAAAACAGAAAAGAAAAGTGAGTTGAAATGAAGTGAACTGTCTGGAGGTGGATGGATTGAAATGCTGAGTACTCGAGAGTTGATAAGAGACATTTGCATGGACAAAATGTCCATGGAGAATTGAAGTGAGACAGCAGAGCAAGAAAGAGAGAAAGGGGCCTGAAACAGGAAGAAAGAGCTTGGAGTCTTCAGGCTTCCAGAAGGCCTCTGGTATCGGGAGGGTGGCTGAGAAGAAAGCGGACGCCGGATTCACCAAACTCACGGAAGTTCTCTGCTTACGCAAGGCTGGAAAGAGTTAGATGTGTTTACTAGAGGAAACAAGTTTAAGAGGAGAGGCTGAGGGACCTTCTCAAGGAAATGATTAGCAGTAGGGACTTAATTGAAGCAGGTGGGCGCCAGCGTGATGCCATTTGCTCTGTATATCACAGTGATGCAGATTACGAGTAAACACAAGAGTCCACGGGTCATCACTATCACTAAAGGCACAGGTGCTCTCTGCCGTAATGTTTCTCTGGAAATACGGCAACTGCTTGACACCTGAGGCGCACTGTGCTGCACAAGTAGCACTGAAAAATATTATGTTATTGTGTTGGCAAAGAGGATTTTTCAGCAGATATTGCTCCAGATATTTGTTAAATAATAATAAACTAAAGTTTTACATGTTTGTGTAATGGATTAAGGGTATAATAAATGCATAAATAGTATCTACATCATTAAAAAAATATTATAAATAAGCATTGCTAAAAGATACAATTTTGTCTTTAAAAATTATTTGCTATGTAGTGACCTTTAATTTGTAGTAGAAACAGGGGAAGTGACTATTGCAACACTTTTGCACACAGCTGATTGGTTTGATTTCGGTTTGAGATATCTAACAATAACCTGCCACAGAGCAGGTTAACTATGAAGCGCAAGTTACTATGCCGATAAACACTGCCAAAAGCCAGACCACTTTCATGGTGCCTAAAACACTGGGTTGGCAAAAACTAAACAGATTCATGGTATAGGCCACAGAGTTCACATTTTATAATTTCTGTTTATTTTTGTATATTTGGTTTAATTTTGCAGTTTATCAACAAAAAATATGTTATTTTGTTGACTAAAATCAGATGCCATTTGGAAAAATTGCCTAAACTGATGTATTGACCCGTATCTCTCCCAACACCACCACAGTGCCCTGCAGTCTACAGTTTTGGGTAATATGCAATGCAGCTTTGCAGGTGTTAAGAATGTTGCCGAATCAATGTGTTGGTGTTGCTGCAAGCACTGGTTTCATGAGTCATCAATGTGAGCAAAACCAAGAGAAGCATATTCACAGCTGAAGCATGTTGCTGATGGAAGATGCAAATGAATGTGGCGCCACGGGTGGGAAAACAAATCATGAATGTATCCCAACATGCACCTCTATTTACAAGTACGCTCATACTTTCAGAGTTCAATATGCTTCTCCTATGCTGTTATCTGATATGAGAATGCTTTAGCACTCAGTCTGACAAGGCCCTGGACCGCAAAACTGATAAACACAAAAGTAAATTAATGGGGGCGAATGGAGAAAAAACGGCAGCTGCACATCGGGGAAGGAGTGAAAGACAGATAGAGAGAATGAGAGTCATTTGACTCTCTTGCTCTCTATGAGAAACCTGCTGATAATCGCTGAGAGCAAATGAGCAAAAGTCCCCGCTGTCCTCCCATGACGGAACAGTGGCGGCTGTGCCGGTGCTATACGTCTGATTATTCCTTATATCCCTGGGTCATTTCCAATTTAAGAAGCACGCTATCAAAGCAAGTCGATATTACATGCCGTACCCCCATGAAAATCACTGAATTCCTGTTAGAGGAAGAAGCTGACGATAACAAGAATCTTTATTCGCTCTCTTTGCCTCATCCGGGAAGGAAAGGAATAATAACCCCATTTATCCATCATTACCGGCACCCTCCATTTGTTTTAGATGAGTTTGTGCAGAGAGCTGTTGGAACGTGGAGCGAATGAGGGATTGTAGACCAGCAGAGGTGACTGAGAAAAGGAAAGAAAAAGAACATTTGATCAACAAACCACATGATGTGTCATAGCAGATGATGCTAATAATGATTGAGAAGCTGCTCGCCAACTATGGCAACATATCGTAGAAAGAAACGGCACTGCCTTTACCACCCAGGAGCTGTGTGGGCTGCTCTCGCTCATCTCCCACTGCTTTGTTTCATTCCACAGTTGTTGGAGAGAAAGCAACACCCTGTGGGAAAAGTAAGCTGGCAAGCCTGTCTCTTCTTGCTTCCAAGAATGGCTCAGCATGCTAGTGTGTCTGGGCAGGGTGAGAGTAGAGGGCGTCGCTCCGGGCACCATGGGGAGATGGGCATGCCAGTGGGGTGCAGCGGGCAGCAGTCACAGTTGTTGGCCCACTACGACCTTCCGAGAGTTTGGGGGGCATCAACTCAGCGTGGGTTCTCTCATTGGTAGGCCACAAGCCCCAAGCGTTTTGGACATAGACAAGTTCAGCGATGTCAGAAGTAGCATCTGGTGATTGCTAACCCAACACTTATGACGTTCTTTCTTCCGTGGAATACGAAAGGAGAAATTATGAGGAATGTAGGTCGCTCTTTTCCAGACAACGAACGTGAATAGAAGTGTGAAGCCTCTTCTTTTTAAGGGGACCTATTATGCAAAATTCACTTTTACATGGTGTTTGAACATAAATGTGTGTTGGCAGTGTGTGTACACAACCACCCTATAATGATAAAAATCTACCTAGTGCTTGTTTTAAAATCCCCATAAATCATAAACACGGTCTCAAACAAGCCATTCGCAGATTCTGGGCAAAGTGATGTCACTTTGCACAGGCCCCTCCCATGACTTGTACACAGTCCGCCATAGTGGACCAGCTGTAGACATGAATGTCTCCTAAGCAATTGAGGCGTTTTGTTGTTGGATGTAATAGTGAACATAGCAGTCGTCATTTACTCCCGACATCTGAGCCACTGAAGACGCAGTGGATTACTTTTGTTACATGAAGGGAATGCGCCCCCCAATCTACCTAAATGCATTTATGTTTGCGCGATTCAATTTACATCAGTCTGCTTTGTAAACGAAGGTCAGTACAAAGCAGGTTTTGCAACAAAGTTGTTACTCAAAGATGGAACTGTTCGTGATCCAGCTTACAGTCTCTGGAGTGAACTTGGTCAGGCAGTAATGAAAGTGAGAACTTAATTACAGTTCATTTGTTCATTTACAGTTGTTTTATGGATATAAAGTTTACCAGTTTGTTAAGCACCCCCTGAAAAGGTCTGTATATATTTGTTTACTGTTAGTTGTAACAGGTATTTTTGTGTAAATCGCTGTGTATGTTGATGATAATGAAAGGGAGAGAGTTAGTTTATAGATAAGTTTTAATGTGCACTTCTTATACTGTGTTTATTTAGCTCTTACAACGAATTTCTGGAGTAAAACGGACGCTTCATATTTTGTGTGAAGAACAATAAACTTCATAAAACTCATCAGTAAATTGTTGGCCATCATTCGGACGCTGACAGCTACAGTAGGCTTAGTGGATACAAGCAGATGACAAATAAGTTATAACTTTCATTAAACACACTATACCAGTTCTATCTCAATCCAGCATACAGTATATTCTTTGGCTCTGTAGGCATTATTGTCCTACTCCGGGTAGAACCGAACACAGCTACTGACAGTTTCGGTTCTGAAACTGGTTCTTTTCATTCCGTGAGATGAGATTGTCCTGACACTGGAACGCGAGCTCTTGAAGCTCCGCCCTCTTCTTGAAAGAGGGCCGAAGGCAGCAACTCATTTGCATTTAAAGGGATACACACAAAAAGGTCACGTTTTTGGCTCACCCCCCAAAATTTAATCATGCTGTAAAATATTATCTGTGGGGTATTTTGAGCTAAAACGTAATAATATACTGTATATGCCTACATGAAAACACACCAGGTTCCAAATGAACTGCTCAAAGGAATGAAAACACTCTAAATTATGACATGAATTTTCTATTATTGAGCAAACTATCCCTTTAATTTACACCTTAAAGAAATTAAGACCTTTTGAAAAAACATTATGAAAAAAGAGGAACGTTTAAAAAGAAATTAAAAAAGAAACCATGTAAAATCAGCCCTGGCAACAGTAGAAACAATTTTGGAGAATTTCACACGCAGATGTCATACATAACTGCGTCAAATTTATGAAGACAGATGAGCAGTGACAGAAAAATACACATCTGTGCATCAAAGTCAGCCCACTCCCACATCAAGACAACAAACACTTGTCATACAAAGTTCTACGGTAGCAGCTTTCCTTCCTGCGGAGCAGTGCAATTACTTTTGCCCAGAAGTTGACGGTCTCCCTCTGCCCTCTTTTTAGCTGGAGAAAACTTGTTATGGATGACTAAGAGGAGCAACGATATGTGCTGCGAAACCTGTACAGTTGAATTGGCCTGTGAAGCCTGAACAGAAATCAGACAAAGGGAGTGATTTAGACAGGGACCATGTGAAGTTCACACAGCCTTTTGAGCCATATAATCTGATGCAATACACTAAAGCAAACACAGAAAGCAATTTCCAGAGGACGTTTTGAGAAGGATGACAAACATTTTACCTTTTCACCAAGAAGCAAGGGCAGGCCAGAGAAAGGGCTCACTTTAGACCGCTGCAGGCCATCAAAGCAATAGCATTTTCCTGCCTAGTTTCCAGAGATGATGATTGTATACAGTAATATTGCTTACAGTGTACTCTCCTCTTCCATTAAAAATGATGTCAAACATCAAGGAGCATGTGTACTGATGGTGCAGTGCTGGCAAAACAGTTGACAAAGCATAAAAGTGAAAAACATCCTACTAATAATAAAAACTAGGCCTTACATACAAAACTTTCTTTTAAATATCTGTCTTTAATGAGTGAATATATTACATTCAGTGAAAATCAGAACTTCATAATGAAAACCACCAGCGAAAGAAAAGACAGATAAAGGTTATTTTCAAATCTTATTATGGTTTAAATCTCTTAAAAGTGCCATTGTTATGCGAACCCTGTACATATGTAAGAAATTATGTAAGAGATGATTTCGGCATATCATCAGAATCCATAACAAAGACAATTTTATACGCATCGATACAGAGTCCAGACAGACAAATAAAAGCCTAAGGTGATAGTCGTTTCACAATATCACATAATAAATAAGGCCAAATAAATATCTATTCAACGTTAAAGGATTCAGTACAGAAATGTGATGGCACATATAGTCATTTTAATGATTGAGTCACTCGAGATCCATGAGTTCTCTCTCTTGCACAGACTCTACCCATGATCTCGCATATTCAAGTCCGTTTAAATGTCCGTCCTTCAAGCATCATGGCTCAAACGTGTGGTTTAAAGTCATGTGACAAAGACACAAGGGAGGCTCAGGAAGGAACAAGGACAATTCCTGCCCCTGGGAACACGCATTTAACATTCACCAGTCACAAACGGGCACCCACACAGAATTTAAACGGTATTGCTGACCGCAGTTCTCGAGGACTGAATTGTCTTAAATTGGCTGCTCTCCTAAAGTCACTGAAATACAGGGTCCAAAATTAACCCAAGGATGAATGAATTAAGCAGATTTACTGGCAATAAACAAATCTTATTGCCCTTTTTTGCATTTTTAAAGTATATATAGTATACTATAGTATATATATATATATATATATATATATATATATGTGTGTGTGTGTGTACTTGTTAAACAAGTTAAACACTTGTTTAATGAATGTTAATTCTGGACCCTGAACACAAACACGTTAAAGTTTTTGGAGTGCATTTTCTGTATCGCAGTGTGTAATGGTGAGACCACATTAAAACCTTTCTCTCCCTGAGCCTGATCACAGAGAGCTTGAAATAGGTCTGGAAGGAAGAAGGAGATAGATAGTGATGATGCTCCCAACAGATTGCTGAATTTGGAGCAGTGGACCTCAGGGAGCAGACCTGCTGGGTAGATGGGACTGCGTTTCTTCAGGGTTTCCTTCTCCTCCATGCGTCCTTGCTTGAGCTCCTGATCCGCAAAGCCGGGTCAACACTGTCCCAATGTTACCTCAACGTTGTCCCAACGCTGCCCGAATGAGGCCATTCCTCATTTCAACCCCCTCTCCTAAGACTGTGCTCCGTACGAGGCTGTCTATGGCAGTTTTATTGAATTCGTTATTGAAGTTATTGACATATTTAATTAAATTTATCTGCCATCTATTTTTTTAAAGAAAATTCAAAGTCTCACCTATGTCAAATGTAATAATGTAGTTAATTTCTCTGGTAGGAGGTGTCTCTACTTCTTTTTGACAAATGAAGGACATTTCTTTCTTAAATTTTTCCACCAAGTCTGTCAAATATATTTTATCTTAGATTCAGTGCAGAAAAGTTTTCTTGTCTTTTTTTGCAGCAAAAGGATAGTAGAAAAAAGAGAAAGATTACCTTGAAATTAGAAGAGGCTAATGAGTGTTAAACTCCCTAAAAGGGATCTGACATGTGGGTAATTCTCAACCGGCCGCAAGTGTTTCAAATGCGCTCTCTTCGACTGAGGATTGATTTGGCAATATACGCATGGGTCTTCAGTGTCATGTTTGCTGGTGCAAAACAACGTGCTGGGCTATTTGTGTGACTTATTATTATAAACATCACTACTGATTGGGTGTAATCAAAAAATCCAGTCTATAATTGTAAGAATATGAATTGGAGTAAAAATGTTTTTGAAAACTTTGTTTAATAAGAAATCTCAGGGTCCAAAATTAACTTTTTAGTGGGTGAATTGAGAAAAAAATATTTTGCACCATCATGAAGCTGTATTATCTTCCACATAAAATATGATTTTGTTCAGCATATTTCGATTATGTTGGTTTAATATGACTGGTTTAATATAAGTAACATTGCGAAAAAAACTACATGTACCGATAAAAAGTTTGGGGTCATTAAGGTTATAAATAGTGGTTTATGTTTCTCATATTAAACCATATATATATATATATATATATATATATATATACACACAGTTTCACTCAGCAAGGATGCATTAAATTGATCAAAAGTGATGGTACAGACAGGAATAACGTTACAAAATATTTCCATTTCCATTTAAATGAACGCTGTTCTTTTGAATTTTTTATTAAACAAAGAATCCTGAAAAAATGTATCACGTTTCCAAAAAATATTAAGCAGCACGACGGTTTTAAACATTGACAATGACAATAATAATAATAAATGTTATTTGAGCAACAAATCAGCAATTTATGATGATTTCTGAGGTATCATGTGATCCTGAACATTGGCTGCTGATAATTCAGCTTTACGATCAATAAATTACATTTTAAAACAGAAGAGAGTTATTTTAAATTGTAAAAATACTTCGCAATATTACCATTTCCATTTTTTAATCAAATAAATGCAGCCTTGGTGAGCATTCAAGACTTTTCAAACTTATTTAAAAAAAATCTTTCCAACCCAATAGACCGTTTAATAGACCGTTCGTATGTCTGTCATTTAAATTGAGAATTTAAAGCAGCGAAAGGTCAGATTAGCATTCTTACAATTCAATTTAAAACATGTAATGTTATAGTTCCCAATAAAGTTTCCGGCCAAATGGTTAAATTAACCAATTAGTACTTGAATCTGGGGCTTGGCAACTTTTAATGTTGGACCCTGAATTTCTTTCAAAGATATAAGGGAATGCAAAACCATTGACATCCTCTCTAGCATATTAGCAGAACTGTACAATGTGATGGTGTCATGAGTAAAACTCTCACATTAGTGGACCGTCAATCTAAAGTACTTATCGGAGCAGCATTTCTTCAGAAGGTTTAAGTAGTGCAGACAATGGATTGATTTTGACACTTAATAAAGATGACGAGTTTAACTCCACAAAGGATAATACGAGTCTCGGTGTGAGGTCCAAGTTTGTTCGAGGTTTTAGAGGAAAAATAGCCTTGAAGGTAACTGAGTGCATGTGGGTCTGAAGGTACTCGTTGTCACTGAGGAACTGCATCAAGAGTTCATATCCATCTGAGGCTTGTGTCACTGTGCGTGTGTGTGTGTGTGTACACGTGTGTGTTTTTAACCTTCCTGATGAGCAAGAGCCTGCAGATCAGCTGTATGGATAGAGTGCTGTAAGAAGACGTTCTTTCGGCTGTACATGTGTAAAGATAGAGGGCCACGTGGCGGCTGACCGAGACGGCCGGTAAAGGAGGACTGAAGCCTGGGAATAGGCCCCCGCTCGCTCCGCAGTCCCCGCTCGCTGTCCGAGGACAGGCTGCGTGAGGGACTGGCCTTGCTGGAGAGGCTCACGCTGCTGCCGGCCACCGCCCGAGGGATCTGAGACGGTCCCAGGTACTCCGTCTTCCGTAGCCCAGGTACCTCAGACATGGACTGCCCACCTTCAGCTCTTCGTACCATCTCCCGCACGCCTCCTCCCCCATTGCTGCAAGGCCTCTCTTCACATGGTCGACTGAGCTGGTCAGCAGCGAGCGAGCGAGACACCCTTCGCTCCCTTGTGAGGCTGCTGTTGCTGTTGCTGCTGCTGGGAAGGTTGATGTTTTGGCCTGTGGGTCGACTTGGATGGATTGCCTGTTGAAACAAAAGATGGGAATGTGAGAAAATTAAGCCACTCAATTTGCTGACATTTTGACGAAGCTTCCTTGGCGGTCTAGAACCTTTTCTAATTGTTTCCAGACCAACTGGAACTCTGCCTTTTTTAGGAAGAGGAGGCCAAAGACACACATTGTGGGGAGGTGGCTCGAGAAAGAGGAGTTTGAGCCACCTGTTCATTTCACACACAACACTGCTTCTTCCTTACATAACTGGCCCTCTATTACTCACAATGCTGAATGAGTACAGGGAAAATATTGCACATGAAAAAGAAATTAGCTGCAAACTCAAGAGTGATTGTTTGATTGACGCTGTAACTCAACATGTAACTCAGACTGAGTTGGCAGCCAGAAAGTAATACTAGATGCTAATCGGCATCTCACTAAGTGAGAAAACCTAATTAAGTGTGATGTGGCTAATGTGGGAACTTCAGCTGTGACGTGGAATTGAATTTAAAATAGAGACTGTAATTGAATTCGTACATTATGGGGCAGTTGAAAGGCGTTGAGAGACTGGCATGCCAATGCAGGCGAGAAAGGGGACATGCGTCCCACTTGTCCTAATCGTATTTTATCATTTACTGTGTAAAATGTCTGTGTTTACCTTCATACTACATTTACACTTCCAAGTAATGCCAGGACGCAACATTGTTTACTTAAAACAAGCTCACAAACAGTTCTGCAGTTCCAGTTCATGAACAGCACAACCTAATCTAATGTCTGATTTAAACTTTTTTTTAAAGTAACAAGCTTTGCATTCTTCCATTTGTAATGTTAAGATAGTGGGATTACAAAAGGACATTTTTCTTAATGTTAACTGGTAAGTATTCTTTCAGCTATAAATCATATTGTCTGTCTGAATAATTTTTGTCTAAGAAAGTTTATTCCATTTATTCTATAATGTTTACTATTATTCAGGGTTTTTCCTGCATAGACAATTATGAGGCGGCCGCCTCCGTCAAATTTCGTGCCGCCTCCGCCTCTCGAAAACTCGGACAGACAGTCAGGTGCTCATATACCCTTTTCCACCGTGACAGTTCTGTCGCGATTCCCGCTTGTGTCCATTCTCTAACCGTGTAGTTTGCCGATAGTGCTGCACGGACCATAATCCGCGGGTCGAGTAATAAAAACATTCCATTCAAACGAGGGTGGATGACAGCTAAACGAGTGTAATAAAGACACGGAACCCCCATCATGGTACCTAATGTACGGACGGTAACAAAGTTGCGCTGTTGAGTCTCGAGCAGTTATTTATAACATTAATTATAGTTAAGAAACCTAAACACGACCAGAGTGGTGTTTTCCTGAATGCCATCACGATTGAAACCGAGATATTAATTTCATAACAGTTCAATAAACAAATAGTTAAAATTAAGTTACTTACATTTTTAGACTGTTTTTGTTCTGTTTTAGCAGCGAAAATAGTTCCAAACAACAGAACCATATCGCGTCTCACAGCAACACTCATCCATGATTCATTACTGAATCATTCAGCGTTTTGAACTAATCGCTTGAATCAAAGATTCAATTGCCCATTATTAAACCGCCTCATTCTGAACCAATCAGCCGTTTGAACGAATCGTTTACATTAATGACTCAATGACTCGCTCATTAAGACGGCCGCCTGCCACCTCCTACTGGCGGTTTAGTTTCAAAGTATCATTCTTTTCAACATTCCTTGTATATTCAAAAAATATTTAAAATAATCTCATTTAATACCGTTATAATTTTTCAATGTAAATTATTTAATTTGATTGGTAACAGCCTAGTGTCTTATTATTTTAATTGAATGTATTGATAAAATGTAAGAATTTTAAATGAAATTTAGAGCATACATTAAATAAAATTAGGGGGGAAATGCCCTTTATAAAGGTACAAAAAAAATTTCTGATAAGAGTGTTCAAAAATGAAACATTGACAATAAGTTTAAATGGAGTAAAGCCTCTGTTTAGGCTATCTTATTCTGCTCTAAACAATGGGCGCCGCCATGGCGACGACTCCGGTTGCCTACTTCCGGTTCGTACTGTGTTAGCAGTGAGAGAACGAGTTCAGGCTCTACATGTGCTGTTGTTGGTTTTCTTAACAATTCAAAGAAGATAATAAACTTTTTAGAAACTTGGTGCTTTGAGCATAAGATAAAAAGGAGGAATGCCTATGTCCGGTTCGTATCAGCTAAGTTACATTCAATACCAGAGAGTAGACGTTTTTGGTTAACGTTAGCTGCGCTAAAACTGAATCATCCAACGAAAAATGTGTAATACGTTACCAGTAGGGATGGGCATTCAAGCAAAAATAATATTCGAAGATCGCTGGGTATTATGCAATTAATATTCGAGAATCGCACCCTCCATCACATCACGCACACATGCATGTAAAAGCTATAGGCTACAAACCAGAGCACATGAGCAAAGCGGAGCAGTGTGACGCTTAAATATAAGTTAAACAAAAAATAACTAAACATACGTTTTATATTTAAGTTTCACAATATAATGTTTTTTTTTAAATTTATTTCATCTATGTTGATTATATGAAAAGGGAACCGCATAAGATGACTCAGATATGATCATAAGATGCCCAATATATCGGAAAACATATGGAATGGCTCAGACATGATTTTGACCACTTATCAAGTTTTGTTTTGTAGAAAGCCTTTCTTTAAAGTGAATTTCGTTTAGTATAAATTGTATCTTCATTTTTATCAATGTTATATCAACAAATTGCCTGGAATATTAAATAAGAAGCACAAATAGTAGATATACAGGACACGGGGGCGCGGGCGCGTGAACTGGAGCGCGTCTTATTAATCAACGAAACTCAGCGTATAAGTTACTTGCCTCACATACATGATAAGTATATCTATAGAAAGCTTGAAATGTGTACTTTTAAACAAAATAATTAAAAACGAGCAGAAATGGGCTGCTCTCTGCTTATGTATAGGTTAATTCGTATGAAGTGTGCATTTCTCTCTATAGGCGCGTTCACTACTGCGAAGATGGCGAGTCAGTATCATCAAAATTATTT
Source organism: Siphateles boraxobius (assembly GCF_051911475.1). Classification (NCBI taxonomy): domain Eukaryota; kingdom Metazoa; phylum Chordata; class Actinopteri; order Cypriniformes; family Leuciscidae; genus Siphateles; species Siphateles boraxobius. The sequence continues at coordinate 19,120,362 of NW_027509219.1, forward strand.
TTGCAGTCGACACTTACAGAAAACCCTAGTTATTAATAAACAATTCAAATGTTTAATGCATAATCATTACTTTTGCCGAGTTTTTTGTGGCAAGCTTATGCGTGCGTTGAGATGCAGAATAGGCAATATTACAAAAACGCTCATTATGGTTTAGCATTCTCTCCCATATAGTATACATAACTTCCAATCCAACTTCAGTCGTGCACGGACAGGGGCAGCCCTACTTATTTCACATATGTTCTAACCAGCACATCACTGCGGCGTTCTGAACATAGACTGTAAAAAATAGGTTCTGAGCGAGCGGCGCTTAATCTTCATTAAGCTTCGAACCGGAAAAGGACAACCGGCTTCCGGTTCAAACCCGCAATGAATCATGGGTAAATTCGCTAACCAGGAAAAAGGTGGATAAAGAAAATATAATTTTGCCAAAAGAAGAACTTTTAATTTAAATAAATGTTAATTGTGTGATATGTTACCTTATTATCATGCTTAATTGAATAATTGTAATGTGATGATCAGATGCAGATATCTAAATCAAAGAATATGGATGGTTGGCGGGTGGATTATTATTTATTTTTAACAACAGATTCGAGTGACTCAAAGTGCACCAGATTAATGAATTTATCTTTAAAATGTACAAATTTTTCTCACGGGGGGGCATGCCCCCGGACCCCCCTAGTGTTACCATTTTACCACCTCCGCCTCATTTTGAGCCAGGAAAACCCCTGTTATTATTACTGAATATTTTTAAATAAATAAATATTGTGCCTTTCTATTTTTGGTCTTGGCCTTACGGTCATAATTTTTATTTTTACTTTAAATTAAATAAATAAATAAAAATGTTATTGCCATCATCTTTCCTTACATTGTTACTTTCAAGTTTTATTTCTTTACTGTTTTTTATTTTCTGTTATGGAACAGCACATACGATTTACAAATAATTGACTATTTTGTACAGTTTTTGTTTTTTATTCTTTCAGCCAATTTTCACTTAAAATATTCTGAACCACTTAATTGTACCCACAAAAAAAAAACACACCTTCTCATCTGTCATTGGGCAACTTTACAGACACCATGATAAGAAGCAGGTGTTGTGTTTGGGAACCGCAGCTTGAATTTTCGATGCAGCATTCACAGTACAAATTCAGGCCCTAGCAGACATAAATGCATCAGATGGTGACAGAGAGAGAGAAGTTTGGTACCTGCACTGGAAAAAGGCCAGAAATGCGCACACACACATACACAACTACAGAGTCATCTGGAGGAAAAACAGCAACCGGAGTAAATCAGACTGATTTAACGGTCGTAATCCATTTGGGTCTTTATTAGCCTGTGAAGAAGCTGGTCCTGTGCTAATGGCACGCTTCTGTTAAAAGCCCTCCGGCTGATTATATGCAATAGGCTGGAAATAGCAGGATTCAGCCTGCTCATTTTCCACACTTCAGCACACCTACATACACATACACGCTCACGCACGTGTCCGCAACAAGGAACTGTTGCAAAGAGCCACGCCGCCTAAGCCGCAGGCAACAGGCAGTAATCCTTGTGTATTATGTATAGTACTGGACTGATAACTGAGCGCAGAGTACAGATATCTAATTATGTATTACATAAAAATAATACACTCAAGCAAGCATGGCTCACTCTCATATTTTCCGAAAAAATTATATGTTTGGGGAGAGAAAACAATTCCACGGCACTTCTCGTCAGTCTCGACAGACAAGAATGTATTTCTTTGTCATTTTGATGTTTTCTCGGAATCATGTAAAATAAATTGACAATATGAATCTCAGAGGTTTTCTCAAATAAACATGATAAAAAAAAAGGAACACTGCAGTTTCAACTCCATTCATCTTTCAGGAGAAAACATGCGTTAAATACACCGAGACGCACCTTTGTAATCGCTCTCAATCAGACAACAATGCGATGGGAAACAATTAAGCGCATTTTGGAGCACAGCATGCTGCTATCTTTTGTCACCGTCTTCCTGGCTCTATATTCAGCCAATGAGGGGCACAAGCATATGTTGTCTGCTTGCACATCCTGAAACTCCATCCATCTGAGACCAAGTTAAGATGATAAAGAGTGGCTTTCAGACAGAGAGAGATAGAAAAAGTGAGATAGGATGAAGTGCCACAGTCTGAGGGTGCTTAAAGACAAATGGCTGTCCTCTTCGCCAGCGGCTGATTACAAACCGCCCCTGAATGCTTTTAATGAGCTCATGGGCTACCACGACTGTGACTCTTCCTCAGCACCTCACGCCATGCTTTGACACATGAGCTCTGAACGGATGTGCAAAATACATATTTTCATTATTTAAAACAAATCTATTATTAAAGTCAATGGAGCTGTCTACATTATCTAGTTGTGATTTGCTGTGCTCTTTTGTAGTAAAGAGAAAGAAAAAAAATAGAATTAGTGTTACTAAATTGGCTGTAAGTTTCCATGGTAAATGATTCTGTAAATAAGATTGTCTATTCCTATCAGAATCGTTAAAAAGAAGAGTGCAACGTTGTACAGGACACAGCGTCTGAAAAAAATCCATCTGACTGCATATGTACGCTGCTGTTCAAAAGTTTGAAGTCGGTAAGATTTTTAAAAACGTTTTTGGAAAAAGTATCTTATGCTCACCAGGACTGACTTATCAAACATACAGTAAAATAGTAATATTGTGGAAAAAGTATTACAATTTAAAATAACTTTCGTAAATTAATAGATTTTAATGTTATTTATTTCTGTGATGTCAAAGCTGAATTTTCAGCAGGCATTACTCGTCTTCAGTGTCAAATGATTCTTCAGAAATTACTTTATAATGCTGATTTGCTCAAGAGACTCGTCGTCTTCTTCAATAATTCCAATAAAAGTAACTTGAAATCTAAATCTTTTGTAACATTGTAAATGTCTTTACTGTCACTTTAATCAATTTAATGCATCAGTGCTGAATAATTAAAAAAAAAATCTTTAAAACAAAAAACAAATTCTTCTGATCCAAACGTTTCAATGGTAGTGTATATGGACTAATAGCTAAATGTAAATTAAAAAATCAAATCAAATATCAGCCATGAATTAATATGGTCACAATATACTGTGTATCTCCATTGAAAACAGAGAAGTTTGAATCTAAAAATGGCAGGAACTGACAGATATTCAACAAAAACTCAGGCTAAGCAACCTTGTATTGAACAAAACTATCAGAGTTCATTAAAAAAATTTTTACCTATGACACAAATATTGTAAACAGCAAATTATCTGAATTCTGACAGTATAGCTGCCCTGAAAGTTCTTGTTCAAGTTGATAGATTTGTTACATAAGCGTTTTTGACAGGCCTTTTGACAGCACATTAAAGCATAAGGCACTCTCAGCGTGATACAAATCTCTTCTGAGAAATTGCAACTCCTTGCTTATCCTCTTGCCAAAAACCAATGAAAAAAAAAGAAATAAAATTCTAGATAACCTAGTTCAACTCACAAACGGACTAATCGTTCAGCTGGCGATTAACATAGCATCCTGACCCATCCATTGAGCACTGCTCCTCTGCAATGAGATTAAGAGAAAGAAATGTCAGCTACAAAAAGAGACCACCGATTTATGTGGGCTGAAATGGTTATGGATTGAAAAAGACCGATCGATATTTGAGGGTTAAAAAAAAAGAAGAGGCCCCCAAAAAATATAAAAATAAAATGGATGGTGGCACAGAAGAAAAAAGAAACCGAGACAGTGAAGATGTGAAAGAGAAACAAGAGGAGTTGAAAGACAATGTAAAAGCAGGCGTGCGGGGTGGGGCGCTCCATTCAGCGAGTTTCGTATGAGCCTTGTTCCTAGATGATGAGGCATGATGGAGGCTGGATTTGATATGTGGAGTAACTGAGCACACTTCAAAGACTTTCCCTATTCAGCCCCTCCAACAGCTGTCAGCTTTAGGGAAGATAAGATTCTTTACAGTCCTTGTCTTGTTCTCTCTGACAGCACAGGACTTGGATAAACAATAACGGGAAATATATATCAAAAAGGCGGAGGGGAAAAAAATCCAAGTGAGAGCGAAAAGATAAAGGGAGGAAAGAGACCAAAACAAAAAAAAAATCATAAATTGAGTTTCTATCAGATATGGTGGCAGATGTCTTCAGAAGCTGATGAGATTGTTGCAACCGCCTGGGTGTCATCGTAAAGCCGCAGCTGCCTGTTTAAGGACCGTCAGCTCCATTAAGTAAGTTTGTGTGTGGCTTCCCACAGAAACATGTGTCACATTACTTAAGTGTCATGAGCTGACTTTGAATCAACATGACGAAACACACAAAGCAAATGAGGAAACCTACTTTACCAACACCTCACGTTCCAGCTGGTTCTGTTCAACCAGCCTCTCCAGATCAAAACTTTCGCAGAGATTTGCTGTCCCAGAGTGCAACGGACAAAAATAACAGTCTTTTGTAAGGCTTTCTGAGCAGAGCAGCCCATAAGCAACCTGGCATGATGCATGATTTTCGCTCCATCTGGGGCGACGGTGGTGTGGAGGCTGAACATGATTCATGGTGCCAAAGGTTTGAGAGCCCTCAGGCTGTATTGCTTTCTATATCTTGTCCGCTGGCATCCATTTGGTCCGGTGTCACTCTGTGGAGAGGTGAACTGTCATCATCTCATGGCTGCTAATGTCAAGCCGGGCTGAGGACTCAAGCTAAAATCGATGTGATGACCTGTTCTGCGTGGCCCAGTCCCAGACTTTTATGTCAGGTGTGAAAGTATATGAGGACACATCCTCAAGCCAAACAAGTCACCTGTGATGACACGGAAGATGAAGTCCTATCACAATAACAGGACTTAATGTGTGTGTGTGTGTGTGTGTGTGTGTGTGTGTGTGTGTGTGTGTGTGTGTGTGTGTGTGTGTGTGTGTGTGTGTGTGTGTGTGTGTGTGTGTGTGTGTGTGTGTGTGTGTGTGTGTGTGTGTGTGTGTGTGTGTGCGTGCGTGCGTGCGTGCGTGCGTGCGTGCGTGCGTGCGTGCGTGCGTGAGAGAGAACATCTGGTCCTAAGTGAGAAGATTGGAAATGGAATTAAAAAAAAAGAAATTTATTAAAAGATGCAGAAACAACATTTACCTGGTTAAACTGCAGATTACATAAATTACAGTTCCTTTAATCAGCACTGGGACATTTCACTGTTTAAAATCTCCCTATTCATAATCATGGCATTCCAGACCAGAGTATGTGAATGGTACCGAATGGAAGCAAAGAAGAGAGTAGATCGACTGATTGATGTGAACTTGTTTATTGAACTGTATAAAAGTATCACATCTGCACATAGACCAAATGCATTGTTGTGCACCATTCAGAATTAAGAATGCCTTAAAGTCTTGATAAAGCTTTGTTTAAAAGGCTTGAAAAAATGTACAATGCCACTTACAGAAACTTTCGTTTCATATTTGATCAAATTTAATGAAATAACTCTTGCAAACCAGCAAGGAAGAATACATTATTTCTCAAAATGAAACACCAATAATGAAAATCTTTGAATTACGGGTTCCAGAAGTAAAAATCCCATTCATTCTCTCCATAGGGAAATTATTTTTTTTACGATAACTCAGTCAACACCATTTCAACTTATTTCTTAAATAATCATATTTAACAGTGGAATTATTGGTGAAAAAGATTACCCATGATTCCAAAAAAAATTGCACCAATCAGAGAATCGAAAACAAGCAAATCGACAGCACACTCACACTTTTATGACACATTGCAGATTGACAAGTCAATCTCAAACTACTTCAAAATGTTTATATACGCATATTTTGCAATAAACAAAATATACTGTTTTTATGTGCAGTACATATTTAAATGTCTCCATTTATGCATTTCTCCATTATGAATTTCTCCATAAATAATTTGCCATTCATGCTACTTAATAGATTTAATGAGGGAAAGAACAACAATCCTATGAAGTACACAGTCTTGCATCTTTGTGTTTTTGTCCCAAGTTTGTAATGTTGTAATTCACCTCATAGGAGGTTGGTTTGGCTCGGCTCATGGATTATAACTTAACAAATGCTTTAAAAACACAAAAAAAATCCTTATGGGACAAATCAATGGAAAATATACTTCTGGAACCAAGGCCACAGTGTATGAGGGAATGTGTATGGGCAAGTGTATGGACACTCTCACTCTTTAGTCAATTCCTTTCCTGTCGTTTAAATTCGCCTGTAGGTCAATTCAAATTCCAAGCCAATTCTTTGAATCTGAATCTTGAATATTTAATATTGATTTGAATATCAGAGTATATTGAGGTATTGAATGCAACAGCTTGCTGGTGTGATGCTGCTTAATCGAAAGTTTCACAACATCATCATCAGCCTTTACTCTTCAAATATTCTTCCTCAAAGTGGAAGATTTTCAAGTCTGCCAAAGCAGACAACTGTAATTATTTTTTAATGAGGCAATTCAAGTTTGAATATTTCATGAAGAAAGATAAATGTTCTCAGTACCATCTCTATTTACCAATGTTTTTTTTTTTGGATGAGTGCCATGTTTGGATACAGGATTGAATAAAAGCCACTTCATGGCAAGCATTACTGGGATGTGGGCTTGTGCTTTCCCCTCTAAAACACCTGTGAAAACTGTTGTTTGACCCACTACATTTCCCTGAGGCCCTCATCTCTTATCAGTAGTACACGGACTGCTGAAGGGCTTGCCTACTTCACAGCACCTCATCTCTCACACCAGTACATCCTACATCCGCGTCAGACACACACACTCATACGTTCTTTCTCTCTTTAAAGGCCTTAGGGCCATCACAAAGCCTGCACTGACTGGACAAAAATGCATCTTTAAAATCCACCCTAAATTCAGACTGTCTTGTATTGTTTTCTCTTCCTGTAGCAATTTTGAAGAAAGCTTGCCTTGTTCAGCTGCAACGGTGGGTGGGTTGGGACATGCTAAAAGAAACATTTTCAAAAAGTTTCCAGGTTTCATCGTGCAGTTTTAGTAATCATTAGAGTTCTCTGTGAGCTCGAACAACTTTAGCCAAATTTGTTTTTGTTGTTATCACAAAAAATGACTAAAAATACCAAAGAGCTGATAAAGTTTCCACAAAGTCATTCCACAAAAGCAATAGTGCTGTTGATCTAAATATGAAGAATTAATGTGAAGAGTTAACGACTTCTGGCTATATATATATATTTTTTTTTTTCTCCACCAATAAAAACATTCCATAATAAGCCAAAGCATCAATCTTTTGCATGGTGCCAAGCACTCTATATAGGAAAGCAGAGAACACTCTGTCCTTCGCGGCTCTCCTGAGCAGAGCTGTCAAATGTCACTCGACGTCAGGTGACTGTGAGTGAAGGGAAAGGTGGCCCTGTGGACGCTATTCTCATATCAAACTCATCTTGAGGGCTCTACAGTCAGAGCCCCTGCCGCCGGCTACTCACACACACGTCAGTCCGGTTCAACACAAGGCCCTTATTAATTACCACTAGTGTACCTGCTGACAGACCCTTGAGATGAGCAGGACAGAGAAAAAGAAATGAGGACATGTATTCCTTATGCATCTCTGATCAATTTAAACGGCATTACATTAAAAGTAGTTCTACTGAAACTGTCAACAATTTGGTGGGAAGAAAAAATAAATAAAAAATTATATGATGACGTTAATTTAATTCAAAATGTAATTAAGTTATAAATATAGTAAATATTTTCAAAAGAAATTATAAAAAGTACAAATGTAAAACCATTTACACTGGTTTATAATTTAAAAAGAGGAAGAAGAAGAGGAAGAGGAAGAGGAAGAAGAAGAAGAAGAAAAAGAGGAAGAAGAAGAAGAAGAGGAAGAAGAAGAAAAAGAGGAAGAGGAAGAAGAAAAAGAGGAAGAAGAAGAAAAAGAGGAAGAAGAAGAAAAAGAGGAAGAGGAAGAAAAAGAGGAAGAAGAAGAAAAAGAGGAAGATGAAGAAGAAGAAGAAAAAGAGGAAGAGGAAGAAGAAGAAGAAGAGGAAGAAGAAGAAAAAGAGGAAGAAGAAGAAGAAGAGGAAGAGGAAGAGGAAGAAGAGGAGGAAGAGGAAGAAGTAAAAGAGGAAGAAGAAGAAGAGGAAGAAGAAGAAGAGGAAGAAGAAGAGGAAGAGGAAGAGGAAGAAGAAGAAGAAGAAGAAGAAGAAGAAGAAAAAGAAGAAGGAGGAAGAGGAAGAGGAAGGAGAAGAAGAAGAACATATAAAATGCAATGCAATGATTTCTGAAGGATCACTGAAGACTAGAGTAATGGCTGCAGAAAATTTGTCTTTGTCAATGCGTTACATTTTAAAATATAAAATTTATTTTAAATTGTAACAGTATTTCACATTATTACTGTTTTTGCTGAATTTCTTGATGATCATAAAATAAAAAATAAAAATAAAAAATAAAAATCTTACAGACCACAAACTTTCAAATGGCCGTGATAATGCCAACATGAACCTAATAAAAATATTATTCTATAAAATCCATGAAAGGTTATAAATGCATTTTAAAAAAAGTGAAAAATCAAAGTGCAGTTTATCATTTAGAATTAATTTGAATCATTCTGAATTCACAAAAGAATACTTTTAAATTAAATTGACCAATTAAAAGGACCAATAAAATCAAAACCATTGTCAATCCAAAGATTCACAACAGATTACTCAGTGTATAATACTAGCGTATTTCAATGTGAAAGTGTGTGGGTGGCTTGTCTCATTGAAGATGCTCCACATTAAAAACAAAGACAATTTTTTCTTATCAGATTTTCCTGTTCTGCATATTAATTCTCTGTATTTGTCAGCAAAACATTACAACGTTGCACCTCGAGGCATTTGTGAATGTGCAGATTGCAAAGGACATGGAGATTGCAAAGGAATGTGCAGATTGCAAAGGACAAAGGACATATTTTCATTAACGCTGCAGTAAATTGTTATATGAGATTTAGAGGGCTTTGGCCCTCAGTATCTAGGAGCTGATATATTCACAGAACACGACAGATGAACCCCAACGCTTATCTGCCGGGGTCCCATCGCATTAAGCTAGAGAGCAGGAAAGACCCTGGCCTTTACAGAAGTGGTGCTTGTGGTGTATGAGTGTGTCACGCCTCACCCTGAGCCTCTAATAGATCCAGGAGAGGCAACTCACAGTGCACCTGCCCTACTTTAGTGTGAATAATGAACCTGAGGTGTCCTGAATCTGTCCACTGGTGGGGGGAGGGGAGGAGAGGTGTAGATCTGCTCTCTCAGCTGGCCATGGCCGCTCACTATAGAGTGGTGATGGATAAGCAGCCTCATCTCTGGGCACAGAGCCAGGCCGAGCCTGGACACATGAGAGTGCAAACACACACACACAGGTAACAGTCCGCAAGATGCTGCATCAGTTAGCAATGCTGAAGGTGGGATGACCACGGATAGGGTGCCACATCTAGCCACAGGAATGAGGCACACAGAAGTCCTTCTCAACACAAAAGTGGTGTTCTTGGAAGCGTGCCGTCAGCTTCATTTCCCGTGACGGGAATATGCAAAGTTGATCAAATCATGCCGTATCAAAGGAGGACGTTCTTCTAAATTTCTAATGATTGCCTTCATTTCCCTCATTCCCTCAGAGACCCTCGACTGGTTCTCAAGGACAGATTATGGACTGGGCCGATGGGGCCTCTGACTGCCAGTGGGCTTCGAGCTGAGATAAATGCTGAAACAAGCCATTACAGATGTAAAATTGAGACAGATAGATGAATGGTGCTCGAACGTGTGCCAGTGAAGGTTGGCAGAATGTGAAAAGAAGAAATGAGAAATGTTCCTCACTTCACCACCAGCATTAACACCTTCTGAACACCTTATACTGATTGTGATACACTTAAAGTAATTGCAACTTTATCTATCATATTTGTTATACAATTACTCATTTTGCGGTCATTACAGAGAGCTTCAGACTTACTTGGAGCTAATGTGATTAAAAATGCCAAAAAACTAATTGTTTTAACAAATGAACATTAAAATATTCTAATAAATAAATAATTTTAATTAAAAAAAAATAATTTATATACAGATATATATATTTTTTTTTTTTTGCTCATCGTGTAGCATAGTAAAGTCCAAAATGTAATTTTGAATTGATTGTAAGGGAAATTTTGTAAGTAATCGTAGTTTTTAACCAAGCTGGAGTCCTGATATCTTGCAATTGCAAAAACGGGGCCTCCAGTAAGACTTGTTCCCCAGACCCTCACAGGACCTTGCTTGTTCAAAACTATAAACTGCTGCTATAGGAAATGACAGAACGAGGTATCCTGGGGTAAATAACTTCCTCAGCAGCTCTGCCCACTTCGACAAACCGTGTTCTGCAGTGATATATTGGGCTAATGATGTGCTCGAGGACAATGAATAAAATACTGACGCAATAAAACCTCACACTTTCATTTACCTTCTTTGTGTGTCTATAATGTGAACTTAATAAGCAACTCTCCATGAAGAAATAAATCCAAATCTCTGGGGTTTTTTTCTATTTACTAGAAATACAATTAGAGGAAGAGTGTATCTAATATAGTCCAGATGAAAATAGGCCCTGAGCAGTTGGAGAATGATGCTGAGAGGAAATGAACAAACATTTTCTGTTTCAATGAGCATTGAGATCTTCTTCTTGCATGCAGTGATTAAACACGGTGTAGGATGGTGCAGATATAAACCATTTGTCATTCTGTATCCCCTGACATAATCTCCCATAAACATACCCACCATTAAATGACGATCAAGAAACTGATTTTCCATCTTTCATACAACTTATCCTGTGATGCTCCTTAATCTGTTCTTATCACACATCTGACATAATTACCTGGATATTTCCAAGAGAAAATGTATTTGCTTTATTTCGATATAGGCCAACAATACTTTAATTGCTTTTGAGCATTTGTGCTTTATGGGATACAACATGGCTCGGTTTCCAAACCTAATGAGCCATCTCGCTGAGTACATAGGGAGCTGCCTTCTAAGGGAGCATCTTAAACTGATATGAAGCGATCTATATAAGGTATAACTGACTCTCTATTGATTTAAATACAGGCAATCCAAGATTAAAATATGACACTTTAAGACACGTTCAGCTTTGCAACCATGTACAGAATACTTTTTTAAACATTCAATATATTTTGAAAACAAATTGCAATAATATGCCTTAAATTTTGGCCAAAATAAGGTACCTTAGTAGGGAGCATGATTGCAGTTGCCTGACTGCCTTTGATGCCTATGGAGGAAACTCACAAGTATTCGGAACAGAAGTTATAATGTACTGTATACTGCCAGTAAATGTCTATACTCAGCTACAAACAGATTTAGACAGGATTGGTCCCCAAGTAAATTTAACAAAACAACTCTTCCCTAATTTAATTTCCAACAAAAGTATAACTTTTGGCTAAATTGCTTTTTAATGTAATATTCAAGTTTACGGTAAAGAAAAATAATGTAATTTCAAACCATTTTAAATAACTAAAAAAAAATAAGTTGCTAACACTGATTATTCTGAACAGCTGCTTTTAATAAATAACAAAAAATAATTAACTAAGACACATTTTTGTCCAGAACAACAATCTGAAATGATTTAAAAGTCAAATATATTATAGTGGAGTTCTATGCACAGTTTTTACAATAATCTAAGCCAACTCAAAGGTAACTAGGCCAAGCACAAAGCAGAAAACGCTCCAGGTGTTATCCCGAGCTGCAAATCTTTTTCTCCAGCCCAAAGTGTTCAAAGTGCCTACAGATAAAGCATACTGCAATGCCCTGGACTGGTCAGGAAAAGCAGAGTTCTCACAGAGACACACAATTCAGCCACAATTACAGTTCGCTTCAAGTCTCTGTCTCTGTCTCTGTCTCTCTCTCTCTCTCTGTCTCTCCTTTTCTTTGCTCTAGTCTCACTGAAGTCTGCAGTCCAGAAAATAAAAGTGCTAATTAATTTCTAAATACATCCTATTCTCAGAGATGAACAAACCTAAAATATTGCTTTTGATGAATGTGCCGATTGCAGTGGTTTTCAATTACGATCCTCAAAAAAGCCCCATCATCAACGCATTGTCGTCAGTTAATCGGCACACAAATACAGTACGACAACTTTAAACATTTCTGATTTAAACTAATGAGTTCTTGATTTCCTGAGTTATAAATAACAATGATTAACTGAAAATTTAATAGGAAACAAAAAAAAGAATCTGATGTTTTCATATTTCATCCCAACATTTCAATTATGCAAATGAACAGAAAGTAATCCACTTTTGCCAACAAGTTTCTGAGGAAACAAACTGGCTTCTGAAAACATCATGTAAAAGCATAACTAACAGAGATTTGTTTATAAGGCTTAGGCAAATCTACACTACTGTAACAGAGGACAATGGGAGTGTACATTTTACAGTTTATTTTTAAGCACAGGTGTGAATAAAAATATATAAATTAGTTTATACATTTAAAAATATATGTTAATAAATACATTTTATATAAAACCAATATCTAAAATGTAAAATAAATGATCAAAAGTGAGATTAAAGACTTTTACAGTACATTGTTTCTAAAAAAAAAAATATTCAAAGAATCCTTAAAATCCTTATCATGGGATCCACAAGAATATTAAGCAGAAATATTCTAGCCGGAAGGTTTCTAGCTGGCTGTGTACAGGCCGCCATGCTACGGTTTCGTAGAATTCTTGAAAACTTGAAGAGTCTGTTGGTTTATTTGTATAGGTTGTATAGTATTTACAGTCATTACGTTCCTGTGTATATTGCGTGAATGATGGGTGGTTGGGCAGATATTGTGTTTTGTGGTAGGTGGTATGCCATACGGACCCGTTGCCACTGAAACTGCATATTAGCGCACCAGTGGGGCTCGACAGCCTTAGTCAAACGGGTTGGCGCGTATGGTTGGGTTGCGGAGAGATTGTGAGATTGTGGTTAGGTCTCAGCAGCAAGAGGGATGTAGAGGTCAGTAAGCTGGGCTGAGTTGAGTGGGGGACGGTGGGGGGTGACTCTGGGACGCCAGAGTCACTGTCGAGCCCTCTTGAGGTGTCGTGGGCTAGTCGACGAAACACTGAGGACGGAAGGTGCCCACTTGAAGACCCTAGAGATGTCCCCTACTCAGCTCAATCCAGACGGTTGTCATGGGGGGACCGCACTGTGGTTGCAGCCGTTGTGTGTGCTGACGCGTGTTAACACTAGACAGAAGGAGATTTACATCACCATATGGAAAGAAGCGTAAATGGATGGAGAAGCATAGGTTACTGTAAAGCTATGTCTTAGTTGGTGCTTGTCTTGGCGAAAGCGGAGTACAAATCAGCATGAAGTTTTAACACCTACTCTCGTGTAATGGAAATCAGCAGCACAACTGTTTTCAAAATTGATAAGAAATGTTTTCTGAGCATTAACTGGGCATATTAGAATGATTTCTGAGGGATCTCGTGACACTGAAGACTAATGGCTGACTAGTAATGGCTGCTGAAAATTTTACTTTGCAAAATTAAACTATATTTGAAAAAAAAAACGGTTATTTAATATTGTAATATTTCACAATACTGTTTTTACTGTATTTTGACCAAATAAATGCAGCCTTGGTGAACATTAAAAACTATGTGGCACACAGTGTGAAAACAGTTACAGATGTAACATTTTTCAAAAGCACATCTGAGCACATAAAAAAAAGTTCAGACTTCGCAAATACACTATCCTGAACAGCAATAAAAACGAGCTTCAAAACACCTCGACATGTATAGGACGGTGGGCTTGAGAAAAAAAAAACAGCGTGTCCATATCAGCAGTTCTTCATACATGACTGCTCTCTGAAGATACTGGCAAGCATTTAGAGCAGTATGGAGCGAGCAGCAGGTCGTGTTCTATAAATGGCAAGACTAGATTATGGTTGAAGGCAGGAACCAAACACCCATCATAATCCTTTAAACCTGACATGTAAATGTAGAGTTCCTTCACAAGCTAATCAAAATTCATACGGGACACAGAAGTGTAACCCACAGAAGTGCCCCTCTCTGCATACAATCTAAACTGCAAAAGGAACACGGCCGAGCTCGGCTGCCAAACTAGAGCAGAGCTGAGGGAAGCGGTTTGGAGACATCACAGCATGGTTAGGCTACAGATGGCTGCGTGAGATTTTAATAGGATCCATATGGAGACAGGTATCCAGCACAGCCGTTTGTTTAAAACTCGGAGATTCACACTACAACTCTGGGTGAGAATGCACTTGGGATTTTTGATGGACTAGTGAGAGAAAGAGATATGGTGCTGGTGGAAAGGCTAATTTTTTTCTTGAGGCAGTGTTAATATGCTCCAGAAAGTTAGAAACATGGCTCCGTGGTTTCAAGTATAACCTCACTGTTAAATAAATGAGCTACTCGAGGGACCAACAGGGTGGTCTTGGCAATTTAGAATTAATGATAAAACGGTGCACAAAATGCTGAAGTCATAAATAAGAAGCATTAAAAAGTTTTGTGCAAGGATTGCACAAAGAATAATAACTCAATGTACCTGATTCGTTCCACATGCATGTGAAGCAATTTCAGGGATCATCAGTGAGAAATTATCCCACTTCATTAGTCTTGTGAAGTTAAAGAGATAGTTCAGCCAAATATTAAAATTCGGTCAGTATTTACTCACCTCAAAACTCCCATGCTGTTATTTTTTCTAGGCAAATAATGGCATAATTTTCCTTTTGGGGAGAATTTTTTCTTCAAGCTTAACTTTCGACCAAAAGAGAATCTAAGATAAAGTCTATATATGGCAAATGTCCAGGCAAAATGGCTCATTTCACATTGCACGTCTCACGAGGCTGTAATGGATTTCATTTAAAACAACCAATATGAAATCAATTACATCAATGACCATCCTTTGAATGATTTACGCAGGGAAACTACCGAGAACCACTTTTTATTAAAGAAAATAAAATCAGCGCAGGCCCTTGATGCTTCAATTGAGGGTTATTAAAAGTAATATCCCTGGTAAGACAAAATATGTATAATGTTGGTACGGAGAGTATAGAAACCCATCTGTCACTTGCTTAGTTTAAATTTAATGATAATATTCAATTTAAATTCCTCCAGCAGCAGCTGCCCAATAAACAGAGGTGCTGGTGGGAAAGATAAATTATTATTATTATTATTATAAAGGATTTTTTTAATACACTGTTTGGTCTCACATAGTTATTCTTTATCATTACTCTTTTCACCCATTTTAAAATAACAAATTAAAACTATTAAATAAAACATGCATGGAGATTATACGCAACAGAAAAAAAAAATAGCAAAAGAAATGAGAAACAAATTCAGTCAGGTGTGCCCAAATGTCCAAACATTTGACTGGTATTATGTGTGTGTGTGTGTGTGTGTGTGTGTGTGTGTGTCAACAGAAAATAAGCCAATGTTTCTGACACTAATATTTTATAACAGACCATTGCACACACACACAAAAAAAGCTATTATCCGAGATGACTGACACATGATTTTTTTTATATATATATATATATATATATATATATATATATATATATATATATAGACATGGTCAGAATTAATGGCACCCCTGGTAAATATGATCAAAAATGGCTGTAAAAAATAAAACTGCATCGTTTATCCTTTTGATCTTTCATTCAAAAAATTGCCAAAAATCTAACCTTTCATTGAAGTAAAAGAATTGAAAGTGGAGGGGAAATCACGTTATGAAAAATGTTTTTCTCCAAAACACGTTGGCCACAATTATTGGAACCCTTTTATTAAATACTTTTTGCACTCTCCTTTTTTTAAGATAACAGCTCTGAGTTTTCACCTATAATGTCTGATGAGTTTGGAGAACACCTGACAGGAGATCAGAGACCATTCCTCCATACAGAAGCTCTCCAGATCCTGTAGATTCCCAGATCCATGTTGGTGCTTCTCCTCTTCAGTTCACTCCACTCATCAGGTCAGGGAACTGGGACGGTCATGGCAGAAGCATCATTTTTGTGCTCTGTAACACATTTTTGTGTTGATTTTGATATTTGTTTTGGATCGTTGTCCAAATGGAAGATCCAAACATGGCCCATTATAAGATTTCTAGCAGAAGCCGTCAGGTTTTGATTTTTTATCTGCAGATATTTGATAGAATCCACGATGCCATGTATCTGAACAAGAAGTCCAGGACCTCCAGCAGAAAAATATGCCCACAACATTAAAGATCCAATGGTACATTAAATTGTACACATGGGGTACTTTTTATCCTTGTGTGCACCAAACCCATCTAGCGTGTTTGCTGCCAAAAAGCTCTTTTTTTAGTTTCATCTGACCAAAGAACCCTTTGCCGTTTAAAGGTCCAGTCATTCTGACAACTGAATATGCTGGAGTTTGTTTTTGGACGAGCTAGGAGGATTTTTCTTGAAACCCTCCCAAACAACATGTGGTGATGTAGGGGTTGTTTGATTTTTTTTAAATAGGCTTTCTGACCCCAAGTCTCAAGTAATCTCTGCAATTCTCCATCTGTGATCCTTGAAGAGTCTCTGGCCACTCAATCTCTCCTCCTCACTGTGCAT
This sequence comes from Siphateles boraxobius, assembly GCF_051911475.1. NCBI lineage: Eukaryota > Metazoa > Chordata > Actinopteri > Cypriniformes > Leuciscidae > Siphateles > Siphateles boraxobius. The sequence goes on from NW_027509219.1 coordinate 19,136,873, forward strand.
TAAGGCAATATAGACACACGTCCTCTTCCTAGCATATTCATAACATCTGTAGTTGATTGTAACTTCTGTTATTGCCCTGATGGTCAAAATGATGGGGGGTGGTAATGGCGCAGTGGATAAGACACATGCCTTTGGTGTGAGAGACCCCGGTTGGAATCCACTGTGAGACACCAATGTGTCTCTGAGCAAGACACTTAACCCCTAGTTGCTCCAGAGGCGTGCGACCTCTGAAATATAGCAATTGTAAGTCGCTTTCGATAAAAGCGTCAGCTAAATGAATAAATGTCAGCTAAATGAATAAATGTAAAATGGGGATTTTCAATTCTTTAGCTATTTTCTTACAGCCACTTTCTATTTTGTGATGCTCAACAATCTTTTGATGCACATCAGAACTATATTCTTTGGTATTACTCATTGTGATGGATGAATTAGGGAATTTGGCCTTTGCGTTTCCTCATATTTAAACTCCTGTGAAACAAGAAGTCATAGCTAGACAGTTTCATGTCCCTAGTCACCCTGGTGTGCTAAAAAAAAGGTAAACATTAATGGGAATATACTTCAGAGATATTTTACTCGTAAAAAATTCTAGGGGTAGCAATAATTGTGGCCAACGTGTTTGAGAAAAATAATTTATTTCGTAATGTTATTTCCTCCACACTTTCAATTCTTTTACTTCAATGAAAGGTTAGATTTTTGGCAATTTTTTGAATGAAAGATCAAAAGGATAAACGATGCAGATTTATTTTTTACAGCCAGTTTAGATCATATTTACCCGGGGTGCCATTAATTCTGACCATGTCTATATATATATATATATATATATATATATATATATATATATATATATATATATATATATATATATATATATATATATATATATATATATATATATATATATATATATATCTTAAACCATTAGACTCCACAAACAGGCATTAATACTTAATTTGTCCAAACTCTTTTAAATATTCATTATGCACGACTGCAAGTCACTTTTCTCCCTTTAAGTCAGCTATTACATCAATGCCACAACCATATTTGTCATGCTTTCACTTGGGTTGACAAAATCTGTCAGTCATCTTCACCAGGGCAACGCTTTGAAACATGGTACAGCATAACTGCAAGATCATAACTCATCTTTTTGCTTCTCTTAGTACAGTACAAAAACCGTTCTACCAAATATGTAATACCAAATGCCAAGTTTTTGAAATCATAAACGTAATTCCATTACATGTGCCCTTGAGCTTTGACAGCGGAAGTATCGTAAAAGTCTAAAGATCGTAAAGTATTTTAAGCAGCACTAATTTCACCGGTTTGGTATTTTACCTGTGTAGAAGGGGACATGCAGTGGATCAATACAGGCAAAATCTTGGCATCTCTCCTTAAAAGACTTACTGAATTTATGGAACAGTGCCCACATACCTTCAAGCTAACTTTACAATACTTCTTTCCATCCAGTGACACTTCATACCTCACCAAAACAACACTGACAGCGGATTTATGCACTTTACTGGTACCACATTACGCCATTAGCTCGATTGTATTACAGGTACAAAATGTTCATATTTTCTCCGACTACTATTAACAGCTAAAACCACACATTAGAGAAATGCAAAAGCAAAGCTGACAGGTCTGACTTTTTCCTGCACCTACTGTGCACCCACTACACGATGCAGATATAGCAGACAGAAATGAATATATATAGGTGTGATTTGCAGCTTATTGACATTTTTTTTCCTGTAAAAGCGTTGGAGGTTTGCTCTATAAATATGTATATGCAAGTCTTCCTCGATTTCACCCATATCGCTCACAAATCTGGGGCTTAAATGAGTGTCCGACGTCTCCTTCAGCGGATATTCGCATCCGCCATTTTTTCTATCTGTCATGTTTTACCGCAATGCTCAATGTCAAGCTTACACCCCAGGTTGGTGATTTGCATTTTTTTGTGACAAACTCAACAAAAGCGAAAGCAGTTCCCACAAAAACGCCACCTGATTTGGGTAAAAAAAAAAAAAAGACAGATGATTCTGCAAGTGTGGATTAAAGTAAAGCAAGCAATCAACATGTCCCCAACAGAGACGATTAGGACAGAGCTGATAAGATTAGCACGCAACAATCACCGTAATTTCATATACAGCTCCACAGAAATTAAGACATTTGCGTGTGATTATTTGTTGATGCAATTTAAAAGCTCTGTGGTTTCCCTCAATTAGCCAAGGTGAGGATTGGTGGATGAAGCCGCTTGCATTTGATTAGAGACAGAGCAGCTCTACACAGAAATACACCCTACCTGCATTGTGCTGCCGGCGCGGGCTGCTTCTGTTTACTGCACCCATGGGAAGAGAAAGGGGAGAGGGGAGAACAAAACAACATGGAGACAGATGAACATGATGTGTACAAATGACAAAGGAAATTCAGTGAAGCGCAGAGTAAAATCAAAAGCTTCATATGATAACAAAAAAACAATGGCTTGTGAGGGTTTGCAGATACGATGCATTAGCATCTTACCCTTATGTAGGTATAAAGAGAAGATATAAAAATTATTTGGGAAAAATTAGACCTTGATGATGGGCAGCGAGGGGGGGTGGGTGGTGGGAAGGGGATGTAGAATGAGAGCGAAAAGGCTGGAATGGAAATAATTCAGTCACGGTGTTTCTCAATGTATTTCATTTATACACTGAACAAAATGTCAGGTACAAGAGTTCAACAAATAAAAGGCTTGAGCAATTTTCAACAACCAGGCAGTAATTCAAGATAAGATATCTGCAACAATAAAAGGTATTGAGTTTTGGAATTGAATTATAATAATTTGAAATGGCAAATATTTTAAAAGGGGACTCCAACAGCACTAATCTGCATGAAATAAAAAGCAAATGCAATTTACCAATTTCCGTAGACCTAATTAGATGCTACAGGGAGCAAGCAAAGAGAGAGAGAAATATAATTGATAATACCTACATTCGTTCATCTTGTTATCTAAATTGTTTTACAGGCTAATAAAACAGTAATGAGCAAAGCAGGAGTTTGGGAACGTGTTTGAAAACATGTTACAGGAGTCTGACAATACGATGGAGAGGCAGGGAAGTGAAGCAGGAGATGCTAGAGGAGGTTGTGGGTGGGTGACTGTCACGTTGTGGCATGGATGGAGAGAGAGAAACTTGAGAGAAAATATCACTGCCAAGAATAACAAGGGAACTTGAAACAACTGCAAAAATGGTAATCTGTCCCGAGCCTTAATAAAAGAACGCAGAGGTAAGGCTGATCCATAAATTATCTCCCGTACTATCGCATGAAATCCAGATGAAGACAGTGTGAACCCTGCTACTCCAGTAAATTAATATATTCATTGATTTCTGGAGTCTGTAGGAAATGGTAAGGCCCGTATTGCAGCATTACATTGCAGGATTGAGTGTCCTTCAACAAATAACAAACGCTGAACTCAACATGCGTGCAGAAAAATTAATTGAGGGCGTAACTAGTTCAATCGACCTAGTCTGCAACAATTAAATTGGTAATAATAAACAATGAAAATAACTGCCAGTCAAGTTCACTGATTATTTTAGTATTTGTGACACCACTTTAAACTAGAAATTCCATTAGACATACACCCTTTGATGATATTGTAAGAATATTAAAATGTCTTACATTGGACATGGAAAGTGAGTAATCAAAGATTCAAACATTCTGTCATCATTCACTCACCCTTATGTCCCTCCAAACCTGTATGACTTTCTTTGTTCTTTGGAACACAAAGAAAGATAAATTAATGAATATCACATTTGTTGAATTCATTGGCAGTACATTGTGACTCTCTTTAATGTTTAAAAGACCCAAGTGTGCCAGCAAAAAAGTTAATGTGGTTTACTGATAATTTTCCAAGTGCTGCAGGTGGTTTCAATTCTACACAACTCGCAATATAAATCCTCAAATGGCCATTTTAGTGAAAAAAACCCCGATATATAGTAGATTTTTATAGTGGCCACCATAGTTGTCCTATGCGGGAATCCAGAACCATCCAGGACAATAAGTGGCCTTCTATGTTGGTTTGACATTTACCATTAAAACAACAGAATATACAAATCAATGTTAATTACATTATTTCTCTTTGTGTTCCACAGAAAGTAAGTAAGTTTGGGACAACATATAGTAGTTCATAAATCATTTACTCGCTCTTAAGTAAGTGAGTGAGTGAGTGAGTGAGTGAGTGAGTAAGGAAGAAAGCAGTGCTTTTCTAATCCCTATTACCGCTGAATGTCACTGTTTATATAATTATTTATTAACTTCTTCATTGTGCCGCAACGTTCCTGCTTCTACCGGCCATCTGTCCATAGTGAGGTGTTGCATGTGCATTCTATTATAGCAACCCTGAAGGGGGCCGAATAGGCTGGGCCGGCGCTCACCTTCTGCTAATGGTGGAGAACACCCTGCGGGCAGACTCCAGTCGGCCCTGTCCACAGGGACTCAGACCTTCTGTCAGGGCTTAGGATCACAGTTTTTACCTTGACAAAGTTATCATGGACATGTTTATACAGGCCAGCGGAGCAAAAAACAACAAACTAAGAGGACTGCAGAAAGGACGGAAAAGGTGGCCTCCTTTCCACAGAAAGGCAATGAAAACATATGTAAATAAGAGTGACATGTAAAACAAAGCACGATTTGTTTATATTGAGATTCTGCACGATTGCACGATTCTGGATATATTGAGAAACAAGATTTTTTGTATCAAATAAAGATTGCGATTGATAAATTATATTAAAAAATATATTTTTGAATAAATGATTCAATGACTTCACTTGTTTCATGAATGGATTAATCAGCATTTTTGAACGAATCTCTTGAATGAATGATTTAATGACAAATACATTTTTTTTTACAGTCACTTGTCGCCACCTACTGTAATTGATACAATTGGTTTTGGCGCTTGGTTGAAGCGCCAAGTTTCTTTCAAAAGGTTATTTGCTCTATTTTGATCACTGTAGTAGACATCAGTGTTTATATCATAGACTGTAAAAAAATATGGACGTAGTATCCATGACGTCACCCGTAGGTTTCTGAAGAGCGTTTTTGAAGCCTAAAGTGGGCGGAGTCACTCGTCGCCATCTTGGAAGCGCGTCACAGTGCGTCACTCCCGGATAAGCGAAAATGGGCAAAAAGGCGGGACGTGGGTGGTGTTGAGGTGCCTGGATGCTGAAACTACGCCCGCCTAGCTCGACGTGATCGAGTTTGCTCAGGCTAAGCTAATGTGCTACTGGCCTCGCGCTAAAGTGACAGCTGACTTGAAGTAGACCTAAAGCCAATAGTTAAAGTTTATGTTTTTGCCCTTGGAAATACTATAATAGTTAAAAGACATAACTAACCATGAGACTAACGTGTATTGTGATGCATTATTATTCTCATGCAGTAACTTACAATATTTGCTCTGAGTGTGTGTGTGTGTGTGTGTGTGACAGTGATAAATGCGCATACATGTCAGTCAGCGCGGCAATGCACGTCAAGTTCGTAGAGAGCTTTATTCAGTCCATTTTAAATTCTGATAGATATTACCTAAGAAGTTCAAGTAATGCACTAGAAATCCGCGCTCATTTAAGGGACGAAAAGAAAGCACTGACACCTGCAGGATTTAATCTGACGGTAACGTTACTTTTTATTGAACACTAAAAGCATATTATAACATAGTCTATCTGCTCCGTAAGATCAACGGTAAGTTACAGCAGAACGAGTGTGGCCTCTATACCTTAGACGTTTTTAAATCTGAACTCCAAAAAGCAACGATATTGTCAGACATCCATGAGTGCATGTTCACAGAGGAAAACAACTGAAGAACAGCGCTGGTTGTTCTCTCGATACTCGACAACGACGGAATCCAACGGCGTGGGCGAAGGTATAAGGGCGGCGTGTAATAAACTGTATGAAATAATCCCGAAAAGAGTACAAACACGGCAGAGATGACAAGTTCAGCAGCTGGAATCAGCTGAGGTGACATGATGGCTAACAGAGAGCAGACAAACGGCTAGTAATAACAGCAGCGGCAATCCACCTGTCACTCAAGTGGCCACGCCCTTGATTATGCAGGAATTTAATGCTTAATATAATTTAAACGGATGAGTTATAAAAAAATTCACCCCCCTCACAGTTGTCATGAAGGGCAAAATTAGCTGTATAGACCAAAACAACTTAAGGCACCAGGCTGTAAACATAATTTTTTCGGCTGTAAAGTTGGGCATTTTAACATGGGGGAGATACAGATTTGGCTCACTTTTGCAGTCAGCCTCAAGCGGCCAGTCGATGAATTGCAGTTTAATTCACTTCCGTGTTGGTTTCAAGAGGGAGACAGGGTTTGCCGCTTGGTTTATATCCAAACTATAAACTATCCCAGTACTTTATCCAAGTACTTTAGAGAATTAATGTTACTGTAGTTGAAAAGACTGTTTGTGAAGCAGTTTAATACCTATACATGACAAACTGCTCTCTCTGGCTCAGTGGCAGCGCCAACACAGATCTCAATGTTCCGATGTGATTTTGTCAAAGGTTTAATAGACACAGAATATTTTTTGTCAATTAGGAATAAGATCGTGTGGGTGTTTGTATCGAGATCGCAATCTTTTAAAAATGAATCGTGCATCTCTAACGGTACGCAATTCGGACTTGCCTTGATGCCCTCTTGAAACTTACTTTCTAACATTTCGGACACACCCACGGCGTTCGTGAGCTCCAACTACTTCCCACTGGTGAATGTTCTCACGCTACAGAAGCACCCACACACTCTCACTCCACCTGATGCTCCTTCAACAGAAAGCCCAGATGGAGAGCCATTCTAATGACTCTCTCTCTATTAACCTCAGCAGAACTCTAAATCTATATATCCCTTTTGTGTTACACCTAATACATTCTCTTTTTGGCTGAGTTTCAAGCGCACGTCTCTTGCTCTCCCCCGTCCCTTCCTCCATCTCTTTATTTTTCACACGATCCTTCTGTGACTACTGTATGGATTCTCTTGAGTTGAGATTCAAGATGTGGTATTTATGTATTCGATGTTCATATTCAACCCTAAATAAACAGAGAAAATGTAACTGCCTTATGTTGAACTTGGGTTTATGAGAGGTTGTCTACTGAACAATAATAATTTGGTTATAATTTACTAACCTTCATTATGTTTTAAGCCTGTATGACTTTCTGTATCTTTTTTCCATGAAATAAAAAAGGTGTTAAATCATTCTGCCTAACATCTCATTTTAACCTCCATAAAATAAACTCATTCAGGTTTAAAATATCAAGAGGGTGAATAAAATAAAACAAAATATAATATTTGGGGGATAAACTATCTCTTTATATCATGAGGGTGAATAAAATAAGACAAAATATAATATTTGGGGGATAAACTATCTCTTTAAATCATTTGTCCATATGGCAATGTGTGCAGTGCATTAAATATGCACAAAACATTTTTTGTAATGAATAGTACTTTAAAAAATGTCACTAAAAGTATTTTTGTTTTGGTTTAGTATATTAGTATTGATGAAAGTGAAAATATGACCAAGATCTTTCATTCAAAAATAATATCTACAGAAAATCAACAACCTGTGGAAAAATTAACAACACCCCTACATTAGCTATGTAGTATTTAGTGATAAATGAAAGGGGTGTAAAAAAAATTCTCAAACAATACATGGACATTTTTGTATATTTAAGCTACAAATCATTGTAAAATGTACATTACAATTAGCATTTGTATAAATAATATGACCTTTGATCTACATTAATGAAAGACTATCACAATACATGTATGTGTTCGTCATCATTTATAATGTAAAATATAATGTAGTTACTGTAAAAACGGTCATGGAATCTGAACCTGAAACAAAACCATTAAATCCCTCACAATTCTCATCCCTAGTCTTTCTCTTCCCTGCTGAATTCACATCTCTCTACTTTTCCCCCGCAGGTGAGTGGAGTCTGGATACAGGATGTGACTAGCAACAAAGCTTCTCTGAGACTGTGCATCCTTCTGAAAGATGAGATCTGATTAGTCCTCACGAGAACCAGCCGAGAAGAAGATATGGGACCTCGGCCCACCTGACTTCATCCTGGCCTCTGTCCAGCTCACTTATCTCAATCTGAGCGTAACGCCACAGAGAGACATTTAATTACGAGTCGAATCGCGCTTCAAATGCTCGCCTGCCTTCACATGAACACAAACTCCCAGGTGTGTTTATCACTGAAAGAAAAAAACAACGCATCGGTCTAAATGCCCCACACTACAGATGATGATGATCAGACTAATGGCTAACACAAACGAAAGCATGCTGAACTCGTTAATAAAAGAAATGAACAAACTAGGGAAGGGTTCTGGCAAAAACATAAAAGACCAAACTGGTAAGGGACAGTGTTCTGCTAATTAAACACTAACGCCAGAACAAAAGCATGAAACAACTCATTCCATGGCCTGCGGTTCTCACGCAACCTGCGTTCACTGGAACATCGTCAGTCGTATCTCAGGAGTTTCTATTCCTGTTAACAAATAGGTCAATATTGCCTGGTAATTCCGAACAGATACTCTCTTTTTTTGCCATTTTTTTTTCGCTCTGTACGACTGACACAATTGTACACATCAATATAAACAGACAAAAAGGATCAAAGCGTCAGAGGCTCGTTGCTTCTCAGCAGAAAGCTTCTCCACCTGAGTAAACACAGAGCTTTCATCTTCCTATTCCGGTAGCCCTGGGCACATGGAGTGCCGGGAACAGTTCTTTCCACCGTCTAGGTGGATTACAATGCTGCACACACAGTCCACGTACACTCTGCGTGCTCCCTTCAACTGTTACTTTAAAGCTTTGCGATTTAATAAGTTATGGATATCGAACAGACAGACACAATAGGTTGAATCTGAAGTGCTGGCGCTGGGTGAGAACGGAGATGAGTAATGCGTGATGGACAGTTAGAGAACTCCAACTAAAAAACACAAAGAGATAATATGCAAAACAAGTGTCAGTCGTACAGATGGCGTTTCAAAGCAATCTTCAAGTGGCATTTGTGAGCGTGGCCATCCAAAAGGGACGGTTGGTGCATTTCCAAGAGTAGAAAATCCAGTCGTGCACAATGATAACCTGAGTTGAATTTTTTTGGGGGGAAGAAAAGAAACTCAGATAAACAGACAAGAAGGGATTAAAACAAAGGGAGAAAGTGGCTGGTTTCAGAGTTACAGAGAGAAGGGCCAGTTGTCCAAACCCTGGGTGGCAGAACAGCATGCCATGCTTCAGTGGAAACACCACGAACAACCACAACACACAGTGAGAAAACTCACATGGTCTCTTGCAAGAGGAAACGGCGGCGGTGAGGACTCGAGCATTGCCCTGAAAGCAAAACATATCTTTGAAATCATACACATGGACAACAGGAAACTTCTATCTGGGATCATTAATTCAGCTTACGTACTTACCGTGCCTCATTAATGCACTGGCACGGGGTTTATCTGTTTATCTAACTCCTGACCAGGTCACTAAATACACTGAAGATGCTTTACACCACTGACAAAATCAGAGACAGATAAGGCAGTAAAAGTTGACAGGTCAAGGTAAAACTATCATGAGGGATGACATCCGCTTTTCGGAAGTCTAATAATCCCTGGCCGTTTCCGCTCCGAGAGATGAGGGCAGGCTCAGACTGCAGGGTTCCCACAGTTCACATTTGCCTCAGCCATTCCCGTAATATTCCTGCCTGGTGGCACTACTTCAGACAGAGTTATGAGAGCTGCGGACTGGAAGTGGAAGATATTTCATGCAACTAAGCATGGATTCAAATGGCCTTCACAAAACGGACAGAGAGAGGGAAAAACACCCAAAAATGACCATGAGAACCAAGGTGTGCACTGCATCAAAAGATGAAAGAGAAGCCAGAATGTTTGTTGCAGTTTTGTTGAAAATATATTAATGCAGTAAGTGTTTCGGTCATTCAATGTCTAAAGGAAGGATGTAGATTCTGGCAAATCAACTGATATAGTCAGTAGGGTTGGATATCAATAAACATTCAATTTGATTCAAATTCACAAGCTGTTGATTTGATTTCAGATTTACAGGTATATTTCAGTTAGAGTCCATTTTTCTTACATATGATATTCTTTCTCAGCTAATGCAGTAAAACATTATAAAATATTAACTTATTTGTATTATTATCATTATTATTATAAATTACAATATCATTTTACATTTAAAAAAAATTACAAAAAGGGTCCAAACTATGTAGTTAAATTGTTCATTATTTGTTATTATAATTCAGAAAAAACTAATTTGAACGCGGACTATTGAGTTTGTGACTCTTTTCAAACAATTAATTAAACAGACAAGAGTCAGTATTGTTCCAATTATTGGAAAACATGAATAACATGATTAATTGTGTTAATTGTTTTATCAGCTTGTTTTTTTTTTTCAATCAAGTCAAATTGAAACAAAAAAGCCAGCAACAAATGGCAAACAATATCTCTTCAAACTTCATTGATCACGTACAAAAGAAAGGTAACGATTACCGCTCAGCAGCCGTGTCGTTCTGTGAGGCTCAGTGCACACACTCTGACCCATGCAGAGAGAAAAGCAAGCAGGCTTGAGCAATGAAGTTGGGAGTTTAGCATAACAGGTCCCCCACACAGTGTGATCAGATGGGCCGCAGCATGACTCTGAGAGACAGGGCGACCCCCTCATGCGCAAATGAATCTAAATAAATAAGCATACCAAAATGAATTGGGAAAATAAAGAGATGCCTGAAACGTTTTCTGTGCTCATGAAACAGGCTTGAAATGCAAAAAGCCTCTCAGCAGGGTTGGCTGGAGAGCTGAAAAACAGAGCAGTGGGAGATGTCCGGTATGTTCCATTAACAGGTGTCCTCCAGATATACGGAGCTGACCACTGATCAATCTCCCTCGCCGTTATAGATCCAACTGTTTGGGCAAGCATCAAAAACTACTTATTCTGGCTGCAAGGGTTTCCATTTGGCTAAATATTTAAGCAATTTAATAAGAACTGTCACTTCAATAAAAAAGATTTATGACTGGAAGGGAAATAACACAAAACAGAAGCTAATCCATAAAACTTCATATCTCGGCTACGGAAGGGTGGAATGCCAGAGTAAATGAGCTCTTAAGTGCTTTTTCATTTAAATGGCTGAACGGCAGTGTGGAGGGCAGAGCTTAATATTAACAGGCTTAGACTGGCATAATAAAGCAAAGTAAACAGACATAACGACCCAGTCAGGCTTTGTACAGACGGGAAAAGAATGGGCCTTTCATCAGGTTTCGATGTGACGATGACACAGGCTTATGAACAACAAAAACAAAAACATTCTGAAGTGTTGCATTAAAAACCTACACTGAAAATTTTTTGAAATCATAATGGGGGAAAAAAATGAAAGTAAAAATAATATGTTACCATCATAAGAACTATTAAATGGGCCATGAACTGCATCTTTTTATTTGTTTAATAGTGCTTTCTGAGGTCCACTTAAAATGTTACTATGGTTTGTACATCAAATATAGTCATAATTTAGAAATAAAAGGCAATTTTTTTTTACCTGATTTTAGCCTCTGATTCAAACATTGCTCAGTTTGAAGGGGTGTGTCTGCTGTTAGACTTCAATGTAAACTGCTATGATTGGCTAACTTCTTGCATATGGAATAAGTATTACAGTACATGTGGAACCAGAGTACTTTTTTTAGTACTATTACAACTTTTTAGTACACACTTTTTAGTACTATTACAACTGTCAAGATTAACTAATTGTGAAAAGTACTGATTATAGCATTATATTTAGATCTACTCTCCTGGCATGAAAGGTTGCATCTGAGCATCGTAGCCGATGACATGTCTGTTGAGCGCATGAATACTGTAATCTTTAGGGGTGGGAATCTCTAGGCACCTCACGATTCGATTACGATTCAGAGGGCTGCGATAAAACGTTTATCGATGCATCTTTTTTTCTATAGATTTATTTTTTCTCACTGTGTGACTACTTGGTACTTTTAAAACAAAGTATTTTTATAATGATCCATGATGAATTTACTTCCAATATATTTTATTAATTAAACAAATGGAAGTGATTTGGCAATAAATGTTGTATTAGAGTGTGTAATTCGCTTTGCCTTTTCCGAGTTGGGTGAAAGCTTTTAAGGTTGTCCTGGTTTCCACGTCAGCTCTGTTTGATCTGACATGTGTGGAATTAACAGAATTCTGTGCCGAATTTGAATGCTTCCAATTAGATCTCGCTGCAATATTAATTCTGCGATGAATTCAAACACTTTCTCACTGGATCTCCCAGCGCTGTGTAATAACAGTGTCGCGTGATTGAGATCGGCCCATGCACGAGTAAACCTGTTCTGAGCTCGCACTGCGCTAAACGGTCCGCGCAGCGCAGCTCAAACAAATAACGCAGTTTAGTTTCACTTTCGTTTCGTTTGATGTTTCTCGTATGTAACAGAAGTTGCAGCTCTTATCAATTGGACAACGTGGTGGTCACACCAGTACAACCTCTTGTCGCCCATTTGGAGCCCTACTTCCATAAAGTGTGGCTCTTATCCAGGTCCCTTTTCCCTTGAACTTCATAACGCCAAAGTTACGCTAGATTTTAAAGCAGAGGGTGCTGGTCGGATTTCTCGCTCAACAATCATTTTTGACATTTGTGATTCGAATTCAGAATCATCCACTTCTGCATCGCAATGAATCTAAGAATCATTCCCCGAGCCCCACACCATACTGGCTCCTGTCCATCTACCCGCCTCTCTTTGTCCTGACAGGACCCCCTCCTCACGAACCGCATCAGGCCAACAGAGGCAGAGAGGACTTTGAGAAGTTAGTAGCCGTGAGAACCACTTAGGAACGGTGTCCGGCGCCACCGAAAGAGGCCAGTCTGGCCCCCCTGGTGCACTGTGACTCAACAGAGGGCACTCTTCCTCTCACTTTCAGCTAATTAGCTCAGCTGGAGAGAGAAGCAGGGTGCTCCAGAAAAAAAAAGAGAGAAAGAACGAGGGTAAAAAAAGGAAACAGATGACCTCCTCCAGTTGAAGCAGCCTTCGAAATAGCTGACCCACTTGTAGACACACTTTCGGATATTTGCGTGTCCTCAATGCAGTAACCCATATAGCGGTGTAGTCTACATAGGACAGGGTGGAAATGCAGCACTCATCTCTTGTTGAGCAGGAGGAAAGAATGATGGTGTGCAATGAGTTCAGAAAGCCTGGGGGTCTCGTGCTCGTGCATGTGCAGTTCCTCTCTGTGCTCATCCATTGCCGGCACATCTGAGGTAAACAGGAAGAAGATTCACCAACATCCTCCCACGTGACCATTTCCACGCCGATTTTGGCATTGCAGCAAAGAGACGCAGGCCTACCGCGAAAATGCCGCTTATCTAATGCAACAGCTCCATAATGAGCATTTCAGCTTTTTTACAGCACTTTTCATCAACGCCGAGGTCTGATGGAGCTGTGACACATTAGCGCCGCAATAGCTGTGGAATGGATTGTCAAGCAATTTGAAAAAGCCGTCTGAATTCACATCACATATGCATATTAACGGTAATACAAAGCACAATGTCTGGAGAGATGTTAAATGCCAGGGGGAAAATGGACCATGTCTCCACAGGAGACCAACTGAAAGCTATTTCTGTGTAAAGGGACTAAAGGCATACTGATGCGGGCACTGCGAGGGCGCAGAATACATGACAGAAATCTGTAAAGAAAATCTCGGTCATGCTTCTCAACTATCATTGAGTGATAACATGCTCATCACAAATGCTGAAAAAACAGTTTTAGAAGGGCATCTCTAAAGAATGAGCCAACAGCTTTTCATAATCGATCAAACGTTGTTTGCTCTTGGTTTGATTAAATGTTGCAAGCGAAAGGGAGAAGACTGTTTAAAGGCTGGGTTTTGTCTCCAATGCTTTAATATATCTGGTGCATTAATCTCTGTTAATGAGTCATTTAAAGTTTTCAGCACTTGAACACAGTTTGCTGACTCACTGCAATATAGCATCATCGTTTGTTTTGTGTGTCTGAGCCATTAAAAGGTGCCTGTGGGAACAAGAAAACACCTAGGTTTCATCTAAAATTAATAATAAAAACAAATAAAAAGGAGGCAATTACTCGATGGGTGGGGGGAAAGGTGGGCAGTCAACCTATCGAAAGGGCAGCGGACAACATGATTAAGCAAATTGTTAGCTAAAGTGTTGTTGAAATCTGAAACCAGATTCTCACTATAAGGGTTCAAAATCAACTTTCAGTGCCCAATACCATTAAAAGTCAGTGAAATAAAAAGACAGATGTGGGGACCTGTATTCAATTAGAAAAACCAGACACAGCTCAATGACCTCAGAACATTAGCAGTGTCGTCAGGAGCTTTCATACGGTGCTTTAATGGGTACTCACCTCTGAGAGTAAGAAATCTGTCTGAGTGCTTTTGTCAGCTTTTTGGCAAAGAGATTTCTGAGCAGCATGGGTAGATTCCTGTTAAAAAGATGTATGTATCACAAAAGAGTGTCATAGCAGTAAAGTTATGACATGAAACAGTTCTCTGGAATACTTGATCCTGATTGGTCAATCAACATCCTGCAGTCAAGTTATATATTGAATATTTAACTATATGGAGGAGTAGGAGTGCCTAGTCCTTAAAAATAAAATGAGGGAATCAAATATTCAATTTATTCACAAAAACAAAACAAAAGAAGAAAAGTAAAATGACAAAGTACATTTACAATGTAATTTTTATTTCAAAATGATAGTTTAACAATAGAATATTTTTTTATAAATACTTATTTATTTTATTTATAAACATGAATTAATAAAAGGTCTATTTGTAACTAAAAATATTATGAATTATATTTAAAAAAGTCATTAATTCTAAAAACTGATTTATTTATAAAGTGAATGTTTATATATATATATATATATATATAAAAGTTATTTTATGCCCTTTATATATTTTTCAGTAGCTATGTGGAATACTGTACAATCAATCGGTCATTATTATGCAATATTTTTAATAAGCCCTGGGGCTTATTGCATGATAATGACCCTCTGATTGTACGTTCAGTCTTGACTGGGAAAATCAAACACCCACCCTCTCGAACGTGGCAGAATGGCAGACTAATAAAATAAGAAATATGGTGCAGCAAAATTTAGGGCAGCCATACTTCATTAATGACATTCAATAAAGACAGTAAAAATTGACAAAGACGAGCTAAGCCAGCAGACTGCCAGTTTCACCAGTGAGTATTATTTTACGAGCTTTTGCCATGATTTATTAAGCCATTGTGGCCGCAGGTTCTTTTCCCACTAAAAATAGAGTGGAGGTCTCTGGGACGCAGAATCTGTAAAGTGATGATGTCATAGCCAAGAATTTCGTTAATTCCGATTTCTCATCTGGATGCCACATTATGCATGCGTTTGCATCCGTTTGGTACACATGCTTTACAGGAGATAAAACAACCACCGCAGTTCTCAGGTCGAAACTCACATCACACAAAGTTTGAGTCACTGGGCTCTTATGGAGCAGAGAAACTTCAGTGAGCGCAGTGATATTTACCAACAGACTGTTTTCTCTGAGAAAAAGACTGTGACCTTCCGAGACGTGCTTAACACTTTTGGGAGCACATTTTCTGAATTCAGTTCTCGGAGAGAAGACAGATAAGGACAACATCAATTCAAACCTCTACGGGTTTGAGTGAAAGTCAAACTTCCAATCTTTTCATTGAACATCTAGACAGCAATCAGCAAGAATGGAGAACGTTTAAACTAGTAATGCAGTGCTGCAGCTGAAAGAATAAAGGTGTATTCACTTCACACAATCTCACACTGAGATTAGCAGCTCCAAAGCGTCCTGGAGTCATTAGTTTTCAAAAAGAGCTGGTGATTTCCTGAACTCGACTTAATGCGATGCGGTGACTACAAATGGCAGTGTGGACAGGGTTTAGGGAGGCCTTTGGGACCAGTTTTATTTTAGTATTGCTAACATGCTCAGTTTTTATTCATATTTTGAATTAGAAAGACTGCTAGAAATGCCACACAAAATAAATCAGTCATGGATTGTTTGAAACATCATGTGCTTTGTTTGTCCTTTCTGCTTTTACAGCCTCTTTACTGCCCTCTATTGTTTTAATTCGTCCTACCCCCTCCTCTGTGCATATCACACCATCCCATCCCTCTTTTCAGGACCACTAGTCTATAAATCTGAGATGGACCTGTCATATTTCTCCTTCACTCGTCTCTGCTCTAGCTGCTGGGACCGTGAACGTTATGCGTCTCTCAGTGCATGTAAAGCAAGCGACGAGCTGTTTACAGCACGTTAAGTGAGTCTATCAAATATCGTCGCAGTTCAAAGGAAACTGCCGAGCGGCATCTCCATAACTTCCTAACTCTAGCCTTGGGAGAGGCTAAGGAGATAAAACCAACAGGATGTTAAAGCAAACTCTCAAATAAACAAACGAAATTAGGGTATTCCAAAGACAAATGGAGTAATAGAACCTGTTTTTGCAATTGTGACACGGTTATGAAACTTGCAATTATGAAATGTTATATTGAACTTGTCAGGTTCTCTCACCAATTCAGTCTGTAGTCGTACAATGAGCTCGTCTTTCTCCTTCAGCTGCTGTTGTAGGAACTGGTTCTCTTCTCTCACAGGATCCTGCACACAAAGCACACACAAACACGGTAAAAAAAAAAAAAAGAAAAAAGTCAGTCTGTGTTATTCAAGCCATCGCCCCCAGTTTGAATCTGCAGCCTCGTGTGTGGGTGTAAAACTGCCGCGGTTGAGAGGTGGAGGTGTGTTTTCTATGCCGTGGTTTCACTCTCCTCCATAAACTTCACCTGAACTAGCAGGCACTTTCCCACGACCTTGTGCTGTCAGCATCCATTATGTGAGGCTGGGGGAGGGGAGGGAGGGACTGAAGCTTCAAGGGCAGCAGAGGAGGACCGAGAGGCCCAGGAGCAGAGGATGGCCTCCACAAATGACCGAATAGAATCGCCGCCCCCAAAAATGACAGAACTACTCTAAAAGAAGCTATCGGTGGAGATTAGACTGCGCTGGCATGAGGAAGCCGGACACGATATGCATGAGTCGGAGCCCTTCATGAGAGATCAAGGAAGGGGATTATGAGCTTCAATGTCATGTACTTGGAGACATCGTTGTTCAAAGCTCTTTGGCTTTGGTTTCAATGCACTCCTTTTGTTGACATTACATAAACATCTCAAGGGAGCTGATGTCAATCTTTGATGCTCCTCTGTAAAGGAAGCTAATTTCTGCCTGGAGATGATGATGACATACACAGCTACTAACTAGAATTGCTTAATTTGTACCTACAAGACTTTTTTTGGTCTTGCTGAACTGCTACGACCCCATCAGTCAGGCTCAAGTATATCTTCATCGCTACTAAACAAGAATGTGTTCCTTTGAACTCAAATTATACTGGATTTCATTTAGCTTTGTAGTAATGGCCATTAATATGATTACAATATTATTAAAATGGCCATTATTATCATGAGTCACTTTTGAAATAAAAACATTACTGGAAGTGAAAAACAGACTTACTAGGTTTGCTACCATTCAAATGTTTGGAATCACTATGAAACATTTATTATTTTTATTTTATGCTTTTATTCCTTAAGGATTCATTAGGACATTTCTTAAGATCGATTCTAATAAGTTTATAGTAATGTTCATAAGTGCAATTCTTGAAAAACTATTCAGAAGTTCACAAATATTTGTCTTTTGGCCGTTCTTGCCAAAGATTAATCAACTCAATAAAAAAAACCTAAAAGTAAATATTTTCCTGCTGCCTGCAGATTATAGTGATAACATAATAAGAAGACACATTATTTTCATCATGACTGACTTGAGTTCAACACTCAGTCAGGTTTTTTTATTGTGCTGCTGTGCATGTCTATTTCTTCAAACAATGTTTTGTCTTTAGAACAATCTTTTGAAAAAGATAAGAGCATTCTTAAGAATAAAGTTACAGATATTTTTTTCCTCCCAAAAAAAACATTTAAGTTAAAAAAAAGAAGAAAATAGCAGTTAAGGCAAAATTTGTTCTTAAGAATGTTTCATGAATCAAAGATTGTTCCTTGTGTTGTAATGGCAGACCTTCTGCCTTCTAACACTCCGTTTGATAAGACTTTGAGGTGAAGTTTTAAACTCTTCTTTCTTCCCACATTCATTTCTAACTGTTTACCATTAAATCTTTTCTTTCTTTTGCCCATTCTACTTTTTCTTATTATTTGCCAGTTGCAGATGTATCATTTTCTTTGAAACTGTGCCTAAAGGCCAGCAGCATCAAGAGTCTTTCCTTCACTGTTCCAATTGAAGCTGGTGTTTAGTGAGCACTGTTCAATGAAGCATCCAGCTGAGCACCAGTGAGGGGTTTGTTTCCCAAACTAGAGGCTCTGATGTACTTGTCCTCTTGTTGTTGTGGAGCAGGGCTGTTCACTTCTATCTCTGTCCTTGTTAGATGTGGTCTGCTTTATTCTGTCGAGACTATTGTACATGAAACCGCATTCATCTCACAAATTAATGAACTATTCTTCTTTTTAATCTGGACATTTTGAAACCAACATTTGACTTACACTTTCAAATTGGTGTACACTTGCAAGAAAGAGTTAGGCCAGGTGTAGGCAAGTTCGGTCCTAGCGAGCCGCTGTCCTGCAGAGTTTAGCTCCAACCCTAATCAAACACACCCGAACAAGCTAATCAATGTTTTCAGGATTACTAAGGATACAGGCAGGTAAGGGGTTTTTTTAGGGTTGATGCTAAACTCTGCAGGACAGCGGCTCTCTAGGACCGAACTTGCCTACCCCTGAGTTAGGCAACTAAAGTCATTGTATTGCAATTGATATACTTCATCGAGTAGTGTCTTAAATACCAAAATGTACTTTTGACTATTTCTGATCAATGAAATTCTACATTGGCTAACTAGAAGCATCAGTTTCTTTCAAAAACTATATGATTCCAAACTTCTGAATGGCAGTCTACGAGTATAAACTTCAGTGCAAAAGTTTGAGTTTGGTACGTTTTTTGTTTTTGTTTTATAAAGTGTCTTGTTTAGTCTAAGACTACATTTATTTGATCAAAAATGCAGTAAAACCAGTAATATTGTGAAATATGATTACAATTTAAAATAACTGTTTTCTATTTGACCATATTTTAAAATGTAATTTATTTCTGTGATGCCAAAGCTGAATTTTCAGCATCATTACTTCAGTCACATGATGCTTCAGAAATCATTATAATATGCTGATTTGGTGCTCAAAAAAACATTTCTCATTATTTCCAATGTGACAAATAGCTGTGCTGCTTAATATTTTTGAGGAAACCATGATAACAATTTTCAGGATTCTATGATGAATAGATTGTTTTAAAAAAGAACAGCATTTATTAAAAGTAACTACTATTAGTTTTAATGCATCCTTGCTGAAAAAAAGTATTAATTTCTTATTGACCCCAAACCTTTGAATAGTAGTGTACATAAAAAAATAAAAAAAGGTCATGCACTGAGCAACTTATGCAGCAAACAGGCAGAATGTAACATCCCCCAAATCCCTGCCTGTGGGGAATATTTAATTATATCTTAATTATAAAGGTTTAACAAGAGGCACTTTATCTGTGCAGTGCCATGGAAGAGCTCTAGAGAGGTGTTTGGTCACAGTTGCATACACAAACACACACACACACTCACAGATACACAACACAGGACCGAGAGCTGGGTCTCTACCCCGTGTTGTAAAACTGCATTTGAGTGGCTCCTCCATCTGTCTGTCCTAGATTAAATACTTGAGGCAAGAAGGGGACGAAGGACCTAATAAATGAGAACGTCCTACTATCACAGAGCCCTGATAATAAAAGGCAACACTTAACATCACTCCAATCGATACAATCAAAAGTATCCTGGTGGTAGGTCTGGGTGAAACATATTAGATTAGATTTGCTATCCTTCCTAACAAAGAGAAGTTTCAATAGCATCTAATTTTAACTTCAGTTAGAGCTATTACTGCATGTTCAATTCATTACTTTGAATCAATTCAAATTAAATGCTAGGCAAATAAAATATTAGGTAAATATTGTGTTTGTTACAATTCATCCATCCTTGCTGGGATGCTGAAGCCATTTACATTATATACTGGTTCTAAATAAATGATAAGCTTCCTCAATTTAATTGAAAAAGTGAGGAAAACTTGGCTTGATTATTCAATTAACAATTTTTTTACACATTATTTTACCCTATTCTGAATATTATTGGATACTATGGCAGTAATGTAAAAAAAAAATTGCTTCCACTAAATAAGGAGGAATAAATAAAAATCACACACTGAAGTAGTCAATTCAAGATAACACACACTACCGTTCAAAAGTTTGTGGGAGTTTTTTTGGAAAGAAATTAATACTTTTATTCAGCAATTATGCATTAAATTGCACAAAGTTGAAAGTAAATACTTTTACAATGTTACAACAGATCCCCAATTCCAATAAATGCTCTTTCTTTTCAACTTTCTATTAATTGAATAATCCTGAAAAAAATTGTAGCATGCTTTCTTACTAAATATTAAACAGCACTAATGTTTTCAACAATGTTTTTGAAAAGTCAATTTCCAATAATGATTTGCATTAAAAAATATATATATATATATACATATTAGTAACTGCAGTAAAATTATAGCCTGGGAAAACCCAGACGAACTTCCGGCAAATTTAGATTTTCTCTGCAAGTTAGTCTGGCGAAGAGCCCATTCAAGCTCATTTCCAATCTCTCCAAATCGAGGCACCAATCACAAACGTTGAGGCGGGCTTTACAAGATGACGATCGATCTGATTGGTTTTAGGTCTATCCAATTGCGCCCAGAGGCATTTGAGCGACGTCCGTTTCTAAATCGAGGCACGAATCACAAACGTTGAGGCGGGCTTTACAAGATTACAATCGATCTGATTGGTTTTAAATCTATCCAATTGGGCCCAGAGGCATTTGAGCGACGTCCGTTGGCGACGCCCCTTTGGAAGTGAGCTGTGAATGAACCTTCCCCAGATCCTAACTCAGTTACGACTGAGAAGGGTCTGGTTTTAACCAGGCTAGTAAAATTAGTAAAAGGCTGAAGAAAATAAATATAAATAAAATAAAACAAAACATGATACATTTTTTTGCGCTATATTGCCCAGCTCTACCTGGCAGTTTCATTACCAAGAATGGTACAAGTTGAGAAAAGCAGAGAATTTCACTCATGTACTTTGAAGGAAGGCATAAAAAGGAGTAAATGTGAAAGATGTACTCAATTATTTTTGTCTAAGGAAGTTTGTAATGTTATAAACTTCAAACAGGCCAACCTCAGAGTGGCGGGCACAATGACATTCACTTACCAAGGAGTTATTAATACAGGGACTGTATTACTGACAGGGACACCAGGACGAATGAGTTTGGTACCCCAGTCCAAGCTGATTTTACCAAGGTGCAGAGCAAGAGGCTCCATTATTCCCTTAACCGACGCCACGCTCTCGCCGCAGGAGAACTCTTGCTGCAGGCTCTAATTATTAAGAAGGTGGGGATAACAAATGTTTGGTGAGAGAAGTTTTCTGTTCAAAGTAGGACGAAAAGTGACACGGTTCCGTCTCAGGTGGGTGCTAGGGCTTTATTTTTAAAATCTGGATTTTTTTATTTTCTTTTTTTTTTTACGGAATGAATCAGGACAAGTCCCACCCCTCTCCTGTCAGTTGAACACAATGTCAGAATGCATGGCATCCTATTCTAAGCATCTGCCTCTCCCACTGCGTGGCGCTAGGCTACGGATGAGCCGGAATGTCACGTGATTCGCTGCCGCAACCGCCGCTTCTGTTAGCACTCCATGTAGGTCAGTAAGGAGGACAGAGAAAGACACAGACCTCATTTCCACTTCGCAGTATTTTTGAGCCATTCGGAAAAGAAAAGTCCTGATGAAAAACAAAATCCTCTTCTACCAAGCAAAAGCTCCTCAAACACAATCAAAAACCTCTACCAATAACAGCCCTAGCCCATCTCCACAAGATCAGCGCATGTAATCAAATAATCTCATCAAGATAGTGGGAAAATTGCATTGATGGTGGAAAAATTTTTAACTCAAATTGTGTCAAAGAGAGAGGCCAGAATGAAAAGAGTAGAGAGTGTTTAGAAGCAGCACAATGGAGTAGGAAAATTAACAGCATAAAACGGAGAGACCTCTGTCTCTATGCAGTCGTTTAGCACCGTCATTATGTTTTATCTACGGGCTTTGAAATCTTCAGGGAAGAAAAAAAATGAAAGTGAGCCTTTTAAATCAAAGTGTGAACATCCAATGATACCTCAGCAGCAAAGAATGTGTTCATCCACATTATGAATAGAAAAGAAACACATTCCAACAACACTGAATTCAGACAATTACCTTAAAGGGGAGTGATTTCTCACTGCAGGGGCTTATGGGTAGAGAGTGAAGGCTGCTGGCAGGACTGGTCTCAGTGCTCTGAAAGGCAAAGATCATACATATTTAAATGAGCACATGAAAAAAAATATTCCTTCACATTTTAAAATTTGGCCAAATCAAAACAAAAAACACAAAAAAGTAGCAGTTCTCTGTAATGTGCATCTCCATAGCAATATTTGTGGGTGGGAGTGGAGAGGGACCATGATATGCAGCTACTCCACTGACAAAAACAAAAAAAAGCGAACGAGGAGACTATAATAAAGTAGTTTGACCGGGTCTATAAATTTCAAGCAAGGTACAATAGCACAACCATTACAATGTCATTTTGGTAAATGTTTCACAGCAAACATGAATGAATTTTAAGCAGCATTTCAGACTCCATAATTACTAACGGATTCAAGACTGATCCGGCATGTGCTGCTTTTGATTAATGCGTTTTCTGCGCCTGCATTTTAAGTGCAAGGAGAGGACAAGAAAACTGTAATGAAAACTGCAAACATACTGGGGTAATCGAGAAGGTAAAAAAGCAAAAGCAAGACAAACGTTTTACTAAAGCGGATTCTTCCCAGAGCATTCAAACAAAAACTACTAAACGACAGAAGAGCCAAAATTATTTTCTGATTTAAGAATTTAACCTGTTCAGTATTAAAATCTCTGCTCTGAATATAAAGTAATTATCAAAATGGTTATGTATGCAGATGGCTACATCTGAGCTATTTTTGCTGGCGGGAAATGCAATAGTTATGTAAATGAACCAGGCAGGACGCACAAAATAAAAAATAAATAACACAACAAAAAAAGCCAGTTTAATCCACGAAGGATGTATTGCCAAGTTCTGAATGCCAATAGGCAATACAGTACATAAATGTTCAGAGGTTAGACGGCCTTTACTCAGTTCCTGTAATAGAAAAGCTCTAGACTGGTTTCAGAAATTAAATATGAGCAGACAATCTATGGTAATTCGACATTTACTATTTTGCATTTGACTGCATCAAAAACTCTGAACATTTTGAACTCACTCCTTACTGCACTGCCCTGAATTAGTCAGAAATGAGGTATCAAATGACCAAAACACACACAAAGAAAGAAAGAACAGGCTATGCTTAATCTGTTGTCAAGCTAATACAACCAAAATGCACAAGTCGTTGTGATTCTTATTACACTGTAGTTTACAAAAGCTGAAGGAAGATGGCTAATTTGCATGTTAATGAGAAGAGTCAGTAAAGAGGCCAAAGAACTCAACTTCCTCTTCAATATTCATGTTCCTCTGTTGTGTACTGTTCTCTGGACCTTCACAAAGTAATTGTTATTTCAAGGGAATGTAAAACAGAGTTCATGCAGCTACGAGTTGGATAAAGGTGGAATGGAAATGCGGGTGTTCTGGTCAATAAATTAAGTTGGGTGAGCAATACTATAATTAACAGTAAGGGATGACACCAAGAGCTTTTTTTATTATTATTATTGTTGTTGCTAAAAGAGCATTCAATACATTTGCATATTACTACCACAACAGAACTAAAACACCTCATCGATGTTCTGAAATAGTAGGGACACCGTTTTAAAGTTCTGTACTATTTTGTCTAACTTTTGGCCCTCTAGAGGTTACAAAAACAAAAAGGCATGCATTTTGCGGAAGAACATTGTTTTGGATGTGCTTTGTCTGCATGAATGTGCAAAGAAATATGACCCTTCACAATACATCAGTGGTTCTCAATGGCGTTCCTTGGATTCATTATGTAGACTACACCTGCATTCTAAACGGAAGTATGGTACTGTTTATCGTATTTATTTACAGAAGTATATTATATTATACCTCAAACTTCTCTAAAAAACACTACTGGAGTCTGTACGTGATGACGTTGCAGGCAGTGGCGTAGCGCAAATTCACGAATTAATTTTTCGAAGTGAAGTAAACGAGTAGAAGGGAGTAGTGAGCACTGCATGGGGACCCTGGCTGCATCCAAAAGCTGAAAAATGCTGCCTTTCGGAGGATGCATTCCAAAGTAGGAAGGTATATAGCCACGTCCAAATCCAATGTTAGCTTCACTTCCTGTCTCCTGAGATACCTTCATCTGATTGATTTTTTAGGGCAGCATAGATGTGTCCTTTGCTGCCTTTGATATCCCACAATCCTGTGCGTTCCATTCAGTGACAGTTGAACTAAAAAATAAAGATTGCAACTGAAAGTTGCTGTTGGTGGTCAGTTTCTGTGTAAATGTATGTTTTTGACCGTTTTCCACTTTTGATGTTATTTCTAGAGAAATAAGATGTTGTAGTAATATATTGTAGTATAATTATAAGTAGAAATTAAATATTTGCTTAGTTATACCAAAGCTTGTTCTATTATGTTGTAGATCATTAAACCGTTATGCTGTCCGATCAGAAGCCTGTCCAAAATCAGTTTCACCAGGTACCTTCGTGAGCAAATGCTGCCTGCTAAGTCATTGCCTGATATTGCAAGATACACACTGTATGATTTTGGGCTGTCCCAGACAAAAGATGACCAATCTTTGAGATTACTATGGTCGTTGCTCCTAAACGGTGCTCCTACGTCGTACAGTGAGAGAGGTTCAAAGACGGCCTTTGTCACGGTCATACGACCAAAGACAGCCTGCGAAATTTTGCATGAAAAATCGCATGTATGAGATTTCCTGCGAATCCATTCAGTCAGGTCTAAAATATAAACACTTATAATAGGCTTAGCATAGTAAATCATGGTAAGACAAAAACAAGTTCATCTAAATTTACTCATTTGAAAAAAAAAGAAAAAAGTTAAACGGTACCTTTAAAACCATTAAAAAAAAGAATAAATTACAATTCATTACAAGTGAATTCAGGCATCACGACATGAAAACATTTATATTCATTTTGAGATTTGCTCAAGATTAAAAGCATCATATTAGTGCGTTTTATTTTATAAAAAAAAATTAAGTAATCTAAATGTAAAAAGGTGGAATTTCCATGTACAATTAAATACACAAACCGATACCGATCAAAAACATAAATATCAATAAAATATAGGCCTGTAACCAATACATTTCTATCAAAAACATTAAATTTACAAAAATATTAAAAGTACATCCAAACTGTACATGGCAAACAAAAAAAAAACAATTCTGCAAACAAATGATACTAGACCTAGACTTACTGTAATGTTTCACTGGCTGAACATCAACACTGGCACATTTTTCTACCCCTCACAACCTTGTTTTCATCCGTGTCACACCAAGTATGGCGTCTACTCTACTCTAAGGTATACTTACTGACTGAATGTGGCTCTTTTGAGTGTGATATCCTCCTGGTGTTGGCCCTGAATGATGAGGCATGAAACTGGCAGGGCACGGACAGCTATTCTACCTGTTCTAATGTACCCGTGATGAAGGCCATAGCAGCTTCATGAATCAACTGTCAGTGTGGAACATTACCTCCTGCAGGGTCCTGCGTAAGCGCAGCAGAAGAGTCTTTACCGCTGTGCAGTCCTGCTGCATCAGCCTGAACGGCAACGCTTCCAGCCCGGCCAAAGTTTCATCATCACGAGACAGACAGAGAGACATCGGCCGCTGCTCCCTGGAAGGATCATTAGAAAACAATTTCTGTGAGCAAGAAAAAGTCTGAGTTTTGGGGTAATGATACAACAAAGACACAGAAAAAATGGATTTCCAACATATATTGGCAAATGAATGTGCATAGAATGCAATACATCAGCATTTAATAAAAATATAAATTCCAAACATGATTCAAACTAGAATCAAATGTAAATAACTTTGTTTTAGTCTATTGATTGCATCCAGATTTATGGGCAAATGAACAGATAAATCATTTATGTAGAGAATGGGATCAAATTAAACTTGATTAGGAGAGCTTCCTGAAAAAAAAAAAACAGAAAGGCAAAGGTTCAGAGTGGAGAAAAGACCCTCAAGAGATAATGGAGTGGGGTCTTCATCAGGCCTTTCATTCAGTCCAAGTGGATACTAATCTATATATAAACCCAGAGAATTATACCGTCAAGAGGTTTCAAAACATAATTGTTTTCCAACCTACTAAGACCTTGACTGAACTAGTGTTGTATCTATTCACGATACCGGAATTTCCAAATTCGATACGATGACTTGAGTTGAAAAATATTGATATTTGATACAAATTTCGATAGCACCGGGGAAACTGTCATATATACCATCATACAGATTATTTGTTATCATCTCATTATTATTTTTTATAATTTGGGTAATTTTGTTGTAATAGCTTACACAAAGCACAGGGAAGCATTATTTAAATAGTTGAACTAGTTTTTTTTTAAAGACAAGTAACAAATTAGTAATGAAATAAGAACAAAGACAAATTGCAAATGATAGCACAAATAATTTAAATAGAATAAAGAAACAAATGAATAGACATGGATTTAAGTTTTTCAGGTAGGTTTTACAGTATATCCGGGTAAAAGAATACTACAGAAATGAAAGTAATCAAATGTAACATAACACTAGATAATTTTCATTATAAAAATTAAATACAGATTAATGCTTACAATTAAAATTACAAAAGTTATTCACTCAAGAGCAGCAAGTGATTTTCTCTTTGTCTTTTGTTCTTTGATTAACATGACAAGGAATATTGGCTGGGCTGCTGTCACTTTAAAGGCTTATGCACGGATCCAATATACTGTTACATAACATGCGTTTTCTCTAAACTATTTACGTTCCAAAACTGACTGTTTTTATCTGAATACTTAGGCAGGACAGACATTTTGACATAATTCTGAATGCATTTGACCGTTTAAGCACGATAAGCCATGAAAAATAAGTCAATTTGGTACTCGTGAGCTGTTTGAGAGGCGGCTTTATAAGAGTGGCACTTACTGTATATAGATCCGATGTGCACGCGCTTTAGGTGTGAGCACGAAACCTGTGATAATCACTAACATTATGCACAATACAAGTTCTATACAACGGGAGCGAATGAGATGAGGGAGTGAGAAGGGGCGGGTGAGTATCACTTAGTTGTCGGAGAGATGAGAGACCGAGAACTCGCAGGTGGGTTCTGTGTATCGATACTGCAGAAAAGGAATACTGAAATATCAATACATACCGAAATATCGGGTTTTTTTTGACAACATTAGACTGAACAACAAAGTTCACATATGAGATCAATGTAAGGGGAATTAAACGGGGTGGGGGGTACGTCTTTTCCAAGGATGACGTACACAAAATCAAAGACTTCCCACCCATGCAATATCTTTTTTCAAGACAAAATCTCTTTCAATCTCTCTTCATTTTTAAAAGAATAAAAGCCCACAGTTTATCAATACCGTATATATCAAACATATCTTCAAAAGGAAGCACATATAGTATTTGGACCAATAGAAATCTATTATTGAGAGTAATGAGAGCAAGTATTTATGCTTTTAACAGGGTTTAAGCAATAACAGAAGATCAAAAGGAACCTCAGAGTTTTCGATTAGAATTAAGCATCGATTCCCTGGAACCCATACAACAGGAGAGTCGCAGAGTCCGTAAACACAGGGAGTCTTCCAGACAAACAACTGACACTTTTGTTGTCGTTTTTCATTACCACTCTGTTTATTTCAGGGCCTTTGTGGCGAGTGTCCTTGGAGCTGCAAGAAGAAAGTGAAATTTCACTTTGCTACTCCTTGGCAGGTTACAAGCTTTCCATCTCACACTTGTCAATTAATATCACCTTCTAAAACACCCTTCCAGAAAAATCGGGATGTTTTCTTTTTCCTCAATCCATAGCATCGACTGCTAAAAACATACTATGCATGCTGAAGTACGCAATCAGTTGTTTCTTCTTAAGTGAATTTACGAAAGATTTCATAAATGGCTTGTGTTGCTAAATGCCTCAGAAAGCAGACAGAATCCTGACTTATTCATGATCCTCACGCTGAGACATGGCATAGGAGAGGACGTGCTCATTCAACATACTCATTAAAATATTAGAGCCTGTATAACTCAGTCTGCACAAAAAGCCAGCAGCAAAACCACGCTTCATACTTTGTTTTTGCCTGTGAGAACTGACTATGCCACCTAACAGATTCCTCTAATATTGCCTTTTACTGTGACACGAATTTGTTAAAGCACGGTATGTAAAATCGATCACTGCACACACGACTTACAAAAGCAGAAGTATGAAAAAACAGTGTTTAATTCTTTAAAAAAGGAAATCAGAGTGAGCACTGCAGGAGTGATGTCGGGGCCTCTATGATTCGGGTTAACAGCCATTGTGTTTGGCAATAATAACTAGAGTAATCTAAAGATGTGAGGTGAAGGTCACACTGTGACAACACTGAGCCTAATGAACATGCTATCATAAATAGAGCCTTGTGATTGATTTGAAGCAGTTATATGTAGGCAGTTCGTCATTCAAATATATATATGCTCAGACTCGAATTAATTTCAAAAGTTTGGCGGTAACATGTAGCCAAGGGAAAAACGCAACAGTCAAGTAAACATAAAATTACATAGCATTCACAAATGTAAAGTAAAACAGTCCAGTTTTAACTACATTGAACCGTTTGTTACGCATGTATATATTTGATCACAAGTGCACTGTTGTTCAAAATTTTAGGGTCAGTAAGTATAATTTTATTCAGCAAGGATACATTAAATTGATCAAGATAAATCATTTTTAACATTATAAATATATTTACTATTTCAAATATAAGCCCTTCCTTTGAACTTTCCATTCATAAAAGAATCCTGAAAAATAATTTCATTTTTTACAACCGTTTTCAACATTGATAGTTATTTTAAAATATGTAATATTTCACACTATTACTGTTTAACTGCATTATTTTATCAAATAAATGCCTTGGTCAGCATAAGAGAGTTAAAAATAATAATAATAATTTAACTGACTGACCATAAACTTTTAAACTGTAGTGCATATTTATTATTAATAATTCTCCCAATTCCTTTGGAGAAGTAAGTCTTCTTGGCAGCCAAATTCACAATACTTCCAGGTGTGCTATTTCTAGTCATCCACGTTCAGTCCAATTTAGACATGCCTGTATGTCTATGTTAGTTCAAATTATATTACAATACATATTTAAAATTAGGAATAAAAATGTTACCTTTACAATACATATTTAAAATTAGGAATAAAATTTTGACCTTTAGTCAGTAATTCCAATCCTACAGCCCCCCTATTGAGTGTTGCCACATCTATGAAAATATAATTAGCTCGTAAGGCAGGAGTACATCTACCATATTTAGTGTTATGATTTCTTCCAATCATCTATTTACAAGTGGATGGCCTACAATGTCTTAAAATTGCTGCCTACGTTGGTAGCTCACTAAGTTTTGGAACAAAGCCTAAAGATAATTTATGAGATAACACAGTCCATTTACATTTAGAAGAGGCAAAACTGTTATTAATCAAGTCTTGGGAAACACTTTGTCCCAAGATGTACCTAAAAGCTGCTGACCTCAGGGTGTTTTCATTATGCTCAACATTTACACTCAGAGTAACACCTTCATATTCCACTTTAATCATTAAGTCCACTGCATCGCCTCACAACATAATATCCATTATCACCTCATTTCTGGCCATGATCTGATTATGCCACTGAAACACTGTCACCTAGTTTGTTCTTTTATGCATATGACCTCTGCTTAGCAGGATGACATCCTCCCTGCATGAGCTCTCATTTAGAGGCTGTATATTATTTAAAGTTGTTGAGAGGCAGAGCACTGGAGTTCTGTACTGGCATCTGTCAGATGCAAAAGACTCCCTCAGGTGAGTCAATGTTCTGTATTACATCTATTAGCACCATTTTCTCATTAGTCCATTAGCATCCTCATTAGCATTAGGCAAGACTGGCCCTTTGTTCTTTTAATCACATATTAACTTCGCACTAGAGGAGCAGAATCCCACCCATGTTCAGAGTTGCATAAACGTGTTGGAAATTTAATAAGTGATATGATTGCTTGGCTCTAGGAGCAGTGTTCAGATCAGAGAAATGCTCACTGCCCTTGCTAAAAAGTTACTGTAGTTATCAGACGGATCCAAAAATGGTTGCCTTTTTTCCACTGTGGAAACAAGGAAGATACAAAGAGTGATTGCTGTATAAATTGAGTCTACAAGATATACTCATGTTTGATTGAGAGCATGAATGAGAAAGAAACAGAGAGTGAAAAGTGGTATTAAATGAATTTGCATGATCCTCCCTGCCAGCCAAAGACAAATTTTCACACTAGGGGAAAATCACACACATACCGATGTTGGCGGTATGACCATAATCGTACATCAGAGTGCGAGTAATTTTATATCCTGGTAACAGTACATTTACAATATCATTTTGATCAACTTAAAGCATCCTTTTAAAGCTGAATAAAAGTATTAATTTCTTAAAGTACTAGCTCACTGACCCCAATGTGCAAACAATTTTTTAAAGATTAATTAT
The DNA here is from genome assembly GCF_051911475.1 of Siphateles boraxobius. NCBI lineage: Eukaryota > Metazoa > Chordata > Actinopteri > Cypriniformes > Leuciscidae > Siphateles > Siphateles boraxobius. The sequence goes on from NW_027509219.1 coordinate 19,167,739, forward strand.
AACATATAAACAAATAAAGCAAACAAGCAGGGCATTATATCCTGCTCTCTAAATTTTATTTTGGTATCGGTCATTAAGGACAACCTACATTGGTTGATTAATAGCATTGCATATTTAGAATCCGCTCTTCCTATGCTCATTTCTTTATGCGACTGGCAATTTTGTTTATCTAAGCAAAACGATTTGACAAACACAACAGACAGCAACAAATTGCTCAAATCCTATGAATGCAAGGATTTCTGGCAGCAATGGTAAAAGTCAACTGTTTTCACACTGCCATCAACTATCTCCCTCAAACTCATTTTTGCACTTTGACTCATTTTTATTACAACGACTAGCTTCAGGCCAGGATCAGCAACCTCAGCGATGACATCATCCCTGTTTGTTTGTTGATTCTGAACTTTTCAACCCCAAACATCTCAAAAGCTTAAATGTGTTGATTCTGCTCATTACATGACGTCCCTTTGGGCTTAATTGTGGTTTATTTAGTTCTAGCAGGAATTAAGCTTTTTGTGGTTGTGGGCGCTTTTTCGGCATTAAAACAATGTTTCTGGTTGATAAAATATGCATGCATTTGAAGGGGTCATTTGTCAAGTCTTACACATACGGGGTTCATTTAAAAATTGACAAATTCCATGGACATTTAACGTTAAATCTTTGTTTCTCCTCTTAAAACTATTAATAGCTCAAAGCTTTCTCCTTTAGGTAATGACTTTTAATTTTCTATTTGAGTAACTTGGTATAGAGGACACTTATAGACATGTCAAAGACCTCAAAATAATTTATTCGCCATTTATGTCCAAGATCCACTTGTGTTTCAACATTGCATGGCTTGTGGATGTGGACAAAGACTGTGTCCAATCAGTGATGTCACAAGCTTCCTTTCTACATGTGACAATGGATTCTGCCGCTGTGACTCAGCCAGATCCCCTGGAGACTTTCCCCAAGCCAGATCTCACACACACATGCTGACTGCGGAGAAATCAACATGACGCCACAACCGAGAGCGTGATCAAAGGTTAGGAATAAATCACACCCCCAACAAAAAAATCCCCACATCTGACTGGTTCACAGTAATTAGTAATGCTCAAACTAAAAGTCTCTTGCACCTTTTGTCGCACCTGAGTTGTCTTTAACGTCCCCTCTCGCTCTCTTTATTCGAATCACCTTGACAGACTTGGGAAAGGAGTCGGAGGAAAGTAGCACAAGGCCAGACATGCTGCCTTCTGTTGTGGAAGACCACAGCTTGCGGAGAGCTGAGGATTCTGCCCCCTGCTGAAGCAAACCTGCTCCTGAAGGACACAAGGAAGAGAGAGGGAGCGAGAGCCCAGCTGGTCCTGAGTTTTGAGTCTCTGTGTTTGTGCGTTCTCTCTCTGGCTAAAGGTGCACTCAGTAGCTTTTTGTTTTTTTTAGTAATCTTAAAGTAGCAGTTTTTGCAGGCTCTTCATCTCAGTGTACTTTTATATATTTATGCTTTACATTTTTAAGAGTTTTTCAAGAGTTTAAACATGATTTCATATGTACATATTAATATATTAGTAATAATCGTAATTCATTATTATTATTATTATTATTATTATTATTATTCTAGAATGCAAATTAAAATTAACAACAATAATAACGTTATTAGTATTATTATTATTTATTTTCATCAGCCATTTAATAAATTATAATTATTATTGTTGTAATTATGTCAGTAGTAGTTGTTAAATATTAATATTAAATAACAGAAGATATTATTATTAAATGCATTTGATTTAAATATCATTATTAATTACAATTTAATACTTTAAAAAATATATGAATTATAATTAATATATAGATAAGTATAAATAATTATCATTAGCAGTAGTACAAGAAGCAGTAGTATGTTTATTTAGAGCTGTTCAGTTTAGTCCTAAACCTGGTAAAGAATTTGCATGTTCTCCAATTCATGAGTTAAGAAATATGGTTTAAATTCATGAGTAAAATAAAATCTGTGATTTAAATGACTTGAGATGTTCACGTTTAGATCCACAACATGAACTACACATTGTCACACCTCATTTTTTTTTTTTTTTGTGCAGTTGTTTGCAACTTTAATTTTTTTATTTTTTTTTTATTCACTGAGCACTTATTAATCAAAAACTGCTATTCTAACCTATTACTACGAACATATTCTGTTATATTCTGTTGGGGACGAATTCGCATTCTATTTGGCCTACAAATGAACATCACGGTACAGCTCTATAGCAAACATACCTGTTCATGGCGGACACCAAGAAGGGTCACCTTGTAGGTAAGAAGAGATTTGAGAGGTCTGACTGAGTATTCCAGTCATATTTTTCAAAAAAAGTTATTAATTTCTTTACGTGTTAAACTTTTAATGATGATGAAAAAAAAAAATGACTGAGCGCACCTTTAAAGAAAAGACGACCAAAATATGATTTAGAGAACAAGGAAACTAAATGGGTCTCATGAACAATTAGATTACTTTCTTCCTCAGACGACCTTGCTGATAGTTTGACTAAATCAGATCAAACTGCAATAAAGACTTTAAAAAAAAATTGAGTTTGATTTGGGTGTTCTTGATTTTAAACTGTGACTCTCTGTTTGAAAGCTATATAAGAGAAAACTCATCATAAACCTTTACACCGTCTATGGCAGAACTGTTAAGATGAACTGAGCTCTTCCCTTCAGCTCTTCCTATAGCTTCATTTTTCTGCCTCTCTTCACAGAGCAAAACCCTTCCTTCTGCCTCTCTTCAGAGCTATAAAATGGGCTAGTGCCGCGTCGCTGAGCGAGAAAAACATAACACGAGCTGCCGTGCATCAGTCTAGCTGACGGTTGATGCGTTTTCCACACCAAAAGACCAGATTTCGCCTTGGGATAATATATCTTGTCACTTAGTCAGGGTGTAGGATTATAGCCCATCAAACAGTGCATCCCCAACTCTAGCTGAGCTAACTCACAGCAGAAAACAGGCCTCCCAGCCACTGTCCATTAAAGACATCTATACTAGCTGACACTTCCCCACCATAATGAAACTATCCTGCAATCCAATGCATCTTTCAAGAGCCCTGAATGATGAATTTGACAAATATGAGAAAAAGCCAACTACTTTACTTCTTTTGAGTTCCATTATTTTCAAGGATGGGTGAATTATTAGGTGCTAAGATCAAGAGAGAGAGAGAAAAAAAGGATTGTTCACCCAAAGTTTTGTGATTATTTACTCACACTCGTGCTGTTTCAAAGCAGTATGCTGCTTTTATGGAATACATTATTTTTCCATACAACAATAGTTCATGGCGATTATTGCTGGCAGAGCTCCTCTAAAAAAAAAAAAACCATGACTGGTGCTCTATATTCTTCAGAAGCCATATCATAGCTTTGTGCGAGGAACAGATTGAATTTTAAGTCATTATTCACACGTTCAGATGCGTGTCAAACCCAAATATGAAATCCAAATGCACTACCATTTAAAAGTTTAGGATTTTTTTGTTTTGTTTTTGAAAGAAGCCACTGCATTTATTTGATCAAACATTCAGTAATCGAAATATTATTATTTTAAAATATATATTTTTTAATTGTAATTTATTTTGAAATGTTTTATTCCTGTAATAACAAAGCTGATTTTTCAACATCATTACGCCAGTCTTCAGTGTCACATGATCCTAAATAATTAATTCTAATATGCTGATTTGGAGCTCAGGAAACATTTCTTATAATGAATGTTGATTTTTTTTTTTAAGGAAACAAAAAGCATTTTTTAAATAGATTATTCGTTTTTAAATTTATGAATGTCTCTCTTTTGATCAACAGAATACATTCCTTGCTTGAAGTATTAATTTATTTAAAAAAGTCTCACTTTTAAACTGTCTCATATCTAATTCCAAACACAATACAAAGTTGCAGGGAAGTTTTCCAGTAAATAACTGTGAGAGAAAAACTCAAATTTAGGTTATCATACAGCTTCAGAAAACTCAAAATATCAAGTGCAAGTCATATGGACTACTTTTATAATGTGTCATGGTGGGGTTTTTTTGTCTTTTTTTAACGCTATGAACTGTTTATGGGGGGAAAACTTTAAGAACAGGGTTTGACATTTAAAACAGCATGAGGGTAAGTAAATATATACAGATTTTTTGTATTTATTTATGGTTGAACTAATCATTTTAAATGCTGTTAATATACCATGTCAAGTCGTATAAATAAGAACTAATGAAATTAGTTAGCACAGCATAAAAAACAGCCTGGCTGACGATGAAAAAGAAAAACAAGGTCAGACAATCATAGCACAAATTGTGAGATCTTTAACATGATGAGAACAGAACAGTCCTGGGGTGCCATAAATTTGGAAAATAAATACAGAACTTCCTCAGATGCAACATAAACCAAAATAAAACTGGCTTGCAGGGCTACTCAGTAAGAAATCTCATTCAAAACTGTGTCAAAGATATCAAGACAAGGTCATTCAATCACCACCTGCTGACAAGGCGAAAATACGTTTTCTAGAAGCAGCATGTCTTTTATGAGGCATACGGAAGCTCAAATACACTATAAAATGTCATATAAAAGTGTAGGTCTGGAAAAGTACTTCTCATAACCTTTCAGCAATATAGGGTAATATTTGGCACTGCCGTGTTGCATTTAAAAATGAAATCTACTTATAAAGAAAACAAATACAAAACTTATTACAAGTAGTTGACATGTAGTGGTTCGGGTACATTCTGTAATAATTTCAAAAACTCCACTATTTTGGGACATGCTCTAAAAACTGTACAAATAATTATAAGGTCAGGAAATGTATTCAATTTTCTAGGCTAATTTCCATGCTAATATAATTTGCTCTGTGTCCACATGGGATTCATCCAGTTTTGAAATGACTCTGGCAGTTTCATTTCATTTCCTTGTGCATAATGACAGTAGTCAGAGTAGACTGAGAGTTGGAGAGAACGTTATCAAATCAAACAAACTGTCGGTGCCGTCAATGCCCTTGTCAATGGATCAGAGAAAGTTTGATAGTTTAGGGAACAAGATGCAAAACAGTGGAGGAAGTAGGACTAACATCCGCTGAGAACCTAACTGTATAAATTAGTTTAATCTCACATCAACATGATAATGATTTTATTTCTTGTGTTTGCCACAACACTTGGCAAGCTAGTTAGCGATCGCTGTAGTTCACTTGGTACTCTGTGAATTAATTTAATCAGAATGTATCAAATCTGACTAAAGCTGTGCTTCTGTTTAACATAGTAGGACAATCCCTCAAATCAGTAGTGATGCTCTAAAATCAAAATACTCCGAATTGCACAATAGACTTACACACATACAGAAAGGGTGCAAATCACTACTGTAAACAAAAACTTCTTTCCATCAATTTATCATCCATTACGATTTACATTGTGGCTAAAGATGTTAAAGATTCTGTTAATACTGTTTTCTGTTCACACTTTCAGGCAAGATTTCTGGCTTTCTCTTCGGTTACATTTCTTCGGTGAAATATCAGTTATTTATAAACATTTTTGCATTTCCTTGCATATTTCTGTTACATATCCAATAAATAGAAGCACAGACGACCTGTACACTAAAAAAATTATATGATCAATATGTTATGACAGCAGCATATGTTTTTACATTGCTTTAACTCATCAAAATAAGTTTAGCAATTTTCATCTTTTAATGGTATACAAGATAGTGTATTGATGATTGATTGTACTGTGTAAAAAAAGTTGATGCCTTAAATTTTCTCCTGTTAAACACAAAAGATATTTTGAAAGTGTTTTAGTGAAAACACTAAAATGTTTCAACATTTCCTCTTTTGTGTTTCACAAAAAAACAATCAGAGGTTTGGAAGACATGAGGGTTAGTAAAGAATGACATGTTCATTTTTGATTTAGCTGTCCCTGTACAAGCTAAACATAAAGGGGCGGTTTCCCGGACAGGGTTCAAATTAAGCCTGGAGTAGGCCTTAATCTAGTTAATCGTGTCTTAAAAAATGGCTTTCTGTAACACATCTTAAGTACAGATTAGTTACACCTGGACTATGGAGCCCTGAACTAAAATAATCAGATTAAATTAAAACCAACTGTGCTAATCTGAATTAGCATGACAGAGGTTGCCTATAAAACATGGAATGAACAAATCTTAAAATTGCATGGAACTGAGAAGCAATTCCAAGGAAAACAATGGCATCAGAAAAAGACTGCAATCAAAAAACATTTTCTAACAAGAGAAAATTATTTTTAAGCAAGCTAAATAATCTGCACACACTAGCTATGGAATAAAAGAAAAGAAATGCTGGGAAATCTGTTTGTAATGATTATATCTTCAACTAGAATCGCTGTCCCAGTTTAAAACTAGATTAAAGACGCATCTCTTTAACCAAGCATTCACTTAATGCTTAACCTTTAATACTACTGCTGAATCAGTTCGAATGCATTAACATTATGAACATCAGCTATGCTAATTATTTCCCATCTGCCTTTCTGCTGTTATCTCGGGACGCTAGTCCCGAGGTAAATAGCGTTCGTCAGCTCCAGTTTGTATCCAGCCTCTCACGGAGACTTTAGATGCCCCAACGCCTGTGAAGAGACGACTCGACGCCTGTGAAGAGACGACTCAAAGCCGGCGATATGTTATGCCATAAATTAATACATGATTAACTAACTGTATTTTTCTATGTACATTTCCGAAATGCACTTTCTGTAAAGCTGCTTTGAGACAATGTGTATTGTGAAAAGCGCTATACAAATAAATTTGAATTGAATTGAATGGTGTTCATTAACAATGAATGGTTTTCATTTAACATGAATTAATCAAATAACTCTATAATTAATGCTGCTTGTTTATTCCTGTGATTTACATAAACTTACTATAGCATGTCTTTATACATGTGGTGTTGGCAGTCTAGAAGCAATACTAGTTTCAACTAGAATACGACCATAGTGGTTGCTTTATTATTAATACAAACAGAAATCTTGGTAGCAGGTCCTCGGTCCAAGCACAGGCTCAACACTTCACCACAATGGTAACCCCCAAAAATACTAACATAACAGAAACTTTTAAATACAAACATAATAATAGAACATAAAAAATTAACAAGTCTCTCCATTTTCTCATCTTGCTAAAACTATTTCATAAAATTTCACTTTATTTTAAAATGTATTTTAATGTGTGTGTGTGTGTGTGTGTGTGTGTGTGTGTGTGTGTGTGTGTGTGTGTGTGTGTGTGTGTGTGTGTGTGTGTGTGTGTGTGTGTGTGTGTGTGTGTGTGTGTGTGTGTCCAAGTAATGCAGGTGTCTTCTTTGAAACACAAAGTTAAACCTGCTTCCTGGTAGGTTTAATTTAAGCCTCAATTTAGTCCTGGAGTAACTCTAGTTCAGAGTTAAATAAGCTAATTTCCTGGAGAATGACTAAACTAAATCTAGGACTATTTAAAGCCATGACAGAGAAAGCATCTTTCTGTTAATCTGGTTTAAAGGGCCATTTAAGTCTAGGACCAGGCTTAATCCCTGTCCGGGAAACCGCCCCAAAAAGTACTATAGGTTTTCTATAAAAGAGCTGACTTAGAAAATATAAATTTAATAATGTCTCTACACTGCAGTGCTGACTAATTGTTTCCTGTTCTTTTATGACCACATCAAGTCTTCTATTAATTTGAGAGATATTCAGGTCGGTCACTTTTGCACCAGTGCATATCATTTTCAGCTTATTGCAATGCAGCTTACTACAATTTAATTAAATTGTTAAATACTCAATATTTGTTTAATATTAAATAGCTTATAAAATGTAAAATCACACTAAATAAGAAAAAAAAGGCAATTTAGTTTGTTTACTGACACATACATAATATGTGTGTTGAATATAATAAAATATTTTTTTTTTTTCAGGAAGACATTACATTTATCAAAAGAAATAAAATGCTCCATGCTCTAAACCAGTGTTACGACCTGTGTTACTTGTATTTGTGTTCTTGAGCTGTGTTTTTCCTATCTCTCTCCCTTTTCTTTCTTGTTCCGTCTTTGACTTCTGATAGGTTGTCAGATGATGGGGTGCACAACCGTCATTGGCTGTTCAGTCGAGACGTGGTCTTTATAAGAAGCTGGCACTCGATGGAGAGCTCATTTCTGGTTGTGAGCTCCAGGATCTTTCTCCTGTCCTGCAGCTTTGTTTGGATGAACTTGTTTGTGCTTTGTTAGCTAAGCCAACTGTACTTTATTTTGCTGTTTGACTAGGTCATTTAATTTATCCAGTTTTCTTTTTATATTAATTTGTTTGTAATTTTGGCCTTTAATCACCCTGAAGACATGCTCCTTATTCCATTGCTAATTTCTTAATAAATATAACAGTTTTCTCTGCTTAGCTCCTGAGTAACTGTTTGTTTTATTGACCAAAGTGATTATTTTTGGGGGGATTTCACTACCCCAACCGTTTTTTTCATTATGGTTGAAATGGCTGCATCTGAAAAGGCATACTTCCCTACTATATAGTAGGCAAAAACAGTATGTGATAAAAGTAGTATGTCCAAATTCACAGTACTCAAAAGAATAGGCAAAAAGTACCCAGATGACCTGAAGTTCTGAAGATTCTGAAGTGAGCATACGATGGACACTTTACTATCCCATGAATGGCATTGAAGCGACACAACAGATGCTGGTAGGTCACATGATAATGACAACATGGCGAATGTAGTACGTCCAGATTTCCTTCATACTACACACATTAATACTATATAGAACATACTTTTTTAGTGGTCGCAAAGTAAGTACTTATTCAAAATAAGTACCTACTACCTAATCAAGAGAGTATGCGGTTTCGGACGCAGCCACTGTCTTTCAGATTAACAGGTAGGTGAGTTTGATCAGGGTTTGAGCTAAACACTGCAGGGCAGCCCTTCAGGGTCAGATTTGAGAAACCCTGTTCTATCATGGTTTCTATTTTTCATTACTGATAATAATAAGAAAAAAAAGGTTACTTGTGCTGCAAATCAGCATATTAGAATGATTTTAAAAGGAACTCTGAAAACTGGCTGCTAAAAATTTCAAATGCAGCCTTGGAGAGATTAATAGACTTTGACAGGTAAGTAACAATCTGAACTACAAATCTGACTGGGCCAGCAGGAAAAATCCTTATTGTTGAGCTCTGCAATTCTATTTTTTATGAAGCAATTGGACGATCATTGTGTGGTTTGCAACTAGGGGTATAAATCGGACAGTTCCTCACGATACGATATGATATTGATTCTCTCAGCCAGCAATACGATATTTGCCAATACCTTAAAAAAGTTCTGAGATACCATTACGATTCGCGGCTATATCGATTGATTTTATTTTTATTAACTCACAAATGCAACAAAAATATATAACATGAACAGTTAATTAAACTCTTTGAAAATTGCACACCCTCTCCCAATTGGGACATTTACTACAGAAGAGTTCATTTTCAAAAACAGATAACGCCATTCTTGTGAATTTTTGGATAAATATCCTAATTGATAACGTGCTGCTTAAGCAAGTTTGAGCTTTTATTTTCCTTTTACGCCCCGAAGAAGATATCACGGGTTCATCAAGTTTGTTAAAACTATCCATCATCTATCACTTTTAGTCATCTTTGACGAAATTCCTCTCAGCTAGCGCGTCTTTCCAAAGTAACTAGCAGCCTTGTCACCTGACCTAAATACGGGCACGCGGATTTGCTAAAACGGACTAATCGTGTTGTGTTCACAAACAACAAGGGTGCTCGTCGGTTTCTACTGTAAAACATGAACTCGCGATGCCTTGACAGTGGACAATACCGGCTTTTGTGACAAAACGTGTTTAGGGCTCAGTCAATCTTGTCAGGTGTCTATTTCAGCTGAGGAGATTAACGTTACATAGATACACCGGCAGAGAGTATGACGGGAAAATGCACACTTTGGTGGAAATGCGAAGATGGACGTTTCATGAGGATGTGGAGATTGTCAAAATAAAGGTACCTCATATCGATATTTTACGTGTGGCATCGATGCATCGTATCGTTAGACGTTTGATCGAGGCATCGATCCATATCGATGTATTGTTACACCCGTATTTGCAATAAGGTAAACCCCATTACTGAGACATTAAAGCAGGCATTACACAATGTGTCTGTGAAATTAAAAGGTTCGCAGTGAAGCTCCAGTAAGGAAACGGTACCTGAGTGAGGGCTCCCTGGGCTCTCTTCCAGGGGTCCGGTCAGTGGAGGCCAGGGGTGAGGGCAGCAGGTTGAGGCATGATGCAAGGGATTGACTGGAATCTTCCTGTGAGGCTGTAATAGCAAATCAAGGCGAAAAAAAGCCTCTGTATAATAAGCAGCTTCAACCTTCTTTATTTCCTTGTTTATTCAAACAATGTAGTACTTTTTCAGGTTGCCACTTCTCCAATGTGTAAATCTGGGTCCTGAAGCAAAACCAGATGATAACCACTATTCATGCTAAAATTACTTTATGCACAAGCGCTGAAATATTTACTTCTCTTGCAAAAAAAAAATGCCTCAGCAAATATCAGCAATGACTTCCGCAGAGTTTATCTGTCTAGAGGCTTTGCCTGTGGTGCATGTTAATGTGTAGCGTCGTATGTGCTGATGTAACTCCTCCAGAAAACTATCAGAACATTTTGGAAAATTAAGATGACTACATGACTAATCCACAACTGCATGCATGCATAACTTAATGGTGTAATATTTTACAAGATATTCAAATCTGAAGACTAGCCCAAGTCTTCTTCGGCTAAAATTGGGGGCGCGGGAATAAGGTCTCATCTTTTTTTTTTATCTACGGCAAAAATAATTTCTTCAAGCAATCAAGCTATTATAAGAATGTGTAATTTATATAACAAGACATTCAGAGACTTAGCATGAATATGAATGAAAGTTAATAGTCATAAGAGTTAAAAGTCATAATATATGTTGCAGAGTCTGAAGTAAAAGGAGAGAGCAACTGGAGTCTGGTAAAAACATACCATGGTGAGCTCGCTGGTCATCAGAGAGGTCAAGATCCAGCATCAGGTCATCCTCATCCAACTCAGACGAGCCAAGGTTATTCAAAACATCCTGGAAAAGGAGAAAAAAAAAACTAATACATATTGTATTAAAACGTAGTTTATTGTATTTACTAATATGTAGTGAAACAATACTACATATTGAATAAATTTTTCATGGTGCAGCCATCATTAGATCAAAATGAAGTGCAGTCATTAGATCAAAAATCTAAATGACCAAAATGTTTTACTGTTGAGAACTAGTGCCTATACAAGATTGGTATTTTAGTAGTTATGACATATTTAATGCATCTAGTTTGCAGTAAGCAGTGACTAATGACTTTTTTAAATTCAGCCCAAACCTCCAGCTGTGTTTCATGGTCTGTTTGTTAAAGACTGATGACAAAAGAGGATTTGATCTGATTCAAAGACGCCTCCACAGAAACCCTTCCTCACATCTATCTAAACGGCGCAACTCCATTATTGCACACAAGCAGCAGAAAACCTGGATATCGCTCAATCCAAAGTAGGCCTTTGAGTGCTGCTTTTCAAAGTGTCACACTGCCATCTTGTGCCCAAAATAAAAAAAACAACTTATGATTAAAAGCCAAAAGGTAAAAAAAATATATATATATTAAAAAGAAAAAACAAGGTCCTTTATTCTAGCACACAAGCCAGACTCAGCAAAGCTGTATTATGGAGTATTTGAGGCTAATCTTATTTAAAAGTGAACGTAAAAGACAAAAGAGCAGCAAAAGAGCAGCTATTATGTTCTATTAAAGTGGAGAAGCGCAGCTCTTAGGGTAATTAAGCAGGACAGAGCAAAGGACTGGATAGTGCATCAGAACAAAAATACCTTAACTTTGACTTTGCTAGAAATTAAAGGGTCGTTGGGCACCTAATTAAGACTCTCAGGATATGAAATGGTGTGGCCTTTAACTTTTTGAAATATTACTATGCCAAATGACAAAATGAACATAATACATCACCACTGTAACAATCTCAGTAACAGTATAATACTGATGAAGTGAACCGCCTTAATCGGCGACCTGTTCAGACCCCTTATCCTGTTCAGACACCTTATTTAGAAATATTAAAGAAGAAACAGTATCATGGTTCATAAAATGTCCAAACAGGTTGTTTTTGTGCATAATCATGTAGTCTCAACCAACGAGATCACTACCAATAGATTCTGATATGACAACAGGAGCACAAAGGACAAAAACTGCTAGAGCTTGAAAAAAAATAATGATGAGATGGTCTTTTTTTTTTCTTCAAGCATTTATTTCTAAGGGATTGAGAAGGTGACAGAGAGCTGACATTTGGTATGACTCACTCTCAATTTCCCGATGTTCAGATAGATTTTTCTGATCTTTTCATGTCAATGTCAGGAGAAAACATGCTTTACTCATTAATGAAATATCCTGCCGCTCTTGACAAAAAGGTCAAAACAGTGCAATGCCAATGTAAACAACTTTTCCTCCTTTGGTATTTCAGTAATCACTTAAACAACAACAGAAACACTATTTCAGGAGACAGTCCAACAGGTTACACATTGGCAGGTTATGCAAGGATACTCCCACTCAAACACATTTAGAATCAATTTGTGCTGCTTCCAGAAATTTTGAGGTTTCAAATGTATCCTATGGATTAGGAAATGACCTGATTAGACCTCGGGTCACCCGCAAGTAAAATCCATTTTAAGACGCGAAAAGACCATGCACATCTTGATACAGTGATAAGATGGTAGGGATACATGGTAAGTATGATATTGAGACATGACCTGAGAGAGATTCAAACCTATTTTTCCAACATGAGCACCAAGGCTCAATGTGTTGGGCCATGGCTCCAACGAGGGTTATTGGTTGCAAGATACAGCACGAGTTTATCAAATGGTTAAAAAACAAAAACTGGGCATGCATGATAAGAGCAGTACTGTTAAAAATGCCCATTATGAATGTACTTTAATTTGTGTCTTCTGATGTGTACTGGCGATCAGCCAATGTCAATGCTGAAGCATAAAGACATACAATTGGTGTATGAGAATCCTGAATTTATATAATGCCTGGCATACTAATATTCGTTGTTTAAAGGACACTTTACACAGAAGTAGTCATTTGATTGCGTTTGTATATTTACATGTGAATGCTGATTATTGTTTATGGAAGTGTTTATGCTATATTTACTTTGTGTATCCATTTAGTTAGTGGGTTTATTCCAATTCTGTATTATATTCTATTATTGTTAATTATATCTATCATATGCTCTGTTTCAGACCACACACACCAATCTAATCGTTTTTACTCCTGTGCTCAAACTAATGAAACTAAGGTGGAAACTAATTGAAAAATCAAAAGTTACAGATGTACAGCAAGTTTGTACATGCAATTTCAATGAGACAACCTTGAGACGACCTCAATTAAACGAATAATGGCTCATTTCAAGTCTAGGCCACAATGTATTGAGCAAAATAAGACCTGATTCAATAAGGCAGCTTTCTCGTAAGTAAAACCCAATTCTTCATCAGTAAGACCAATTGCTCCTGCTATACCCATGAAGATTGATATAAAATAATAAGGCTGTATGAAACAAGTGATGCAAATTAAGTTGCAGAAAGCAAAGCAAAATTACTGAACAATGCTTATGTGATTTACAAGCATGCTGGTCAAAGATTCCAGAAATTGGAAACTACTGTAGTTCCTCAAATGTTAATGTTTGAAGAACATTAGAAGAGTAGTGAATGGCATGCTTCCCTTGAGAGCAGTGAGCATGACCACAAATTCTCACTATGACAATGGAACACTTCCCTTTTCCTGCATGTCTTTGTGTTTACACAAAAAGTGTGCGTCTTCCTCATAAAAAAAAAAGTATGTTAATGAGCATTTACATTCTTTGGCTATCACAGAGTTAACTTAAAAATCAGTTTTTAAATAGGGAACAATAAAAGTGCTTACGTTTTTTTTGAAAATGACTCACGGACCAGTAAGTGTGTCTCACTGATTCATTTAAATAACTTGTGAGTTAAGAATTCAAGACTGATTCATTAGCCAGTCGTCGATTGGACCGTAGGAGGGGATTTTCCTTCAACTAATCTGTTTCATCCTTCAATTAAAATGTGGGCTTATCTATCTCTTTTTCTTTATCGGGCAAAGCATCAAAAATACAAGAATCAGGATCCTCAAAGTCAATCAAAACTTGCAGCATGTTCCCTAAGATTTTCGATGTCTGTTGGCAAACCCTTGATCAGACATGCTGTTTCAGGAAGTAGCCTTGTCCAAGAACAACTGGCAAACAGGAGAATGTAAATGAAAAGGTCAGGTCAGCCCACAGCCACAGTGAAGGTAAACTTCACTCACAAATTTTGCACAGCACATGATTTGATGACAAATTAGCAATGGCACCTTAGCAAGCACTAAAGAACAATAACACAGGATGTGGCATTTTCCTCCACTGCGCTGGAAAACAATAGCAATTAGTTTGGCCTCAAACTGTGCAGGTGCAGACTACAGGATTCAGAAACAAAACAAAAGCTTTATGACTTTGTAGGAACTAGCCAAAAGTATGAGCAATTGTTTCATGTTGCTGATTGAAAATGTTTTCCTGTAAGGGGTTTGTCCATACAACATAAAATCTCTCTGAAGGTTAATTGTTTTGATTTATCTGCTAGCCCCATGACACCAATGACCGCCACCAACTAAAAATAGTCACTTCTAACTTAAAGGGGCATTCGGCAACTATTTCAACTTAATAAAACCGTTTCGAAATCATTTGGATGGTTTAATAACCTGTTCCGGTGAGAATGGTGACTTTCCCCGCTCCCCCCAACGTCCCTAGGCGGAAAACCAACCTTGCAACATGGGGACTAACATCCCGGTAAGTTGGAAATAGGAAGTCTCGTGAGAAGCGAGAACGAGCGAGAAACACAAACTGCTTTACGGCAATTCGACATAAACACACACGTCGCCCTCAATGTGTGTGATGTATTACCCACATCGGTAGACATAGCTCCACACGATTAAGTTGGCCGGCTCCGATTATAACAAATGCACGTGAGCAGCGGTAGGGGGAGGAGGGTGCCGCAAGTGAGTTTTTTTTACGACATTGTTGTGAAATATTCGCCCCACAGCTGTAGGGGGAGCTCATTGAGAAAACATGCGACAACAAAAGTGAAAATCAGCGAAGAAATGGCTAGAGTTGCGGAGTCCCCCTTAAACTCACTCAACTACTAACTTTGGGGTCAGTAAGTTTTTGTTTTTTTTGGGAAAGAAATGTATACTTTTATTAATAAAGGATTCAACTAGCCCCTCCTTGAACTGCCACCTTAACGTGGTGGAGGGGTTTGAGTACCCGAATGACCCTAGGAGCTATGTTGTCTGGGGCTATATGCCCCTGGTAGGGTCTCCCAAGGCAAACAGGTCCTAGGCGACGAGTCTGACTAAGAGCGGTTCAAACCCCCCTTATGATGGACAAACATCCAAGGACCGTGACGTCGCCCGGTATGGCGCAGCCGGGGCCCCACCCTGGAGCCAGGCCCGGGGTTGGGGCTCGTATGCGAGCGCCTGGTGGCCGGGCCTCTCCCCATGGGGTCCGGCCGGGCTCAGCCCGAGGGAGTGACGTGGGACCGCCTTCCCGTGGGCTCACCACCTGCAGGAAGAGACGTAAGGGGCCGGTGCAGAGAGGATCGGGTGGCAGTCGAAGGCGGGGACCTCGACGACCCGATCCCTGGACACGGAAACTAGCCTTAGGGACGTGGAACATCACCTCGCTGGCGGGGAAGGAGCCTGAGATGGTGCGTGAGGTTGAGAGGTTCCGACTAGAGATAGTCGGGATCACCTCTACGCATGGCTTGGGCTCTGGAACCACACTCCTTGAGAGAGGATGGACTCTTCACCACTCTGGAGTTGCCCATGGTGAGAGGCGGCGGGCTGGTGTGGGTTTGCTTATAGCCCCCCAGCTCAGCCGCCATGTGTTGGAGTTTACCCCAGTGAACGAGAGGGTCGTTTCCCTGCGCCTACGGGTCAGGGATAGGTCTCTCACTGTCGTGTGTGCCTACAGGCCAAACGGCAGTGCAGAGTACCCGGCCTTCTTGGTGTCTCTGGGAGGAGTGCTGTATAGTGCTCCGACTGGGGACTCCGTCGTTCTACTGGGGGACTTCAACGCTCACGTGGGCAGCGACAGTGGCACCTGGAGGGGCGTGATTGGGAGGAACGGCCCCCCCGACCTGAACCCGAGCGGTGTTCAGTTATTGGACTTCTGTGCTAGTTACAGTTTGTCCATAAGGAACACCATGTTCAAGCATAAGGGTGTCCACCAGTGCACGTGGCACCAGGACACCCTAGGTCGCAGGTCGATGATCGACTTTGTGGTCGTTTCATCTGACCTGCGGCCGTATGTCTTGGACACTCGGGTGAAGAGAGGAGCGGAGCGGTCAACTGATCACCACCTGGTGGTGAGTTGGATACGATGGCGGGGGAGGAGGCTGGACAGACTCGGCAGACCCAAGCGTACTGTAAGGGTTTGCTGGGAACGTTTGACCGAGTCTCCTGTCAGAGAGATCTTCAACTCCCACCTCCGGCAGAGCCACGACCGGATCCCGAGGGAGGCTGGAGATATTGAGTCTGAGTGGACCATGTTCTCCACCTCCATTGTCGAAGCGGCTGCTCGGAGCTGTGGCCGTAAGGTCTCCAGTGCCTGTCGAGGCGGCAATCCCCGAACCCGGTGGTGGACACCGGAAGTAAAGGATGCCGTCAAGCTGAAGAAGGAGTCCTATCGGGCCTGGTTGGCTTGTGGGACTCCTGAGGCAGCTGACAGGTACCGGCAGGCCAAGCGGACTGCAGCCCGGGTGGTTGTGGAGGCAAAAACTCGGGCCTGGGAGGAGTTCGGTGAGGCCATGGAGAAGGACTATCGGCTGGCCTCGAAGAGATTCTGGCAAACTGTCCGGCGCCTCAGGAGAGGGAAACAATGCCCTACCAAAGCTGTTTACAGTGGAGGTGGGCAGCTGTTGACCTCAACTGGGGATGTCGTCGGACGGTGGAAGGAATACTTCGAGGATCTCCTCAATCCCGCCGTCACGTCTTCTATTGAGGAAGCAGAGGCTGAGGGCTCAGAGGTGGACTCGTCCATCACCCTAGCTGAGGTCACCGAGGTAGTCAAGAAACTCCTCGGTGGCAAGGCACCGGGGGTGGATGAGACCCGCCCTGAGTACCTCAAGTCTCTGGATGTTGTGGGGCTGTCTTGGTTGACACGCCTCTGCAGCATCGCGTGGCGGTCGGGGACAGTGCCTCTGGGATGGCAGACCGGGGTGGTGGTCCCTCTTTTTAAGAAGGGGGACCGGAGGGTGTGTTCCAACTAAAGGGGGATCACACTTCTCAGCCTCCCTGGGAAAGTCTATGCCAGGGTACTGGATAGGAGAATACGGCCGATAGTGGAACCTCGGATTCAGGAGGAACAGTGCGGTTTTCGTCCAGGCCGTGGAACACTGGACCAGCTCTATACTCTCTACAGGGTGCTGGAGGGTTCATGGGAGTTTGCCCAACCAGTCCACATGTGCTTTGTGGATTTGGAGAAGGCATTCGACTGTGTCCCTCGCGGCGGCCTGTGGAGGGTGCTCCGGGAGTATGGGGTCCGGGGTCCTTTGCTAAGGGCTGTCCGGTCCCTGTATGACCGAAGCAGGAGCTTGGTTCGCATTGCCGGTAGTAAGTCAGACTTCTTCCCGGTGCATGTTGGACTCCGGCAGGGCTGCCCTTTGTCGCCGGTTCTGTTCATAGTTTTTATGGACAGAATTTCTAGGCGCAGCCAGGGGCCGGAGGGTGTCAGGTTTGGGGACCACACGATTTTGTCTCTGCTTTTTGCGGATGATGTTGTCGTGTTGGCCCCTTCACACCAGGACCTTCAGCATGCACTGGGACGGTTTGCAGCCGAGTGTGAAGCGGCTGGGATGAAAATCAGCACCTCCAACTCCGAGGCCATGGTCCTCAGTCGGAAAAGGGTGGCTTGCTCACTTCAGGTTGGTGGAGAGATCCTTCCTCAAGTGGAGGAGTTTAAGTATCTTGGGGTTTTGTTCACGAGTGAGGGAAGGATGGAACGGGAGATTGACAGACGGATCGGTGCAGCTTCTGCAGTAATGCGGTCGATGTACCGGTCTGTTGTGGTGAAGAAGGAGCTGAGCCGTAAGGCAAAGCTCTCGATTTACCGGTCAATCTACGTTCCTACTCTCACCTATGGTCATGAGCTTTGGGTCATGACCGAAAGGACAAGATCCCGGATAGAGGCGGCCGAAATGAGCTTTCTCCGCAGGGTGGCTGGCCGATCCCTTAGAGATAGGGTGAGAAGCTCGGTCACTCGGGAGGAGCTCAGAGTAGAGCCGCTGCTCCTCCACATCGAGAGGGGTCAGCTGAGGTGGCTCGGGCATCTGTTCCGGATGCCTCCTGGACGCCTTCCCGGGGAGGTGTTCCGGGCACGTCCCACTGGGAGGAGACCCCGGGGAAGACCTAGGACACGTTGGAGAGACTATGTCTCCCGGCTGGCCTGGGAACGCCTCGGTGTCCCCCCGGAAGAGCTGGAGGAAGTGTCCAGGGAGAGGGAAGTCTGGGCTTCTCTGCTCAGACTGCTGCCCCCGCGACCCGGCCCCGGATAAGCGGAGGAAGATGGATGGATGGATGGATGGATTCAACTAATCAGTAGGGACAGAAAAGACTTTAAATGTTACAAAAGTTTTCCATTTTATTAAGCAGCACAATTGTTTTCAACAAAATCAACATATTAGAGTGATTTCTGAAGGATTATGTGACACTAACGACTGGAGTAATGGATGCTGAAAATTCCGTTTTATTATCACAAGAATAAAATCAAATTAAAAAAATATATATATAAAATGGATGTCCCTATTTTAAAGTAGCAAGCTACTTTTTTCAAGTGAATACGCATGGGCCAGTATGGTCGACTATCCTATAGACATTTAATAACCAACTAGTTAAGTCAACTTGTGAATGTTTTCAGAATTGGTTTTTAAATATTTAAAAAAAGACAAGATTTATTGAAAAAGTGGTATAGCATGCTCAAAGTGTGCTGTACTTCAGCATGCTAACAGTTAGCAGAGTATTTGTTCTCAGTGAAAACCTGACCACTAAAGGCTTTTAGTTTCTTCAACACAATCTCTGTTGGACTTCAAATGGCCTGCTGTGAGCAATGCGCATGTTATTCTGCATAATCCACAGATTTATTGTGATGTCTTGTGAAAAGATTAAAGGATAGGAATTTTCTGGTGTCTGCTTTCAATAAACAGATGGTGGCTTTAATAAGCTTGCAGCAGACAAAAGATTCAAACTGTTGGACAATGTGAACTATATGTTTTACAACATAACATTTCTATTCAAACTGTTTGAACTTTTGAATGAGGAATGAGAATCCATCAGACTAAGTTATTAGGTTACAATGAAGGATCACACTAGACTTCTCGCATGGTCGCTTAGTTTTAGAGGACAGTCTGTTCTAGGTAGATTCACAGCAGTGTCATACTTTCCCATTTTGTAATTATTGATTTGACTGTACTTCACGGGATATTCAACGATTTGGAAATGTTCTTATATCCATCTTCTGCTTTGGGCTTTTTAATTACTTCTCAGAATTAATTCAATTGTTCTTTTTCTTCAGGTCCAAGTTCTGACACAATACTGCCTCAATGCAGGAGATGAGTGATGAGGTATTTTGCAAAAAAAAATTCAAATAATGTGTTTATAATGCATAAATTGCATTTGTGTGTGCGTGGGTGCGTGCGAACAGGCAGGGCTCGCAAAAGAAAAAGAAAAGAAAAATCGCTGGTAGGCCTTCGGGCAGGCACCCTTCAAATTTTGGTAGCCCGAAATTAATTTTACTAGCCCAACTAAAAAGACAAATTTTAATGTAGAAAATTGGTTAGGACTCAAAACATCAATCAAAACCTTTTTCACAACACAAATATCAACAAGTGCGCAGTGTTTTAAAGTCAGCTAAAAGTGTTAATTTTCAGATGGAATAATTCACATATGGAAGTGTAGCAATGAAGAAGAATAATAACCAGACTTTTTTGAGGCAAGTAAATGGTGCTCTACTTATTTTATGGTGTTTATAGCAGAATATATGATGGTCAAGTCACCTTTATTTATGTAGCGCTTTTTACCATACAGATTTGTTTGATTCAAAGCAGCTTCACAGTGATAGTGTGTTAGCACATAGATTGAAACATTCTGACACACAAAGTTAAGCATTCATGTGAAAGTGGAGCTTTTTTTTTTTTTTTACCGTGCATAGGCGTAATTTATGTACTGGAAGCCATGTCCCCACCACTTTTTCTCAGGGTTGATATTGTCCCCCACCACTTTGTGAAAGATTTCGAGGCACGGATGTACTTAATAAAAATAAATAAAACACCTCCAGATAACTAGCAGAGCATTCATTTAATTCGTTATTAAATAAGAGATCTAGCGCTAAAATGTATTGTTTTTGAAATCAAGCTGAGCGCTCGTTGCCGCGGCGATCAGTGTCATGGATACAATTGTTCTCTTGTGGCTCGCGCAGTCTTCACTCGGACGCGCGCTTCAATCTATCACAGTTGAGGAGACTCTATTTGTTCCGGTGAAATCACAAAACAAAATGCACACAAAGTGTCCCTGCTTGATATATACTGTAACCACGGATGACCATATTCGATTTTGATGAGGGAAAAAACATCTATACGTGTGCAGATTAGAACCCAGAACCTCTAATACGCTTGGCAGGAGTTTTAACCCTTAAACAGGCAAGAGTGGAAAGTGCCAAGCAATAAATAATTTCTAGGGCTGCAACAACTAATCGATAAAATCGATTATAATCGATTATGAAAATCGTTGTCAACGAATGTCATTATCGATTAGTTGGTCTGCTTACGTCACGGGGAGCGTTTACTGGTACGCACACACACGCAAGGTCTCTCTCCCTCAGGCGCTCTGCCGAGCGCGCGCGCTACACGGTTTGGAGCAGTCTCTTCTGTCTATGCGAGACAGAAGAGACTGCTCCAAACCGTGTAGCGCGCGCGCTCTTGCTTGCGCGCTCTAGATTTCGGGAGTTTGAACTAATTCGCGGGCATCAGGGAGCCGCAATCAATATGCGGGAGACTCCCGGGACTTCCGGGATGTCTGTATTTTGTCTCGAGCATCAGGTTGTGCAATCAGTTCGCTCGCAACGTAAGTGATGGATTAAAATAGCGCTACCGCAGAAATAGGTTAAATTAAAACGGTGTTTACAAAGTGAAGCATTAAATACAAAGGCAGTTAATAACAGCAGCAGTAAAATATTGTTTTTTAGTCACTGTACTCAGTGGTTTTCAGCAAATGCTTGTGCACTAATGCATAATTTCTCCTGTCCTTTACTCAAGCCTGTTAGCTTGCTGGGTAACGTTACCTCCATTCCGTTCTCTTTTTATAGCATTTGTCTACTAAGTTTTAATTGTTTTTCAAACGCGATCTACTGCGGCTCTACATTCACACAATTGTTTCAGTCTTTCTATATTTATTTAATCAATTTATCCTTATATTATATTCTTTTATATATTATATATATAATATATATTATATTCTTTATCCTTATATTCCTTATATATAATTAATTTTAAATAAAAATTAAATGAATTATATATTTAAGATGTTTTTAGTTTGTTTTTAGTTCAGATATTCACATATGAACAACATGTCTGTGTAAATTTGTTTTAACAAAAATTGTGTTAAAACATAATATGTTGGATATCATTTTTTTAACAATAATCATGTTTGTCAACTTGCCATCAGCAATTATCATTAAAAACAATGCAAATATTGATATTAGTAAAACTCAATGTGTGGCTTTTGCACTTTTTAAAGTACACTTTTACACATAAATACCCTGATTTACGGTTTTATTTAGTTATAATAATAAAAAAAATCTAATTTAATTTCTATCCGATTAATCGATTAATCGAAAAAATAATCGTCCGATTAATCGATTATCAAAATAATCGTTAGTTGCAGCCCTAATAATTTCATGTCATTTTTCATATCATCTAAATTTAATTTTTTTTTTATATATTTTGGATTTTATGTGTTGTGTCTCCGGAGTCACGTTGCCTGATTAGGGTATAAAAAAAGGAACAATGTTAACTGTTACTGCCACTGCATGTTTAAAACAATTATATCCCATACGTCACCTGATCTAATGTTGACAAATGATATATCATTCGAAAGCTTACGAACTCAAGATTCAGCCTGTGAAACCCGTTTTGAAATTGGACGTTGCGTTACCATAGAAACGGTACTCAATTATTTTATCGGACTCCTCCCCTTTTGGGCATCGTCATGTTTCATAATTTATGATCAAAACCTTTTCTAATCTTGACAAAACACATATTGTCAGAAAGGTCTGAGTCTCAAGGTTCCATATTTTGTGACAGAAGTGATATTTGGAGAGAAATTTATTAATTTGTTATGCCAGAATACATACAATTAAATTTAATGGAATGTAAGTCACGGTGGCTATTTTTGGTATTATGCCTAAACAAAATCTCATGGGAACTTCAATTTTTTTGACATCAACTTCAAATTTGAAACACAACTTGGTTAGATATATGGCTTTGATTTTATAGTAATTTTATAGTAAAAAATATTTTGTAAAATACATTTTATAAAGAAGAAAAAATATTAAGTACAGTATATTTGATTTACTGTAAGTTTAATCTTCCATAACTTTTTCATACTTTCATTTTTTTGAAGTGCTTTCACTTCAACAATAATCTGCTGACTGTTTTCTTTAAAAAAAGGACCAAACTTAGGTCTATATTCCAAAGCATTCTTGAATTACAATGATTTAAGTTTGAATAGTGCATTTTAAATAGAGCTAGTTTAATCCCTTTTTTATACCCTCAACAGGCAACGTGTCTCAGGAGTTACATACATTTCAAAACGTGCTAAATAACAACATGAACAACATATTACTTAATTTTCTCCTTCAGCACCTTAAGACAATGTTCACAATTAATTTTAGCAGTATTCTTTTTTTTTTTTCAGAAGAAAAGTAAGTTTAATATACATTTACTTATCTCAAAATCTGAATGTTCTGCACCACTGGCAGCCATGTTGGATTTAGGTCAGGCTGATTAATTGATCACAAAAAATTTGAAGCAAATTATGTGACCAGCATACTCAAGACAGACCAGGCTATCATAAGTGATAAAAGGATTGGATGAAAAAATCGTTCTTATGCCCCAAAAAAGACAATAAAACTGATGCATCTCGTGAGTCACGTTGCCTGTTTTAGGGTTAACTACAAGACCATTAAGGTACACAAAGATTGTCCCTGATCTATGCATTTATTCACGTGAAAACACTCACACACTCATTAAAAGACTAATTAAAACCAATGTAACGTTATATTTGAAATTGATTTCTAGACAATGTTATTTTTTTCTAAAATTGTTATTGTACATACATCTGATTTTGCATTGTATTAGCAACATCCACACACACACACCTGACCCACCCACTTTTTAAAACAAACTTACGCCACTGATCATGCGTTTTTCTTTAAGCAGGCACGGACATTCATGAGAAATTGCGCTGTGGATAAATCCGCATGATCAAAAACTTGCGCGGTCATATTTTTTCTTCCGTCGGGCAGGCCTGTTATGCATTTTGGTAGCCCGACTGGAAAACACAATAGCCCCGGGACGTCGGGCTAGCGATTTTGCGAACCCTGACAGGTATGCTAATAGTTAAATGACTGACTGTCAGTGAAGCTTCCTAATAAACTATAATTACGTGTCATCATAAAAATGCAGTTACAATGCCTAGTAACCTGTTGACTCACAGAATGCAGTCAATAAGGCAATAGCCATATTAGCGAATTGTTTTCGTGTAGTGACAGAATAACTTAGAGCTTCCAGAGCTTCAGACACAGATGAAAAAGTCCCACCCTAAGCTGCGCAGTGTGTCATTATTGGCCAATGGCTGCAGCCCAGAAATATCCCGAGCACAGCCATTCAAGAAGAATATAACAAAATACAGGCACAGGGCAGTGTCTCTGTAGACAGAAACACCACCACACACTTCTAGTGGATCATAAGTAATGATTGGGAGGGTTTATTTTTGCGTGAGTCTATAGAACATAACACGAACATGCATATGGTTGAATACATTTTGGTGGCACTCTACATGGTCAGATGAAAGTTCAGGGAAAGTGGCCAATGGATACTGGCCTTGCTGACCTGCTGGCTGAAATAGTGTGAGAGGATTTGCCTGTTTAATTAAGCACTGTGATTATATCGCTGGGTGGGAATTTAATCCCTCGGAAGACGCAGTGGGAGTCTACATCGTTGGTTTTCAAAGACACACATTTAGATCAAATAAACCAATTCAACTACAGCCAATTCTTGAAAATGTGAAATCGCATTCATACTTACCAGGCTGCCCAATTTAGAAGATGAGGAATTGGTTCTCTGCTTGTGTAAAGTGCGGCCCTCCATGCAGTGAGGATCCCTGAGATTGAGGTGAAGTCTGGGTTCTCCTGCGCCCTCAGAGGCCGACCGTAGGCGTCTCTCCATGCGCATCACCTCATGGTATGGGCTCACACTGCTGCACATGGACACTGCGAAGGATACAACACATAGATTAGAGACGGAAATCATTATATACACAGCAAAACAAAGAGCTAAATGGCTAACAGTATGAAGCAGCATGAGTTATGAAGCAGTTCTGGAATGTGTACAATAACAATAACATGCATCATCATTTACTACAAATCTCATTAGTAGGCACCAGGGGAGTAACGATTCACTTGTTTTGTCGATGCATCGATTACGGAACCTGACGATTCATATGCATCGATCTTGAAACTAGGATTTTTGAATCGTGAATCGTATATTTCAGTCAAAATCGATTTAAAATGCAAAGAATCTAATGAATTGGAATTCGATAACGATTTAAACATTAAACTACTACATGCGTGTTACGTAGTCTGACAAAGCTGCTCCACCACTCTGTCAGACAAACAGGAATTTGGAAAGTAAGACAAAGGTTTAAAAAAGTAGAGCATCTGAACCCCACAGACTAGACAGAGGTGACCAGAGTCTCATCTCCCACTCCAAAATTTGACTGTACAAGAAAAAAATAAACCTCAGGTCAGGGGATACATAAACATAACGGGGGGGGGCTGAGCAGGAAGAATAGTGGTCTTGTACACAAAACGAAAGAGTCAATGTTTACTTGATATGGAACACACAGAGCATGAGTTGGCAACACAAAGTCAATGTATCACTTGAGCTGGGAGAAGAGAACACTTGGAGTGAACTTCCTGACGGCTTAAATACGCTCAGCAGGAACACCACCATCACTCCGCCTCTGACGACTGTAACTCACTGCACCTGTGTGCTCTAACAGGCGAAGAGACAGATGGAAGAAGAAAACAAAACAAAAACACGTGCACAACACAGCACTAAAATACGTTACATACATAAATGAAAATGTTATGTAACAGTGAATTAATTGAGATGTTGTGCGGCTTTGTTCACGCCCTCAAAGATACGTGTTGAACTCTTACAAAACAACAGAAGCAGAGAGGGCTACAAACGAGTCTTTACGTAGCCACTGGTGTTCGTTGGATAAACTGGAGGTGGACATAATATTATTAAGATGAACTAGTCTAAGGCACTTAAAAAGACTTTAATTTACTGGGCTAAATCATCGAACACAGTTAAAAGTGTAAATCTACACGTTTCAGCTACACAGCCTTCTTAAGGATAACAACATGTATTGCTCCTTATTAGCCTGCTACAAGTTAGTTAATGGGTCAGTGACAAATAAGGTTTGTCAAGATGAGAAATTCGAAAATCTTGTAAAAACTTGTTTTAAAAGCATGCATCAGGTATGTTAAAATGTACATAGAAAATGGTGCAAATGTCATTTTTTTATTACATAAAAGAAACATAAATACACTGTCAAATGGTGTAACTGCCAAAGAATGAGAAATATTTAATATTTTATCCACCTGGATGATATGCAAGTGTACATCTAGAAATAAATACTTCATTTTAATATATCATATGAAATCGATTTTATTAGAGTTATCTCTAAATGTAATTTTTGAAAAGTGTTTTTGCAATATTTGGCAGGACATATGCTGAAAACAACTCTGTTAAATAATCTTTGACAAATAATGTAAAAATTGCTAAAAGCCATATTATTACACTAAACTAGATTAAATTTTATTCCACATTAATTTCTGTATATAATTATATTTTTATGAAAAATACTGGTTATGCCAATTGACAAAAAACAGTTACACCACCTGACCATGTTTCTTCTAGAGTCAAAGGACATTGTTTGTTGAAGAAATTGTAACTGAAATTCAGGCATGAAAGTCAACAAGTTCAGCAGAAGTGGTTTTATTTTTGTCAATGCTGAAAAAAAAAATACTGAAAAGAGCTAATGAGGTTAATTCTCGAGTTCTGCAGCACGTTTGAGCTTCAGCAAGAACTAACAATGTTCATTCTCGTGTAACACTGCTTAAACGTGCAGCACGTTTGAACTTCAGCAAGAACCAATGAGGTTCATTCTTGTGTTACGCAGCACGTTTGAGCTTCCGCAAGAACCAATGAGGCTGAGGCTCATTCTTGTGTTCTGCAGCAGGTTTGAGCTTCAGCAAGAACCAATGAGGTTCATTCTCGTGTTACGCAGCACGTTTGAGCTTCAGCAAGAACCAATGAGGTTCATTCTTGTGTTACGCAGCACGTTTGAGCTTCAGCAAGAACCAATGAGGCTGAGGCTCATTCTTGTGTTCTGCAGCAGGTTTGAGCTTCAGCAAGAACCAATGAGGTTCATTCTCGTGTTACCCAGCACGTTTGAGCTTCAGCAAGAACTAAAGATGTTCATTCTCGTGTAACAATGCTTAAACGTTTACAACCGGTCAAACAAAGATGTTTTATGGGAATGTTCCCTGCAGGTTATTTTCGGGTATTATTTTATAACCTAAAGAGAACGTTCCCTGTTATTTTTAGGTTTTGTTTTTATAACCTTCCCAGAACGTTCCCTGCAGGTTATTTTATAGATTTTATTTGTATAACCATGTAAATTAATTAAAACGTTGCAGATGATACCAATAGGCTAGAGATTATTCTAAAGCTGAAATTTGTCATTTATTTATAAACAAACTATATAATGCTCGGACACCCTCGGTCTCTCTCGCGCTTTGTTAAGCGCACTCGCGGCGTTCGCTCCGATTTTGTCCACTCCGGCGCCTCATAGACACACACACACACCAGAGAAAAAACTTTGCAGGTCCTATGGCAGAGAGAGAGCCTACTCGGATGAAAACCGCTTCAGTGAGTTCAATTATAGTAACGCCACATTATTTTGTCAGTAACGGTAACTGCGTTGTAACGGGGGAAACAGTAATTAGTTTGATTACTCCTTATTGAAAAACATAACGCCGTTAGTAACGCCGTTTATTTATAACGCCGTTATTCCCATTACTGGTTTTCACACCTGAAAGTCCACACCAAGGTCCGAACCATATTTTCAGAAAGTTTTGGTTTGGTTTCACACTGCAATTATGCGAGCGCACTAAAGAACTTTACGTGACATACTTGCATCCTGTCGTCATCTATGTGGGCTGCATCTTGACATTGATTGGTTTGTAAATGGACGTGAGTTTTGTCAGCGTGTTGTCGATTCGGCGGGTAACTTTGACAACATGAATCAACAGACGCATATCGTTGCAACTATATTTGGAAAGTGTCTGCATTTTTGTGCGTTTTTTCCAGTTGACTTCTTATGTCATCAGACCATACTTAAATTAAAAACCTTGTCTCCTCCTCTCCCCATGTGCTACCACGGCTCATTTTTCCTGCCACCTTCTGTTTTTTTCGGCTATGCGGGAACCACCAGAACTTCCTGTAAAAGGTTTGAAAGTCCGAACCATACAGAAATACTTTCACACTAGAAACGAACCAAACCTTTGTTCAGTTTGATCCGGACCGAGACTACCTCAAATTTCATCTGTTTGGTCCGGACCGTAGTCCGGGGTAGGTTTCACACCTGTAATTTTGATTCGGACCAAACTGAAAAGTCCGGACCAAACAAGGTAGGTGTGAAAGGGCTCTTAAGCTTCAGCAAGAACCAATGAGGTTCATTCTTGTGTTACGCAGCACGTTTGAGCTTCCGCAAGAACCAATGAGGTTCATTCTTGTGATACGCAGCACGTTTGAGCTTCCGCAAGAACCAATGAGTTAATTCTCGTGTTACACAGCACGTTTGAGATTCAGCAAGAACCAATGAGGTTCATTCTCGGGTTACGCAGCACGTTTTAGCTTTGGCAAGAACCAACGACGTTCATTCTTGCACATTTGAGCTTCCACAAGAACCAATGACGTTACTTTGGTTACATTGAACACTGTTCCAAATAGTAGGTTAGTTTATATAAAAATTTTAATCAGCATCATAAACTAGTGATATTTGACTTAATTGGCCCATAACAGAAAGGCTTGTAATAGGAGTCAATAGGTGTAACCGGTTACACCATTTGACATTTCAGTTTAATTTCAAATTTGACACGCATTATCATGGACACCTATGTAATCATGTGGCCTTGGTGGTAATATTTAAAATGTAGCTTTTAAAGTTAATAATCATTTTTATAATAATGATGAATTATCAATGTATTCCCGGGGTCATACCATTTGACATATACTTAAGAATACCTGACCATACCCTAAAAATGTCAAATTATCTCACAGTTTAAAATGATTTAATAACATTTGCATGCAGCAGTTAGTATCACCGGGGGTCTGTCTCTGTGATATTTCCTGTCACATGGTCTTCTACCACAATATTAACAAAATGACTCCTTGAATGTTGGTTTCAGGAATATTCACAACAATGGTGTTCCATTTACTTTTATTTACTGATAAATAGTTCTAATGTATGATTATGCCAAACTAGCTGATATGGTGTTTTATTGAGAATTTCACCTTTTTTAAACAAGATCAATTATTTGGTACAAAGTTTTGATGGTTACACTACATAGACATTTTTGCAATCAAATATTCTTTCAAAATGTATTAAAACCAGAAATTTTAGACTTGGTCCTCAAAAAAAGAGCATGTATGCAAGTAGGCTAATTTGCAATTTTATTGTGAAATTTTAACCCTTTTAAATTTTATTAAACCATATGGACACACAAAAAAATTTGCATCACGTCATTGACCCTAATACATAAACTAATGTAAAAAAAAGGGACCTTTTTGTTAAGTGTTATACCAATAAAATATTTAAAGATATTATAATATAAATAAATCTTTAACATTAACTACTATAAGCAAGTATCAGTAAAACATTTAATAAATATTTGTATTTATATTTAAATAATATAGCTAATTAATAATAAATCATTGTATGTACACACATAAATATTAGTATATCCAACCATTCAAAACTTTATAATACGTTTCAGCTTTATAATACAATTATAATACAATACAATTTATAATACAATTCAGCGTTTATTCAGCAAGAATGCATTAAATATAAAACCATGATACTAAAGGCATTTATAATGTTACAAAAGTTTAAGCACCAGAAAATGATTTCTGATGGATTATAGTGACAGACAGACGGCGTAATGGCTGCTGAAGATTTGGTAAAATATATTAAAACAGAAAACATGAATTGTAAATTGTAATAATACTATTTCACAATATTAAAGTTTATTTTTTATTGCTTATTTTTTTAAGTATTTAAGTAATAATTAAGTTATACATTTTATATATTTAAGTTATTATAAGTGTTACAGAAAATACTTATGAATGCCTTTTAATTGTACTTCCATGGAAAACAATATTCAAATCCAGTGGGGAAAAAAATAAATATGAAAGCAACTGTTGCCAAGTTTCCTGATTAAAATGTCTTCAGTATTTTCTTGTGTACAGAGACAGACCTCAATTAGGTTGTAGGTCACAATCTGAAGAATACGTAATGCATCTAGCAAGTATGTATAATATATATTTATTTTTTTTTTTTATTTTTTTTTTAAGTGTTAAGCCTGGGGCACAAACAATTCACCTACTGCACAAGATTTGCATAAAATAAATGCATCTCTTAAACGAGATATCAAAAGCTACAACATGGTTAGGTGAAACAGCCCAGCAAAACATCAATAGTTTTGTTTTAGTACAGTATCAAACAATTAAAAGCCTGGATCCTATTACCACAAATACACACTGCAAAGAAAATACAGTGATGTTCAGTTAAAAAGCCCAAAACCTACAGTCACAAGAAAACCTGCAGAAAAGACCCAATAATACTGATTACTGTAAATATATTCACAAGGAAACAACATGCAAAATACAAACTAAAATGTCTAGCATATTAAACCAAAAGAATCAGCGGTCAACATGGAACTGTATCCAGACATATTTTCGCATATATAAAGATACAAGTGTATGAATAAAACATCTTAATAACCTTAAAAATAGCTTAATCATTTACATGAATATTAATGAATCACCCCAAGCCAATAATTGTAAATGAAGACACAGAGTGTAAAGTTCACTCTCTCCTGCAAGAGGATCCGTAGTAAAGCCAATATCAAGTCACCAGAGGAAATTCAATACTGTGGAGCTGGTTAGTGTCCCATAAACTTTCTAAGCCACAGGCACTCTGGAGTGAAAGCACTCGCAACGTAAAAGTATAATTTACGAAAAAGAGGAATACATGGGTCAAAAGAAAAATGCAGCCAAACTGAAGCATTATACATTGTTTCTATAGGAGGGGGGATATTTCCCAGTTTTGTGTGTGTGTGTGTACAAAAAATAATAGTTTAAGGTTTCAGTAGTTCTCAGAACTGATCAGTTACACATTCGGTGTAAGGCCACATGTTATGCAGTGCCTTTATAACTCACTACATGAGGGCTTAAAATGTCATTTTTAAATCACAAATATGATAATATAATAGTGAGTAATTAATTGTCTCTGATGTTTAATAACTCTAAGCAGTAACAGACTTCTCAATTACCATATTACACAGCTCTCTGGAATACTTCATACTGATTGGCCAATTTTGGCATTTTTTTGTAGCAATATTTTGTATAAACACTGAAACAATATATCTCTCTGTGGTCCCTTCTCTTATAATAAACATTTCAAGTTACAACAATGTTTCAGGCTTCCAACAATCATGAGGACAATTAATTTGGTTGTTGTTTTTACAACCAATTTAACCACAGAGAATAACTGTTTGGCTATCAGTAGTATCCTATCCTTACGATTTTCAGATTTTTTTATTTTTCAAATTAAGCTGACAGCTCTTCAACACTCATGGCCTCATGAGATATTAAAGTGTCCATCAGACGAGCACTTCATAATCTGTGTTATAACAGCAAGCCATCTAGGAAGCTCCGAGGACATAATAGCTAGATGTGAAATCTTCTAGATTAGCGAAACTGGTTTGAAGATCAAAGATTAACTTGTTTTTGTCATGGAACAAGCATGTGAATAATTTCCCTCAAAACTTCTTTCTTAAAACAGAAAATAGCCTCTATAAAAACTCAAAAGAGCAATTGAGTTTGCGGACATTACCTGTGTGTGGCTTTCTTAGGTGGCTTGGCCTGGTCTCCAGTTTGCTCAGGCCCGATGACCTTCCAGCCTGCTGGATGAGAACAGTGTTCCTGGACCTCCTCTCACGGGTGTCGGGATTGAAACTGCTTTCCTCACTTAATTCTGGAGCTTGTTCAATCTCACTGGCCTCTGACTGGTCAGGGTTAGCGTTTGCATTAGGATTAGTGTTAGTGTTAGGGTTCAGCTCTTTCACTGTTTGCAGCGTTACTGGTTCCATACGGGCAGTTGTGCTCTCGCACTGTGTGTTGGCTGTGTGGCTGGT
This sequence comes from Siphateles boraxobius, assembly GCF_051911475.1. NCBI lineage: Eukaryota > Metazoa > Chordata > Actinopteri > Cypriniformes > Leuciscidae > Siphateles > Siphateles boraxobius. The sequence goes on from NW_027509219.1 coordinate 19,199,624, forward strand.
ATCTGGCAGTAAGAGCTTTTCTGTGGTGGCCTGGGCTGAGGTGATGGACACCTGCGAGGTAGAAACAGCTTGGCTAAAGTTTTCGGGTGGAGCAGCTGGACTGGGGGCCGGCAAAGCGTCCACTTCCGAGACAGAGTCTTCGGTGGCGTGAACAAAATCTGATGGCGTGATTGCTGTGGTGCGGTCTTCTGAGATCATGGGCGACTGTAGAGAACTCTCAGCTAATTCTCCAGGCCAGGAACCAGGGGTACCAGTTTTAGGAGGCTCTTCTGTACTATCCTGACCTTTACCCTGGTCTAGGACATTGGACGAGTTCTTGGAAAACCGTTGGTGAGCTGAGAAGGACTTGGGCAGCATCTTCTTATGATTAGAAGACCTCTTGCTGCTCACGTCATCGAGGAACCCTGAATCATCTCCCTCGTTCGTCCGTGAGCTGATGCAGTTAATGAACACACTGCGGTTGGCCGATGTTTTCTCAAGGTTTTCCGTCTGAGATCGGGGGATCTTCTTCTTGTGTCCGCCGAATCCGAAAGAATGCCGTGTCTTTGAGATGCAACTCTCTCGAAAAATGACTTCAGACCCCTGGCTGCTATTGTCCAGGCTGAGCTGGGTCGGGTCGCTGTTCCTCTTGCTGTGGAAGCTGAGTGACGGAGTGCGGAATAGGCTGCGCCGTTTGCCTGTGCTGCTGGAACTGGAGTTCGTGCTGGAGGGAGAGGAAGTGTGGACGCCATTGCCGATACCACCGGAGGAGGGTGAGGACGGGAGCGAGTCCTGTCTCTTTCCCACACTACGTCTGAAGATGGGAAGCCTGGAGACCAGGGTGGAACGCCGTGACCCTGATTCGCCCATGAAGATCGAGCACCAAATCAGACACTCTGCAGACAAGAAAAAAAAAAGACAATCAGCATTAGCATGATGCCCTGAATAAACAAACACAATCAGGAATGAAAGTTACCACCAGCCAAACAATTTAGGTAATTTTGGATTCTTTACCCGGCAGGCAGCCACTAAGGCAGGCAACATGTCTCATTTGACAAGAACTTTGTTGTTTAGAAACAAAAACTAGTTCTTGATGAACTAACCAGTTTGTTTATAGATTGATGAACAGGCTCAGGCAAAGTTGGCAAAGGGCATGATCTTTAGTACCGCTGGTTTCTCAGAGCAGAATTTTGTCTTTACAGTAAAAAGTGTATATCGGTCACCCTGCACTGTAAGGTATCAGCTCAGCCATTTAAAAAAAATAAACTACTGTATATCAAATGATTACTATTATAAATGCAAAAGCACCCTAGTTTCACTTGATTTTGACATGCACAATTCCAGATAGTTTCAAATATTATTTAAAATGTCTAATATGTCTGAAACAAAAAAAAGAAAAAGTGAGAAAACAATGTTTTTCTCAATTTTGTTAATTTGGGGGAAAAGTTAAAGGTAAAAATATTACAACTTTTAGACTAACCTAAAATGGGTTCCAAAAACAACAATGAACACAGACCCATCATGAAAAATAGGTCAGCATCCATGTATAAGGTCAGCCACAGTGTCACTTTTTGTTCCTCAAATTTAGAAATAAATCTGAATTAAAATACTGTCTGTATCAGTTCATTGGTTAATTTTAAAAATAAGCAACTGGTAAAATCTTGAGTGGCTGGTAAAACTCCCCAGCAATTATTTAGCATTGAATTTTCAACCTCAACCAAAATGATGATTGTGATGTTATTTCAACATCGAATCAATGTCATCTTGCTATCTGGGTCTGCATTCCCTGTATCTGGAAGGCAGAAAATTCCCACCTTAGACACAAAGATTTACATTCACAAGGGAAAAATCCAGGAGGGCTGCATTACTGTTTGCTGAGCACAATTAATTTCAGCACATTAAGCACACTGTGCTGACCTACTGCCAGTATTGTGAAAAATCACAGTAAAGTTAAAGTGAAGCTGTTCCCTCTGACAAATTTACAAAACATGTAGGCCTACAACACACCGCATAATAGAGTAGTGACGGTTGGAGATACACCCTTGACAGCATTACTTAGCTTGATTAACCTGATGTGTTTTAATGGGTAATGACAAAGACTAGAGCACACTAAATCTTTTTTTAGATAACTTAATATTAATGCCAATGCCAATGTAATAAACAACAGACCAATTCAGTGAACTTATGTAATTAAAAAAAATATATATAACACAAACAAAGACACAAAATCTATAATAATCAAGGTTGTGTGAAGAAAATGTGCATAACGTTATAGCCATTTAGAAGCGTTATACGCTAGCAAAAATAAAATAAGTAGTTTAACTGAAATAAAATCTGAGAAACCAAGCAAAGAAAGCAAGAATATCCATAAAGTGCGATAATCTGTGAATCAAAGAAAAAAGGGCCCATAACCTACAACGAGCTGATGCGAGCTGACTCTTTAAACAGCATTTTACAGCGTTCATCATATTTGGGAATCCTAGCAGTTCTACGGAGTCCAAAAATACTTCCTATTTAGGTAACTTGCTACGCTTTAGACTCTGTAATTGCGAACTACAGACCAATTATTATAATAAATAGCCATCATATCATCCTTACTGATGGACACGGCGTCAGGAAACACTGAATAACCAATAAAACAGCGACATTCAGCAGCCGCCTGCTGCAAGAGCTCTGACTGCAGTACAGCTCCGCACACAAACATTACCTTGAGACGAATCCTCCGTTTACAACCCGCAGATATTCCGTTCGCTGTCAGTTTGAGCGTAAAGCCTAAATGCTCGTGGCATCACATCCGGCGAGTTTCACGTCAAATCAAGCGCTAAATTCTCCTGTCAGAATCCTGGCTCGCTCGCGCTAAATCCACTTCAAGTGACGTGGAATGTTGCTTCCGCGTTTCCTCCTCTGCGCGTGACGCAAGATACCTGCGTGAGCGTCATTTAAAGACGGCACACAGGTACAGTGGCCCTGCTGGGATATTATAGCTACAATAAAATACAACAAAAGAAGTGTGTTATAAAATGATACATCGGTGTACACATGATATCCTACAAAAAAATTTTTTACAAAGGTTTATTTCTGACGACTTTGATGTAAATTGCTCCTTCTGTGGCAGCCTATAATTGAAGATTTGTCTCATCTGTTTTGGGATTGTGAGTTTACTAAGAATCTATGGAAAAACAATTCAATTTTTTGTGGTAGCCTAATCCTGATATCTAGTTGAAATATTGATTTTCTAATAAGCACGCAGTGAATCTTTTAAAAAGGTATAGCCTACATAATTTTCCTGCACCCTGGCATGTAATATATTGTCATTCTGTAGGCCTATATTTTTGTTCAATAAAAAATAATCCGTGAGATAGGGAACGAATTACAGAATTATCATCAGTAGGCCTATCATTGTGTAATTTTCATGTATTTACATATTTAAAAAATGTATTTATAAATAGCTTTCACAATAGTTGAATTTTGTGAAGGCTAAATGTTATCGATTGATAGCCTTGTGGCATCCTTTTCCTCTATTTTTTATTTTATTTTATTTTTTATTATGCCTAGGTCACGTTTTTATTGTAGGCCTATTCTACTTTATTTTTTGCATAAATTTATGTCGCGTGAATTTTATTCTGTAGGCTAATGTATCGGTAAAACTATAGTAGTATTAGGCTACATATATTTTTTAATAAAAATACTTAAAATGGTCCGCTAAATAGCCTACTATAAGTCTACGGACAAGATATTAGCTACATTCGTTGGCTGATCGAGTCCGGAAATACAAAAGTGCATGAGTTAAATCACGCCTAGTTTTTCAACGTAGGCTAGCTTAAAACAACAAATTATGTTTATCCTTTCAACACAACATCACTGAGCTAAAATTCCCTCATAGCCGTAATTCTTTTGATTCCCACGCGGTGTCCCTGTTGCCACAAAACAGAGCTTCTTAGAAGGCATGTTAATCCAAAGGTAAGTTATGTTTTAGAAGCAGCTAATGCTTGTCAATTGAGACTTCACTGGCTATTCATTTACCATAACACCCTTAAAGGAATACTTCAGCCAAAAATGAAAGGTCACTCATTATTTTTTAGGCACAATGACGGGCTTAGTCACAGTATGGGAAATAAATTTGATTTAAATTTTTATGAAGGAACTAATCATTGTTCTGAGTAAGCTGCGTAATCCTATGCACAATGTGTAAGTGTCTGTGTGTAATGAGTGCAAAGGCTTGTGCATTGCCAGGGAAGGCTATTTATTTAAATATAAGATAACTGAAGATCCAAAACACAGCCAATAAATATGGTATATAAACATCTTAAAATGCTATGAAAAAATCTCTCAATAATTAATATATTTCTGAAGTTATGATGGTTTCATCATCAGTCTGCGTCACTGCTTGTCACTCACTAGCACTAATAAACCGCATCTGAATCAAGACAACATCTGTGTGTCTGAGGGCTGATTCATTAAATTACACAATGTGCATAATAACAAGCTCTTCCCTCTCTGTATCCATTTAACATCACATTACATAAATCCAATAAAATTCTTGTTTTGTAGGGTATTTAATGCATTTCTGATGGTGTATGATTCAAATGTACCCAAATAAGTATAGGCTATTTACAGAACAGCTTGTTGGGGTGCATTCTTTGAGGAAATGGAAGTGGGTTGGTGATAGCTCTCAGAAACAATAAAAACTGTGCAATATGTCAGTTCTTTTTAAAAGACAAAACAGTTGAGTCGCTACATGATTGATAATGAGGTCAAGTTTGTTTTACATTATCAGATAGAATTCTATATAAAATACTGTAACATTTCACATTTTTTTACTTGAAAATAATTGCACACAGTAGAACGTTTGTCAACCAATCAGAATCAAGCATTCAACAGCCCCTTATAATGTTCACTATGAAAGTGTAGTTTTCAGAATCAGCTTCATTCATCTCCTCTTCCTAATGGACCTCATAATCACCATCTTCTATGGAAGCCTTTTATTTTATTTTCATGCCTTTCATTTCTTGTTTTTAGTCTTTAAGATGCTACACATTTCCATTATCATCCGTTATGCTTTCGATATCTGACCTCATTAAAGGGCTCCCTCTGGCTTTTCTACTAAACATTTTAATGCTATGATAATTACCTTTTTAGATCTGCCTTTGATTTTTTTTATGTTATTTTTTAGTTTCTTTGACTAATGCTTGCACTTTCTTTCCTTGAATATGGTTTTATCAGTGTATCAGCTTTAAAATGTCATGGTGATGTGGACAGCACAAAGAGGCAGTTGCTATGAGACAGCAGAGCTTCATAAGTGTGCCGGAATAATGCTGAGTTTAAAGTGACCACTGAAGTTTGCCCCCGATGGAGTTGGATAAAGGAACAAAGTAAGGGCAGCTATTCCTTTACCACATGCACTCTTTGATGGACTTGAATAAACAGTTAATAAAAGTCCAGTTGAAGTGGCAGCATAAATCTTTATGGCAATGTCCACCTCCTCAGATGCACAAGATCTAGAATTTGTGATCGCCTTGAGGTTTCCATCAGACATTTAGACAAAGAGCGATATTTTGTGCCATTTTGCCAGGCTCCAAAAAAACAACAACAATTCAACAGAAAATGAAAAGAAAGCAGACAGTTCTGTATGCTTTTGAATCGCTCTTGCACGAGTTTAACAAATAGTAAACTGAACATTCTAGAGTTGATTAAACTGACTCTAGCTGTTCAAGAAACGAAATGCTTGTTTTGGTATACAGTAAGTAAGGCAAGCTGCAATCTGCATTAGGGCTTTATTTATTTTATTTCTTGTATAAATAATTGTATACATCTTTTGATGTCTTATTGTATGCCTGATTTGCTGATGATTAAAAATTTTGACTGATATCAACAGCACTAATGAACAGTTAAAGGTGCAGTGTGTGATTTTAAGCGGCATCCAGTGGTGAGGTTACGAATTGCAACCAACAAAAGTTACGGTGGCCGACAGGAAAATATGTAATCGTCTGAGACAGAAGAGAGTAGACAGTTCAGCAATGAGGTTTCTTTACAAGGATAAATTAAGAAATTATGTTTACTTAATTATTCAGTAAAATTATATGTTATTGCGAATATTATTGTTACTATCATTGTGTCAGTGTTTTATTCGCTGAAATAAGCTTGCTTCCTTGCACGAAGAGCAACATAGTAACAAAGCGTGTTTGTCCGTTTAAGGCTACGGTAGAAACCTTGACGACACAATATGTAGAACTCCATAGAAGGGGGTGCCCGCGGTTATGGAGATATAAATGTCTATTCTAAGGTGATAAAAACATTTACATTTACATTTATTCATTTAGCTGACGCTTTTATCCAAAGCGACTTACAATTGCTATGTATGTCAGAGGTCGCACGCCTCTGGAGCAATTAGGGGTTAAGTGTCTTGCTCAGGGACACATTGGTGTCTCACAGTGGATTCGAACCCGGGTCTCTCACACCAAAGGCATGTGTCTTATCCACTGCGCCATCACCACCCCCCCCAACATAACGGTTCATCACATAGTATTATTTTGCATTTCTGTCAATAGATCCTCAGAAATAGTACACATTGCACCTTTAAATGCACCGCTGACAAAGAAATCTTATGATACTACTGAGAAAAATTAACAACAAGCACACCCATAACAAAATCTTTTAATTGAAAGGCAACACAATGAGGGACAAAATGAGGTGACAAAAAATCGTCACTCAAAAGCACCACAGCTGCACAAAAAACGAGGAAACAGTCGTAAACTGGTATAGAAAACAATAAATTAGGCGACATCTATGCATTTACATCAATTAGGTGACATCTTACCCATGCATTTACATTTTAATAATGGCTAGTGATCACTCCAGGGCGATCTACTACTGTGTTGTGTTGCTGGCATCTCGGGTCACTCAGCGAGACAGATTGACAAGCTCAAAGTTTCGTTTTGAGTTTGACATATCATGTGGTTCTGTGTGATTTGGACAACTTCAAGTTACGCCCCCTTCAAGTTATGCCCACTTCCTTTAATGCCCCTCTCTTGCAGTCCCCCCCGCGTGATTTTTTTTCCCAAACCACTTCAGCGGAAATCCCGCCCTGCAGCTGATTTCATTGGTTTAGGTTACATTGACGGGTAGGTTTAGGGATCAGTGTTTGGTGTAGGCAATCAGTACAGTGATTGACATGACCAATGAAAACTTTAGAATCGGCTGCTAGGCGGGATTTCCACTGAAGTGGTTTGGGGGAAAAAATCACGTGTCCGCCCCCAGCCCGCTTTCCACGACAACAAGGGTGACGCACGCCATTGCGTTCATTTTGTCATCTTACTTCCGGCTGAGAGGGACCTACACTAGTTGCTAGACGTAATTCTATAGCTGTAACGGTAAATTAAGAAAAGTATTATGCTCAGTTAGGGGCTGCCATAACAATCTGATTAAGGGTAGAGAACAATTGAACCAACGAAGTTACGAACACAATGTGTAGCGGTCGGAGTGCTGTGGTGCACTTTACGATTTACACCCACCACCTAAAGACGAGGAGCACCTGAGGCAATGGCTGAAGGCGCTACACTTTAAGTAGTAGTAGTATCCTTTTATTCAGACTCATGGTCCATCCATACAAATAAAATAAAATACAATAATACAAATACAAATACACAACACAAAGTTACAAATGACTCGTTTTTAAAAGACACTAATACCAGTGTTCCCAAAACTGAGACATCCAGCGTGTGGCACTGTACCTAACATTCACCAGCACCACAACAACTTGATTTACAGAATCATTCAATCGACAAATGAACCTGAACATCGCTTTTCGCAGGACAGACTGCAGTGTGTCCACTCTGGTGCTCTCAAACAACTCACTCGCACAAGTTGATCTGGGCTTTTTTAGTAACATCCTCAGAGCGTCATTGAATGCTACTTGCAATTTCTGAAGACTAGCTTTTTTATAGTTCAGCCACAGATGTGCAGTGTACAAAGGCGAACAGTATGCTTTAAATAGGGTCAACTTGAGTGCCCACCCACTTATGTGTGTAACTTCGAACCATTTCATGGAATGTTCGGTACGATGTTCTGGTAAAGAAGTCACGCCGGGAGATGAACAGGTTGTCAGATTCAGGTAAGCTAACTTACCTAACTGTTTGCTATGTGCTCGTTAGCCTAACGTTAGATTCGTGAAGTCCGTTCTATGAATACATTTAAGATCAGTAACGAACCGTTAGCAAAATACAACGAATCTTGCATGATTACCATTGCCCACCTATCCACCTGTTTCCGGGGGCGCTACTGTAAAAAATAAAGTGGGTGCAACTCCCGGTCAGGCGGCGGAAGTAGCATACCAATGGTATTTTGTGTGCTATTTAGCGAAGAGGCTAGGTGTTTTCTTTTTTTTCGGATCATTTTTTTACTTTTTAAACTAAGTCCCAAACCTTTATGAGAGATGTCGTTACGGAGCTCATGGACAACATGTGCTAATTCAGTGGCCAATTTTATTATGGCCTACAATTATCCCATTATATAAACATCTCCATGTTTTCGGTGCTGATGCAGACCTGTTCATGTAACATGTAAGGGGGGCCCTTCCAATAAAACACATAAAAGCTGTCACAAAGAACCGGCAAAAGCAATGATTATGAATATGTAAAATATAGCAATGATACATTTTAATTAGACTATTTATTAATAAACAAGTGTTTTCTGTGTCGATGCTGACTCGCGATCTTCACAGTAGTGAACGCGCCGGAGAAAAATGCACATTTCATACGGATTACGTAGTTTTCTTTCGTTTTGAATTGTTCCGTTTAAGACATTTCAAGCGTTTTGTAGATTCTATATATATATATATATATATATATATATATATATTTCTCAGGTCTGTAAGGCAAGTAGACTATGCTGAGTTTCGGTTCATTTATGAGACGAGATGCATTTCAGACGCCTCTTTGTGGTGATATTATTGTCTGCTATATTTACTTATTATTTATTAAATCCAGGTAATTTGTGGATGAAACATTGTTTAAAATGAAGATACAATTAATACAAAACAAGATTAACTTTAAAGAAAGGCTTACTGCTTTCTGTTTGAGGTCTGTAAAAGTTTTAAAGCAGTCTTTTAGTAGGCTAACGCTTTCAGGGAACTCTCACGTCCGTAACATTGTTTTTTCCTCATAAATGCGAAAACGAAAAATTAAATAAAATGAATATTTTATTTTCTCTGGAGAGCCAACCCTTCTTCGTCCAGTGGGTAGTATTACTTAAGGTTGCGCAGTGTAATTCACACATTTCACAGAATTACTAAAAACAAAATTTACCACCTAAAACCTTAAGATTTTTTGTGTCACATCCGTAACGCATGTGTATTTCCCTCATATTAAATATAAAATGCATGTGTTATATTTTTCTAATGTCTGGACTCCTTTATAAATGGAGTATGATATAAACAGAAGTTTTAATATATTAAATGCATTTTTTGTGGTTTTGTATTGTAATAGGCTACTAATAGTAATTTAAAGATATGCTATAGCCTATTGGATCTGGACGGGAAGGATAATTCTGGGAGTTGAAATTCTCCCTTTACACACCGCGACATAGGTTCGTGGATCGATTTCGGTTTTATATCGCGTATGTTACAGCATATTTAACATGATTCTTTTTATTATTATTATTTACGAACAAACGAGGGTCTCTGTTTAAGAAACGCCGGCTCGCAGCGGCAGGTTCCAGAGCACCGCAGCGCATCTTCAAGTCTAGCCTAACCTCCAGTTTAACTGCCACAAGTTGATATTCTAGTAATAAAGAATTCATCGTGGAAAAACACGCTGTATTTTTATTGCATTTTTAATTTATAAAAAGTTAAATAATAATACATTTTAATATAAATATTAGTTTAGCCTATAACGTTAAGGTGATGATACACAGGGCAACTTTTTGAGCAATGTTGCTGGGCAATCTTGCTGAGCGATTGTTGCTTGGGCACTTTCCCATAGAAAATGGGCAATGTATTTCTATCTGGATAATTTAGATCGGTTGTGGGCCCTGTGTCTCATCTGGTTGCCCGTTGACGGCAACATTGCCCATCAACATTCCTCAAAAAGTTGCCCTGTGTATCAGCACCTTCAGTCGATCGTTAATTCTCCCGACGATTGACTAAGAAAATGTAATCGAATGGCCATCCCTAGTAGCCTAAGTTACTGCTATTTCACCCTTTTTTAATTTCGTTGAGGTTATGTTCCCACATCGTTAGCAAGTTTGGATCGCTAACGTTACATCTTGAATGACTGTCAACTGTTGAATGAATGAACGAGTGTCCCGTCAGGTCCATAGAGGTCAGGTCTCGCTTGTTTACTTCGAACCGGAAGACGCGCCCACTTTTGACGCAAGGCGTCGGGACGTAGGAAACTTGTGGATATATATGTCATATTTCTTATATTTCTTTTACTTTGTGATATGGACCTATCAATCCTCAGACCTAAGGGTCTGAAATAAAGAATGAATGAATGAATAAATATTCACGATAGTACAAGATATTATGGTACATTACAGTCTTACAATAGCTCACATTATTCCTGTAAGTTACAGAGATTGCCGATGCTAGCAGGCCAGCTAGCTACATCTCTCATTCAGATATTGATATTGACCTACGTAGAGTTAGGAGATTGTGTGTATATTTCTTTCTATATTTCTGTATTATTCTGTCTTGTTTTAAGTGCATCTCTCTATCAAACACTGTTATGTCTAAGTATGGGTGCCATCATAAATTAATTCTCATGATCTATTTTAAGTACTAATGTAAAAATGTTTATGGTTATATTATTTCCATAGATGCACCGATGAGCGTCAGTGATGCAGTGAACAACTGTGAGGATGATCACATCCACATGCCCCAGACCTGTGATGCAGAAACACAATGGGAGGATCCATCTGACTCTGACCACAACTACGCTTCAAAATCTCAACTCAGCCTGAAGGCACCTACATCTGAAATGGGAACACAATGCGTTGAGTCGGCGCCATTGTACATAACGCTGAGAAACATTCCACGTCTGACTATACTTTTTGCTTTAACTAATCAGTGTAAACAGTGTAAGTCAGGGGTTCTTAAATCCAACCCTGGAGGGCCACTGTCCTGCAGAGTTTAGCTCAAACCCTGATCAAACTCACTTACCTGCAAATTTCTAGTAAAGTTAAAGACCTTGATTTACTTTTTTCAGGTGTGCTTGATTAGGGATGAAACTAAACTCTGCAGGGCAGTGCCCCTCCACGACCAGATTTGAGGAACCCCGGTGTAAGTAGTTATTTTTATAAACTTTTACAGTGTGACCAGATGTTCCCTTATGGGAATAGTTTTTTTTTTTTTTATCTGTACAATGTGACCGGATGTTGCCTGACAGTAAAAAGACGAAATCACCCTCACTGTGTAAGGGTACACGGCCCTTTCCCACTATGTAAATATTGATAGGCCTCAGTACTTGTAGATTTGAAAATCATGAATTTTGAAAACATTCCTTTAACATGTACACATTTAATGTACCATCATCATCATTGGAACATCTCTCTCAATGAACGTGGTATTGCACACATACCTTTAAGCAAAATATAACTCTACCAGCTCTCTGTTCAGCACACATGTACAAACATACTCTGACTTCACAAAATACATTGTGAAATCATTATGAAAATGAATAAAGAAAAATAATACTAAAAAATAACATTAAACAGTACATTTTTAGTCTTCAGTACTTTTATAATTTTTATTGTTGCTCCATCAACTCCTTCTGACAGGACGAAGTAGTTAAATATGTCCCCATAGGTTACCTCTGGCCACTTCTTCATATCGTATACCCTAGTTCACAATGACGATGGATGGGACAATATCAGACCATCTGATCGTCGTGCGAATGTGTTCTCCGTGCTCCCAATTTAAAACATTTACGGTACTGTAAGGTTGGATTTCCTGCAGGGGTTCAGGCTGCAAGACTGCCGAATGACTAAAGAAACGTTGTCAGCAAGATGGTAGAAAACTGTACATTTCTTGTCTATTACCACCCACTGACACCTATACCAACAACGGAAATAAGCGCAGTTACAATAGCCTAATATGTGGGAGGGCGTTGCTATAGAGAGTGACAATATTGTATTGCAATAGGTAGCACTTCAAAGTTAATACCAAATCAAAACTAATTAGCACATTATTTGTAATTGCAAAGGTTTAATGACAAAACATGGTTATGGTTACACTTAAAATAGTTACAAAATAGATTAATTGTATACCATTAACTCAGCATAGGCTATATGTAAAATGTTACCAGAGAAAGAGAGAGAGCGAGAGAGAAAGCGAGAGAGAGAGAGAGAGAGAGAGAGAGAGAGAGAGAGAGAGAGAGAGAAAAGAGGAGGTAAAGAGAGAGAGCCCCCAAAAAGGGACCCAGAGTATAAGAAGAGAGTCAGAGCATAAAAGAGCCAGAGCAACAGTTACAATCTTTTTTTATCCTTTCCCTGACCATGTGACTTTAACCCAAATGTGAGACGTTCAAACTGACCAATCAGATAGTTACATCTCGCAATGTACTAAAGATATGACAATTCATAGACCCCCAAAGTACAGATATATTAGCCTACAGGCCTTGATCACTATCAGCCCCTCTGTGCCTTTGGGAACTCCAAATGGTCCTTGTAGCAGAAAGAGTGGGTGGAAAACAGTAAAGTAAAGAAAAATCATTTCAAATATCTTGGATTATTTTCCATCCTACAGTATTAAAATTATTTGTCATTTCTTTTGTATGAGATCTGATGTTAAATCTCTCTTATCGAATGTTGTATATCCACTTTCTATGCGTTTCTTCGTCAACAGGAAAAGTGTGGAAACTCAATATAGAGTTGAACTTTGAGAAGGTCTCACATAACGGGACACAACAATGTTCAGCCGAACTACTGTCTTCCCTCCGTTTACTTTCTGGAAACCAGTACTATAATGCTTAACTATATAATAAAGGAAGATATTTGGAAGAATGTTTGTAACCAAGAAGATCCCGGCCCCATTTTTTTTCCTACTACCTGTATATGGTAGTCAATGGGGCCGATATCTGCTTGGTTACAATTTAAACATTCTTCAAAATATCTTCCTTTGTGTACAGCAGAACAAAGAAATGTATGTATTTTTGTAGGGTGTATGTATGTAGGGTGAGTAAATGATGACATAATTATTTTTTTTGGGTGAACTATCCCTTCAATAATGAATCATTGTAAATTGAATCGTATAACAGAGTTTTTCCATAGTATATTTCGCTATAGAACACGCTATGCAGAAGCAAAGTCGCTGGCTAAGATTCACTGCAAATATCTAAGCGTTCGTGCATAGAGAAGTGCAGGTATGACATCACTTTTTAGGCCAGCCGGCAGTCCACACATCACACTGGTCCCCTCAACAAAAAACCCAATGGGAATGGATTATCACAAAAAACAAGCTTTGTGATCAACAAACGTTTATGATACTTACACATTTTATCTATCTAGATAATTTTCACAGATAAACACTACTTTTATGAATTTTGAAGCCTAAAGGCAGTTGCCAGAAGTAAAAAGCTAAAGGTAGGCTATAAACTAATTACAACACGGTCCCACGACCTCAACGTTCCCACCACTAAGCTTCCAACAACTCTTTCAGTTTTTATCTAAAAAAGATTTTCCCAAAAAGTTTGAGTTAGAATAGTTTATAAGACTACAATTATAAGCATAAAGCAGACTGAACTAGCTACCTACAGTCTCTGTTGTCTTATTTAGCCATTTGTTAGCAACCGCCTTTTTCAAGACACGTATAAGCTTAAGAAATGAGTGGGGTAATACCGATTTAGGTAACACTTAAGAATACGGTTCCTTCGTTAATGAATAACTACACAAGAACCAATGAGTAACACAATATTAACAATCTAGTAACTATTATTAACTAACAAGAAACTCTGATTAACGAACTAGTAAGTAATAGCGCACAGATGAAAGTGGTAGTTCACTATTAACTAATCAATAACTACTATTTTTTAATGCTTCCCAGAGAACTACTGAAAAAGTTTATTAACAATCTAGTAACTACTATTAACTAAAAAGAAACTCTGATTAATAAATTAGGAAGTAATGAAAGGGGTACTTCAATAACTACTATATTTTTTATGCTTCCCAGAGAACTACTGAAAAATTTCATAATTCATACAAAACTAATCAATAACCAATGCAGGATAAATGACGAGCACTACATTAACATTTGAACTGCTACTGTAAACAAATACACAAGGTTGTTTACATTATCAATATGTAATAGCACAGCAGACATTAATAATTGGCCTATGCTGTCTATTTATCAACTGAATAATTTTAAAGAAATGGATTTTTAAATACAGTAGTCTGGACCTTACTTGTCCTGCGGCCCATTTTCCGACATTCCTCTGGACTGACATTGAATCACTAGAGTCACGGTGACGACTGGAACATAATTGAGTCATCAGCCATCCAAATACCATATAGAGTGAATTTATTATTTCACTTACCTCACAAAAAAATATGTTTTTATGTATGTCTCCTACCTCATTTTATATATATATATATATATATATATATATATACAGGTCCTTCTAAAAAAATTAGCATATTGTGATAAAGTTCATTATTTTCCATAATTTAATGATTAAAATTAAACTTTCATATATTTTAGATTCATTGCACACCAACTGAAATATTTCAGGTCTTTTATTGTTTTAATACTGATGATTTTGGCATACAGCTCATGTAAACCCAAAATTCCTATCTCAAAAAATTAGCATATTTCATCCGACCAATAAAATAAGAGTTTTTTTTAATACAAAAAAAGTCAACCTTCAAATAATTATGTTCAGTTATGCACTCAATACTTGGTTGGGAATCCTTTTGCAGAAATGACTGCTTCAATGCGGCGTGGCATGGAGGCAATCAGCCTGTGGCACTGCTGAGGTGTTATGGAGGCCCAGGATGCTTCGATAGCGGCCTTAAGCTCATCCAGAGTGTTGGGTCTTGCGTCTCTCAACTTTCTCTTCACAATATCCCACAGATTCTCTATGGGGTTCAGGTCAGGAGAGTTGGCAGGCCGATTGAGCACAGTAATACCATGGTCAGTAAACCATTTACCAGTGGTTTTGGCACTGTGAGAAGGTGCCAGGTCGTGCTGAAAAATGAAATCTTCATCTCCATAAAGCTTTTCAGCAGATGGAAGCATGAAGTGCTCCAAAATCTCCTGATAGCTAGCTGCATTGCTGCCCTTGATGAAACACAGTGGACCAACACCAGCAGCTGACATGGCACCCCAGACCATCACTGACTGCGGGTACTTGACACTGGACTTCAGGCATTTTGGCATTTCCTTCTCCCCAGTCTTCCTCCAGACTCTGGCACCTTGATTTCCGAATGACATGCAAAATTTGCTTTCATCCGAAAAAAGTACTTTGGACCACTGAGCAACAGTCCAGTGCTGCTTCTCTGTAGCCCAGGTCAGGCGCTTCTGCCGCTGTTTCTGGTTCAAAAGTGGCTTGACCTGGGGAATGCGGCACCTGTAGCCCATTTCCTGCACACGCCTGTGCACGGTGGCTCTGGATGTTTCTACTCCAGACTCAGTCCACTGCTTCCGCAGGTCCCCCAAGGTCTGGAATCGGTCCTTCTCCACAATCTTCCTCAGGGTCCGGTCACCTCTTCTCGTTGTGGAGCGTTTTTTGCCACACTTTTTCCTTCCCACAGACTTCCCACTGAGGTGTCTTGATACAGCACTCTGGGAACAGCCTATTTGTTCAGAAATTTCTTTCTTTGTCTTACCCTCTTGCTTGAGGGTGTCAATGATGGCCTTCTGGACAGCAGTCAGGTCGGCAGTCTTACCCATGATTGCGGTTTTGAGTAATGAAACAGGCTGGGAGTTTTTAAAAGCCTCAGGAATCTTTTGCAGGTGTTTAGAGTTAATTAGTTGATTCAGATGATTAGGTTAATAGCTCGTTTAGAGACCCTTTTCATGATATGCTAATTTTTTGAGATAGGAATTTTGGGTTTTCATGAGCTGTATGCCAAAATCATCAGTATTAAAACAATAAAAGACCTGAAATATTTCAGTTGGTGTGCAATGAATCTAAAATATATGAAAGTTTAATTTTTATCATTACATTATGGAAAATAATGAACTTTATCATAATATGCTAATTTTTTGAGAAGGACCTGTATATATATATATGTACATTTATTAATATGATAATATACAGTATGTACAAGTCAGTAAAAATGTAGGCTAGACCTATAATTTATGTAACTGATCTGTCATCCCAGAGATATATTCATCTTGATGTTTGGTTTCTATAAAGAAAACATTTTGTCTTTCCTTTTGTTTACTTAGAATTTTCCTCATAAGGAATTCAACCCTTTTCTCCTCCTGCTGCTGGAAAAAAGAAGCTGCTACTTTCCTCCGAAGGCGTCGAGCGTAAACCTCCAGTGGCAGCAGGGTGTAGCTGAACAGATAGAGGAACACCAGCGCAATCACTACACTTGGGTTCAGTTTACTGGATTGGGCCTCACACACGTTTGGATCAGAGTGA
This sequence comes from Siphateles boraxobius, assembly GCF_051911475.1. Taxonomy (NCBI): domain Eukaryota; kingdom Metazoa; phylum Chordata; class Actinopteri; order Cypriniformes; family Leuciscidae; genus Siphateles; species Siphateles boraxobius. Next base: position 19,216,183 of record NW_027509219.1, read on the forward strand.
ATGAGGGCTGTGTAAGGTCTGTTGAAGTTGACATTTTCTACCAGACAGTTTGTGTTAAAGAGCTGACAAAGGTCCACGCTTGTTTCAACCTGAGATGATTAGAAATAAAGGGGAAGAGAAGAAAGAAGCGTTATTGGTTTCCACAATAGTGATCAGTAACTATTTAGTTTCTTTATTGGAGTATTTTCATTTTGGGAAACGTGTAGGCCTACTTAAATTTTGTGGGGATTCATACAATATGATTCTTACTGAAACCGGATTTCTATGAAAAATATGAAGGTCCACCCCTTAAACTAACCATCAGCGAGGCATAAGTATCATTCAATGGCATAGCCTGTGAATGAGGTTTTTCATTAGACATGAATTCGTCAAAACGTAAAATAGTTAGGCTTGTATTGTGCCTATACTATAATTACAAATTTAGAGATGGTTTATTGTAAATGGAATTCGTATTTAGCTTATAAATTACATGTAAGATGTTTATGCGCAAAATGAGTTAATGTTTCATAATAATTAATAAACATGACAGACTAAGCTCAAATCATCTAAAGCTCTCTATATATGAGAGATCTTAAAATATGTATTTTGAGCAGGAGCCTGGATATCAAAATGCTATAAGTTAAGTAATGATGCACAATATTGTCTTTACACGCTAGTAGATAATTAGTTTTTGTATATTTACATTGGTAGGAATTGAAAAGGAATGCAATTTTTTCTATTTGAGTTATATCTCAGTATATCCGTATTCTAAGAAGAAACTGGTGGAGTGGAGTACCTTGAAGTTGACGTTGATGCTGATGTTGGTGGATGGCATGTTTGAAATCCAATGACCACCTGATTTCACCAAGTAATACAAGAAATGGTCCAGCATTATCAAAAAGATTGTCATTAACAGATACAGAGTGATCCCCAGGGCAGGAGCCAGACATTTGAAAAGTTCCCTTTTAGTTATTCTGAAACTGGTGGAGTTTACTCCATTTTTCACATCCTTTGCTTCAACCGCGATCCCTTTTTCAACAGCTTTTCTCCTGAGCCCACCTGTGATATACGTGTTGTCAAATCTTACAGACATCAAATAAGAGCGAAGGTACATGACAGACTCTGTCAACAAATACAGGACAAAAACAGCTGCAAAGATTCTGCTAAATAGCAGCTTCAGATCCTGTACTTGACTTTTAACTTCAGAGAAATCCCCCTGCACTCGCTGACTCAAGAAATGCAACCGTCCCTTCACTTCTGAGACATTAATATTTGTGGTGTGATCAAAATCACGCAGTGTTAAACTGCTTTCCTCTTGATCTGCGTTTCTGATTAAATCATCCTTGATGGTGTTGATGAGCTCTGAGCTGCTTAAAATACTTTGAGAGAGTTTTTCTGATGCACATTTCACAACATGTGTTAGAGTTGCAATGTTGGCAGCCATGTTAGGTAGAATGTAGAGCACTACAATCATCACAGATGCGGACAAGAGCAGTTTACGGCCCTGTCGGGTAAACAGTGTCGGGAAGATTAGTGTGAAGGCACATCGGAACGGATGGACGAGAGATGACAGGATAAACACAGCTGTGGCATAGATACCAACTGCAACAAATGCCGTCTGGATGTCATATTTCAAAAGGTCTGTGAGCCAGTGTAAAAGTAGTGAGGCAGTCACAGCAGCCATTAAGAGACAGAGAACCAGTAGAGCAAGCAGATGACCTGAACTCTGAGGAGTTGGAGAAGAGTAGCACAACCAGAGCATCTCCATAACGCTCCTCACTGAGGCTCTAACACACACAAACACATAAATAGGAAAAGAGATGAGAAATTAGACGAAGGGAAAATATCTGTCTCCATATGCGAAAGAGTCAGTATAGCCTGAAGGTGCTGCAAACGATTTTTAATGGAATGGTATGCAGAAAGAATCCTAATTTTGTGGGGAAATTTCTGATTAAAGCTGTACATCTAAATAATAATTCAAAAATAAAGACTAACAAGTAGCAACTTTGATAACTCATTCCACAGCGTTACACGGTATTGTAATGAATTGCTATAGCAAAATCAACACCTACATGTACAGTATGTAACTAAATGTAGTGTAATAATACTATATACACACTGTTATATAAAGTGTGACAGAAAATATAGACATACCTGAGGGAAAACAAAGAGAGACGGTAGTTTCTTAAGGGCATCATATTGTCAATTAAAAGGAGGCTTGAAGCAGATCATGGATTTATCTCAACATTAAAAGGTTGGTCATCATTAAAGCAAAACTGGTCAGCTCATATTGAGCTTGGCACCAGATACACCCATATATATACACTGCACACCCAATCCTATGACTCTGAGTATGCTGAACACACATGTACACTGACTCATACAGTTGCTCAGATTCACATGAGACCCAAACAAGATCACACCGCAAAGCCGCTATCATCACAAGACATGAAGAAAAAACTAAACTGCTCTTTTAATGAACCTTAAAAGGAAGTTATACAAAAACAACATTTTAAAAGGGAAGTCTGTAAGTGATGTGCTTGTTGGTTTCAAATGGTTTTCATGTAACGTGTATTAAAACTGTGTTCTCATACAGTGTTCTAAAAAAGGCTTTTTGGTTGGTCCCACAATCTTATTCATTTCACAATTCATATTTTTTTTCTATGGATTTGAGTGTTAAGTCAGTAAAAAAAAAAAAAAAATAGTGTGTTTGTCAACAACTCTACATCATTTTGTTGGATCCGAGCTTTAATTAGGATTTATGGATGATGAACACAAGATTATAAACATTTAACATATAAATGATACATAATGAATTCCTTGCAATGCATACTTTACATAAATACAATAAATTTACATGAATACATTTGACATTAATACAACAAACTTACAATCTAAAACATATGCAGAGGATTATTAAAAATTAAAATTATTAAAAATGTTGAGATTTTCATTGAGAACATGTTGAATTTCAAACATGCTTCCTATCAGTTTAAAAATACATATATAAATATAATATATTTTAAAACATTTTTAAATGTCCTGCCCCTAATTGGTGAAGTGACATCAAGGCACAAGAGAGCAGTGCTGAGCAGGAAGTGAGGTTGAGATGGTGTTGATCCACCCACTGTGGGAATCTCCCAGTTACGCAATTTTTCCACTTCTTTTTAGTCTTATATCTATGCACAGAATCTGGACTGAATGTGTATGTATGCATGGATGCCCTTACAAAAGAAAAGTTTATTCAAGTGTATTATTAGTATACTTCTTTTAAACTAAAAATAAGATAGTATACCTAGTCTTTTTATGTACTTCTCAGAACTTAAAACTACACTTAAGTATACTTAACTTATACTCACAGAAATGTCTAAGTATATTTGGCCTATACTTGTACTCAATCTTTTGATCGAGATATACTTAAAAGTTTAATTAATTATTCTAAGTATACCTTGTAGTTGTTCACTCTTTTGATTAAGGAGTAAATACTATAAATACTATTTTTCACATAGTTTGACATACTGTCTTATAAACTTACATTGTTTGAAGATATTGATTTATAAAGAAAACAGATGTGTTCCTTATTCTGAGTATGTGAATTTTTGTGCAGTCTACTGGTAGTGTACATAGGAATTTACTTGAAATCTACTTAAAGCACAGTTAAAATTATATTTCAAGTATAAAAAATACCCTAATAGGAACAGTACTATATTTAAAGTGCAAAAATAATGTATAAATAGTAAACTATAAGTTTAATGTTAAGTTCACTTAAAGAAAACTTACTGGTATACTTGCAGTGTAAAACTACCAAACTAGTAGTTTACTGAGAGTATACTTCAAAGTGTACTTTCATAAACTAAAAAATGTGCAACAAGTATTTAACAATCAGTATACCTATAAGTTCACTTGTAGTACAAACAAAAAACTTTCTTGTGAACTAGTTGTGTACTCAAAGTTTACTACTGATACACTTAAAGTATACATAAAAGTGTACTTTTATATACTAAAAAGTGGGCCAATTTAGTTCCTAGTAGTATTGAAAGAGTACACTTTATTGCCATTACTTACTACATAAAGTATACCTAAAATTAACTTGAAGTATAATTATTTTTGTAAGGGTGTCCATCTCTGTAGTTCTCTAGCCTGTCATATTCATAGCTGATACAGTATGTGTAGCGACAGTTGCTGAGGAAGCATTCAAAGGTCTTGCCCAATCAGGGTACACATGTAGATTGAACATTTGAAGACCCCATGTGTTCATGGCAAGAGACACGCACAGAATTCCTAGGATGTTCATCACAAACCCTGTCTTCACCTGTAAACATCACATATCTTATTTTACCACTGAAAACAAAATCGGTGTATAATGATTTTAATGTGTTTTTGTAGTTGTCTTCTTACCATATCCTTGACCATAAGATGTCCAGAGGCAAAAGCAATTGAGTTAGGAGGTGTGGACACAGGAAGCATGAAAGCGTAAGAGCAACCAGTCGTGGCTGGAATCATGAAGTACAGTGGGTTGACTTTCACACGGATGGCCTGAAAATAAAATATTTGGTTGATGTAATGTCACAATGTAATACTACAATATCTACAGTACAGTATCAAATTCATCACAATTGTGCAACATATCTGTTTGGGTCAGTGAGATTAATTTTTATTACATTTATTAATTATTGTATTTAACAAGGATGCATTAAATTGACCAAAATTGAAAGTAAAGACATTTAGAAAAATTATTTAACTGTTTTCACCTGAAATCAGTATATTATAATGAATTTGAAGGATCATGTCACACTGAAGACTGAAATAATGATGCTGAAATAATTTAATAAAAAAGAAAATACATTTAATAATTTATGATAATATTTCTATTTTTACTGTTTTTTAATCAAATATTATATATACATAGTGTAAGTCACACATAGCAAACTGAACTAGTTCAGTAGTTTTATACAGCAAGTACACTTGTAAGTTTTCTTTACGTGAACTTAACTATTCATATATTATTTTTGCACTTTAAGTATAGTACTATGTTCCTATTTTGGTATTAATTTTTATACTTGAAATATTACTTTAAGTAGATTTGAAGTAAATTCCTACATTCCAGTTTGTTATCAAATATTATATACAGTAAATCACACAAAGCAACAAACTGGTAACACAAAGTTGTGCTTTGTCTGTACCAGTTCAGCGATGACAGGGAGAAAGATGATGATGGTGGCCGTGTTACTGGCAAATTCAGTGAAGCAGGCGATGAAGGCTGTGATGAGCATGACTGCGACTGCGGGAGGGACCTGGGCGAGAGGCTGCAAGTGGTTTCCTATCCATACTGCTAACCCAGACTCCTATTGCCAAAGAAAGTCAATTTGAACTTTTAGCCATGCAATGTCAAGTTCCAGCATGTAATTCACCGAAAAGCAGATAATGAGGTACCTCACAGCCTTTGGCCATTGCAAATCCACCACCCAACAGCAAAATAATATTCCATGGCACACACTCTTGAGCTCTTCTCCATGACAACAGGGGCACATATGGAGTATTTGAGGCTGGAGACAAAGATAGAAATTCAACTCAATTCAACTTGCTCAACATTCAAAACCTCTGTGTGTTTGATTTCCGAATTTGATTACATCTTTTGAACTGCAAAAGGAAAGAATAGGGATTTCAGCATCTGACAGCAGATTAAATAAAGACATTATCCTCATCCTCAACATGGTAATTTGGACTCCAGAATGTCTGATGGTTGCCACTTTTCACAGCCTTTAATATAAAATGCAGCCTATGACCAATAGAGGGATTTATTTTTATATTTAAGTATGTTTTAAACAGCATATTTACTTCTTACTATACAGAGAACAATATTCATGTTTTACATGTGGTGTAAACTTAACTTGAAATACATAGTAGTACTATGCTGCATCAATCTTTAAAGTACAGCACAAAAATCTATTATAGGTAAACAACAGGGTACATGTTGAATGTGCTCAGTAAAAAAATATGACGTTACAAAACACTTTACAAATTCACACTTCAGTAAATGAACAGACAGCCATAGAAGACATCTCAGCAAAGCTGGTGACAAAAATAATGCTACAGGTTTTTTTTCTGTTGCTCAACTGGGCAAGCAATAACAAGGTCATGGGTTCAGTTCAGTTTACAAGAAAACTATACGAAGATAAGACATAAACATTGAATGTAACTTGCTCTGGATAACAGCCTCTGGCAAATGTATAAATGTACAATTTACAATGCTGCTCCACCTCCAGAAACAGTTTAAAGTTGCAGAAATACATACATGTATTTTCATTTGAGCACACACAATTTATCACTAATACTCAAATGTATTATTTTGTGGAACTTTTAATAAGCCAGCTAGATTTTAGAAGCAACCAGCCACTAAAAATATGCAACTAGTAATCCACTTTGCAAAACAAATCCCTCTCTAAAAACGAGGAAACTGATTTTCCAAATATAGACAATGGAAATGTACAGTGTAAAAGACATGTAATAACTTGGGAGATTTGTGTGAGATTAATATAATCTCTCTGCACACAGTTCTCTGCTGGATCTCTCTAGACGCACTAATCTAAATCATTAACATTCCTCGTCTTATTCAACATTAACCACACTCACACGTTTTCTAGAAACCTTTTTGACTGGCAGAATAAACTGTGCTAATGGAAAGTTACTGAGGTAACTGAATGTAGCAACAATGTTTGTGCCTGCTAAAAATTCACAACAGAAAACAGTGTCTCATTTTACAAAATTCAAGCCTAATATAAGCCTGTTTTAGGGGCATCATTTATTATAAGAATATTAATAATATTGATTGATTGCTGAGTTTCCTCGAATTAAAGTTTATAGTTTCATAGTCCATGCTCAATCTCTCAGCTGACAAAACAGAAAATCAATAAACCACCCACTGACCACTTGAATCAAACCACCAGCGAAGAGATGGACGCTGGGATGGAAAGAAAAAGAGGATGGAGATGATGATGACTCCAGTAACAGCGTCAGATACATAGCTGAAGGGAAATAAACACAGAGACATTCAGAGAGAAGCAGTTATCATTCAGTGTTGCTTATTTCAAGCTCCAATTAACAACATTGGGGCAAAATGAAATTATTCACTGTGACCTTCAGATAAAAAAGCTTTTCTGTTTTGAAATGTTCTACTGAGAATCAAGTCATGGACCACTGATGCTATTAGGGTGAATACTTACTGACTGCACCTTTAATAACTAATCCAATTGGCTGCATCCAATGGGGATGATCATCACATTTTCATTGTGGATTATAAAAGGACATTACAGTCAACATGAATTCTTCCTTTAACAAATGTATAACCAACCTCCAAATGTCTTACTTATAGTTGTAAGTATTTTAAAATAGAAAAAAAAAAACTTCCCCTTTAAATAATTTACAGCTGGAAATATGATATGCTGTCAAATGTCGAAACAATTTTACAGACAAGACATTAATGCCAGCAGCAATCCTGATTCCACATCTCAGCACATTAATATGAACCACTGAATCAATGTAATTGCCATAACCCAGCTAACCAATTCGTCATCTCATGTTTAGAAACAGCGTGCTTTCAGTCATGTTCCTCTCATATAGGTGTTGAATAACGCATACACACATTATTATGTTCTCTCTGTTTCTATTTCTCTTTAAGTTGTGGGTTTATCTTTGGTCTTAAGTATAGGGATGACTCAAGATGAACTGACATCCTGCAGATAGAGAAAGGTTAGCTCAGTGGAGGGAGCAGATCAAGTGGTCCATATTGTTGGACCTCTCTGTCAAAGTGCATTAGTGTGATGGACCACGAAAGAAAAAAAACAACAACTGTGTAGGCTAGTGTCTATTAACAAGTGTTATCCTGCTTAAACATTACAGCAAATATATGTGTGTGTATGTATATATATATATATATATATATATATATATATATATATATATATATATATATATATATATATATATGTATGTATGTATGTATATATATATATATATATATATATATATATATATATATAGATATATACACACAATTAGGAGTTATTGCTTTATCTTTTTTATTAAATGCACATTCTAAAATATATAAATAATAGTGCTGTTTATAATAGTCAATCATTGAAATTAAATTTCAATGATTGACTAATATAAACAGCACTATTTTTTCTATATTTTAGAATTTAATAAAAACCAATTAAATTAAATGAAAACAAAAAATAAAAACAATTAAAGCAGTACTCCTAATTGCATTAATTTTTCATCATGAACAATAGACCAAATCCTAATGGCACAAGTTAGCACACATTAAATGCATTTGACGTTTACATAATGGAGGATGGAATAAATATGTTTAATATGTCTAAATGTATTAGATAATAAATTATGACAACCAGCATTCAAACATTGTGTCAATTTAAGTGACAGTAGACATATTACAATGATTATTACCGGTAGTTCGGCAAATTATGTTTTTCTAAGAATTACATGTTATTAAGCTGTTTGTATTAATGGTCTTAAAAACTGAAGGGGAAAATAGTCCCTCATGAATTTTACATGTTTTTAGACATAGAATTTTAAAAAGGATTTCTTTGAGTGTCAGCCTATTCACAACCTATGAACAGACACCCTATAAAACGCTATTTTAAAACCCATTTGTATATGACTTTAACAAATTGCTCACATATGGTTCATGCTTTTACCTGATAGTTTCAGAATATTACAGTTTTGATATTGCATTCACCTTACATGCATCTCCATGTTAAAACGTGACACTCAAAATACGTAATGCAAAAGAAAATATAACTGCACAGTGCAGAGTAATGACATTCTAATCATCATCCAATAATTAACTAATTGCTGTTGTTTCTGTATTTATCATTATTTTCTCATATACGTAGACTTTTGTTAAGAGAGTATAATTGTTAATTAGTTAATTATTGGATGATGATTTGGATGTCATTACTCTCACCTGAGCATAATTATCATTTCTATTTACGCTGTTCTCCATCTTGTAAGAAATAATACATTGACAAAGGCTACTTGTGCCAAATTTCAAATGTGCTTAAGAGAGTGTGCAGTTATATATTTTTTGCATTAAGTTTTCCGTTTTAATTTGCACTTCCTAAGGTGCGTGTTTGCTTTGCTTTTCTTTTGACTCATAATAAGTCCATAATTTTTCAGTACCTGCCTGTCACTGAGACGTGTCTTACCCTTTGGTGAAGAAAACCGACCATCCTGTAACAAACTTCGGATCTCGCGTGAACAGAAGGATGGCAAAAATAATGAAGAAGAAAGCGATAGATCCTTCTGCAAACCTAGGAGAGGGGAAGAATATATTTTAATTTACCGTAATTCATGTCAGAAAGCACAACAGAAGTACAAGTGTTTAGGATGTTAAACTGCTCCACAACCTACTTTATTGGGCCGAGTTTCTTATAGTCCTCATCAATAACAGCTTGTGCTTTTGCTTCTGCGGCTGCCCGTTCATCATGTTTGCTAATACAAAGTCTGTGCAGAAAAAAACAGGCAATAGAACATTTACATGGGCATGGCACCTGGGTTTTCAAAATGGGGTCCTGGGACCCCCAGGGGCCCAAGAGAGTACTATGAGTTCAGAGAAAAAACTGTTAAAATATATATTAAACGGAGCAATTTAACTAAAATAAAATAAATAGATAAATACATCTAACAGTACAGTACTATAATTAATACATAATACAAAACATAATAATGTAATGTAATAGAAATAATAATATAGTATCTTACACAATAATAATAATATTTTAAACATTCATAATATTAATTTTCATGTATTAATTGGGTCTTTATACATACAAATATATAGCAGCCTTATAATTTTAGGATGTGGTTCCATGCATTAAGGATGATCATATTTTGGGGCATGTGGCATATAAAAGATTGAAAAGCCCTAATATACAGAAGTATACGCGTGTCATTTCTACATTTAGACTGCGTATTTACCGTGTGTTGATCCCGCCATAGAGGAAAGCAATCCAGATCCAGCCCAGAAAGAGGAAGATGAGCATGAGCGGGAAGGCGAAGACAAACCATGAGCCGAAGTTTATGAGGTCGCATTCAGGGAAGTAGCTACAGACACAAACATGCAAGACACTGCAATTAGTTTGACTGTTTTTTGCTCCGCCCATGAAAATAGTTTTAACTATTTTCCACAGACCCCCTAGTACTTCCTTTGGGCCCTCTGGGGGTCGCCGGACACCAAAGCAGAATCGCTAGTATCCGGGAAACATGCAGGTGTTTCGTTCCTGAATGAATCACTTTTGTTTTCGAATGACTCATTTAAAGGGGCATTCGGCAACAATTTCAACTTAATAAAACCGTTTCGAACTCATTTGGATGGTTTAATAACCTGTTCCGGTGAGAATGGTGACTTTCCCCGCTCCCCCCAACGTCCCTAGGCGGAAAACCAACCTTGCAACATGGGGACTAACATCCCGGTAAGATGGAAATAGGAAGTCTTGTGAGAAGCGAGGACGAGCGAGAAACACAAATTGCTTTACGGCAATTCGACATAAACACTCACGCCGCCCTCAGTGTGTGTGATGTACTACCCACATCGGTAGACATAGCTCCACACGATAAAGTTGGCCGGCTCCGATAATAACAAATGCACATGAGCAGCGGTAGAAAGGGAGAAGGGTGCCGCAAGTGAGTTTTTTACGACATTGTTGTGAAATATATGTCCCCACAGCTGTAGGGGGAGCTCATTGAGAAAACATGCGACAACAAAAGTGAAAATCAGCGAAGAAATGGCTAGAGTTGCCGAATGCCTCTTTAAGTAAATGATTCAATGACTCACTCATAAAGACGGTAATGCCACCTACTGGCATATCAAAGAAACCTGCAGAAAGAGAATAAACATGTGCTATACTTAGCGTATACTTATAAGTAGGCCTTTTTACACTTTATATATAAATTATATGAATGTTTTTTGCTTCACTTTTTGTCCTTATCACAACTTTAAGATAAGGCTGTCTAGAGAACATGAAAACACGAGTTTTAGTTAGCTAGATATAAAGTGACATTTTTAAACTAAGGAGGATTTTTTGAGTGTCAGCTGTTTTGTATCTATGTATTACGTGCTGTCTTTATCGATCTTTTCTTACAGAGCCAGATTCATTTTTACTTTTTAATTCTAATTCATTCTAATACATTTTTCATTTAAAGGCCAAAGCAGAAGTAAAAAATTGTGATCATATCAGCTGTAAAGCGTGTTTTTGTGTAACCTCAGCTCTTCTTTTGTCTCTTCTTTTTGTCAAGTCATTATGAGACATGTTCCAAGCCGATTTAACATCAGTGATGAAATATGGTAAATGATTGGAGGCTGTTGCCAAATGAGTTACTGCATTACATTCACAAAACCTAATCTAATCACAACTGAAGTATGTAAGAAACTAAAACAAATATACAATGCATTAATCTCTCAGTAAATTTTCGTTTGAGATATACTGTATACAGCTCACCTTAAGGCTAATTAACAGAGAATCTATCGCTTAACATGATAAAGGTTGAACCACAACACTGCACTGTTTTTATTTCACCAAAACAGTACATACCTTTGATCTCTCACTTCATGACAGAATTATATGTTAGCCAAAGGACAGTCAGTTCAGTTTAAGTTCTTCATGCTTATCTAGCCAATCAGTTAAAGCAAGAAAAGTTAAATGTCTGTTTCGTATAATCTGATTCTAGACTCACAATTTTGGTTTAAAATGCATAATTTACATGCAAGTCATGAACAAACTAGCTCAACAGCTGCAATAAACTACATCCACTAAACTAGCTCTCAGTCTTTCCCCACAGCAGGAGCTACACTTTCAGATCTTTATGTCCTGATGGCAGCACATTTAGACTCTTTAGCTTTCTATTTCTTAGGCTACTTGGGTAAATCTGTGACATTGATCATGTGAACGCCTTTATAGAAAAGCTCAAACCAAAGCACACAAGCTGTTCTTTGACCATTCTCAAATCATAATAGGTAAGATGGACTCTTAGGTTTTTCACAAAATTGTATAGTGTAAAAGTAAATATATAATTTTATTTTTACATTTTGCATCAAATTAGAACATTTTTAAATATAAGCACCTTCACTCTAAATTCTTGAACCTACTGTACATCTATTTTTAAAAGTTCCTTTATGAACATTGCAGATTTGATCCTAGAATCATTTTTTATTTAATTTAATGAAAAGACCACAAACATGTTAATTAAAATGTTCTCAATTTGATCTAAAAAGCTAATAGCGTCACAACTTCTCATGCATTGTCTTTGCTTGCTACTAAAGGACAATTACTCTGGAAACTCAAATCATTTGTCTTGCCTGAGAAAACTGATGCTGGGATTTCAGCCATCTCAAACTCTGTGGTAAACCTGAGTGGAAACCAAACTATGTTACATTCTGGCTTGTTGTTGGTGACCTAATTACTTGGATAAACAGCTTTTTCAAAGGTATGTGGCACCCAAAATTCTCCAGTACGTTAGTTGAAACAGTGCAGTACATAAATGGTACAATCACTGCGACTGTTCAACAGGGTATTTTTTATTTACTTAAGTGCAAGTTGTGTGTCACATAATACTCATTTGATGTCAGACTACAAGAGACACTAGAGTAAAAGTGAGCCAAGAAAATAAACCGACAAATTAAATTCATTCATATTAGAGTTAATTAAAGCTAATGCACTCATTTGGATAGCTGCTGATTTCATTCTGTAAACTGAAGCCTGGCCTGAATAAAGATTCTCATCTTTTACATTGTTTCATTAAGAGGGTTAATGGAGATGGGTGGACACTATAGTGTCTTCCAGCACTGATACTGAAAAAATCATGTAGCCATTGCACTGTCAAAAGACTTTTTATTTTATTTTCTGCCAATTAAGTATTTTAGAGCTGGACATATTCATTATAGACATTTCCAATACTACACAAAATAACCACAACTCTTCCATGAGCACTTATAGTAGTTTTTCTTGTTATTCTTTTACTGTTCTTTCACTATGCCTCTGTATCTAGCCTGCATGTGCTCTTCAAAGCAATTTGGAACTTTGTATTGCAGCACTTTTTTTCATGAGCACTTTTCACTTTTAAGTTGAATTGCTCATGCTCTATGTCTCCTCTTATGCAAGTCAACTTGAATATAAGCATCTGGTAAATATATTAGATGAATAAAAGAATGAATGCAAAACTATTACTATGGTAATTTACCATGGCATCCATGGAAAAATGGTATACCTCTTGAGCTGACCCACCAGGATCAGGTTGGGGGCTGTACCAGTGAGGGTTGCAGTTCCTCCAATGCTTGCAGCATAAGGTATACAAATCAGAAATCCTTTCCACACTTTCATCTGGTATTCTGACTCTCTTCTGACCACTTCCAGATTCGTTTCCTCTGATCTGTCTGTCCAGTCAGGTCTGTGAGGTTACAGAGGGGAATGAATCTCTTAGTCATGACTCAGACTTTTATATTTAAGGTTATGAAAGGATGATCTAACAAGTTTTCATATTCACGTGAGAACCTAAATTATAAGCTTAAAACCTCCAGACTATCATTACACTAATTTTGTTGCTGCAATTACTGCAAGTCACATTATACTGATGGGTTAGTAAAACAAACATAAACATAAAACAAACAAAACAAGCCCTACAATTTAATAAAATAAAATAAACATATTATAGAGACACATCATATTTAGCGGTATTAGGTGATTTGTTAATTGGATTAAGTAGATTACACCTACAATAAAACATTTGCAGTTGGTTTGTAATAGGTGCTTTTATGGATATTTGGCCTGGGTTTTCATTGCATTTACACCGTTCTGACCAGCAGGGGTCACCCGTGTGTGGCGTTTTGAGCATGAATCATTTTGCAAAGCAATTGGTAAAATTAATTAAAAGTTTTGAAACACTTCGTTTCTCCCATCACTACTGCTAATAGACGCACAGACATGCAAAATATGCTGCTACTGCATAAATAGAAACACATAATTCCTGTAGCAGATCTAGGCAGGTGGAACTGGGGGAGGTGGAAGGTTTCAGAGGAACTCTGGCAGCAAGCTGAAGGACTAGCCTACAGCAAACAATGAGCCAGACTATTTAAATGTTTAACATTTTAAATTATCAGCAGAGGCCAATCAGCTTGTGCCATGAAGTAATGATGTAATTGCTTGCAGATTGCATGTAAAAGACCTATCAGACTGCGCCCTCGAGAGTTTCATTACTGAACTTGATATCAAATCTTCAAGTTCTTGTGTTTGATATTTAAGTTTGCTTGTTCAAAGAAAGTCACAAATGAATTCTTCTCACTTACCTGTCATCTGTGGTTAGTATCTGTTTTTCAAAAGGAAGCACATGCATCTTCAGCTGAGAATCATCTGCAATGGAATGTTTTATCTTTATAACTTATAATAATAATATATATATATATATATATATATATATATATATATATATATATATATATATATATATATATATATATAAGTAGGCTTCTCAGTATCTCTCAGAAAGAAATCTTGACTGACAAGAAAAAGAAAAGAAGCTTTGCTCAGTTCAAAGTTCTCCATTCAGGTTGTAGGGCCTATATCATGTTGTCATGTGTGCAGGTTCATTCCACACACAAATAATAAAATAAATATTCTCAGACCAAATAAATCTAAATAGTATGCTGATGTCATGATTACATTCAATAAAAATGTTAAAAATAAGGAGGACTTTCATTTCCTAATTAGCTTGCAACACACATAATATGAATTTCTCCCCACTCTACCAACCCTCTGGGTCCCGCTTGCCCTTGCAGTTCTCTTTTAGAGTCTCCAGATTTCCAAACAGACTTTCCAGTATGGCGTTAGCAATGGGCAGCATCATCGCTGTTGTGGCTGTATTACTCAACCACATTGACAGGAAAGAAGAAGTGATCATCATGCCTAAAATCAGCCTGGATAGGAAAGAAAGACAAGTAGTCACACCTCATACTATTACGCAACCATTCCTACAATAATTAGTGCAATAAAATGTGATCACACAGTACACAATGTGTACATAGTAAAACTGTGTCAAATGGTGAAGCTTAAAAGTAATTGTATTGCCTATAAAACTGACAGTAGAATTTATATTCCATCAAAACTACTTTTCTGTCTGCACATACCGTCCAAATAAATAAAGATAAACAACTCCACAATCTATAACGTATAAAATAATATGTTATTAAGTTAAGTATTAAATTACATGTTTTGCTTTCTTCTTTCAGTTTTTGTGTCTGAGAAAACTTAAAATAAATATGTGGGATGAGAAAAGCAATAAAAATAAGCAGAAATACTTTTGTTGCATTGTTTCCTATTTATCAAATGTTGTACCGACTAATAGAATTGATTTCTGACACAGATATTTGAGTAAATTACCAGATTTTTATATTTGAGTAAAAGATCAAATGTCCGTATTTACCATCTACAATTGCTAAAACTTAAAGACAACCTATTATGCGCTTTTTTGTTTTTAGGGTCAACTAGAATAGGTTGCATTATTGTTCACATATTACATTGTTTCAGCACCTCTTTCCCCAGTCTGTCTGTATCACCAGGAGCTGCGTTTGTAAACCCCATTTAGTTCCTTTCTCTATGAAGCCGCTCATTTTGAAAAGCACATCGTGCTCTCATTGGTCAGCTGGATTAGTGTGTTGCAATTGGTCAACCACTTTGGATTTCAACACAATACTAACGCAACTCAACCAGGCCTCACCCCCTTTTTTTCATATGCCTTGGGCAGGAATTATTTAAATGAGGAATATTGTGACGTGGACATGAACGTTCCTGGAAGAAAACTCAAGACTACAATCGAGATGGTTCAGGGAGTTAAGAATCAGTGTTTACTTATATACAAAATAACTCCCTTTGGAGTAGGCTTTGTGCTTTGTAACTTAGTAGACCTTTTTCATGTTCAAAGCCTCAAACAGCAACATTAGACACCAAAGAAAGTTGAAAATGTAAAAAAAAGCGTTATAGGTCCTCTTTAAGACAAAATCTTTCTCACCAGGCAGGTTTCACTCCTACAATCTTCAGCACCTTGAGGGCTATACGGCGATGGAGACCCCACTCCTCTATAGCAGATGCCATCACTAAACCACTCAGGAACAGGAAGTTAGTCTCCAGAAAGTACTGTGGACAGACCTTCCAAGAAGGCAGGATTCCCATGGTGGGGAAGAGGCACACGGGAAGCATGGCAGTCACCGCCAGCGGGAGCGCTTCGGTACACCAGTACACTGCCATCAGAAGCACCACATACAAACATTTGCCCTCCTGGACAAAGAAACAGATGGATGTGTAATGGAGGGATGAGTTAATAAGGATTACTGTGACTGAATGGAAATTCGTTTTCTGTAGGCATGCAGATGTATGTGCAAATATTCGTCAGCAAAATTTTCACTAGACACATTCTCAGAGCAGAGAGCAGAGCAGCACTTTCATTTTAGTGTAAACCTGTCTAAGAGTTAAACTCCTTCTAGGCATATATTAAATGTTTTAAATAAAGTACTGCATTGTATTACAGATACATCATATATACACTTTCTGACACCTTTAGAAGTCACTATGAAATATGACATTGGCATGATGCTAGACCTTTTCTCACAACTAATTTCACTTTTCTAAGCCATTTTGCAATTACTTTTAACCAACTCATTCTTGGTTAATTATTAATCAGATCATTCTTGGATGATAAAGTGTACAGTGGCTTGTTAATAATCTCATTAATTATGAACACATTCAAACCAGTATTACAAACAGAAAGCTTTTGCCTTAATTTTGGACAATATATCGCTTCATCATTCAAAACAAACTTTTTTTTGTTAAATTTTCTGCTTCAATAGTGCCTTTGTGTTGTCTTTCTAACAAATTATTTTCACCTTTTGTCAAAGGCCAAAGACGCTTAGGCATTCAAAGATTGCCTAAGTGTTCAAATAAAGGTTAGTTCACCCAAAAATTATTTTGGGTAATTTTAATTGAAGCGTTTTTTGTTTTGATTAATTTTAATCAAAATGTATTAAATTTTATGAAGCGACGAGAGTACTTTCTGTGCGCAAAAAAAAATTTATTAAAAAATTACAACTTTATTCAACAATTTATTTTCTTCCGTGTCAGTCTCTGACGCTGTTCATGTGAGTACAACAATGCATGCGTGTGAGGCTGACACAGGAACCGGCCAATACTGAGCTAGCGATCTGACGTAGAACCCGGAAAAGACAGTAGACCGTAGAAAAAAGTATTCTCATTGCTTCATAAAATCAAGGTTGAACAACTGTAGTCACATGAACTATTTTAGCAATGTCATACCTTTCTGGGCCTTGAAAGTGGTGACGACGTTGCAGTCTATACCATAAGGTACATTTTGCTACTCTAAGAAACTAATATGCACTTTTTAGGTGTAAAAAAAAGTACAAAGATGTCATTTTAAAGGTACAATATGTAAGAATTATGTAATAAAATATCCAAAAATCACTTGCACAGTGTGATATATTTCCTGCAGTTGTGTACTTACAATATCCCAAAAGTCTCCAAAGATTGTTTATTTCAGAGAAATTCCTATTTTTAAGGGGTATTCAGCATTATTTCAGCTTAAAAAAAACGTTTAGAAATGATTTGGATGGTTTACATTTATTTATTTAGCTGACGCTTTTATCCAAAGCAACTTACAATTGCGATATATGTCAGAGGTCGCACGCCTCTGGAGCAACTAGGGGTTAAGGGTCTTGCTCAGTGACACATTGGTGTCTCACGGTGGATTCGAACCTGGGTCTCTCACACCAAAGGCATGTGTCTTATCCACTGTGCCATTACCACCCCATGGTTTAATAACCTGTTCTGGTGAGAATGGTGACTTTTCCTGCTCCCCCCAACGTTCCCAGGCGGAAAACCAACCTTGCAACATGAGGATTAAAGTCCCGGTAAATTGGAAATAGGAAGTCTCGTGAGAAGCGAGAACGAGCGAGAAACACAAACTGCTTTATGGCAATTCGACATAAACACACAGGTCGCCCTCAATGTGTGTGATGTATTACCCACCTCGGTAGACACAGCTCCACACGATAAAGTTGGCCGGCTCCGATAATAACAAATGCACATGAACAGCGGTAGAAAGGGGGAGAATGGTGCCGCAAGTGAGATTTTTACGACATTGTTGTGAAATATACGCCTCACAGCTGTAGGGGGAGCTCGTTGAGAAAACATGCAACAACAAAAGTGAAAATCAGCAAAGAAATGCCTCTTTAAATAATTGGCTGTCCCGGAAAAAAATGTCGCCTGTCAATGACACAATATCCATGCTATGATCGGTGTCCGCCAAGGGGGTAATCCATCAGCCGGAAACTGAAGCCTCGCGGGAGCCGCCATTGTAACAGAACTTTACCTGCTGTTAGCATTCCATTGACTCCCATTCATTTTGGCGTCACTTTGACAGCGAATAACTTTACATTTGAGGCGTCCAAAGACTTCATTTTTCCATTATTTGTTTCTAAAGAAACACAACAATGTATAAAAGGCTCCATTACTTTATATCTTACGTTATGGCCCCGTAGAAGCCGTTTTTGTAAAAATAGGCTAACGATTGCGTCATAACCACGCGACTTCACTTTGCCCTCAGCCAAAACGATTTGCTATGGAACAAACTATAGATTAATCAATGAGACCAAAGATCAACTTATACACAAGACAAATTATATCTCATGTTTAACCACTAAAGACGTCAGAGCCAGCGGCAAACATCAGAAGCACTAGCCGAGGAAAAGCTGTTCCAGACGGGGTTAATGAGCGCTTTCGTTTTTTAATATCAAAACAAACAACGAATAATGGGTTGTTTTCCTTTTTACTAATGGTAATTGGGAAAATGGCCGTTTTTCGTTTTTTTTTCCCTTTCAAAACGAAAATCCGTTGGCCGAGAAGTACACGGACCCTATTGTACCCCTAAATATACCATTTTTGAAAGTTTGGAAGAACATAAGCTTGAGATTTTACATTTTTGGGTAAACTATACCTTTAAGAAACAGGTGAACATGCTCTTTTTCGTCTACTGATAGAAAATTATATTTTCTGAAATAGGACAATATCTGGGAATATTTAAACTATTTGAATCAACTGTGTGACAAATGCTACTGTAACGCATAATTAACAATCCTCTGTGTTCAAAAGGTCATAGCAGAAGACTGATTTTAACAACTCTTTACCTTTGGTGGCACAACGAAGAGCAGCGGGAGCAGCAGTAGCGGGGCGAGTATCACAATAAGCTGTTTGCGCGCGCACCAGAGCTTCTTGGAAAACTTTGCAGAGTCCATCGCAGCATAAAACCTTTTTTCCTTTCCTTGTCTTTGCACTGGGACAGGCTGAGGCTGTGGCGCTTGGTCTCCAACTTTATTACTTTTGCTTTATAATTTTTTTTAGCACAGCGGGAGAAGATTAACTATTGGCTTACTCGTTAACTCCCTTAAAGACCCCTCGACTTTAGCCTTGACTCGGTCTAACGTACAGCGCCAAGAAAGATGAAGAGCAAAGTGTAATGCTTCACAAAGGCTACAAAGAGACAGTAAGCATTAATGTCTACTCTGTGTGAACTGAATAAGTGTGTGTAAAACTTTGATATTAGCAGTGACAGGTCAAGGGTTACGGTTGAAGGTCCCACGTGCATTTTGACCTCACATGTTTCTTGAGATGTTTGCTGTAGGCTAATGCAGAGTCATTATACTTTTGAATACCAGTATTATTACTATATTGGTTATAATTGTACTTAATTATAATAGTAGGCTGCATATAAATCAGATAGCCTAAATTATTACTTTTAGTCAGCTTAAAGGCTATTGATAATGCTCAAAACAATCCCTAATTGGCCTCTTATATTTCTGGTTTGCTTTGCTATTGCTAGACTGTAATGTATGGTACACTGTGCCTGTGTGCCATGAATTTAAAATATTTCAGATGTTATGCGATGGCATTTTAATGCCTGTGTACTTAATTCAAAACATACTATTAACTAAACCAAAACGTTTTGGACCTTAAAATATACTGATAGCTATCACAAGGTGCTTTAGGCTCATGTGATGAATCAAAGTTCATCATAAGTGACCAATACATAAACTGTATGTGACTAATATTTGTATATAGACTGTAGTGTACTATATACAAAAAAAATCATGGTATAGCCTACACATGACACTAAATTGTTGCAGTAAACATTAACTAAAAGCATAAAATGCAACCTAAAACACCCTAATGTATATATATATATATATATATTATTTATTGTTAATGATTTATCTGTGCACATCATTATTATTATTTTTTACGTGCCCTCATAATCTTTCTTAAAAATAACTACCCCTCCTCGTTAAACAACATCTCTTCTCTTCTCTTCTCTTCTCTGATGATGTCTTTACTGGGATGAGGGTGGGACAACCTGTCATGAGATCACAACAACAGCAAACCACACTGATCCAACAATCCCATCAATTCCCCATGGACAAAAATCAAGCCCCGTCCTACATTTTTTCTTGTTCAAGAAGCCTCTTTTACTCGGACACGTCACAATGTAGCAAAGAAAAGACTATCGCAACTTCCGTTTCATGTCAACCTTAAATCAATACCAATTTAATATGAATAAAATGTGATAAAATACACAGGGACTTCTGGGAAATATTTTTCCATTTTATTTTTTTCTTGTGGAGCACATTGAGGGCAGGTGGAGTTAAGTCATTTATTTTCCTTCCACAACCTCACATTTTGTTTTAGCTAAAAAGATTTTTTGATTGCTTGAGTTTTTTTTTTATGTTTGTGAGTTTTATTTTCATTAATGATAAAAGCCTTGATGCTCTCCGTTTTGTTGACAAATAATTTTTATCAGTGAATGAAACTTTTATTTTTTAATTTAATACTCTTTCCCTGGAAACGCACTGAGCCACACCATTCTGCTATTCGGGGGATCTCACATCATTCTTATAATATATACTGTTTTTAAGGCTGCATTCACTTATGGTATGTTCATGGTAAATGGTAGGCAACCATGTCATCCTGCCACCAGCAGACAGCAACACAAGGACAAATGCAATGTCTGACCCAGCAGTTTAGATTATTACTCATTGCGGCTGACTCAGATCCTGTTATCAGCACCAGTATTGCAAAAAGAAGTGTGTGCCATAGTTCTGTACAATTCAGCTATTGTCTAGGTTACTTAATGGGGCTGTAGCATGTGCTTCCAAACAAATAATTGATTATTGACTTAGTCTGTAGCTACATTGATTATTGACTATAGAAGTATTTATTAGCTAAAAAGGTTGATCCCCTGGGAATATATCATTAACTGCTGTCTGGTGCATATTTTCTTGCATCTTTTGAAACATCTTTTGAGGCTCTGTGTGGAACTAAATCAAACAGGCAGGGTTCAAAGATGTGCCCTTTCAATTATAGTCCAGAAAACAACACAGCCTCAGCGGGACCAGGACTTAGCCAGGGCAACAGATTAAACACTTATACTGTATAACATTTTAAATTAAAATATACATTATCTGATACTGCATGTGTTCAAGAATGCCCACCCCAAACTCCATTGGTTGAAGCATATCGAGATGTTACAAACAGAGCATGTTTCAAAAGTGCCACGTTGTTTTCACTTTTTAGGGGAATTAAACTATAGATAGCCGATTTACAGTTATCTGTGCATATTAAGCTGAAATCGGCTTTGAAGTTACACAAACCTCCCCCTCCCATAAACCAATTCTTAAACCGAAATCTCTCAAGCTTGCCAATGAGTGCAGAGTGAGTTCTCAAGCACTGGGATGTGTGCTGAACCTCAAGGCTCTGTCTGTTTTTTTTATTGTATTTTCTCTTGGCATAACATTACTAAATGAATGATAAATGTTGTTGTGTGGAATTACAAGAAATGTTTACTCACCAGATAACAAAATCGTATTGCTTTAATCTAATTTTGCATCTCTCAACCTTATTTTTGCCAGCAGCAAAAAGAATACAGTTAAACAATAGGCAGTACAAAATATTACAAAACAGCACATATAAGGTAGATGTATGTGTACATGCATTAGTTATGCAACTTGTGAGTGTGAAAAACCTACATGTGCTGGCTTTAGACCTGAATGGACTGAAGCAGACAGTAAATTGGGGCTGAGTCACTTCTTTGAACATAAATGTAGGAGCAAAGATGTTCCAAGAAAGACCTCGATGATGGACCCCAATTTTACCATCATTATATTCTCTTATGCTACAAAGACCCTTTTAGACAGTATCATTTGTTTGATTAACAATAAAAATCCTTATACTCATTGAATCTGCTGGGGGGAAAAAATTCATAAAAGCAGTGCGAAGAAAAATAGACCAGAAGAGGAGGCAAAGCATGGCTCAATATCATGTTCCGTTTGCTTTCCTTGAAACACAATGACATTTTCTTTAAATGTCACTAACATGACATACTTCATATATTTATCAACATCTAGTTTGGCCTAAAGGGAACATATGAGAATGAATCTCTTACTCATGAGTTATGAAATAGGTCATATTTAAGATCAGGTTATGCGGTCTCGAGCATTAATATGATGGTATCTGGAACATTTATGTGGTCTTTTATTAACTAAAACTAAAGCCATAAAAAAACATTATTTGAAATAAAATAAACATTAAAAAAAGAGCACCAGACTCTATAACTGTTAATTTTAGAGACCAGTTTTATTTTTATATTTTTCTAGTTTTAATGTCTATAGTTTTTTTTTATTATGTTTTGGTTATTATAGTACTTCAACTTAAACTAAATTTAAAATAAGAAATATAATTAGCTGAAATAAGTTATAGGCTATATATATATATATATATATATATATATAATTTTTTTTTTTTTTTTAGTTAATCCCAAATTCCCGTTTTTGCCCCGTGTACTGTTCTTACACCCTCTAGTGGACAAATGATCAACTCTCCCAGAAGTGATATGTGCTCATTCAAATAAAACTGGCTAAATGGTTGGTTGTGTATGACAGCAAACATGAAAATGATTGTAGATTTTATTGTTGAATGGTTCATAACCATAATCATCTGAAAATACTGAACAGGGCAAATCAGTTGTACCATCTTTAAAGGCTCTGTGAAATAAAGCACAAGCACTGCTGCTTAAACTACTTAAAGTATTTTAAAGAAAAGGCGATTTGTGCAAGAGAAATGTCTCAAGCGGCTTTAATTCGGAAAGAACATTTAGTCTTTCTGGATCTGTATTTTTGAAGGTTTGTGTGTGGATACTGGGCAAGGGTAATGGAACTAACAAATAATGTGAAGAGACTTAAATACACCCAATGTGAGACTTTATGCAAAAACCTTTTTAAAGTCAGTCTTTCTGGGTTTGATTTTAGCAAACACACTTTAACACTAACATCATTTTATTCATTCACAGGCTCAAAATAGTAAATGTGATTAAATTGCTGAATGATGCAGAAATTGCAGGTGAACGTTGCATCTTATTTCTTATTATATTATTGCGACAGCTGTCAGAGGGTTTTAATATTGTGAAATTGTGTAATGGGGTATTTTTAGAAGGGCCTTAGTTAAACATATCCTTTATGAAATAGTTGCCTCTAGGGTGCCATAAAATTTGCACAGTGATTCGCAATAGCTTGCAAAAATATAAAATCAAGAAACAATTGCTCTCACATGACGAAGCCATTCCACTTCAAGAACAAAAACACTCAGTGATAGAACAAAAATGAGCCACACTCTTTAAAAGTTATTTTGCAAGAGAACTTAATTCAGCAGCTTCCAAAGTAGCAGTTACAAAAACATCCACCTCTGTAGAGACTGAATATACTGTTATACAGTCAGTATTATACTATAGACATATCAGTTAGACCTCAAAGATATCCTGTCCATGAAATATTACATGTCCCCATGAGTCGAAAGCTTTACTTTGTGCTCCATGAGTCAGAGAGTGGTGCAAGTCAGAGGGGATTTGATTAAGACACGAGTGGACTCCTGAGCAAAGGTTATATTCCTCCCCACAGCTACACGTTCTGACAGGTGTGCAATGACGAACAGAAATTTACACGGCTGAGAATTGGAGTATTATGAGGATTGTAAGAAATAAAGAGCCCAGAAAATTTTTCTGAATTGTCCTGTACAATTTCAAAATGTATTAACAATCCTAATAATAGGCATTATTTTTCTTAATGAAAAATATGATTTAGCCTATTTTTATTTTTGGAGTAAAATGTGACCTGGACACCTCCTCGTGCGTCACCCTGCACCCACCTGTTGATCTGGTTTTTCAAGGGGGCAAAAACTGTCATTTGAATCTGGATTTGAATTCCAGAGGCAATGTAGTGAACGCTCAGATTGAGCTTAAGCATAGTATTCTTTAACCCTGACCTTGCTGTACTCATGGACCTCTAGTTAGTTACATATTCAGTTTAAATATTCAAATGTTGCTGAGGCTGGTCCTTGATGGATTTATCCAGTGGAGAGGTACTAACAGATAATGAAAATGTCTATAAAATGAATTCACTTCTCAAACCAAAGCTCCATTTATTCTGACTGAATCACTGTATATTAGTTTAATGGTCAGGTTCATTTATTCGCTTAAATTTAACATGCTTACATCTCTCCTGTCAACAATTTGGTACTCTTAGATTTAACTGATAATATGTTTTCTTCCTGTTTTTTTGTTGATAAGGCACCAATCAGAGTCAGTATTGATGAATGATTATCTGCTGGAGTGTGAACTGTGCACCATGTGAAACAGTCTGGTCTATAACTTGTCATAAAGTCATTGAAGCAGGTGATGAGGTGTGAAAAAAATCAATCAATATCCTGTGGGAATATGACTCCTCACATGGACACACACTAAACCCACTCTTACAAACACACACAGGATTTGCTCAAGCTCAGTTTATTCACTTCAAATAGGCTCCTGTAGTTCTTCATGTAGCGTAACGTGTCTCTCCTCAAGGTTACACAAGTAAAAGCTTTTGTCAGTAAAATAAATACCATACAATTACCAGCTGCATGGTATGAGAGAGCAGATATTTTTCTCTTTTAAGTGGAGAAAGTGACTGCACAGTTCTGCAAGGACATATTTCTATTGCGGCATGTGCACAAACACTTTGCAAAATTTTGCGATTACAAAATCACTTCCATGCAAGAGCTCAAACAAAATAATTTGTTTTATTTTAACGCATTAACCCTCTGATATATAAATGATCAAAAAAAAATTTTTTTTTAACATGTATCTTTCCCAAACTTTTTTGTGTTTCCACCCAGGTGAAAAAGACGTACTGTTAAATGTATTAAAAATGCATTAAAGTATATTTGTATTGTACTAAAAACATAATCAAGTACATTTTTAATACATTTAATAGTACGTCTTTTTCTCCTGGCACTGCTGTGTAATTGTTTTTCTGTGTAAAAATGTGCCAGACGGATGAATTTGACTGTTTTTGCGCATAAGCAGTGCTTTAGTGTTAAAGCATGAAACAGATGTTGAGTGATAGTCTTTTCTTCCCTATTGTGACGTATATCCGAGTGAAATGGCTCCTCAAACAAGAAAAAATGACTTGATTTTAGGACTTGATTTTGTCCATCGGGATTTGATTGAATTTTTGCTAAGTGATATCATGTGAGTGACAGGTTGTCTTGTCCTCACACTGAAAAACACATAATCAGAGAAGAGGAGAGACTTGAAGTTACAAGAACTGCAACCTTTAGAAACACCTCTCGCTCCTTTATGTTCCTTTACTTCTACAGTTCCTTTCCTTTACAGCTAAAAGTAGTGTATTTTACAATGGACTGATTCCTAAACACACTTCAGGACTCTCTAGGCACTTGGTGCTTTACAGCTTTCATTAGCCATTTTCAATTTATATTGTCATTAATAACACATACAATGACATATAAATATGAAGTGTATTAGAGGGTTAATATAACATATCAATATTCAAACGTGACAGTTCTTGTGTGTTTGTCCTGAAAGATAGCTTTTGAAAATAAATGAAGGATTTGATCATTTGGATCAAAGAAAGCACATACCTGCCTGTTGCCATGCACTATAAATGTGTGTGTCTGTACTCACATCTTTCATTTAAAGTCTTAAGCAATCACACAAAGAGCAGGTGGAGGCTGCATCTGCTGACGTACAGCCAGTGGCTGTGAGAGGGTCGGTTTGCTTCGAGCCGCTGTATAACAGAGCATCTCTACAGGAGCATCTCCAACAAACAAGCAGCAGAAGGTTTTCAAAGAAACTGCAACATCTGATTCTTCAACTACATCTGCAGCTCTCAGCTTCCTTTTTTGTTATTCATCTCATCATCTGAACCCAGTTTTGTTCTTTATTAGCCTTTTACTGCTTTAATTTTTTGTTTCCTAATTTCTATCTCTCATCTGTTGTCTGTTCTTCCCAGTCTCTTTATCTTCACAAATCCTGATGAACAACTCAAACCCGCAGTTTCTTAAAGGGCAGAAACCTGCAAACAGCACGTCTTTGCCTCCTAATGGCAGTACTGTGGATCCTCCAGCAGGAGCGCTGTGCGAGCAGGTCCAGATCCAGGCGGTGGTTTTTCTCACCTTGGGTATTGTGAGTCTCCTGGAGAACATCCTCGTCATCTCGGCTGTGGTCAAAAACAAAAACCTTCACTCTCCAATGTACTTTTTCCTTTGCAGCCTGGCTGCTGCGGACATGTTGGTAAGTGTATCGAACTCTCTGGAGACCATTTTCATCGCAGTACTAAACAGTCGCCTTTTGGTGGCTAGTGACTATTTTGTGCGTTTGATGGACAATGTGTTTGACTCGATGATCTGCATTTCTCTTGTGGCATCCATCTGCAACCTTCTGGCCATTGCCGTCGACCGCTACGTCACGATTTTCTACGCCTTACGCTATCACAGCATAGTGACCGTACGCAGAGCGCTGGTCGCCATCGCCGCGATCTGGCTGGTGTGTGTGGTTTGTGGGATAGTCTTTATAGTGTACTCGGAGAGCAAGACCGTGATCGTGTGTCTAATCACAATGTTCTTTGCCATGCTGGTTCTCATGGCAACCCTCTACGTACACATGTTTCTTCTCGCCAGACTTCATGTCCAGAGAATCGCAGCATTACCCCCAGCAGCAGCTGCCGCTGGCAACCCGGCCCCACGTCAACACAGCTGCATGAAGGGAGCCGTGACCATCTCCATCCTCCTCGGAGTGTTTGTGTGTTGCTGGGCGCCCTTTTTCCTCCACCTCATTCTGCTGGTGTCCTGTCCGCACCATCCGCTCTGTCTCTGCTACATGTCTCACTTCACCACGTACCTGGTCCTCATTATGTGCAACTCTGTGATTGACCCGCTCATCTACGCCTGCCGCAGCCTGGAAATGAGGAAGACCTTTAAGGAGATACTCTGCTGTTTTGGCTGCCATTCTCCCATTTAGACATCAGTAAAGAATGTCTGATTTGAAACAAAGACTGGATGTGTCAAGAAATTGTTTACCTTGATGTAAGATGCCAAATGCTTGGTGGTCAGAATAACTTTGCACATCCTGAGATGAGGGAATGAAAGGAAACATTTAAACCTGGAAGGTTCAGGTGCTGTAGGAAAATCAGAGAGCTTGAGGGTAGATTGACTGTCTTGCTAAAAAAAAGGGCAGATCAATTGTTACACTCTTAGAAGAAAAGACTCTATGGAATCTTAAAGGGTTCTGTTTGGGCGCTTCATATGGGTTCCCATCATGGGATCATTTTGTTGATATCATTTTAATTTGTTATAATTAGTTTTCAATTTTAATGAAATTGTATAAATTAAACGGATATACATAGTATCTACATACTTGAAATACTTGAAACTTCATTATTTCTAGGTGACAAATCAAATAAGTAAATTAATATCATTGATCATGTGACTCTACATGTTCTTTTTTTGCGTTTTGGCAGATTTTTGGGGCGAATCTTAATTTGCCTATAAATAAAAAGTTTTTGTACAAATCAAATAGTCAAGAATTCGCCAAAAAATAAAATAGTCATGTGTTCTCATGAGAATGGGTTGTTGAAGAACAAGATGCCCTTTGGATCATTTCAATGTATGCTGGATCACATGATCATTGAATTTTAAACAAACTTGTGGTGTTCATGCAGCTTGAGTGCAAAAGAAGGACAAACCAAATAAAAAGAATTATAATAAAGATTTAGAATAACCTTTTCACTAGTGGTAACACACTTTTAGACCCCACAGTACAGTATGTTTAAAATGTGTAAATAGTATATTTTAGGTATCTGTGACAATGATCGGACCATTCTGTCTGATAACAGTGTGTAAATGCTTGTGTTCAAAGTTGCTGAAGTGAAATCTTACTAACAGTCCTGTGGTGAAACTTGCTTTTGAGACAGATTTTCTGATTTTAAATAAATCGGGGCACATCCTAAACATATGACTGGATCTGTGCATCTTTGGGGTGTCCAACTTTGTTGCTTATAGTTTTCAGAATCAGACATGGACTTTCTCCCATCAGCATCAATATGCAGTCAAACTCAGCCCAACTGCTGCAGTCAGCTTGTGGGGATCAATTAGTCTCAAATTTCTGTGTTTTTGCCTTGGCGATGGAATGTAACTGGGAACTGAGCCAACAAAACATGTCCGTTCCAACACCAAATATCCCTCATTTTTGGTGTTTTTGCCTTTTATTCTGAAGGGCAAGAGAGAGAGAGAAACAGGATCAGAAAGGCAGGATTTAAACTCAGGTTGCCAAAGGCACAACTGCACTGTGTGACAGAAGGCTGCCCACAAGACTCTGACCAAATTTCCCTCTTATTCCACAAAACCACATTATAGTTTAGCTCTGTTATGGTTACAAAGTGGTTTACGTTTAATATTCTGCTTATTTAGCTGACCTTTTTGTATTGAGTCTTACTGCAATGTTATTTGGACTGTCTTTGCCACTCTATTAACACTTTTAGCACATGAGCTTTAGCACTCGACTTGTAACTGTGGCCACAAGCTTCAGCAAATATCTGCAAAAAAAAAGTTAAATAAAAAGGATAAGCATATCATATAACATGTGTTGTAGTTCTTTCTTGTGGGAAACATGAAGCTGTGTGTGTGTGGTTCTGGAACTTCCATAGGATATTAATACCAGATTTTTTTATGCGGTGGGGACATTTTTGGTCCCCATGAGTAAAACGGCTTGTAAATTATTTAAGGGATATTTTTTGAAAATGTAAAAATGCAGAAAGTTTTCTGTAATGGGTAGATTTGGGGTTTTTGTTAGGGGATAGAATATACAGTTTGTACTGTATAAAAAACATTGTCTATAAAATGTCCCCATAAAACGTGTGTGCGTGCGCTTGTTTTTCTATCCCAGTGGGAACTTCAACCCGAATTGGGACTTCAAGTCGAATAGGGACTTAAATTGAGGTCCCCATGAGGAAACAAGCTTATAAATCATACAAAATGTGTTTTTTTAGAAAATGCAAAAAGTTTTCTATGGTGGGTAGGTTTAATGTAAGAATACAGATTGTACAGTATAAAAACCATTAGAGTCCCTACAAAGATAGCAAACCAGATGTGTGTGTTTTTTTTTCAGTTCAAAAATCCTCTTCCTTCTCATTCTTCACCACAAATCCTCTGCTTTTAATGCAACATGCTGTTTCATACACCATCTAACTTGAACTCTAAAGTCATTCTCAGTCAATCCTGAAACTCTTTTTTTTGTATCTGCTTAGGCTAAGCTTCAAATGTCAAATATAATATATATATATATATATATACATATATATATATATATATATAGTATCTCACAAAAGTGAGTACACCCCTCACATTTTGGCAAACAGTTTTAGTATATCTTCTCAAGGGACAGAACTATAGAAATGAAACTTGGATATATTTTAAAATAGTTAGTGTGCTGCTTGTATAGCAGTATAGATTTACCATCCTCTGAAAATAGGCTAACTCAACAAACAGGCATTATTTTCAAAAATAATGGTGCTTGTGTGAGCACCATTTTTATGTAGCACTGCCTTAATCCTCCTGGTCATGGAATTCATCAGAGCTGCACAAGTTGTTGCTGGGATCCTCTTCCGCTCCTCCATAATGACATCACAGAGCTGCTGGCTGTTAGACACATGGTGCTTCTCCACCTTCTGCTTGAGGATACCCCACAGCTGCTCGGGGTTCAGGTCTGTAGACATACTTGGCCACTCCTTCACCTTCAGTTTCCTCAGCAATGCAGTTGTCATCTTGGCGGTGTGTTTGGGGTCGTTATCATGCCGTTCGGCCCATTTTCTGAAGGGAGGGCATCATGTTCTGCTTCAGAATGTCATAGTACATGTTGGAATCCATGTTTCCCTCAATGAAGCGCAGCTCCGCAGTACCAGCAGCACTCATGCAGCCCCAGACCATGATGCTACCACCACCATGCTTGACTAGGCAAGACACAATTTTCTTGGTACTCCTCACCAGGGCATCGCCACACATGCTGGACACCATCTGAGCCAAACAAGTTCATCTTAGTCTCATCAGGCCACAGGACATGGTTCCAGTAATTCATGCTTTTGGACAGGTTGTCTTCAGAAAACTGTTTGCAGGCTTTCTTGTGAACCAGCTTCAGAAGAGGCTTCCTTCTGGGACAACGGCCATGCAAACCGACTTGTTGCAGTGTGTGGCGTATGGTCTGAGCACTGACAAGCTGACCTTCCACTTCTGCAATCTCTAAAGCAATGCTGGCAGCACTCATGCGTCTTTATTGACCCTTGTGAGACCTGTTCCGAGTGGAACCCATCTTGGAAAACCTCTTTATGACCCTGTCCATTGTACTGTAACTCAGCTTCAGGGTGTTACCAATCTTCTTAAAGCCTATAGGCCATCTTTGTGGAGAGCAACAATTCTAATTCTCAAATCCTTAGAGACTTATTTGCCATGAGGTGCCATGTTGAACATCCAGTGGTCAGTATGAGAGAATTGTTCTCCAAATTTTAACTACTCTAATACACAAATTTGTATAGTGCTGTCAAGCAGACAACAACTCCTGGTAAATTGACTCCCACTCCCATCCCGCTCCTGTTTAAACTGACTCCCGCTCCTGTACCGCTCCCATATATTTTTTTCTTCAATTAGTGTTTAGTTAATACATAGAATTTGATTTAATCTGCTCTCCATCCTGTTTTATACCAGCTGCTGAGCCCCTGTTTCTAGATTTTCTCCAGAAAATGGAAGTAATAAAAGCAAAGCAAATAAAAGAAAAACAGTAAATAGTTCACACCATGTCTACAATAATTTAATAAACCCAAACAGCACATAAAGCTGCATTTTACTAATTTCTTGTTGAGTAAACAATACATTTATAGTTTACATTTATAGTTTTTTTAATTACATGTTAACGATTTTCATCAATTATGCTCTTGCATAATGAGTTCCTTTACTCCTGACTTTGCGCTGTAAATCATTTTTTGCGACATCGACTTCTCCGCGGCTGTTAGCTCCCTCCATCGCTGCTCTTTGAATTCCGGCGGTAAGCCGTGACAAAAAGCACTGATGGCTTCTGGGACGGCTGGGTTGTGCAGTTATTTTTTAATAGCGTTACATTGTAGGCGTATTAAAAGGAAACTACAAAATGGTGCATTTACTTTTTTCTTTTTTTGTCATCTTTGCTATTGGTTGATTCCTGCTCCCGTCTGCTCCCGTTAACCATTTATCCTGTACCGTCCAAATCCCGTGATTAATAGCAAAGATGATTCCCATCCGGCAGGAATCCCACGGGAATCCCGTGACCCGTGGGATTCCCGAAAAAATGTCAACCTCTACTCTGAACGAACTCTCTGCTCCTCACCACGGTGCGTCTCAGGTGCTGCGGTTATCACTCCGCCCAAGTAGCAGTGCTTCGCCTTCTGAGAAAATAGTTCCCAATATTTATACGGTTAAAAGATGGCTGTCTCATATCATATGACCTTGTCATTTGTACACTCTGTGACTATACAAATCACAACATGTAATAGGAAAATGTTTGTTATTTTGTCATTTATTGGGATTAGTATGCTAGCTGTAGCCATTTAATCCAGTCTTTGTGCTAAGCTAGGCTAACGGTGGGTGCGTCAAACAGAGTTACAGCACGCACGGAGATGAAAAAGGTATGTGTGGACTTATTTAACTCTGGGGGATACAGTGAATAAGCTAAAGTCCAAAAAAGTCGGCGTGTTCCTTTAAGGCTAATAATGTACATAGCCTGCTAATAGAGACTCAAGAGACAACCCATCAGTAATAATACTGGAGGGTGAAACAAGAACATAATGCACAGGAATGTGTATAACTTATCAATTAGGGCCAATAGCTAATGATGTTAATGATCCTGCCTTCACAATTTCTGGACATTAATTATTGGTGCTGGAGGAAGTGCAGGCTGTATCCACTGATTCAGATGGTGTCTTGGAGTTTAGCATGTATAATTTGCATCATTAATGCTCTGATGCAAACCCCAAAGCAAATTTATAACTTACAACCACAGGGGTCAATAATGGCCAACATCCAGAACTTATAGTTTTGCATATTCTGTGCCTTGAACACACAACACCACCTCCATGGCAGGGGGAAGGTCATTGGGTACACATCAGCAATGTTACTTGAGTACATGAGAGTTGGCAGAAATCCTATGACCGTGATCTGAAAGAAAGAACATCAGTTCCCTTTCAGTCGATAACGTCGGACGTAGTCGACGCGACTGAAATGGGATCACGCTAGGGAGCCTATCATCTTCGAGTACTATTGAACGAGCCAATGTAATTGGCGTGCGTGATTCGCATCACACACTCCGCCCCCGCGGCGCGGGTATAAATACGGAAGTGGATGCACGCACCAGTTGCCTTTCGCTTCGGAGCCGATCGTTTGATGTCTCTGAGAGTGCTGTTGTCTACAACGAGCGAGTGTGTCGGTGTTCTTCAGGAAGACTCTCCCAGTGCTGGTGTTCTACAGCGCGAGTGCAGCGGTGATCGCGAGCTTTGAGCTCTCAACTGCTGTTTTAACAGCAACAAATTTCTAAATGTTTGTGTGTGTTGATGGCTGGTTAGAGGGCGGAAAAGTGAGTGCTTCACTGTTTCAGTTCTCTGTTCAGTGTTGCCGCGGTCATTTCCCTGTGTGCTCCGGCACTGGTGACGGTCCTATTTTCTGAAAGAGCAACACGGGTGCGTTTGCGTCTTTTTCAAGATGTCATTCCGCCCGTGCGTTTCTGGGTGCGGTCGTTCCCTGTCTCTCTCTGATGGTCACAACTGTTGTGTCACGTGTTTGGCTTACAGCACGCTGAGACAGCTTTTGTGGACAGCTCATGTTTTCACTGTGGGAACATGACTGTCGCAGTGTTGAGGGCGAGACTCGCCTTCGTTCGCGGAGAGCGAGTCCCCATTACCATGCCCCACCCTCGGGTGCTGTGTGGGATGGGTGACCGGAGGATAGTGTTGGATGTCCCGCCCGGTAACCATTCCCTGTGGGCTCCTCACTCCTCCCTTCCACTGCAACCACTGGAGCCTCCTGTGTTGTCTGCTGGTCCATCTGTAATGGGTGGGCCAGCGGTTTCACTCGGAGCTCCCCTGGAGGACAGGACGCCGATTGCAGCATCAGAGGGTGAGCTGACTTCTGGAGATGATGACTCGGCTGCATTGTCTCCCTCCGGGAGTTCAATGTTGCCCGAGCCGGATCCAGAATTATCAGCTATGCTGAAACGGGCCGCCGAGGCTGCCGGGCTCGAGTGGAACCTCCACCGTGTCCCGTTCAGTCTCGGTTGGAATCTGGAGTTTGGTATCTTGGGGCGGGCCGCGCTGGTTCTCAGCTCGCCGCCCCAGTGCCTTTCTTTCCCGAAATGCATGGAGAGCTTATCAGGTGGTGAACAGCATCTTTCTCTGCCAGAAACTGCCTGAATAGCTTTTCCCCCTCATTACCCTTGATGGAGGAACGGTGAAGGGTTGCGAGGTGTCCCTCCATTGGAGCGGTCTGTCGACACAGGTGCACCTGTGTCCGGCGGCCGCTGCCTTTTGGGGGGATCCTCGTCTCCCCCCAAGGCCTGTGAGTTTCGTCCGTTCCGACGGGCAGAGCTTACAAAGCCTGTGGGCAAGCCCCTTCCTCTTGCGTGCCATGGCGTTGCTGCAGGCTAGGGCACCCATGGCATGCACGAGGGTAATCCAGACCGTGCGCTCATAGGTGAGCACCGCACTGCATCCGACCTCACCCTCCGGGGTACGGGTGTCGTAGCGTGAGTGATCGGTCTGGCGATGTCCACCTTGGTGGTCCAGTAGCGCCTTCGTTGGCTCAGCCTGGTTGGTATGGCGGATGCGGACAAGGTTCGGTTCCTGGTCTCCCCAATTTCCCAGGTTGGGCTGGTCGGCGACGCGGTGGAGAACTGCATCAAACAGTTCTCTGCCG
Organism: Siphateles boraxobius; assembly: GCF_051911475.1. Taxonomy (NCBI): domain Eukaryota; kingdom Metazoa; phylum Chordata; class Actinopteri; order Cypriniformes; family Leuciscidae; genus Siphateles; species Siphateles boraxobius. The sequence goes on from NW_027509219.1 coordinate 19,250,601, forward strand.
CTCAAGCGCAGACGGAGGTCATCCGGCACATCCTGCCCCGGTGGCCAGCTGCTGCCTCCACCCGCCGCCGGTGGCAGCTCCTCCGCCTGCTCGTCGCCGTGGGCGTTCTCCGGCCGCCGCTCCTGCTGGGCCTCCGCAGCAGCCTCCACCCAGGCCTCAGCAGGGAGCCGGCCGCAGTAGAGACGCCCAGCCCGCTCCAGGCGCTGCCAAGCCAGGTGGCAAGCGACAGCGAAAGCATTCCGGAGCGGGCCGCCCAGGAATGGATGAGATGCTCTTGGAGTGGCACGATCACTCCCTCCCCCCGGGTGAGGGCCGGGTGGAGCCTTTGTTTGTGTGTGTGTCTGTTCCGCCGCTGGCTCCCTAAAAAAAAAAAAAAAAAAGCGGAGCAAGCGGTACCCACACTTCAAAGAGAGAGCAATTTCATCTGTTCCTGGGTCCCAAGAGGGCCAGGCTGGCGGGTGTGACCCTGTATAGCCTTACACCCCTCAGCTCCCCCTTGGTCGCCAGCAGCCAGCTTGGTGCGTTCGAGGACCCGGTCATCCGCCTTCTCACGCGCCCCCTGCCGCTTGTGGAGACAGGTAAGTGTTGCACAGCACACTAACACCACTCTCTCTACTTTGCTGCCCCACCTCAGGCTCGGCTACCCCGCTCAAGTCAGTGATAGTCATCACATTAGGTGTTGAGCAGACGTGCTCCTGAAAATTCAGTGATATTCATCACACCGAGTGTTGAGCAGTGCTCCTGACTGGTGCGTGCTTATCTTATCCTGCTGGCGAAGGATTTGATATAGCCGCTCCTCCAGCCGGTACGAAGGCCAGTTGTAAACTCGTTCTTCGTGCTACTAGGTGGTGGGTCGTGACCATCTTGGCCCAAGATTGGTCTGCAGCTTTGACCTGAAAGACATGTGCTTCAGATCTCTACCTCCCGCACCGCAGGCCATCCTGTGTGTTGCGTCTAAGGGTGGAGTATCAGTACAGTGTCCTTCCCCTCGAGTGCTCCAGAGCCCGTTGGGTCTTCAGGTCAACTGGAAGAGAGTAATCTCGCCCACGGGCTGAGTATCTCTTTTCTAGTTTTGGAGAGGTACTCGGTCCAACATGTCTCTCCAATGAGAATGTGTTCAGCTGGTGTTGAAGTGAGAAAGGGTCCCACTGAAAGAACTTTCAGAGGCTCCTGGGGTATATGGTAGTCGCAGCCTTTGGCTCCCTCCATATGTGACCGCTTCAGCGCTAGCTTCACGATCGAGTCCCGAGGTGACCGTGGCAGAGCAGCTCACCCTGTGTGACTATAGTTCATCCCGGTCTGCTGCCAAACCCTCTTCAACAGAGCGGCCATGTACAAAGGGCGTGTTTTAACGGGAGCCTGGGCGACCCCCGACTACACGGGCATTCGTGCCTCGAGTTGTTAGACATTGCGACCGTTGCGCAAGCTTCCCCTGCATGTCACAAACTCACCCGTCACCTCCTCCTTGGAGTCAGACGCTTCTGAGGGCGCCTTATTCCACTCCTCCCGCTTACTCAATCGTGCCGCCATCGAGCCTCACGACAGTTATAGCCAGGGCAAGTGGAGACTCCATCCCCTGGGTCCGGCTGGGTCATGACCATTCCGGGGCCGCTCAGTTGCCCCCCCGGTTTTATTTTTCCGCCAGTGTTTGGGTAAACCGAGCGGACTACCCTTGGACAAACACTGGGACTCAGCGGCCCCAGGGGCCCGCAGAAATGCGTTTAACCCCAGTGAGCCTTCTAAAAGTGACTGCGACTCATGGTCGCCTTGCGCCTGCAAGTCAGTGAAATCATCACTCTTCATGTTGAGCAGATTTGCTCCTGAAACTCAGTGAAGTTCATCGCACTCTGGTGTTGAGCAGCAATGCTCCTGTAGCTCAGTGAGTCCATCACAGGTAGCTCAGTGAATTCATCACACGCAGTGCTGAGCAGAAATGCTCCTGGTGCTCAGTGAAGTTCCTCGCACTCAAGTGTTGAGCAGAAATGCTCCTGAAGCTCAGTGAGTTTATCACACTCAGGTGTTGAGCAGTAATGCTCCTGAAGCTCAGTGAACTTGTCACACTCAAGTGTTGAGCAGAAATGCTCCTGAAGCTCGGTGAGTTTATCACACTCAGGTGTTGAGCAGGAATGCTCCTGAAGCTCAGTGAACTTGTCACACCCAAGTGCTGAGCAGAAAATGCTCCTGAAGCCCAGTGATCTTCACATGTTGTGTTGAGCAATGCTCCTGTCTTTTGCGCCCGTCACTTGCACCTACGCATGTCAGGAGAGGAACAGGTCTTCATAGTTGCCCCTTATTGGCCCAACTAGACCTGGTTCCCTTCAACAGCCTTCCTGACTTCCCCTGGAAACTCTTTCGGGGACGGGGCACGATGGCACACGCGTTCTTCCCCCGGAGATTCCGGGCGGTCTTACATCTGAACGCGGAGGTTCAGGTGGCTATCACAAGAACATGTGATAGTTACCATCACTTCTGCGAGCACCCCCTAGAATTGGGTAGCGTGCTTACGCCTTTAGAAGTGGAACCTAGTCGTTGAGTGCGTCTTCTCCCCTGAGGAGATCCTGAAAGCTTTCGATCACTTCAGTGCTCTCTTTCCTGCAAAATGGGTTGCAGTAGGCTGTTTTCCTAAATCACCCTCAAAATGATGTTGCCTCGGTGTTTAAACGACGCTCATCGTGTTGCAGAAGTATGCAGAAGCACGTTCTGATCGTCAGGTTCCTGAGGAGCAAGGTCTTGTAAATCCTTGTGTCCCTCTTTATCCTCTTGGGCCTTGTCCCTGGTGCGACTGCACTGCAGAGACCGCCCCTGAGCCACTGCAGGTAGTGAGTTAAAAATTCTGTTATATCAGTTCTCCTGCTCGCGTGGTCTCTACTAGAGGGTAGGGACTTGCTCGCTTTCGGTCAACGTATTGTGCCTGGAGTCTGGGCCGGCTAACTCTCACAAGCTGAGACCCCGGCTCGGATTGAGCCCAAGGTTCCTACCTCTCCCGTAGTAGGAGCAGGTGGTGAGCCTGCAAGCGCTGCCCTGGAGGAGGCAGATCCAGCCCTGGCTTCTCTGTCCGTTCGCTTGGACGTGTACAGAATGCAAGTCATAGACCTCAGACCAGCTCTTCAAATATCTGTTGGAATTCAGCAGAGAGGGAAGGCTGTTTCCATGCAAAGTTGCACTTAGTGCTTGCCTTCATTTCGGCAAAGACCCGAGATGCAACATGTCCACTTAGGTGTTGAGCTCCTCTATGATGAGTGTAAAGTGCTCCGCCTGGGCGTTGACGATATACTTTGCTAAACAGATTCTAGAGTTGGGGGCTGGACGACACCTAGTTGAACCGCTGCTTCCCATGGGCTCCCTTCTCATGAAGCCAGTTTCACCGTGAGCCCGGTTCAAGTGTCGGCTTGCTGCGCCATTCCCCTCCTATGGACTGGATACGTGCGCCTTTCTACTCCAGTTGAGTTCCCTTAAAATTGAACCCTGTTGAGTTCCTCCACACCCCTCCGACGTCGGACGTGCGGAACGTCTGGTGTTAGGCCTACCACTCGTAAGCAGTGTGGAACCTGTGTTAGGCTGGGTCCATATGTTGCGGTCCCTTCGGTGACCCCATGTGTGTATTCTTCCACGATACGGCTCCCTGCGGTGAGCCCGTGTCTTCCCTCGGCAGAGTCTCTCTGCCGTCACTGTCCGGTGTGTCTCCCCCCGTCTTAGGCTGGAGCCACCCCAGTGACATTCCATATGTTAGACTGCCCGGTTTCCGCCCAGTTCATATGTGTATTCTCCACATTTCCTCCCTCGGGTTGGATGTGGCTTCCGCAGCGTCCCTTCCTTCCAACGTACGGGGAACGCTTTCCCAGTGGTCCTGTAGGAACAGCAGTGACTTCCCTGGCCTAAGCCCTGTCCTTCCCCGCGTTAAGTTTACGGGGGCATCAGGAGGCTTTGGTTTAGACACTGGAAGGTGGCAGCGTTAGTGGCGTGTTCAATGGTTGATCCCATTTCAGTCGCGTCGACTACGTCCGACGTTATCGACTGAAAGGGAACGTCCTGGTTGCGTATGCAACCCACCGTTCCCTGAAGGAGGGAACGGAGGACGTAGTCCCCTTGCCACTACCGCTGGACCACCGCTGACCCCGGGTTACTCTCGGCTCCTCAGCGAAAAGCAACTGGTGCGTGCATCCACTTCCGTATTTATACCCGCGCCGCGGGGGCGGAGTGTGTGATGCGAATCACGCACGCCAATTACATTGGCTTGTTCAATAGTACTCGAAGATGATAGGCTCCCTAGCGTGATCCCATTTCAGTCGCGTCGACTACGTCCTCCGTTCCCTCCTTCAGGGAACGGTGGGTTGCATACGCAACCAGGACGTTCTTCTTCCATACTTTTAAACACTGCACTTAAATTGTTATCGTAATCCCAGGATTATAAGACCCTGCTCCTGAGCAGCAATGTTGTTAAAGGGTTAGTTCTCCCAAAAATGAAAATTATCCCATAATTTACTCACCCTCAAGCCATCCTAGGTGTATATGACTTCCGTCTTTCAGCCAAACACAATCAGAGTTGTATTAAAAAAAAATGTCATGGCTCCTGAAGCTTTATAATGGGAGTAACTGAGATTTTGAAGCCCAAAAAAGCACATCCATCCATCATAAAAGTAATCCATACAGCTCCAGTGGGTTAATAAAGGCCTTCTGATGCGAAGCGCTGCGTTTTTGTAAGAAAAATGTCCAATTATAACTTTATAAACTGTAATCACTAGATCGGATACGAGCCGTCTGCGTTCACGAGAGTCGAGTTCCGGTGTATGACGTAGCATAAACTTATGCTGAGTTCACACTGCACGATTTTCAAAGTAGTCGGGTCACTGTTCTTTTCACACTGTACAACTTTCTGGGGCAGCATTCAGTTGCTGGTGCATGTGTTCACACTGCACGATGGTTCGGTGACAGGGATTTTCACACTGCATGACTTTACAAAAGAAAGAATCGCCAGCAACTTCTATCTGGTCCGCAAACTCGTTTCACAACCAAACACGCGATATGGAAATAACTCAAGATCATGCGTGCGTGAGATCGGAGTTCACGCACGACACTGAAATTGTTATTAAAATTATGGCCTGCAAGAAGATTGCGATCCAAATTGTCTGTGCACCAATTTGCTGCGAAAAGGAGAAGAAGAAAAAGATTATGCAGTCTTTTATAATTAACACTGCGTGATTGTCATTCACGTGAACGAGCACCAATTTGGCTATGATTTCCAGCATTTGGCGGCGATCTCAAGCGAAAATCGGGCCTAAAATCGTTCAGTGTGAACTCGGCATTAGGTAAGAGTAGAAGCCTCTCGCGGTTCAAACAAATAGAGCTGGACAACAAACTCAAGCTCCTCTTACATTCCTCTTTAAAGGTTGAGTAAATTATGGGATCATTTTCATTTTTTGGTGAACTAACCCTTTAATTTACCTTATCTGTCCCCCAATAGAGAGCATGTAGTGGGAAACAACTTTATTGTGAAAAAAAAACATACCTGAATGAAGCCAAAACGAATGAGGGTTTTCTAAAAAGGATAACAGATTTATGGCTATTGGTTATCTAATAATAGCCACCAAGATGAGTGAAGTTAAAGGAATAGGAAAGCTGTTTCAGATGCATTTTTTTGGGAGCTACTGTGTAAAGATAACAATGACATTTTTCCCCCCTTTGGAGTAACATCGACCGTTGACTCGTTCACAATAAAGACAGCAACGCACATTAAGAAAGTCCATTTTAATTAGTCCACAATCAGTCAACACAAGCGGGAGCAATAGAGTCATTTCAAATTCACGTAATTAATCAAATTAATTTAAGGCATTGAATTAGCTACCATCTATACTGGCCAACTACTTCTCTCTTGCTGCTGAAAATATTGTCGTTGATAGATTTAGGTGAGTGTGACATTTACAAGAACTGTGCAAAACACAGAAGCTAAAACACAGAAGCTTAAACACAAATAAAAACAAATGCTGTCAGTAGAGCTTTTACTGAACATAGAATATTCCTTTAAATAGATAGTGATCTACAGATGGCATTGGTCTCCGAGAGATATGGAGGCTAAATCCTTTTTTCTGATATATATATATATATATATATATATATATATATATATATATATATATATATATATATATATATATATATATGACCTGGGGAAAGAAATTGAAAAAGGTGGATTGGTCCTGATTTAATGCCATCAGAAGTGGCCTCAATTGAGAGGGAGGATACTGAAACAGAAAGTATTCAGGTAGTATATATATACATTTGTCAAAATATGATATAAAAAAATAATAAAAAGGGATTAAAGCATAACAAAATTACTAAAATTTTAACTAAAATGGAATTGAAAACAATATATAAATAAGAGCTAATTCAAAATATTAATAAATACTATAATAGTGTATACATAATACTGAAATAACACTGGTATAAATCCAGAATGAAGCTGTTTTTATATTTTTTTTATTCACAGTTTATTAAATGTGGATGAAATGAAGTTGATGTGAAAACCCTTTTCTGTCTGCATATAGTTCACCCAGAAATGATTTAAAAATGTACAAGTTCTTCCATTATTTACTCACCCTTCCTTTTCATTCCAAATAAATAATTCTTATTTGTATTAATTATGTGATTAAAGAGCGAATTATGACTTAAATATCAGTCAAGCCATCACATAAAGCTGTCGTATGAGGATTAAGTAGTCTTTGAATATACAGTAATATTGACCACTGTGCTTTTGCTTTTTGGAGGGTGATAGAACTCTGTTCTTTTATACGGGTTTGGAACAATATATGGTTGAGTAAATGATTTTCATTTATGGAAATAAATATAACTGATACAAAGCACAGATAAGTTAGAGCAACAATACGGTTTCATCATGACTGTCTCATTAAATGTATTATTCACAGGCAAATTTAAATTATTAAAATAATAAATGACTAAAACATCAAATGGTCTATCCACAGGTTTGCAGAATGTAAGATAAGTATGAACGATATGGAAACAAACACAGAAGGTGATGATAAACAATGTTGTTCTTAGGTCTGTCTTCTTCTTCTAAGTTGTCTGAACTCAATGAGAACCTGAAAATAGAAACATCTAATTATCTTTATAGCTTAGTTAGCTTAGCTTAATTTTTCACATTAACAGCAAAAGGATCAGGCTTCTAAAGTCAATTTTTGCTATAATTTAGGACATTGATTCAGCACAATACTGTTAAAACCTTAGTGATCTGTCTGTTTGGATACATCTGCAGCAGTGCTGAATTATTTCATTACTTCTAATAATAAAAATAATGCCAAAAGAGATGAGGTAATCAACTATTTAGAATTACTTACCCATACACACACAGCACTGAGGACAAGTTTACTCACAGCTAGTCCTACACAACCCCAGTAGACAAAGAGCTCTGAATCATCCACATGAGTCACTAGGTTGCTAATGTTTGCCCATGACACATTAATAAACTTAGTGGTGGAGAAATCAGCGATAATGGGTGAAGGTGTTGACACACAATCTAGGGAGACAAATAGATGTATGTTATCTCAGCAGAACAAATGGAATAATGCACAAAACATGACTGAAGAAACAACAAAGTACAAATATATTGTTTGTCTACATTTAAACTGAAAAACCATAATTATTTAGATACTGGAAACTTGCCAAAACTGAATGTTTTGTGTAGGGTTATATCAGGTAAATTGGGCCATCGGGTAAAATGGGCCATTTAAAGTTTGGGGGTCCCAGGCCCTCTGGAATTTAGAGCCAATGACTGCAAAGGATTTCAAACTGTTTTCATAACTGTACTTGTCAAGTAACAGGTGATTTGATTAGTTTAAGGTTGATATGGTGGGCAGGGGAATCATTCAAATCAAGACTACACCAGAAAGCTGCATAGTAAGTAACCTGGCATACCAAATCTAACTATTATAAGGATGATAAATCTATAAAAAAAACTATGCATAATATATTGATGGCATCAATCAGAAATAATGTTGATAGTTTGGTATATGAAGATTTCTTTTGAAAAAGTGATGTTTTCTTGGTGGCCCAATTTACCTTAACCCACTGAGCTAAAATGGGCCATAATCTGTGTCACTCACAAACACGTGTGTGTGTGTGTGTGTGTGTGTGTGTGTGTGTGTGTGTGTGTGTGTGTGTGTGTGTGTGTGTGTGTGTGTGTGTGTGTGTGTTTAGTTCACTGATCTATGCTGTTCCAAAATTGACTTTTTTAATTGCACATTTGAATATGTGGGTTTGCACCCAAAATGTTTTTTTTTTAATGGCACATATGAATATGTTTGTTTAATGCAGTTTAAATGTCATGTGGTGGCTGTATAAGCAATTGTTTTAAAATTAAAATTGAGGATAAATTAGCCTTCTATTTCCCTTTGCAGTTTGACTGGCCCATTTTACCTGAAACTGCTCATGCAAAAAAACTTGGCACAGCTGATGTTTCAAGAAATGTATGGCCTAAATAATTATAATTTATTATATAATTTCAACACAAAATTATCAAAAACAGTCATTATTAATCATAAAAATACATGGAAAAGGCATATATGGTATTGTATTATTGTCCCAAACGATTTAACAAAAAGTGGCCCAATTTAGCCGATATCACCCTATTTTTGTGTATATACACCATTTCACAACCAAAATACAGTATGTATAACATTATGCAAAAATATAAATGTGCTCATTTTCACTGTTTATTAATAGGGAAATACCTGAGATATTCAGTCTAAACAACTTTTCACAGTTCTTTCCTCCAGCCTTGGCTCTAATTAAACACTTGTAGATCCCAGAATCTGAAGGAGCAACTTTCCTTAAGACCAAAGATGTATTCTTATCCAGTGACACAGAATCATTGTGCTTATGAGTTTGGATGACATTTTCTGACTTTTTGAGGATTGTAGATTTGTCACTGCTGTTATTGTACAACTTTTAAAAAGAGAGAAAAATAACGTAGTGAGTTCATAGCTTTGCTCTTTGTTAGAATAGATTTGTGATGATTAGTTAGTATGTAAAGAACGTAGTCGTGGCACCGCAAAATATGTTATTGACTGAAGAAATTTAAACCGCAATGTAAAAACAAATGTTGTCAACTTATTGATATATAGGCGTATTTTTTTTTTTTTTACGGTGCACACTAATTCTTTTTAGGCCTATATGTAGGCCACTTTTTTTCATAACTTTCACTATGGCATGCAGGGGTAAAATTAAGAAGAATGGGTGTAAAGGAAATGTGTGTCAGGCCAGCATGTTTCCTGCTTAAAGCCACAGACATTAAAGGCAGTTTGAAATGTTCCGTTAGTAATATAAATGCGAGACGTTTCTCATGTGTTTTGCAGACACATAAAGATTTGTTGAAGAATATTTTGTTCGAAAAGCTTATTTTAATTATTTTTATATTCCTCGGCTCATATCAGCCTACACTGTTAACTATAAAACCAATTAGGCCTAGCGTTTTGCCATGCGGTCAGACATGAAAACATGCGAAGTGTTCATCAAATCAGATAAGAAAGTTTTAGAAAGTAGGCTGTGGTAAATATGACATGATATATGGACATGACTCACCTTGTACCATGTAACAGATGTGTAGTTCTTACAGCTTTGAAGGGCAGTACAGGACAAAATTACATCAACTCTGCAATCTGCCGTAAAGAAGGCGACTTCATCGTTGCCGACTACTATCCAAAGGTTTAACGCTAGAACAGACATTACAGATCAAAAACACTGGGGGGAAATTAAGAGCACAAAGAGTAGCTAAACTTTGCTTGCTTGGTTTTTGTCAAAGCATACAGATGTAGCCTAATACACGCATTACATTCTGGAGTTATTGCGTAAAATGATTGTTGCCATTTAGGCTACTGGTTTTAGCTTGGAACAAAATATTAGAATCTTAAGGGCCTTTAAAAATTTATTTAAAGCTGTGAGTAAAATAACAAGTTGAAGAAAGCGATATCTTACTCACCCAACACTATCAAGCGAATCATCATCTTATGGTGAAATGCGTGATGCTCGTGGTTCCTCTGAAGTTAACTCCTGCTTCCCACAGTTCTTAACAATCACTTTTCTGAGACCAATTGTGTGGGTTTCGCAATGCTGTCTTTAGCTTTTGTCAAGATCAGGATCATCTTAACAGCTTTGTTTTATTGGAAAGTATGTCACCTAAATCATTAAAAAACACTGTATCATCATTGTAAATTGTTTTGACATCAGATTAAATAAAAGTAGGAAGCTGAATATTTCCCCCCTCATATAGGCTAGGCTACTGTACAGTAACAGTAAACGCAGGTGAACAATATTTTTGTAGTTGTGTATACGGTGATTTTCAAGGAATTCAGATTTACAGAATTATGAAATCAAATACTCGTCTTACTAAAGTAACACTGTCCTTCAGCGACACCAATGGGTACAGAAAGTGTTTGTAAAGCGGCTCACGCTGTAAATAGCAGCAACATTTTGTCACATTTAGCTTCAAACAATGTTTAAAAAACTGGTATGAATTTTTGACGGTCACTTTTTAGCACATTTACATCAATATTGTCAACTTAGATATATTTTAAATATTAAATGTTAAATCTAAATGCTGCATTTAAATTTAAATCTAAATGTTAAATCTAAATGTTAAATCTAAATCTAAATCTAAAAGTTGAATCTAAATGTTTCGGATGAAACTAAATATTTAACTAAAATTTTGGAAGTGCCAAAATAAAAGCTCGAGGAGGTCAGTGCGTGTTTATAGACATTTTCGCAGAGCGACCATGCTTCTCAATATCCCGTCTCCTCGCTCCTCTGTCCTCCATCCTATGACCCGGAAACCAATCAAGCACAGCAATCTTGAAGGATATCTCAATTCTCTAATTGCACCGCGAGGAGTCGAGGATCGAGGAGTGAGGAGGCTTTCAGAGGAGTTTTGAGCGAGGATACACAGGTGTATCCTATGCGGAAGTGTTTTATTGACTAAACGTGACGCACATATACATTCTCCTCCCCCTTCACATCGGTCACAATCTTTTTAATTTATAGTTTACCTTTGCGGTTTATATAAACCACACATCTAACATATTTCAACAGGGTATCTTGCTTTATTGTTATTCATTATGAATTTCTAAATAAACAAACTTCAACAACATAAGGGCAGATCCAGTGCTCGAAGTGGTGCGGTACTCACCGGTATGCAGTACCGGCACTTCTACATTTTACTCTTACTGTGCGTTCACACCGCCGCCGGCGAGAGCGTCAAAGTGGCCGGAAGTCATTCATTTTCAATGAGAGCCGGCGGCGAGGGCGTCGCGGCGCGTCTTGGAAGGTGAGAGCGGCGAGGAGAGTTGAAGTCAGGTCAACTTTATGGTAATAAGAAATGACGCGGTTCGGCGGCAACCAATCGGAATATAGAAGTGCTCCGTTTGAGAGGAGTCCAGAGAACGCAGTCCTGTAAACTTTGGTTCCGACCACATTAGTTCCCAAGCAAAATTGAGGAGGTTGATCATTTGAATTTGATAAGAAGGCGCGCAACAGTATTTATAGGCAATATTTTGGCGCTAGAACGCTTGTTTTTCAGCGGGAATGTAAATTATAATAGCACTTAACCATGAACACAAGAGCCACAGCACACAAATGGCTTTTAATTTGTTTATTTCATTAGCAAACATGTCACTATAATTGTTTTTTCCATCGATCAATTTTCTGCAAAAATAACGATCGACATGATTGATGCTTTGTGGCCCCTTTAAATACAGTTGTAAAATGACCACGCGTTCGATCTACATCAGAGCGTCCACGAATCTTTCCACGGCGTCGCTGGCAGGGCGGCGAGAGCTAATTTTGCCGCTCTCGCCGGCGGCGGTGTGAACGTACAGTTAAGCGTACCTGCACTTTTTCTTGCGTTCCGCTACTTCTCGCATGTAGCCGGTACTCGACCACTGACAGAAAAAGCGCCAGTGTCACGCCCGTTGATATACTTCGTTTGCAGTGCGTATGCAGTGGGTATTTTTTGCGCACCCATGTTAACAGGTTCGAGCTTTCACACAGCACGCGCATGCGGTCCGTCAATGCACTCCTGGTGCTGTGCGTATTCAGCAGTGCAGAGATCGTTCCGAGTGTATTTTTGCTGTGCTGCACGCGGTGAATTAAAGTGACAGCTCATGGTTCGTGGTCAAAACACAGATTGACATGACAATATAATAATCTCACCATAAATGCATTTAATTAAATAAAATGTAGTAATCTAAATGTATTTTTGGACTTGCAGGCTTGGAGGAGTTCCGTTTTCGCACTTTTATAAGTTTTGTTTTTCACTGTAGAAATCTCAAATGTCATGATTTGCCAATGCAAGAGAGTACCGGCACCTTTCTTTTCCCACTTCAAGCACTGGGCAGATCCTTTGAGCGCTGCTGATGACGCTGTGAAATGACGCTCGAGTGATCAAGTATTGTATCAATGTATTAAAAAAAGCTTTCATTCGATTCCTCCGTCCTCATTTTCTTTCCTTGCGTCCTTCCCTCACAACCTACGGGGGGGGGGGGAGCTTTGGCGCTAGGAAAGGAAGCGAGAAAAGGAAACGAGGATGTACAAATAAGAAATGAGAGGCACCCTATGACCGATAGTACCGTAGGCTACCTGGTCAGGGGCGGGCGGAGCGAACACAGTCAAAGTGAGCCCCCTCGTGGCTGCCTATATGGCTACAGGTCATAATAAGTCCCGCACCTTTCATAAAAGTGACAATAAAAACTCAAAGTAGCCTACTCTTTAAATACAGTTTCTCCAAACGTGTTCATTATTTTAGCTAGTTATTATCACGATAATCCATGTCCAAGAGTCCGCTTCCCCGGATGAGATGATTTTTATTCGTTATTTGACACTATTACCACGCTATAAACACACACTGTCCTCCTCGAGCTTTTATTTTGGCACTTCCGGTTACCGCAATTTTGAATTTGCTTATTAGTTAAATAGCCTATTAGTTTCACCCGAAACATTTAGATTCAACATTTAATTTAGATTTAACATTTAGGTGTAACATTTAATACTTAGATTTAACTATTTAAAATTTATCTAAGTTGACAAATATTGTTGTAAATGTGCTAAAAAGTGACCGTAAAAATTCATACCAGTTTTTTAAACATTGTTTGAAGCTAAATGTGACAAAATGTTGCTGTTGGCACCCCATACCTTTGCGCCCGCTGAGGGAGATAAAAGCCAAAATGCTATGATTTGCTCCTTTCCCTGTCATTGCAATTATGCCCACCTAACGAAGTTAGTGAATTTAACAAATTAAAATGAATTTGAAATTAGGAATTGATAGTAAGTATTCGACTCAGTAAAATTAGAGCAGCATCATCCTTACACTTGCTGTGTTTATTAAGAATGATCACAGAAGGTGACTATTAATAATAATTGCTTATATCAGTTATAGTAACAAATAAAGACAAGAAAAAATGCTGCACATATGCTACATTTGCACGATTCATTTTAAATAAACATGGTGTTATTATTGTGCAACAAACTAACATATATAACATATATTTAGTTTATTGTTGATAGATGCTATTCCATTAAACCAGCAATTGTTTTAACAAATGAAAAATGAATTTACAAAAAACAGTTAGGCTACTTATATCCTTTCATCAGTTTGCACAAGTTTTTTCATAATATTATTTTTCTTAATCAGTTTGAGGTTCAGAAACATGATAACAGCACAAGACACCAGACTCAGCACACATCCGACTATGATGAATTGATGATTGGCAGACAGTGTGTCCTTCTTGCTGCTTACCGCTTGCACTTGAGGCTTTATGCAGTCTAAGCACAAAAACAAACACACACACAAAAGTTTCACATCACATCTATCATATCAGGCTATCATTTAAGGGGAACTGTGGAAATGAAACAAATGTATCATGGTAGACCTACTTCTCAATACTTTGAAAAAAAATTGCATTTTTTGGGTGAACTATCCCTTTAAGATTACAGGCAGAGTCTTTATGTCACCATGAACTCAAAATTGACCATTCCTTTTTATGGAATATTGCAATATGCTATGTATAAATGATTTATCCATGCACATCACTATTTTTTTATATAGTTTGCGTGCCCTCGTAATCTTTAATCAAATTAACTTCCACTCCCCTTCTCACCTGCTGAATAATAGTCCGTATTTCCTTCCTGAATATAATGACCCAGTGGAGGCCACAAGGTGCATCTGTAAACACCACAGTCTTCTTCAGCAGTACCAGGGACCACGAGAGAGTTGTCCTCCCCCACCTCATAGGAATGATGTGCAAACTTAAAGAGTCTTGTAATGTTTTTTAACAGATCCTTCGAAACAAGTCCAGCCAGCACATCAGAACTCTCTTTAACCTGTAAAACAAACTTGCTTTTCACGCACTGCTCCAGGAAACATTCCTCCTTAAATGAATCCAAGGAAATAAACTAAATGTATTGAATGAGTAAATATTATTATTGACAGGTTGTTTTGCAGGTTGCAGATGTTAATAGCTTCTTTTTTAAAAAAATACTAACTATTTGAAAAAAGACAGTCAGACACAAACCTTGTACCAGGTGATTCTCCTGTACTTTACACCTTGTTCAATGTTAGCGTGACATGGTATTTTAATCCAGCGTTGCTCCTCAATTGACATTGAGAAGTAAACCAGATGGACTGAAGGACAGAAAATATAACATAATTTAATATAGCCTATCTAGGTTGCAGTTTTATGAGAACACGGAACGCGGAAACTGTTCACGTCAACATAGCCTGGTTACTTTCACTTTAGCATTAACTCGTTCTTGTACGTGTTTCTCTTTTTTGCAATCGTGCAATAGACTATATGACGGTGTGCATGTAAGAAAAAATGAATTTTCTACTTACACATTAAAAAGTAGATGTGCAGCATGATTATGTTTCTATAAACTCTCTCCTTTCTGCAGCAGAACTACTCGGTTACTCACGTAACCTCAGTTCCCTGAGTTAGGGAACGAGTATTGCGTAGCTATACGCAGTGGGGAAACTCCTTTTCCTCGATTTACTGAAGCCTTTATGTAAAGCGCATTTGCAGCTGCACAGCTAGAACATGAGCGTCTGGCTCGCTCATAGGCTGCGCTGCGGCAACTGCACATCCAATGGCGCAGGCGCCTCTGACGTGCAACCAATGAGATCACTCTGCGTCATACACGTCAGAGCCCGCCAAGGGGGCGTGACCTCAGTCTATAATAGTCCCCGAATTCGCCATTATAGCAGGTTTAACGACTGAAGCGACAACTTGCCATGTTACTATAGTGCGGCTGGCTACGCAATACTCGTTCCCTAACTCAGGGAACTGAGGTTACGTGAGTAACCGAGTAGTTCCCTTTCGAACGGTCACTTCGTATTGCGTAGCTATACGCAGTGGGGACGCCATGCAAAACGCCGCACTGAGTAACTGGCTGCCACTGCAACTCAGGCCCCTGAGCATACAGAACAAGCCATAACCGCATAATTATGTATAAATAGACCAGACACCGTCAGGTCTAAAATAGTACACATCAGTTAGAAATAACCCAACATACTACACCAATGAACCCAGACACTGTCGGGGTTATTGGTATATGAACATATAACCAGTCAAGTGGGTTTATATATGAAATTATAACCGGCCAAAGCAGGTTTTATATATGTATGGAATATAACCGGCAAAAGCGGGTTTTATATATGTCATATAACCGGCCAAAGCGGGTTTTATATATATGTAAATATAACCGGCAACAGCGGGTTTATGCATGAATACAACCAGCCAGCAGCGGGTTTTATATATATATGTGAATTTGATAGTGCACAGTAATATATGACAAGACCAGCCACCGACGGGTCTTAATCATACCGAAAGCACCTTCGCCTGCAGGGAAGGCACTTCCCTATTATAGAAACTCATAAATGTGGAAGGCGAGGACCAGCCGGCCGCATCACAAATATCACTAATGGGAATGCCAGATGACCAAGCCCATGACGAGACATACCTCTGGTCGTATGGGCCTTGATACCTATAGGGCAAACTTGACCCGCTGCGGAATAAGCCATAGAAATAGCATCCACTATCCATCTAGACAGTCTTTGCTTAGTGACTGGATCCCCCTTGGATCTACCACCAAAGCAGACAAAAAGCTGTTCTGATTGTCTAAAAGACGCAGAAAGCTCCCGATAGATTCTCAGCGCTCAGACAGGGCAGAGAAGATTAACCTCTCCATCCTCTGCAGAAGGAGGGAGGGCTGATAATGTCACCACCTGTGCTCTGAACAGTGTTGAGAGCACTTTAGGAACGTAACCATGTCTGGGCTTGAGGATGACTCTGGAGTCATCTGGACCCAACTCCAAACATGCAGGGCTCACAGAGAGCGCCTGCAGATCTCCCACTCGTTTGATAGATGCCAACGCCATAAGGAGAGCGGTCTTCAGCGAGAGGGTTTTTAGATCAACCGATTGGAGCGGTTCGAAAGGCGGACCTTTCAGAGCCCCCAGGACCGTGGAGAGGTCCAGAGGCGGCACAGACGGAGGCCTGGAGGGGTTCATTCTCCTCGCACCTTTCAGGAATCTTACGACCAGGTCGTTTCTTCCCAGTGACTGGCCAGCCATCAGAACATGATGTGCTGCTATGGCTGCCACATACACTTTGAGCGTGGACGGGGAGCAACCCGCGTCCAGCAGCTCCTGTAAGAATGAGCGAACCACTGATATCACACATGACTCTGGGTCAGCCTGATTTTTCGAGCACCAGCTGGAAAAACCTGACCATTTTGAAGCATACAGGCGCCGAGTCGACGGGGCCCTGGCTTCAGATATAGTGCTTAAAACCTTCTCAGGAAGGTCCTTGGGTACCCGTTGAGGGGCCAAACATGAAGGGCCCATAAATCGGGTCTCGGATGCCACAATGTCCCGTTCACCTGTGTGAGGAGGTCTTTCCTCAGTGGGACAGGCCATGGGATTGTGTCCGATAACTGAACTAGTTCCGGGAACCACGATCTGGTTTTCCAGAGAGGGGCCACCAGAAGGACTGGGCACCCGCTCTCTCTGACCCGTTTGATGACTTGTGGAATCATCGAGACGGGGGGGGGGAAAGGCATAAAAGGGACGTTTGGGCCAGACATGGGCCAGCGCGTCCCTGTTCTTCGAGAAGAACAATTTGCAGTGGGTGTTGATTCTCGAGGCGAAAAGGTCGATTTCGGCCTCGCCAAACACCTTCCATATTAGACTGACCGTCTGTGGGTTCAGGGACCACTCGCCGAGGGGAGTGTTGTCCCATGAAAGCATATTCGCGCCCACATTCTGGACGCCCGGGATATGCGCTGCTCTCAGAGAGCTCAGGTTGGTTTGTGCCCATATAGAGGAGGTCTCTCGCCATCGCATGCAGGTTCCCTGACCTGATGCCCCCCTGGCGATTCATGTAGGCCACCACTGACGTATTGTCTGTGCGGACTAAGACGTAGTGACCTCTGAGGTTCGACAGAAATGCCTTCAGGGCCAACCCAACTGCTTTCATCTCCAGACAGTTGATATTTAAGCTCTGCTCCGTGCTCGACCAGAGGCCGGATGCAGGCATGCCCTCGTGCAGCGCTCCCCAACCCAGGTTGGACGCATCTGTAAGAACCACTTTCCTCCTGGAAATTGTTCCCATTGTCACCCCCTCGTGGTGCCAGTTCTGAGCCCGCCAGGGAATCAGGGTTCTTAAACAACCGTGATTCACCATAACGCGCAAGCTGCCTGACTGCCATGCATGAGTTGGCACACAGCGTTTCAGCCAATGCTGCATCGGGCGCATGCGCAGTAATCCCATGCGGAGTACTGGCGATGCTGCTGCCATGAGACCAAGCAGTTTCTGAAATTTCTTCAGTGGCGCACGCTCGCGCAATCTGAAAGTGCCTGCAAGCGCTCGCACCGAGAGCGCGCGCTCTGTGTGAGTCACGCTGTCATAGCTCTCGAGTCTAAAACTGTGCCCAGAAAGATCATGCTCTGGCTGGGGGTTAGTTTGCTTTTTGAAACATTGATTGTGAAACCCAGGCATTTTAGATGGCCGAGAATCAAATCCCTGTGAGCTAATAGCTCGATTCTCGACTGTGCCCGCACCAGCCAGTCGTCGAGATAATTTAACATGCGCACTCCCTGAAATCTCAGAGGAGAAAGCGCTGCATCCATACACTTCGTGAATGTACGGGGTGCCAACGATAGACCGATCGGCAGAACGGTGTATTGATAAGCCCGGCCCTCGAAGGCGAATCTCAAGAATGGCCTGTGACGAGGATTTATTTGAATGTGAAAGTAAGCATCTTTCAGATCCATTGTGACAAACCAATCCCCCGGGCGCACTTGCGAGAGGATATGTTTGATAGTTAACAATTTGAACGGCCGTCTCATGAGAGCTTTGTTCAAATGTCTCAAATCTAGAATGGGTCTGAGACCGCCGTCTTTTTTCGGAATCAGAAAATAGCGGCTGTAAAAACCCATATTTTTTAGCGCGGGGGGGACTAATTCTATCGCCCCTTTTGCTAATAGATTTTGTACTTCGGTGCGAAGCACGTGACCCACGTTGCTTCTCACCGAAGTCTCGAGAACCGCCTGAAATTCCGGGGGTCTGCGAGCGAATTGGAGCGAGTAACCTCGCTTTATAGTGTTTATGACCCAACTCGACACATCGGGGATGGCTTGCCAGGCTAGAACCCGTGTGGCTAGGGCTTGACACACTGATTGGGGCTGGTCGCCTAACGTAGGGGGACCTGATACCCTTATATTGTGATTTGTGCACACATTGAGTATTGGACTGACTGTACAAGCATTTGCGTGTGGGGAAGTCAGTGTTACAACGGGGGAGGGGCCACCTAGTGAAGGGGGACCGTGAACCCATATATTGTGATTTGTGCACACATTGAATGTTGGACTGACTGCACAAGCATTTGCGTGTGGGGAAGTCAGTGTTACAACAGGGGAGGGACCGCCTAGTGAAGGGGAACCGTGAACCCATGTGTTGTGCTTGTGAAACTGATAGCTAACATTTTGAACGGCCGTCTCATGAGAGCTTTGTTCAAATGTCTCAGATCTAGAGTGGGTCTGAGGCCGCCGTCATTTTTCGGAATTAGAAAATAGCGGCTGTAAAAACCCGTATGTTTTAGCTCAGGGGGGACTAATTCTATCACCCCTTTTGCTAATGAATTCTGTACATCGGTGCGAAGCATGTGACCCACGTTGCTTCTCACCGAAGTCTCGAGAACCGCCTGAAACTTTGGGGGTCTGCGAGCGAATTGGAGCGAGTTGCCTCGCTTTATAGCGTTTATAACTCAACTCGACACATCGGGGATAGCTTGCCAGGCTATAACCCGTGTGGCTAGGGCTTGACACACTGATTGGGACGGGCCGCCTAACATAGGGGGACCTGATGCCCTTATATTGTGATTTTTGCACACATTGAGTGTTGGACTGACTGTACAAGCATTTGCGCGTGGGGAAGTCAGTGTTACAACAGGGGAGGGGCCGCCTAGTGAAGGGGGACCGTGAACCCATATATTGTGATTTGTGCACACATTGAATGTTGGACTGACTGCACAAGCATTTGCGTGTGGGGAAGTCAGTGTTAAAACAGGGGAGGGGCCGCCTAGTGAAGGGGGACCGTGAACCCATATATTGTGATTTGTGCACACATTGAATGTTGGACTGACTGCACAAGCATTTGCGTGTGGGGAAGTCAGTGTTACAACAAGGGAGGGGCCGCCTAGTGAAGGGGGACCGTGAACCCATGTGTTGTGCTCGTGTGCTTTATTTGGGTCGCCGTGAAAACGGCGTTTGTTTGCAAAGACGCGCTCACTGCTGCGGGCCTGTTTACAATAATAAAATCCCCAGCCGCCTGAACTGTACAGGGGACTGTGGGAAGTTTTGCTGGCTTCTTTGAGGGTGGTCCGGCAAGCGCGGGACACGTGCCCTCTCTTTCCTTTGCGTGCTAGGACGGCTTTGGCGGGAAGCGTTCGGCATCAGCCGCAGGGCGGGGCTGAGAGGCCTGTTTCGCGGGCTTTGCTGGTCGGCGCCAGCTAGCACGGTTAGTTCCACTCGAGCTCGAGGTCCGCGACGGCCTGTGTTAGGATCCGAAGCATTTCAGCGTCGGAGTTAGTCCTGCCTCGCTGGGTCCGCCGAAAGAGACGAGGCCCGCCACGTGGTGGTGGGGGGGCGCTGATCTCCCTCGAACGGGACCGGAGATGACTGAGCTGGAGTGAGTGAAGCACGCGGGGACGTGGCCGGCGTGCATTCACAAACGTCCGTGCTCTCTGGATGCCGTTGGCTGCGGCGCTTCTTCTTCCTCGGCTGAAGTAGGGCCGGAGAAGGGAGCGCGGGTGATGCGGCGCCGCCGTCTCGAGAGAGAGCTAACGTTAGCCGAGTTCGCAGCACGGAGATAGGCATGCACGCGCAGGCCGCACATCCGCCGACAGAGAGTGCATTCTCTGCGTGGTAGAGTCCCAGGCATGAAATGCAGCTCGCGTGTTCGTAGGCCTCGCATAACACGAGGCATATGGAACAACGCTGATACAGATATAAACACATAATAAACAGATATTGAAAAGGATATCGCCGGATAGCCACAGGAGAGACGGCGTCAGGAGAAACACGGTTGAGATGTGTAGTCTGCTGAACTGTAGCTCGCTCAGGCTGAAGGCTTGTTCGACGGCGAAGGCTCAATAAATGGTCAGAGACGTGAAGTTTGTCGCTGAAGGAGTAAAATCTGCTATAATGGCGAATTCGGGGACTATTATAGACTGAGGTCACGCCCCCTTGGCGGGCTCTGACGTGTATGACGCAGAGTGATCTCATTGGTTGCACGTCAGAGGCGCCTGCGCCATTGGATGTGCAGTTGCCGCAGCGCAGCCTATGAGCGAGCCAGACGCTCATGTTCTAGCTGTGCAGCTGCAAATGCGCTTTACATAAAGGCTTCAGTAAATCGAGGAAAAGGAGTTTCCCCACTGCGTATAGCTACGCAATACGAAGTGACCGTTCGAAAGGGAACTGAAATTGTGCTATTTCATAATCACCGAAATGACGAAGTGCGATCCTATTGGTCGATTCGAATAACAACAACAACCACAAACGTTCATTTTAGCATTTACTAATTTTATTGTTTGCTCAATTTAATACAGTTATATTTGTAAAGTGTTGTCCGGTACATATTGTGAATGAACACCTCATTTGGTAGTATTACGGTGTGCATATGCATAATTGTAACAGAAAAAAAAAAACACAAAAAAAACACACACACACACACACACACACACACACACACACACACACACACACACACACACACACACACACACACACACACACACACACACACACAAAAAAGGTCTACAAACAGGATGTAAGAAAAAAAGGGTAAATATCTATCACAATTTTTTTCTAATTGACCAAAACCTGGACTACTTTTATTTAGGCTAGTTGTGTTTCTCTCTTTCATTTTCATTTCTCTCTGTGTCTCAGTATCACTTCTACTTTTCACTACAATGGCATAATTGTGAAACTTTAAAACTGCATAAGACTTGACAAAGAATTGCAGTGAAAGTATCAGAATTAGATTAGAACTGAATTGAAAAGTCCTGATGATCCTCATAAAACAAAGAAATTAATTGAACTGAATTCAAACTATTTTAAGCCAACATGTTAAATATGAATCTGTTCATAACATGATGGCTATATGAATATCTATACAAATACATACTTAGCCTATTGCCTACTTATCCATATATTATTTATAATTTATTCATATATAAGAAGACATATTAGACACATAGACTCTTGTGATCCATAAAGTACATAATTCTTCTATACTGACACTAAAGTATTTACAGAGGATGTACAATTTAAAAATGTAGGGAAAAAATGCAAAAACAAACAAAATGCCACAGTGTGCATTTTGGCCGTCCCCCATTAGGCGGTCCCTCCTCCCCTAGGAGTAATCCATCTATAAAAAAAAATTAAGAATAGCAAAACCACAGAAAACTTGTTGTTTCAACAACCTTTTTGTTTAGCGGATGCATAAAACTAAATAGACCCTATCAGCTTTTTTGTGAATCACAGTCTTTCCAGCTTGACCTTGTTCCAGTCTTGCTTCCCCTTACTTTCTGTTTTCTTCTTGCTGTGCTAAATATGACTCGATCACACACCTGTGAAAGGAAATTTTATATCAGACAGGCTTCAGAAACATATAACTGAAACACTCTCCCACATAGCCAGCCATGTGGTTTATGTAATTTCAATAATCTCTTAAATCAAAAGGTTTGTCATTGTTGCAGCAAAACAATCATGTGGTAAAATAATTGAAAATCTGAAGCGCACACACAAGCTACAATGTTATCTTTTTGCTATAACACCATCACAGTGTTCTGCAGAAAGAAAGAAAAAAAAAACCTTATTTCCTGTGATGGGGTGGGTGTAGCGAGGGGGATACGTTTGAAGCGAGGGGAGCTGACATATAGGCCTCACCATTTCGGTTTCCTCTTGTGTAACAGTTTCTGAAGAAGTTAAATGCAAAA
Organism: Siphateles boraxobius; assembly: GCF_051911475.1. NCBI lineage: Eukaryota > Metazoa > Chordata > Actinopteri > Cypriniformes > Leuciscidae > Siphateles > Siphateles boraxobius. Next base: position 19,273,155 of record NW_027509219.1, read on the forward strand.
AAAGTGCAAAAATAAAAAAAATTCGCTGCAGGTCTGTAAGCTTTATAAAGCGTGGCTTTATATCTCAAAATGCGACTTCCTTGTAGTCGGATGGTAATTTTTTTTTATATTTTTGAAAGAAGTCTCCCATCCTCAACAAGGCTGCATTTATTAGATTAAAATACAATAAAACCAGTAATCTTGTGAAATATTAAAATAAAAACAAGTTTTCTATTTTAAAAGCAAAGCTTTTCAGCATCATTACTCCAGTTTTCAGTGTCACATGATCCTTCAAAAAAAATGCTGCTTACTGTTTTGCTATAAACTGTGGTAATTCTGTGATGATTAGAAAGTTCAAAAGAACAGCATTTGAAATATAAATCTTTTTTAATTCATCCTTTCTAAATAAAAGTATTAATTTCTTCAACAACAAAAAAAACTTAATGACCCAGCCCCCGAGTTCAAAAATGATCTGATAAGTGGGAAAGCATTGATTTATATCCAGAGTTGTTTGCATGCGTTGTGCAGTGCTGTTTGTGCGTTTCCTGGAAATCATTGTGGGGAATGTGAAATGAAGGTCATTTGTTTCACTGATTGGAGCTGATATTATACTCACCCCCACAGTTACAATGCAAAGGATGATTTTGGCCATGCTTAAGAGAGAAAGTGCGAACACAGCCCAGTGAACAGTTATATCTTCTGCAGCAAGAAAAGAATCATCAGGGATCATGGTGGAGTTATAAACTGTGCTCACATGAAAACATTCTGAAAATGAAGAGAAACATTTGTTTAATACTTAGCTTTCTGAGATATTGCTTGCAATTACAAATTTAATAAGAAGAGGTTTGGTTTTGGTGACACCAACTTAAAAAAAGATCAATAGTAAAGTGAAATAGATTGGAAACCTAACTAAATTACCTGAGATATTCAGTCTAATTAAAGAATCATCATTTCGACCCCCAACCTCTGCAGCCAGGTAGCATTGATATTCTCCAGAGTCTGAAGGCTGCACGTTATGTAACTCCAAGGCCTCTTTCTCTCCCAGATAAACAGATGTTAGGTTACTAAAGTTTGTTTCCTCTTTATTTTTTCTCTTGATGATAGGAATAGGCCTACTCTATAAAGAAAGACACAGCTGTGTTAGTGGATTTTGTTGTGGTGTGGTGTTTTCTGGTTGGTTGGTTGGTTGGACAGACAGACCAACCAGGTCAAAATGTTTCACTTGCCAGAGATGTCACTGAGGTACAGAGTTCCTTCTCATGAAAGGAAATGCTCTGTTTGCTGGTTAACCAAAAAATCATTGGAAGAAATAAAACAAACTGACAAACTACACAAGCATTTTAATAATGCCAAGCAAATGAAGCCATCAAGGTAACTCACCTCTATTTTGTACCAAATGACATAACGGTACGTTGTTGTTCGGTCAGTAGCTTTACAAGGTAGTCTGATGACATCGTTACAGTTTCCCTCAATGGAGTCCATGCTTTCTGATATCCCACAGTGCAACCCTGCCATTGCAAACAACAGCAATGCTACAAAGAGGGACCAATAGATAATGTCAAACTAGATGTTAGTATTTCTCAAGAAACTTACAATTCGCATCAGCAACAAAAAGTTCCATTTTGGTAGTATTGGGGTCCTTGAACTCGTAAAATGACTTATTATTACGCTATGCAGATATTTCCTAATAGCCATCTTTAGAATTTTGTGTTAGAACTTCCGTTTTTGTGGTAGCTCTGTATATTTCTATGGTATTGCTGTGGAAGTGTAATTGGTAAAGTGGATTTATTTATTGTAAAGTTAATGAAAGATATCATGAGCATTGTAGTGTATGAAGTGGATGTCATAACAAAAGTCAGTATACTGGGAAGATTTTAAAACAAGTGGTTCATTCATAAATCCATAAGACTAAGATCTTATCTTCATGCTTTGGAAAAACAAACCGAAAGACAGAACACAAGGAGTGCAGTGCTGAAAAGTTGTGGGGTTACATAAGCTCTATAGATGGCCTCAAAAAGACAAAGCTCCATTTTTTGACAATGGTGAAATTAACAGTTTTTAACACGGTTAAATGTAAAAAAAAAAAAAAAAAATTCTTTGTATGTAACAAAGAAATGATACCTTATTTTAATAATTAATTTCTTACAAAATGTGACTTCCAGATATATACTACCATTCAAAAGATTGGAGATGGTAAGATTTCTAATTGTTTTTGAAAGAAGTGTCTTATGCTCAGCAAGGCTGATTTTAATGGTTAACAGAAACCGCCACTGAAATGGCAGACTATAATATCCCTTACATATCTATACAATATGGATGTTGGTCTATCATTGTGTTGACTGTATGTCCACACACTCTAATTTTAAATACTTGTCCACTCATTAAAAACTTTCACTGCTTTACTGATGGTGCTAAAATAACTTGAAATTCTTTCCCCAAACATATCTAACCTAATACAGACCAAATAAAAAAAATATAAACACCCAAAATGTATGGCTATACATGCGGATTCAAATGCAATTTAGACAATAGTTTTCAATAAAAAAAGCTTTTTATTTAGAAGTAATTTAAAGGTATAGGTTAGGGTTTGGGTTAGGGTTAGCTAACCTTAACTCCAGCGATTGTAAAGGGAGCATTATTTATTCACTTTCTAGGCCTATATATAATTCAAGCACAGTTTAAGTAACACACTATTTCCATCCAAATGAAAGTACAATGTGAAGTTGACAGTTTAGTAACTGGTTTGATTTACTGACACATAGACAAAGAACACTGTACATTGTGACTGTACATTAATCATTGCAAATCAGAAATCACTGTAGCCTAGAAATCTAGACGCACCCTAGCGGCAGCAAAAGTTATTTTGCAGCAAAGTGCGGTCTAGCAGCTCTCCGTTGGCATTCGAGCTGGAAAAACCAAACTCTGGTCAGACCAATCACATCGTGTATAGAGTTGGTGGGCGGGCTTAACATAATGACGGCAGCGTTGTGTGACGGTTCCGCGTGATTTCCATAGGGGATTTCCCTTCTATTTGAAAACAAAGAAGATGCTCCTGACGAACAGCGGTCTTTCGAATCGGCTTTGGCCGCGACTCTGGATGACTTGGAGTTAAGAGAACGTCACTTAAAGGAGAACTCCGGGCAATTTTTAAGTTAATCTTGATCGTTAGACCTTTGTGAGTACTGACTATAGAAAAAAAAACGAACCGGATTGGTGATTGCTACGCGGAGCTGCGACCGCAAATGCCCAGAGCTCCCACCCAGCTAAAACGGCAGCTATGGGGGCATGGACATAAAGAGCGTTTTTGAGCCTCTTAACAGACACAAAATGCAATTAAAATGTCTGTCCAGCATGAACAGGGACCCTACATGTGAACAAGATGCGTTTAGCAACTTAGCCATTGTTTCAACTCACCTAAATAGTCTTTTAGACGGCAAGCTGTAGTCTCGCGCTGCAGTCCCGTGCTGTAGCCGGAAAAGGTAAACAATATCCAGGTGGGTGGAGCGTTGATCATGTGCGACGAGTTATGATCAGAGTTGCTTACAAGTGAAGAAGAAATGGTTCGTGTTTGTGCCTTTCCGAATTGTGGCAACCGAATGCGAAAATATAAGAGCTTAAATTTTCATCGTCTTCCTTTCCATGACCTCGAGATTCTGCAGTTGTGGCTAGTTGTACTTCAACTTGATGTGCAAACTCCCGTAGAAGTACTACGCGCTAAAGATTACCGCATTTGCAGTGAACACTTTGACATGGATGACTACACACACTCAACACAGCGGGGCCGTTTGAAGAAAAATGCCATTCCATGTACGAAGACTCGTCGCACATGATCAATGCTCCTCCCACCTGGACATTGTTTACCTTTTCCGGCTACAGCACGGGACTGCAGCGCGAGACTACAGCTTGCCGTCTAAAAGACTATTTAGGTGAGTTGAAACAATGGCTAAGTTGCTAAACGCATCTTGTTCACATGTAGGGTCCCTGTTCATGTTGGACAGACATTTTAATTGCATTTTGTGTCTGTTAATAGGCTCCAAAACGCTCTTTATGTCCATGCCCCCATAGCTGCCGTTTTAGCTGGGTGGGAGCTCTGGGCATTCGCGGTCGCAGCTCCGCGTAGCAATCACCAATCCGGTTCGTTTTTTTTGTTCTATAGTCAGTACTCACAAAGCTCTAACGATCAAGATTAACTTAAAAATTGCCCGGAGTTCTCCTTTAAGTCATTCTTAAAAAATGAAGATGTATTCGGACTTTTGACAACCGGATACGGCAAAAGTATAATATATCAACTAGCTCCGCTAGTGGAAAAACGCATGGGACTCCCTCAGCCACAGCCGTTCGTTGCTCTGGTTGGTTGTAGCGCTGCCCATTGCGTGCAGAGGGAATTCGAAACACAACCGTTTATCCCGCCCCTCTGATTGAGGTATGCCAATTGTGAGTTCCCAGACCTAACATCTTGACGTAGGTCTGGCTTGCCAGGCTAAAATCACTGGTCACAGATCAGGCATTATAGTTAACACAGTTTCTTACATGTTTTCGCATTACTGTCGAGTCCATATCCTAAAAGTCTGTTTGCAAATTTACCAAATAATCCATTTACTTGCTCTTCCCGAATCCATCTTTATTGCTTGCTGGCTCTAGTAACCCAGCGTTAGCATCGATACCTACTACATGGCATGCACGATTCCGTGGGCGGTGCTAAACAGGCAGTGATGTAGAAGCAGGCATTGATCTTCTTCTGCAGAGGTGGTGTTTAGTCACACTATTACGTAATAAAGTGACACATTCCACGACCTGTCGTTTTGGCAGATTGACTTCAACATAAGCTGTTTTTAGCCTAAAGAGAAAGTTTTGAAATTTACAGGATGTTTTTATAGTACAATGACCTCTTATCAAAAGATCAATGGAATTTTGATTTCTCAGTTCATGACCCCTTTAAATTACTATGTAACATCAAACTGACCTGAAAGCTTCTACAAAATAGTTGAGTGGGAGATCAGATTGTTCCAATTTTGAGACAAATTTGGGGTGGTGGGCTCACATTTCTGAGCGCTTTATTAAACAGAAATTTGCTGTTGGTTTATTAGCCTAAAACAACATGCGCGCCAGATTGTTTATCTAAATAGCCCTATGTTGTTAGAATTTACTGTTTACCAGGTTTTAGGTTTTTGGTCATTTCCTTGATTTAATTGTTTTTTATTCTTTTTTTAAATTAAAACTAACATCATAAAGAATGATATTTTTTTTACTGGATATTTTTTAATTCTGGAGCTATAATTGACTCTTCTTAGGAGCATATAAAACAAAACAGCTCCTTGGAAAAAAATAAATGTAGGCTAATATTGTAGGCTAGCAGTGGCGTCATGCCCATTCAAAGTGAGGGGGCACGTGCCCCCTCATATTTTTCCTCCCTGATAATTTTTTTTGATTCCTATTATGCTCCATAATTACCAGTGCCTATAACGACTCAAATGTAGCCTATAGAGATCGCTAAGACATGTGACCAACTGGGCGGCAACGTCATCAGAACGCAAAGAATTATGGGCATGTTTGGCCCGTTTACATGGGCTGGCATAGCAGACTAGTGTTCTGGCATGAAAAAAAAAAATAGCGTGAAAAACAGAATATAGGCTAATCCTACAAAATGCAGCGGGCTAAAGAAAACATTGTCGGACCATACCGGAAAACTGTCGTCCGTTCAAATGTAATGTTTTAAGCACCACACTCCTCGCTCTCTCTCATCTATCTGCATGCAGTCAGAATTCATGTCAAGAGAGACGCGATCGAACTGTGTGTGTGTGTGTGTGAGAGAGAGAGAGAGAGAGAGAGAGAGAGAGAGAGAGAGAGAGAGAGAGAGAGAGAGAGAGAGAGAGAGAGAGAGAGGCGCGGTCGAACAGTGCAAGTTGGAAACATAAAAAAACATACTCCGTCATTTTGTTCATAGAGGTTATCATTCAAACTGCAAAGTGTTTACTTATATTTGTGTAACTTACACTCGCAATAAAACACAACATTGTGCTTTTGTCACACTCTAAACTCTTGTCAAACTGTAACCTACAACTGTCACCCAACCAAACACACAGTTTTAAAAGCAACATATTTATCCAACCCCATTTCAAAACAGTCTGTGGGTTACATCTTTTGGACATTAATCATATCGCATTGGTTTTCATTTATTTTCTTCAGAGCAGTTACATATTCTACATTGATTAAAAAAATCAAATGTGTTTTTAATGGTAGAATAATTTTATACGAAAATCAATTATTTACCATTCAGATGAGAATAAAGTTAGGGTTCATTAAAATTAAGGAAAACAAATATATTGATCCGTTCTTAAAGGATAATTCAGGTATTTAGCACTTTGAGTCTATTTTCTAGTTAGTTTTGGATGAACTAAGTTAGAGTAGTGGGTAGAATTTTGAGGATAGGTCCTGTCTCGACATTTTGAATCTTTTAGAATCGCCTCTGACCGCTTCAGAGTGGCTGTCTACGAGCATACACAAACATGTCCTTAAAACAACACTTAGCGTTCGTTTTCAAAACTGTGCAAGAAGGACTATGGCAATTTATAACACAGCAGGTAGACGGCATCTTGAACACTGCGTTCTTCCCTCCATGCAATCAAGTCTGGCGCCTTCTGTTTGTGCCGCGGATTCCCAAAATGCTTTGCGTTCACCACTGGCAATACGTCACGATGACGTCACATTAGCAATCTCTATTCTCAGGAATGTGATTTTTCCGGATTTGCCGATTTGCCGGAGTGAAAAGGAGAGGAGATATGAGAGGCTGACGTGAGTACAGATTTTTCCTTCCTTTCCAGGTATCAACAAGGACGTATTTGCGTTCAGCTTGTTCACCTGCTCAATTTCGTACCTCAGTCGCTCTCGCGCTACAGTGGTATCATTGTCAGTTGACAAAAACATCGCCGTTAGGCCACCAGTAGGACTGGCCGATATCGATATAAAAAATATATCTATATATTTTTAAATGTGATATGGAATTAGACCATATCGATATAGTTCAAATTTGCGCTATGATCCTTGCTCCAAACAAGCTGCTGACTGCTTTTGTAGAAATACATATCGTGCATTCTATCAGTTGCAGTTCTGGCGCCTCCGTCTCAACAGCATTAGTGTAGTCTACAATGCGACAAATACTCATATCAAATGTTAGCGCAGAGGAACGGGACACATCAGTTCAGTGAGTTCACAAAAGTTAACTATTTGCATGTGCTTTAAAGATGTCAAACATGTAAACATATAAACATGTCATTCACTGCAGATGCGCTGTTCTAACATGCGCTTTACTGAGCGCGAACACCCGACGCGCACATGCACTAAAAGCCTGTCTAACAGCGCCTAGCTGGTTACTGGACTAAGTTATCTTTCGAGTCTTATTTCGCTAAAACTCTCAAATACACACAAGATTACACACAAATACATACGGAAAGTTGGTTATGTCTAAACTGAAAGCAAACCGAGAAAATTGAGAGAAATCTGCTTGTCAAATTAGACGCGTTGCGTACGGGTCTTAAAGAGACAGTAGCCCTAATAATAAACATGCAGCCGCTTGTCCTTAAAGGGATAGTTCACCCAAAAATAAAAAATCTGTCATTATTTATTCACTGTAATGTTGTTCCAAACCGATATTAATTTATTTATTGTGCTGAACACAAAAGAAGATATTTTGAAGAATGTGGGTAACCAGACAGTTGCTGGTCCCCATTGACTTCCATTGTGAAAAATATACCATGGAAATCACTGGGGTACATCAACTGTTTGGTTACCCACATTCTTCCAAATAACTTCAACAGAAGAAAAAAACTTATTCAGGTTTAAAACAACTTGAGAGAGTAAATGATGACAATTACATTTTTTGGAAGAACTATCTATTTAATGTTAATAAAACAAGAAAATCTGTATATTTTCCTGCTTTTTTGTCCGTAGCCAATCACATGCCTGATTCTTCTGGATGTGTAATAAATCGGTCAGCATCAGCCCGCCCCTTTTTCCTAATATGGTGTCTGTGTATATCAAATCAGCGCTCTAGAATCTTTGCTGTGTATGTTCAAGCAACTCACTCGTCTCGCACGTTGAGCTGGCAATGTTTTACTTATGGTCTTGAAGTTGTAAGTGGGCAAAGCAACAAATCGGCATTTAATTAGTTATCGGATGATATTAAAAGGTAGTGGGATTATTTGTGGTTGACCTGGAAATTTTAACTTGATCAAATAGTTATGGATTTGATATTAGCTGCGAATTCAGAGCATTAACTTAAGTTGTGTCAGTGTAACGTTATCGATAGCTAGCCTAGTCTAACCGTCAGAAAACAATTGCCTCAGATTGTGCCCCCCCAGAATTTTGGCTTGCATGACGCCCCTGTAGGCTAGTAGTTATAAACAAAGGTTTATTTTAGTTCCGAGGGCAGCAATTGTATTCATAATGTCAAAATAAAACCGACGTAATGTTACTTGAAGGCATTATAGCCTACTATTCCTGCCAAACTTCCATCGTTGCAGTTAGTGTTACCTACTACAGTAAATCAATGGTGAATGTTGCTGATCTGTGGACACTGGATAGTTCATTCATGGGACAATGTTTCTTCCTGGATTCCACGTCAGTGCTGTTTGATCCATTAATAACGGAGAAATGTGAATTTTCTCACTAGATCTCGCAGGAGTCGCAGCGATGTTATTACTTCTGTGGCAAATTCAAATGCTTCCTTTACTGGATCTCTTATAAGCGCTGTGTAGTAACAGTGTCGCTTGATCAAGATCGGCTCGCGCTGCTTTGGTCCAAACTGATAAACGGGCCGTCAACCACACAATAACGAGCAGTTTCATTCCGCTTGCATTACGTTTGCCATTTGATGTTGGGCAATGTTGTGGTGGCTCCGGCGGATTATGAGCGCGCTTACCACGCGCAACGCGCCTACATTTGAACACTACATGTTCAAAAAGAGAATAATGTTAGAAATCAAACTACCCTTTCATCGCATTGCAATAGTTATGTTTACTTTTCGGCGCAGTACCACTAACCTGCGCCGTATTGTAATGCGATCATTGACACGCAAGAGTAGTTTGATTTCAAACATTATTCTCTCAACAGACATTTACATCGATAGTCTGGCATTATAATTGATTTGCTTTTGGTGTACTGTGGAGTGGGTAAAACTGTTTTAAATGGCAGGCTAGCAAATACCGTTGACTCGCGCTAGCCTAGCACCGGCGAACTATGCAAATGGAAGGACTGGATGAAATTTTTTGAAAACTGTCTCCACTGATAAATAACACCCTGGCTAACTTAGAAATGAGTTCTAATGTCCAATATCCTGAACCACCCCTTTAAAGGGATAGTTCACCCAAAAATGAAAATTACCACATGATTTACTCACCCTCAAGCCATCCTAGGTGTATATGCCTTTCTTCTTTCAGACGAATATAATCAGAGTTAAATTAAAAAAGGTCCAGACTCTTCCAAGCTTTGTAATGGAGGATATGATTTTGAAGGCCTAAAAAGTGCATCCATCCATCATAAAAGTACTCCACACGGCTCCAGGGAGGTAATAAAGGCCTTTTGAAGTGTTTTGAGTGAAAAATATCCAATTCCGTCAGAATCCAGTTCCGGTTACTTTTTACACTAAAAAGTAACCCTTGACATGACGCATGACGCCTTGACGAACGCGGAAGCGCAGAGGATAGAGCAAAACAACAAAAAAACGGTCACAAATAAGAAGTCTAAAACTAGAATTTTTAAAGAGAAATGTCGGATGAGCTTGAGTTTGTTGCCCAGCCCTGTTTGTTTGAACCACGAAAGGCGTCAAAGCTTACGCTACTCCTACATGTACATCCTACGGCATACATCGGCAAGTGTTAATTTTTGGCATAAGTCGACTTGCGTAGGCCGTCTGCCGAAAGCTAGTAAGTTGATAAAGTTATAAATATGGATATTTTTCTTACACAAACGCATCGCTTCACTTCAGAAGGCCTTTATTAACCCCATGGAGCCAGATGGATTACTTTTATCATGGATGGATGCAATTTTTTTGGCTTCATTCACTGCCATTATAAAGCTTGGAAGAGCCAGGACATTTTTTTAATATATATGTATATGTATAATATATATAACTCCGATTGTATTCGTCTGAAAGAAAAAAATTATATAAACCTAGGAAGGCCTGAGGGTGTTAAATCGTGGGGTAATTTTCATTTTTGGGTGAACTATCCATTTAACTGAGAGAGCGAGAACGAGCAAAGAGACCAGTTGTATTTGTTAACATTAGTTAATGCACTGTGAAGTAACATGAACAAACAATGAACAGCTGTATTTTTATTAACTAACATTAACAAAGATTAATAAATACAATAACAAATGAATTGCTCATGGTTGGTTCATGTTAGTTAGCAAATGACTGACATGTAAAGCAATGTTCATTTGAAAAAAGAACAAAGCAAGTTGTTGTTAGCTATAGCTGCTTTTTTTCAAATATAGGCTATATGGTAGAAAATTAGACTATTAGTCAAAATAAACTTTTTAATGCTACTTTTTTAATTCTACTTTTTAGTATTGAGATTATTATATACCAAAATGTATCAGGTCTAGCAAAGAAAGATTTTTTTCTTACAAAGCTTTGCAATCCAGGGCAAGGATGACAGTCTTTAGGCCAACCCCGAAGACCATTTCATTAACAGAAAAGAGAACAAGACTATGAAGTGAAAATCTCTTCCCTTCTGTGTGGCTCTAAGTCAGGCATCTTGTTTACAGCGGAAATAAGAATCCACGAAGCACTTAAAATCACCACACAAATACATTTCTGTGGAATGTTATTCATAAATAATATGGAATATTGTATTATTAGTTATTTTAAAGAAGTTATGTTTCAAAATGGGGGAGTGAAAAAGCTTCATGAACCAAAGCCAAATATTCTGAAATAATGTCTGATTTTGGCTTACCTGAAATATTTTGATTTCCCATTCTTAGTTCTTAGTATTAAAATGTAGTCATCAGTGACGATGGGGAAACTGTTTCTTATCACTCCATCTACAAACAGAAAACAATATGTCATCAGTCTGAAGCGACTCGGAGATTAAGCTTGAAAAGGTAAAAAATGAAACTATCTTGCCGTCTCATATATGCCTCAAGTCTGCCCTCTAGTGCTACTGTGACACGAGGACAAAAAAGGTTTTACGTTAAAACACAATATAAAACAAAAAGATAATTGACTTGAATCAAACATTTCTATCTGTTTGAAACTCAGTCATTGACTTTCATGCTATGCAAATTTGACCATGTAATCAAGTATCTATCCATATTTTTCTGATAAGTTCATATTGCCTATTTTTCTGTATTAAAACACTTTTATACTTTGATTAACTTGTAATACAGATGTATAGAAAAACAGTATAGGCTACCTTCTCTGTCATGATGTCTTGAACCCATTACATATTTTTAGCATTATCACAGTCAGCCCCTGAAAGTGTGTGTGTGTGTGTGTGTGTGCGTGTGCGTGTGTGTGTGTGTGTGTGTGTGTGTGTGTGTGTGTGTGTGTGTGTGTGTGTGTGTGTGTGTGTGTGTGTGAGTGTGTATCAACCTCAAATTTGGAACACAACTTATTTAGACGTGTGGCTTTGATTTTCTAGCCTTTTTATAGTTCAACCTGTTTCATAAAATATATATTTTTTATATAAAATAATGTTCATAAATAATTTGCATAGACTTAAACCTATAAAACTTTTTTTGGATTTACTTATTCTTTTTTTGTTTTTGTTTTTTTACTCTAGCAATAATCTGCTAAAGGTCTTCTTTAAAATGAGACCAAACTTAAGTCTGTGTTACCAAGATTCAAATTTTAAGTTTTTTGACACAGACATTTTTGTCCTCTATGGACCTATTTGTAACTTTTTTTAATTGATGCACAAAAGGTTAAAATTGGGTTTAGTCAGTGGTACACTTTGCAGAGTCTGCACTTGTATCTCAATGGACTGTGTCAGGCATCATTATGTTGAACTAATGTTGTGGAAGTATTTTATTTAATAAACACATTGACATTAGAGAGCCACCTGCTCCATGGTGGAAGTTACAGATATTTCACAAAAGGGTTTAATCACTATCTTCTCCTGTTTCTCTCTCTCACTCACTCACTCTATCCTGCTATTTTGAAGTCTGTGTTTTCCTTTGAGTCCCATTTGCGGCCACAAATGGCTGAATCACAGAGCTGTTACGCTGCTCTTCCACTGCAGTAAATAAGTTGTCCGTAAAAGTGGTTGACGGTGGACTTGCTTTTCCTCAGTCCGGAACTCAGTCCTCTCCTCTCTCTGGACGCAGAGACCCTTCTGCCCGTAACTGACCGTACGACATACTTTCTCTTCCATCCTGTTGTTCTTCATGTTGGGGATCCCCTATACTTTTCTCTTTTTCCTCCCTCCTTCTCTCCCTCTCGCCATCTCCTTTTCTTGCTGACAGGATAGTGAGGGATCAGGATATTAATAGGAGGCTGTATGAAAGGGAAGAGGAAGACAGCGAGAGAGGGTTGTGATTACGCCATCTGGATTAAACAATGCCTGTGCTACCTCAAGACGGACACAATGAATGAGAGGACAGCAGGGGGAAGTGAAAAAGGAGGAGAACCTTGGCTTCCTTTTACCATCTATACAAAGATTTCTGCACATTATATATGAAGTGTGTCTTTTCTAACCCAAAGTTCTGGTCATCTATTATATTTCTAAAATTACATGATGACTGTACCAGAGTTTTCGATCTTTTAGATGCCACAGACCCCCAAATATGATCATTCTCATTTGATCCCAAACTTTTTTTACGAATAGCCTATGAATTTCGATATGCTCTTTTCAGGCTCTTTTCACATACAGTTTTTCACATATGGAAGTAGGCACATTCGGAAGCACAGCGTATCTTTGAATAGGGCCAGGAAGTGACTAATATATTTAAATATGCAGTTATAATGGAGCTACAAAGGGTTTTTGCATTGTCGATCAACAGACTTCATCTCTTGGTCAAAGTATGCAACTCAACTGTTGTTTTACATTTGGCGAATTTGCAGCTATCATTGGCCAAGGACTGCAAAGAGGCCGTCTGACTGACATTTAAAGCAACCAATCACAGTTTGTTTAGTTCCATGTCATGTTTAGGGGTGTGAACATGTAAGGTCAATGTCCATGCAATAACTGACCGGTATGTAAAACTCTTGGACGTATTGTGTCTATGCTGTGAAATTTACATACTTCACACACTTTTGAAAATACAGGTCCGTCTCAAAAAATTAGCATATTGTGATAAAGTTCATTATTTTCCATAATGTAATGATAAAAATTAAACTTTCATATATTTTAGATTCATTGCACACCAACTGAAATATTTCAGGTCTTTTATTGTTTTAATACTGATGATTTTGGTATACAGCTCATGAAAACCCAAAGTTCCTATCTCAAAAAATTAGCATATCATGAAAAGGGTCTCTAAACGAGCTATTAACCTAATCATCTGAATCAACTAATTAACTCTAAACACCTGCAAAAGATTCCTGAGGCTTTTAAAAACTCCCAGACTGTTTCATTACTCAAAAATGCAATCATGGGTAAGACTCCCGACCTGACTGCTGTCCAGCAGGCCATCATTGACACCCTAAAGCAAGAGGGTAAGACACAGAAATACATTTCTGAACAAATAGGCTGTTCCCAGAGTGCTGTATCAAGGCACCTCAGTGGGAAGTCTGTGGGAAGGAAAAAGTGTGGCAAAAAACGCTGCACAACGAGAAGAGGTGACCGGACCCTGAGGAAGATTGTGGAGAAGGACCGATTCCAGACCTTGGGGGACCTGCGGAAGCAGTGGACTGAGTCTAGAGTAGAAACATCCAGAGCGACCGTGCACAGGCGTGTGCAGGAAATGGGCTACAGGTGCCGCATTCCCCAGCTCAAGCCACTTTTGAACCAGAAACAGCGGCAGAAGCGCCTGACCTGGGCTACAGAGAAGCAGCACTGGACTGTTGCTCAGTGGTCCAAAGTACTTTTTTCGGATGAAAGCAAATTTTGCATCAAGGTGCCAGAGTCAGGAGGAAGACTGGGGAGAAGGAAATGCCAAAATGCCTGAAGTCCAGTGTCAAGTACCCGCAGTCAGTGATGGTCTGGGGTGCCATGTCAGCTGCTGGTGTTGGTCCACTGTCCACATTTTTCAGCACGACCAGGCACCTGCTCACAGTGCCAAAACCACTTGTAAATGGTTTACTGACCATGATATTACTGTGCTCAATTGGCCTGCCAACTCTCCTGACCTGAACCCCATAGAGAATCTGTGGGATATTGTGAAGAGAAAGTTGAGAGACGCAAGACCCAACACTCTGGATGAGCTTAAGGCCGCTATCGAAGCATCCTGGGCCTCCATAACACCTCAGCAGTGCCACAGGCTGATTGCCTCCATGCCACGCCGCATTGAAGCAGTCATTTCTGCAAAAGGATTCCCAACCAAGTATTGAGTGCATAACTGAACATAATTATTTGAAGGTTGAGTTTTTTTGTATTAAAAACACTTATTTTATTGGTCGGATGAAATATGCTAATTTTTTGAGATAGGAATTTTGGGTTTTCATGAGCTGTATGCCAAAATCATGAGTATTAAAACAATAAAAGACCTGAAATATTTCAGTTGGTGTGCAATGAATCTAAACTACATGAAAGTTTAATTTTTATCATTACATTATGGAAAATAATGAACTTTATCACAAAATGCTAATTTTTTGAGATGGACCTGTACAGCGTTTAGATGATCCCATTGTCACAGTTGTAAACAAGACGGCATTCTTCTTTCATGAGGGGGTGTGATCTTTGTTTCCAGGACATGTAGAATTCAACCAATCAGATGACAACTTCAAAAATCCTGAAGTGTTTCCAATTAAGTGTGAGACTACCCCTAACCCTATACCTATACCTGTATACCGCACACACTAACAGCTTTGGCAACCAATGAAAAAGGCCTTTCTCCACGCCCTTAACTTTCGGCACGCTCCAACCTTTCTTCACACCTATTACTCCAAGCTGCAGAACACTTGGAATTGGTGGCTAATATATATATTTTTTCAAACTCATTCGTAGGCTACATTTTCGTATGATCTCCCCCACACCCACTGGCAGTTTAAGGGTCGGGGGTTACTTTTTAACAAAAAATCGTACCTGATATGTGATATCTAAAAAAATTGTTACGTTTGCACATCACCTCTCTCTTTCGGAACATGCACATAATGTCAAAGCCCATTGTAGTCCAATGATGCTGGACAAAGCAAAGCTGCAGTCATTATTTCCAGTCTGTTAGTTCTTCCTAAACTTTGGGCGATTTACACAAATCTCTTAACTGCAATAGTGCACTATGTGCACAGTACTCAGTAATCATGAGATTGCTTAAAATATTCATTGTTTTATTTTGCAGTTGCTTTTTGTGTTTTTGTTATCACTTCAGTTACTTGTTTTGTAGTGTATCTAAAATGATGACAGCAGCAGCTCATTCTAAAAATTCACCATTATAACAACCTCTGCTCACCACAACAGCACTAAAAACACTCCGTCTTTTTGAGATTTTCAGTACCATTATTTACAGTATTGCCTTGCAGGCCTAATTACAAATTATGGTCAGCTTTAGAAGTACATCATGCTCAGGTAAATATTTCCACATAATATAGTGCAAGTGACTGTATAGTTCATGTAGCGATGTGGTTGAAACATGGGAGGAAGCAGGATCCACGTGCAGTAGTATTTTATTAAAATAAACTCAAAACTTGACAAATTCAGACAAAGACTATAGGGAACAGAACAACCAACTTACAACATCAAGAACTCAAAGACTGAACTATAGACACAGGGCTTAAATACACAGGCAAACAAGCTAAACAAGATAACAAGGGGGTGTGGTTAATCAGAGACACCTGGGAGGACTAATAAACAAGAAAAACTACAAAGGACTACAAAACATGGCACAAAACAGGAAATAACAAAAGTCCACTCAAGACAAGGGGAACACAAGACAGGAATCAAGACAGTTCAGCTCCACTGGCACTTTTTACTTATTAATAATTTGCTGTGACAGACAATGATCTTGTTTGCACTGATTTCACTGTAAAAATGTGAAAACAGAAAATTAATTACTGTTAAATTTGGTACAGGCCTGTTTTGCAAGATCCTCTTTATGACTTTTTATGGAATTTAACATCTGGACACCGGAGATGTTCAACTATTAAACATGTAAAGTGCTTTGAGTGCAGAGAAAAGCGCTATATCAATGTAACGAATTATCATTCGACATGAGTGTATTAGTGTGTTTATTATTTAGTTTGACTATTGGTGTATCTGGGTGTGGGTGTTTTGTGAGGTCGGCAGCAGCTCCCTGAGGTTGTTAGCAGCCACAGCTGTGTGTGTGTGTGTGTGTGTGTGTGTGTGTGTGTGTGTGTGTGTGTGTGTGTGTGTGTGTGTGTGTGTGTGTGTGTGTGTGTGTGTGCGTGTGTGCTTGTGTGCTTGTGTGCTTGTGTGCGTGTGTGCGTGTGTGTGTGTGTGTGTGCGTGTGTGCTTGTGTGCTTGTGTGCGTGTGTGCGTGTGTGTAAAGGCCTATGTTTCTGTCAGTGAGCTTGTTCAGAGCACTTTTTCTGGCGTCTGATTGAGGATTTCCTCTAGATGATCGTTACCTCTGAACACACAGAAACACACACACACACACACACATAGAGGAACGCCCCAAATGTTCCATCAATACACAGCAGCCTCTCAAAGCCTCCACAGCTGGGAGATTTTCCCATGTGAAAACACAGTACAAAAATGCACTACACAGAGACACACATCGGTGACGTAATTAACATAAGACAATACTGTGAATATTTCAGTTAAGTAGGCTATAACAATTGCAAACTCCTTTGTCAGACATTAAAAGTTTTGTAATAAAAAAAATCTTGTTACTGCATCAGTACAAAGAAAAAGAGACGCAACATAAATTTTTCTTTTGACTGATTTTGAAATTTATGACTTTGGTTTTGCATTAATAGTTTTTGCTGATATCAGATATTATGAGTCTTATTTTGGCATGGATACGTCACCCTGGACCGTGTGTGTGTGTGTGTGTGTGTGTGTGTGTGTGTGTGTGTGTGTGTGGTGTATAAGTGTGTGTGTATGAGTGTGTGCACAAGAGCTGCCTCCACTGAGCTGTTGGGCGAGAGCTACCTCCACTGACCCAGTTTTGTCATGGTCCTTATTAAAAATACTTTGATGTTGCTTGATGGTGCTGATGATAATGATTATGATGATGATGATGATGGCCTGTCTCCCTCTGCACCCCTCCTGCTGTGTGGGTGTCTTATTGTTTGATTGTTTTCTTTCGGAAGCATCACTAGCACGATACCGAAACTGACCCCTGCGCGGTTAATGACTGGGAGGGTCACATCTTCTGCTCGATGGCATTCCGGACTGATAGCTGTGGAGCGTTTACATTGTCCAGCAATTCCCAACTCAGGGAATTCCACTTCCAGACTCCTGAACACACAAAAAAAAAAAAAAAATGTGTGAGAGAGAGACTGAGAATGTGAGTCAGTAAGTGTGTATTAATGATGCTTCCTCCTTCTTCCTTCTCAAAGCTTGAGAGGTAAAATGTCAATTTTTGAGTTTATCATTTAACTTAGAGAGAGAGAGAGAGAGAGAGAGAGAGAGAGAGAGAGAGAGAGAGAGAGAGAGAGAGAGAGAGAGAGAGAGATTTAAGTCCATGTTTAAGTATTTAGCACCATTCAAGTTTATTGAAATGCTAAAATATATATTTGGTCAATTATGTGATACTATTTTTCAGTAGCTACTGCAATCACTAAATGTTGCTGATAATGCCTCTATTTACATCTGACCAGAGAATTTCATCACAGAAAATCATATCATGTATTATGGGGGCAAAAAAACATTGTGAATGTTGAATATGGTTCTGCCTAATTTCCACAAGCCTCTTCCATTGTGGTTGGTGGTACAGTTTAACAAGCTCTTATTCCGTTAAAAACAAACTTAGTCATCTCGGTTCAAACTTGGTTCAAGTATATTTCAAGTATACCTTATGTAGTAAATTTCAATGGACTACTAGAAGTATACTTGTAAGTGTACTATTTCAATACTACTTGGGACTAAATTGGCTGACTTTATAGACTATTACACTTAAGTACACTTTAAGTGTATTAGTAGTAAACTTTGAATACTACTAATAATATTTTTTTATATAAAATAAAAAAAAAATTTGTGCTGTAACTATAAGTAAACATATAGGTAGTATTTACTAGATAAATACTCGTAGCACATTTTTTAGTTTATGAAAGTACATTTTGAAGTATTCTCTCAGTAAACTAGTTATACTGCAAGTATACTTTTTATTTAAGTGAACTTAACATCATACGTATAGGCCTGGTTTCACAGACAATGCTTAGATTAAGCCAGAATAAGCCCTTATGATTAGACATTTAAGTAGTTTTTATAAATGTTCCTTAGAAAAAAAAAATTCTGGTGTGCATCTGACAAAACAATGGCACTGACATATTTTAATATTTGTCAGTGTAAGTTGCTTTCAGTTAAAACAGCTCAAACATGCATTTTAGTCTGGGACTAGTAATACTTAACTACTTTTAAATATATCTCGATCAAAATAATGAGTACAAGTAGGCCACAAGTATACTTTTTAAGTACTTATACTGACAGAAAAGTATATTTCTGAAAAGTACATAAAAAGTAGTCTGAAGTTTACTACTCTCCTTTTCCCCATTTTACTCTTGCTCTCTCCTCCTCTCCCCTCATCCCTACCTGTTCCACCCCTACTCTCCCTCTCATACACCCATTCCTCAACTCTCTCCACGTACACCTCTTTCTTTTACCCTCCTCATGCTTATTCTTATTTTTTGTATATTATTTGTATAACATTGTTTTGTTTGTCACTTTAAAAAACAGTTTTTATAGTTATAGTGCAATTGTGATGTACCATTTTAAAAAAATTCCTGTGATGTGTATATTATTAACCCTGCATATACCAGTTTGGGGCCAAATGAAATTATTCCATGTGCAACTGAGAATAATGATGAATTACAGAATTTTTGTTTGTTGTGTTTGGGAAAATGATACATGCTGCAAAGGTTTTGCCTGATATATTAAAATTTTGGAAACTTGTGTGCACTGTTGCATGGTGTGAACACATTTCAGAATTTTGTACACCATGTTTCGAAAAAATTCTGCATATGATTTATAATTTCTTTGAAATAAATGAAAACTTACAATCTGTTTAGGACAATTACAAGATACGTGTTCAGATCACTGTCAATTGTTTTGAGAGCAGTGATCTGAGTTTGGAGAAATGTGTCAAATCGATTGAGAAAAAATATAAATTATTTTAAAATACAATAAAAATACAGCTTATACAAAAAACATTTAAATTTGCAATTACATCATTTTAATGTATTTTATATTGCTTAAGCTCAAAAATTTCGTTAAAATGCTTAAATTCATGAAAAAACATTTGTTTTTATAGTTTGCCATAATATTTTATTATTATTTATCAAAAAAGATAAGCAGTGAAGCCGTTGTGCTTTTTTTTTACCCTGATTTGGTTCTTTATTTCCCCAATGAATTTCAAATCCATTAGTCAATTTTTCTAAAGCAACTGTATTTTACTTACCCTTGTTGCAGTTAGAAGGGTCCCAAAGCAGAATTGGTTAGAAACACATCATGTTTTTATTTCAGTATTGATATAATTACCATGGAGGTCAGAGTTCTCTTTGGCCGGATACAGTCCTGTCAGTGAATTATGGTGTCTGGGAATCATCCATCTGCTGTGTGTGTGTGTGTGTGTGTGTGTGTGTGTGTGTGTGTGTGTGTGTGTGTGTGTGTGTGTGTGTGTGTGTGTGTGTGTGTGTGTGTGTGTGTGTGAGAGAGAGAGAGAGGCATGGCGAGACAGACACGGTAGGGTTGGACATGCATGTTTTGCTTTCCTGCGTGCCTGTGACAACTTCCTGCAAAACAGAAACCTTAGGGAGCCATCTCACATCGGACTTATGAGCCACACACCGGAAAAAGACTATTCTTCTTTATTCATGGTAATGGAGTTAACATGAACCCTTGAGTCTTCCTCAAGTCTTCCTCAACCATTTACTGACCTGTCTGCGTCAAACCTTTGTGTGTGTGTGTGTGTGTGTGTGTGTGTGTGTGTGTGTGATTGTGTGTGTGTGTGTGTGTGTGTGTGTGTGTGTGTGTGTGTGTGTGTGTGTGTGTGTGTGTGTGTGTGTGTGTGTGTGATTGTGTGTGATTGTGTGTGTGTGTGTGTGTGTGTGTGTGTGTGTGTGTGTGTGTGTGTGTGTGTGTGTGGGATTATGCATTCCTGCCAAAAAAAGAGAGAGTTTCCTTCTGGGACAAGTGTCACTAGGCAACCACTCAGTCATAAATGAGTGTCAAGGTTTGACAGGAAAAAGTTTGTTGGATTTTGTTATGAAATGCTTCTAATAAGCCAAATGAAAGACCCAAAGAAACCAAATCAAACTTGATTTATTAAGCTTCAGATATCACTTAATGCTATAGAATCTGCTGTGAAATGATGAAATCACAGCAGAGAGAGTAAGATTAGACTGCAGTACATACGGCTGGGAGACATCAGTCACACGTTTGACAATGCGGATCTGCATCTTATGAGGGGAATTCAGACTGAACCAGCTGCCAAAACACTGAAGTACCATCACTGCACACTGCTGAACCGATTCATTATCATAAAACCCTGAGTGCACTTGTGATAATGTGTCTAATTTAATATAAATCTTTTCAATACAAATGAATTTAGAATTTCAGAATTCATTAGAAGTAGCGGGATAGTTGTCACATTTTTAACTCCATGTAATATTTCTCTAGTAAATTTTTGTGCATGAACCTTATTGTCTTGCCTACAAAAAAGTTATAAAAGTTGGATCCACTACTGCCCACATTTAAGTTTTTGAAAACGACATTTCTCCAGATTTCTGTTGCTGCTGTGTTCAGTCTTGATGTTGAATGTGACCACTGTAATTAATTTATTAATTTCATTAATTTAAGTGGTTGTTGAGGGTGACTCCAACACTTATTGTAGTTTAAGTGTGGGTTAACATTTATGTTTTGTTTCTTTTTGTTTTTAATGCTTAAAATGAAATGCCCAGTTTTACAGGCTAAAGTCCCAGACTAAAATGCATTTTTCAGCTATTTTAACTAAAATCAACTTACACTGACAATAAGATGCATTCCAGTGCCTAATAGGCACATTTATAAAATGTCCTATTTGAACTAAGGCTTAACCCTATAGCCATCTTAACTGTTGTTTTGTTTATTTCTCTAATAGAAGCTGTACGGAGGTGGGTGCCATTTTCGTAGTATCCTGTTTTTCTACTGTTTTGTGGCCAGTTATTATAACCTATATTTCTGTTGTTAACTTATTTTTCTTTAAGCAGTTTAGTTAAAGGTTTTACACTCAAGGCAGAACTCTTTTGTTTGTTATTTTGGTCTTGCTCCCTTCTGAAGCTAACACTAAATAACTTGTTTCTGTGTTACGGGCTGTATATAAAAATATTAAAAGTGATCTGTGCAGTAGCAGAGCTCAGGATTGCACTCTTTATATCCATTAGTATTGTTGCGTCTGCTTAAAACCCTAGACTCATGTAACACTTTGAAACACTGTCTTCATCATATCCAGTGAACTTCACTATTGATCTGGATAAAAAAAATTTAAAACCTGGAAAACTTTGAATGTGTAATGTCAATGCTGTTTTCATGTTTATTATTGTTTGTTCATGTAATGCTTTTTTTTTCATTTTTTTCTGAGCAGATCCAAAATTCAATCTGGACTGTCACGGGAAAATATGTATGTGTATGTGTAGCTCTGGTGGAATGAATGTCTCCATCTTCGGTATGATCGCTGCATGTGGGATGGAACAACAGCTTTAAAACTAGAGCAGTAGAGGAGAGATCAGACACAACATATTTGCTTTCTCTTGGGTTATTTAAGGTTTTCCTTTCTCAGCCAGTTCACCCAAGGTTAGTCTTTTTTTATTGACTGCATAAAGTTCACCGAATCGGGTTATTAAAAATTGTACAGATCTATTTTTGACCCTCTCGACTTGTATGTACAGTAACCTATGACCTGCATCCAAGAGCTTGGATGCTTAATCCTCACCCAGACCTTCGACCCTGCTTTCTCTTTATCAATCCCCCCTCTTACACTTTCTCTTGCTCTATATTACCCCCACCCCACCTTCCAAGCTGACCCTCATGGTGATTTATGCAGCTCACAGATGCACAGCTGCAGCAGGTCCCCATGCTGACCGAAGGGTAGTATTTACCGTGACTAATACATCCCAGATCCCCAAAACACATGGAGACAGAATGAGAGATATGTATAAAAGAATTAAAAGAAGCATTTAATTTCTGTTCTGCATTTAAGTTAATAGTTATGTAATGAGATGATTGTCTGAATTTGAATTAATGTTTTACTTTCTGATTGATTTGAAGCCCTGCCTAAATCCCTGAGCTGTTCTTCCATCTATTTGTATTTGTTCTGGACACGTTTGGATTTTTAACCCTGAAGGAAAGGGATACATATTTGCCTACCCAGAAAAGTTCCCGCTAAGCCAACAAAAGTCACTGTAAATGCTCTATAACAGATATAGAAGCTGAATAATCCATACTATTATATAGCAATGATGTAATAATGTTAAAGTCCCACTGAGCTGATTTTTTAGCTATAAATTTATGAAAACTTATTTGATCCTTAACTTCAAGGACTATATTCTATTGGTCCGCAGATTTATTGGAGAAATGAAATTTAAAAGACAAATCCTTTCAACCCAAAATATTTACAAAAGTGATTTTTTTTTTCTTGTGCCATCCACGCATAACTGACAGAGGACATTTGAAATTTGAAAAAATATATTTTATTTCACCATGGTGTTCTCACAATTTGTGTATAAAATGTATAAATCCTCTTTTTAAAAAAAGAAAACGAAAAAGGAAAAAATATTTTATGCACTGCATTTTAAATGTTCGTATCTCTGTACAAAACACACACAGAAAGGTACAAATGCAAAAACCAACGCTTATTTGAATGGCGAGTCTTCCGAAAATCTCCGTCGCGAGGAATCTCGCTCACCTCTCGCGCTCCCTGAGTGGCGGTTTTATCTCACGCGCTGCTGCCGCTGCTACCGGCGTGTCACGCGCAATGAAGTGATTCCCCGCACGCGGACGCAGTCAGTCCCGTCCTTTATCTGCAAAAGCACACATAGACAAATCAAAAGGTTACATTAATGTCAGGTCAAACAAATATATAATCTAGGTCATCCTTCTGATATTTTGGCCTATTCTGTGCGATCATTTTCTTTTTATTGGGCCAACTCAATAACCAACTCACTTGTGGCTTACCTACATTTAAACTGAGTAGCCTAATGCAGGGAAATGCATTTTTGATTTTACACTTAACACTATATACTTCAACACTTCGGGCACCAAATATGTGACCAAATGTATATTCAAGGGAGCATCCACAAGTAAAAACTCTTTATAAAAGCTTAATTTAGCCTATTTTTAAGGTATGGCTACATTGTTTCATTCTTAAGATTTCTCTCTTTAATTTCATTGTATTACATTTCAAGGGTCCTTCACACCTCCTGAGGTGCGTATATCCGCACATCATTCCCATTTACCATCCATAAACGTTCACTATTATAAAAATAAATGTTTATTATTATTACTCTTTTAATGAAGTATCAGTAACTAAATGCATTCTCTCGCATATTCATACATTTGAATGGTCTCTTACCCCTTTTCTCTGGCTGCTGAGGCAGAAAGTACATATGGTGCGCGGCTGCTTTCCTCCGCTGTTGCCCTGCTCGCTGTACAACGCGCTGACGCACGGCTGCGCGTCCTCTCCTCCATCCCCTATCAGGAGCACATTGGCCAGATGTGAGATGTAACTGGAGGCTAAGCGCAGAGTCTCAATCTTTGACAGCTTTCTGTCAACCGGCTCGGTGGGAATAAGAGTCCGTAACGCTGTGAAAGCCGTGTTGACGCTCTGCGTCCTATCGCGTTCCCGCGCGTTCGCTGCGTTCCGTTGCTTTACTATAACCACACCGCCCACAGTGGACTTGAGTGTCACCCGTCGCCGCTTCTCCGCACTGGGACAGCAACCGTAGCTCTGCTCCGAGCTGCCGTCGCTCTCGCTGCGGTTTTCCTCATCCTCGGACATCATGGCAACATCCGAGTACGCAAGGTGAGACGCTATGGGCCGCAGCATGGCAAATGCCATTACTAAAAAATGTTTGGACAAGAGCTCGATGAACACGATAGGAAAGTATCCAAAGTATCCAAAAGGAAATGATGGCTTGTAGTCAAGCACTAGCCACGCAAACACTGCATCGCCAAACCCTGATGTGTGTTTCTCTGATGTACTTTCAGCAGTTGGTCGATCTCATAACATGTTAAAAGATCCTCTTTATGTGCGTCCTTACAGTCATTCCATGCGCGATTAGCTAAAACAGGAGAAGTGCGCGCGGTCTTTTATAGGGAGGAGCGGTCAGTCATATGCAAATAAACAAAGCTACGGTCTCTCACACACTCGCTAAATCCTATTTGAGCACAAAATATAATTATCTTAAATAGTTATTAAATACATTCTAATTAATACATTCAAAGGACAAACATGTGTTTGAATGATAAAGAAAAACATAAAGTGCATTCACATAAAAGTAGGCTTACCAAACGGCATGTTTTTGGACAGGTAGGCTACAGTACCACGGTAGTACGATGGTATTCTAGGAAGTACCTTGGAGCACTATGTAAACAATATGAAATAGATTTCGGTATCACTTTATTTGACATTGTCCTTTTGTATATTTTTTGTTTGTTTATTTTTTAAACGTTAGTATAAATATAAATTACGCATTATTAAATGCAACTAACCCATATCCAAATCATACCCCTATAGTAAGTACATAGTTATTAATAATTATTTCACAGTTCTTAAATGCATAATTACACTGGAACGCAGACACCTTAAAATCAAGTGTGTAAGCCGAATTTCAGTAGCCTGGTGCCATATTTTCTTCTGTACCATCACAATATCATGGTATTTTGCCACAGTTAAAGGCTATGGTTTTGTGTTTCAATTTATTTGTAAATGTATTATAATCTCCAATTTATTTTTATAATATTAAAAGTAATTAAATTAGTTTATTCATCGTCCTATTTTGTTGTTGATGAAATATTAAAATTCTGTTTCATGTCGTTTGTCATTGTTTCATGTCGTCTGAGTGTTATCAGTTTTAACACTTAGCCTATAATCTTACAAACGTATTTTATTTGTATTATAGGCCTATACTGTAAAATAAAATAAACCCAATACAATGGAAAACTTCCGTTTAATTGCTGCCCTAAATGTTTAAACAATTACATTTATTTAACACGTTTTACATTTGCATTTAATTATTAAATGTCATTATTATTATTATTATGGAAAGAGATAAAGAAAATAAACTTTTAAGTTTATTGGAGTAATATGAACCTTCACTGGGGAAAAAAACAGAAGCTGCACCTGCAAGTAGGCTAACTCATGGCCGGTGATTATCCTCTGAATTTACTGCTTTTATTGCGCGACCATTTGACAAAGAGGCGTTTAAAACAACATTGGGCCTATAATGATTCAGCAACAAACAACCTGGCAAACGCACTGCTAATGCTGCAAAAATCAACATGTTTATTTAAGCACTTGTCGTCGCAATGAACCTAATAAGAATTTGAAAAGTCACATTCATCCGCGAATCGAGTTTTTAAAGTCAACCCGATCTGGAGAATACATTTGCTTTTAAATAGGCTACTTCTTTTTTTAATTTGCACTTAAAATCAAATTAGGCTATTACTGTTTTCGTTAAGTGAGAGTTTTAGACCCGCTGCGGTTTGTTTTCATTCAGTGGCTCAAAGAGCTGCACGAGGCCATTATGAAGAACAGTAGGGGTCTCTCTCTCTCTCTCTCTCTCTCTCTCTCTCTCTCATAACTTTTTTCTTTTTCTCACTCTCTTTTTCTTCATCATTTCTGGCTTCTTTTCTTCTATTATATATCACACACGTCACACTTTTAATTCTTGTCTTGGGTTCTCAAACTTTTATGCATTTAATCGCGATTAATCGATTTGACAGCTCTAGTTCACACATTACATTTAGTTCTTCACACTCATTTAAGTTTTCACTTTCCTTCCTGTCATACTTCATGACTAGCCTTGTCATGTAAGAATAACATGTCTCACTGCTTCACAATCATGTCTGACTGCATTACTGTTTCAGTGCAAAGGAATGCAAGACCCTAAATCATCCATATGGGCTTATGTGACCAAACTTACTAACCTGTGACCTCTAATCTTTGACCTGAGGTTATGTGCCCGAGCAATGCGACCATTCTCATTTGGTCCAATAATCACTCTGTTGCAATATGCATAATTAACAGTGCTTTATTGGAACAAAGACATTTTGGTGTAAATTAATATTCCGTATTTGGGCCTTTTGACTGGGATTTTGAACTGGATCTTGGTCGGAAACTCTGTTTCGACAGCGTAACAACAGCTAAAAGCACAGTTTTACTCCAGCTCTAACTCACAGGTTATGTCCTCAGCGAGATAACAAGTAAAATGAAATTTGCATAATTATGTTTTGTTGGTCTCTCAACTGTTTGGTTTGCGGCCGAGGGGCAGACGTTCTGCTGGAGGCTATGAGCTTCTGCAGGGGCTGAGCTCATGCAGAGATGGTTTGTTTATAGCCAAAAGCGGGTGTTGGGTAAATAAACATGAGGCAGATGTTAAGAATGATCTAAGAAAGAGAGAGTGAGACAGTGGCAAATGGCTTCCAGACCCTTTTTCTCTGTCTCATTTATTTTCTCTGTGCTTCCATGGCCCGTAATATGTCACTTGGAGCAGCTTTCACAAACATGCCAGTGTCACTTAAACCTGGGATTTTCTGTCCCCTCAGCTGCACCAACAACCCCCTCCCACCATCTACGACACTTACGACATTTTCATAACACCTGCACGCTGTTTTTACAAGCCCAGGGGGCAATAATCAATAACGCTCTGCCGATCCATCACTGAAAAAAAAAATTGGTGTAGAAACAATATCCTCTCAGAAATTGCTAGTAAATTTCACAATTGCAAAGAAACAGCAACACGTTTGAATAAAAACTGAAAGTGTGCTTTTTTAAAACAGACTCCAGTAATCTTTGCTTTATTTACAACTTTTTTTTAAAATCCCTAATAGAAATGTTCCAAACAATCACCAAACAATTTAATAGTATTTTTTATATTATTATTTTTTAGAAATAAATTGTATTGAACATAAATAAATAAAAATAGTATTTTTTAAAAGATTTTTTAGGTTGTATAATTTAATTAAACTATATGTTAACAAATTTAAAACGTCCAGAAATCTTTGCTATGTTATGTATTTATCATGCAATGGCAGATTCAGTGTTCTCATATGAGTTGGATGGGATGAGTAAGTGAAGCAAGACTGCAGCTGAACACACAGATTTACAGGACCAATAACATTATGTCATGAGAAACCAACAGGCTTGTTTCGGAATGGGAGAGAGACTGGTTGTTCATGTATTTGAGTGAGAAGAGCAGGTGTGTGTGTGTGTGTGTGTGTGTGTGTGTGTGTGTGTGTGTGTGTGTGTGTGTGTGTGTGTGTGTGTGTGTGTGTGTGTGTGTGTGTGTGTGTGTGTGTGTGTGTGTGTGTGTGTGTGTGTGTGTGTTGGAAAGTGGGGGTAGACTGTGCTATATAACTCTATGAACTCCTCCTCCATAATGCAACCCGTAATCTATGGCATTATATTAAAGGAAACTTCCAGGATAATGTGTATTACCACAAAAAATAATTTAGACACTTGTTCCCTTTCAAATAAATTGCAAAAAATTGAGGTAACAATGAGGCACTTATAATGAGGCCAATTTTTAGAGGATTTAAAAATATAAATTTTTATCTTATAATGTTATCATATTAATCTGTTAAAAGCTATAAAGCTGTTCTTTTAATTTTACAGTGGTTTGGGGGTAACATTGTCATGGCAAAAAAAAAAATACTGCAGAATTGAATATAACTTTACTCAGAAAAGTAGTCTAAATGATTTTTCAGGATATTAAAATTATGTTAATGCAAATTAACATTCTTGTGGCTACTATTGAAACAGTGAGTATTTTAACAGATTGTCCCCATTCTCTTCAATTGTAAGTGTCTCGCTGTAACCGAGATGTTTGTATTAAAAATATGCCACAAATGCTGTCGATTGAGCTCAACTTGTTTTAACCTCTGTAATAATATTCCTTTGATAAGATGCTGTCATAGAGAAATACACATTTGAACTTAACAAATGTGAATTTCAGCTGTATGACTATAGGGTCAGTCCTGATGATTCATATTGTGGCCACATGTGATGGAGATGTGTGTGTGTGAGAGAGAGAGAGAGAGAGAGAGAGAGAGAGAGAGAGAGGAGGATAAACGTGTTTTCAGGACAGCTAATTCTTCCCAGCATTTGCAAGTCTGATGTAAATCCATCCAGAGGGGATGAGAAGTCCATTATTCATTTGCATGTAACCCTACAAATATGCTGAAATGGTTCGGTAATTTTCCCTGAGTGAGTGTGTAAGTATACGTCATTATTTTGTCATCACACAACCCTCCTGGACTGCAGCGTCAGCAGGGGATTCGCACAGCGCACAGAGCCACAGTGTGAAATCAGACGCCATTCAGGGAAATGTTGACTGACCCCTGCAGGTAAGGGTCAATGGTAGGATCCTGCCAAAAGCTGTACAGGAAAAGGAAGTCTATTCATGTCCTATTGCTCCATAACTCTTGGACTCTGACATACAAAACAAGACCGTACAGCAGGAGCACCAACACACACTTATTGGACACTTTAAATTGAGTTTTAAAGTTATTTGAAGACAAAGTGACATGTGAAGGCAGAGTATGGTAACTCAGAATTCGTGCTCTGCATTTAACCCTGCAACCTTCGTGTTACCAATCTGACTCTCTAACCATTAGCCTATTAGAGAATGAAGCAAGTCTATGTCAATGTCCTGTTTTCAAAGGTTTTACTATTATATTTTATCATATATAATTTGTTTGTAAATTATTCCTGCGTAAATTGTTGCATTCAATTCAACAAGAAATGTACGTAAGACGACGTTTATGAGCGAATCATTCTGCACGTCTTTTATGAATAAAATTCTGTATGTGAAACATTAACAGGACAAAAAATAATAATAATTTCACACCAAGCTTGTCATTTCAATCTATTTTCTACGTAATTGATCTTATTGTAAAGAATTCAACCATCCACGTGTTTCATAAAAATAAAAAAAAGGCCATGTCGTTTTTAAATAAAATGTCAATTTTTAATCAAAACTCAATCTTGCGGTAAAACAACACTTTCCACAATCAACTGCAAGTTTTCATTTAGATCTGCCACCATCCAATCAACACCCGTTGAGCTGAACCACGTCCCGTCCCATCCTGCATTGTTTTATTTTCAACAATCTATTTCACTCGAACGTACATCACAATGATAAAAAAAATGATTTACTTATTTTTTATCTGTTGCTATACTAATAAATTATTAGATGCATATGGAAATAATGTTATGAAAATTTTCTACATAGCACAAAGAGTTCTCCTCTATTACAAGACAGTAAGGAGAATTACATTATCAGCAAAAGATATAAATTGTAATGTGCATAAATATAACAAGTTTCACAAAATATAATTCAGAATCTCACACTCATGATCTTACGCTCAAGAACAAGAGGAGGGAAGATCGGCTTCCAGGTCAAAGCCTGTGTCTTGTGCTCTTCTGATCCTCAGACAGAATGGATTCGTCTGAGAGAGATGATTTCTCATGCCTGTCAAAAGCAGAGCAGTGGAATTACATCGGTACAATGACAGGTGCCTGAGGTTGAAATATTCATGAGACTTTCAAACATAAGTATACTCACAATGATGTTACAAATGATGTAATTGAAACCTTACCTTAAGCACCTGGAACCATTTCTTCTCCCACCATCTGTCATTCTTCATCTTTCTCCTCCTAGTTAGGATGAAAAATCTTTGGGAAGTAAGAGACAATCTTACAGCTTCCTTTATTTCCCCAAAAAGCAGCAGGTGCAGCCCACACTTCCCAAATTGGGTGTGTGTCGGGTCTCTTTCTTTGTGTCTCCTCAATCAGGGGTTGTGCGTGTCAGAACAATTCTAAGGATACATTTTTTCCAGACCATGAGGAAGCTACAGGAAGTCTTCTCACACGCGACCATTCTTTTGCCAGAAATTTACAGTCGGCCAGGTTTGTTCCGCCGAGGCCCGGGGCCCCCTCTTCACTTCCTGAGAGACCCCAAAGGGAGGCCAAGATCAGGGCCGGGACCCCAGGGACTCGTATATCGCCAAAGGATAAACTCTGTTATCTACCAGCATAGATCTACAGGGTAGTAATCGCCAATCACAGGCCTGTACCTTCCTCCACGTTCAAAGGATGCGACTGTAAAGACATGATTCCTGCAATCAGCAGCTCTTGATCTTCAGCTGAACACTGTTTCTATAAAGATCCCAAGGTAACACAATATCTCTTAAAGGGACAGTTCACCCCAAAATGAAATGCTATTATGTACTGACCCTCATGTCATTCTAAACCTCTATGACATTTGTTTGTTTTTTACTTCAGAACACAAAATGAGATATTTTCTCTATAGAGTGCTGTAGGGATGATGTATTTTTGTAGGCCAAATCACAGAAACGAGTTGGCATTCTTGCAATTCTGGTTCCATCATCCTGAAGTCAGCAATGCCAGAAATACAGTCTGTGGTAAACACAAGGTCAAGATATTTTCCCATTTTAGTCATAAAACACATCATTAAAACCCTCTTGTGTTTTTTTTTTAAAGCTTTTACTTGTCTTGGAAAAGGTGGTTGCTAACAAGCGGCTAAATGGGACTACAGAGGCTAACATTAAACATCATCAGCTAAACAGGAAAACTCATCTACTCAATGGTCCGCTTTTACAGCCTCGCTGTGTTTGTAATCGTGCTCTTGCAAGCTATTACCTCAAACTTACAGGATAAGTGTTTTTTAAAATAAAGACTGAAAGAGTTGTCAGATGCTTAGGGATGTGACGTAGAAGTCTACGTTTAGCTTTTTACTAATGCAGATTGCATTTAGGCTTCAATATTCATAACATGTGTGTTCATTTGGGAAGATTATCATGATGAACAAAACTTGCAAGAATCATAAAATTTAGTGTCATGAGCTTATTTTCTGTAATAATCCAAAAGCCAATGGAAAATCCTATTGGGTTTTTGCTGAGCGAACCTGTTGTTTTGGACCCCATTGACTAAGTGTATGGACCAAATGTTTTTTCCAATATAGGTAGGTTAGGCAATTTTGGAGCGGCTAGCAATAGCAAGCTAGCTTTGAAGCATTAGATCCCACCCTCACTTCAGAGCGCCCAAAGCCAAGCCTCCTCCAAAACACATGAACGCATACAGCCGGAGCAGATTCAGCAAAGTGTCATGAGAAACAGCATTAAATTACCTCATGAATAGTATACAGCCTACATAGTAATGAACATAAACAACAGAGCTCTTACATGTAGCATGTGACGTGACGTGACCTGACTGTTGAAGATTCATTTCGGTGTTGATAGTGTTGACACAGAAACACATTAATCCGAGTCTGAGGACGTGAGCAGTTTCGGGTAGAACTCATGTGGACATGGCATGAAACCAGCATAAGCTCGTTGTTTTGGTTCAAGAGGAACTGTGAAAGGCAGCTGCTGTTTGTCTGCGGTGCTCAGTCACTGTTTCTACAACTCTGCATAGCCTTACGGGACGTGTGCGCAGAAATACATGTTTACAGGCAGGTAGGACATCATATCAGATGAACGTTTTATGGTCCTGAGACTTCTACAGACTATTTTAATATTAAGACCACTTCTATCATTGATTTCTGTTAGGATGTAAAGAGAGTTTCAACCAGAAAAACAAAAAGTGTTTATGAAAAGATTTCTGAAAAAAATACCCCTTTAAGGAGATTTACATATGCAAAACTTTGAAGCTGCTTACATTTGCAAAGCTTTTTTATTATGAAGCCATTCCATACAAACTGTTGCAACATTCAGAAATACACAAAACAATTTGTCGTTTTTATTATATTATTGACTGAGCCACCTGCAATTTTAGCTGTCAGAGATTCTGGGGTTCAAAAGCTTCAGTCATTGTTGTTGTAGAGTCTGAGAGGGCCTTTCGCTATGGATATTAGGCCAAGGTCAAGGGTTAAAAGGAAATGAAATGCCATTGCAAGGAAAAAATCTGAGGTGCCCGTCCTCTGATCTCCTCCAGACAACAGCTGAAAGTAGAAATGATTGAGACCAGTTTTATGTCAGATTAGCAGTTCCACTATATGTCCTCTACACCAGTCTGACTGTGAGCTTAAATCCATCTATATATAGCAGTGTAATAAAACAGAACTGCTGCATTCATTCTTTTCCTTCACTCCAGCCTTCAGAGGAGAAGAATGCTGGCCAGTTCTCATGACACATGACCCCCAACATGTCCTGCCGTTATAGAAGAGCTTCAGAGAATGTCCTACAATTCTCATGCCGCTCTACTGGCTTATAAAAAAAATCAATTGTAATTTTTAAAAATGCTGTGAAGAAATTTAGAGCATCTAAAAATAAACTTTTATATTGCCGTGGTTATATTAAAATGTGATGATTAAGATGGGCAGAATCAGCTTGTAATATTGAAAGCAGAACAGTAAAAAAGTAAATAGTAAAAATTCTTATGACTCTGACAGAAAATCATCTGACATCGGAGTAAAACTATGAGACTCAATCTCAAAGCTTGTGGTCCAGAGCACAGACATAACCAATTCCAATGGTCACCAGAGAGACACATGCCTGTGGTCATCTTGCGGATGGTCATGGTGTGGTTTGGCATATAATGTGAATGGAACAAAATGAAAACTATCATCAAAGGTCAGATAAGCCCGAACATCAAATGGAAGCATACAATACAAATCTGCATGTTTATTTTAACCAATGTAATGCATTAAAGCGGCACTATGCAGGATTTCTGTTTTTGTCAAACAGCGATCCCTAGAGTCGCTGTAGAGTACTTGTATTTAACGTTACTGTTGTAAACACCACTCACGCAGAGCGTATCTGCACTCACGGCCTCTGCACTTCATAATAATAAAGTAGCCTACCGCGTTAGGCTTACCTGAGCCAAAATGCCAGATGACACCAATAAAGTGTATCATGTACGTCGCATTATTTCGCAGGGCTCTGAAGTTTTGAAGACAGGCAAGAGTGACATCCAGCCGACAGATACATTTTTGTCATTGGTTATTGCGTTGAATCTTACCCAGATACAATAGTGCCATTTTCTGATTGGCTATTGTGTAGCTCGACGAACAACACCAGAGGAGACGCGCATGATTCCTGCCGGTTCCACAGTGAGAGCGGCGCGGCCAGAGTTTTGGCATATTAAATGTATTACAAATAGTTTTTCAGCGTGAGAAATACAATGTGTGGCGGGAGAGCGTGACAAAAGACCGAAATGAGTGACTGTCACGCTCAATGCGTGACACTTGAGAGCCCTGATTTTGTCACAATATCCGTTATGATGTTGTTAGACATATATTATCGCAATTTATCATAATAGTTTGCAAATTGCGCTCATTTACACTATTTACAACATGTAGGCTTATTTATGTCCTGATAATCATGTGAGATATTGACAACTGTTCTCATGATAATCGCAGGAATCAACTTTAACAGTGAAAGACTGAGCGAGTGGGACTCTTGTCCGGTTCCTCGTGCTGTCAGATTCTCCTTACCTTTTTCTAGACTCTTCCGACCGCGCTTACTTCGTTTTTTTTCGCCATTCTGAAAACGCAGGTCCGATGTTTACTCGTTTCTTACTCCTCGCTCGATCAGTCTGCCATTTCCTCTTTCTCTGTTCCTCCGACAATGCTTTCTAGCTTTCTGCTTCTTATATGCCAGCTTTGCCATATGGGACGATAGTTGTTCATATAGCTAGCTGTATCCTGGATGGGGGCGTGTACACGTGCAGTGCCGTAAAGCAATTCGCTACCTCGCGAGACCTGATATCACACGATACTTCTTAACACTGAGGCCGGCGGCCCGCCAGCCCAAAGTTGCAAGGGTGGTTTTGCGGCTCACAGGCACCAGGGGGGTGCGAGACGACCACCATTCAACACGAAATCAGTAATATAAACATTAGGCTACAATGACTCCAAAGCTGTTTGGTTAAGGTAAAAAAGTTA
This sequence comes from Siphateles boraxobius, assembly GCF_051911475.1. Classification (NCBI taxonomy): domain Eukaryota; kingdom Metazoa; phylum Chordata; class Actinopteri; order Cypriniformes; family Leuciscidae; genus Siphateles; species Siphateles boraxobius. The sequence goes on from NW_027509219.1 coordinate 19,307,515, forward strand.
CTTAGTTCTGCTTTAATGCAAATAGAACAGAATAAAGTATTTCACTTTATCTTTCTAATAAGAACTGCAATTTTTGATAAAGTTAAATAGCATTTAGGTTGTTCTACAAACTGATTTTGTGACTGAATATTTCTATAGGGGACATAACATTGGACAAAATCTCATACTCTGCTCGAAGTTTTCCCCAAGAGAACTTGAGGGGGGCCGAAAAGTAAAATAAAAAATAATAGTTTTAAAATAAATACAAAAATCTAAATGAACACTTTTTTATTAAAAAAGATTAAATATTTTATTTGTTTACCTTTATGTTATATTAACAAATAACAGAACCAAACACATGAGTTGTTGTTAAATAACTGGTCAAAAAAGTTTGGGAAGTTCAGCTCTAATCAATCAGTGTTATAATGCTGCCATCTGATGGTCAGGCGAAGAACTGACAAATGAGACCTGTTTAGTCATCATGACTTGAATCACACAGTGACCAAGCATAAGGATGTTGGGCAAAAGGAATATAAATATAGCATTTGACATTTGTTTTGGATGATTCAAAACTCTTAGCTCATTCATAAGAATGAAACACCTTTAGAGGATATAACTGGAGAACAAGAAACTGACACATCATGATACTTAAGCTGCAGAAACATCAGTGCCATTTTCATCAGAATCCACGTAGAAAACACAATCATCCAGGATAAATGTGCCTGAACATCATCCAGATGGCTGTCAGTGCAGGTTTGCCAACCTCAGTGCGTGTCGTCGTATATCCACTGATCTATGTTGATCTATCTAGATCAGTGGCCGTGTCACTCACATTAGATTCGGCGTTGATGCTCCCAGGTAGGTGCGCAGGTCTGAGATGTTAGATTTGATGATCTTGGCCGGTATGGATTTCATCTTTAATCTCTGATAGGCGGCAAATCGATGACAGCCTCCAAAAGAATAGTAATAATTGCCCCCCTTTTCTCCAGTGATCCAAAGCACGTCTATGGGAGGCACAGCGGACATATCTGAGCCCTCCTGGAAAATCATCACATCACGTCACATCAAAAAATTATCTGCGGCGACCTTACATAAAATCACAAACTGATTAAGCACATTTAAACGTTAAATGTAGTCAATACTAATTCTTCTAACCTTTATGCTGGTCATTAGGCTTTGGACCTTCTGCTCGTCTAAAACAGGCGGAATGGGTCGTATGATTACGTCCATTGGGATGTTATGGACGTCCTGGATGTTGTCTGAATGGATAGAGCGGTTTTCGCTGCGCAAACTACCCATGTTTCGCCTCAAAATCGTGAATGGATTAACGCTTGAGGTGCCGATGTGCTTCCGGGAAACACCGCTCAGAGTTTGAAACATCACCAGAAAAAGTTTTACAAGACGGCAGGAAAGTAGTGTGCCTGCGCATGCGCGAGTAGTGGTCCTAATTTTTTCCCCTTCCTGTCTGTTATATCGGCAGAACAAAATAATAGTCAGTGCATTATAATTAAAATGTTTTCTTTAAATCTTTTATCTATATCTATTAGTCATTAAAAATTACATACATAATATTAATTATGGATATTGATATGTAAAAAAAAATAATATATATATATATATATATATATATATATATATAGGTGCTGGTCATATAATTAGAATATCATCAAAAAGTTGATTTATTTTAGTAATTCCATTCAAAAACTGAAATTTGAATATTATATTCATTCATTACACACAGACTGATATATTTCAAATGTTTATTTCATTTAATTGTGATGATTAAAACTGAGAACTAATGAAAATCCCAAATTCAGTATCTCCAAAAATTAGAATATAACTTAAGACCAATACAAAAAAAGCATTTTTAGAAATGTTGGCCAACTGAAAAGTATGAACATAGTACAGCAGTCAATACTTAGTTGGGGCTGCTTTTGCCTGAATTACTGCAGCAATGCGGTGTGGCATGGAGTCGATCAGTCTGTGGCACTGCTCAGGTGTTATGAGAGCTCAGGTTGCTCTGATAGTGGCCTTTAGCTTTTCTGCATTGTTGGGTCTGGCATATTGCATCTTCCTCTTCACAATACCCCGTAGATTTTCTATAGGGTTAAGGTCAGGTGAGTTTGCTTGCCAATTAAGAACAGGGATACCATGGTCCTTAAACCAGGTACTGGTAGATTTGGCACTGTGCATTTGGATGTCCTGTTGGAAAATTAAATCTGCATCTCCGTAAAGTTGGTCAGCAGCAGGAAGCATGAAGTGCTCTAAAACTTCCTGGTAGACGGCTGCGTTGACCTTGGACCTCAGAAAACACAGTGGACCAACACCAGCAGATGACATGGCACCCCAAACCATCACTGAAAGTGGAAACTTTAAACTGGACTTCAAGCAACGAGGATTCTGTGCCTCTCCTCTCTTCCCCCAGACTCTGGGAACTTGATTTCCAAAGGAAATGCAAAATTTACTTTCATCAGAGAACATAACTTTGGACCACTCAGCAGCAGACTGCATAACTCCTGACATAAATTAAGACAAATACTTGAAACTTGAGTCTTATATCTTTTTAATAATCATAATTATTATTCTCTCTAGGCCAATTCAATTAAGATTATGAGAAATTATTGACATTGCACTCTTTAGCAGTAGCACTTGTGCAATTCTACAAACCCCTTTTCCTTAGTTCCGTGGTTCTCCAATTTTTTAGAGTGCCGCTTCCACTTAGACTGCAGTCACACCTTTTCCATTAAGGGACAATATTTGCCCCCTTTAATCAATTTTTCCATTTCAATTTTTTTTACCTTTGTAATACCTTTAAAAAATAAATAATTCTTTAAATAAAACAATGTTGAATAAATAGGCAATGTTAAAAATCGTTTAATATTAAAAAAAATATTATATTAAAATCGCCAATAGGTGGCGGTAACTCATTGTGTGAGTCATCGAGTCATTCATTGAATCTCACGATTCGTTCAAAGCCACAGATTTCGTTGCAAAATAGAGCAACAAGCCTGCCTATACTGTTTTAAATGTAGTCAATCACTTAATGTTACCCTTTTGTTTTGTTTTTAACTGTTGTATAAAATCAATGTCACAATTGAAATCGTGTGGATATTCGGGAAACATTGCATCAACATTAAAAACACTGCTGGATATCAGCCTGCATTTTGTTTGCACAAACAGCGCAAGCGGCTCGTGACAGAACAGAGACCGACTGAATGACACTCCATTTTAAGTTGAAAATCTCAAATGAAGATTGCTGAACTCCAGCTTGTCTGTGTTTTCAGATCATCCGCGCTACTTCAGCAGTGTAGAGAGCACGCGCATGGTTGCCAGCTAAGTGAAAAGACTTTTCTTTTAACAGAAAAGCTCTGATTTGGGGGTTAAATTATTGAATTCTGGAATTTGTGGCCACGGCGGATTAAACTGAAACTTTCCTATTTCAGACGACAAACTACGCTTGACTAACGTTACTATCTTGTTCTGTAACTCACTTGCCTAGTAACTATAAGTGCGCACGCTTTCGCGCTTTCTGCTATGACGTGGAGTGCGAGGTGCACTCAACGTTGCATGAATTTTTAGTAACAGTTACTTTTGTTATGGTATGAACTTAATCCTAGTAAATCATAGTAACGGCAAAACATATATAATACCTTTGTAACGAAATCCAAGACTTTGTATACCAAATTCAAGGCTTTTAAAGCCTTAATTTGAGATTATTTTTCAATGCTTTTAAGATCCCGCAGGTACCCTGATTAATGTGTCTTGTCCCCTCACAATGACAGTAAACTAATTATTAGGCTAACGTTACATTACACGAGTCACGTCACATAGTGGTCTATTTTCAGTTCAAAATGGCGGAAATAGACAAAAGCTTATTAGTTTGCCTGATTATTTTTGTGATTCGTTTAACATTTATGACCTAAAAAAAACTGTCAAATAGAAATCAGCTCCGTAATACGCAATACGCCCCCAACGGACGTCGTACTACACAGTGAAAAGCGTCGGAAGCGGGTAGAACAAAAATGGCGGAGAGATTAGAAAGGTTGATTCTGTCAGTTCTGTATGATCTCTCTGATGAGGGTTATAGAGATATTTATAGGAAGGCTGCTGCGTGAGGAAAGTTAATCAGGACGTTGACATGTCAGGTCGGCTAAAAAATGTGATATAGTGGTATAATTTATACCACTATATCACATTTAGTTCGATGTCTGCCTACAATTTAATTGTATTAACTGCCCTAATAACGTTAGCAAATCATGAAAATAAAAAAATGACATGAGAACTTAACTTTTAATAAAATAAATAATGATTTAATAACGATAAGAATTCAGGTTTGTTTATCAGTATCATAGCAACGCTAACTTTCGTTGGAATTGTCGGATAGGAACCGTCCGTAGCTTTTCGCAAGAGTTCAATTTTTTGAACGCATCCGGATGACCAACGGACACGATTTTCTTCGCACTGCACTCGGTCGGACCCGTTTCGGACCCATTCGCATGCGGTCTGCGAATCTCCATAGGAAATGAATGACTTCCGGTCGTTTCGGAGCCGTATCGGAGCTGATTTCAACTGCCAGTGTGAAGGCGGCGTAAACTGAAGCGCGTCCAGTCGCTCCTGTCTATCGGTACTGATCCACTTTTGCGACACGACTGAAGCATGGTGTCGCACGCCTCTCCACATTTGTAAGTTGATGGGCGTTCCTCAAGTTTATCGCTATGGGTATGGTTTTGACCCAGCGGCCAGTCTAGAACAAGGCCCCTCGAGAGACTACTTCTATTGGATAGACGCGTCGCGTTTGACGGATTCATTTGCATAAAGATGGGCATCGGCCAGCTTTTTGACACGCAGCATTTTTCCAAATGAAGCGCCGCCTTCCCGGGATGCTTTGCGGGCGCGTTAAAGTCGCGTGACGTCACCCATAGGAATAAAGCAGAGTGCAGCGCGACTGAAGTGTCGCACGGACAAGTGGATCAGTACCGTATGAGTCGCTCTGCTAAAATTCGCGCTGAGAACATAAAGCCCGCCTACTTCGATTTGATTGGTCATCTCAAATATTCTGACATTGACGAGCAGTGACAGACCAATGAGGCTCAGATGAACACACACACACACACACACACACACTGTCTTCTGTTTGTTCTGACGTGCTTGGCGCCGCTGCGGAAGAACGCGCTGATAACAAGACTGAAGCGAACACGAAGGATCACATACTTAAAGATTGAAAGGGAGAAAACAGGACAGAGTAACTCGGCGGATATCGCTCATATAATTTTTTTTGACGACGTAGTTAAGGCGGCAGGCGTGTGTTGCTTAGACGGCCGCCTTAGTTACAAAGTGCTGCGAGAAACCCTGCCATGTCGGCGGAAGTATCGCCCCACTCGACTGTGCGAAGCAAGGGGGTAATCCATCAGCCGGAAACTGAAGCCTCGCGGGGGCCGCCATTGTTGCAGAACTTCACCTGCTCTTAGCATTCCATTGACTATTTATTTCTAAAGAAACACAAAAATGTATAATAGGCTCCATTACTTTGAATCTTACGTTATGGCTCCGTAGAAGCCGTTTTTGTAAAAATAGGCTAACGATTGCGTCATAACCACGCGACTTTCTGTCGCACAATAGAGAAATTACCGTATAGACAGGAGGAGAAGCTCGCAGACAATCTTTTACTGTCTATGAGGCAATCGGGGGGACATAGAGGCATAAAGTCAAGGGAGAAGCCATAGATAGAGAGTCCATAAAAGCAACAGGACAAAATATTTCAACAACGTTTTGAGGAATTAGGTGATTCAGATTTGTCTTGGCACAGCTACTAGAAGATTTACAACTGTCAGACTGTCGTCAAGCTCAGTTTGAGCCTGCGTAGTACGCTCAGCCATCAGGAAGTGAGTGCTCTAATCGGGCTTCAGTTTTCTCCGTTGAAATCAATGGGGTCGCTGTGTCCATTTCTTTTACTGTCTATATGGTGCAAAGGAGGATAGTTCAAATTGTATTGGTAGCTTTGTAAACAGTGGGGCGGTACTTACGCCGACGCCGGTGACATCGAGCCTGACCTTTCAACGTGATGACGTAGATCCCGGCGCATTGCAGATCAGCTCAATCCGAACAATTGTAGTTAAAAAGTATATATATAAATATATATATATATTTTTTTTTAAATGACCTATCATTTTGCGAGATAAGGCCCTCCTCTTCAGCTGTGCACAGCCCGTTGAAGCACTTCAGACCTTTGAAACTGCATTGATTTGGACTTCAAAACGCTGGTTCCCTTTCGAACGGTCACTTCGTATTGCGTAGCTATACGCAGTGGGGGAAACTCCTTTTCCTTGATTTACTGAAGCCTTTATGTAAAGCGCATTTGCAGCTGCACAGCTAGAACATGAGCGTCTGGCTCGCTCATAGGCTGCGCTGCGGCAACTGCACATCCAATGGCGCCCACCAAGGGGGCGTGACCTCTGTCTATAATAGTCCCTGAATTCGCCATTAAAGCAGATTTTACTCCTTCAGTGACAAACTTCACGTCTCTGACCATTTATTGAGGCTTCGCCGTCGAACAAGCCTTCAGCCTGAGCGAGCTACATTTCAGCAGAAAACACATTTCACCGTGTTTCTCCTGACGCCATCTCTCCTGTGGCTATCCGGCGATATCCTTTTCATTACTCATTGTATTCTGTGTGTTTTATCTGTACGAGCGTTGTTTCAAATGCCTTGTGTCAAGACCTGCGCCACGTGCGGATGCAAGCTGCACGAGGCGGACGAACACGCTAGCTGCATTCCATGCCTGGGACTTCACCACGCGGAGAATGCACAGTCTGCCAGCGGATGTGCGGCCTGCGAGAGCATGCCTATCTCCGTGCTGCAAACTCGGCTAGCCCTCTCCCGTGACGGCGACGCCGCCTCTCCAGGGCTTCCTTCTCCGGCCCTACTTCAGCCGAGGAAGAAGAAGCGCCGCAGCTAACGGCAACCGGAGAGCATGGATGTTAGTGAACGCACGCCGGCCACGTCCCCGCGTGCCTCACTCTTTCCAGCTCGTTAATCTCCGGTCCTGTTCGAGGGAGATCGATGGCCGTGCTACAGGTTTACCAGGCCAAACTCCTCCGGTCTATGGACGAGGATGGCCCGGACCCTGAGGCCTTTCGGGACCTTTGAATCGCCACGGACCTGGCCTTGAGAGCTACCAAGGCCACAGCGCAGGCTATCGGGAGGAATATGGCGAGTTTGGTCGTGCTCGAGCGCCACCTCTGGCTTACCCTCACTGACATTAAGGACGTGGAGAGAACGAAGTTCCTCGACGCCCCAGTATCCAGCACCGGCCACTTTGGCCCGGCGGTGAAGGGGTTCTCGGAGAGATACACCGAGGCATAGAAAGCATCCCAGGCCATGCGTCACTTCCTGCCTAAACGCTCTAGCTCGGCGTCGAGTGCTCACAAGCCAGCCCCGTCGACGCCTCGCCCAACAAAGCCCGCGAAACAGGCCTCTCAGCCCCGCCGTGCGGCTGATGCCCAGCGCCAGCTGAGAGCAACCAGCGCTTCCCGATTCCCCGAAACCAGAGGTCACCACGTTTTAGTTCGCACAGACAATATGTCAGTGGTAGCCTACATAAATCGCCAGGGGGGCATCAGGTCAGGAAACCTGCATGCGATGGCGAGAGACCTCCTCTTATGGGCACAAACCAACCTGAGCTCTCTGAGAGCAGCTCATATACCGGGCATCCAGAATGTGGGCGCGGATATGCTTTCACGGGGCAACACTCCCCTCGGCGAGTGGTCCCTGATCCCACAGACGGTCAGTCTGATATGGAAGGTGTTTGGCGAGGCCGAAGTCGACCTGTTCGCCTCGAGAATCAACACCCACTGCAAATTGTTCTTCTCGAAGGACAGGGATGCGCTGGCCCATGTCTGGCCCAACCGTCCCCTTTATGCCTTTCCCCCCGTCTCAATGATTCCACAAGTCATTAAACGGGTCAGAGAGAGCGGGTGCCCAGTCCTTCTGGGTGCCCTCTCTCTGGAAAACCAGACCGTGGTTCCCGGAACTGGTTCAGTTATCAGACACAATCCCATGGCCTGTCCCACTGAGGAAAGACCTCCTCACACAGGCGAACGGGACATTGTGGCATCTATGGATTTATGGGCCCTCCATGTTTGGCCCCTCAACGGGTACCCAAAGACCTTCCTGAGAAGGTCTTAAGCACTACATCTGAAGCCAGGGCCCCGTCGACTCGGCGCCTTTATGCTTCGAAATGGTCAGGTTTTTCCAGCTGGTGTTCGAAAAATCAGGCTGACCCAGAGTCATGTGAGATATCTGTGGTTCTCTTATTCTTACAGGAGCTGCTTGTAGCGGGTCGCTCCCCGTCCACGCTCAAAGTGTATGTGGCAGCCATAGCAGCACATCATGTTCTAGTGGCTGGCCAGTCACTGGGAAGAAACGACCTGGTCGTGAGATTCCTTAAAGGTGCTAGGAGAATGAACCCCTCTAGACCTCCATCTGTGCCGTCTTGGGACCTCTCCACGGTCCTGGGGGCTCTGAAAGCTCCGCCTTTCGAACCGCTCCAATCGGTTGATCTAAAACCCCTCTCGCTGAAGACCGCTCTCCTTATGGCATTGGCATCTATCAAGTGAGTGGGAGATCTGCAGGCGCTCTCTGTGAGCCCTGCATGTTTGGAGTTTGGTCCAGATGACTCCAGAGTCATCCTCAAGCCCAGACATAGTTACGTTCCTAAAGTGCTCTCAACACCGTTCAGAGCACAGGTGGTGACGTTATCAGCCCTCCCTCCTTCTGCAGAGGACGGAGAGGTTAATCTTATCTGCCCTGTCAGAGCGCTGAGAATCTATCTGGAGCGTTCTGCGTCTTTTTGTTCTTCAAAAAGAACAGCTTTTTGTCTGCTTTGGTGCTAGATCCAAGGGGGATTCAGTCACTAAGCAAAGACTGTCTAGATGGATAGTGGATGCTATTTCTATGGCTTATACCGCAGCGGGTCAAGTTTGCCCTATAGGCATCAAGGCCCATTCGACCAGAGGTATGGCCTCGTCATGGGCTTGGTCATCTGGCATTCCCATTAGTGATATTTGTGATGCGGCCGGCTGGTCCTCGCCTTCCACATTTATGAGTTTTTATAATATGGAAGTGCGTTCCCTGCAGGCGAAGGTGTTTTCGGTATGATTAAGACCCGTCGGTGGCCGGTCTTGTCATATATTACTGTGCACAATCACATTCACATATAGATATAAAAACCGCTGCTGGCCAGTTGTATTTCATGCATAAACCCGCTGTTGCTGGTTATATTTACATATATAAAACCCGCTTTTGGCCGGTTATATGACATATATAAAACCCGCTTTTGGGCGGTTATATGACATATATAAAACCCGCTTTGCCGGTTATATTCCATACATATATAAACCCGCTTTGGCCGGTTATAATTTCATATATAAACCCACTTGACTGGTTATATGTTTGTATACTTATAACCCCGAACAGTGTCTGGGTTCATTGGTGTAGTATATTGGGTTAGTTTTAACTGATGTATACTATTTTAGACCTGACGGTGTCTGGTCTATTTATACATAATTATGCGGTTATGGCTTGTTCTGTATAATCAAGGGTCCTGAATTCCAGTGGCAGCCAGTTACTCAGTGCGACGTTTTGCATGGCATCCCCACTGTGTATAGCTACGCAATACGAAGTGACCGTTCGAAAGGGAACTACTCGATTACTCACGTAACCTCAGTTCCCTGAGTTAGGGAACGAGTATTGCGTAGCCAGCCGCACTATTGTAACATGGCAAGTTGTCGCTTCAGTCATTAAACCTGCTATAATGGCGAATTCGGGGACTATTATAGACTGAGGTCACGCCGCCTTGGCCCGTGCCATTGGATGTGCAGTTGCCGCAGCGCAGCCTATGAGCGAGCCAGACGCTCATGTTCTAGCTGTGCAGCTGCAAATGCGCTTTACATAAAGGCTTCAGTAAATCGAGGAAAAGGAGTTTCCCCCACTGCGTATAGCTACACAATACTCGTTCCCTAACTCAGGGAACTGAAGTTACGTCAAAATCCAGAAATGTTTTCCTCAAAAAACTTAATTTCACTGTGGAATGAAAGACATGGCATTGGGGTGAGTAAATTATTAGGAAATTTTAATTTTGAGGTGAACTAATCCTTAAGAACTAATCCTTAAATTTTGAATTTAACAATACTATTACAACTTTACTTTCCTGTTATCACTGTAAAGCTGCTTTGAAACAATTTGTATTGTAAAAGCGCTATATAAACAAAGGTGACTTGACTTAAAGGGTTAGTTCACCCAAAAATGAAAATGATGTCATTAATGACTCACCCTCATGTCCCTCCAAGCCCGTAAGACCTCCGTTCATCTTCAGAACACAGTTTAAGATATTTTAGATTTAGTCCGAGAGCTTTCTGTCCCTCCATTGAAAATGGGTTAGTTAGAATGTTTTGAAGCATCGGAAATACATTTTGGTCCAAAAATAACAAAAACTACGACTTTATTCAGCATTGTATTGTCTTCCGGTTCTGTTGTCAATCCGCGTTCACGAGTCCGCAGTGACGCTGATGACGTATGACGCTGCTGACATGTATCTGGTGCGTCTGTGTATTCGGGTTCAAATAAATATGGCTGGGCAAAAAAATGTAAGTCTTCCTCTGTGTGGAAATCCTTAGACATGTTTCCGAAGATTGTTTTGTTTCCAGCGTGCGTCTCCCTCAGACTGTAAACGAAGCTCGGGCGCACCAGACACACGTCAGCAGCGTCCTACGTCAGCAGCGTCACTGAACGCGGATCCCCAACAGAACCGGAAGACAATACAATGCTGAATAAAGTCCTAGTTTTTATTTTTGGACCAAAATGTATTTCCGATGCTTCAAAACATTCTAACTAACCCACTGATGTCACATGGACTACTTTGATGATGTCTTTATTTCCTTTCTGGACAACGACAGTATACCCTTCATACATTTTCAATGGAGGGACAGAAAGCTCTCGGACTAAATCTAAAATATCTTAAACTGTGTTCTGAAGATGAACGGAGGTCTTACGGGCTTGGAGCGACATGAGGGTGAGTCATTAATGACATCATTTTCATTTTTGGGTGAACTAACCCTTTAAGTGCGATGTACCAAGAGTGCTATTCAATCAAAAAAAAAAATGAAGAAAAGAAAAAAACCCCGCAAACGGTTATATCGTTACACCAGTTAGGTGACCACTTCATGCGCTATCCGATAGTGGAGACACAAATGCCCTCCGAAACGCATTTAAGACGGATTTAAATCCTATCGCTGAAACCACTTCAGGAGGAGGTCTGGGCCGCATTCCAGACGAAAGTGTAAATGCATCTGGTTGTTGAAACCACATATGTAAATTGTACTCCTCCAAACAATGCTAAAAAAATAAACATGTGAGAGTCCTATAGGCTATGTCATATTATAGCCAGATATGACGGCGCTACTGCAACTAGACTATTCATCAAGCCAACGTGCAAACTGTCGCAAATCAAAGTGAAAGTAAGTCCCAGACATTGGCCCAGTCCCAATTCGCATATCCGTCCTAAATAGTATTCGAAAATAGAATTAGTACGTTCCAAATCGTAGTATGTTGAAATGAATGTTCCAAAGATACCCGGATGGTCTACTATTTCCGGTCAGAATCCGAAGTGCAGATCGATGCACACTCTAACGGCAGAGATTGCTACTATGACCCATAATCATATAGTTAGACGCCCTATCGACCGCTACTGCCTATTGGCACGGACGAGAATTGGAGCCGCCATCTTAAACCGGTCACCCACTCCGCTCAGTGTAATCTGAATGGCAGGTGAAATGAGCTGTCAGCGCATTAAATTAATCATATCTAACTGAATACTGAACTGATTTTCACACGTTTTTTTTTTGCTGCAAAGGTCATTCATGTAGCTATGATACAGGATACATGGTTCGGCGTATTTTAATATCCATAGTAGGCTTAACAGTAATATAATATTCTGATATACGATATAAAGTGACCAGACACATTATGTGTGATGAAGGATATAATGTATTTTATAAATCACACACTATAAATATAATAAAGAAGCAGAAACAGATAGTTGCAGTAAAGTAAGATATTTTAATAAGTTGAAGAAACAATTTATGATTTGTGACACGCACATAGCCTACACACGAACAGACACACAAACAAACAAACACGAACAGTCTCTCTCTCTCTCACACACACACACACACACACACACACACACACACACACACACACACACACACTTTCACACACAGAACGCATCCACCGAACGCAGCCACCTGTAATAAAAATTGAGAAGAAGCTGTTCAACGTGTTTGCATCAGTAATTTCTAAAAATTAAATTCGGACAACATTAAGCCTATACCTTTTTTATTGTATGTGGATGTGGAAGGGGAAAATGTTGAGACTAAAGCCCTTTTCAGATTAACTTTACAAGGGTAGATGAAGTAGGTTAATGTAATTTTACCACAGGACTTCTGAAATATCAATAGCCAAATCGCATGTGATAAGATATAGGTTATCAATAACACTAGAAGTTGGAGGGGTAACTCAATTTGCGTATCGCTGTCATGCGTGTAGCCTATTACATTGCTTCCTGATATCATGTGCGCAAACACAAATAACCTATACAACAGGGCAGTTGAATGCTTATCTGATAACCTAGAAGCTGTTGTAATTATTACTTTAACAGTTACCCCACCTCTCCATGCCGGGTGAACACCGGCTGGTGCAGTAGGCTAAACAGCATTTCACAACGATTTCAGTACAGTAATAGCAAATATTCTTGCTCCTTCCCGATTATCTGGTAATTCTATTCACAAAATACAACAAATAGTACGGTAATGTTAAGACTTACTTGTGAAAAGCCCTATGTTCGATGGTCCGGCGATTAGAACAGGAAAATGCTCCACAATGCTCTGGCATCTTATCTGCTGCCACGCAACGAAACTAGGAATACGACCGGTTCAAGATGGCGGCCGGATTTCTCGGTTTCCAGCGGCAAATAGGGCATCTAGTCTCTATATGATATCTATGCTATGACCATATGACGGGCTTTGCTAACGGCTAATATTGCCCACAATCCATCGCGCGTTGGACGAGGATTCGGTTAGAACTACAAACTACAGACATGGAGGACGCGCGAGTCCGGCGGTTATGTAGAGAGATTTAGATAAAGGGGTTTGAGTGATTAATTATCAGTAAAGTTATCTAACCTGACGAAAGGGTATTTATTCAACGTTGTCTACATTATATTGCATCTGCAGCTGCATTGTGAACTTTTGTAAAGATACGTTTAGCCATTACCTTTTAAATGCATCATTATATTCAAATTGCAAACACATGAGGAAAGTCTCCGCATGAAAGAACCACGACTGGCAGATGAACGTGTTCTCCGAAAGGGTAGGAACTAAAATTAGATTGAATGGAGGATTTTTATGCGTCAAGATGATTGACAGGGCAGTTTACGGTGTCAGGAACGTACACGCGACAGAGCTGTCCGTTAAAGGTGACGTAATAGTATGTCTCAAAGCTTGCCTACTCTTTTGCTACACACTCAAAAGTATGTACTCTTTCTTCACAAAAAGAGTAGCCTACATACTTTTAGGTCGTTGTATAAGTAGGCGAATTGGGACTGGGCCATCATCTTCATTCACTGTTGCCGCTCTTTCCTATTAGGTTTTTGAATGGGCTCTATGCACGATCGCTTCCGCGTTTTGTCTCAGCCCGCCCAGTTACATCCGGTGCTGCGTCAGAAGCCGGTTTTGCATTAGGTGGAGATAATGGCAAATTACACTCGCTGTTTACAAAAACTCCCTGCGGTTAACGTGAATGATGTTAGCAACACTGTTAGGCAGTTAGCTGTCACACATAAGAGTAAGAAAGAGAAGGGCTTTAAATTATATATTTCGACCTACATCGACAATTTTGAGGGTGAGTATTCTCTCATATCTTGCGAAATCCGACTAGCGAATCAGTTTCTAAAATCGTTGTCTCCGTTTCTGAGAAAATTAATTGTATTAAAGTTTTGCCGCTATACACTTCGCGCTATGCGGAAGTAAAGACACTAGGCTTGTTCGACTTGAACCGGCGCTGCGCAGACCGATCGGTTGATGACATCATAGTACCGCGAGAGCGATTCAAAAGCATAAGGAGCCGTCTGCTCTCTAATCGCTCTCGCGGTACTTTGATGTCATCAACCGATCGGTCTGTGCAGCGCCGGTTCAAGTCGAACAAGCCTACTGGCTGAGATCCTACCGGAAATACGTCAGCAGCGTTCGTGCATAGAGCGTATTTGAAATTAGTTGATGATCAATGAAATGCTCCTCATATGCTTTCGGTTCGGTGACGTGAACTCCATTAAATCTGTATATAGAGCGGGAACTGAAGATCGGATTTATATCCGTTTTGGGAAAACACATTTATGTGACCACTGACCAGGTGAATCGTTTTGAAATATCAGATATCTATAAGATAAGTAAAAACGCATGAAGTGACCAGGTGTAAACAGGCCCCTCAGTGACTAAATCATTTATTCATAATACCGATTAATGCAGAAATCAACAACTGTTTTTGAGTGAGTGTCATTCAACCGATTCAACCATAACAATGATTCATAATAAGTAGCTGAATCATTCACTCAAACGATTCATTCAAAACGTACTGATTCAAAACACGACGCTTGAACTATTTTCGTTGGCGGAGAAAAAATGGACAAAGTAATACTGGCAATATTGTATCTAAAATGTAAGTTTTAACTTATTGTATAATGAACTTGTTACTTCTATAATATAACGTTAGATACAGAAAAAATACCGTTTAAGATCCGTGCATGAGCTTAGCTTACTGCTACCGTCCTCAAAAATTCTCCTCAGAGATGGGAAACTTATGTTTAGATATGACAAAATGTTGATTGCTGTAACGTTATAGCCTATATAAACACAAAAAGTGCAGTGCCAAAGGGGCTTTGAAAATGCACGGAACATATTGTGTATTTTGGACATTTATGAGAACTGATATAGCTTTTATAATATATTGCAAAATCTGCACATTTCTCCTCACTTTTGTTGGCAATAAAGATATTAAAATATGAGGTATTTAAAAAATAACATACTTCTCACCTAGTATCAGACGTCTGAAGCTTGTTCTGTCTTTTCTGATTTTATTTCTAAGCTGGCCACAAAAAAAAGTCTCCCCTGAAATGATCAATCATTTGCGTAAAAGTTGGCCTGACAACATAACCATTGCCACATGCCAAGACAATTTACAGCAAATTTGTCCCTGCAGTACACTGGACATTTGGCATGAGAAGGAATGATATCTGTCTTCAGTAGGTGATGTTTTTTGGAGCTCGGCTCACTCTGTCTCTCACTGTGGATCATTAATGGAAAGGAAAATGAACATTTGGATCTCTAAATGCTGTGAACTGATTCTTCTGACAGGAGCAGAAGGGACGTTTGGACCTACTGCCAGCAGGCTGTAACAGACAGATGGGTTTTCACACAAACAACAGAAAACATCAAGAGCAGTCAGGCTGGCACTCACAGAAGAATCAGCAAAGGGAAGAAAGTCTGGATAATGAGGCACTGCTAGCAGGAGATGATAATTCACTCTGTGCTGTGAGAAGACAAACTGTCCACTCCATTTAGAGTTCAACTCCACAGTTACAAAGCCATATGGTGAGTTCACTAATATAATTTAGTGAGTTGTCTTATTTTAATTGTATTTAGTGCGCTATCAGGTTTTATAAAATATATAGTGTTTTGAAGGAAATAACAATTTCACATAAAAATTTTGAAGTCACTATGATGGAAATAGTGACAGATCTTTTCTTTCGTATTGTGACGTACATCCAAGTAAACTGGATTATCAGTAAAGGGAAAAAATTTGGGCAGGGACTTGGTTTTATTCACCGATTTTTGATTGGATGAAGTCAGATCTGAATGAGCATGTCACTAGAGAGGAGTGTGTCCTTCCACTAGAAGAAGTTATGAAAAAATATGCATGAATTAATTTCATTCATTTTTTTATTGTATTGTTAAAGCGCAATATTAATTATGTATACATACACTAGCAGTCAAAAGTTTTGGATTGGTAAGATTTTTTATGTTTTTAAAAGAAGTCTCTTCTGCTTACCAAAGCTACATTTATTTGATTAAAAATCAAAATAAAACATTAATTTTGTGAAATATTACAATTTAAAACAGCTATTTTCTATGTGAATATAATGTAAAGTGTAGTTTATTCCTGTGATCAAAGGTGAATTTTCAGCATCATTACTTCAGTGTCACACGATCCTTCATTATCAATGTTGAAAATAATTATTTACATTTTTATTTCAGGATTCTTTGATGAATAGAAAGTTCAAAAGAATAGCATTTATCTGAAATATAAAGCTTTTGTAACTTTAAACACTACCCTTCAAAGGGGGGGTCAATACTTTTATTCACCAAGGATAAATTAAATTGATTTAAAGTTACAGTAAAGACATTTATAATGTTACAAAATATTCTATTTCAAATAAATGCTGTTCTTTTGAACTTTCTATTCATCAAAGAATCCTGAAATAAAAATGTAAATAACTGTTTTCAATATTGATAATAACAATGAATCTTTTTTGAGCATCAAATCTGTATATTATACTGATTTCTGAAGGATCATGTAACACTGAAGACTAGAGTAATGATGCTGAAAATTTTATTTTATCAGCTTTTATTTATATATTAAAAAAGAAAACAGTTATTTTAAATTGTCATCATATTTTTTGTTTGTATTTTTAATCAAATAAATGCAGCCTTGGTGAGCAGAAGAGACTTCTTTTAAATATAAAAAAATCTTACTGATCCCAAACTTTTGACTGGTAGTATATATATATAAATATACATAAATATAATATATATGCATATATTATATATTAGCATATATATTAGCAAAGACTAATATAGTTACTCTAAATCCGACTGCAGTGAAATATAATCACCAGCAGATGGTGGGCAAACGTCAGAATCCTGTTGATATCAAGGTATTAAAACCACACAATCACCACACCAATGAAGTTTTGAATGCAAAGAACAATACTGAGTAAGTACTGACATCATTATTAGTCCCTTACAAAAATGACTGGTGGTACCATTGTACAGTGATTACATCAGATAGTGATGATAAATACCATTCACATTTTTGCATTTAACAGACGCTTTCATCCAAAGCGGCTTACAAAAGGCATTTATATGGCACGTCATGTCCAAAAACACATGGTAGTAATACGGTACTTATTTTGTTTATTCTGGAAAACCACCAAACTAATTTTATTTCTCATGCAATTTGAAATTTGAAAATGTTTCTTCTCGGGAAAGGGCTGTCAATAGTGAAAGATGCTGATTGGCAACAAGAAAGGTGTCGTTACAATGTCTCCCCACCACTCTCACGCCTTGATTGAGCATTTTACCTATGAAATGTTTCAAATAACACTTCTTAAATGTGAAGTGTTGGGAGCAGGATTGAGAACCACTGAGCATTATGATTGTGTTGGCCAATTTCCATTCGCCACATCTACAAGTGAGGGAGAGTCAGGGGAGAATCAGGTGCTCTTATCTCTTAAAGTGTAATCAGTAACTAGTGTAGAGTACTAAACGCATCCATGACCAGAGCACATGCACACACACACACACTGCTCTTACACATACTGTATGCGTTGAATCCACATGGATTTTATCTTATGAATGTGCTGGAACGCTGCGATTTTCTTTTGACCTTGTTCTTGTTTCTTGTATTAGGATCAATGATAGCAAGTTAAACCTCAACGTCATGTGCCAGTAAAGGGTAAAGCTCAGTAGTACAGCATGTTATCAGAGTTGAGTGGTTTAGGGTTGCATGTTCAATATTGCAGATGATAGTGTTTAATAATTTATTCTTATGAAATCTAATGGTAGCATCAACACACTGCCACTTCAGTTACAGTGACCTCTTTATTCATGGTGATATTTGCTACTAAACCTGGAAAATATATTCTTTTAGAAAGAAAATGAAGGTAAATATTTGCACTAAAATGTACATTTTATATATGAATGTGCACTGTAACCACTAAGCTTTGATTATGTTTACTGAATTAGAATATATAATGTAATAAGTAAAATAATAAATTTTTATAATTTTATCTTTAATGTATAAACAACATGAAATATAATTTAATGACATCTAATTTATTTAGATGCAGTATATAATAATATATAGTATAATATATAAATATACATATCTACTATATGGATTTACTCACAAAAATGAACTAAAATTTTTTTTTATGTTTCTGGTACCCATGAAATCTAACTATGGGTTGTTGTTTTTTTTGAATTCCTAAGGGGACTTTTAAGAAATACTAGAATACATTAAGATGAATTAAATTAAATTCAAGATGAATTAAATTACATATGAGTTTATTTAAAAAAGACATTATTAATCCAATAAAATATTAACTTTACATTTGTCTGAATTCTTTTAGACTATTCTGACTGAGGTCCGTCGGAGAGTCGGACTGTATTTACATTTTGAAATACACCAGTTAATCAATATCAAGCAGTGCAACCCATTAAATCAGTCAAACAGACTAGACTACTAGTTTTAGCCGAACTAAAACCCTGTAGGACGGTGAAGGGCAAAATGGTTGAGGCTGACTCGTGTTTCTGGTTTCTCGGACATCAGTCCTCTATCCTGATGACAGTGTCTCTCCCTCAGCACCAGTGATCGGTCTCATTCAGCTCTGAGTGCTGCATCTTGGTAAGGCCAGAGTGTAACATAAAATCAATGTTTCATTAACATTTAATGACTTGGACTGGCTTAACAGCTCCAGGACAGATGTTTGTGCGTCAGGTTTCAGAGTGACTTTAGCTGCTGACTTGATTACAGTTTGGATGTTCTTCCGGTGAGAGTTATAGCACTGATGCATGCAGGGAAGGCCATTGCTGAGATAGGTGGGCGTTGTCAGGGAGGAGCACAGGAAGAAGTCGCTCAGTCATTCTGATCTGTGACTCCTTAGTCTTGTGTTGTGATCAGAATTTATGTCTGTTTAACTGTAAGAAGTACAGACTACAAGTTGGAAACTCAGAATATACCGTTCTGCTAATGCGGGGGCTTTAAACAAGGGTCAGGGGTCCGTGAGAGGAATCTAAAAGCACTTTCAGTGTACATTTCATGTTCTTTGTTTGAGAGAAATGGAAGTAAAACAAAGTGACAACGGACTGCTTGTGCTATTGATTTTATTGTTCATAAACATCACTATTGGCTTTACCCTTCATAACAGGCAAAATGTAATATCAGAAGTGGAAAAATCTTTATGTTTTTACACGGGGAGGAAGGAAGGAAGGAAGATAGAGAGACAAGGCAATGGAAAAGAAGAGAGACAATCTGAAATCTCTCAAGGACCATATGGAGGGCTGTGAGTTGCCTACCATATGCTGAAGGCTTTTGTCATGGAAATAACTTTAATTTTTTGGCACTTCATATTATTGTTCAGCCAGGCTGGGCACTTCCACAAAAGAAGAAAAAAATAACAGAAGAGCAAGAGAGAGAGAGACAAAGGTAGATCCTGGTGAACAGAGAGAGAGAATGATTAGCATTGTTAATATTGCTGGTAGCTAGTACAGCAGGTAATGAGCTAATGAAGTCCCTGATCCTGTTCAGCCTGTCCAGGGTTAAACGGCTCAGAAAAGGTAAAAGCAAAAGGGATCGGCTCACATGCGGTGTCTCATTATTGCTGAGAGATATATACACACATATTTACATTTGTTTAAAACGCGTTCACTTTCTCAGTCTCTTCAGTTATCTCACATTTCTGAACATTTGTGGAAACAGATTTTTCTGAAAACAAAGAGATGATGGTAGTCATTTGGAATAGCCTTTAGAAGAGCTCATCATTACGTCAAGCTTTGCATAATTTGAACTGACTCTGAATTTAAGCCTTATTAATATGGAAAATATCCAGATGGAAATTCATAACAGATAGTCTGGTGATTCTTCACAGCTATGGGTGTGTCAGAAATATGAGGGGATGAGGAATAAAAGCAGGATGAATGTCCATCAGGGTCCGAAATGAATCAATGCCACCAAATGTGCTCCAAATATTTAAAATGAGAAGACAAAGATTTCTACATAGTATATCTGTTAGATAACATCTCTTTCTATTTCATATACACTTACCGTCCAAAAGTAAGATTTTTTAATGTTTTTAATAAAGGTATCTTATGTGCACCAAGGCTGTATTTGATCAAAAATACATTATAAACAGCAATATTGTGAAATATTATTACAATTGAAAATAACTGTTTTCTATTTTTAATATATTTTAAAATGTCATTTATTCCTGCGATTTTCAGCAGCCAGATTACATCAGTCTTCAGTGTCACATGATCCTTCAGAAATCATTCTAATATGCTGATTTGCTGTTTAAGAAACTTTTATTATTATCAATGTTGAAAACAGACTGATTTTTTATAGCATTATGCATGTATTTTCTGTCAATTTTTATAAATGTAATGTATACTTACTGAATAAAAGTATTCATTTCTTTAAAAAAAAAATCTTACTGACCCCAAACTTTTGAATGGAAGTGTATATATATATATAGTACATAATGTTTTATTCTATTGGCCTATCTAACAAGGTACAATAAAATATATCAAGTTATTTGATATATTTTGAATATTTAACACTTGAAATTTTGTATGAACATTTTAAATGGTGATCATTGTATCAGTGATCAAGTATTAATTTTTAATTTTAATTGTAGTTATTATATTTCTGACACTGATGTCCATCAGCAAAGAGAGTGAAATACAATGCAGAAATCTGCTAGGACGCAGCGTGCCAATGTACGAGGTCAGGAATGGGTGGATAAGAGGCGAAGAGCAGAAAAAAAGTGGGAGGAGAAACGCATTATCTATTCCCCGCAGGTTTTGGCCCATTACTGAGATTGTGCCGTCCTTTTTACAATATGCAAAACGCTGACAGAGCCTTTGGCTGCTGCTGCTCGACCTTCCTCACAAGGTCAAACTCAGACTCAATTATGCTCTCAGACTACTGTCTGTCCACCAACACCTGTTAACCCTTCAGGGGAGTGGACACTGCCTCTATTCATTTGGACATGAACTGCATCATATATGCTGATGCATATTTTCATGCAGGGTTTCATTCCTCATGATGGTGCTAAATGTATTTTCATTATGAAACAAGCAGTTTTGTTTCTGCTTCATAGGACTGACAGCAAAGAGATAGCTGATTTACACCGTCGCATTTTATGATTGCACTTCTCATCCTTTCATCTCCTAACATCTTTCAGATCTTTATTATACAGGCAGTGGCGCATTGGCGCCATATGCTCAGCTATTTCCATCAATGCTGCCATTAAGCCTCTTTTTTGTTTCATCTCTGTCCTGAGCCCAGCACTCCTTTCACTCAAACACTGAATAATCCATCCTGATTGGCCATTCAGGGGGGGTCATTATTTCTGGGTCTAGGATTTGGGACTTCTATTTCACATGTCACTGAAACTCTGTCATATTCATGTCATGGTCTGGCGGCCGCAGCTTATGACGGGATTTATTTGGACAGCTAAAGCCAAATGCTTGAAATATGTCATGCTGTGGGTTAGTCTTTTTATAATTACATTCAAAACTACTGAGATGCAAGACAGTTATATTAAATTTGTGATAATAGTAATAGTAAAAAATATTGTCAGAAAAAGGCTTATTGCTGCTGACTTTGTTATTAAAATTTCATTTAAATATGTAACAACAAAAAAGGGTTTTAATATCTGTTCGATTTGCACCTTCCGGGATTGATATAATTTGATTTTTGCTTTGTTTTTCTTTGTGTTTAGATGTAAAAGACATTTCTGTAATACTAAATTGTTTGGCATTTGAGCAATGAGATGAATTGTGATGTCACAAATGTGGGTGGAGCCACACAAACACACCATAGACATAGGCTGCATCAGAAATCGCATACTCTCCTGAGTAGGTACTTTTTTTGGATAAGTACTTTGTGAGCGCTAAAAAAATATGTTCTATTTAGTATTTATGTGTGTGGTATGAATATAATCTGGAAGCACTACATTCGCCATGTTGCCCTTATCACGTGACCTACTGCATCAGTCGTGTCACCGCCATTCACAAATCCTCTCCAGTGGCCTCATGGGATAGTAAAGTTTCCATCCTATGCACACTTGAGAATCTCGCCAGAAGCAGGTCATCCTTGAACTTTCGGCCTACTCTTTTATGAATACTCTGAATTCGGAAATACTTGTTTTGTCACATACTGTTTTTCGCCTACTATATAGTAGGGAAGTATGCGATTTCAGATGCAGCCCTAGACATTCTGAATGGTCTCGGCAGGAAATGGAGTTCTAGAAACGACGAAATGAGATATGACTTTTGAGATATTAAGGAGATTTATGTTTATTGCCCTACATTGACTGCTAACAGGACAGCTGTGATTATACAAGTTGCTGTACCTAAGAAGAATTATTGCCCATTAAACAAAGCATCATCACCTGAATTCTTCTGCTTTTAAACACTGCGTACCGTCCCTCTGGAAAAAGAATAAAATCCCTCTACAGCTGAATCATGCATATAAAGATTTTCATTAAAGAGCAGCATTTTAAAAGGTCAACGGCAGTTCAGTATCCAATAACACAAAGAATAATCAACCAAATAAATAAATAAATAGATAGATAGGTACATAAATAAATAAATACACATTGAATAAATAGGGGAATGAAAATAGTGCATAAATAAATACATAAGTACTCAACAATAATACTGGAATGGTAGAAATGAGGTTTGTATGATGGATGCTTTGAGAGCTTGGACAGAGCAGAGGTTAGAGGTCATACCTGCCTCTGGGTGAGGTAATCATGGAGCAGGAAGACAAGGGCCGAAGCCCCAGGCATCTGGAGCACATGCAGTCTGTTTTAGTGTGAGGAAGCCCAGCAGAGCGAGCAGAGATGCACGAAAGAAGTCGTTGAAAGTCCCTGTCGTCCTTATTATAAGTGTTTCGAATGTTTGGTGATCATTGTCTTGAGTGCTGTTTCCTCCATATGGTAAAACAAAAGTGATGGTCGCTCTGCTCGAACAGTGACAGGACATGATTGGCACAAATAAATAAACAAATAAATAATGAAACTGCAGGAAACGTTGAATATAAAAATAACAATTATAAATAAAATACCAAAAGTGTAACAAAAGTTTGCACCTTTTCAGAGGTCTACAATCTTCTTTTTTTTTTTGTTTTTTTTTTTTTGTTGCAAATACTGTCGTTATTCACATTTTCATAAAAAGTTTATGTTGGCAGTTGCAAAATAATTCAAAATAAAAGAGCAGCATAAAAATACAAATTGATTTTCATTTCTCAAAAAGCACAAACCTGTTGCTGTCTTTTTTTATGTCTTTTTTATGATTTGCTATAAAACATCAGTAATCTAAATATTATTACTATCGTTATTAATAGGATTATGTTCATAAAAATTTGCATGCCAGGCCTCAATTGTACGTGTCTATATGAGAGGGTCTTCTAATTTTTTTACCAAAGAAAAAAAATCCAGCATCTATTCATTATTGTCTTATTATTATTGGGTTGGTTTGGGTTTTTGTTCTTGGTGAAAATATTGCTTTCTAAAAAAGGGATAGTGGGGTCTGTGTGTTTGGGGGGGGGGTTGAGAGCGTTAACTCATCTTCATCTTTTCTCCTGTTAATTCTCGGAGCCAGACTCGTCCTCGTCTCCGGAGCCTCGGAAGCAGGCGGACTCGTAGTGCTTGTTTAGGTAGGACTTCAGCGCGAAGGTCTTATTGCAGCGCTTGCAGCTGTAGTGTTTGAAGGCCGAATGTGTCTGCATGTGCGCTCGTAGGTTGGATCGGTCGGCGAAGGCTTTCCCGCAGTGGGCGCAAGCGAAGGGTTTTTCTCCCGTATGCGATCGCATGTGCCCCTGCAGCAGCCAGGGCCGACTGAAGGCTTTACTACACACGTGACATTTGTGCTTGAGGTCGTGAGTGAGGATGTGCATGGCCAGCGCCGGCATGGACACGTAAACCTTGTCGCAGGTGGGACACTTGCGCGCCATCTTGCTGTCGAGGCTGCGGTGGGTCTGCTTGTGTCTGCTCAGGTTGGATGAAGTGGCGTAGGTCTTCCCGCACTCGTTGCAGGTGTGTCGTGGACCTCCGTTGTTCGCGCCGGCCACTTCTTTCTCCTCTTCCTCAACATTTTTCGTTTCCGCGACCTCGCCCTTCCTCCTCGAGCGGCCGTCGGATATGAAGAACGCATCCATGGTGTAGCCCTCGCTGAGAGATTCGCTCTCGCTGCTGAAGTATCCGCGGGCCGTGAGGCCAGACTGAGGGCTGTCTGGGTGCTCCAGGTCTGGTTGGCAGTACTCCCCACCTCCGCTGCTGACGGGGGAGTACAGCGGATCCGAGCTCGGCTTCATGTCGGCCTGCTTCTCTTCTGTGTACTCAGAAGAGCTGATGTAATCTTGGATGTAGCCTGCAGCAGGACAGAGAACATGAACTGGTTATTAACTCATTCACTTATTCTCTGAAGTCCAGGTGTAAAAGCAATTAAAGACACAGAATGTGACTACACTAAAGACACATGGCCCTCTGTTAACAGTCTATTTCAGTTGCTTCAAAATAGCAATGCGCCAACAATGAACCTGAACACGTCTCGTTTTTCAGACCAGCACGCCCATGGGCGCACTAATGGGCGCAAATGCATTTGCTATTTAAACAATGTGGCGAAGGACGTGAAAATGAGAACTGTGTCTGGCTGAAACTATCAAAAAACACTTGCATCGCGCCTGCCGCCACATTGCACCAGGTGTATGATTGGGCCCACAATGTTAAGTTTACTGTCAGACACAACAAAAGAGAAGTACAACAAATGCAATGACAATAACACACTTAAAAAAAAAAGGTTCTTTATTGACAACGATGGTTCCATGAAAAGCTTTTAACATCCATAAAACCTTTCCATTCAGCAAAAGGTTCTTTATGATGTAAAAAATGTTTTTTAGATTATTAAAATGTTTGTCACATGAAGAAAAAAAAATGGTTCTTTTAAGAACTGTTCACTGAAAGTTTATTTGGGGATAGCTGGCATCATGCGAAAACGCCCTTTCCATTCCGTTTTAGGAAAGTTTCCATGAGACTTTCCTAAAACACCTCACATCATATCTGCCTTTAGCTGCAAGTCTTTAGTTTAAAAGTCTTTGGTAAAATAATACTGGAATCCAATTTTACTATATTTTGTGCTATGCTATATGGAAGTCTGTTTTTGCTTAAAATTGTAAAATAGATGGCTGCTTTTTAATTTATTTATCTTTTCATTCATTCATTTTCTCATAATTCTTTGCTCATTTATATTTTATAGCTCACAATATAATCTTTTAAAAGTGGAAGTAAATGGAGGTTGATGTTATGAATGGTCCTTAAATACCATTTTAAGGAAATCAGGACTTTACAAAGCATTTTCACTTCTGTTAGAAGACAACCAAAGCTCTTTCCCAGATTTCAAAACCTCCTAGTTTCAAACATTGAAGTATATTACAAATATGAAAATATACTCCCTAATACAGGATGTCTTATTTCCTCTCTATCTGCTGAAACAAATAAACTCCCTCGTAACTTCTCTAAACTGATTATGGAGCCCTCTGACCGCGAATAGTGAGTCTTAATGCATCGTGAGGGTCATTCAGTAGCTGCTAAAAGGATTTCTGGCAGCCTTGGGGCTCAGACGCGTTTATTGCCATTGGAATTTCACCGACATAATACCCCTTCCAAGGTGCCATGTCTTTGACAAAATGTTTCTAATTCAATCTGCTTGCTAAAAGGGAAACCCAAAAGGCATTTAATGCAGTGCAGTATCAGTTTGGGCTAGTTATACAGTGAGATGCGCAACAATGGTGGAGCTAACCAAGTCAACAGGATCAGTAGAGAGAGGATGTTTTTTGGGGATACAACTGTGTTGTCCACATAAGACTGCGCAGAGGTTATTAGTATATATATATATATATATATATATATATATATATATATATATATATATATATATGGGAGGGGGGGTAACTATTTGGTAACTATATTTTCTGTCAGAAAAGCAATGCTACTACAGGTATTTTTCCCCTACTAAACTAAACCTGTGGTTTAGCTATGAAAAAAAAGAAAGTTTGAACAAATAGCATGAATATAACTGTAATAGAAAAATAAATTCAATTAAATCATATAATATTGCTAATAATGTAAAATATGATTGGGATTTTTACTGAAGCAGGTTTGAAGTAATAAATAATATAAATACTATATAGAATTAATTAATATTGCAAATATAATTATAATGGTTTTGATAATATAAGAAACAATTTTCTTATATATAAAAAGAAAAAATTATTATTAGAATTAATAATATAATAACAATAATTAATTTCATTAGGATTTTGCAGAAGCAACAATACTTGTAGGAACAGAAATGTTAATGTGGATATTTGTTTTAGGGTTTGTCCATTGACTGATAGACAAGATGGAGTTGTTTGTGCTTTGTTTTAGAAGTCTTAATGCTCGACCTTCAAGATGAAGAATAAAGAAAAATGTCTTCTACAATAATTATAGCAACTGTTTGCGAATTATTATACAATACCGTTAGAGGAAGAATTATTATTATTTATAAAATTAAGAAAAAAATGCATGCTATCGATTTGGGGATTTCATATGAAAATACAATGCAATACAAAACAGTATTGTAAAAGCATAAAACTAAATTTAATAGGAGCAGAGCAGTTTATAAATTAATCTTATATAATCTTACAATGACCCAAAAACAGATAAACAGTCTGTTGTTGTTGTTTTTTATAACAGGTGGGAAGATATCCCTCATGTCTTATCTCGCTTATCTGTAAAAAAACACCACAGCAGGACAGAGAGAGCCACACATCTGCTACCGAAATCTGTCTGTGAGGACACAGAGCTCTCTGGACTCACTTTAGTCTCTGTAGAATAGCTCAGTTTAGCTCAGCCTGTCCCATCATGTCCGCTCAGGGATGCTGGGCTTGCTCTGTGCGTGATGCTATTTGCCCTATTGTGCGAGTGCGTGCTGCTGCATCATGTGACAAAAGTCAGCACTGCCTCAAGCTTCTCTTTCCTTTCATCTCCCTCGTTGTCCTTCGAGCTGTACAGTACAGTACTCGGATGTCTCCTGTGGCGTCAATGATGGCTGAAACCCTACCTCCTCCTCCACCACTTAGATTCATGTACCCGGAAGCAGGAGAGTGAAAGAGAAATAGTGAGATGAGGCAGAAAAGAAAGATGGGGGAGGAGAGCGAGAAAGAGAGAGTGCTGTTGGTGGGGGGGGAGGAGGGTTTGGACCGAAACTCAAGGGCAGTATCAGCTAAGGACAAACACATCAGCCCCACAAAGCAGTGTGCTAGCATTAGCATGAGCTACGCACAACAAACTGGTATCAAGCTCCTGTATGTACACTTTCGTACGGCTTTATTCGCATAAGCTGATCCCGCTGCGTGACCTGATTTGTGTCGGCATGAGTCAAAAAACAAAGTCTGGGGGGCACAATGGAGGACGAGGTTGGGGGTGAAAGGATGGAGGGGTTTGCGGATTAGTTCGCGACAGAATGGGAAGATTTATGTAACATCTGTTGGACTATGTATACAATGTTCAAAACACACAGCGCCAAATCTGAATCATGCCCTAGCAGATATTTTTCATAGGCTAACCATTTGGGAACATGGTTGAACATCAAGCACATATAGTGAAGCTACTGTATCTGTATGTAAACAATATATTTAGGCACCATACTCACCATTTTCACAAAGTCGGACGCCCAGGTTTGAGCGAGAACGTGTAAAGGAGTCATCAGGATGATGATGGTGATGATGATTAGACGCTGATACGGGAGATGAGGAAAAATCATCCAGTTTAATTTTCTTCACAAGAAATGAGCGAGGCATGATTCACACACGGTCGCACGCGCACAGACGCAGCAGAAAATCCTTCACATCGGCCGCAGACGGACAAAAAAACCCTGGAGAAAATCGTCCCGAATGAAATCCGTCACATAAAAAAAGATCCACGTCCCAGAAACAAAAACAAAAAAATAATGATGGTAGATAAAGGAAAAATGAAGAGCACGCAGGAGCAGAGAGATGTCTGATGGTACAATACTGTGTATGTGTGTGTGTGTGTGTGTGTGTGACTGCTACTGTACACACACACACACCCGCTTACGCTGCTGGAAAAAAAAAGAAATTCACTTGTTCAGCACTGGATAGCTCCTGGCCTGCAGCGGAGGCGGCTGAGAGGAGGAAGAGAAAGAGAGAGAGAGAGAGAGAGAGAGAGGAAGAAAGAGAGACAGACAGAGAGAGAAGAGACTGTGAGACTAGCTGAGATCAGCAGTCAGGCAGGTTTTATAGAGGCAGACGGTGGGAGTGAGATCAGGTGGTACATCGCAATGAAGCTGCTCAGCATTAATCCATCAAACATCCCTCGGGACACACATCACATTACTACTGAACCGTCTGTGCCTTCACACACGCAGACAGACAGACCCCCCTCTGATACGTTCCCTCCCCTCCTTGCACACCCCCATTCTGTGTGAGCGAGAGAGAGAGAGAGAAAGAGAAGGAAAGGCCTGAAATCTCAAAATGAGTTGATACAACAACCAGCGTACATTCTGTTCGGTTCCGTTCTGCGTCCCGTGTCCCGTCTGTTTCACTGACAGTTACTTCAAATGCTGGCAAGCTGTATTCGCTTCGTTTTCCTCTCTAAATCTGCAATGTCAACTAGAATTCATACTCTTCCTGTGTATTTATTTACATTTATGCATTTGGCAGAAAGCTGTGCGTTTGTGTGTTTGTGGGATTCTAACCCATGAGCATCATTGTTGCGAGCATCATTATTATGCATTAAATTCAGTGTTATTTTTAGTATTATTTCTATACTATTATAGTAGGCCTATTTATTAAGATTTTAATAAATTAGCTATTATATTTTTTATTTTAGTTCAGATATTAACTAAAATTTTGTTATTTTTATTCGTTTTTTATAGTATTTCTATATGGCTTTATTTTTTCGTTTAAGTTTTTCATCTAATATTTATATATTATTTCAGCTTCAATTTCCCCCAAAATTTTTTTGTTGTTTTAGTTAACAATAACAACAGTTTTTTAACTGTCGGCATATTCTTGAACAGCCATTAACAATGTTAATTGTTATGTGGAGAAACACAAGACTTCATGAATCAATGCAATTTTGAAGCAAATATCCGGTACAGGTTGTTACACACACACACACACATTCTCATTGTGCACAATGATTACAAGTGCAGGCCACAGTTACTATGAATGGAGCTTCATAGGACAGGATGATGTCGGCATCTGCCTGCATGCTGAACCCTTTATGTTCTTTATGTCTTTGTGCTTACATGTAAAGCAAGTGGGAGTCTCTCAAACCGGCCTCCCATTCACTTAATGAAGTGTCTGAATACACCACACGCCACTATCACTCTCCCTTTCTCTCCCTCTGAGCAGTTGTCTAAAATAATTATTATACACACACGTGTTCGATATAGCTTTACGATCATTTTTAGGGTATTGTTTCAGATTATTGGTTTAGTATTTATTTATAATATTTTGTATATGTACGTGCATTATGCATTTCTAAATATGGATTAATTTTTACGAGTATTGCTGCAGTTTACATTAATAGTTAAAGAAAAAACATTTCAAATATAAATATTAAATAATTAGGGCTGGGAAAAGATTAATCGCGATTAATCGCATCCAAAATAAAAGTTTGTGTTTACATAATATATGTGTGTGCACTGTGTATAATCATTTATATAAATACACACACATGCATGTATACATATAAAGATTTTTTTATATATATACTATATATAATATATACAGTATATACATGAAAATATTTATTATATATATACATGCATGTGTGTGTATTTATATATATATACAAAATAATTATACACAGTGCACACAAATATATTATTTAAAAACAAACTTTTATTTTGGATGCGATTAATCTTTTCCCAGCCCTATAAATAATATAAGATTTACAAATAATTGAAACTATTTTGAAATAGAAACAGTATATTCAGGTCCTTCTCAAAAAATTAGCATATTGTGATAAAGTTCATTATTTTCCATAATGTAATGATAAAAATTAAACTTTCATATATTTTAGATTCATTGCACACCAACTGAAATATTTCAGGTCTTTTATTGTTTTAATACTGATGATTTTGGCATACAGCTCATGAAAACCCAAAAATCTAAAAAAATTAGCATATTTCACCCGACCAATAAAAGAAGTGTTTTTAATACAAAAAAAGTCAACCTTCAAATAATTATGTTCAGTTATGCACTCAATACTTGGTCAGGAATCCTTTTGCAGAAATGACTGCTTCAATGCGGCGTGGACTTAAGTCGCACACACAGTGACTTCAGACTCGACTTGAGACTCGTCCTCGAAAGACTTCAGACTCGACTCGGACTCGAGCTGCGGGACTCGTGAACAATGTTTATTTAGGAAACGTCTGATGAGCACGCTGTTATTCCCCTCCCTCTGACCCGTTACCTAAAACCTGCCTACATAACACGTACTACGTGCGCGCGCGTGGCCACACATGAGAGGACAACAAACAAACATGTCGACTGCACCGGCCGTTGCTGTGCCATTCATCGTCAGCTTTGGGTTTAAAAACTTCAAACAAGACGGGCCAAACAAAAGAAGCGCTCAATGCAAAATATGGGGTATCTGCGCGCGTGCACCTCATGGTGTTCCAGAGCGCGAGAGGTGGGTGTACGAGAGAGAGAGAGAGAGACGTGCGAGAGGTAGTGCTGCGCGAATGTGCTACGGCGCTCTGCAATCAAATACGATTTTAAATAGGCTTCGTAAAAATAAAAAAATAAATCGAAAATCAATGTGTGGCGGGCCGCCACAAATATATGAACCATGTATTTCACATCATTTGGTTGCAATAGTGTTTTGCATTTAGCTACTGTGATGTTTTGCACTATGTCAATTTTAGTGCTGTGAGGTAGGCTATAACATTTTCTATATTTGGTCTAATGGCTTCACAGAGCCAGCACAATAGGAGCCAAGGCCTTTCATTATAATTCAGCAACAGACATGAGAGTCCTTTTTCTTCAGAACCTAAATTTTTACAGATACAGATATTAACTTAAAAGTAAAGTATTCTTGGTGTTTTTGTCATGTTGAAATAGCCTGTTTACACTGATTATATACCTAAATCAAAGCTGATATTGTATGCTATTAGATAAAGGAGTCATAATAACATATTACATGCTTTGAATTCCTTAATAGCTATGCAGTGTTCTAAGCAGCCTGGATGGGTCGCTGTACGTGATGCAACACTTATTATAACCACAAGAGACTTGAGACTTGACTTGGACTTTAGCTCAAAGACTTGAGACTTGACTTGGACTCTATCTCAAAGACTTGAGACTTGACTTGGACTCTAGCTCAGAGACTTGTGAGCATCTCTGGCTTCTGCCGCTGTTTCTGGTTCAAAAGTGGCTTGACCTGGGGAATGCGGCACCTGTAGCCCATTTCCTGCACACGCCTGTGCACGGTGGCTCTGGATGTTTCTACTCCAGACTCAGTCCACTTCTTCTGCAGGTCCCCCAAGGTCTGGAATCAGTCCTTCTCCACAATCTTCCTCAGGGTCCGGTCACCTCTTCTTGTTGTGCAGCGTTTTTTGCCACACTTTTTCCTTCCCATAGACTTCCCACTGAGGTGTCTTGATACAGCACTCTGGGAACAGCCTATTTATTCTTTCTGTGTCTTACCCTCTTGCTTTAGGGTGTAAATGATGGCCTTCTGGACAGCAGTCAGGTCGGGAGTCTTACCCATGATTGCGGTTTTGAGTAATGAAACAGGCTGGGAGTTTTTAAAAGCCTCAGGAATCTTTTGCAGGTGTTTAGAGTTAATTAGTTGATTCAGATGATTAGGTATGTGGTGTGTTGGAATTCGGTGAAAAATGACAGCACTATGTACATTCTCCTTTTTTTCACAACCCTTTACGATGCACGCTTTAACCATTATTGTACACAAACTAGCTTCCAACAACCTGTTACTTCGTCAACTCCGCTCGAACTACTACTACCGGCGCATGTCACGTTGGTTGTATTGACGGAAATGTCAGAGGGAGGGGGAGAGGAAGCGGGAGCCGGTAAGAGGACTTTTCACGAGTGAAGATATTATTGCGCCAAGTCGAAGTGCTCAAAAGCACTTGTTATGGTATTCCGCCATACAATATAGTCATCAATTTTAAACGCTTAGAAAAGCGCAACGGTTTATTTTGTGTCACCAGCCCAGGTCAAGTTACACTACTCGAGTAACTGTGTTTACATAGGGAAAACGTGGAAGTGTTTGGTCGCTTCTCTGCTTGGCCCATATTTAATGCATGGGCTAAGCTAAGTGCTAACATAGTTTTGCGGCAATACAGAGCGATATAGTGCACGCACTGAGACGAGAGAGGTATGTATCAACTCGTCTTAGTTAAGGGAATAACATAGTTTAATAAGAAAAACTGGTGGAGTATCCCTTTAATAGCTCGTTTAGAGACCCTTTTCATGATATGCAAATTTTTTGAGATGGGAAATTTTGGGTTTTCATGAGCTGTATACCAAAATCATCAGTATTAAAACAATAAAAGACCTGAAATATTTCAGTTGGTGTGCAATGAATCTAAAATATATGAAAGTTTAATTTTTATCATTACATTATGGAAAATAATGAACTTTATCACAATATGCTAATTTTTGAGAAGGACCTGTATGTATGTATATATATATATATATATATATATATATATATATATTTAATATTATTAATTTTGTTTATATATAAAATGAATTGTTAATATAATTTTGTGTGTATATATATATATATATATATATATATGATTAACTTTATTTGTATCTGTATACATTTTATATATAACTTTTTTAAATTACAATTAATAGTTCAATAATTAAAATAATTCAAAATATAAAAATAAAATATGATGTTAAAAATTAATAAAAAATAAAAATAGTATTATTTTTTTTACTTTTTATCTTTATATGTATTATTAATACTATTATTATTCTAATCTTTTTATAGTATTATAATTGTTAATTAGCTTTCTATGTATAGATATTTGCATATATATTTGATATTATTAATCTTATTTATTATCTTATTTATTTGCATATTTTCGCATTTATCTGCATATACTTAAATATATATTCTAATGTTATATTTATTTACGTAAATAAAAAAAATATCCATTTGCATTAATCTTAATAATCTTCCAAAATCACTGAAATTATCAACAAGTGAAATGTTACAGGTTGTGCTTATGACCCCCAACCACATTCACACAATGAGAAAAAATCCTAATCTTTCATGTGAGCATCTGGTCAGTGCCCCAGGACAGGCGGTCCCCCCTCACCCCCCATCTCCAGTGCCTGTGGGCCAGAGGGCCAGATCAGGTCTGCCGGCTGCGTGCTATGAAAGGCTTTGGGTTTCATCCAGTGATTTTTGTTTGGGGGGGGTTACTTAGTATATCCATCCATCTCATCCTCGCATGAGGCTACTTTTTCTGTCTCTCTCTCTCTCTCTCTCTCTCTCTCTCTCTCTCTCTCTCTCTCTCTCTCTCTTCTCCATGACTCTCTTTATCTCTCTCCATCACTGTTTCTTTCTCCATCCCTCTTTCTGGAATGCTTCCTGTTTCTCTGATCGCAGGTGTCTGATTCTCTCTTCCTCCGCTGTGGTTTCATTTATCCGGAAGGTTCTTCTTGTCTTGCTCAAAGTAGAAACACAAAACCCACGGTGGGAGATGCACTCCTTCTCTTTCCTCCTCCTCCTCCTCCTCATTACTGTCTCTCTCCCTCTCATGTTCATTCTTTACATCCTGCATTCCCTCATTGTTCTGTGACTTTGTAATTCGTAAAACAGCACGGTTCCTTTGAATGTTTCTCAATGATAAAGTGGATTGAATTTTTTCTGCTCATA
Source organism: Siphateles boraxobius (assembly GCF_051911475.1). Classification (NCBI taxonomy): domain Eukaryota; kingdom Metazoa; phylum Chordata; class Actinopteri; order Cypriniformes; family Leuciscidae; genus Siphateles; species Siphateles boraxobius. The sequence continues at coordinate 19,341,602 of NW_027509219.1, forward strand.
TTGTTGCAATTTTTTTTCCTGTTGAGCAGTAAGTGATCAGGACTCTCTGAAAGCTTGTCCTTTGGTCTTTCATCATCTTAAACATAAACGTAAAGTGTAGGGTAATATGTAAGACAGTTCACGCTTTAATATTGTCATATTAACTTGCTATAGACCTTAGTCAGGTTAGAGACACATTTTTTCATTATTTGTAATGAATGAAAATGAGGCTGTGAGGGCAGGGGCGCGGGAAGATGTTTTAGGTTGCGGATGCTGCTTTTTTTTTGGGGGGGGGGTCACCACTTTTGAATAAGAAACAATATCAAGTCTATAAAACTTGTCAAAACTCTGAGAATAACAACAAGCATATCGGTGGGTTTTGACATTATTGATGCTTTCAATCATAATGAAATGGACCAGTCTACGGGACATAAATGAAGCCTTTAAATAAAAGGGTTATTGGGCTGTTTACACTTTCATATACAATAAAAGAGCCTGCACAGCGACAGTAAATAGAAATGAACACCAAAACCCTTCCTAGTGCTTACCTTACACAACACTGACGGTGGACTTGCGCTCAGGAGTAGAGCGGCTGTGGACTAATTGTTTTTGTTTTTTTTGCGGACAAATTCTATCTTAACACAGACAATATGACGTCACACTCTGCGCGTATGTTTTAAAAAACATAATGTAACATATAAATAGTCCTAACATTTTTTTAAATAGCCCACTTAAAGTGTTTATTACAAATAAATTACAAAATGCTTAAAATTAATAAATGTAAATGAACAAAAATTTGCATTACATTTGACAATCCTGTGAAAACAGGGGGTGCTGCAGCACTTCCCGTGCCCCTGTGTGAAGGATGGACACACAGTGTCCTATAGTGTCAATCATTCAGCCTTCAAAACAATGAAAACATGTATTTAAAAAAAAAAAAACTAAAGTGACAAATTTGATGTATATAAAAATGTAATAGAAGAGCATCGTATTTTTATTTGTGTAAATAAAAATGGCATTTACCAGTTATGAACATTATAGTCAAATATTCTGAAATACCAAACATGAAAGTGTTGGAGGAGTGTGAATTATTTTAATTGAATGGGATGACTGAAATAATTAGTTTTTGTGTGAAGGAGGGGTCAGTGAAGAAGAAATGACACCTGTGGAAGCTCTTCCCTGTAATCACATCACATCCTCTCTGTTGCACTCAGTCGTGTGAATACTAAAGTAGAACATCTCTGGGTTTGTGAGATACGAAGATAAAGAGAAAGAGTATAAGTTCGGGACTGTCAGGATATTAGAGAAAGAACGAGTCCCTCAATCCCGCAGTCTCTAAAACAGGCACCCGAGATGCCATTTTGGGCCAGATGACAAATGGCTTCTGTCTGCATCGCTGAGGGAGAGAAGCATGCTGGGAGAATGCTCATTTCCACATAATTACCCTCCTTCTATCTCTCTCAAGACCTCAAGTTCCCTCTTTCTACCTCTATTGCTCTTTTTTTCTTTACCTTGCCCTCCATCTCTCCTTCTTTATTCTGTCAGTACTAACACAGTTTAGAGAGTTTCTGCTCTTGGCTGCATCTGGTCAACAAAAGGCATGTAATATTGATTTTCATTTTTCTCATTTGTAGAGCACTTAAAGTCTTGGACAGCATCAAATGTCCATCATCTGACTTTGATTGGTTGAAACTGACCAACTCTTGGGTTTCAGTGAAAAGCAACAGGTTTCATAGTAATTCAAATTATTCTGATTTACTTTCTATACACTTTTTTTTCCTATGATTATTAACTTTTTGATTATAATGGAGAGTGTTTGGTTGTTATTTATTTATTTACTGGTCATAATTGTTGTGTTTGTTATTTTGTAAAAAATTAAAGATTTTGAAAAAATAATTTTGGTTTATTTATATTTTTTTTAAAACAACATTAGTGTAGGAAAATGTATCAAGATAATCTTATCACAAAATGTCAAAATAATTTCTAAAGGATAATTGAGGAGTTTCAACAGATGGGATATAGAAAACAACTATTACAATTTATATTCCCTGCATTAAAAGAACCAAAGATATGTTCCAAAGATACGTTTATTATTGTAGCTGTAACGGCAAAATAACTATATAAATACTGTATATACTATACAAATATTATTTAAAAATGCAAGAAAAAGTTCTTGCAAATTCTCAGCTATTATTTCTTGTAATATAAGTGAATTTTATAATGGATATAAAATGTCATTCACAAAGTAAGCTAACAACTTCCGTTTAAATTGTATGTTTTTTTAGAAATCCAGCTGATAAACAACAGAAATGCAGCTTTTTCGTGTTTGGTCTGAGATGTCGAATAAAAGCATACATAATTGATGGCGTCAGTTCCGTCTCCTCAAAACGTCTTCAGAGAATGAAGGACCCTTCAGCAATGCCTGCACTTAGCCAAATTACACTTAAGTACCTGCTCAATATTTTAACAGGACTCTGGAGTCGGGTGGAAGGGGGTTAAATAATGTGGTGTTGGACGCAGGTGCCTTTATGTATTACAGAAGCACCAGGCAGAAGCTCTTGATGGCACGTCTAATGGGCCTCTTAGTTAAATACGATCTATTCAAATCCTAAACACTGAACAACCCGTTTAGGCGACACTCTAGCACTTCACACACACTAGGCGCTCCATTTCATCACATTTCCTTCCGCTTTCATAGCTGTACTCTTACACAATATTCGGTTTGTCAGTTACTGTCAACTTTGGCATCTGAAGGATTGTATTTTAAAAAAATAGTACACAATTTTCTTAACTGCTTATGTAACTTTGAACAATCAAAAGTAGTCGGTTATGTCTCTTGTTCTCAAATATAACCTGGAGTCTGTCAGTGGTGGATCTGCCAGCAAAGAGAGCATCTGTCCATTATTACAAACCCAGAAGGACTGTCCCTGTTCTAGAACTCCCTCAGGGTCTGGAAGGTTATTTTAAAAAAATAAATAAAAATCTTTAACGGCTCCTGAGAAAATAAAAATGTCAGTGCATCTCAGCTCTTAAATGGCAAATTAACCAAAACAAAAGTTCTGTTGAGAATGACTGTTTGGGGTCCCCAGATCAATTTAAATGAATTGCATTTATGTTTTATATCATTTATGATGAGACCATACAGAATCAACCAATAATAAGCATTAACACTAGTAAGTAAACACAAAAGGAATACAATGTGGAATATTAAACTGAGCCCAAAATACACTGCAAGAATAATTATGTAATCAATCACAGAGAAACGAGAGACAACAGTATGTTTTGATATTTGCATTGAGTTCCAGATAAGATGACAAACACTGAGATCAGACTAGAGCCCTGCATGGTGAGCTTCTGATCCTCTCAGTTTGCTTCTGGTGTTGATTTGCAGCTTGTCAATGAGCAAATTGACTTCAATCTTCTTGATTTTATTGGAGACTGACCCACTGAACCCAGAGATCTATACACCTGCTACCCAAAACACACACACACTTAAAGAGCTAAATAGTGAGAATCGAGAGAATGAAAGATGGTGTAAGAGTGGTGCTGTTATCTAGTAAATCGGTCTGAATTGAAGCATCCTGCAGAATATGTGATGAGTGTGTGTTGTGTTTGAGTGTGTGATGGGGGTAGGGTGGTAAAAGAGGTGTGTGTGGGGGGGGGGGGGGGGGGGACTCTTTGTTTCCAAATCCATCTGCTGGAACCTAACAAAGGGTAGTAAGGGAGGAATGAGAGGGAGACGGGGGTTTAGGGGATGAGAAACACCACACAGATTGCCTGATGTTGAATGCTTAGTGCGTCTGTGTGTGTGTGTGAGAGAGAGAGAGAGTTAAAACAATTTAATCCAGAGCTAAAGTGATGGACGCACATGTTGGCAATGTAAAAAACCTCATCTGCCTGCTCTATTGTTGTTGTTGCTGTAAATAATCTTGAAAATTAATATAGCTTTTGAGCACTTGTGAAAGAAAAAGAAATGATATTGTCTTTGAAGGACACTTTGTGTTGGACCTGAAGCTGTGTCCCTCACTGCATTAAATACTAACCATGTCCATTAGCTGCCGTGGGGAATTTATGAATGTTCCTTTGTCGGTTTACGGGTCATAACAGGTGCTTTTATGCTTTTTCGTCTGCATTCTCTTCACCAAATGCTGACATGTGTGACTGAGGAACTGAAACGTGTGGAGGCTCAAATGAACCCGATTATGACCCTGGGAACATCACTGATTTGGCCAGGCATGGGATTAATTACTGCAAAACCACGGAGCACGTCAGAGCCCTTTATTAGTCATATTTCCATTAGAATTCATTAACAGAAGAAGAATAACAGCCCGTATTGAGCCATTATTTCAAATTTGTTTTTAAAAAGTATTCAAAAGCTTTCCAGACTGGAGAAAGAAAGGTCAGTGCCTCATATCTGCCCCAAAAAAAACTCTCAGCCTTTGAAATATTAAGGTCAACCTTTGTATATGTTTTCATATGTGTGATTTCTTTGTATACGGAGGCATTTAGGCTTTAGGCAGTTACATTAAAGCACAGCAGTCTGTGAAAAGTAGACCAGGCCCGTAACCTTATCCCAGCATGAATAGCTATATAAAAAAATATAAATGCAACCGGTGGTATATATATTAAAATTGATATAAACATGATATAAAGATTAAACTATCCTCTATATTATTTTTACTACTTTTTCATGAAATCATTTAATTTATTTCAGTGAATGGAAGATTTTTAAAATTGTTTGAATGACATTTTTGTTAAATGATTTGGACCTTGAAAGCACAGGAATGCTGCTAATGACATCAGACAGAGACAGGTCAGTCTCACACACTCGCACACTTTCTAAGTACAAGTTTAGTAAATTCTGCTCAGTTTTCCTCCTTATCTAGTTAAGGTCACTCTGTTTCTTTCTCTGAAATGAAAATGGAAATGTAGCTTTATGAATATGTATGAGCATGATTGCCTTCCAGGACTCAGAGTAAAAATATTTAGCATCTTTAATCATGTTTATTCAAAGGTTCGTCTTTCTGTTTAACTCGGATTGTTTTCCAGCACATAAGCTGAAATATCGGATGTTTGGGCTCAGGGTGACCTTGCGGAGCACGACAGCTGTTGTCAGATCTGACTGTGTTGCACAACTCCATTGGACTTGTGCAACATGTGAAAAGCTGCAGAAACATGACCGACTGCAAAGTTTAGTAGACAAAGGCCCGTGGGGGAACGTGATGTGCTGTCCTGTCAGTCTTCAGCTCCAGGTCAGGCGTTTAGGTGTTAGCGCATGAGAAAATAAAGGAGCTGTGAGGTAGAATAAACAGCAGCGGTTCAGTGAGAGAGAGATGGAGAGAAATGTTGGCCCGAATGTGAAAATCTCTTTATTGTCACTGCACTGAAATGTACTGTATGCAGTCTCTTGTTTTCTTTATTGACCTTACAAAATATGGAAAGGAAAGTCAAAAATATATTAATTTGCGAGGAAAATAAAGGTTGTTTGTGTGGAGGCGTCAATGTTCCAGTGTTTTGTAGTTTATGAGGTTTCCTACTTTTGCTTAATAAATGATACGAATGAACTAAACTATGTTAGCAGATGATTGGTGTTATGTTGTGTAAATGTTTTATATCGCCTAGTATCGACATTGTGATGCTGACGATTTTAAATCTTTAATTCAATATTTATTTGATTTATAAACTCCATAATATAAAAATATATTTATAGAGTTCAGATCATTAGAGATGTAGCAGGTTCCTCAAAATGAAGATACTTTGTGTCCAGTGTAGTAAATGATTACATGTAATCTGGATTATATGTAATCAGATTCCAAAAAATGAATACTTGTATTGTATTACGTTTAAGAATACTCATAATCGGAATACAGTTAGTTATTTCTGGTTAGTTTGCCCTTTTTATGGGCCCATATCATTTATTTTTGAAACTTAAATTGTTTTGCATTTAATATATTTATTTATTTTCCCTGGAATCCTTTTTAGTGGTTAAATAAAAATTTCAAGTAAAAAAAGAAAAAGAAAAAAGCATGTATAATTATTTGAAATAATAAAACTTGTACAATTTAACAGCAATATTCATCTTTTTTTTAAATTTAGGGCCCTGTTAATTTTATTTCCCTCTTAAATTCAGTTTTATTTTTTCACAAATTCCGTGTTAATTCTTCTGGATTGGAGACTGGACACCTGTTTGAAATGGTTGTTTTAAGGGCACAAAAAGACACTCTTCACCTTTAATGAAGTGAAATAAACTTTTCCGCTCCAGTCTAGTCTGCAGTCACTTGTTATGGTTCAGGGGTCAGTCAGGGCTCTCATGGCAGCTTGTTGATTTCGTGCAAATTACCTTGTGCTGTGAAAGTGCAGGTTCAGAAAGCAAAGAGAGATATGAACATCATAAAACTCAATGACAGCAGAAGTGACTCGGGAAAGGTGAAGATCTCTCTGAAGGTTACCATGGTGATGAGCTCATAGTGTTCGGCTGGCTCTGGTCCAAATGGATACTCTCTCCATCCTTTCATTATGTGAAAGCTGCTAGTGTCCTTTCCAGACATAGGTAAAAATCATAAATCAGCAGGATGAGATGGAAGGAGAGGAAAAATGGAGGAAGAGATGAAGGAGTGGAAGGAGAGAGATGAAGAGCTGGAGAAAACAATAAAGACAGAGACATATTGAAAGGAGAGATGGAGAAGTTAAAGTTTCCTTCACAGGGACAAAAGAGAGATAGCAAGGTGGCAAAATATCAGTGAAAACTGCTGCTGTGTGTGTGTGTGTGTGTGTGTGTGTGTGTGTGTGTGTGTGTGTGTGTGTGTGTGTGTGTGTGTGTGTGTGTGTGTGTGTGTGTGTGTGTGTGTGTGTCTTGTGATGTTGACTTGTCCTTCTGTTCAGATACACTATCATGATCCTCAGGATTTAAATTAAATATATTAATAATGTCAGTACTGCAATTAATGTCAGTGCACATTGTATTTAAGCCATTATGTTACCATTTCTTTGGATGATTTTCACTCATAAAATTCAGCAGCAAAAACAGTATTAAAGTCGGATCATTCACATATTGTTTTACAATACATTTTCATACCCCACCATACACTACCATTCAAAAGTGTGATGTTTTGAAAGTCTCGGGCTTACAAAGGCTGCATCCGTTTGATCAAAATACAGTCAAAAATGTAATGTTGTAAAATATTACAATTTTTAAAAAACTTTTTTCTATTTTAATATATTTTAAAATGACATGTATTACTGTGATATCAAAGCTGAATTTTCAGAAGCATCATTACTCCAGTCTTCAGTCACATGATCCTTGATATGCTGATTTGGTGGTCGAGAAACATTTAATATTATAATCAGTGTTCAAAATTAAGTTACCATAGGGGTGATTTTGAAAATGTTTAGGTCATTTTTTTCTCGTCTTTAGTTTTGAGCAGACATTGACATTTTTGCCATGTTTTAATGGTTAATCATTTCATATCGGATTTTCCTGTGTCCTCATTTTCATGTGTTCTGTTAATCTTTTTTAAAATCCCTTTATCTAACTAAAGCCAGATAATGACATTTTCCCCCAGGAAGTGACATATTTTTTTGTAGGACATCAACAACACAGACATGAGCAATGTATATGATAAAATCGGTTTGTCTTACTTCACAATGTATTGTGGTGGATGAAACTACCATACCATGGAAAAGAAATACTATGGAAGTCAATGGGGCCCATCAACAGTTTGGTTACCGACATTTTTCAAAATATCTTCTTTTGTGTTCAGCAGAAGTAAGAAATTACAGGTTTGAAACAACTTGAGTCTGTTGTTTAGAAATGTGTTGTTTTACCTCTAGAATGACCTCGTAACGCATTTGCATGAGAGATGATGGCAAAGTACAGATAGAGTGACTGAAGTCCTGTTGCATTAATGTGCCACGCTCATGCTTATACAGTTTACGTGCTATTCTTCACATGTGCCTGTCGTCAAGGTCATCCGCACCCTCTAACACAGTTTTAATTAGCATTCAGACATCCTGGAGGGAAATTTCTTAGATCTAATCCTCCATTGAGATGTGTGAGGCCGAATGAAGCTACTGATAAGAAATATAAATCTATATATATATCTCTCTCAAATCTCTTGCATCTTATTAAATCTCCTTTTTTCTTTTTTGCAATGAATGATCTTGAATCCCCCAGAAAAGTCTGTTGAGGATATCCTCAAACAATGCACGTCAAACAAAGATTTACTGACCTCAAGAATTATCTGACCGCAAAAGTCCTCAGATACTTTCAACCATAAGTGAGCAATAATGAAGTCACTACAACAGACTAACAGCCTCTCACTTCCTCATAGTGTTTCACATCCCAAACAGTGCCCATATGTCCCAACAAACACCCTCAGCAACTAAAGGTTCCCAAGGGTCTTAGTTGACCCTCGCTGAACCTCTCCGGTATAATAAAGGGGAGGAAACATTTACATCTGCCAGACAGTGTGAATGACATAGAGCGCGGTTTATTAAAATGTCATCAATGATCACGCTATGATGCTTAAACAGCTGAGCGCAGAAAACCAAACAGCTGGAAGAGGCAGAAGCACTCAAAAGTCATCATGCCACATTTCCAGTGTTTCATAATGATGGGTTTTGTAACGTTTTATCTCAAATGATTAGAATCCCAGGGAAAGTATAGTTTTACATAATTACATGAACTTCTGACAGGAACTGAAAATGACTAAATGAGTGTTTCTAAACTAATGGGTTGCCACCCAAACTTTGCAGGTCTGAACTGATGATCAACTCTTACTGATCATTAACTACAGTATTTCGGTGCAAATTCATCTGTCACTATCGTTTAGTATTATTAATATTACTAAAATTTGAATTTTATAATGTGGATCAGTGTTTGTCACAAATAATATTAACCAACATAACTTTTTTCAACATTCATTTTAAGAAATATTTCTTGCGCATCAAATCAGGATCAGAATGATTTCTGATGGATCGTGTGACACTGAAGACTGGAGTAATGATGCTGAAAATTCAGCTTTGTCATCACAGGAATAAATTGCATTTTAAAGCTAAATAGAAAACTTTAAAATCTACTGTAGAATATTTAAAATTGTAATAATATTTCACAATATTACTGTTTTTACTTTATTTTGGATCAAATAAACGCAGCCTTGGTCAGATACTTCTTTCAAAGCCATTTTTGAAAAAAAACTTTTGAACAGTATTGTACATTTACAAAAAAATTGTCAAAATTGTAATGTTAATAAAAACGTTAAAAGCTGGACCCTGAAGCAAATTCCAACTACCGATATTTACTATTTTCTCCCACTTTACACTGCAACGAATCAAGGTCAGTGTGAGTGATGAAGAAAGCCTAAAATAGAGCGGAAGAAGAAAGCCTTGTCATTATCTTCCCCTCCTTCCATCCCATGTTCTCTCCTTCACTGAGCTAAAGAACATCAGCGTGCCACTTTTCTGTTCAGACGCAGCATGTTTCAGTCTCGGCTGATCGGCTAGGAGACTTAAGGGCACGTTGATGTTGTTGAAGTTTGGTCCAGAGCAGATGGAACTCGCAGCAGTGATTTTTAAAGAGCCCTCAACCCTCTGCAGGTCTCACGTGACCGAAAAGAAGGAAACCAGGTGGCTACGCGCTCTTGGACCAGCTGGGAGAGTGAAAGACCATCTGACACTCAGCCAGAGAATCATACACTCTCCTCAGCAAACACTTTGCATGTCAATACCATAGTAGCACAAAGGGACATAGAGAGACAGAAAGACATAGATCCAAGAAATTGAACTAATTATCCGGGCACTCGGCTATTTTTACCCCATTTTTCACAGCTGAACAATTGGGCCCTTAAGTGGATAAACCAGCAGAGAAAAGTGGTTTATGACCGTCTTCAGCTCGTAAAGTGAGACAGTGAGTGTTTGAACAGTATGAATCAGTGGTTTGCTTCATACTCACAGGAACTGGATGAAATTTTTTTTAAATAGAAGTTGACATATAAGGATTCACCGATTATAGTCCGTATATATTTATGTAAGTATATACATTTTTTTGTATTGTCAATATTGAAACTGACTCACAGATAGACCCATATGATCCTCAGATGTTTCTTCGTGGAGATCGAGATGCTGACTACAGTGAGGAGGAAGCATCTGCATGATCTCCTGACCTCTGACCCCCAGGCTTTGTGTAGGAGGTCATTTAGGCTTTTTACGCCGCGTTAGGATCAGTCAAGCATTCCTTAGTGCCCAAGAATCAGGGTCAGCAGCTGACACCACTCTCTCCTTTACTCTCCATGTCTGTCTTTTGAATCCCTCAGGATAAGTGTTATAAAACTGCTCATTTTGTGTCTCTCCTCATCAGTTTGATCACCTGTTCGGAGATTTATTTGTATAACCGCAGCCAAAGGTCAGGCTTTGGTTGATTTCTTAGGGTACATGTGTGTTCTTGGGCTGATTTGCATTGTCTTTAAATAGATGTTTTCTGTGAGGATGTTAAATCAAATGTTGTCATTGGCAGAAGTGGTTTTAGGTTGGCACAAATGGTACGGTAATGGGACTCTTATTGGCATAAATAAAATAACAGTCGGTTGACTCAGAAATTGATGTGGGTGGTTGAAGTCTACTGATTCAAAATCTAGACCGCTAGCTCAGACGTTGCCAGATTGATTCCAAAATGTGCAACTCAAGAACTGGGGATTTATTGAGATCACAATCACAATTTGTGCCCTTGAGCAAGACATTGAATCCCAGGTTATTACAGGAGAGACGTCTCTGCAAGTTGCTTGCGATGAAGCTCAATGAAAGTTTCCAGTAAATGACAAGTATTTAGTATAGTGAAGGATAAACAAAGCTTTGCAAAGACCCAAGGCTTTTCTCTCAACTTTATCGTAAAAAGGTTCATTACTCGAACCTTTTATTTAGTTTAATTGTATTCTTTTATTTTTTAATCTTTTATTTTATATAAAAGCCACTGTTAAAGTGATTAATTTGTGCCTGTGCATTAGCCATAAAATTATTCAAATGAATGAAACAAATTCACATAAAATCTGTGATCTGTCTATTTTAACCCTGCTTCAGTCCTGGTTTCAGCTGTTATTCTTTGGTTAAATGAGCATTGGGCTTCATACATAAATTGTGGTATGTATTGTAAAAAAAAATAAACCAAAGCAGTCGTGGTTCTTAGATAAGCAAAGCTTCAAACATCACAGATCACGTTTTTGGTGAATCAAGCTTCAATATCGAACGCAATATCACTCGTAATTAGCTTTATTTATTTCAAATGAATCGCTGCTGTCAGTGACACTGTCAATCAGAAGTTTACTCTGAAGCCTGTCTTGGGAAAAAAAGCAGTTGCATCAGCAAAATATCCTTCAAATGAGCGCCATCTAGTGATGACATAGGTGTCACAACATGTTGTTTAAACTTTCCAGGTTCTATTTTTCAAAGAAACAAATTTCGACTTATCCCTCACTTTGACTTATCCCTCAAGTTGTGTGTACAGCAATGTACTTACAGTGGAGTCTATGGGGCAAGACATTTTATTGATAAATGTTAAAATGCATAGTTTTGACAGTATAGCCTAAAGATTTACATATGAAAATGAAACTGAGATAAATATGTTTTACAAGTTATCAGAAAACTCTTGCCATGACTATATACAACCATTGAACCCTGAAGCTTTGACATTATATTTACAAGGAACAGAAAGGGTGTGTTTACATACATGATTCATGAGTCTATGGACTTCCATTGTGAGCGCTTTAATATGTTTTTACAGATTGAGGGACGAGTCAAAATTAATTATGTGGTCTTTAACTGATAGAGCGTTTAGCTGAAAGAGTGTAACTTGTTTAAAAACATTAATTTAACCTAAAGCATTCAATTAATACCAGTTTGAGACGGCATTTATAATACAAAATGTAATAACGCAATCTCTTGATAATATTGAAACAACATACCAGTAATCCACAAATGATTCAGAAACACTTGTAAATGTTTCCAAAAACTCACAACATCATAAATAATAATCCACAATAATATAAAATGTTTTACAAATGTTAAATTACTGTGAAAACAAAAGAGAAGAGCAAGGAAGTGCCAAATGCTAGTTCATTATGTCACAATCATTAGCTCAGCTATGATGTGAAAATGAGAGTTCATTCCCCTGTTAGTCTTATTAAACTCTTATTATAATGGGCATTTGGTGTTGCAAACGTCCCCCGACTGGAATAGATGATAGATGTTAACCAGGGGAAACATAATGAAGGAGCCCAACAAAGATCCTGTCTGCACTGCTGCTCCACACCACACGAGGGCGCTGTGACTCCGGTCCCTCAGTATCACACCTACCATCACCTTCACATAGGACAGCAGGCCAGTAAAGAAAACCCATGACAAAACCTAAAAGAAGTTGAAACATGAAAAAGAGTGACAAATAGGTTGTCAGATGCTTGTCAGATTGATATATGCTCATTAATATATAGAGAGCCTGTCATGTCTGTGACAGTAGATCTGAAGTAGTTAGTTATCAGGGTAATTATGCTGAGGTGTTGAGAAAAAGTAGTAGCCTATATCTCACCTCAGCCAGTGTTTAATAAGTCTGCAATTACACAACTCATCATTACTAGTGACGCACACACTCGACTTTGAAACTAGGGCATATGGGTCTGGATTTTTCTATGCTGGACGTTTAAGCATGATCACAAATCAAGCTCTAATCATTTGTGATGTTCACTAGGTTCCATTATAATTCAGAAGGTTACTTTTTTGAGAGGTTAATATTGTATTATTAGCCATGTTTTACATTTGTTTTATTTGTAGCCTGATGAACAAAATTGTTTTGCCGAACCATTTATATGGATCTTTAAACATTTCATTCTGAATAGAATCAAAAAAAGATTAATGTAAAGCTAAACATTTAGACAGAAACTTCTAGAAATTAACTGATTACATTTAAAGGGAACTTACTATAATAGCGTCCCCTAGAGGTGTATTTTGGAGTAATGGGCAGGGACTCATGGCAGCCATGGCCATATTGTAGCCTCCAAATACAGACCCCAGCAGACACAGGACGCCCAGAAACACTAATGAACTGGAAAAGAATAATATACTCACTTTTAGTCAAACTTCTATTATGAACCTTTCTTAAAATTTGCTTTTAAAATAAATAGTATTCCATGTTTTTCATTAATTTTACACACTGAGGGACCTTTTTTTGTGGTAATCAACAGCAGGCCTCAGATGCCATGAATTACATTTTAGATGCCTTTGATTTAACCTGGAATATATCTTTAAAACAATTTATCTACTTAATAGAACACAAAATATATGCAAATCAGCAATAAATTAAATATGATTAAATTGTAATCAGGGCTTGACATTAACATCCGTCAAATGCGGGTGGATTTCAGCTGTGCCGTGTAACACAGTCAGTCCTACTAGCCACTTTTGCACCAGATGAATATTGTTGGTGTTACAGGGCTTGAATTTCGGCGAGGGATTGCATGTATTGAACATAATTTTACTCATTCCTGCAGATTTTGTGCTCACACCCAAAGTGCGTGCACATAAAGCCAAGTATATTGGCTTTATAAAACAGTATACTGGGTCCGTGCATCAGTGACAGCAGCCAAACTATGAAATAATATTAAAAATATCTATATGGCAGTTTTTCCCTATAGTATCAAGGTCAAAATTGTGTCCAGTCAAAATGCTAAATGGCTAGTAACTTTGTAAAACCAATAGTCACGGTGGCTGGTGAGCAAAAAAGTTATTGTCAAGCCCTGATTGTAATTAAAAGTGGAGATATATACCGTTTGGGGAAAAACATGGCAATGATGCACGCCACTGGATTGGCTACCGCCGACAGAGCGGCTGACAGGTGATAGGCCATATTTCCATAAGGCATGCAGGAGAACGTCTGCACTGAGGGCAGCAGTCCGTTCGTTGCACCGTTCACCCATACCACCATAAAATAGATGAACGCCAGCTGATAGTCAGAGTGCAGCGGTTTAGGAAGTAGCACTCTGATCTGCTTCTTTTCCTCTTCCTCTTGTCTGTTTGTCTTTGGATTGGGGTCCACGGGGCCCTCCAAACCACTGCAGTTTGTTGCCACGGCATCTGAATCCGGGACGAGATTTTCAGTGGATAGTTCAAAGGTGCGAGGCAGACGGTTTAATATGAGGAAGGCACCCAAGCTTATTGCTGTCATTACGGCCAGGAAGGAGAAGAAGATCTCAGTGGAGAAATTGGGAGGGAGGTACTGCGTCTCCACAATGAAGGTCGGAGGTTCAGGGTCTGTGAGGTTATCCGACACGTGCGACACATTGACACATTTTGACATTCCAACTCCTTGCGCCAGCGCCACCAGGCCTGGAACCAGACCGCTCAGACCTTCTCCAATGAAGTATGTGGTGATGTATTTTGCTGGAAGTTGCATCATGAATGGAAGGAAGGTGACTGATGAGGTGCAATCAACCAGAGCGAGAAAAAATGTGAGGATGAAAAATGCTGTGCTACGCGGTTGACCGAGGACCATGGTGGTGTTCTTCCAAAACGCAGCCAGTAGGACGCAGGCTACAACACCGATTGACAGGACCGCATAGATGACGAGATTTTCACGTAGTCTTCCAGGACAGAATTTGTGCGCCAGGGTCACCAGCAAAGGCCCGAAGTTGGCAAGCTGAATGATGACTGTGAGGTATGATGGCAAGTCCCAACCCTCTGGCAGAACATTGACTATCAGAGGAAGTTCCACCCACAAGCCATTAATGGACACCCAGGAGCCCAGACCGAAAGCACACGCCAAGGCATGGATGTACAAAGGCATAGTGAACGTCTTTATCAGAGGGAAAACGGGTAGTTGAAGAAATATCTGATGTCAGACAACTTTCAACTGTGTGACTCTTCGGTATTTTATATTGTGTGACGCCACTTCAGTTGGGCTGTGGTTTGATGTCTTCTCTTCTTGCCTTTGCCAAAACATCAGTTACCTTTAAAGAGAGAGAAAAAAAAGATGTACAAAAAAGAAATCCTCCAGGTCTAGACCAACTAATTAATGTGATAACATAATATGACATCTCTGACTGAGGAACCATTGCATGACCTTGGGAATTAAAGACTATACAGTATATTCAGCTGTTCAAAATGTTGGGGTCAATAAGATATTTGTAATGTTTTTTTAGTCTATTATGCTCACCCAAGGCTGCATTTATATAAAAATACTGTAAAATCAGTAATACAGTATTTTAAAATTTTAATTGTAATTTTCAGTGTTTTATTTTATTGTAATGTTATTCCTGTTATGACAAAGCTGAATTTTCAGCAGTCTTCAGTGTCACATGATCCTTCAGAAATCATTCTATGCTGATTTGCTGCTCAAGAAACATTTCTTACTATATCGATGTTGAAAACAGTTGCATATCTTTGTGCAAACTTTAATATATTTGTATTAGAATTATTTGAGGAACAAAGTTCAAAAAGAACAGCGTGTAATTGAAATAAAAAAACATTGTAACAATTTAAAAGGCCTTACTGTCACTTTTGATCATTTTAAAGCATCCTTTATGAAAAAAATATTACTTTAATTTCCTTTGATAAGAATACTGATCCCAAACCTTTGATAAAAAATACTAATTCCAAACTTTTAAACAACATATATAATATATATATATATATATATATATATATATATATACAGTAGTCAACATTTTAAGTGGATCATAACCTATCATCAAAGTTATACATGAATTTGAACAATACCCATTCTTGACTTTGATTAACATTTTTGATTCACTTCAAATTTTGACTACTGTATATATATATATATATATATATATATATACATACATACATACATACATATAATTACATCAAACTTTAAGCTTACAAAACGTTGCATGCAATACAAAGTACAGGTGCAGCATAGCAATAAAATTATTATAAACCGGCACTATAACAATCAACAATAAAATGTCTATTGCTGTATTAATGTGGCTTGTTAATTGTAAAAAGTACAACAAAAATCTGTAATCATTCTAAATTCAAAATGAATTGTTAATTCTTGTTAACTGGATCCAGTGGTCTTTTTTAGGTGGTTTTTATACAACCAAAGACAATGTTAAAAGTTTAAATGAACTTGTCGGTCAATAGTTAAAGAAAATCAGATTTGCATAAATGTAACATCAAACATGATAACAAAAGCGACACATTGAAAATATTCAGTCAGCATGTAAGCTAACATCCGATACCTGTAACTCAGGACAAAAGACTGATTTATGTGTTATCTCACTGGAGGAGCATTAAACAAGTTCAGTACTCACATTACTGCAGAGCCAATGAGACAGAACATGCTCTTCCTTCTGACACAGACATTAGTTTGCTCTACGATCCGGTAAGTCATAGAAGCGACATTCATTCAGCAATCCGGTATCTCGTTGCCGGTTAACCTCTCAACTCTAAAGATGTCCACAGTGTGGTTTTTAACCTCAGCGTATGAGTGTGGGTGGGTCTCATGAAGGTCATCCCGCTCTAATGAAGTGCATAACTCTCCTGTCACATGACACTGCGACAAAATGGCCTTTTAGCTGGTCCAGTTTTTCTGCATAACTCTTGTACTATAGCATTGGCATAAAAGTGTGCATCTACAGGAGGACAGAGTTCAGTGAGCAGTAAGATTTGGATTCATAGGCCTGTTGTGCCTCTGAGATCTATCATGATTATTTAATCGTGAACAGAATATCCTGAACTCTTTTGCGGCATGTACTTTGACCCTACTCAACCATCATATCTTTCATCAAGAATAACAAATGTAGAGCACAGAGACTTCAATTCACATCACCTTTAAGCCATAGTCCTTGTGTGAAACTTTGAACCGTTAAAAGTCTTTACAAAACATTAAACTTGTCTTAGGTGCCGTTTATTTTTATACTCTCATAGCAGGTATAGATTGAATCACAAAACGTCACAACCCAAAGCTCATTCTGGCACAGCATACAGTATAAGTGCAGCTTTATATGGTGTGACGTGTGACCTACATATACTTTACTACCCTCATTACTAATTAACAGCTTCTTTTAGGTTTTGAACTTGTACCTAAAAAGAAAGATTTACTATTTATTAACTATTAACGCATCAAATAAAGGCACCAGGCCTTTATTTATGTATAGATCGGACCCATGAGTACATAAGTGACATTACCAGAAATCAGACACAAACAAAAGTCAATGACTTGAAGCCAGATGGGGTATGATAGCAGCCAAAGGTTCACAGATCATAACGCAAATATCTAACCAGCCATTCACACGGCAGCAACTCAATGCGTGAAGGCATGTAGACATGGTCAAGACGATCCGCTGAAGTTCAAACGGAGTGTCAGAATGGGGAAGAAAGGTGATTTAAGTGACTTTGAACGTGGCATGGTGGTTGGTGCCAGACGGGCTGATCTGAGTATTTCAGAAACTGCTGATTTACTAGGATTTTCATGCACA
Organism: Siphateles boraxobius; assembly: GCF_051911475.1. Lineage (NCBI taxonomy): Eukaryota > Metazoa > Chordata > Actinopteri > Cypriniformes > Leuciscidae > Siphateles > Siphateles boraxobius. The sequence goes on from NW_027509219.1 coordinate 19,359,061, forward strand.
ACCGTTGCCACAAATGGTAATCAACTTACAATCAACTTAGCTCAGAGTCACAATGCTTTTGAGAAACGCAGCCCGGACTGTATCTCAACCACTCGTCACACCCGAGGTCTGCAGAAGAGCATCTCTGAACACACTACACATCGAACCTTATAGGTAAAAACAGGAAACTGAAGCTACAATTCGCATGGGCCCACCAAAATTGGACAATAGAAGATTGGAAAACATTGCCTGGTCTGATGATTCTCGATTTCTTCTGCGACATTCAGGTGGTAGGGTCAGAATTGTATCAAATTTAAACAGAACGGTTCAGGCTGGTGCTGGTGTTGTTAAGGTGTAGAGGATATTTTCTTGGCACACTTTGGGCCCCTTAATACCAATTGAGCATCATTTAAATGCCACAGCCTACCTGAGTATTGTTGCTGCATGTCCTTCCCTTTATGACCACAGCGTACCATCTTCTGATGGCTGATTCCAGCAGGATAACGCGCCGTCACAAAGCTCAAATCATCTTAAACTGGTTTCTTGAACATGGCAATGAGGTCACTAAACTCAAATGGCCTTCAGAGTCACCAGATCTCAATCTAATAGTGATGTGGTGGCACGGGAGATTCACATCATGGATGTGCAGCCGACAAATCTGCAATGTGTCCTTGCTGAATTAAAGAAATACTTCTTTTTTTTTTTGTTGGAAAAAATACTTTTATTCAGCTAGGACACATTCAATTTAAAATAAATGGTGTTCTTTTGAATTTTCATCATTCTATTTATCAAAGAAACTTGAAAAGAAAATTCTACATTGATAATAATGAGCAGAAAATCTGCATTTTAGAATGAATTCTGAAGGATCTTGTGACAGTGAAGACTGCAGTAATGACTGCTGAAAAGAAATTACATTTTAAAATATATTCAGATTAGTTATTTTAAATTGTAATAATAAATTATAATATTACTGTTGTCACTGTATTTTTGATAAAATAAATCCTGCCTTGGTGACCAAGAGACAAAAAAACTAATGTTTAAATTATGAATATAATTTTTTTTTAAATCCTAAAAAAGAGAAAATTTCCTTTTATCCATTCAACAATATTGTTAAAAACTTTACAGTTTAAAGTTATGAAATAGAATGATTTGTAATTGTGATTGTAATTTCAAAGGTTTCATAGACTAGTGATCGACCGATATTGATTTTTTATAACCGATACCGATACAGATTATTTGCATGTGTATGTGCCCGATAACCGATATGCAGAACCGATATTTATTTACTGTTATACTTCTGTTTTTGGCACAATTATTACAACACAAATGAACTGAACTGAACAAACCATTTTATTTATAAGAATCACTCCCTCCTTGCATACAAAAAAAAAACCTTGATATTTATACACAAATAAATAGAGGGGTCTGAGTCCAAAAAATAAAGTGCACTTTGTTTAAAAATAAAAGCTTTGATGAGGTAAAAAATAAAGCACAAAAACTATTCTAACATATTTGGATATGTTTATTTGTTTTCATAAATGGTAAACTAATCAAATTACAATAAAAACATTTATATAATTACATTATATAATTTATATCTAAATTATACATATCATTTATAAGCATCAGCAGCAACAATGTTAACAATAGGCAAAATAAATGTTAAAAGTCTAATGTTTTCTTGTGGAAAAAATAATTGACAGGGGAGTCATATCACCTTTGCAGAAATGTAATTCATTTTAAACAGTTTTAGAAGGTTTATGTGCCGTTTAATAGGTTTAAACTAAGAGCGAGGAATAATTCACTGGGTAATATTAATTCACTGCATAATATTAGCTGGAATAGCCTATAACATCAGGAAAGTAACAAACAAAACAGCATATACATCATTGCATTTTCCAACTAGTATGTTATTAATTATTATTAATATTTTTGTCGGTCTAGATCATGAAATGCTTTATGACAAAGTGCTGTTTATCTATGCATTTACACATAACTATAACATTAGGCTATACGTTACTCAACCGCGATCGCGCGTGCAGATAATAAATAATTAATTTCCACAAAGCGGTATATTTAGATGTCTATTAGCGAAATAATTGCTATGTAGTAAATGATAATATAATCTAGGGTGTTTAAACAAGATAATCTTGTCAAAAGTTTCATTCAGTGGCCGACTGGCCGTGCTAGAGCATTCCTGATCATCAACCCAGTGTATGCTCAGCAATATGAACGAACTTTTTTTTCGAGACTAATGGTGAGCAAATACAACAGATAGAGAATTAAATTCAGCGCTTTTATTTTCAACATGCACTCATTCATGACTGTTTTATTTAATTAGTGTAAAGTTACGTCTTTATTGGGGAAGGACGTGACGGATTACGCTACGTGGCTCAATGAGTTCGTCTCAATTTTTTAGAACCAAGCTGCATAAATAAACTATATCAGGAATTTATGTCTCAAATCTCATTTCTGCATGTCTGTTATGTTAAATAAAGTTGAATAATTAAAGCAAAGCAAGTAGAACATATACTTTACCTGTGCACAGAGTTGTTATTGACTGATCTCCTCAGACGCGGGCTGCAATGGCGGAATTCTCAAAACGGCCACAAGATGGCGCCGTTTATCGGAAAATCCGATATTACAAAACCGATTCCCGATTATGGGAAAATGCTTAAATATCGGGAAAAATATCGGTAAACCGATACATCGGTCGATCACTATCATAGACATAGCCGAATTATTGTCATTAAAGCATGCGAGTTTGAATAATATCATCGTTTGAATGATATCTTTTTTTGAATCATCTTTTAATGATAAATCTTCCATACATATGTATTTTTGTATGTCATATTTGTACCAGACGTCAAAAGTAGCCCGGGCCTGTAGGCCTGGACGGAAGCCCGGCTTCCGCAATCCATGATCTAAATATAAATGTATTATTTACATGTATATAAATCATAAGTAATCTGATAACAGTGTATCATGTATCACTATGAAGTGTTGCAATCTGTTCTGGTGTTAAACACCTCTATTTATTTATTTTTTGGTTCAGTCACAATGTGAAGTCATAAACATTGCAACGTGTGTGTGAGTGAGAGAGAGAGAGAGAGTGATTGAACTTTGAAATGAAGGTGAAAGGTAAAAGAAAGAACACAAAGGAATGTCACATGTTCAGTTTTACAAATAAATGGCATCATTCTAATAAGTCAGCTTGTTGAATACAAACATTATTTAGCATTGAGGGTCAAGTCAAAGTTGAGTGGACATGTCCTTGAGTATAATGTTTGTAAATCCCCTTAACCTGTTGTCCATCTGCTGACAGCCCTGTGTATGATGTGTACTGAAGAATAAAGAATAAACGTCTTCAATGACCCAACATAAGCAGGATAAAAAGCACAAATCAGGCCACAGGTCTTTCCAGTTCTTTATTAGTTTTATTATAAATATGAACTTAATGACATAAAAGTTTTCAAAACAAGAAACAACGAAAATGTTTAAGGCGTTATTTTCAGTTTTCAACAAGTAGCCGTCCTACGAAAACTTGCTGATTGTGAGACTATGAGGTGAATTGCAAAATCAGCCGAGATAGCATTTTTAAAAGGCTTCTCCCAACAAATCAGTAAAAACAAACATTCAGTAACAATTGTGAATGCCAAAGGTCATCATTCAAATGACCCCGGTGAATAAGGGATCGGCTTTGCTTTGTTATCTGAAGGACAGTATGATATTTTTGTGCAAGTACAATGTGATTAGTTCAGTCTTCTCAAAGCCACATACTGTTACACTGTGCATGGAAAGAAAGGGGACTCAACGAGAAGGTCTTTAACACTCTAATCTTGCATTTTCGATAATACAATCGCCATATTACCACAATCTCTTTCATACATTTCACAACAAACTAGTAACATTTTTTTAAGTAATTTCCTAAATTGGGTTTATAGAACCACAATTATACCTGCAGAACACTAAGCTTGACCAGACAAAAGCACAGAAGTCTTTATTGCATCAACACATCACGATCACTGGCTGCTCCAACTCACTTCTTCCACCATTTCAAATCAAGAAATGTTACAGCTGGTGAAATCCTTCATGATCAGTACATTACAAATAAAAGAAAAGGTTGAGATATGTTATTATGATATGATCGTTCCATTCCGCAATGTAAAATTTAGGAGAAAATAATGTCATAATAAAGACTCATTGGAAACTAAAAATACAAAATTAAGTGAAATCCAATGGCAAATGTAACATTTTACAAAATCAAAGTAATTGGTTTAAGCTTCAGTTCCCTGTACAGTGAACATCGCCACTGGAGTGTTTTCTTCAAATAAACACCGACCAAACACACCACAACAGATCTATTAGCTGAGCAAAAATAAGTTTGGCATCTCATATTAGCATAGAAATATATAAGCTATTAGTTGACTGTGAAAAATACTACAATATTCAATTCATAAAAAGGAGGAAAATAAGATGTAACATGACACATTATGAATCAGCTCAAAACACCTCATTTACGTTTTGTTTTTTTACAGTTCTGGCTGACACCTTTGTAACAGTTTTACATATTGGACAAATGAATTTGCTCTCTAAAACATGTTCTCTGACCTTCTATAAAGCTGACCTATTTTAAACATGTACCATCACCAAACTGACCTATTGAAACACAACAATTGCCACATTCCGGCTGACAGTAACAAGGTTTTGGCATGAAAATGCACATAAGCATAAAACTACTAAGCTATAACTCGTTTAGGTTGACCTTTTCAGTTTTTAAGGGCAAACTTGTTTTTTTGTGCAAAAAAATATAATTAAACTAATACCCCCAAATGGCACAACAAAAATAATCACAATTATGTTAGATGTGATATAAAATATTAAATTGTTCATTACTTCTTCAACTTCCTCTTATAAGACAACATGATAAACACCGTCTAAACTACATGGCTTAGGTAGCAACACATTTTCCAAAGCAAAGCAAAGAACTTTTTTTTTCCATTAGTGAAAGATTAACTTATGTTTTTTTTAATAATTAAAAATACAAAGTCAAGTAAATAAATATTTTTCAAATCCATTGTCATTGCAGCTTTATAATAGAGAATGTATATAACGCTCATTAAGTAAGCAGTTAGTAGTAGTTATAAGTCACTATACAGCTAGATGTTAAATCTGTCCTTTTCATCATGCTGTAACCACCTTTAACATTTCATATTATTATTAAAATTTAACATGCTAGTGTTAAGTTGAGCATTAAACTGTTAAGTAACAATGTATGCAGACCTTAAACCCAAGCAATGGAGTGCAAGTTTAAGTTTGCGTCAGTCAGCTGGTCAACCTAGCCTACAATGAAGTTAATACAAGATAAATATGGATACTTATAAGGCCTATTCTGAGTGTCTCATGGGTTTTGATATCTGTGAGGACACCATTGCTTATTCACAGACATTATTAACCTAAATATTGACCTACGTGTAAAATACTTCTAATATACACCTCTTGATCAAGAGCTAACTGCTTTCAGCACCTCTGAATTTGCAAATGTGCTTCAAAAGAATGTATTAATAATGAAAAAATGAATGTAAGGAACAGGATGAGGCAGAGCAAAGCAAGTTTCTTGCGATTTGTCTTTTAAGGCGTACTGAAGTAAGACTGCATATGATGCTGCTCTGTCCGTTCAGACACAAGCAACAGATGAAGACAGCGGTTTTCAGCCCTCTGCGGTGAAAGAACCAAAATGCCTTGAGTTTACTGCACTTAAACCCCAAACGAGTGAAGGGTGAGAGCAAGAGATATCAGTCCCAAAGACCAAACCCAAAAGTGCAGAGGCCAGTCCCTTAGAAACAAGCTAGTCAGCAAAGCCTTGAGCAGCTGAAAGATAAGAAGGTGTCCAGAAAAGAGCCCACTTTGTTCAAGTATTGACATTTTAAATTCGGTTTTTTTTTTTTTTTTGCACTTGGAATAGTTTTAAATATTTCACAGAAGTCTCAAGTTTTCAACAAGGATTTGGATGTTTGGGTCTTTAGAGTGAGCAGGGTGGGATATTGCTTTCAATTTCTTTGTCAACCCCATTCTCTCAACTTTTGCTAAGAATTGATGGCTTTCTAATTTGGGCTTTGATATCTTGCCATTCCTCTTGTTCTGTCTGAGGGAGGACAAGTAGACAGAGAAAAAAGACTTCTCCTATAAGCAGGTCTGAGGTAGGGGAGGTGGGTCGGTGGCAGAGGAAGATTACTTGGTTTTCTGGGCCCATCTGAGGTCATCTGATCTGGGTTTCTCTCCTGTCAGGCTCTGGATCAGATCTTCCAGGTTTCTCCAGAAACCCAGTTTCTCTAGAGGATAGTTCAACCAGCCTGCACATTCAAATGCATTCGGGTCAATGACATGTAATTGTATATCTGAAGTAAATTTATATATAATTTAGGGTCAGTGATAAATAAAATGTAAAATCTTAAAAAATCTAGAATGAAAACATTCTTTCATAAGGTTTTGTAAAATCTTATATACCATTTTCAAAAAAAAATGTTTGCCATGATGAAATAAAGGCTTTTTATATTAATTTACTTTAACTCTCGAATGCCTCGGCTTGATACATTTTTAAATACAGTTTTTAATACACTTTTGAAGTTAAAAGTATTTTTTCGCAAAAATTGGTATTTATATATTGATAAATATCTTTAGGTTTTTGGGTAATATCACACTCATGAGGGGTCTGTAGTAGTCCTCTATCTGATTTCATTTCCTGTTTTTTTTCTTCTGCATATTAGTTACACCATATGCCTTTGTTATTGTATGCATGCAATGCACTGCATTTTGAATATCTTTTTGAATTAATAAATACACGTTACAAAACATTTATATTTCAAATCAATGCTGTTCTTTTGAACTTACTATACAAAGGTGTATTGTGTGCGAGTATACCTGTGGTAATGCAGAAGTAGGTTTCATGAGGTGAAACGTGGTGAACTCTGTGGTGTTTCCGTGGTAAAATGATGTAACAGTCCTGAAGAAACGTCACCCAGCGGGGGAGCCCAAAATATGTGTGCGACCATTTGTGAATCTGATTGGTCAGTGTAACAAAAATGGATAAAGAAAAGACGTAACAGTACCATGGGTAGTTTCGATAGATCTCCGCTGAAGAGAGAGAACAGCACAATATGAGAAACTGAGTCATAAATTAATGTGGTTCATCATTTGTCTCTGGATTGGACAGATAATATGTCTGATGTCTTACCTGGTGAGAGCATCAAGAAGTTTGCGGCCATGTTAGCGAGAGGGATGATAGTTAACATACAGTTATCACCATTTGTCTCAATGAAATCATGGCGCGTTATAGCTGTTGGATCAATGTGGTGCTCTCGAAATGGACGAATGAAGGCCTGGGGTCCAACAAACACAGGACATGTTATTTTAAGATAAGTTATTATGCTAGCACAATTTAGTAGTTGAGAATATTTTCCTGAGATTCATATTTTCTTAAAGACATTTAATGGCCAATTCACACTGTACTGACCGAAGTCCACCAACACCAACAAAGACATTCATCGGGTTTTGTTGAATCAGTGTGTTAACCGGTCGGCGCTTGTTATTGCAGGATTAACATGTTGAATCTGTGTTACAGAAGTGATACTGTAATCTGGTGACTTTCGCCGTTGGTCGGTGTATGTCAGAGCAGTGTGAATTGGCCTTAAAAGATGTTTAAAGTAAAAAAAATATATTTTTTTTAAATGTCCTAGAAATCTACTTGTGATCAAGTGGTTCAATATCTATTTCTTCTCAAAGTAATTTATTAAATTTTTTACCTTAAAAACTCTTTAAAAAAAAGGGTGTTTCACTCATGTACCTTCCCAACGATGGGCAGATCCACCGAACCCCATGTGTCAGCACCCCAGTGGACCAGACCAGAGGCAAAGTCTGCTGTGAGGATCCCTGCCACTTCACACACACACACACAGCAGAATCTCAGCATGAAAACAATCTCTAAATCCTATTATTAACCAAAATGGCTAACAGTTCCCATAAAAAGCTGTTTTTGGTAGTTGCTAGTGATTTAAAACACAGAGAAAAAAAAAAGTGCCATTCTTGAATACTGGGAATTTCAGAGTTGTACTTTGCAACTTCTACCACTACTTTATTAAACATTGATGCATGTGTGGGTTTGTTTATTGTACCAACCGATGCCCAGAAGGATGTACCAGATGTGTCCCAGGTGGAAGTATGTTACCAGGTAACAGACGTTGAAGGCCATGAGGGTAAAGCAAAGAAGCACACTGAGCCATTCCTGGCATCTTTTTCCTGTGAGAAATAGACGGAGTTGAGACCTTTTAAATAGCAGTCTTTAGTCAGCAGGGTCCAAAAGTAACAGCAAAATAACAGCACATTTGAGTAAAAATTGTCTTTGGTGAATAAATAAAACTTTAATAGGAACCGCCGCATAACATATTATTTAAAAACAGACTGTAAGAACGATATGTTGATATGATGAGTACAATTCAAATAAAAGACATATAAATAAGCTAATACTGAAAATATGTCAACTAGCACACTTGACATTTTCAAAGGTTATCATCAGAAGTTTTTTTCAACAGAATGTTGTGGTGACACATTGACGTTTTTGGCATTAGGCCACCAAACAAAATATGAGAAATATGTGACGCACAGTGTGATGCACCGGTTCATTTCATATATAATTTTGAAAACAATGACATGCACTTTTTGTAACAAATATGGGAGTAAAACAACAAACAAATTAGTACTTTGCTGCCATTATTAAAATTATATCTATGGGAGATGTGAAGTTACATTTCACTAATGTGAAGTTTTTTTTAATAAAAATAACACAAATTTTAAAATGAAAAGTCTTAATTCACCTGCCATTCACCCACCAAAATGGCAATGTTGGAATCTGTTTGTAAATAGTTATGGAAGGTACAAATTGTTAATAAATACATACATACACACACACATATGTTCATATATATAGAGAGAGAAAGAAAGAGAGTTTTAAGTTCAAATAAGTTTATATCCAAAGTGGCCTAGAGAGTACGCTAACTTCAGAGTCTCCACAGTGTCTCAGTGAAGTAACTTTAATGAAGTACCAACTTGTTTGCTGTACATAAAAGTAAAATCAAATCAACAATACAGCAACATGAAAAAGTAACTATATCTACAATACTGGTCACTAATATTCCAAAAATACAGCATCATTATCATAGAAACTGTTGAGAAAGCATATTTGAATAGATGTTTATAACAGATCGAGACAGATGGTTATGGCTGAGAGCATTTATCAAAGCAATGCTCACAACAAAGTCACATTGTTTCTTTGCACAGCTACAACAATTTTGTGCCGAGGGCAAATTCACCTTTGCCCTGAATTCAGTGCAGAACCACTTTGCAGAAAAGAACATGATTCACACCACAGTTGACAGAATCTAGAAATACTGCTGTGTTTTGTTCCAGGGTGACCGATACATTCTGAGTTAATCTGATACCGAAATACTGAGAGCCTGAACAGTCACCAAAGTGACTGTAAACAGGACAATGCTATCAGAGGACACTGATGTGAAGTTAGAGAAGCAGTGAATCTCATGCTACCCAGAAACCCACATTGGTCTTGCTCGATTTGACATTGAACTGCACCACCCCACCCACACAAACTATAACAAACTCATACCTGTCACACCTACCACACCCTCACACTGCTCTGCTCAGTGCTTACTGTTCTCTTGTGTTTCCGCTCCTGTTCTGTTTTTGTGTTTGTATCCAGCATTTATCCTCCACACAATGTCCACTGTTCCCTGCTGGTACTGATGGAAATCCTCCTTCCACGGTATTCAGATTTACTGCACACAAACTAGTCATCTATTGTGGGCTGATGGTTTTGTGGACCCTGTTGTACTAATGCTATAAATTACTTTGTTGTTATTCATATCTGTGAACAGCCATTCCAATTGAAATAAAAACAAAGAGTCAACCCGAAACTGTCCTTAAAGGTGCACTCAGTATGTTTTTGTTTATATTTAGAAGTTTCTTATTCAATATTCAATAGTACCAGTGGTTTTGGTACTTAGTACAGATACTTTTTAGCTTGATGCATAAGGCTTCTTTACTAATTGCTGTTGCTCCACATCAAAGATGTTTGTTTATCTTTTTGTTTTCTTATGGTGCGGACACATTTAACGTTCTTCTGCGAATATTTGCGGGATAAATGCAGCCATAAATAGGAATCCCTGTGATGGGGAATGGAGATTTCGCAGAGGATTCAAGATGATCATGCGAATTTGCAATTTGCCTACAGAAAGCAACTTGGTTTAAAAGTGACTTCTGTGTGAGCTGCATAACTATAATATAGACTATAGACCTTATTCACAGCAGCACCATCTTTTGTGACATAGACCATAGACTACATCTCTTCAGTGGGTTGTACTATTATTTAATGTGTTTTTTGATGGTTTTGCTGACGAAACGCTGCAAAAATATCTTTCTAAGTAATTTCAGTAGACAAAAAACTTCAGACAACATGAGCTGTGAAAATTTATAATTGAGCTAGGAGATTTAGACAGCTTTTTACGTGGCTCTGCTGTCATGTTTTGTTTGACATTAGTTTTACTTGTTTTATTCACATTAGCTTTTACATTTATGCTTTGTAAATCACAAACACTGTCTGCATCAGCTAAATTAAATAAACAGTATTGTTTTAGGTAGTAAAGCGGCCAGTTGCATAGCAACTACTAGTCATGTGATGTCAATATTAGCGGAACCCATGAAGAGGCGACCCGCGACGTGTAGAAAAAAACAGCAGCTTCTTCTATTAAGTCACAAGTTATGTTTTTTCCTAAAATGCCGTTCATGTTTTATATGTGTTAAACTTTTTTTAACTAGCAAAACATAACTGAGTACGAGTAATCTATGTGGTAAGCGTGAAATCAAAGAGATCTCCTGTTAGTAGCAGCTATCTGACAGCTACAAGTACCACAACTATTTCTAACACAGATTTACATCCCTTGGGAACATACGAGATAGATAATCTCACAAGACATGATTAATCACCTATTTTGGTCAAATTTACCACAGACAATTGTGTTCGACTCATCTGATGACTGGCATCACCGATAGGGCGTTGAGCTCGTTCAAACTCCCTGTTTGATGCACATAAACATTACTTATTAATCCATATATGCCACACTATGCTGCGTAGTGTTTGTCCCCGCAGAGACCCCAGACTGAATGTACACGCGCTCCGCAACATGCCCTTTAAAACCCGACTAACGTTACTCTAGACTACGAGGCAAATGCTACAGCTTCGTGGCCGTGCTGTCCGGAGCTGCTTAAGGGAAACTCGTGGTTGGCAGTCTGTTCAATCCCCGGTGTGGGCAGCGGCAAGCGGCTACCGGCGCCGACGGGAAATCTAAAAACCGGTTTAAATTCTTACCTGGCGAGTATAACTCCGCGAGCTCTCGAGCACCTGCATGCTGTGGACCCCATCTCGCGCCCGGCTGAGCCACTCTACTAGGCTCGGGTGTGTGAAAGTTTTCCGAAGACCCACTTTTGCTCTCGGTGCTCGCCATATTCAGTCCAGTTCGGGCGCAGCGGATGCGTTAATTCCGCATCTTCAACTCCACGTCCCTGTCCGCCCTGTTCCGCGTTTCCTCCCTCCACCAATTGCGTTCGTCGCGCTGCAGCATTCAGCCAATCAGCAATTCACTAAGTTTTCATAACAAACGTGACGACCAATTAGAAAAAAAGAATGTCCTGACCCCACCCGGATGCAACCAATCAGAAAAGAGGCTATACTGGAAGTTATTAATTTTATTTGCTTTAATGTACAGTTGTGGATGCTGGTATTTTAGTGCGTTGTCAAAATATTATTTTTTATTACGTTAAGTAAAAAAAAAAAATATATATATATATATATATATATATATATATATATATATATATATATATATATACATATATATATATATATATAAATGTTAGGCCTACTTCACAAGTCAAAGGAGTAGATGTGAAATACAGTCTGTGCAGAACAAATAGCAGACAAAAAAAGCAAGTGGTGCTCATTGCAGAGGCAAATGACATCCAGTTCCACCTCTCTGGATGTCATGGGTTAAGTGGGAGAGGGGAAGCTGGACTTCACACTCCATTCAAAGTAGTAGGCTAATATATATTCCAAATAATAAATTCTGTCATCATTGTCACCCTTGTTTTGTTCCTAACCCGAATGACACCTTTTCTTCAGTGGAACACAAAAGGAGATGGCACGTACATGTGTGCTAAGCAGTGGCGGTTCTAGACCATTTCAACTGGGGGGGCCAAGCTGGGGCCAGTTGTACTGTTAGAGGGGCCAGTTACATTTAGACCTTATTGTTGTCATATAATTTTCTGCACTGCAGGCATTAACAGGCAAAATACCATGTTTATAATCATTCAACAATGTATTTGCATTTCCATTATATTTTTACATTTGCATTACATATTCAGTATTAGTCACAGTAACTGTAATTGACATGATGTCCTTCTTTCTCTGCATTTTGGTGAGAACTATAGAGCAAAAGCAATGGGGACCAAGAAGATTATTAATTCATTTACTGAAAATAACTGACTTGCTAGGTAACTACTAACCGTTTACAGGGTTCCTGCACACTTTTTAAAGTCAAATTTAAGGCGTTTTAAGACCTGAAGAAATCAAAATTCATACCGTACATTAGGGGTGTGCAATATTGACAAAAATATATCTCAATATTTTCAATGTTTTGTTGATAATTAGATGATATTTTACTGATTGTGTTTTTGTGCTGGTGCCATGGCTGGTTTAGGCCTGTTGTTGACAGCAGACTCACAAAGATATTCATATTTTTTAATATTCTATGCAGTGGTCAGTTAACAGCAGGGACCGAAATTCATTTTAATTAATTTAATTTGCCACCTTAAATTGATTTCCAGGGGCATTTTCACCTATATATGGACATTCTTTCTAAACTTATTTAGATTTATGAATCACCTTTTATGTCAAATACTAACATTCAAATTATACAGTAATTATCCTTATTTATAGAATAATACTTAATTATACAATAATTATACAGTACCACTGTTACCAGTCAAATTAATTCATTCAATCAAAATCGATGTTTGCAGTGCAGAGGTGACACAGAAGCGGCATTAATATATTTACATTCCATTCACAATTGCATAAATAAAGCTATGAGATTTTTTTTTAAATCAATATTTAAACATGAAATGATTTCTAATTTTAACGTTTTAATTAAAGGGTACTTTAAATATGAAACTAAAACCGCCAGTAGGCGGCGGAAAGTCACAGAAGTGAGTTGAGGGATTCATTCATTCAACCGATTCGTTCAAACGGCTGATTCATTCGGGAAAGGAGCAAGTGATTCCTTCAAAACGCGGATTTCAGTCAATAAATCATCGCTGTCTGTTGCATTGAGACTCTGCTACGGTTTCATTTTCAAATTCTAGTCGGCGAAATAAAGGGAAAACAAACAATATTGACAATATTGTGTCTAAAAAGTAACTCATGTTAACTTATTGTTAATTTAACTGTTGTATAACATCAATATCACAGTTGCAATTGTGCACGGGAAAACGGCACTCTTGCTGATTTGATATTCTAATATAAGAACATAATATGATATAAGACATAAACTAATTTGGGGACATAGCCTCTATGAACCGCACACAGCAGTGAAAGGACGAGAGACAAATGCGATGTCAGCTCACAGTGCCTCGTACATAGTTAAAACAAGTATTACAATATTTTAATAGACAATACACATCGCACACCCGATACGCACATATAGAATGAACTTGCAACTGACCAGCTTTCTCCTTCTCTCCTCTCTCGCGTGCAGGAGACGTACGTTATTCTGCCGCGATTCCCGCGAATGTGATGCGAATTGTCACGTGAACAAGCAAATCCACAAAGATAGAATAATAAAAAAAAATAATATGCATACAACGATAACAAAGATAGCAAAAAACAGTTTTGTAAAAATTATTTCACACTCCACATTTAGGGGGGCCACAAGGCGGGCCAAACTTGTTGTCACAGGGGCACGGGCCCCCCCGGCCCCCCCTCTAGAACCGCCACTGGTGCTAAGCCCCCTCCTTTTTGCACTTTTTTCCCATGACTGTCAAGCTACGCATGAGTGGAACATTCTGGTCAAATTTGCAGATGATACGGCTGTCATTGGGCTAATAACATCATCAAGGACATCACTCACCCTTGTTATAACTTGTTTCAGCTCCTCCTATCCGGCAGGCGCTTTCGGTCTATCCGTTTAGGCACAAACAGACTAAAAAACTGTTTTTTTTTTCCAAAAGCAATAACCATGTTAAACTCTGATATCTCCCTGTTTGACCATGTATAATAAGGTTGTTGGCAATGTGTGACTCACTGTTCAAGTGCAATAATAATTCATGCTATAGGCTACAGTTGTACAATAATATTGGTACCCTTGCATTAATAATGGATATGGCATTTTGACAATATTCTGAGCAAATTTGAAATATTTTGTATTATGATTCAGTTTACCCTTTATATTGCATTTATTTATTATATTGTAATGTTAATTATTTTTATTTATTAACTATTTCATCTTGAATGTATTTATTTATTTGTATCTTAGTACATGTATTGTTAACTATGCCTACTTCTGCTGTTTTATTTTAAATGGATATTTTTCTCTTGATCTTTTTTTTTTTTTAATACACCTTTGGGGTTGTCACAAGAGTAATTTCATTGTGCTACACAGTGACAATAAATTACCTGAATACTTGAATGGCTAAATGTTATTTTATAATTAAAAATTGTATTTGGTAAAAATAAAAATGAACCCCATATAAATATGTGTTTTGATGAAGGATTTGCATCACTGAATGTGTAAAATAAAATATGATATGGTGATAAATTATTACAATATTAAATAAGAATAAAATAATAAATACACAATATTGGAAATCAAATGGACATGAAAATGTAGGCTATATAATATGTTCAAGTGCTGGCAGCTTAATGAGTCAGTTCTTGCAACTCGTTGCACTATACGTGACACAGGGGAATGCTCAGACACAGAATAAGCAACGGAAATATTGAGAAAGATGGTGAAGCGGAGGACAATGATGAAATTAACTATTGTAGTGCAATCCTTTAGCTACCCGCCAGATGGCAGACTAACTACATCACTGAAAAAAACTAAAGTTCATTGCAGAAGCCAACGCCTGCTGCGTGCTGTCCCTAGAAAATGACAATGACTAGCTATTAAATTGAAATTTAAGTTACTATGGAGAGAACTTACGGTTATATACAATGATGATATATTAATCAATAAAGTGAATAAACCTGATTAAGTAACTTTAATGTGGCAATATAGTGTGTGGATAATATTGCAGAATGACAGGCCTGTAGAAGTCAATAGAAAACCAAATACCTTTAAATTAAGTTATAAAACGGATACTTCTGGTTCTAGCAACTGATCAGTCAACAGAGCATTCTTAGAAGTGTTGTGGTATAGTAGGCTAATAGTTTTATTTATAATGTTATTTTTGTTGTGTTATGTCAAGGACTGTATATCTTCAACCCTAAGCATGCCACTTAATTAATTTGCGTAAGAAAACAATGTTTTAATAATTTTCTAAAAAAATCCTACTATTTTTATTATGTGGTAACCTTCTTCTTCTTTTTTTTTCTTCTTTTTTTTGTGTTTCTCAACTCCAGACCTTGGGACCCCGTCCCCGACCCACCAGGAGTGTTTTAGATGACTCACTAATTAAAACACCTGATTCAACTCATCATCAGCTTCTAGGGAGACATCTAAAACATTTTAGGAGGTAAGTCTCGAGGACTGACGTTGATAAACACTGCTCTAAAAGACATTATTTTGACTGGTCAAGTTAAATATGGCTGAATAATGACAGGTCCCCATGCTTGGCAAGAGTATAATGACTGCTCATTCGAGAAACGTGCTTCATAGCTTTACTCTATTTATTTTATTTGTTATATATTTTATTTAAATTTTATACTTATGTGTTGTGTCTGTAGAGTTCTGTAGAGCACATAAGTAAATAAACTAATGAAGTAAATGAAAATATAAAAAATAAATGCACTTTAAACAATAGTTTAAATACCTTTTTCTTGAATGGTATAATGGTATTAATACGACCCTATTACATTCACTTATTTAAAAGTGGTTCATATATATATATATATATGGTTTATATATATATATATATATATATATATATATTATTATAATAATTATTAGGGGGGGAAAGCTTCACCGAGACAAATTCCTTGTGTGTTTGCACACTTGACTTGGCAATAAAACTCATTCTGATTCTCATTCAAAATTGATAAATATGTGTTCCTTATACAAATTTTTAAAAAGCCTTAGCTCGGCACATATCTGTTTATGCCGTGTTTATTTTCTATTGTTATTCACACTGTTCACAAACCTCCGTTTTGAGAGTCTGCGGTCAAACCAGAAAAACGCGTCACATTCCAAATAGAAAATCGCCGCCCACTCTCACACCCCTATAAACACCCCAATCCGAAGCATGGGAACTGACTCGAGCTCTCCAGCGAACGCTGGCCAGGCAACCTATCACCCACATAACTAGACAAAAGTCATCTAATTATTTCTGCTTTTTGGACACTCGAATTTTCTCGTGAGTTCTTCACTGCCGACCGTCAGTGACACTTGCGAAATTATCAGGGGCGGCGAAACCCTGATCTCCGTCCTGCCGCAATCCGGCGGGTGTTAAGATCCATGGAAGTGGCCGGTTTTTACGAGGGGGACTACCTCGCTTTCCACAGCACTAACGCCAGCAGCAGTCCGAACAGCAACAGCATATGCAAGCAGCCCACTAACGGCTCCATGACGAAGCTTCATGATATTTCTGAGCACGAGAAAGCCATAGACTTCAGCATCTATTTGGACTCTTCGTCCCAGTTCCAGCACCCGGCCAACCAAGACGAAACCCGGCACCGCGCACTGGGGATCTACAGCGACTTTCTCTCCGAGGAAAACAAGAGCAAGAGAGCAGCGTTACAGAACTACAAGAACTACATCTCGCTGACCGAGCGGGACCCGAATAACCAGCTGGCGTATCCGGAGATACAGGAGACGCGCATAGACGCCGTGTTCAGCCCAGACTTTCTGGGCAGTTTTGCCAAAAGTAACTGGCGACACGAAGAGCCGCCAATGGATGGTTCCGGGGGCTTTGACATGCGCTCGTATCTGCAGTACGCTCCGAGCGGCAGCCTAGGAAACATTTCCACCGCGTCCTCCTCCTGCTCGAGCCCGCCAGGTACACCTGCGCCGCCAGGTAAGGGAAGATCACCTCAGTCGGGCGGCAAAATGGCCTCTGGCGGCAAAGGGAAGAAAAGGCTGGAAAAGGACAGCGACGAGTACAGACAGAGGCGCGAGAGAAACAATCTCGCCGTCCGCAAAAGCAGAGACAAAGCCAAAATGCGAAACATGGAGACGCAGCACAAAGTGCTCGAGCTCGCGGCCGAGAACGACCGGTTACAGAAGCGCGTGGAGCAGCTGTCGCGCGAGCTGGCGACGCTGCGGAACCTGCTCTCCGCCACCGGCCAGTGCTGACGGGACTCCAGCGGTGCTTAATGACTGTCAGTGACTTTCAAAGAGAGCAGAATTTAGAACAAAAGTTGTCTGCGCTTGATAGAAAAACGGGCGAGCGCTCGTTCAATGCGTTTACAACCGAGAAAAAAACATGAAAGTGGACTGTGCGCCTGGATTGCGCAATATGCCACCGTGTGCTCGGTATAACTCTGGTAATCTGGAAACCCTGTCATGTATTTCGTCTGTAAAGTATTTTTGTACGGGTTCTAAAGTGAGAAATCTACTGTTTAATATTCTGTTATTTAAATTCATTTCGCCATATCTGGGGCAGTGGTTGTCATGGGAAGAGTTGTAGCCTACTGCAGAGGTATGATGCAACTCATTGTAACAGTATTGGAAACGCAGTGAAGTAATCTTATAAATATGATAAAGGTACAACTGGTCTACTGCTATATACTATTTTATTGAATTAAATGATTTGTACTGTATTGAAATCATGTGTGTCCTGCATTTTTTTGCTGCTGTCAAAAAGTATTAGCACCCACAGATGCTGAGATTCAGTTTCCACTATATGCAGTATGCTATTGTTTACTTGACATTTAATAGTCTCCTTTTATCAGGACATATACATTTGAAACTTTGCCTGTACACTTGAAGACACAATAATTATTTACAGTTATTTGATAGAAATCTCCTGTTTCGTGACTGGATTTTTGGAGATCTTTTGAAATCTGTGTTCATGAGTCACTTTGAGGTACAGTTATCTAAAATACACAGGCAGGGTCCACAATCCAAAGAGTTCAGCGGTCCATTAAAGACTGCGGTTCAAGGCTAGATAAGCACTGAACTTTCTAGACCCTCAAAACACACAAACACTCAGTTTACTGAACAGAAAGCCTGCCAATTGTGAGATATGACCTCATTTTAAACATGGCAACACAGGCCGTTGTGGACGAGCAAGCAGTGATATGGTTTGATTTGTGTGAAAATGAAGATTTAGATAAGAGAAATTATCAATATGGATTTAATCAATATACAAACTCAATTGTCAAAAGTAAAAAAAAATACTTAAAAATTCTTTTTAATCGAATTAAATTATTTATTATTTACAAATTTGATCTTGCCAAAATAAATAAATTTAATACACAGATGACTGATACATAACACACACATACACACACAGACACATATATCCATCCATACATACATATTCATGTTTATGATAATATATGAAACCATAAAAATTTAAGTCTAGCCAAGGTGGACCTGATTCAGTTCATTAAAAATGAAATCACACACATACAGTATATTACATTTATTACATATTACATTTTTACTAGTCTACCAGAGTATCTGATTTATCTATTTTATGTGAAATCTATGGTTGGGATTTCTTCATTTGTTACAGGGAAACTGAGCAGTTGAGGTGTGACTGTTTGAGGAAATGAAACCTGATGGACAGGTTGACTGACCTGTCAGTCAGGGAGGCGAGTAGGTAGACAAGGAACAGTTTATCAACATGACAATAGAAGGTGGGAGAGTGAGAGAGAGAGGGAGGAGGGGGGTGGGGGGGCTTACATTTTTGTATCAGTGGGTAATCTGAACTTGTGATCAACAGTCTAAACTTCTAAAACAAATGTTCCTCTTGTGTGTGAGAAGGACTGTGGTCTTACACCACATACACAGCAGCTGAGCTGATAGAAAATCACTAAAACCACACACATCTATTTCAAAGGCTGCAAAACAATGTAAAAGTGTGTATATGTGTCTGTATATATATATACATACACACTCCTGGTTTTAGACCACAATAATTTATTAGTATGGTGGACCAATACAGCATCAATAAGTCTTGGGAGTGACAGATACAAGTCCTTCACAGTGGCCAGAGGGATTTTAAGCCATTCCTATTCAAGAATAGTGTCCAGGTCACTATGTGATGCTGGTGGAGGAAAACGTTTTCCGACTTGCTTCTCCAAAATACCCCAAAGTGGCTAAAAAAATATTTAAATCTGGTGACTGTGCAGACCATGGGATATGTTTATCTTCACTTTCGTGTTCATCAAACCATTCTGTCACAAATCTTTCTGTGTGTATAGGTGCATTATCATCTTGATACACGGCACCCTTCAATATTTGAACCATTAGGTGCACATGGTCCTCCAGAATGTTTCGGTAGTCCTTGGCACTGACGCGGCCATCAAGCACAGTAGGGAATGTCATGATATTACAGCCAAAACCATTACTGATCCAGTAGTTCCCTTTCAGAGAACTTCCTCTTGCGTCGACCGTTACTCCTGTTGGATGGGGTTCGCCACTTGGTAGTGTGTAGACATTACATGATGTTTTATTAACAAAGTTCGGGTGGAGCACGTTCAGATAATTAAACCTAATTAAATACACGTGGAGCACACTCAGATAATCAAACCTACTTAGACACGAGTGGAGCACACTCTGCTAATCAACTCAATCAACAGGTCAAGAGGTGTATATATACACAGCAAACTTACCTCCGTTCATTGACAGTTTAACAGCGTCCCTCCACCACCCCATCTCCTCGCTTCTAGTCCTAAATACACTTACAACGGGGGAGTACTCTGGGTTCGGGCAAAAACTCCGAGCTCGGAGCCCTCCCCCCGGACAGCACGCCAAATACGCATAATCTTTACTCTGTTTAATTGATGTAAGGGTGAACTCGTGAATCTGAATACCGTGGCACTCAATACACCACAAAGACTTGCTGTCCTGGGCACAGATGAGCCAGTGAGACACGCTCCAACAATGTGTCCTCTTTTAAACTCTGATACGTCTCCCAATATGTAGTGTGGATTGAAATATTTTATTTACAGCTGCATTGCTCTGCTAATTGAACCTTCACACTTGCTCTTACTGATGGTGATGTAAAATCAGTCAAGATTGGCCACCAGACTGCATGTGCGCTATATTGGCCAGTGTTTCAGTTTCATTGTCCAACCCCAGTATGTACATATATATATATATATATAATTTCGGCTATTGTGTGAATTAAGTGGTTGTCTTTCGTAATGAAATGCCAGGATACTGATTGCACCACACTCACAGTTTAGTTTGACATTTTGTTTGATGTTTGGGGAACCTGTAGAACAGTGAGAAACTGATCGCTAAAAGGAGGAAAAGGGTGTTGTTTTGAACAGTGTATTTCACAACGACGTCCTATAGTGCAGGAAGATCTGAGTTGCTCAACAGTTCCAACTTCCTTCTCCATCTGTGCATGCAAGTGTGCTTGAATGTGTAACGTACTGCTGTCTTAGATACTCTCATTTAATACAATTATTTTAATCCAACACAACCAGACTCCATCTACATCTGTTAGGTGACTATTTTTAAGTGTGCAAGAGCAAACAAAAACTTGCCAGACAGTATTTGAATCTATTGAACAGGATTTTTCTGTGCTTTATTTACTTTTCTTGAGATGTTTGCTTTGTTAATACCAAACTAAGCAGAAGATGGCAAAAAAAAATAATACTTAGTGTCTGTGAATTACATTACACATTTCACTTTATTTAGTTTGTGTCCCAGTCTCCTGAGCACCATTGATTGCTAACACAGGGGTTTCCAATGTCAGTATTACAAGTTTCTTTTCCCCTTTTACTAGAGAGCAATGCCCCACCCGCTTCCAGGCAGGATTTTACCGTCATTAGTGTAACGTCTGTCAGTAAACTAATCGTTGCGTCACGCCGCCAGCCGACCTGCTGATACTAATATGATCCAGCCTACACTGGATTGTCAAGCCTTCATCCCACGCGCTCATGCATCTTACCTAGAAACAATGAAAAAATACTCATATGGCCTTAAGCTATTTTGTCTTGGTCATTTTCTGCTTCTCAAGAATTACACTTTGCCGCTGAAATCTTAATCATGTCGAAGACAAATGTTTTCAATCAAATCAAACCGATTCAAGCTTCCTCTGCATATTTTTAGCATGTGGTTGTCCTCTCACTTCCCTTAAATGACCTTTTTCCTTGAAAACACATTTTAAATGAAAAGAATTTCTCTCAGCCGGTCCGTACTGCAAAACAAACTTCTCAGGCCTGTAAATAAGTTCTCCACCGTCTCGAAAAGGCCAGCTGGTACTGTCCAAATATAAAATGCTATGGTTAAATATTAACAGCATCATTGTTGCAACAAACAAGGCCAACATATCAAAGGTGAACAATCCCTGGCAGACACATTAGTAGTCAATGAGTTTCTGACACCTTCCCAAGTGGTCAATGTCACCTTTATGGCATGAGTGAAACTAGCAAATGATTCATTTTTGATTGAAAAATGGTCAAAAGACATCAGGTCAACGGGAATATACTCTGGAATATTGTAGGTGCACACTGTTGACGAGACAAGAATATACAATTTTTAGTTAGTTTTTAGTTTATTTTTTTAGCTTTTTTGTCTTTATTTTCACACTATAGTAGCAACAGGAAAGTACAGGTAGAGAGTTGAAACAGGACTGAGATGTGGTTTAGGCCCGACTCGAACCTGCATCCAAATGAGGCTTATTAAGATTACAACTGACCATCTAAAGAAGGATAAAAAATTGCAAGATGACTATAGAATGATTCTGGTCTACTACTCAGAGTGGAAAAGTAGGTTTGAGGGTGGGGATGAGGTCAGCAGTTTGAAAGTGCTGTGATGTACCAATGGAAGACGCTTTCATTCATCCACCACTTCCCTGTTTCTCTCTATCTTTCTGTCACCGTTCTTCTCTTTCTCCTGGGCTCGAGTGGATGACGCTGGCTGTGAACATCCGGGGGTCCTTGCGGCGCGACTGCCGGGAACTCAGGCGTCCACAATGGCCGTAAGAGGTGGAGCCATGATGACCCAGCAGGACACTGGCCCAGATTTCGACACTGTTGCACTTCTGCTATTCTGTCTTGTGACGCTTGCGCAGTGGCTCACAACGACCGCCACGATGTTGGGTCGTACAGCTCGCATCATGCAGGACACAGTTGAGTAATTGACAGCCTTCCTGTTGTTGCAAAACAACAGAATAGAACAGAACAGTGATCAGGCCACTGCGGACATCACTATAGCCACACATTCAGGTGTCATCATTTCCTTTAACATGCCATAAAACTACTGAACACTAATATCTCAATTGGTCAGACTTGTGAAGTTTGTTAACCTTAATCACCTACCACTACCTGGAGAGCATTTGTTTAGACATTGTAATTGAAAAAATTAAGTTTAGTGAAAATTGAAGTTTATTGACTTCATAATTTTAAGGCAACGGATTTACTCACTTTTTTAAGTTATGTCAACTGATCACTTTTTACAGTGAGGGATAATTCAACCTAAACATTCTGCTCACCCTTATATCGTTCCAAACTTATATAACTGTCTCAAGACCCGGTTTCACAGACAAGGCTTAAGCCTAGTCCTAGACAAAATGCATGTTTGAGCTGTTTTAAATTAACGCAACTTGCACTGGTATTTCTAAAAATATGTTTATCCCATTCGTTCGTCTCAAGATGCACACCAGTAATGTTTTTTCTAAGGCACGTTTATAAAAGATACTTAAATGTCCTAATTAAACTAAGGCCCGATCCTGGCTTAATCTAACCCTGTCTGTGAAAGCAGGCCTATTTGTTTGAACTGTTTTTGTCTATGCACTGGAAGTCAATAGGGTCCAAAATCCAATTGACTTTCATTTTATGGAAAAAAACAGACAGACGTGTTTAAAAAAAAAATCTTTTGTGTTATGCAGAAGAAAGTCAGGTTTTGGAACGACATGAGGATGGATGAGTAATTGATTACAGAATTTAAATTTTTTGAATTAACTATCCCATTAAGGCTCTGGCCTGTTAAACAAAAATGTTATGTACATGTTCGTGTTTAGATGTTTGAAGATTATCTTGGAGATCGGTGTGATTGATAAATATGAATAAATTATGAATTAGCAAATCACGCCATTTTCACATGCTAATGTGTGAGAGTGTGAAATATAAGATTGAGCACACAAAACTAATCGCCAATATTACAGGGTGCTGTGGGTGGTTGCCAGGGCATTGTATGTGGTGGCTAACATATTGAAAGTGGTTTTAGTGCATTATGGTTGCTAGGTGTGTGTTTTTTTTTTCTTAGTCAAAACAGCCCATCTGTGTCTGTGTGTTGTCATTCTGATTTCCATTTTCAATAAATTCTGTACTCTTGAACTTTCTATATTAATCAGAGAATCCTTAGGGAAAGTGTATCATGGGTTACACAAAAATATTAAGCAGCGTCAACTGTTTTCAATATTTAATAATAATAAATGTCTCTTGAGGACCAATGATCATATGAAACTGATGACTGGAGAAATGACGCTGAAAATTCAGCTTTGCCATCACAGGAAATAATTACATTTCAAAATATATTAAATTAGAAACCAAATGAAAACTGTAATAATATTTCACAATATTACTTTTTCTACTGTACCTTTGATCAAACAAGCATTGGTGAGTATGAGAGACTTTAAAAGAAAAATCTGCATTTTTTTCACCTCGTTTATTTTCCACCAGGTGAATCTGTACAGGACTCAGTACAAATATGAGCAGTATTTATAGAGGTATATGCCTTAACAAGAAATAGTCCATAGAATTGAACATTATGATTAGAAATAGTTTGACACTAAATCTCATAGCATTCGTATAAGACCATTATGTCTTTGTAGCCCAAAACTACGCAGTGCTTTTTGAAGAGATTGGTTCCTTGCACTGATGATGTCACTGTATCTTCTTCACAAACGCGTATTTCCATCTGCCATCTCCCCATATGCGAGGGGCTCCAACGTAAAGGTTGCATCTGCTCTCTTCACCTCTGAACATGAGATAGACAATCAGTGCAGGCGGCTCAAAATAGGCCACAGTCTCAGAGGGTACTGATATTGGTTGCGTGTGCATGTACGTATGAATAAGCTCTCTTAAACTCACGTGACGGAATCTTAACTGTCTCACAAACCGACTGTGGCACTCAACCCACATCACTATATTGGATCTCTTCCTTCCTGCAGAGATAATGTGAACAAGAAAACGCAAAAAACACAGAGAGCTAGAGTGCAGGAAAAGTCAGAACTTAACTGACAAAAGCTCTTGATAACATAAAGGTTGCTGTGTGTATTCAATGACCAATGCATCTCCATCAAGTTGTTTTATTAGCAAGTATCACTATTATTATTGTTTAAAGTTAGGGATTTTAACAAACCACTAAGTCTAATAAACTGTGGCATGTAACTTGTGCTAAGGACATAAAACTGTGTAGCTTGTTGAAGTGAGGAATGCTATAACTTTTTGAACCAGTCTTCACCTGGTAGATGATAAAATAGCTGGAAAATCTCATACATATACATTGAAGGAGGGATCTGAGCCATATAGAGACCAGAAAGTTCTTTGATGCAAACACCACACACCGTTTTCATCAGAAAATTTATAAATATAATTTTTTATATTCTTTATATCAACAAATATGCTCAAAATATATTTAGGACTAAATTTAAGATTTATGCTTTTGAATTGCATTTAAATTCCCATTCATTTGGACTACACAGTGTAACATCAACTAATAAACTTTATGTATAAATGTCAGTCACATATAAAGGAAACCTGTAAATGGTAAGAAACTCGCATTTGCATCCGTTTGGTTTTATTTAAATAATCATATTTTCAAAATGCATTTGTTAAAATTGCTTAGAATCATACATCTGTTTATTGTGAAATTTACATTATTCAGTCAAAAAGTATGAACATGCTTACAATATGGCTAGCTGTGGATAAAGTGATATTCAGTTGGTTAAAATTTATGATAATGATATAAACCTTGTTATTGTGTATTTAAAACAAATTAAAGTACTATTACAGAAATCTTATCTGAATCACTTATCTGAAATCTTGTCACATATTTATGTATGATTGACCAATATGCATCATATTAAATGTATTTGTTTATGTTGTGAAATTGTGTAATGCCATTCAAATAAATATTAAATTTGAGTGTAAATATTTATATTCACTTAAAAAGAAACAAGTTGTTGATATCTTGGTCAGTAATGGGTGACTTCACAAACACTTGACTGGACTTTGGATAAAGACCACTGTGGTCACAATTGGTGACATATTGGCTTGTTAAGCTCTTAAATAATGAAGATCCCTCCCTCTTTACAATGTATGCATTTGAACTTTAAAAACCCTAAGAATGATTACACACATTGGGTCAGGCCTTGACTTTGGGTTCTCTCTCTCTCTCTCTCTCTCTCTCTCTCTCTCTCTCTCTCTCTCTCTCTCTCTCTCTCTCTCTCTCTCTCTCTCTCTCTCTCTCTCTCTCTCTCTCTCTCTCTCTCTCTCTCTCTCTCTCTCTCTCTCTCTCTCTAGACTCTACAGCTTCTTGCAGTGCTAAGCAGTATTGTGTATTATGATGCAAAGTGTTATGAGGAAATGTAGCATTTTAAAATTGAGCACAAAACCCCTATGATTACTGTGCTTAATCTTACTTTGTATGAAAGGAGGAAAGATAAATAAGACAAAGCCCAGTCTAAGATCCCAGAAACACACTCTGCCCTACTGAACACTCCTGAAACTCCAGACACACCCTTTACAGCAAGGCACATGACTCAGAAATTAGTTTGAAGAATATTCTTCAAAGTTGTCAGGGCTATATTGCACATAAACCGCTTCGCTATATGTATATACTTGATGCTAATTTCACAGCATTTTGTGAGTGTGAGTGTGAGGCATATTATTTGATACCGAAAGATCAAAACTCCAGTAAACACTACCTAAGGAGTCAACTGAACAAAAAAGTTAATTCAGCTAATTTCCGCTTGAACTCTTAATGTGGCTCACAGATGCCCCTGATGCAATCTGGGAAAGATCCCTCAATGAATTACAAGGAGGAAACCACAGGATGATTTTGTGTTGGACCTTTGTGGGTTCTCCGTCATGGTCTGCGCTGCACCTGCGAGGATAGCTGCTGAGTCACGTCTTCTCAAAAAAGTTTAGTCATGCTGTCAGTGTTATGCTGAAAAATAGAATGGAAAATGTAACAAACTGAAAACTGACATACATGAGTGGGTGGCCTAACAATGATCACACAAGACATAAGTGACCCAAGAACCTTTTATGGGATTTTATGGCCAAAACACTAAAGACCAGATTGCTTATGTGTAAACCGGGCCCTATCATGGTCCCATGAGGCCTCTAGGCATGTGTTTGTCCCACACTCCACATATAGGGCCCCTTACGGTTGTGAGACACAAAGCCAACTGTCAGCCAAAGTTGGGCCATCGTGAAGTGTCTGTCAGCTCAGTTTTTGCAGTGTGTTCCGCACTGTTGGTCCTGTTGATTCAGACCCTGTCTGTGGCTTTTTGTCTGACTGAGCACGTTGAATCGGCATTGGGCAGTCAGTGAGAGATCACTCTGATTGGCTGTTCAATTTAGCGAACCAGTGAGATGATAAGAAAAACAAAAGTGATTTTAATGTGATTTTAAACACTTCAAGGCGCAAGAAGTCTCATTCGCTGTTTTCTGTGCTGCGCACACATGTAACAGTATACTGGGTCCATGCAGCTCTTAAAGTGACAGCAGCCTACGATTCCTGCCTCTGTCTCTATAATAACGTTAATCAAACAACAAACGCACGCACCAAACGTACATTCTAGTTGGCCGTTGACTGTAGTATTTGTGGTGTTTAAGCGTGAATTTTTAAATATGTAAACACATTTGGCTAATTCTTTGATATCAGTTTGTTGTGTCATGGCTCTTACCCTACACACTGTCCGAATAATTATTAATTGTTTTTTTTTACCTTTTGTAACTTTGTACCTAAACCACCCTAAAAAGTGCAATTTAATACCTTAAAGACACCCTTTAAGTACTACCATGGGTAAATAAGATAGAAAGTTGTCCCTTTAAGGGTACTGCCCCAGTGACAAGCTGTTTTTGCCCTTTCTCTCTGACATGGTAGGGTAAATAACAGGGCCAATTTAGCACAACAAACTAGAAAATGTGTGTTTTTGCTAAGCTAACATTTGAAAACTTTCGGAGGCCCCCACCCTATTCGCCCTGTTCATAATGCACCCGCTAAAACATTAAATTGCGCTTATTTTGAAATACACTACTGGGTGATAAAACAAAAAAAATCACATAATTAGTACTGATGCTGTTTTTCTGTAAGATGTCAGCAGGCCTGCCATTTGAAAATCAGAGGCTATACAGTGTTTGAGAACATGCAGTTTTGCGCTTCATGTTCTGAGCATGAAAATATCCCCCGTCAAACTTGCAAAGCGTCAATGTGACGACTGTGATGTAAAGGTGGTGAACGATAGGACGATATAAGTTTTAAGCAGGTCACAGCATTTTGTGTACGGGTGAGGAAGGAAGCGCTAGTAGCAAAGTAGGGGAAGCACCGGGCTTGGCTGTTTACGTAAAACTCTGCAGTGGAGTGCATGCGCAGTTGCGCACACAGCGTACATAGCAACAGGAAATTACAGTGCACGCGCTCGTTGCCAGGGTTACCGACCTAAAAAAAACAAGATGCGGTTGAGGGGTGCCCTCAAACAGACCAACATTGTCCCAAGACACAATGGCCAGCAGCAGGTCTTTTTTCCATTTACCGAAGCATAAACAAGTGTAATAATGAAACTACTAGAGATATTTTAGCTGCTTTACTCCAGTCATAATGGCAAAAACTTTCAAGATCATTTTTTATACACTGACCTTAATTTGACATATGAGGGTAATCTGAGGGTTACACAGTTCTTGCTATAGGTTTCAGCGAGTTCCAACCCAAAACCTAGCTAGCTGCCTCTCTGTCGACTGTCACCATAGACTGCAGCATTATAGGCAGAGTTTAATGCAGCATGCTGCTAAAATAATGGCAAGATACTTTATTGATCATAAAAATATAATGGGTTAAATTTTATTTTTCTTAATTTTAAAACGATTATTTGTTCCAAAACAGTACTGTTTTTGAACAAAGTACCATTCTTTTACAGTGCTTTGTGAATATGGTGTTCTAAAAAATGTTCAACGTTCACGTTCAAAGTAGTTAAACTTTTAAAAAACCTGTTTCTAGACATTGCATTTTTGTGTCTCTCTATATTAGGCTACGTTTTTCATGAGCTAGACAAACAGATTTGACCGTTGTGCGTGCATCTTTTGAAGCATAAAACACGGCGTTCTAAACATGTGGAACTCGAGCTAAAAGTTCCCGTTGAGTTTAATATTAGCATTTTACTAATCTATCGGCATAATCCTCTAATAAGCATAAAAATACATTTCACACACATTTTATAGTATGCTTAAAATAAGCAGCCAATTCAAAGAGCATTATAGGAGATTCAATTTGCCATTGATTCCACAAGAGTTTGATGCTACCATGATGCAAAGCTGACATATTGCCAAATTAATAAACAAACGTACATAGCACAAAACAGTACATTTTGTAAAATTTGCACACAAGTTTTTACTTTTTAGTATTGAATGATTTTCAAGTAGGCCTATATTTATAAATTACATTTCTCACTTCGTCCGCCATTTTGGATTTATATAATGAAGTTGACAGCCTTTCAGAACACCCTTTGTATTTTAAAATGCTCACTAGGTTTGAGAACAATGCTAGTGCCTCGTAAATTTCATTAAAATTGGGAAGCACAATTAAACAACCAGATTGTCACCTGAAAAGTCTTTTTTGTTTATTTATTTTCTATTGTTGCTCCTTTTCACATTTTTTTCTGTGTTAAAGTTGTACGGACTAAATTTTTTTTAAACATCTGAGGTTTGACATTGATCAAGATTGAGTAACAACATGAGACACTCAAGCACAGTTTGGTTTTTTTTCTTTCTGGAGTTTCCTAATTCTGTTGCTCCCAGGAAATATTCCAAAAGGAACGGAAATGGGAGGAGACAGAACAAAGGGAGGTACCTACAGGAAAGAGAGACCAGGAGAAAACCAATATCATTCCTCATTCATGTTGTAATACACACTATGCACTTGCCAAAACTCCCCCTATCCAATCCAAATGATTTTACTCTAAATATACAGATCAAGCAGAGTTTCATCTTGTGTTTGTTGTCAGCACTCTTAAATGCTAGAAATAATAAGCACCAGCTGTTTGATACCTGAACCCATAACTGACCCCAAGCCCCAGCTGGAGTTTCGCGTTCGCTGTCTTTTTAAGTGTTTCCGGTACTAAGCCCCGCCCACCTCAGTGTTTTTCCCAAGTAGTTGGATGATTGGATCAGCCTGTTCTGTCTTGCCTGTTGTACGTCAAAGTACCACGAGTTAGGGAGTGCCCTGACTCATGCTCACACACACACACACACACACACACACACACACACACACACACACACACACACACACACACACACATTCCTGAATAGTGTGAACCAGCATACTTGTGGAACCACAAATGCATACTTGAGAACACACTCACCTCTACTGTAAGTTTAACCTACAACAGAATGTGATTACACATATGAACACAGTTAAGACAGACAAGCCTACAAACACTTTACCAACTGGAACAATACCATTAATTTATGGTATTTATTAATTTATTATGTTCGAGTCATTCATGATAAATGTTACAGTTTCCTGTTGATTTGAATACATGTCCTGAGAATATACTTTATTTGCTGCATTATTTTGATAGGAAACTGTGTGTGTGTCAGTGTCAGATGAATCAGTGTTATCAGAGGATTCATAATGACATTTCATTTAAGCACTTCACGAGTGGGCGTGGAAGACTATACTGTTTTTAGCAATATGTGATGAAATAATCGATTTTAGAAAAAAAAACATCTACTGAAATCTACCGAATCTGAATTTCCTTTCTACAAGGCCAGAAACGATTAATAAACTGCTCCCCGCAACTCAAAACATGATTCCAAACTTCTGAATCACCCTCAAAGACAGCGAAAGAGTGATACAAATGAGTGACACCAAACAAATTAACTGTGAGGGATGGGAATACATACTATAATGTCACATATCGGCTATGTCACAGGAAATGGGATGAACAGCTCGTAAGATGTGACATAAATCACCTCTAATTGAGACATTCAAATTAATCTGTTTAGGCACATGAGAGGACAAACTGACTACGGACCTTCTCAGACTAGTATAAACCAACACAAACTAGTATATAAAAGTGAAAACAGGCTGAGACAACCACAAATCAGTCGCCTCAGACCAGCAGCGTCAGAAGAACGTCATTAGCATCAACTGAAACCTACTCAAAAGCAGCACAGAATGGTTATGAAATATCTACTGTATGTACTGTAAGTAGGCCTGCATATGAAATCATGTTTATAAGATTTGTAAAAACAAATCCCTTTTGTTTACCACAGAAACAGTCCATCTGGGATAAGATGACTTTGCAAATGTGCTCAAAATCATTTATTTGAAGCTGTGAGGTATTGTTAGTAGGGCAAGGTAATGTTACAGGAAATGCATGGGTTCCAGCTGTACTGTGCTGACACACACTCAAGCACGTAAACAAGAGAAACATTACAGCTAAAGACTCCAGTCATAAGTAAAGCCTCTCAGACAGATAATGATGTGGTTTAGGAAAGCCTATGGATTTATATAGATATTTTTTTCTCTGTGAACATGCTAGCATGAGGATGGGTTTATTTAGAAAAAAGGGGTACAAGTAGCCTATCTGAAAAGTAATAATTTACGGACTCTGAAATATGTGTTATTAGATGGCAATGACACGAGTTCAGACAAGTAATTTAAAAAAAAGTTGTAGTTCGCTTATTGTGAAAGACCTAATCGAAGTAAGAGCCAAGAAGTGAGTTACTTATCCTGAAGCGCCCTCCACTGGCCAGTGGCCACATGGAGTTTTTTTATGTGTGTATTGACGTCAGGGATGTAATCACCTGACCTAAGACATTCAGAGGGACACGTCCGCCAATAACAATTGTGATTATATATACCTTGATAAAATTCACAGGGCCTGTCACAAAAAATAAAAATAAATAAACCGGGTGAATTAAAGGGGTGCTATTGGGTTCTTTGGAAAATTCAGTGGGAGTAGAAATTTTTTTGTTTTTTTAATTATTAAAAATGCTAATAGTTTTTGTTTCTTGTTTATATATATATATATATATATATATATATATATATATATATAAATGATCATTTTAATATAATTTAATATTTATATATTTTACTAATTTCTACATTTTCATCTCTCCTTCCTTACATTCAGTATATATAAAAATATATACTACTGGTATATTTTTCTCCAGACTATTAATGGAGGCAATTTGGATTTTTTCTTATCTTATGATTTGGTAGGCTATGGTTGGACAACTGCAAATTGTATCTGGGATTCTTAGCGTCAGATTGCACTGTATCACTGAGGACCCTGGTTCAATTTCTTTTCGTCTTGAGAGAGACCTGGCTCGGCCCATAATCCAGACCTGCATACATTTGAGTTTTAATTGTGGTATCAAATGTGAGCTTAAACTAAATAATAGGATGATGATGAAACTGCACATTAAACAAGCTCAAACTACACCACATTCCACATGTATTTTTGAGTCTGTATTTATGATTTAGCTTTATTTTAACATTAGAACTCACAGAGAGGTCTTTCATTCAGTTTTTGATGAGATTTTATAAAAATCAGAGGAACTTCTCTCACCGTCACATGAGGGAATAAGAACGAAATAGGAACAAAATCAAAAACAGAAGATCATCAGAGATGTACACGTTTATTACCACAGCGTCTGCTCTGTATTCTGTCTGAAAAATAATATTTTAACTGTCATTACATCCAACTGGAAAGCATATGCAAACAAAGCATATGCTTTTTCTACAAAAAAAAAAAAAAAAAAAAAAGATAATAAACATTAAAAAGAACGCAACAGGATATGGGGGATTCTTAAGCCTCAAATACAAAGGCCAAAGATATCTGATGTTTACCAGTCCAAAGATAACTGAAAGAAGACCAACAATGACACAGACAAATATATTTCTCTATATATATGCGTGTAATTAAAGCTACCAAGAAGAGAGACTCTACATTCTGTGGTCCAGCTACAGGACCAGATTCACTATGATGGATGGTGGCAGAACTTTAAAACCAAACATCAACAGCTTCAAAGTGTGAAACATTGAACCTCTACAAACAGGAAAAACCACCCAGTAACCCAAAAATTACCATTCTGGACTGGTCAAGCAGCAGTAAAAAAGTCATCACACAAAGCGAAGTCACAATTAAAAGCTTTTCAGGCCTCAATACACCTAGAGAAAAGGCTTAGTTTGTTTTGAGGTTACTGCATTTGACTTGTTCACAAAATTGTTCAAAAGTAACAGTTCTGCAGCGTGGTTTGATTTGAAGGAAATGTTTATGCCAGTCTGCCGTTAATCTCTCTTGATAATATGACAATAATATGATAAAACAGTAAAGCACAAAGACAGCTCACTGTCACTGTTCGTTTCTCTCTTTGCATTCATTTGGTGCTGGTGTTTTGTTTGTTTTTTGGTTAGTCGGACCCCCTGTGTTCACTGCACACTGTTCAAATCATGTGACAAAGGCCAGAAGCATCTGAACTTATCTGTATTGCAGCTGGGAAATTTTTTTAAATTTAAAAATCAAGAACCTGTTCCATGAATCACTATTCTCTAATGGGGAATATGAGCGAGAAAAAAACAAAAAAACAAACAATACTGTCATCTGCTGGTTGAGCTTTGCCACACTTTTGTTAAATTAATAATCATTTATCCAGGAATGAGCTAATGCTTAGATGAAAACACTGAGGGATTCGCACTAAATGCTGTTCCATCATTAAAGTTAAATTGCTTTCTTTCCCTCGATTTCCAAAGCTCGCTTTAAATTAAATTTACCCACATTTGGGGGTAAAGACCTATCAAATGCAGAACGTCAGGTCTAGTAAGACAGCTTGACTGATTTTAAGTGAGTTTTAGAATTTTTATTAAATGAAAACTAAAATGTGAGTTCTTGTGAAATGGCCACAGTTCCTTTTATTGCATTGGGCCTCTGGAGGACCAGCAGATCTGCAAGATTGGATCTGACTGAGGTTTGACATCAGCTCCAGCATTTTAAATGGTCTGAACCTTTTGGAAATGGTATTGACAAAGAAAACAAATTAATGAGGACACATAGAAATGCCAGTGTAACCTTTGGCATACACACAAAAGCTGGGGATGGAAAAAAAAGAAGACAACTCGTGTCCTCCCCTATTAGGTACACCAGATTTGTGTGTTCAGCATGTATTATGAGCTCACCTCCTGTGCAGCTCCCTCCGAGACCATGACTGATAGTCGTCATAAAATACAAAATGCCATATGATTGAGATACATACACACAAAAATTTCCCTTACTTACTGCAGCAATAACAGTCTTTTGGATTCTCTTTTACCTGTATATAACGTCTAGGTAGCAACACCTGAATTGTGAGGCCCTGAGGTTTTAAACGGACACACGTTTATTAGATTGTGTGTAAGAGTGTGTATAGAGGGAGACGACAGCAGTTTGGCAGAAAAAAGCCTCTATAACTCTTCCCCAGAGACACTTGGAGAGAGTGAGATGGGCTCAGCTGAGAGAGAAAGGTCCAGCTGAGAATGTGTGTGTGTGTGTCTCTCTCTCTTTTTCCATTTCCCACCAATAGCCAGCAGATGGAGGGATAGAGAAAGAGACGGAAAAGACAGGGCATCAGTGGAAATAGGTGCGGTAACAGACATAAGCACCTGCAGCCAGGACTGTGCACATACACACACTGGCCATCATGGGGCTCCACACTCCACAGGCGGGAGCAGGAACAGCCTCTTCAGTGGGAGTCTTGGGCGGAGACCGCGCAGGTTTGGGAGGGGCTTCTCTTGGAACGATTGGGTCGTCGGATTGTTCGCTTGACAACGGCGTCGCTCCAACCTCACCAGCTGTGACCATCCGTCTGCGTAGGTCCGGCCCGTCTGTGAATGTCTGGGGTGCACTGGAAAAACAGCAACAAAAAATGTTTGAATGTGGCTGCTGAGTGTGGATGGGCACAACCAGAGAGAATATATTGGGAGTACATAAAAGATATTGAAAGGCTGACCTGTTTGCACAGATTTCTGCACTGTTTTTTATGATCTCAGTGAAGAAGTGTGTGGGGCCAGAGTTAACCAGGTCGTCTTTGCCGTTAGGAGGATCTATTGGGGGCCGTGGCCTGGGAGGAGGAGTGAATTCAGGGGGGAGATCCTCCTCATTTGATAACTCCTTCCAAGACACCTACTCGCACATGAATACAAATACTTCACTGATCAATATAGCCTACCAGAAGTGGGCGGTATGAACAAAATTTTACATATCATGGTAAAAGTATTTTTTTGACAGTAAAGGTAGGCCTATATCATATGATGATATGTCTTTTTCAGTTATATGATTTAAAAATGACAGGGATTTTTTGGCATTTTATGGCCAAATGGTAGGATGAATAATTTTAACATTAAATTAAATGGTAAAAATAAATAAATCAAATTAATAAATAAATAAAAAGTTGTAAAATGGTACACTAACATTCAAAGTTTGGGGTCAATAAAAAATGTTATTCAACAAGGATACTTTAAAGGTTTAGTTCACTCAAACATGAAAATTCTGTCATTTACTCACCCTCATGTCATTCCAAACCCTATAAGGCTTTCGTTCATCTACATAAGAAAAATTATGATATTTTTAATAAAATCTGAGAGATTTCTATTCCTCCATTTAAAGTCTATTCACCCAAAACTCAGACGCTTCAAAAGTTATATAATGTAAAATAATTCCAAATGAATCGAGCTGTTTAGTCCTAGTCTTCTGAAGAGGTATTTATGTGATGAACAGATTGAATTTAGGCTTTTATTCACATATAAACATTGATCAGCAAACATAAACAGAAGCTCAACTGTCCTTGCTTGAAGCACGAGGACAAACCTCATTGGTTCTTATGAAAGCTTAAATGTGTTGGCGTGACACGCAAGAATGAACCTCGTTGGCTCTCGCGCTTGCTTGAGCTTGTATGACCAAATTTGAAAGCTTCATGCACGTTCGCTGAAAAAGGTTTATTTGCAAATAAAAACCTAAATTAAATATGTTCATCATATAAAGCGATCATATCTCTTTTGAAGTCTGATTTAATCACTCGATTCATGGATCTCTTCTAAAAATCTTCATTTGTGTTTCAAAGATAAACAAAAGCCTTAAATGATGACAGTAAATTATGACAGAATTTTCATTTTTAGGTGATCTAATCCTTTAAATTTATTAAAAGTGACAGTAAATACATTTAAAACAATACAACCCTGACATTTTCAATTTCTTTTGAAGTTTATATTCAAAGAATCCTGATGAAAAAAATATATAAAACTTGTTCAGTCAGGACCACTATCATTAAAATACGATTGACAATTAGCATACATTTTGGATTGGCGGTATGGTTCCGTTCTGGGCGAGAACTCCCTGCGCATCCATGCAGCCTAGCATGGATAATGGCAGGGAGAGCAGCAATAGCGTAAGGGTAAACCGAACAGAACCAGCATGAATGCATGCAATATCGTTAATTCAAGATTTTAAGTACAACAATTCGAGAATTTATTCTGATCAAGGGGAAAACCAAATCCTGACTGGACGAGAGGAGGAGCTGGGGATAGAGGAGGGTAATTAGCTCCTGAGAAACGCGATAGCTGCTGATAATACTGAAGGAGCTTATATATGTATACAGTGATAGGCGTCGTATTCCTATAGGTAGACGTGGATCAGCTGAGAGTCAGCTGATGCGAGCTTGACAGACGTGACCTGCCGGAACCAGAACGCAATGCTTGATTTCCACAACCATATTAAAAGGAACACTCCACCGTTTTTTGAAATCGGGGTTATTCACCGACTCACCTACATTTAGATAGGTTGGGCAAATGCATTTTTGTCTCAGTGCATGCATCGTCTTAGTCTGGCAGGCCCGCCGCTAGCTTAGCTTAGCATAATGAATGGAATCCTTTATTGCCGGATAGCATGTAGTGAGTAAAAGTGTTTCAAAAAAAAAACTTACTTACAAAAAAGACTAAGACTAGGCGACTTCCTAGGCAGATATTGACTTGGCACTATATTGGGGGGGGGAGCAAAGGTGAAGCACTGCTACTTGGGCGCAGAGAGATCACGCAACACCTGAAATAAGGCTTGCCACAGAGAACCGGCAAAAGTACTGATTATGCATGAAACGTTTGAATTGTTTATTAATAAACTAGTGTTTTCTATGTCAGTGTCGGCTGTAAAGATAAAGTTGACGATGCAGACTCGCCATCTTCGCAATAGTGAACGCGCCTATAGAGAGAAATGCACACTTCATACGAATTAGCCTACATAAGCAGAGAGTAACCAATTTATTTTAGTTTTTAATTGTTTTGTTTAAAGTAGACATTTCAAGCTTTCTATAGATATACTTCTCAGGTCTGTGAAACAAGTAGCTTATACGCTGAGTTTCAGGTTCATTTATGAGACGAGCTCCAGTTCACGCACCGGCGCCTCCGTGTCCTGATTATATTGTCTACTATATTTTCTTCTTATTTATTAATCCAGGCAATTTGTTGATGAAACATTGATTAAAATGAAGATACAATTTATACAACATGTTGTGATCAAACATTTGTGTGACAAAGATGTGTAATGGAGGCAGGGTGAATGATAGAATGAAGCCCCTTTAACACAGAGATTCCGGAAAATACACGGATAATGTGACCCGGCATTTGTCCCGGGATTGTTTGATTTCGGTTCATTCTCACTGCCAGTGATTTGCCGGGATCTGTGAGTGCGTTCACACACAACCTATAAAGATCCCGTAAAGACACAGTGACGTCAGGATGAGACGTGTATTCAGCGCGGATAGTGAGTAGCTCCTGGTCTCTGCTTCGTTCCAGTTTGCAGACATTTGTTCGTCCTTTCTTTGTTGATGACGAACACAAACTTTCTTCTAAGAGCAACAGAGTCACGCGATGGCACGAGCGTCATCACTATGACACACCCCTTACGGCATTGGTCCTGGCTTTTGTTCACACAGCGCGCGTTCCTGGACTGATTCCGGCAATGTTACTAGGTCCCCAACCCGGCATCGATGCCGGTATCAATACCGGGTCGTGTTTGCGTTCACACAGAAGGCGTTCTGGCAATTTCCCGGCAATTTCCCGGGATCAACGCGCTGTGTGAAAGGGGCTTGAGAATGATACATTTGAGCTGTAACCAAACTAGTTTGCATTGCATGTTCTATTCTAAATTATATTCTAAATACTGTAGCATAATCTTCACTAATGACTTTGTCTTTTTATTTTGTCACGTTATATAAAAAATAACTATTATCAATAAATATATCAAAAGTGACACTGGCAAAACCTTGTTATCTTCTATTACCAGTGAAGGAAGGAAGTACTCAGATCTTTTACTAAAGTAAAAGTAATAATACCATAATGAAAACATGTTTAATTACATAAGTACAATACTTTTACTTAATATTTTAAATAAGTAGTCAGCAACATGTAATAAACCTGAAACTACTCATTATGCAAAATGACCCCTACATAAAGTGATGTAGTTATAAATCATTGGAATACTGCTTGAAGTTGTAATGCAGCGTTAAAGGCAGAATGGGCTTTAAAACTGTCTCTACACCGGACGTGGATGTTGTTGCTCGCGTCGCAACAGCTGTTTACCCTGGACGCGGCAAAGCGCCCGTTACAAAGCAGAACGAGGCATCAGTTTACTGTCGGAGATCACACCCAGTGTGAACAACATCACTGATTATAATGGGTTCAACTGTCTTTTGTTGCATCGCGCCGCTCGCATCTGTTGTCTTGTTCAGGCAGCAGCAGACAAGCAGTCTTAAAGGTAAGTTGCTAACTAGTTAGCAGTGCGGTGGAGACTGTTGAATGGTGATTTAACGCTACGTTGTCACCAAATGAGACACTATAAAGTAAATAAACAATGTCCTTTTACTCTCACAACAAGCTTATCATACTCGTTTGCTACATTAGCTAGCTAGCCATGTTTCATACCTCGTCAGTGGAAGCTAATGTGTGAGCTAATCTTACACAGTGTCTGAAGAGACCTCATTACTGAAGTGAAAGGGTTGGCTGGTGTCACCCACAGTGACCTGGGTAGCCAGTAGCAAACAATGGAGGGTGCTCTGCTGGACAAACTACGTAGTTACACAATTTACAAGCATTTTATCCACGTCATAGGTTCTGTAAAAAAAAAAAAGTTAATATCGGCGGCATATCTGCATCATATACGCTGATACATATATATCTGCGACAGTCTCATATCGGCCAATAATATCGGCAGACCGATATATCAGTCAGGCTCTAAAAGTGATTAAAACAAATAGAGAAGCTATTTTAAATGGTAATAATATTTGACAGTATTATGGTTTTTGTAGTAATTTTACCAAATAAAGGCATCCTTGGAAAGCATAAAAGTGACATTCCAAAACATTTAAAAAATATTTTACAACCCAAAACTTTAGAATGTTAGTGCATCTATCAGCTCTACACCCTGCAACACCCTCAGCAAAGAGTCCAGAAATGAAACATTTCTGAACACCAAAATTAAACATTTCAAATATGTTGGTTTCTTTAACATCCCATAGCATTACCTGTACAGACGTGTCTCCCATGATGTACTTGGCACCCTCTATGACAGCAAGGTAAGAGAAACGCAGCTGATCAGCTGTCTGGATCAGACCCATGCGGTATCGACGCATTTCCAACAATACCTCCTGGATGCGTACTGATGATGGATCTTCCCTCTGAGACATCTGAGAACACACAATAGCAGTTGTTTAGAGGATGTAGGCGGGGGAGGTCTACTGAGCTAAAAAAGAAAAAGAAAAAAATTCTGAAGTGTGCATGAGAAATTCAGACATCCAACAGGTACAAGGGAAGTCCATAGTACTGATACTGCTGTTAATAAACTGAAAAAAAATGTCAAGCACTGTTTACTTCATTTGCATCTCTGCACTATTTGTTATTTTAGTTATTCCCCATTTTAGTATATCTAAGTAAGTTTGTTTTTTTAATTTTATTACTGGTTGTTTACTGAATACTTGAAAGATCGCATTTCAGTTTATTAGTACTGTATATAATATTTATAAATAAATTACACTACTTTTCAAATATTTGTGGTCAGTTAGATAATGTCCTCACTATTCAAGATAAGGGACAAAAATAGCTCTGTATGTCTTTTATATTTATATCATTTCATATAGTTAATATCTTTTTCTCCAAATATCAGCATATTTACAAATATGAGATTGATTTTATACAATATTTCAATAAACAACAAGTTAATATTAAGTGACTTACATTTTAGACACCATATTGTCTGTTTTTGTACTATTTCACCAATGTAAATAGTTCCAAAAAAAAGTCACAGGACTGTTTTGCGTCTCTGCAGGTTAAATGCATTCATGTGGCCTCTGAGCTGCATTAATCCGTCTGTGTAAAAGCATCTAAATGCCACTTCAGAAGCTTCTGTGATTCCTCTGCATTGCAAAGATGAATTTTGTTTGATACTGATTTCATTTGATTGGTACCAGTCCTATATTGCGTCTTCTTATTCTAACTGAATTTATTGATTAAATGTAAGAATTTTACACAAAATATGTATACATTTAATTAGGTTAAAAAAAGACTTTATAAAGACAAAAATGCCCATAAAAGGTAATAAATTCAGTTCAAACTTATTGGAAAAGATGATTTCTGTCACTGCTGCAGTCCTAAATCTGCCAAGGTACCAACACAATAACACACTCAGGAAAATATTGTTTAATTACCGTTATCGATCAAATCCCAGAAAAGATTGCGATATTATTTGTCACTAGTCACACACCCCTTACTTGAATAGACTTCAACTTAGTCCTGGTGCCCGATGCACAGGGAAATGGAGACACCAGAATAAAAATATTCATGATTCTGAGCTGAAAATCCAGAATTATGTTAGACACATAGGCTTGCCCTATGTCACTGAGTACATACATTAATAATGTAGGCCCTTTTTTAAAGGTAAAATAAGACATTAGGCAATATCATGATCAACAAATTTTTACCCATTGCATTATTATACGTTATATTAAACGTTATAAATAGTAGTTCAATGTATTACTGTATGAAACATGTTAATGGTAATTTTTATCTTCAAACGGTTTACTCGCGCTTTCAATGCCGGCATTCATTGGATCTCTTACAGAAAAGCCACGCGCACACAAGACTCTCCTGGTGCTCTCTATGTCCCACATCTCCCACTATTAATGCACATAATTAAACACCTAAAATGCTTTAAATAATCATACTACTAAAACTAAATGTGATATGGTGATTTAAATTATTTTTGTGATTTCACTTTGAAGAGAGCCGCTCCAATTGTAAATCTGTTCGTCGTATAAAGCCATCGTGTCTCTTCAGAAAACTTGGATTTGGATTTACCACTCGATTGATTATATTTATGATGCATTTATGACCTTTTTGGATCTTTTAAGTTTTAGGGGAATGGACTTAAAATGGAGGGAAATCTCCCAGGTTTCATATCTTCATTTATGTTTGGAAGATGAATGAAAATCTAAGAGGTTTAAAAACGACATGAGGGTGACTACGATGACAGAAAGTTACATTTTTTGATTAATTATACTTAAAAAAAAACAGTAAGCTGAGTGCTGGAAAAAACTAACTCTATATCGCAAATCATTTCGTTTACATCACCGATAGTTATCACGTATTTATGTCACGACACCCCTAGTAACAATTCATCTGTACTGTCAATTTTGATCAATATAATGCTTCCTTGCTGAATTAAAGAATTGTACAGGCCCCAAAATATTAAATGATAGTGTATTATTTGTGCCTTTTGTTTTATTGAGTGCCAAGGTATCATTATTCATGAAATTTCATTTGGATAACACCATCTGTCAAATACACAAAGGTCATTGTCATGACAACATTTTTGAATAATATAAACTAATATGCCATTGAGTATACTCCTTTATTTAAAAAGTTAAATATAAATTTTAGCAATTTTGTCCAGCAGTATGGCAGCACACATTTCACTCACCAGTAGAAGGCAGGTGTCTACAAGGCAGAACGTTCCAGAACGGCCAATGCCAGCGCTGCAGTGAACCACGACAGGGCCGTGATCTGGACTCAGACAGCCCGACTCGCGTACTTTCAACAGGAAGTTGAGAAAAGACGCAGGCGACTCTGGCACGCCGAAATCTGGCCATGTTGTGTAGTGGAAATGAAGAATCTCCCGTGTTTCCTGTGTCTTTAAACACACATGACACAACATTAATCATGATGAGTGTGTGTTTGTCTGAATTGATCCTCTAGCATCTGTAGTATCCTGAGAGCGTCGAGTCAAGTCAACAAGCCGTCCAGCTATAAAGAACATTGCATTCAACATTTTTGTCGGAAACCAAAAATTTTGCCAAATGGAAGAAAAA
Source organism: Siphateles boraxobius (assembly GCF_051911475.1). Taxonomy (NCBI): domain Eukaryota; kingdom Metazoa; phylum Chordata; class Actinopteri; order Cypriniformes; family Leuciscidae; genus Siphateles; species Siphateles boraxobius. The sequence continues at coordinate 19,401,125 of NW_027509219.1, forward strand.
TGACTGAATAAACACTGCATAAAATCTCAGTTGAAAATAACAGAATGATAAGTGAAAGAGATTGACGGATGAGCAAAAGCATGACTGGATGAGATGAGAAGTGTCTCACCAACAGATTTTCCAGCTCCAACTCTCGTACTGTGTAGTACGACTTCACATCCTCTGAGATCAGAGTAAGTCTGAAGTTTGTGTCCTCAAAATCAGCCTCCCTCTCTTCTCGCTGAGGCCAGTACTGAGCACACTTTACCTGCACAACACACACACTTCTTCATAATACAACACAAGCCTCACATACACAACTCATGTACACACTCCATATGCATGCTAGATGTGTTTCAGGCAGGTATCCAAAGCGAGTGTGTATCAATGTTACAGGTATGGTACAAATATACAGGTTCGGTGTGTTTCTCTCACCGAGCCTTTCTCTATAACGCGATTCAGCATCACGACCCCTCGGCAGCGCTGCTCCCACACCATCTCCCAGAAGTGACCACAGGTGTTTGGTAACGGACCCTAAATACAAACACAACTTTTAAAACAAGCACAGCCAGTGTACTGTATAAATAATACATTTTGTCCTGCAACAGAGTCCATAAGCAGCAGCATTACCATTCAGTAATATTTTGAAATGCTATTACAATTTAAAGAAAAGTAATGTAATGTCTTTTTTTTTATATATATATATATATATATATATTAATGTAATGTATTCCTGTGATGCAAAGCTGAATTTTCAGCATTATTACTCCAGTCTTCAGTGTCACATGATCCTTTACAAATCATTCTAATATGCTGATTTGGTAATAAAGAATCATTTCTTATTATCATCAATGTTAAAAAGATTTGTGTGGATTAATATTTTTGTGGAAACCGTGATACAGTTTTCTCTTTATTCAAAGTTATTCTTTGAATAAAAAGTTAAAAAGAATAGCATTTATAAAAAAATAAAAAGTAACACTATATATGTCTTTACTGTCACTTTTGTAATGAAATGTATAATTGCTAAATAAAATAAAAAAATTCTTTAAAAAAAAAATCTTACTGACCCTAAAGTTTTTAATATTATGTGAAAAAAAAAATCTTCAGGCTTGACATGTTTGGTGAACATGTCTGTACAGTAGTTACTAAATTTAAAATTCAAATAAATGTATTTGAGACTATTCATTCTGCTTATGAAAACTCATTCACTCATGACCTTAAGTTTCAGTAAACCACACATTTGAGCAGTCATTTTTACATGACATTTCGGGTGAGAATGTGTGCTTGTTTTGTGTGTTTGTGGTTGTAGCTGGCAATGCTCTGACTTGCAGGTTGAGACAAGTCTGCTGCCGTCTCAGAGCATCAGTGCGCTAATTCATCTGTATAATAAAGAAACTTGTCACGCTGACTCAACTCAAGATTTCACAACATTTCCCAGTGTTCTCTCCAGATACAGGAGAGGGAAAATCTCTGGTACATGCCATGAGTTTCAAAATGGAATGTCTCTGTAGTATATCAGTGTGTGACGTTGGCTGGAGTATTGGCGGCCTAAGGGACACGTAACACTAACATCAACGCAAATGTCAAAACCAGGATTTTGGGATCTCTGAACAGGGAGTTCCCGATTACTTGCTTACCAATCATTGTTTTAGTGTTGCTATCCAGGATAAGTCAGTGTTTCCTAACCTTTTTGTCTCATGTATCACTAAAGTCCCATCCAAAAGTCAAATACCAATTCATTGACAACAAACCAGTAGTGTTGCTTTTACTCATATTTTACTGTACCATTTAGCACTATTATTTTACAGCTTACAAACAGCTTTACTGTTTGATTTTATTTGATTGGCTAAGACACCTGTTGCGACACAAATAAAGAGAAGTTAATTTTGTGTTGTTTCCAATTTTAATAGTGGCCAACCAATTAAAACCTTTGTTTTTGTAAAAATTGTGTAACGGCGCTGTGAATTTTAGTGATGGTCCCACATGAAACGAATAGCGTTCAATTTTGCAAAAGTCTATCAATGCAATAAACATTTTATGTACGCAATAAGGTACGAGAGGCTAGTGCTGTATCGTGAATAAGTCATGTCCGTGAACACCACATGTTTACGTTGCTAAGAGTGGTTGTTAGGGATGTTGTGTAGTGAATGTGATACATAGAACCATTGGGTGAAGCGATCAGAATCAAGGACTGGAACTAACCGTTTTACCATTTGAATGAATGAATGCTGTTAATGTGTCTGTTAAGACCAACATAAACATTTGCATAAATGTGACAGATTTTTAAAGGAAAGATGGGTGATAAACGTTGTATCAAGATCGCCATAAAATTTACATGGATAACGATGATAAACTCATGGACATTTTTACTCTATATGGATTAATCTAACAGCCTATCACACAGCAGAAACAAACACGGCAACAACCAGTCAGTGCATGTCGCTAATAATTTATTTCTGTGTGAATGAACAGCGTGGTTTCATCTAATACACAAACTCACACACATGTGACGCTCACAGTGTTTTCAGCATCTGCCATCTCAATATATCAGGACATGAACTATCGTCAAATACACGCTCAAACTAAAACCAAAAGATCTTCACAACAAGCAGTCAAAACAAAAGATCGGTTTAACTTCAAGTAATTATGAAAGAAATATGTCACTGCAGTATACTAAAATGTACTTCTCAAAAAGGAATATTATTAAGGAATATCACACAACCAAGTTTTTTTTCATCCATGTTTTAAATTTATACAATTGTGTTGTGCAGCATCTTATTTGACGAATAATAAAAATCCAATATTTTGTTGTAAATTAATTGTTATGGTTTCATTTGGTTTCAAAAGGTATAATTTGATTACATTTTAAAAGCTCAATTAAGTTGTTAAAGTTTACATTAATTTGTATTAAGTCATAAAATGCAGAATCCCAAAGAACACAGAAACATGGAATTTTTCAAGGTCTAACAAATATATGAAAAAAATGTCTTTGCCTTGTGTCTTTTGTCTTTTGAGGCGTGTTTGGGCTCATGAGCAAAACACGTCCAGCAGACACACCACGAAAAATGTAGTAGCACACTGTAGTTAAATATTCTAAGTGCATTAAATGTCTTCAAGCCATGCAGTGGATTTGGTAGGCAGCAGGAAACATAATTTAGAAACATAATTAACCATGGGTCCAAAAAAAACCTCCAAACAAGTTATTTTACTGAACTATTTACTTGTGTAAACGCCACAATAAAAGTACATAGTATAAACAGTAATAACATCCTGGTGGATGAGTGATGATCTTCCAGTGCTGTTTTAGCTGTGCGATCCTATTTGTATGGCGCATGATAAATTAAGACCTGTCAATCTGAGTGATCAAACCAATCCAAGCGCGCTCCAGCTATAAAACAGTGTCCGATTGGTCTCTACACATCGTCCCTATCCACTATACCCACCCACCACACCCAAGATCCATTTTCCATTTGTTGAACTCTCAAATGACTTTGGAAAACATTGCATCATGATTGCGACACAATCGGATCATGGAAGTCCTATAGCTTCAGCCAAGCAGCATGTCATGTCACTCCGCGATCTACACATTGTCCTATGTTGTTTTTGGGCTTATTCGAGACCACCTGCTCAAAAATAAAGATATGTGATCTACTATGATTTACTAAGGCTTTGCAACGTTAAAAACAAAAACTTGGTCCAAAAGCATTATGTGTAATTGTACTACACTGATATATGACACAAGTCTATCTGTTATGTACAATGATATTACCGATCACATTTTCATGTATAGCAGGGGGTTTTTCACGCAATGAAAATGGAGCACTTCTAATATGTCAGCAAATTTAAAAGCACTTGTTAAGTGATGGTCATATTCCCTATATTCACTGTGAAGCCAAGCTTCTAAGCTTTAAAATGACACCTATGTTATGTTGTTAACCAAGTAGTTAGGTAAAGTGATTACTTAGTAACACCCATGCTTTGGATTTAAGAGGTTAAGGTTAATTTAAACAACAATTGATTATTAGAATGTATGTATATTGACATCTAATCTCTTTTCTATATCCTTGTGAAGAAAACCAAGATTTGCACTTTTCTAAAAGTGCCACCTAAAATAAGAGTGATTTAACATTTTCATTCTGTTCATCTGGCATTTTTTACGCATTGTAACACAAATCCCATGTGAAAACCAAATTTCTTGGTGTGAACAGGCATTAATAATCCACATTTTAAGATCTTAAAAAGTAACTAATAATAAACCATAACATTTTCAATTGTGTGAACTTTGTGATATTTTCCACAGGTTATATGTCCCTATTACTATTTTAATGAACCCTTCAGTGCCTTTACACCATCTGTATCATCCTCATTTGTGTGTGCCAGATGTCATGCAGGTGCAAATACAGCATCAGATTCCTCAGATGATGCAAATCTGGGGTGTAAGTGTCAGTATGTCACCTGAGTTAGTATGTAGTTTCTCTGAGCTTCATCCACGGAGATCAGACTGGCATTGATGTAGTCATTATTGCCGATCTGTAGATGAATACGGCTGTGGTCAACTGTGAAAAGAGAGCGAGATTGAGCTGTGGGGCACATCACTCATGATGCTTTGCAAATTCAGCGGTGGAACGATTCTTTTTCAGGTCCTGTTCTCAGTTCCCCACAAGAGAAAAAAAACATCTTCCTGATGAAAACACTCAATTGAAACAGATAACACACACAGGCATTTATTTAATGTGGTATTTTGTGAGCTGAGGACCTTTTCAGGTTGTTGTGGAAAAAGAAAAAGACTCAGAGAAAGAGGAAACCACAACAGTGTCGCTCTTTGTGACGGAAGAGTTAAAAAAGGGAGAGAAAAAAAGACATGACATCTTCAGTGTGAAATGACTTTAACAGCTCACTGATAACAGGCCCCTTCCGTTAGGTGTCACTCACTGTGTCGAACAAGGGGAAGCGGCACACTTACATGGGCTGACGTCTCTGTAGCGATTACGACTTCTGTTTTCTGGAAGTTTGGCGATCTTGCATGGTAAGTCACTGGACTGCTGCCTAATCTCCTACAGTAAAACAGAAGCCTATGAGATGAAAATGCTTCAATCTGTTAGTAAAACAAATATGCGGCAAATGATTTGCTGGGAGAAACTATAAGGCACACGGTCATAAGGGACCACCAGCATCCCGTTTAGGATGCCATTCATTCATCACTGTTATTAAAAACTGCAAGTGAGTCAGAGAAGTAGATAAAGGTGGCAATCCAACTAATAACAGACTTCCTCTCATAACAGACGACCTCATTCCCACCATATCAATTTTAGTCTCCTTTTATAAATGACAAATTCAGGTCATGTCTTTAACTTGTCAACCCATTTTTTTCTGAGTTAAGCAGCGCGATCTGAGCTGTCAAAAAATAAACATCAAATCAAATAAACAAAACAAACTTGTTTTGGGTTGTTATGGATATTTATATCATAGTAATCAGGTATTAAGCACGAGAATCAGTTCTTTACCTGGTAAACGGCGTTCCAGTTCCAGAGCTCATCGATTTCCCGAAACTCGGCTTCCATTGCCGCGTGTGTTCCGCGACGCTCGATAGATAGCTCCCTGACTATACAATTAATTATAAAGTTGATATCGAATCACATAAAATGAAATTTCTTTTAAAGTCTGCTTTAATTTTCTTACAGAACTGTTCTAATGGTACTGTTGTGTCGCCCTTACCGGAAACACGCTGCTCGCTCCTCCCGCAGCACGGCTGTGCGCTGTGCGTCGTGAAAACCGAAAACGCCCCTCTTCTTCTTCTTCTTCTGATTTTTTTTTAATGGCGGTTGGCAAACAACTTTTAATGTGCATTACCGCCACCTTCTGAAATAGAGTGTGGATCAAAATAGCCTTCTTAAGTCACTACTAATTAAACAAATAAATAAATAAATATCTAATACAATTATTAATATACATTATCATTCACTACATTATTAATACACTTTTAATAACAACTAAACTCATATCCTTCTAATGAGCCCATTTTTTTTCAAAAAACAAAAAATTGCTCTATACCCCACATTCCCTGAATTCAGTTGTAATATTTCCTTTATTTCAAATCTAATTTTTTCTTTCTTTCAGAAACATCCTTACCTACTTATAACTACGACAATTAATAATTACATGTTCTAATGTACTACTATTACACTAATGTACTCACTACTATTACACTGCTCACGCAACCCAGTTTCATGTTTCCTTATTATTTTAAGCATACTATTTAATCCAGTATGCCCAAATCTCATTCTCAAAATAATATCCTCTTCCTTTTTATTTCTATTATTTTCTCTCATTCTTCCTACCTTCTTCTAGATACTGTAGAACATTCTCGCTTTTGTTTCCATATTCCACTCCTCCTGCCACTTCTTTTTAATTTCTACTTTGATTAAGCTTTTAACTTCCACCTTATAACTTACTGTCATATACCTCTGTTTTTTTGGGGGGTTTTTTTTAGCATTTTTTGCATATTTGTCTGCAAATTCATTTCCTACTACTCCTATATGGGCTGGAATCCAGATAAATTTTACTATTACTCCAGCTTTATTGATCCTGTAAACAGTTTGGGCTATTTCCAACAAAAAATCCTGTTTAGCTTCTGACTGCATGTTCTTGAAACTGGTTAGCGCACTACTTGAATCTGACTCTGTTAACACTTTGGCTTATACTATTACCCACTCAAGTGCTAAAAGAATGGCCAACATTTCTCCTGTAAACACTGACAATTTATCATTAACTCTTTTATTTAACATAACATAACATTTATTTCTGGTATAATGAACACAGCACCTATACTATTGTCATCTATTTTTGATGCATCAGTATCTAAATAAACATTAAATAATTTTTCTCTAAATATCTACTAACATGAATCCTGTCAATAGTTCTCTTTTTTTCCCCTCCAAAAGGTGCAAATCTACACCTAATTCCCCTAATATCCAAGGTGGGACAATGGATAATGGCACAGTGGGGCTTAACTTTATATCTCCTATCTCTATTTCATTGACTGCATCTCCAGTTATTATCCAACCAAAGCTCTTAATCTGTCATCTTTCCTTTTCTTGACAAGGTTGTAACACCTTCTGAGTCGGATGAATTTCCTTATGCTCTTTTAAATTTACCCAATATGTTAATGCTATCTGATTTCTTTTAATATCCGATGGCATTTCATTCATTTCTACTTGTAATGCTGTGTTGTAATAAAAGCACCACAACAGAGTCTCAACGCCTGATATTGAATTACATCCAACTTTTTTAGTAATGTTCTCGAAGCAGACTGATTAATTATACATCCATAATCAAGAACTGCCCTTAATCCAATATACTGCTTTCAATGAGATCTTACTTGCTCCCCATCTCTACCTCTCAAACATCTATAGGCTACATGTATTATTCTTTTACATTTTTCAACAACATTCTCGATATGTATTTTCCATTTAAGTTTTTTGTCAAACCATATCCCGAGATACTTAAAAAAAGTCCACTCTCTCTAAATTTCTTTCATAAAGTTTAAGTTGAATCTGTCCTTGTATTTTACACCCTCCTTTCCTCACAATAGCCAATGAAAGACTGTGAGTGTCCACGAACTCAGTGTAAAGGCCAATCAGCGCAAAGTAGTGGGGCATGGCAACCACTTCGGCCAATCATACTACAGAGAGTTACCGCTTTATTCTACTGGGCTCTGTAGTTTTTGTAGTTCGGGAAATTTACGCAATAATACACATGTGCGTGATGAGATTTAGAAAAGTGCATCAAGTAAAATGGATCATATTACAACCCAAACTTTCCCTTTTCAGTATTAAAATAAATTAATTTTTGGAATAAATTATTATAGTATAGTTATTTCTTTGCAGGAAGCATTCAATAAAGTAAATGTGATATTTTGTAAATTTCATAACATGAGTTTTTTTGAGAATTAAGGCTTAATATAGAAAAAATATGTCATATTATTTTTATTTAATACAGTGTTTAAGCTAAAATAGAGCAAAGTGATTTATCTAAATCTAATGCATATCAGTGCCATCTGGTGGGAGAAATAAATAAAATCAAGTGTAATACCATAGTGTTACCACTAGATGCCGATACATATATACATAGCAGAGCCCGTCTAACAGAGAGCCTTGGCACTTCCGTTTAGCCCCATTGTATATCATCTTGGTTGCAGTTCCATTAGAATTCCACTGGAGGTGATCGCGGGCGAGTGCAGAATGAATGGGAGTCTATGGAGCAAGACGGCTAAATGTATCCCTTTCTCCTGCTTGTCGTTGAATCAACGTAGATTTTACTGTTGATTCCGCAAGTTCAATATAGATAATAGCCCAAAAGTAGAATGAACGAGTAGGTATAGTCCTTTCGATTTCTTACAGGTTATGTCGTTGTTGGCCGGAACACGCTAGCATTCTGCTATTATGTGACGTCATCATATTTTTTAACGGATTTTTAGAACAGAAAAGTGAACTTAAAATTGCAATTTTCAGCTGAGTGTATTATCTTAGCCCTCCCTTTTGAATTCAACTTTCAAATTACTTGACAAAAATTACATCCTGAGAAAAGTGGATTTCTGGGGGTGAAACCCCATAGACTCCCATTCATTCTGCACTCGCCTGCGAGCGCCCCCGCATGAACAGAGACGTGTTACTGCAGCCAGTCCAGAAACCGGAAGTTACCAGAGAGTGCCAATCCTCTTCTATTAGAAATTCTCTGTACATAGTCACTAGGCTTGTGTAGTATTTCCAGACATAATTATAGCCTTCCTTTATTAGGTTCTCCATTTGGTTATATATTTAGACGTTATCAATCGTGGCGGATTTGTAGAATGTATAACAAAATAAGTTTTCTGCGTTTTCGTATTTGTTGTATTTCCCATTATTTTCCTATGACCATAGGCAGAGATGGGCAGTATTTTAATTAGCCTAAATGTATTTGAAATACCATGTCATTTTGTATTTTCCTTTGACAAAAATAAATGAAATGCAATTTGTAATTAAATCATTTGAGGGACTTAAATTTGTATTTAAAATAGGCTACTTAAAATACTTATTTAAATAATTTTATTTAGTATAAATTAACTTTCATCATCTGACTTAATAGGACCATAGACATAAAAAATACGATTAGGACTACCAAATTGCCTATCACAGTTTTTGGCTAGATGCAAGAAACTCACTGTATTTGAAATACTTAAAACGTTAAACCTCCTATTGACCCTATTTCCAGGTTTCTCCATAGTGGAAGGCGTAATAGTTGGGTAAACTTCCATAGCAGTGAATGAGAGACTACATTAAAAGTATTTTTTTGTGTTTCCATTTGCTCAAATAGCAAAAAACAACAACGCCACAACAGCGTTTTCACATCTTTAAAAAGGAGTTAAAAAATAGAGAGAGATTGATAATGGAAAAAAATCCCTGAATGTTTTGTTGAAATTCATTATTTTTTCACATTTTTTTTGTGGACGCGCGATCTACAGCCAGATTCACACTACTACGTGAGCACGCACGTTTCATTTCAACGCCCATTTATTACACTAGCGTATTTTACAATCTATGGTTCACTGGCACGGAGCAAAGAGAGTGTTTTCAATAATATTCCAATTTAAGTTGAGCTTTAAGCTCGCGCGTGAAGATAAATATGAACTGAAAACGCTCGATCTGCTCCGCGCTAGTGGAAACGCACCGTAGCCTACAGATTCTGGGAGTGTACTGTTGTGGTTTCGCGTGTTTTGCGTCCTTTCAATCGAAATGAAACTGCGACGCTCATGTAAGCCTATGTGAATCCACTACAGAGCATTAGCCTTGCAAGTTGCACTTTCACGTTGTAGCCTACTTTGCAAAAAAGTTGCAGAAAGTGGCAGAGTGTTAACGAGTGAGTTTTTGAGTTTTAGATTTTTTTATTCAGTTCAAAACCTCACAAAACTATGTAGCTATAGAGATGTTATTGCAAGACCAGTCTAAAACCTTGGCATGTTTGCATTACATTTTCCAGTTTTCTAGATTTAGAAATTTGGGTAGACGTAAGAACCCAACGTCAGACTGACTGAGAGACGTTGGATTTTGGTTTGAAATTAAAGTTGGGTTAACGTCAGATCTCAAGGTGTCAGTGCCCAGGGGCACCAAGAGTCTAAATCCGCCACTGCCTATGACAGTTTTGTCCCTCTCTCTCAAAAGTTAAATTGGGAGGGTTTAGAGGAAAGAGTAGCCTACCGATTGACTCGTTGGAAATGGTTGCTACCCCAGTTGTCACAGGGGAAGAGTTTTGGTTGCTAATAATTTAGTGGCTTCTACTCTTTGGCATAAACTGTGTGTATTGCATCCATCTACAGGACTAATTCAAAGGAGGTTGGTGACCTTTTTCTGGTCAGGACAACACTGGATTCGATCAGCCGCTTTTTATCTTCCAGTACAAGAAGGCGGGCAGGGCTCGGTGGATATCAAGTCCAGGATAATGACTTTTCGGCTACAAACAGCCCAAAGAATCTTGTATAATAATAATAAAAACTCTGCCTAGATGGACACTGCAACAGCTATTTTAAGGAGGGAAAATGGAATGAGGGTTGACAAACATTTGTTTTTAATGCAATTGCAAGAGAAAGAAATAGTGGATCTCCCCCACTTTAATAGATCTGTGCTGGAGGCCTGGAAGGTTTTTATCGTATCAAGGTCATCTAATACACCTGCTGGTCATTGGTTGTTACAGGAACCATTGTTTTTTTTTTTTACTCTTTTTTTATCTTCAAGACTGTTGTCATCTGAAAATGTGCGAGCACAACTGTTAATGGCTGTGTGCAGTAACCTGGGACATATCCTGAGAAGTAATTTGCAAGACATAAGCCAAAGAAGTGGTGTGAAATCGATCCGGTTCTTACAACAGTGAATTGCAGAGATATTCAAGGACTTGAGCACAGTTTTTTTGAAAGTTTTTTTTGAAAGACCCAGATGTCATAAATGCCTGGGTGTAGGGATATGGTCATCTTTTTCCCTCAATCATTGTAAGCGCGGCTGTGGAAGACTGGGTAGAAGATGAAAGCTGTTTACTGACTCTGAAAACACCAGTTCTGGAAAGTTTTGATTCTGCTGGAAAGAAATCTCTTTATTTGACGTGTGTTAAGTCTCCAACATGCAATTTTTGAACGAGTTTCTTCAACAAGATGGACACAGTTCTTTGGATCTGACTTTTCTCCTAAAGGCTGCTGGTGTACCCTGTACAAATGTCCGATCGACAAGCGGACCGATGACCTCCAGTGGAGGATTGTAGTACATGGGGCAATAGCTACAAACAAACATGTGTTACACCTCAATCCTAGTGTTGGGTGGTTACCCATTTTGTTCTGATACAGAGTCAATTTTTCATCTCATTGTGCAATGTTCACGATTGGGTAATCTTTTTTATTTTTTAAGTACATTTTTTTTGTCCCTGGGTGAAGATTTTTCTTTTCAATTGTTAATTTTCGGGCCAAAGTATTCATTTTAAATTGGCTATAGGAAAAACAGACTGTTGGGGCAAAGGTCAATAAGCGTTGTGCCTATGTTTTTAGGTTTGATAGCTTGAGGGTGGAGTATGCATACAAGTGGGTGGAATCTCTACCATTTTTATAGAAGTTTATAGAATTATGTGGAATAAATGAAGTATTGTGTACACTGTATAATAATTAATTGGTTTTGAGGTTTAAAAAAGGAAAGTGTAATTTTTGTGTATTTTTGTGTAAATCTTTTGTAATAATAACAAGTCAATTGTAATAATTAAGGTGAACTTAATCTCCCCCGACTCTCTCTCTCTCTCTCTGTCTCTCTCTCTCTCTGTGTGTGTGTGTGTGTGTGTGTGTGTGTGTGTGTGTGTGCGTGCGTGCGTGCGTGTGTGTACACAAAATTATGTTTTTTGAAAAAGTAAAAATGCAGAAAGTTTTTTGTGATGGGTAGGTTTAGGGGTAGGGTTAGGGTATGTATAAAAATATATTATGTCCGTGTGTGTGTGTGTGTGTGTGTGTGTGTGTGTGTGTGTGTGTGTGTGTGTGTGTGTGTGTGTGTGTGTGTGTGTGTGTGTGTGTGTGTGTGTGTGTCTGTGTGTTTGTTCACTTAGCAAGTGCCACAAAACCAAGCTTTGTGCCATGCGTGATTGTTTTTCCAAATCCAGTTAATGTAAAAATAAAGAATTAAAAATATAATATAACACTAAAACATTTTGCTCTAAATTGGCTTGTAAAATAGGTTGTTCATCTCTTAACATATTTTCCCACCACCTAATCGCAGATTAATATTTGTTATTTTTATTTTGAGGAATTGAATACTCAACAAAAAGCAAAATTCTCCTGTCAATAAGTAGTATCTCATGAATAAGTATATCTAATAAATAAAATGAATAAATACTAGTAGTATATAATAAATAAATATCTATGCACACAAGTATCTAATAAATGCTAGTATATTATTATTATTACCTTTATTTTACCAGGAAAGAAAGCACATTGAGATTAAAAATCTATTTTCCAAGAGTGTCCTGGCCAATATTATCAGCACACAACTCACGTGGGTTTAACAAATAACATACATCCATACATACATAGAAACACACTGGCAAATTTAAAAAATAAAATAGGTAAATCAATACATAAGTCAGGCAAAGCATCTACAAACAGATGTTTCTGTCTCCAAGTTTTTTAAAATCACTTTAAAAATGTCCAATAAAACCAACTCCCTGAGATTCAATTTATTTTGCAGATTATGCAGGCAGAAGGAGCTGCGAATTTTTTCCCAGTTCAGTCCGCACCACTGGAACCGACAATAAGGAAATATCCTGAGACTGAAGGCTATAACTACCTACACATTTTTTACAGATATATTTGTCTGAAGATAAAAAGGAAGCAGTCCCAGGATATAGTTTTATAAATAAAACATAGTCTACGGATAAAGCAGACCATCCAACACAAGCACATATAACTCGCAATGATGAGTGAGTGATTTAAAATTTGTTATGAACCTCAATGCACCATGATAAACCAAGTCCAAAGCATGTTAACACTGAGAAGATGCATGCATGTATATGACATCACCACCACAATCTATTACAGACATAAAAGTGTCAGAAACAAGCTTCTATTTGGCCTCAAAGGAAAGGCAGGATTTAATTCTAAAATAAAAACCCAGTTTCTCTTTCAATCTTTTGACCAGTTGCTGAACATGAGGGGCAAAGGAAAGCGAATCGTCAATTAAAATCCTGAGATACTACAGACTCATTTTTTTTAGATAAGTAGGCTATTCTCTAATAAATGAGTAGCCAACAAATATCTAATGAATAACTACTAATATATATATATATATATATATATATATATATATATATATATATATATATATATATATATATATATATGTAGGCCAACTAATTGGAATACATACTAGTCAAAACTGAATAGTTGATATCTGAATGACAGATCCCTATAGAATAAAATAATAAAAAATTAAAGTGTGTTACTGGTAACAATAGAATAGTCACTACGATGGAAGTAATGAATAAGAATGAAATAAATAAGTAATAGTTTCTGTTTAATAGGCATATCGAATGAGTACCAGTAGCCTAAATAAATAAATAATAACTATAAATAAGTTATATTTAAAAAAGGTAGAAACTAAAGAATGAGCGTAGCTAATGAATAAGTACTTTTACCTAATGGAATAGATACTACTAAAAAATTAGTACTAATACCATGCAAATAGATAGGCCTAGTACGTTTTAAGGATTAAATGTTAAACCGCTTGCCTCAAACCGGTTACGGTATTACGTGTTCTTCTCCATTTGACAGATAGAGAGCACCCACTGCACTGTCTCCGCGTGCTGATATAGCGTACTGTGTATCAGACTGTAGTCTATGTTAATTAGTTATTTTTGTTATAATTCGTTACTGAACTGAACCGACTGGTTCTACAGGTTTATAGAGGCTCATAGCGACCGTATGGCAAGCTGCTGCTGTAAAACTCCCATGAACTGACTGACAGCCCGTCCAGCCAGGTAACGAATGAACACTGATCTGTTATATCATTGCCTGGTCTATAATAACATTGCTAATAGTAATCTGCTAACTGTTTTGAAAGCAGCCTGTTTTTTTTTATAAATAATTACCAAATCAGAGAATAGGGAAGTGCTTTAGCATGCAGGCTAATGTTGTCTGGTTCGACTAACCTGATTCAGGTCATCACTACGATGTTACACGCAGTATAATAATGCGTAGCATACATAACACTGCCACACACAATACGGAAACAAACACGTTGCGCAGAACATTTCTAGACGCGAGGATACGAAAATGTGTGGGCTTTCTTCTGTTTTTTCTTTTAATGCTTGATTTTTCGTTTGGTTAGCCTGTAAGCATGCTAACTTAACAGGATGTAAACCTTTGACGGTTATGAAAACTGGAGCAGCCTGTCCAGATCAGAGCAGAAAAACAGTTGATCGGCAGTAATACAGTTCAAGTTAAAACAGATTTTAAGCCCTGAAATTGATTATATACTGAGTCAAATCAATGTCCGAATTTAAGTTATAGATATTTTGAGGCTTTTGCACATTATGTCGTTAATTTATGTAATGTACTTAACCTTGATTAATTAATTATTGAAATGCCAATAATTTAATATTTTTAAACCTATGATCAGTTTTGACCACATTTATGCACTTAATCTTTGCATTTTGACATTTAGTTATGTCAAAACTCACTAATCTAATCATTTTATGTATGTCATCATCAGACTTGGATTGTGAACTGTTGGACAAGGTAGGAACTCTGGGGAGTTTTAGGTTTGTCTCCCCATGACAACGTGTCACCAAGGTGACTGCGGCTCCAACAGTGATGCCGAGCGGCGCAACTCTGATGATGAGAAAATGGAGAATGTGGAGCCCGCTGAGATTGGGCCGCTGTTGACAACTCCAGCTAAAGCAGAGAAATCCCGAGTGAGTAGGGGGGGGGGGGGTCACACTACCAGTCAAAAAGTTAGGGTCAGTAAGATTTTTTGGGAGCACTTTATTTTACAGTCCTGTTACCCATATTATGTACTTATTATAGTTTTTATAATTACTGGGTAATAACTAGGTACTAACCCTGAACCTACCCCTAAACCTAACCTTAACACATGTAGTTTAGGGTCGGTGACAAATAAGGGTTGTCAAGATGATAAATTCGAAAATCTTGCAAAAACTTTTTTTAAAAGCATGCATCAGGTATGTTAATATGTACATAGTGTATTTATGTTGATTTTATGTAATTCAAAATGACATTTGCACCATTTCTTTCTACAAAAGTTAAGACTGAATGTACTTGAATGTGTCAAATGGTGTAACTGCCAAATAATGAGAAATATTAAATATTTTATCCACCTAGAGGGCATGTAAGTGTACGCCTAGAAATAAATACTTATTTTTAATATTAATATTTTTCACGAAATTATATTTTATTAGAGTTATCTCTAAATGTAATTTTTAATGTGTTTTTACTATATTTGGCAGGACAGGACATATGCTGAAAACACCTCTGTTTTCTAAATCATCTTTGACAAATTATGTAAAATTTGTTAGAAATCATGTTATTACACTAAACTAGATTATTACATTTTATCCCACTTCAATTTTCCATGTATATAATTATATTTTTATGAAAAATACTGGTTACGGCAATTGACACAAACCAGTTATACCACCTGACCATGTTGCTTCTAGAGTCAAAGGCCATTGTTTGTTGAAGAAATTGTAACTGAAAATCAAGCATGACAGTAAACAAGTTCAGCAGAAGAGGTTTTATTTTTGTCAATGCTGAAAAAAAAAAAACTGGCAAGAACTAATGAGGTTAATTCTCATGTTACGCAGCCCGTTTGAGCTTCAGCAAGAACCAATGAGGTTCATTCTTGTGTTACGCAGCACGTTTGAGCTTCAGCAAGAACCTATGAGGACCATTCTTGTGTTACGCAGCACGTTTCAGCTTCAGCAAGAACCAGTGAGGTTCATTTTCGTGTTACGCAGCACATTTGAGCTTCAGCTAGAACTAGTGAGGTTCATTCTCGCGTTACGCAGCACGTTTGAGCTTTAGCAAGAACCAATGAGGTTATATTGGTTACACTGAAAACTTGAAAAGACTTCCAAAGGTTAGTTTATATTACATTTTTAATTAGCATCATAAACTAGTTATATTTAATATGTAATAGGAGACAATAGGTGTAACCGGTTACACAATTTGACATTCAGTTTAAAATCAATTTTGACAGGCATTATCATGGACACCATTGTTAGCATGTGGCATTGGTGGTAATATTTAAAATGTAATTTTAAAAGTTAATACTCCTTTTTATAATAATGATGAATTATCTATGTATTCCAGGGGTCATACGGTACCATTTGACATATACTTAAGAATACCTGACCATACCCTAAAAATGTCAAATTATCTCACATTTTAAAATCATACTAACATTTGCATGCAGCAGTTAGTCTCAATGGGGGTCCATCTCTGTGATATTATTTCCTGTCACATGGTCTTCTTACGCAATATCAACAAAATGGCTCATTGAATGTTTGTTACACCACCTTGATACTTCAGGAATTTGACTTGACTCGCATGATTCCCCAAATTATTTATAATATTCAGAACAATGGTGTTCCATTTACTTTTATTTACTGTTAAATAGTTCTAATGTAAGATTATGCTAAACTAGCTGATTTAGTGTTTTATTGAGAATTTCACCTTTTTTTAAAGAAGTTCATTTATTTGGTACAATATTATTTTTTTTTGGGGGGGTTTTAAGGTTACACCACATTGACATTTTTGCAATCATCCCCCAAATAATCTCTCAAAATAAATTAAAACTAGAAATTTTAGACTTGGTCCTCAAAACAGAATGTATGCAAGTAATTTGCCATTTTATTTTGAAATTTTTACCCTATTAAATATGATGAAACCATATGCACACAAAAAAATGAGTGTCACATCATTGACCCATTAAC
This sequence comes from Siphateles boraxobius, assembly GCF_051911475.1. Taxonomy (NCBI): domain Eukaryota; kingdom Metazoa; phylum Chordata; class Actinopteri; order Cypriniformes; family Leuciscidae; genus Siphateles; species Siphateles boraxobius. Next base: position 19,418,111 of record NW_027509219.1, read on the forward strand.
CAATGCTTTCCTGGGCAAGTACACTGTAAGTACTGTACTATATTATACTGTAAAATAGCAAAGACACATTAAATCAATCAAAAGTGACATTTTAATGTTAAGATTTCTATTTCAAATAAATACTGTGGTTTTGCGCTTTCTTTTTATCAAAGAATCTCAAAATTCAGCTTTGCCATCACAGGAATAAATTACATGTTATTTTAATACAATTTGTATTTATATTTTATAATATCTCACTGATCATAAGAGACTTTCAAAAACAAATCTTACTGACCCCATACTTTTGAACAGTAGTGTACATTTAATAGATAGAATGAGGCAAGAACACCAACATTTAACTAAAAGCATGATTGTTTTTCAGGGTGCATCTGCGTTTCCTGATGAGGATGAAGAGGAAGAAGAGGAAGAAGAAGGTTTGCGGGTGGTTACACTGCCCATGCAGGCACACCATGCCATGGAGAAAATGGAGGAGTTTGTACACAAGGTGATGTTTATCTTTAAATGTCCCAAAAGCATTACTTTTGTGATTGTAGCGCAAATGTGGCCCATTTCTTGTATGAGATATTTGTATTAAAGCAAACTCTTACCATTAGTAGGTATGGGAAGGACGTTGGCGAGTTATTCCATACCATCTCCTCCCCGATTGGCTGAAGGACAATGATTACCTGCTGCATGGACACCGCCCACCCATGCCATCCTTCCGTGCCTGTTTTGGGAGCATCTTTAGGATTCACACAGAAACGGGAAACATCTGGACACACCTGCTGGGTCTGTGCTTATGATATTTGACATTGTGACGTAATAATGCAAAAAACGGAAAACATAACAATCATCTCTTGAAAAGAGATTTTAATCAAACTCACAGACATACACATCACTGTGGCTGGTAAATGTCAAGCGACCACCACCAAATAGTCTTTGAGAAACGTTTCCTGTTATCAAATTCTCCTGCTGAGTAATTTTTTACATTCTAATGCTCAAATGTTTGGGGTCAATAAGATTTTTTTAATGTTTTTGAAAGAAGTCTCTTAATGCTCACCAAGGATGAATTTATTCTATGAAATTACAGTAAAAAAAAAAACAATATTATAAAATAACTGATTTTAATATATTTTATTTAAAATGTATTTGATTCCTTTAATGGCAAAATTTAATTTTTAGCATCATTACTCCAGTCCTCAGTGTCACATGATCCTTCAGAAATAACTTTACTATGCTGATATGCTGCTCATGCAATATTTGTATTAATTTGACATTTAATTAATTTCAGGGCATTTTGATGAATAGAAAGTTTTGTAACATTATAAAAGTCTTAACTGTCATTACTGATCAATTTAATGTGTCCTTGCTGGAAAAAAAGTATTAATTTCTTTACAAAAAATTTTTTACGGACCACAAACTTTTGAACAGTTGCGTATGTCTTATAACCCCAGTGGTCTTTTAAGAAGGACGTTCCACAACTTATGGAACTTAGAAGATACATTTTATGATATTTGTAATGTGATAATCTGATATGTGTGAATCATTGCCCTGAGAATGACAAAAAAAACACACCACATTGACATTTAATGTCAGTCAAACCTGTAATTATGTTGCTGGTGAGTCATTTTGGAGGCTAATTAAGCTATCGCAATGTCTCCCTACAGGCTTAATTCTGTTCCTGTGCTTGGGCACACTGACAATGCTGCGGCCGAATGTGTCATTCATGGCGCCCGTGCAGGAGAAGGTGGTCTTGGGGATGTTCTTCCTGGGTGCAGTGCTTTGTTTGTGCTTCTCATGGCTTTTTCACACCGTCTACTGCCACTCGGAAAAGGTCTCCAGAACTTTCTCCAAGTAAGTGACACCGGTTTTTATGTTCTATGTGTGTAGGCATATTATGTGTATGCATCACCTTTAGTAACTGCAGTGTAATTTTTTATGCCCCTAGGTTGGATTACTCCGGTATCGCTTTGTTGATTATGGGCTCATTCGTTCCATGGCTGTACTACTCGTTCTACTGCTCTCCTCAGCCGCGGCTAATCTATCTATCTGTTGTATGTGTGCTGGGCGTCGCTGCCATCATAGTTGCCCAGGTTGACCGATTCGCCACCCCTCGCCACCGGTGCACACGTGCAGGTAACACACTCACCTGCTCCTCAAAAATAGTCCACCTTCATGATTGATTTGAGATGTTTGATTGATAAAACATTTCCCCATCTTCAGGTGTTTTCCTGGGCCTCGGTCTGAGTGGTCTCATTCCCACAATGCACTTTACCATCACAGAGGGTTTTGTGAAGGCAACGACAGTGGGTCAGATGGGCTGGTTCTATCTGATGGGTGCCATGTATGTCAGTGGAGCAGGACTGTATGCAGCACGGATACCAGAACGCTACTTTCCTGGAAGATGTGACATCTGGGTAAAACTAAAGGGAATTTTTGTTGCATGTAGTATTGTAAAGTGGTCTAATAGTGTAATTTTCATCCAAGTATACTCATGGTCTGGATCTGTTTTACTTTGTCAGTTTCAGTCTCATCAGATATTCCATGTGCTGGTTGTCGTAGCGGCGTTTGTCCATTTTTATGGAATCTCAAACCTGCAGGAATTCCGCTATGGTCTGGAAGGAGGCTGTACAGATGACACTCTGCTGTAAATAAACCAACAAATCGCTTGAACTTCTGCCGGTGCCTGCTCACGTCACAATGAACCTGGACCCGACATAATAATGATTTAAAGATTTGTATTATCTCTGAGGGATTTTAACATATAGTATATTTAAATAAGATTTTTATTTGTTAAGATCCTTATAATTATTGATAAATGAGGTAGTCTTGTGTTTATATTGTTCTTTACTATTTCAGTACAGCACAGAATTTATTGTAAATCACTGGAATGAGTCATAAAGCATAACAGGGGTCTTCAGAGACACTACCTCCTCCAATACTTTTTTTTGACAGTTTTCTGATCTACTGTGTGGTTTTTCATCTAAGGTTTGATTTACTGATTCGTGGTTCTGTACTTTTTAGGGAATTTTAGGAAAGAGTATGTGTGTGTGTTGTACCCAGCGGGATATCTACTGCATCACACACACATGAACATGCTTAGTTCTCGGTTTCCTCAAACATGTTTGCAAGATCATTTATTAACAAGTGTCAGCAGTGGGATTCACATTAGGGCACATGCAATTTTATCTTATGTTTGAGTGAATCAGGGTTTCAGTCCAAAATACTTGTATTGGTTTTGGAAATCATAGAAGTCAAGATATTTAAAAAGAGCAGAATAAAGATGAAACACCAATAATTACTTGCTTTGATTATTATATTAATCTTTTTTTTTTTAAAGTATGCTGTTCTTTTGGCATATAAAATAGGATTTTGTGTTATACACATGACTTCTTAAAGTAGGTTTGTGGTTGAATGATAACATATTGTATACTGTTTGTTAATATTTTGAATAGCTTTTATTTGTATACTTTAGTTTTAGTTTAAATAATATTATTTAGTTTTTAGTAATATTGTTATGTGCTTTTGGCATTTTGATATATATATATATATAACTTAAATTTGTTTTTTTCCCGGTTTTAGTAATTTCAACTTCAGCTAATTTCAGTTCATTGCCAAAGCAACATTTCAATGCAAAAAGCTTTTTTTCTAATAGTTTTATTTTATTTCAGCTTGATTTCAATTACAAAAACAATTTTAATAGTTTTAGTTAACAATAACAACAGATAAATTAAAAGGATAAATTAGATCTTCTTTTGTAATCTATTTCCTATTTTCTTAATGAAAATACTTACCCCAAACTAGCACCACTGTAATTTAAGCCCAACTTGAACTACAAATCCCCATTTGCCATCATATAGCAAAATATTCTGTTTGTCAAATATTTTGACTACTTTTCATTTAAAATGATTATATAGAGAGATCTGTTCAGTTTGTAGTATAAACTGCAATGTATAACGTTTTATCATAAAATTATGTGTTATCAAATGAAGTCAGAATGTGTATTGATTTGAGATCTTTGAGATGGCATTAGATTTTTACGAAACGCGCGAACACAATTACAGTGCGTAGAGCAGCTGAAAGCGCATGCGCGCTGGTGACGTCGCAGTGTTTTGCTGGGGATGCGCGCACACGTGAGCGCTGTTCTTCTCATTGCTGGAGTAAAATTGATTCAATTCACACCTGCGAGGGTCTCCCTGTTAGGGGTGCCAGCAGATGTCAAAGTAGACCGCCGTGTGCTGTCATCCAGTCCTGTTCCGTTTCTGTTCTGCTGTGGATCAGCTGTACGCTGTGAGTTCACATAAAGATGTTTATGTGTGGGTTAGCATCCGTTACTAGTTAGCCTTAGCATGTAGCCTCATATCACCTCTGTGAAACTTAAACTCTCACCTGATTTACACCAACACTTTCAGTTGAAGTTTTACGACGAAAATATTAAATACGAAGAAAAGATTCCTGTTTTCCGTCTGTTGTAACACAGGCGTAATGCCCCTCAGTCTACAGCTAGACTGTAAAATATTTCATTGTTTATATATTTACATGGTTGTATCGTTATGTTTCAGAATGTCCCTTTATTTCTAAGATGCTGCTGAAAAGATTAATGTATCCTGAAGGATGCGTAGTGAGCCGTTTCATCGAGACGCTGTTTCTTGAGACAGATATTTTTGGTTAATCCTTTTTAAATTTAACTTTCTCAACAAATGTCAAAATACATCTGCCTATTTTTAAGATAATGCTGCCTTGCTTGACGTGCTATCGGAATCATCGTAAATACTAGTTTCCTTGTTAAAAAATTTGACATGAACGCCCACTCAAGTCAAAATTTGAATGCGACGAGCTCGTAATCACGACTTCAGAAGTGGGAAGTAGGAATTTTCCGATAGCACGTGAAGGCAGCATCATGCACAGATACAAAAATTGATACAAATGGTCTGATCTTGAAGTGATAGGCCAAACCAATAATTATAATTCTGTCATCATTTACTCACCCTCATATCTTTCCAAACCCCTATGTCTTTCCAAACGCCCTTCTATTTATCTTGAAATAAGATGTTTTGAAGAATGTTGTTAATCAAACAGTTTTGGTTCCCATTGACTTTAGTCCACACAATGAAAGTTATTTGGAACCAAAACTGTTTGCTTACCAATATTCTTCAAAATATCTTCCTTTATGTGCCACAGAAGAAAGTAAGTAAAACAAGTTTGGATTATGTGTGTATTTGGGATCAGCTGTGTTGTTTTAGAGTGGTCACTGATTGGTGTGTCCTGCAGAAATCACCATCCTGCAGTGCCTGAGGCTTTGTCACTCCACCCCACCCCCCGTCGTCATGGCGCCCAAGGACATCATGACCAATTCACATGCCAAGTCCATTTTGAATGCCATGAACGCCCTAAGAAAGAGTAACACGCTGTGTGACATCACTCTGAGGGTGGAGGGCACAGATTTCCCGGCTCACCGCATTGTGTTGGCAGCTTGCAGTGATTATTTCTGTGCCATGTTCACCAGTGAGGTAACAAACACCCTCTATATTCACACTCATCACTCACGTTACAGAAATCATTGTGGTCTTAACTGGAGCTGTCTGTTTGTTGTATTAAAATACACTCCATTGGGGTCCTCACATTGTAGTTAGCAGAAATGCTTAAAAATTTCCTGTCCTCTCTACTAATCCATATCAATAAAATTGGCACAAAAAAAATCACTTTGGTGCAATTCTGCTCCTTCACATTAGGAGGGGCAGGCGGTCTCTTAATATTCTCAGATATGTTGAAGCTGGTTCAGTGTTACAAGAGTGAACACAACACATACATTCAAGCTGGATGCAAACTGATTGATGATAATCTTGTAGCATAATATAGGGATATATAATATAAAGATAATAGTACTAGAGGTCTGTAATAGAGTGCTGCAGTAATGATGTTTTTTGTAGGCCAGCCTGGAAGTTAGCGTCACCCTGGGTCCCTCAACAAAAACCTGTTAAGGTTTTTTCATTGGCTGTTGATTTATTGCAGAACTTAAGCTCCAAAAAAAAATTTATGATTCTTACATATTTTGTTCATCATCTTCACTAATGAACATTGCATTTATGAATTTTGAAACCTAAATACAATCATCAGAAGTCAAAAGCTAAACGTAGGCTATAAACGAACTACACCAAAGTCTCATAGCTTTAACGTCACCACCATTAGGCTTCCAACAACTATTTCAGTCTTAATTAAGAAAAAACAAATCCCTGAAAGTTTGAGTTAAAATAGTTTGTAAGGGCACAAATTTAAACACACTGAGGCTGTAAAAGTGGACTAGTGAGTAGATGAGGTTACCTGTTTGGCTGACTATAGCCTCTGTAGTCCCATTCCACCACTTGTTAGCAACCACCTTTTTTAAAACACGTTAAAGTCAAGTTTAAAGTAGTAGAATAAAATGTGAAAATATTTTGAGCTTGTGTTCAAAAAACCCATTGATTTCAGGACAATGGAACGGGAAATGCAAAAATACTAACTCGTTTCCGTTTATTGCCTACAAAAATGCGCCATCCTTGAAGCACTCTATAATGATAATATTACAGCTGTGGTGATAGGGTAGAAATATTATACATTTGCTGTGCTTATCACTAGTTTTTTTTTCGGTCATTTGTTCCCGCTGTAGCTTTTATTTTGTACTCACAATCTGAAATGCTGGTTCCGGAAAGCTGGGTAATTTCTTATTGGTCAGTTTTTTGCCAAGAAAAGGGAAGAAAAACGTGTGACAGCTTTTACCCCAAGTATGAATAAATCCATAAGCTTGCATCATGTTTAATCTACAGTTTAAATTGTGTTTTGATTTAAATGTGGATGTAAAAAGAAAAATCTGTTTTTTTTATTTTTATATCAGTCTATTTTCTTGTTACTCCATAGCTTGCTGAAAAAGGGAAGTCCTTTGTGGACATTCAGGGCCTCACAGCGTCCACCATGGAGATCCTGCTGGATTTTGTTTACACAGAGACGGTGCTGGTTACTGTAGAAAACGTTCAAGAGCTGCTGCCCGCTGCCTGTCTCCTGCAGCTTAAAGGTACAAACGCACAAACCAGCCCAGCTCACATTGCTGTTTCTTTGTGATTGGATTCTAACATTAACAAACCCATTTTAGATTTGAGAGTTGATTACATGTACAACATTTATCTATTTGTACATGTGCTTAAAATGAAAAACAAGATCAGCCCATCTGAATAAAACACATTATAATCACTTTTTAATCTGGTACGTACGTATATGATTTTACATGTGATATGTGAAAAAACTAAAAATAATTCTGCATGATTTGATTTGTTTTTCTGTTATGAGGTAATGAACATCGCATGCTTGCGGAGATCTGAGCATGATAAGGATTCACTGAGACTCTTAATTATGAAGGAGACAAACACAAGTACAAACCTGCTTGAAATCAGGGACCAGAGACCTGCTATTAATGCTTTGCTGCTGAAAATAGAGATTAGAGAAGAATTTTATTGATCTCTAAGAAGTTTTTTTATTCAATCTGTGTCTGTCTTTGCTGTCTCCTCAAAAGAAAAACAAAGGACATATGGCAATTTTTACCAAACATTAACAGATGTATCTTAAAGGTGCAGTAAGCAATTTTTGAAAAACGCTGGTGAAAGTGGATCGGACCGAATACCAAAACACACTTGTAGCCAATCAGGAGTAAGGGCCGTATATTCTCATGATGGAGGAGGAGACAGACATTAACTGCATCTCACTGCACAGACATTAGCAGAACGACTATAGACAGAGTGAGATGGCAGGGAAAGCACAAAAGAGAGAGATGGCAGAGAATATACAAAAGAGGATGATAAGGAGTCACTGGGCCAGGGGAATATAACTTGGGTTACAATCAGGCAAGAGGTAGGACCCGCATTAACATCGGAGAAGCTTTCCAGCGCTGGAGAGACCTTAAGGAGCGGGAAGGCTTGAAAGCGGACGCCGAGGTTGCTTTATTTCTTCTCGATACGGGAGTAAACGTTGGTTTTGCTGTGTTTCACAGAACTAAGATATGCTGTCTATTGCTAGAATATACTCGTGTGTGTCATCTTTGCTTGTTTGTTCATTTGCATTATTATTATTATAAGCCTGGTACGTCTAAACCTCCTCCACCGTCCATTTCAAGCATCGTGTAAAGTGTGTCCGAAAAGTAAGATAACACTCCTAATATATGTTTTTTCTTTTGGTTCCCATTTTACTGATCGCTATAACCCCTTGATCTTGTCACCTTTGTAATATATTAGTTATTTAGACTATCGTGTTTGTTTTTTGGGATGGAAGGAATGACTTTGCCATTGAAGGAGTAGAGAAGCTAAATAACAATTAGTAATTCGACCTGAATTATAATGGTAACACAAATTGCTTTCACTTATTGATGACAACATACCCCCGGGAGGCAGGCCTCTGTTGCATGGCGTGTATGTGAATGTGTGGGCGGAGGCATCAAGATAGGGGTGTGATCCTTTTGGGTAGGGGCGTGTTTGTTTTCGTGATTTCAAATATCAACAGCGTCCACCAGAAAGCGCTTACTGCACTTTTAAGAGAATACACACCAATCAGCAGTTACGTTTAGCTGGTTTTAAACTTGACAGTAGTGCTCAAGAAATATTTATTCTTATTTTCAATGATTGAAAACAATTGTGCAACGTTTCTGAGAAAGGTTGTGACAAAAAAACGGCCTGTGACAAAACCTAAAAGCTTTTGAAGGTTGAGCTCTTTGTCCTGATATTGAAACGTTAATGTTTGGCACAAACAAAATGTAGCTTGACACTCAGGTAACACCTGCTCCTGACACTCCCTGCTGTCAAAAATGATGGTGGCAGCATTAGACTTCTGTGTTACTTTGAGCAGAAGGAATTGGAAATCGCCATCAAGAGCAGTATAACTAGCCAGATCCCTCAGGCAATCTGCATTCGAGACGAAAAAACGTTTCCCTGCACACCAATTGCCAATAACAAGAAATGAATGTTCTTGAATCATCAAAGCAGGTTTGTCTTCAACAAATTAAACTGAAGCCATAATATGTGTGCGGGGAAAAAAATCTTGAGTTTGCCTCTTTATATCTGCTTGATGTATTTATTAAATTTGCCTGTTGAGTAGATGTTATTCTGCTGTATTTAATCCACAAATAAACCAGTCTGATGTTAGTGTATGTGTTCTTTACAGGTGTGAAAAGGGCCTGCTGTGATTTTCTTAATAGTCAGTTGGATCCATCAAACTGCCTGGGAATCAGAGACTTTGCAGAAACGCACAACTGTCTTGACTTGATGCAGGCTGCTGAACTGTTCTCACAAAAGCATTTTGCTGAGGTGGTGCAACAGGAAGAGTTTATGCTGCTCAGTCAGAGTGAAGTGGAAAAACTCATCAAGTGTGATGAGATCCAGGTGAGATTGTCTGCTCTCTTTCACTCTGAATGAGTCCCTGCCTTCAAGCGCACCTGGGAAACTTGTACCTTTGACTTATTGCGACAGTGCCACACATTCAAGTCAGAAACATAACATGGAAGTAGTCTAAACGAAACAAATTAATTATATTGTGAACAGGAAACACAAATGACTACATCTGAATGATCACTTCTATAACTTGTTTATACATGGTATCTAAATGTGTTACATTAAGCAAAACGTGAAAGTTGACTGATTAGCTTTACACTTGTTGTCTATCAGCTGTTCCATACATCACCCCTTTAAAATTATTAAAATCCAGCCTGTAAAATTAAACTTGCAAAATCATTCTTTACCATTCACTAAAGAGCTGATTTCCGCTCACTTATATCTATATATTAGAGATATATTATATTGTTATCTTGTGGATCATCTAGAATTTTGAGTTCATCTTGTAAATATGACTTTGCTTGGTCATTTATGTGCTTGAAAGTTGTAATTACAATATTTCTGACTCCAATTGAAGGGCGTGAAAACTAAGCAGAGTTTTATTTTTACAGTTGATTATTCAGTTTCTGTTGTTTAATAAACCTAATGTAGGCCAGCCTGAAACCCTAAACCCCGTGGTTTACACTGATGTTAAAATAACACTTCTTATGCTACAGTAAGACACTGCTGTTAATTTTCAGAAGTTGTAGCGATGTTTTGTTGTCTCAAAAAGAAACACGGAAGTTATATTATTTTAAATCTATTTTTAAGATAATTTATTTTACACACTTTAAGCATTATCGTATCGCATATCGAATATTGAATTATATAATGAGTTATCGCATTTTTCTTCAATATCGTGCAGCCCTAATGCACACACGGACTCCCAACACGTACCTTTGTGTTGTTAAATTCTTTTCTCTCACCACGCTCCATAAATTTTGATGGTGTAATTACAACGTTTGGACTTAAATTTATAGCATCGTGTAGAAGTCACAGATCTAAACCATGAAAATTAGAAGCAACAAATAAAGTTTGTGTCTTAACAAATCTGAATGTTACTGTACATGTGTAGGTTGACTCAGAGGAGCCTGTATTCGAGGCAGTTCTGAACTGGGTGAAGCACAACAGAAAAGAAAGAGAGCCGTACCTGTCTGATCTACTGGAGTATGTGCGCATGCCGCTGCTAACCCCACGATACATTACTGATGTCATTGACATAGAGGTTAGCTTCTGCCATATACATGCTACCTATATATATGTAAAGGATGCTGCAGTTACAAAGATCTTAATGTTCATGGGGTCAATGTCACCACCTGTGTTTTTTGTTTTGTGTGCGTTACTGCATGATATCTGTACATTTGTATTGAGTGTTTGTATCTGTTTCAGCCGTTGATACGCTGCAGTCTGCCATGTCGAGATTTGGTGGACGAAGCAAAGAAGTTTCACCTCCGGCCAGAGTTACGCAGCGAGATGCAGAGTCCTCGAACCCAAGCGAGACTCGGTCTGATGCCTCTGTGTGTTTTCAGTATTTAGGCCTGAAATCCTTCAGTCTTAATTAATCCTCTAAATATATTATTCATTATGTCATTTCACTCTTTCGCTGAATCAGTTTGGCATGCCTTAACATGTTTGTGATTTTCTTGCGAAGCCTCGTACAACTACTTTCTGACAGTGGAATGGGTTTTAGGTGCCAAAGAGGTTCTGTTGGTAATCGGAGGATTTGGCAGCCAGCAATCACCCATAGATGTTGTTGAGAAGTATGATCCCAAGACCCGAGAGTGGAGCTTTCTTCCTGTGAGTTATGTTTTACATTGATAAAACATTTCCCCAGTGTCAGTGGACAAAACAGCCACTGAAGCAAACATCATGTCTGTTTAGCGGAGGAAGGACCGATAAGAGATTTCTCTCAAAACATCTTTTATGTTCCAGAACATTGCAAGGAAGCGACGTTACGTTGCCACTGTTGCCCTGAACGATCGCGTTTATGTCATCGGTGGGTATGACGGGCGATCGCGGTTGAGTTCGGTTGAGTGCTTGGACTACACTGCAGATGAAGATGGAGTCTGGTACTCTGTCGCCACAATGAATGTACGCAGAGGCCTTGCAGGAGCTACAACCCTCGGAGGTACCTATTCTGTATAGGGAAATGATGCTTGTTCTTACACATTCGTAGAGTTCTAGTGGTTTCTTTTGGATTCTGGGTCAAGGTGGGTTGCATTTATGAAGGTTTACAGTTACATGAGCATTGAATGAAGCAGTACAGTTCACATAAGACTGAAACAAAATCTGACAACCAAACAAGTTCAGTGAGTTTGAATTATGTGGGTTCTGTGGATGTAGAGCAGGATGATTCACTTTTCTTAGGCTACATCGCCTGAAGCGCTTTTCTTTTGCAAGTCGGTTGAGCAAACCAGCATTATGTCGATCTGAAAGTTTTTTTTTTTTTTTTTTTTTAGAACTAGTCAGTTAAGACTGATGTTTTTTTTCCTTCACAGATATGATCTATGTTGCGGGTGGATTCGATGGTAGTCGACGTCACACCAGCATGGAGCGTTATGACCCCAATATTGACCAGTGGAGCATGCTGGGAGATATGCAGACTGCCAGAGAGGGAGCAGGACTTGTTGTAGCCAGCGGCCTCATTTACTGTTTAGGTAGCGTTTTATTAGTTTTGAAGGTAAATGAATATGACTGGACGTCTGGACATTTCTTGTAGTTTTCTTGTGCTGAGAAATCAGGAATATGGTTGCTCCTAACTAGCATCGAGAATGGCTGGAACTCAAAAGGCTTGGCACAGACATTGAAAGAAATGCAGATTTTCAGACTTGGTAAACATTGTGTTGTTGTGGCTTCAGGGGGTTATGATGGTCTGAACATCCTGAATTCTGTAGAGCGGTATGACCCTCACACGGGACACTGGACCAGCGTCACTCCCATGGCCAACAAACGCTCCGGTACACTCGCAGTCTCCTTTTTACACATTATATATATTTTTTTATATTCTACAACAGGTCCTAAACATATTTGTGAATAGAATAATTTCTATATAGTGCATGTGGCATATACTACTGTTCAAATGTTTTTTTTCTTGCGCATTTTTTGCCCTCAAATTACAATAACAATAATCAGCAAACCCCCACTGAAACTACTGCTATATACTGTGATTGCTTTTATTTATGTTTCAGGGGCTGGTGTGGCTTTGCTGAACGATCACATATATGTTGTCGGAGGGTTTGATGGCACAGCCCACCTGTCTTCCGTAGAAGTGTACAACATCCGCACAGACTATTGGACCACTGTGGCCAATATGAGCACGCCACGCTGCTACGTAGGAGCCACAGTCCTGAGGGGCCGTCTCTATGCCATTGCTGGGTATGATGTCAATATATTACATTGAACCTTTACCAAATGTGTTTGTACTGTTGTTACTACCAGAAAATACATGTATGACTTAAACATTTGCTTTGATATTGCGTCTGTTCTTTCTGCAGATATGATGGGAACTCGCTACTCAGCAGCATTGAATGTTACGACCCTGTGATTGACAGCTGGGAAGTGGTGACTTCAATGGCAACACAACGCTGTGATGCAGGAGTTTGTGTGCTTAGAGAAAAATGAGAAGAGAAACTTTTCTGACATAGAGGTGCTTTATAATGACTTCTGGACGCTGGAATCTGTGCTCCACTGCTCAGTGCCAGCCTTTTTATGACTCTTTCCTCTTTTTGGATTTACATTTTTTGCCATCTGAGTTCTCAGTCCTTGTTTTCTTTTAATAAGGGAGAAAAACACTAACTTTATGATGCAGTGAACATGTGTTTTTCAAATTTTTTGTTCTCTTCATGCAGAACTCTGTGATCTTTGATTACTTGTGAGATTCACTGAGTCGAGTCCTTTAAAGTGCAATATAATATTACTACTGGTGTCAAAATGTCTCAGAAGAGACAAGTATGTGTATGCCTTACTGCTCAAATGACTGAATCCTTCCTAAAGGAGAGAATATTGTAAGATTCATCAGGATGCAACAGCAGAGGTGCTTTGCGTAATCTGTTTGGATCCTGTCTGTAACGTCCGTTATGACATTGTCATCTTCATCTCTGGTTGCTGGGGCTCTTCTCATTGACTCGACCCTTTATCAATGTGCCTGATGCACCAGGGATTTTTCTGTCATATACAGAACCATCAGCGAGAAATCATAAAGCCAGTGTGCTGATGTTTTAAGTGTGAATCTGAATGCATGGGTGAATTTAGCTGTGCTCTCTCTCAGTGAACAGTCTTGTTAAATACTGAAAACTGACCCATTAATATGAATGAAGGGTGACGTGCATGGTGGATGTTTTGCAGTATATCATTGATGTGGTATGCTGTTTTAATAGTTTGATTCCACGATAAAGACAATAAAGGAAAAGTCTGTTTATTATGTAACAAAACTTAAGCCCTAAAGAACGTTTTACATCATTAGCTTATTTGTAAGATAGTTTTAAAATAGAATATGCTAGAAATCAATCTCAAGTTACAGTGGTCCACGCTTGCTGAATATTGCCGTGGTAGCTGCACTCCCTCTGCCAAAATGACAAAAATATTTAAATTACTGTCTGGGAACAACATGGAAGTAGCCATGAAAAAGAATTATACCGAACAATAAACCCAAATAACTACATATGAATTCAAAATTATTAAAAATATAAATTTATCACATATTTACACATGGTATTAAAATGGTTAAAACCCTTGAAAGCTGAGGGATTAACTTCGAACAACACTTTTTTAAGGCTTGGTTTCAGCTCACTTATCTGTATATTTTGAAAGATCAATGTTTCAGATCGACATGCTTCTTTCCAACATCGCAGCTCGTGTATCATCTAGAATTCCGAGTTCCCCACTTGTAAATAAAACTGTTCAGACATTCATGTGCTCAGAAGAACTCTAATTGTGATATATCTGTCTCCACTTGAAGGCCACATACTTGTTAGTTACAGGTGGCATTTGGAGGAGGGATGTGCTGATTCTAGAGATTTGATTGGACAAAATTCTGTATAGTGCCTGATGTGTCATTAATGTTTTAGGCCTTTATCCCTATGAGCAAGACTATTAACTTTAAACATGTTTATGTGATAAAAGTTGGTTAGCTTTCATGAGTACGCTAGAATACATCAGAGCTGATACGCATGGACTAAACGACACAGAACCTTAATTTTGTTTTAAAAACGAAACCTTGTAAAAAAAAAGTATTTTAAAGCTTTGTTTTACTCATCAGTGCTTTCTCGATGCTTTCAGTTTCCCTGTTACTCTGTTTAATAACGTTAAAGAACTTATGTGAAGAAAAGCTTTCGGAACATAGGCTACCTGATGCACCTCAGAGGACATTTGAACTTTCCAAGGAAACCTCCACTTCTCGTGAAGACGAAAAACTATGAATAATTCAGCTTATTTATAAGTCTAACTATTTCGCTCTCGAGAACGGTTAGAAAGGTTGGAACGTTTTTAAATCTAAAATGAGTGTTTAGTTACACCAATCATATGGCGAGGAGGATGTTGATGCTGCTACTGGCCAATCACGAGCGGCAGCGGGGGGTGTGAGCCCGCACGCGGGTATATAGACTGAACCGCGGACCTTTTGCCCCAGATTGCTGTGTTGGCGAAGACACGTAACGCGTCTGGTCTGCACTCAACGGAGCTCAAAACAGACTTTTGGTGATTTTCCCACCGAAAGACATTAACCTTTTTAAAAAAAAAAAACGTTCGTGTATCCACGAAGACTAAGTCAAAATGGTAAGTGAGACTCTAGTCACTAAAATATTAATACTTTACAGCTTTAACAATAAAAAGTCAAACGTGGTCTTCACAATTATTTTTTAACTTGCGTTTTATTAAACCGACTTTTTCTTCCTAGTCGCGTGGCTCTCTGTGAAGCATGTTATAGGAGCAGTTCACTTAAATGTGAAAATTCTATCGTTCGCTCTAATGGGTGACTTTCGCTCTTCCGTGGAACACAAAACGAGATTTTGGGCAGATTGAAATGACGTTAACGTTACTGCATTCACTTTTAAAAAGATGTGACAACCAGTTTGGAGTAACATGAGGGTGACTTCATTTGAGTGAACTAACGTTACGTTAACGTTATCCCTTTATGACATTGACGATTCAAAAGTTACTTTTGTCACATTATCAACTAATGTTAACTTTATAAAACGATTAAGTGCGTCGTTTCTCTTCCGTGTTTTCACTTTGACGTGAAATACTCCTCAATGCAGGAAACGTGACTATGTATGCGACCTTTGAAAATGAATGTAATCTTTTCCGATCGGAATGTATGATTAAACCGTATATGTAACTCCTTGCCTGCGCATGAGGAATTCCTCGAATCCAACTGCGGAGGCCCTTCACGCGCGCGGTCTGGTGGGAGCGCGAGGCTGGGGGATGGGAGTCTGCTGACTTTTTTCCCTCCCAACTTTTACAGCCTTTTAACCCTAAAGCTATTGTTGGAGTGATCCTCCTTTTAAAATGCTGTTACTTGTTTGTGTCCTTGCTTTGATGTTTGGTGCATAATTTATACTTCCTCTATTTTGCAATAGTTCAGGTTACTGGCTCCTTCCTGTCGACCATTTTAAATAAAGCGCGAGAGATCGGAGTGCGTGCACTGTCACTTTTCTACTGTTAACCGGTTTTTTTATAAGTTGAAAAATGGAATGTGGTTATCTTAAAGTTCTGATTTAAATATGCTTGTGACTGTGAGATACAAGAGTTTCTCATGGAAGGAAATGCACTAAGAATTCTCTTTTTTTTTACTGCAATTATTTTTTCTTCCTTCATGGAACACAAAATGAAACCTCAGTAAGATTTGACTGCTTACCTTTCAATGAATTTAGTTTATTCTCTCCATATGAATAAAGTGAATGCAGGTGACTGAAGCTATTGCTTTAGTATCTCATTTTGTGTTCCACCGAAGAAAGTCACAGGTATGCAACATTAAGGTAATGAAATTTTAAATGATTGCTTAAAGAGATTCAGCAAGTATGTTAACTGGAGATTCTTTGGTCTTCAGATCATACTAAAGGAGGAATTATGCACTCACTAAAATGCAGGAATCTGGCTCAGGTGTTCTCCAGGTTCCCTAGTTCAGTCTCACCTTCCAACCCCAGTTAGTGATTAAACCGTAATTATAGTTTCAAGTTCAGCTGCAAGAGGAAGTTAGGACTTTAATTAGTTTTGGCTTCCATAGTTTTAAGGTCAATGACATTTAATTGACTCAGATACTTCTGTAATTTTTAAGACTATAGCCTTAATTGCTTGTACTTGAAAAGCTGCCTGGCAAAAAAATTGCAGTCTTTTATGTAATGGCTTAGGACACACACCAACTTTTTATTTTATTTTTTTATACCGGTAAATCAAAACCTGATGTAACATACCTTCAACTGTGAAAGACTACCCATCATGTACTGAGGTCTCCAGGTTCACTGGCCTGGAGGCAGCTGTTGGTTGGCAGCCATTTAAAGCAATTTCTTTTTCTTTGTGTAGCGTGAGTGCATCTCCATCCATGTGGGCCAGGCCGGAGTACAGATTGGCAATGCATGCTGGGAGTTGTATTGCCTGGAGCATGGCATCCAGCCTGATGGCAATATGCCGAGTGATAAGACCATTGGTCGCGGGGATGACTCCTTCAACACCTTCTTCAGTGAGACTGGCTCTGGGAAGCATGTGCCACGAGCTGTGTTTGTGGATCTGGAGCCTTCAGTCATTGGTAAATGATTATTGTAAATAGTTCTTGAAAGGGATCAACCATCATAAAAGTTCTATCTTGTAGCAAACCAGTTTTATTACCCCTGAAATGTTGAAATGTATGTGTACTTTGGCCAACATCCAGACGGCAAATAGTTAAGCTTAAGTTGGCATGCATGATTATTTAAAAAAATATATATATATTTAAAGAGCTGGATATCAAAAAGACCTGTATCTTATGTTTCAGATGAGGTAAGGTCTGGAATCTACAAGCAACTGTTTCATCCGGAGCAGCTCATCTCTGGGAAGGAAGATGCAGCAAATAATTACGCCCGAGGCCATTACACTGTTGGCAAGGAAATTATTGATATAGTGCTGGAGCGGGTCCGCAAATTGGTATGAACTACAATTGAGAAATAAGGATGCATCAACTGAAAGATTGAATTTTCAATGTTAAAGTTATACATGTGCATTTGGGTATCTCAACATTATATCGTACCAAATGGATATTTTTTGAGATTGGCTAAAGATTACATTTAACTTTTACTCATTTAAAAGTTCTCCTTTTAAAAACACTAATTCAATAAAATGTTGGTGAGGCTATTCTGAATGTAAAAAAATGAGGAAATAGAAGAATACTAATTTAAAAAGAATTAATAATATTGGTTGATAAACCATATGGTATTGTCAGAGATCATTATGCTAAAGGGATAGATCTCCCAACAATGAAAATGGTCAGCCTCATGTTGTTCCAAACCTGTATGACTTTCTTCTGGTACTATTGACTTTCTATACTATGTTTCTATCAGACAAAATGACATTTCTGTATTTTTTGTTCCACAAAATATCATGGAAATGACATGCCAGTTTAGAAAAACATGAGGGTAAATGAGTAAACAATCCATATCCCTTTACATAAGTGTAATTTAGACAAGTATATCTGATTTACTCATTGTTTCTCTTTTTTCCCCCTCTCCTGATCTAGACCGACCAGTGCACAGGTCTCCAGGGTTTCCTGATTTTCCACAGTTTTGGTGGAGGCACTGGCTCCGGTTTCACGTCCCTCCTGATGGAGCGTCTCTCGGTCGACTACGGCAAGAAGTCCAAGCTCGAGTTTGCTATCTATCCCGCTCCTCAGGTCTCCACCGCTGTGGTTGAGCCTTATAACTCCATCCTAACCACCCACACCACCCTGGAACACTCTGACTGTGCCTTCATGGTAGATAACGAGGCAATCTATGACATCTGCCGCCGAAATCTTGACATCGAGCGCCCCAGCTACACCAACCTCAACCGTCTCATCGGTCAGATCGTGTCCTCCATCACCGCTTCACTGCGCTTTGATGGTGCCCTGAATGTCGATCTTACTGAGTTCCAGACCAATTTGGTGCCATATCCCAGAATCCACTTCCCCCTAGTCACATACTCTCCCATCATCTCTGCTGAGAAGGCTTACCATGAGCAGCTGTCCGTGTCTGAGATCACCACCGCCTGCTTTGAGCCGTCCAATCAGATGGTGAAGTGTGACCCCCGGCATGGGAAGTACATGGCCTGCTGTATGCTTTATCGTGGTGATGTCGTGCCCAAAGATGTCAATGCCGCTATTGCCAACATTAAGACCAAACGGTCCATCCAGTTTGTGGACTGGTGCCCAACTGGGTTCAAGGTGGGAGAGATGGACAAGATATTCAAGTGTACTTATTTCAAACTTCAGTCAAGTTAACAATGTGTCCTCTTTCTCCACAGGTTGGCATTAACTACCAGCCACCTACAGCGGTTCCTGGTGGAGACTTGGCCAAGGTACAAAGAGCTGTGTGCATGCTGAGCAACACCACGGCTATTGCCGAGGCCTGGGCCCGACTGGACCACAAGTTCGATTTGATGTACGCCAAGCGTGCCTTCGTACACTGGTATGTCGGTGAAGGAATGGAAGAGGGAGAGTTCTCAGAGGCCAGAGAGGATCTTGCCGCACTGGAGAAAGATTATGAGGAGGTTGGTGCAGAGTCTGTGGAGGATGAAGAGGAGGGAGAGGAGTATTAAAGACGCTTTAAGAGGCTGATCTGAGACCTACAGTTAGAAGAGAAACTAATCCTACTCCAGCACTTACAAGCAGTATTTTACCTCTCAAATGGCAAGCTTCCTTATGAAATCCCAATGATAGGGAACAATGCCCTGATGTGTGTGATATAAATGTTCTTTTGTGTCAGGTTTTGTTCTTTTCTATACCTCCTATTCTGTCTGGTTTCACAAGAAATGAGTTGCCCAAGGCAGTTCTGTCTGTTAACACTGTTTTGTAAGCTGTCTTTCTCTCACAAATGCTGTAAGTGATAAAAAGCGTTTCAGAACAAATTGTCCGGTCTATTTTATTTTTGTATGTGTATTCTTTCCTTAGAGGAATTAATCCCTTAAAGGAGTAGTTCACTTTCAAATGAGAATTAGCCCATGATTTACTCCCCCCTCAAGCCATCCTAGGTGTTTATGACTTTCTTCTTTCAGACGAATACAATCGGAGTTGAATTAAAATATCATGGCTTAAGTTTTATAATGGCAGTGAAAGTAGACTGCTTCAGAAGGACTTTATTTACTCACAGGGCAGTTTGGAGTTTGTTTACAATAGATGGATATATGTTTTTGAGCTTCAATCTGTTGTTTGCAAGCCACTGCCATTATAAAACTTGGAAGAGCCAGGATATATATATTTTTTAATATAACTTTGACTTTCTTCTCTCAGAAGAATACAATCTTATACACCAAGGATGGCTTGAGGACATTTTATTCTCTCCTGCTGAAAAGTAACCCTAAAGCACTGAAATTCTTCATGATAACAATTGTAATTGCTGTTTTAGTTTAGAGACTTTAATTTGTATTTATCATACAAATAAGTTAATCTACAGGTGCGTTCTGTTAGGTGTACCCTGTTCAAATATTTTAATATATAGTGATGCTTCTCAAGACATTTGAATACATAACATTTTCTATGCTAAAACATATTTATAAAACTTTATAAATAGACCGTAGAGGCTAAATGTAAATGTAGGTAGGACTGATTCTACTGTATGTCTAACGTCCTTACGTTATTCAGCCTGAGGGTGGCGCTATAATGTTGACTGACAGACATGTAAAATAAATACATTATCGTATTTTATGTTTATGGATTGACTGGCACGCATAGAATGTTTATTTTAGTATTGTCTTAATGTAGTAATTATCACCTTATTTATTTGTTTTAGAATGTTGCAAACAAAACCAAACACAGAACTATAAAGGCTATTCACATTAGCACGTTTAAAGTTTAATGAATTTGATTCGTAGAACAGACATGCCAACTACTTACTGACCTGATGCAAACTAATTGCTGAATCGCCTTGAGTCTGAAAATAATGCGTGAAAATAAGCGGGCAGTCTGAGCACTGCAGTTCCATTTTTCACCACAGATTTACATTGAAAAAATGTGCGGCGCTATAGATCTGAGGAGGACACAGGCACCATCTGCCCACTTTCATGATACATCTCTCGACTCAGAAGTATAAATTGGGCTTCAGCCGAAGCCATGCGTTACATTTTAGATACATCCCGCTCCCTTTACGACTTAAAATAGTAGAGAAATTCTAACAATATTTGTAACAGAATGCTGAACATATAATTGATTCAGTTTACATGTAGGTGTTGGATTCGGTGGAGCTCTTACCCACCTGCCCTACTCTAAATCATAGGTCTTCCATCTGCAATACAATAATGGTTTCATCTCAACCTTTTATTTTGCGGAAAAAAAAGAATTAAATGCATTAAACAGCAATACAATATTACATTAACTTCAATCAAACCTAGAGATACAAAGTTAAATTTTAGTTGTATATTTTGTTTTATTGTCTTTTCCATATTAAAATTTAAAATGTGGATGACTATATTGAAATTGTAATAAAATGTGAGTGTACACCAATAATGATTATTTTAATAGATACGAGCATCATTGAGTATGTTATTATAGGCCAGGTTTGAGGTGCAGCACTGCTACCTTCCTATCACTGTCCTTTATAACAAAATAATAAGCTTTGTGTTACCAAGTCTCAGCCTCTGACGTGGCCTTGTAATTTGTTATATATTATTTATATATAATATTACCATAAAATAAACATTATAAAATATGCTAAATTTTACATTGAAGTGCGACACTACCAGTTACCTTTACGTCAAAACACAAAAGTAGACCACTAAAGCGATTTACTACAATGCCCCTCCTCCCCCTTGCATTGCGTCACATTCTCTATACGCAAGTCGTCCAATCAGCAGTCGCAGTGAGTCTATTTAAAGAAGAAGTCCCAGCCACTATTAGCTGTCACCTGAAGGTATCCATACGCAGAGGTAAACACTGGGGCGGAGCGTTGACGGCTTAGAGCGCATGCTATTGGCAGAAGTGGATGTAAATACACACAGAGCTCCTAAAGTTTCTAAATTAACAGTGAACAGAGCGGAACAAGTGTACTCTTATGAATTTTCACGTGATCGTACAAGTCGACAATGGATTTGAACTTGTAAAACCTTGTTACTCACAACTGTTTGCCTCTGGTATCTCTGTACACTGGCACAAATTGTTTTCCTCGAGCATACAAACCGCTGAATAAAAATATCATTTTTTCTCTCTCAAATAAGTGACAAGATAGTATAAAGGGTGCAATAGTTTATGACAGGAACTTTTATTTGAAGGCGAGGTAACGTTAAGTAGTAGGTTTAACTTACTTTGTTTCTGGATTTTCAATAGCGGGTTTGGCGTGCACTAATTTCAACGAACAACGTAACGTATTTCCAGCTATTATCGTTACGCGTCAAAAAGACAAACGATTTAAATAATACGGCAATTAAAGGTAAGTATCACGGGTTAATTATTTATTTAAAGTGTTTCTTCAACGCTAGAAATTAGTGGACACGCACGCTTTGTCTCTAGATTTTTGAGCGGATGTGGTCTCAGCCTAAGAGCAGTCACGTCACGGTGAGTGTGTGTATGTATGTGCGCGCGTGTGTGTTGATTGTTCGTGTTGTTCAAGTGTTTGCCGGACTAGGGGAGTAACGGACGGCCAGACCTTGTTGCGGATCCCAGGAAGTTCTGTCCCCGCTTCTCTGAGCGACTCGATTCTGCTCCGGAACAGGACCTGCAGGATGACCCAGCGGGGCCCGGCTGAGTTTACCCCACCGCCCGAGTGCCCGGTGTTCGAGCCTAGTTGGGAGGAATTTGCAGACCCGTTTGCCTTTATCAATAAAATCCGGCCCATCGCCGAGAAAACGGGGATCTGCAAGGTTCGACCGCCGCCGGTGAGTGCTGCCCGGATGGTCTGAATCGGACCGGTTGATCCGGGCCGGATCTGCGGAGTGATTCTGAGCTCGATTTAAAGGGAAATGTCTAAACATGGCGGCGCAGTGACAGCACTGCCGAACCGCTTTGTGTGTCTATAGGCATCATATCAGTTGAATTTCCGAAGCTCTGCCGGGTATGTGCTCGACCTGCGGACCCGCATGACCCGGATTTCTGACCCACGAGCGCAATAACGTTGCTCACTACACGCAAACGTCGCGGATGTGTGAATATTATAGAGTAACATGGCTCTTTATAGCCGCTATAAGTGTAGTTTACGGCCTGTCTCGGTTCTAGTACTGGATTAAACGTCACATTTACTTAGTTTAGTTTGCTGATTGTCAGTGATTATCGTTGATATAAAATATCGTATTATAATTTATATATATTTTATATTGAATTAGTAGTCGTGGTATAGTTGCTTCTGCATCTTTGTTGACATTGACGAACAGAAACCCCCATCTGTTACCTCATCATTTGATTGAAAGGCTAGAAATGAGTTCAATATACTTTTTAACGAGAATTTAATGTCCTCATACCAGACAGAGAAAAAAAGACAAAAACATCAAGAGACAATGAGATACCTGCCAATGCGGAAATAAACTTCCTTTCATTTTCACCTTAGCAAACTTAGGCTACTTTAAATGGTCATTAATTGAGTTTAGTCTATATTGTTTTGCATTATTGCCTATATGAACAGATTAAGCATACAATGATTGTATACATTAGGCTATATTTTCTATTCTGATCAGAGCAAATCCATTCTGTTACAAAAGTGGTTGTGTGCGGATTAGATTAATGCAATTAATTAATTACCGTTTATACCCAGCGACTAAATATAGTTAACATATTAGCGAAATGATCCAGTTCAGACCAGCGGCGTTAATCTGAATCCGAACTCCTAACTCCCGAACCTGTCTAAACCAGTTTGAAGGGTTTCAGTGGTTCTGATGGCGTCTTTGTATAGTGAACATTAGACGAGTCCAATGACAAGAACATTATAATTTATTCATGTCTGAAGAAGGTTGTATGTGTCTGACAACCCGATTATGTGTTTCATAATATGTATTTTCATGTTTATGGACATTAAAACTAGTTTTTGTCTTCAAGCTATTTTAAATGCCATTTACTTATTTATTGTCAATTCTCGCTCCATCTGTTATGGCCATGACGCGCTCTGGATCAAACTCGCTGGTTCTGATACTGGCTTCGGGTTCGATGTGAATTCGGGTTCTTATATGAATCTATTAGATTCGCAGCTATGTGACGTGGTTCACGGCACGCATGAGGTCGCAGATGAGGGAAAGCGTAATTACGTTTAACAAGCGACGATTAACGGGTAAAACATGTCAAGAATCATTATAGTACGATGGCTTGATATTATGAACTCATTAATAAACCATAAAGTAATATTTTGCGAAGGTTCTGAAGCTGAGAATGTGGGGCTCTTGCTTTCTACCACCAACATATGTGCGTTGGACCCCGGCACGTTTTAAACCATTTTGACCGTGTAAAGTGATTCGTAGGTTCGGTTCGGCTGATTCTGGTCCGAACCCTGTGGATGGATAGATGAAGTCTTCGGGCCGGGCGCGTCCTCCATGTTGCGAGCTTTGGAGTGAATGAACCATCTGGCCATTTTGTGTCTTTCTGTAACTATGCTGCCTAAACAGCAAACAAGGAAATACTGTAATAAATGGTCTCAATATGCGCACAACTCACCTGCATTTCATAGAATTTGTGTAGCTGTCGTAGTAGATGCAGACTGTGGTGAATATTGTTCATAAGACAGGAAGAAATCTGTGTATAATGTAGTCAATGATCTCAATGCACAGTGTGGTTTTAATGTATACAGACTCCTGCACTGGTGTGTGTCTAATGGATATGCCATTTTATGCACTTCGAGGCAGGAAAAAGTATTTCTCTCTTCTTTTTTTTTACAAAAACTATTGTTTTGTATTCCTCAGGTACTGATTACATAATTACACTATTAATAGGCTAAATGTATAAAAGCAAACGTATCTGCATTTTAAGTTCACTGATGCTAAAGAGGTGTGGATTTGCAGCAAATTTTGATTATGGTTATCTTGGGGTTCCTTATTTGGTTAAGAAAGGGTACCACTTCATTGATCCCAAGGGGAAAATGTCTGGTCTCTGTAATCAAACTGTTAATTACATTGTGTGTACCTGGAGACACGATTGTGTGTGTTGCAGTTTTTCTGAGTGCAGTTGTAAGCTTGTGGTTAAGGGAGGCTGTATACAAAGAAGATGTGTTAAACTTAGACCCCCCAAAAAATTTATATAGGGGACTGAGCTATAAAAGAAAACCATAATTCCACCGTTTAGCCATCTACAGCAGGTTGCGTGTGATTAAATGTGATATTTTTTTAGATCACTTTTAGCCACTGTGTTAAGCAGACACACATTCACAAGTCTGTTGACCACAAACCACAGTGTACCGGTCACATTTGTACAGGGTTGTCTTTGTCAGATCTTTTCAATTACATTTTTGAATGCAAAGGGGAAAAAAATAATGAAAGAGAAGCAACTAAGTTATCTTATTTTGCTTCTGAAATTGTGTACTCTATAAAATGTGGTGTTCCAATGGTGTGTTTTTACATGTGTTTATGTAGATATTTTGTGTCCCCGTTTAATTTATCAGTGTCCAGTACCCTCAGAATGAAATTCTTATCTGTAAACATGAAAAGTGGTTACCTTCTAATCAAAAGCTTCTTGTTTTTGTGTGCACGGGCAAACACATTCTTGATGATTTCAAAAGGCTGTTGAATGAATTCAGAAAATCGGAAAGCTAAAGATAAATAATTTCTTTGATAAAGCCTCTCCTGTTTCGAACATGTTTGTGTTCATGACCTCAGCGGTAATGAGTCAGAGGCTGGACTCAAGGACGTAGTCTGCAGTTTGGATTTGCTGTTGATGGAAATAAAGTTTGTTTTTGTGAACATTATAACTTTTAACTACAAATGTAGAATGAAAATTGCACAGGACCATACAATGAATGGTTCATTTTCCCTTTGGATGTCACACCTTGATTTTTAATGTGAAATTTTGCTGACATTGCATATTAAACTTAAATAAACTTAAGAAATCAAGAAATTTAAAATAAATATCAAAAGTATACGAAATTTAAATGTACTAATTGTATGTTAACTTTGTGTCTGTGTGTTTAGGACTGGCAGCCTCCATTTGCATGTGACGTTGACAGACTTCATTTTACTCCACGAATCCAGAGACTCAACGAGCTAGAGGTAATTGTACGATTTTGATTTGAGCTGAAAAATTGTGTATAGAAGTTTGGCTATATTCATGAGGGTCAAATATTTCGAAATATCCACTCAAATATAGAGAGACATGCTGACAACTAACTTGCGGGGTCATCTGAAGTGCTTTTCACTGTTTGAAAAACATAAATCTGTCAAATCAGTCTACTGATATCAACAGGTTTGTCGCAGGGTTAGGTTTGGGGTCAGGGTTTTGCAAATATCATCGCCTCTGTTGAAAAAAACACTGTGTCTATGAGATGTCGTCAGTAATATAGCGAAACTTGAAGGGTGCATGTTTGCATTGTAAGGTCAATGGTCACAGTCTTGTCAGCAAAATTTGGGTCTTCTGAGATGTCTGATATTAAAAAAACACCTCCTCCGAGATGCTTAATAATTGACATGCACCATCCACAATGTTGCTGATTCTTATTTTCTCGTTTTCTTTGCACCTCCATCAACCCCCCTCTTCTCGCAGGCTCAAACCAGAGTTAAACTCAACTTCTTGGACCAGATTGCTAAGTTTTGGGAACTACAAGGATGCACGCTCAAAATTCCACATGTGGAGCGGAAGATCCTCGATCTGTACCAGCTGAACAAAGTGAGTGAGTCTTTGTACTGTGCAGTATTTCTTAAGATCCATTAATTCTCTTAAGATTGTTAGCTGAAACCTGTGACTCATATCTGTATGTGTCTCAGAGTAAGGGCCGGTTCACACTAAGGACGATAACTATAACAATAAGTGTAAAGTTTTAAAAATAGTTCTAATTCTGTGAGAATGGGAAAGAGGAAAAATATTGTTGGAATCACTTTCAGAAATATTTTTGAACGATGAACTCATGAATGATAAAAACATTGAGAGCAAATCAAAAAATCAAAAATTCATAAAGAGACAAAACTGCAGCATGTGGTTATAATATTCTTTGTTGGTGTGGATGTTAATATAGTTATTATTAGTGTGAATGGACCTTAATTCGTGTTACCGCTGGGTTCTTTATCCTTGACCAAGAGAAACTAAAGTGTTGATAAATGTTAATTATATTTTTACAATGAAGTCCAAAACTCTCTTTCTACATCTGCCAGTTGGTTGCAGATGAGGGCGGATTCGATTTGGTTTGTAGAGAAAGGAGATGGACGAAGATTGCCATGACGATGGGTTTTGCCCCAGGCAAAGCTGTGGGGTCCCACCTGAGAGCCCATTATGAGAGGGTCCTGTATCCTTACAACCTCTTCCAGTCTGGGACAAACCTGCTGGTGAGTATAACTTATGGATGCATCAAATCAATATATCACGCACTCCTGCATGACTGCTGAAAGCTTTATGCAGAGTTCACCGTGTGTGTTTGGGCGGCTTTTGGGGTTAGTCGGGTTACGGCTGGTCTGTAGTATTAAAGCTGGGACTTCGGGTTTAGCAGTATTAGTTTGTGCTCTATTAAGGTCTGATGGAGTATTATCTGTGCATAAATACAATCTGTGGTTGTTAAGTGTGTTTTATTGTGTTCTATCTGCTTGTTTTCTGTATTGTGTGCTGATCTTTTCAGCGTTACTGCTTTTTGTGCTGCAGCCTCTGCCAAATGTGGTCGCAAATGACTTCTTTTGTCTTTAGAGACGATATATTATCAATATCTATTAACTGGATGTTTTGAAAAGCACAAAAACTATCATATTCATGTCTTTTTTTTCCACACTGTAAATATATATTACATTTTTAATGCAGTCAGCGGTAATATGCAAGAGCAAATGAAAAGTAACTTGGAGCCTAACTTATTTTCTTTCCACTGACTGAATGCTTGACATCTCTGTTAGAGATGTCTGTGACCTCTGACCCCGAGGTCACTGGCAATATGTCTGTAATGTTGGGTGCTCTTTTCTACATCAGGCTCCTGAGATCGCAGCCAAACTGTCAAGTTTTAGGGCACCTCCTGGGATGGAGGAGGTACGTTTCTACTTTCCCCATTACTTAATCTGACGATTTAAATATGGTGTCATTATGGGACCTGTGGCAATTCATGTTTTTCATTTAGTAGTCGCTGTGGCTCTTCACTCTCCATCTTTAAAGTGTAAAAATTATGGATCATATTATTAAAATCATTCATTACCCCTTTATTAATGTTTTGCATGAAATGTCTCCTTAGTTCTTTATTGTAATGATTTGTAAACATTTCCTTTTGCTGCTTTTGTCAGCATGTGTGTGTTTGTTTATTTTTCTTAACGCAGTGTTTTGCTTTTTGAGTTTGGGTAACAAATGGGAGCAAGCTGTTGTTTCTGTGACGGACAGCATTCAACCCGTCCTGACCCCCACCAAACCCGTAGCCATCCTGCCGAGACACTGTTGCTTTAATTCTCCACCTACTTCTCTTGTCTTTTTCACTTGCTGCTCTTTCTGTTTTTGTCTTTTTGACTTCGGCTGCATCTTTTCTTCCACCCCTCCCCCCTCCCACTCCTCCACTCCTCCTCTCCTCCTCTCAACCACAGAGTCTGTGACCTGCTTTCTGTTCACCATAATCTCTTTACACCTCCAGCTGTTCTCTCTCCTCCCTCTATCTTCTCTTTCTACGTTAATCTGTAATCTGATAGTTGTAGCAAGCATAACCGGGAATGTTGAGGATTTTTCCTGCATGCAATCACAGATGTAACGCTCTTTAAAGGCCAGGCTAACAGGTTATTCACACATTAGCACAGATTTTCTGTGGAGTGGAGGTAAATGATGACGGTGATTTAGAGGGAATTTTTTAAAAGTGTAAAGTTTCACAATTTCGAGTGTGGAGAACTGAGCTGACCTTAAAATGACCTTTGACACTTCATTAGCTGCAAATTCAAATCTTAAACATCACTCTGGAAAGCATGTTTTTATTAAATTAAACTAAAGGAATAGTTCATGCAGAAATTAAGTTTTTTAAACATTTTACCACCCTCATGTTGTTCTCAACCTGTGTGATTGACTTTCTCTACACAAATGGAGATTCACAAACTGTTATTTTCCATGGGCTGCCAAGCGAAAAAAAAAAGAAAAAAAAAAAGAGTACAATGTAAATCATTTGCTGAAAATCTTGGCATTCAGCTGTAGCTTTTTAATCACATTTGCAACATGGAAAAGAGCAGTTTGGACATTCTGCCCAACATCTCATTTTGTGTTTGACAGGGGAAAAATAAATTAATTCAAGTTTAAAACTACATGAAAGTGAATTATGACTGCATTTTCATTTCATCAAGTTAATTTCCATACAGAAGGGCTCATATAACCGGGTGAGTTGTGTTTTTCTTGTTTTCCTCAGTGTCTCCAGAAGACTCCAGTGGATGATGTAAATGACAAAGATAAAGAGTATAAACCCTACGACCTGATGCAGAGACAAAACATTCATGTCCAGCCCAACGACACAAGCGCACCTGCTAGAAGAGCCAAGAGGATGAAAACAGAGGTGAATGTAAACACTCGCACTCATGAACACTGTATGTTCATAATCGCAATCTGCCTCCATTTTGTCAGTTTTGATTAAAGTTGTTTTACTTCACCATTTTTATTTTTCACAAAGGCTGTATTTATTCTATCAAAAATGCAGTAAAAAGTAATATTTTGAAATATTATAATTTAAAATGCTGTTTTGGTTGTGCTGCTTAATATTTTTGTGGAAAACATAATTTAAGTATTCTTTGATTAATATAAAGTTTAAAAGACTTTTAAAAACATTAAAAACTGTAATTTTTGATCAATTGAATTGCTGAATCAAAGTATTAATTTCTTTTAAAAAATTAAAAAAAAAATAGATTCTCTGTTAGCATTTTAACTCACTTGCTCAATGTCTGTGTCTGTAGTCTGGCTGTGTTAAGTCGGAAGAGGGTGAGGGATGTGAGAACAGACCCAATCTCAGGAGGAGGATGGGTTCCTTCGTTGCCAAGCCTGAACCAGGTGTGCAACTAACCCCTTGCATCTAACCTCACATGACTCACAGATCTTCAGTAGCCTGTATCTACAGTCAATCATGCAAAGCAAACATGATTAGCATAGCTTTTATTAGTCAAATCAGTGTATTTATATTAACAAATGTGTTTGTATTTGTGTATTAGAGAGGGAGATCCCTATACAGGTGAAGCAGGAACCTGTGGAGATAAATGAGCTGATTCCTGAACCAGAAAAAAGCAAATCACGTTACAAGAAAAACATCCTCCCTCCTCCAGTGAGCGTGGTGAGTTTCCTCCCCTCTCTCTCATTCAAAACTAAGTTCTGCTGAGCTTTTCTCTCACCTGTAAATCAGAACCGTGGACAAACTGATTTTGTTCGTCGTAGTTTAGAGTCTTTACAAGTTAACTCATCTCATTTATTGATCTTAAACCATTGACGTTGAGTAACTATATAATTTTATACAATACTGTGAAATAAATTCAAGTTCACTTAAGCTATATTTCTTTTGTAACTATAAGCTCTATTCAAACACTTTGTGTAGCTAAACCTTGTAAACGTGGCTTGTGATATCATAGTGCTCTCTGTCTTTCTCTAGGTGGACCTGTATGTGTGTTTAGTGTGTGGAAAAGGGAATGATGAGGATCGTTTGTTGCTATGCGACGGTTGTGATGACAGCTACCACACCTTCTGCTTGATCCCACCCCTAAGTGAGGTTCCTAAAGGTGATTGGAGGTGCCCTAAGTGTCTGGCTCGGGTGAGTTTGCATAGTAAAAAGTTACAAGGTTTGTTCATCATTGAATCTGAACAGTTCTGCTTTAGCATCTCTATCCAGTCAATGTTGCTTTTAAAGAGACTTTGATTCAGTAGAATAGATGATTGACTCATAATTTATGTGTTTCTGCAGGAGTGCTGTAAACCTCAGGAGGCGTTTGGCTTCGAGCAAGCGTACAGGGACTATTCTCTGAAATCCTTTGGGGAAATGGCAGACTCCTTCAAGTCAGACTATTTCAACATGCCCGTTCATGTATGTACGAAACCCTACTGAGACTCGAACGTTGACTCTCAAGAGTATATACAAATATAATGTTAAAACATAAACTAAGCTTAACATAATAACCACTGATGTTGATGTTAATTTTGGTCCTGTGAACACTGAATATGGTGTTTGTTGTAGATGGTACCCACCGAATTGGTAGAAAAAGAGTTTTGGAGATTGGTCGGCACCATTGAGGAGGATGTGACCGTGGAATATGGCGCTGATATAGCCTCAAAGGAGTTCGGAAGCGGTTTTCCAATCAAGGGCGGAAAGTTTAAGGTTGCACCGCATGATGAGGTACAACTGAAATATCAGATTTTGAGATATTACTCAGAATGTCTGACATTTTTTTCCATATGTTATACACCCTGTTTCCATCACTGATTTAGTTATTCTGTGCTGTGATTGTTTGCTGTAGAAATATCTTAATTGTGGGTGGAACCTGAATAACATGGCCATGATGACACCGTCAGTGCTGACCCATGTCACTGCTGATATCTGTGGCATGACTTTGCCGTGGCTCTACGTTGGCATGTGCTTCTCCTCTTTCTGCTGGCACATTGAGGACCACTGGAGCTATTCAATCAACTACCTGCACTGGTAATAAGCACAATTTCATGCCTAAAAAAGGGAGAAATATACTTATATTAGTTCTTATATAGTGCAGCATGCTGAACTGATTGTGCTTCTGTCCCCTACAACCTTGTTTTTGCTTTAAATTAGGTGTCTGCTATAAATAATCTAAAACACAGTCACCCATGATAGTCTGTGTTATCACAGAGAGGAAATATCTGAGATTGATATAACTAAATTGTCCTTTACACAATTTTTTTAAGGAAAGAAATTCGTACTTAAATTCAGCAAGGTAGCATTATAAAAAGTGACAGTGAAGATATTTATAATGTTACAAAAGATTTATATTTCAAACAAATGCTGTTCTTTTGAACTTTTCATTCACCTAAGAATCCTGAAAAAATGCATCACTGTTTCTGTAAAACATTAAGCAGCACAATCTGTTTTCAACATTGATAATGATAAAAAAAAAAATTCTTGAGCATCAAGTCAGCATGTTAGAAGAATCTTTGAAGGATCATGTGACACTAAAGACTGGAGTAATGACTGCTGAAAATTCAGTTTTATATGTAAATATATTAAAATTGAAAACCGTTAATTTAAATTGTAATATATGTCACAATATTACTGTTTTTACTTTACTTTTATTAAGTAAATGCAGCCTTGGTGAGCATAAGAGACTTCTTTCAAAAACCTTACCGAAAACGTTCATGCATGAGTGAAGACCTTGATGATGTGTTTTGTGTGTGTCAGGGGAGAACCTAAGACCTGGTACGGTGCTCCTGGTTTTGCCGCTGAGCAGTTGGAGGCAGTCATGAAGAAACTGGCCCCGGAACTGTTTGAGTCTCAGCCGGATCTTCTACACCAGCTCGTCACAATCATGAACCCCAATACACTCATGGCCCATGGAGTACCAGTGAGTAACGTTTATACACACAATTACAAGTCACACACTCACATAAAGAACCTGTGAGTAACGCATGCTCTGTTTTTAGATTTACAGAACCAATCAGTGCGCAGGAGAGTTTGTCATCACTTTTCCGCGATCCTATCACAGCGGCTTCAACCAGGGCTTCAACTTTGCCGAGGCTGTGAACTTTTGCACCGTGGACTGGGTGAGCTTTTCATTGATCAATCCTGCTGTTACACTGGTCAGGTCTGAGAGCTGAGTATGGAGAGTTTTTTTTTTTCTGCAGTTATTTTTCCTGTATTTTTTTTTGTAATCTTCTGTTACTACTTTGCTTTGTACATTTGGTGTGCAGATGCCACTGGGGCGTCAGTGTGTGGATCACTACCGCCTGCTGCACCGTTACTGTGTGTTCTCTCATGATGAGATGGTGTGTAATATGGCCACGAAGGCTGACAACCTGGACGTGGTTCTGGCGTCAGCCGTACAGAAGGACATGCGGGTCATGATAAGAGAGGAGAGAGAGTTACGGGACAAAGTTCGTAAGATGGTGAGAGGACACAAACAAAACTTGTCAAGTCTGTGTATATGTGTGTGCTGCAATTTGTGTGAATGACACTATAGTGTAAATTTATCCAATAGTGTTCATTACTACTCTCACACACGGAAAAAACAGATTCTGTATTTCTGATATGCGAATCTGTTATAATTCAATAAAACAACTATCGGCACTTTATGATCCTATCTATCTACCCATGTTCATAATAATCATTATATTATATTATGTTCAGGGCTTGACAATCACCCCCGCCAAATGCAAGTGTATATCAGCAGTGGCGTGTAACACATTCACGCCTACTAGCCATTTTGGCGGGTTTAATTTTCAATACATTTTTCAATTGTAGCCTTTTAAAAAGACAGCTGAAATAATAAGTTAAGTGCAATGTAGTTTTGTCAAAAATATAGATTTTTTTCCAGATACATATCAATACTGAAATATCTGAAACTCCTCCAAAACTAATTTCCCGCAGAATAGATACCCGATACCAGCTGTGCTTTCTCGCTCTCTCATCTCTCAGAAAGGGAGTTGAAACACAAACCCGCCTCCCCTAACTCTCCTAATTTGCTGCCTGATTAATATTGTTGGCGTTATAGGGCTTGAATATTGGGGAGGGATTGTGCATATTGCACATAATTTTATGTATATTAGCTTTATAAAAGAGTATAATGGGTACGTGCTTCAGGTCTTAAAGTGACAACTGCCAAATTATGAGATGATATAAAAATGATCTATATGGCAGTTTTTGCCCATGGTATTGATGTCAAAATTGTTGGCCAGCGAAAATACTGAGTGGCTAGTAAATTTAGAAAACCACTAGCCACAGTGGCTAGTGAGCAAAAAAGTTAATGTCAAGCCTTTATATTATATTATATTATATATTTTTGAGTTGTCGATGTTAAATTGACCATGTGTTAAATTGAGATTAGTTAAATATAATGTAATTGTGTTTAGTTTATTCTAGTAATGCAAATTTGAGCAATTCAGTGACAGATTAACTACAAAAAAATTGTTTCATTAATTGTCAGCCCTAATGAATATATAACATAATATGGTAGTGGTCATGGTGGTGTATAATATTGGTTACTTTAATATGTTAGAGATTCTAGTAATGTCTGATTCTGCCACTTTTCATAATTATGCAATATTATGTATATATATATACTTGTCTATAAATGATCATTTGTTAATATTCTCTCTCTCTCTGTAGGGGGTGGTCCAGTGTGAGTTGTTTGAATATGACTTGCTGGCAGATGATGAGAGACAGTGCGTGGTGTGTCGCACCACCTGTTACCTCACTGCTCTCACCTGCCCCTGCAGACCAGGAGTCCAGGTGTGTCTACACCATGCCTACGACCTCTGCTCCTGCCCTGTCTCCAACTACACACTTAAGTAAGTCTCCACTCCATTGCTTTCAGTACTCCTCAATCACCTTATTTAAAAATTCATCAAAGAAAATACATATATTCACATGTATTTATTATATTACATCACTGAAGTGATTCCACTGCTAATAATCATAAACAGTGGTGCAGATTTCTTGAGTGAATGTGGTGAAAGTTTCACTCAATGCAATGCTCAACCACACAGTTACCGTTACACACTGGATGACCTTTACCCCATGATGAACGCTGTGCGGCAGAGGGCGGAGTCTTATGACAAGTGGGCGTCAAAGGTTACAGAGGTCTTGGAAGCAAAGCTAGACAAGAAACGCAGTGAGTTTCACTCTGAAAACTTCCAGAACTGATAGTCTTTGAATGTTTTTGAATGAGAATCCACTTTCAACATGTAGTTTTATTATTATTATTATTATTATTATTATATAAAAATATATAAATAAATGTATTTATACAATAAATTAAATTTGATGATAAATTCATTTTGTTTTCTTTCAACAAAGTACATAAAATTAAAACTTATTATTTACTTAAATTTTCCTGGTCTGAATGTACACAATCATCTGTATGATATTCTAAAGAAGAATTTTTTTTTTATACCAAGCAAAAAATTTATTAACCTTTTTCCTGCGCATGTAGAAGTTATTGCCCACTTTTTACAAGTTTTAAGTTCAAAATCAAATCTCACAATAAATGTAACATTTCATGACTGAAAAACTAAATTCTATGACTGAAGTTAAATGCATTTGTGAGTACCATGTAATGCGTTTTACATCTGCCTCTGGCCCTCTCTCTATTTTTCGCTGTAGATGTCTCCGTGTTTCGCACCCTTCTAGAGGAGTCTGATGAGAATTCGTTCCCAGAGAACGATCTGTTACGTCAGCTAAGGCTAGTAACTCAAGATGCTGAGAAATGCTCGTCTGTTGCTCAGCAACTGCTAAACCGCAAGAGGCAGACCAGGTACACACACACACACACACACACACACACACACACACACACACACATAGACTATAATGAAACCTACTCAAACAAGCCAGATATATATTGTAATATTATAGGTAATATTTTGAAATATTATTACAATTTAAAATATCTGTTTTCTATTTTAATGTAATTTATTCTTGTGACAGCAAAG
Source organism: Siphateles boraxobius (assembly GCF_051911475.1). Lineage (NCBI taxonomy): Eukaryota > Metazoa > Chordata > Actinopteri > Cypriniformes > Leuciscidae > Siphateles > Siphateles boraxobius. Next base: position 19,453,328 of record NW_027509219.1, read on the forward strand.
CTGAATTTTCACCAGCCATTACTCCAGTCTTCAGTGTCACATGATTCTTCAGGGATCATTCTAATTTGCTTATTTGGTGCTCAAGAAACATTTATTATTATTATTAATGTTAAAATATATCAATAGCCGCTTTTCCAACGTAAAGCCAAACTGTTTTGAGAACGGTAAGGAACGGTTCCAGTTATGTTTCCACTTGAGCCTGGTTTGGCACAGCACCACGATTACAAACCATTCTCGACCCGGAATTATCGGAACGCTTGGCTAACCGTGCCGAACCGTGCTGGTAGAGAGCGTGTAGAGACGTTGCAACTTAGGATTGGTCACTTGTCTGTTGCCTGTCTACCAATTTCTTTGTAGCTGGCTAAGTGCTATTTGAGCAACGTAAACACAAAAAATAGATCATAACGGTCACTATGTGTACATCTCATATCGTTACTCTTGCGTTACCAAAGGCAATGACTGATGCATTTCTATTACATTCCAAATAACTGTCATCCATACCGACTTGGCCAGATCGTCACGGAATGGAACGTTTAATGAAAGAACAGTTTTCATAGCGATTCTCTGATTAGTATAGAATGTAAAAAAAAAAAATAGCGCATATCTGAAATATACATATTTTGTGTGAATTTAAATGTCTGCACTGTCACTTTCTATCAATTCAATAAGTTCTTGCTGAATAATATGTTTTCACATTTCACTTAACATGCGTGATGCGTCTAAAAAATGGTGGAGCTTGAAATGGATTGTTGAAAAACAACTGCATTGCAACTCTCAGTGACATCCGTCTATACACATACTTGCATAGTGCAAATGCAAGAATGACCTCTCACACACTCACTATACAAGTACTTCAACTCACAGTGTTTATTTCTGTTTATTTCCATTTAAGGGGAATTTCCAATGTAGTGGGCTTTGTTTTCCTGCACACAGTGGTTTGGTTTGGTCTAGACACGTGACATGTGAATTTTGTGTATGCTTTCATGCATTTGTTTATGTCTGTCTGCCGTCATCTGTCTGCAGGTATCGCACAGGCGGGGGTAAATCTCCTAATCAGCTCACTGTGGAGGAAATGAGATCATTTGTCCGCCAGCTTTATAACCTGCCCTGCAGCCTAACACAAGCACCACTTCTGAAGGTGACTGATACACACACACACACACACACACACACACACACACACACACATAGGCAGTCTTCCAGTAGATGAATGAGGCACAGTTCATCTCTAAACAGCTCATATAATAGAAGCTATTAACACTCTCTGTCTCAGGAACTGCTGAATAGCATCGAGGATTTCCAGCAGCACAGTGAGAAGCTTCTCTCCGATGAAGTGAGCGCAGATGTTGTTAGTGAGATCGAGTCCTTGCTGGAGGAGGGCTCTCAGTTCGACGTGTTTCTTCCGGAGTTGCTGCTGCTACGGGAGCGCTTGGAACAGGCACGGTGGCTGGCCAGAGTTGAGCAGGCAGAGGATCCGGTATCAAACCCCTGCGGTCTCTCTCTGGACAGCATGCGCCGGCTGATCGACCGAGGGGTCGGATTGACTCAGCATCCCTCCACTGAACGCACAATGGCTCGGCTGCAGGAACTGCTCACGATCTCAGAGGAGTTGGAGGAGAAAGCGCAGGCACTGCTGAAGGCCAGGTGGGGGCAGAGTGATGAGTGATGACACAGACTCCATATGATGATCCCCCTTCCTCAAATATAGGCAGAGAAAATATTATGTGTAAAGTAGTATTGAAAAGAAATTTGTAACAAATACGCTGGATGCTTTTTACTTTTTAAACAGTGCAATTCATCCATTTAAAAGAAAACCATCAATCAAAAAAGGCACAATTTATATTTGTCTACAAAATTAATTTGAATAATTCACCCTGAAGTCTTTTGATTTAAAAAAAAGTGTGATTTAAGTGTTAACTTTTAACAGGTAAATGGCATTGAATAGATAGTGTACCAGTGTTATTTAAATAAACTTAAAAAAACAACTCAAAAAGCCAATTATTAGATACTATAATATTATGTGAATTTGTCCTTTTGACATTTTTTATTAGTTATTTTTATATAGCTTTATTTCATTTTATTTATTTTTTCTTTAAGTCATTTTTGTACTTCAACTTATGCTTATGTTATTTAAATTAGTTTCCAAGACAACTTTTCATAAGGCTAGTTAGCCATTGCAGTGGGATCTCAGGTTTCAAGCTGTAACAATTTGGGAACCACTTCCTTTCATACAACAGATGAACATTTGCATCAGTTCAGGACAAAATGGAGGCTTGGAAATGCAAAGCAGCTCTTGAATGAGCCTGAATTAACTCCTGTGGTGCGTGCTGAGGACTTGCAGGAGGCTCCACTAAGTGATTGTGTAATGAGATGAATGACATTTGTTAATGTGTTTTCTTTTAGGCCTCCAGAGAGTTTAGAGACTCTCTATTCCATGTTGACTCAGGTGGACGGGGTGCCTGCATACCTGCCAAACTGCCTCCTACTACAAGACACATTGAACAGGGCTAAAGAATGGCTTCAGGAAGCTGAGGATTTACAGGTTGAACTATATATGCATTCTGCACACTAGGGTACTGTCTCGTGTCTGTTCATGTTTTTGAAGGGAGAAAAAAGATCAGTCAGTAATGTTAATGGTAGTTGTGATCCTTTGTGTTTGTGTTTGTGCTAGCAGGTGGCAGGTCAGTCTCCGGTTCTCAGCTCGCTCTCTGATATGGTTCTGAGAGCTCACGCTATTCCTGTGCGACTGGAGCCTCTGGAGCAGCTGGAGGTTCTGGTATCAGAGGTGCAGGCCTGGAAGGAATTAGCTGCAAAAACCTTCCTCGTCAAAAACTCCCCCTTCACGCTGTTGGAGGTTAGACTGGACAGTTTATTAAACTAATTGGAAATATTACGTTTTTTAAGTGGAATTTTTAACAATTTAAATAGACGTTTAGTTCTTAAATGATAGAAAGTTTCAAAATTAACTTCTAAAAATTGTTATTACCTCATAATGAATTAGAGGTTGGGTTTATATTGTGCTAAATTAAAAAAGAAAAGAATGAAAAAAGGCATAAAGAAAATTACTACAGATCATCATTGCAAAATAATCTACTTCAATGTAAAAAAAACACTTTGCTTTGCTTGCATTTATGATATACATTAATTATATATTGTTAATCTATGATGATTATGATTATAATATTTAAATACTGTCCCAATTATTTTCAAAAATAAAGCAAAGTGTTTAATTGTATTTAATTACATTTTATTTTAATTATTAACATATCTATAGATCTATGTTATGAGAATGCAATGCAAATACCAAAAATATGCAAAATATAATTTCATATTTTTTTGATTTTGGGGTGAAATATGACCTGAAAATGTTTTCATTCACTCATAAAGAAACTTTGTAAAACTTTGAATAAATAGTAGTTTAGGTTTTTCATGCTTCTGATCACCTGTGCAGGTCGTGTGTCCCCGATGGGAAGTGGGCAGCTCTTTGAAGAAGAAGATGAGGAAGGTTAAGGGAGAGTGCGTGTCATCAGGGAAGAAGAAGCTTGTGAAGCTGGACAGTGTGAGTGATGTGGAGAGAGCACTTTCAGACAGCAAAGACTCAGCATCCGCTGTGAGTTCGCTATACGATACATTTCAGAAATATTGTAGATGAACGAAAAGCTTCTCTTTCTCATTCACTTTTTTTTTTTTCTCGCAGATGTTTACTCTGGCTGAGGTTCGTTTAAAAGAGTTGGAGTCGCTATGCTCTCTCCGTGCAGCTAATGAATCGAAGCTCCTGCCTACAGCGGACTGCTCTGCTCTCAAAGTGTGTGTGTGTCAGAAGCCAGCCATGGGCGCCATGCTGCAGTGCGAGCTGTGTCGAGATGCTTTCCACAGCGTGTGTGTACGTGGGCCCTCGGATCCCCTCGACCCTGAAGCCTGGCTGTGTCCGTTATGCCTACGGTCGACTAAGCCTCCTATGGACAAGATCCTGACACTGTTGTCATCACTGCAGCGGATCCGTGTGCGTCTCCCTGAGGGTGACGCTCTACGTTATATGATTGAACGTACTGTCAGCTGGCAGCGGCGGGCACGAGAGATCATAGACTCTTATGATCTCTCGCCAACCTCTCAGGATTGTAGAGTAGCTTCACCTACAAAGAGCCACAGGACAACTGGGCACAACAGGAAGGTTAGACATTATTTCACACAGGCACCAGACTGTTAGTGGTTCGATGTTTTGTTTCCAAAGGGGTGAGAATCTTGCAGTCAGACTACTGTTACTTTTTTGCCATTTTTATTTTATTAATAATTATAATTATTGTTGTTTTTATCATTCAATTAAAATGAATATAATAAAATATATATTTATATTTAATTTCAGTTTTATTTGTAATATCTTTCAAGTAGTATCATAATTTACTACTTTTTTTTTATTAAAATGTTTACTTTTATTTCATTTTATCTTCATTATTTTTTAAAACAATATATATTGTATTTATTTGTGAATTACATCAGTTTACCCTTTTTTTTCCTTTCTTCGTAGCTGTGTAAAGCCATTTTTGCTTTTGTACCCAGCAATAAAGAGTCATTGTTGTTTTATTGTAGCAGCTGTGTGGATCTCCATCTCCGAGTCAGGACTGGCATGTTTCTGGGCAGGAACAGACGGTGTTTTACACAGAGCAACGCTGTATCCCTCTCCAGGGTCTGTCTCATTCTCACATTCACAAACTCAGAGCATTTTCTGAAATCTCACTGCAGAGCAAGTGCAGAATGACTGCTTGTTTTAAAATGAAACACGGTCTATGTTCCAGGTCTCAGTTCGGAGTTGGAGGAACTGATGGTGGAGGGTTTGCTCCTGCAGGTTTCTGTCCCAGAGACCCAGCAGCTTTACAGACTTCTGCTGTCTGGCGTCCCGACTATAAACACTTCCCACACAGAACACACACCCTACCTCACACAGAAACACTCCTCGCCGCAGAGAGAGGTAAAGAGTGCGAGGGTTTCATGCTGTTTAGCAATTACAATTCAATCACTATTTGAGAAGAATAATCAGGGTTTAAAATGCTATGGCAAAAGAGCTCAGCAGCAACTCCCCACTCCCATAAATCTTGAATTATATAATATAATTGAGTATCTTTATTTAGTCCGTATGGAAAATACTTACAGAACTGAGGCTGCTGAAAACGTAGGTGGCCACTATTTATGTTTTATTTAAAGCTCATTCATTTTTTTTTTTAAAATGAGGTCTTCAGTGGGGTCTAGATATTATTGTTTGATATCAAATAATTAAAAAAATGCATTTAAAAAAATACAGAATTAAGTTAACTTCTAAGCTAAAGTTAAAAATTGAAGGTTCCTCCCTCATTCAAATTAAACGGTATAAGTATATAACTCTGTACATCAATAATGATTATAGTAATTGCTTTGTAAGCATCTTGACAAAGTATGTAAATACCTAGTTCAAAGGTTTGGAGTCTTTTTTTAAATTTTTTGAAAGAAGTCTCTTATTCTCATGAAAGCTATATTGATTTGATCAAAAATACAGCAAAACAGTAATTTTGTGCAATTATTTCAATTTAAAATAACTCTTTTCTATTTATATATTTTTAAAATGTAATTTATTCCTTTGATGGCAAAGCCGCCATCACTACTATACAACATAATATGCTGATTTGGATCTCAAGAAACATATCTTGGTTATTATTATCATCATTGTTAAATAGTTGTGCTGCTTAATATTTTTGTGGAAACTTTTGTTGATCAACCAAAGGATCCTCAGCCTGAAAAAGTTTTGAAGACCTTTGTTTAAGAATTTATATTCATTACTTCTCTCTGTCTTGCTCTTTTTTTCTTTCTTTAAAGAGAGATGCAATCACTTCAGCAGAAAAGAAAGCCAAGCGGCGAATGAACAGAGAGGATACTGAGATCAGGGATAGAGGGATAAAGCCGAAAAGCAAGAAGCAGAGAATGGGTACGGAGAAGCGGAGAGAGAGGAAAGCAGCATCTGTCTCTGCATCAGACGTGTCTCAGTCGGAAGACTCGGAGGAGGATATGACCCTGTGTCCAGCAGAGAGCTGTCTCCAGCCGGAGGGGGAAGAGGTGAGGGAGTGAACGTAATGAGAGCTGCACAATTCTGGATAGACAACAGAAGAAAATGACGTCATTTCATAGGGGTTCTGACCAAATAATTGCTGCAGTCACTTTGAAAAATATTAATTTAATTTGAATGAATTAAAAAAAGAAATCAGTTTGAATGAATGAATGATTCAATGACTCACTCAAAAAGACTTCAATTTTTTCATTACTGGATGAATCAGCATTTTTAAAACAATTTTCTTGAATGAATGTTTCAATAGTTGTGTTTCCATCCACCTATTTTTATTTGCATTTTTGGATATCGCATAAACGCTGGATAGAAATGCCAAGATGCGCATAAAAAACTTTAGCACTCAATTGAGGCGGATCATTTTTTATATTATAAATAGACATGCGCATAAACTACGATGGAAATGCATGTAATGAATAAGTCCCCCAGTGCACAACAAAAAAAACCTCACGTGACTTTGCCTCAACAGTGGATGTGACTGGATAATTGAACTAACCACCGGACCAATTTTCCTGCACAGCATCTCAAATGTTTGTTTGATAATTCTGAAATGCCTAAGCCAAAGTCTGTCATCAAAATGATTTGGTATTATGACCTCCCAGAAGTGTCTCACATGATTGCGTTCCCAAATGCCAGGCATCCGAACGCATGATAACATGACAATGGCTTCCCTGATTCCAGCAACTTCCATTTTTATTACAAATATTTTTATGCCAATATCCCAGGAAATTATTAATTTGTTCTCTTGAACACTCTTGAAAATTTGTTCTAAAAAGCTGACAATATGGCTACTGTAGAATCAAAACTGTGAACATTTATAGACATTCTGGTATGTTAGTGTGCATTTTTGTTTTAAAATTGTTTGTTTTGAATTTTTTTTCTCCTTCTTTCTTTCCTGTCCTTAACATCAACCTGCTGAGGGACATCAGTTTAAAATTGGCCGGTGTTGGCTTTATCTGGTCCATTTTAAATGTTATGTATTATTATTGTGTATTGTCCCTGAAGTAAAAACTAAAAAATCAAAAACAAATAACACAAGGGATGGAACGCTGCTTTATTGCAATTATTTAATGCGCTATTCCAATTTGGGCACAAGTTAAATTCTCAACTTTGGATGGAAACATAGCTAAAGACAAATATATTTTTAACAGTCACTAGTCACCACCAACTGGTGTAATGATATAATCGATACAATCTTTATTTGAAGAATCAAGTTACTTTCAAAAGCTGACATCAGTATTTATATCCGAAATATAAACTTTTATCCCAGTACTTCTGTGATCATTTGAATTATTGTAACCCAGAAATAACGGTACTGTGTGGTTGTTTGTGAAGCTTTTTTTTTTTTTATACCTATACATGACAACTGCTCTCTCTGGCACAGCGAAAGCTGTGATGTTCGCTGTGATCTTACTGGTCAAAGGTTTAGATGACATAGCCGAATCAGTTTCATTCATTAGGAATAAGATCACGTGGATGTGTAAATCAAGATAGCCATCTTTTAAGGATCACTGTAGTGTGTGTGTGTGTTTGAATGTGTTTTGACTGGTTTCTCTCTGCTTCAGGTGTACTGGGTGCAGTGTGACTGCTGTAACCGCTGGTTCCATATGATATGTGTGGGGGTATCGGCAGAACTCGCAGCCGAGGAGGATTACATGTGCGTGACCTGCAACACAACCAACGCGGGCCGCCGGAAGTGAGACCGACGAGTGTGGCAATCGGTCTCCCACCCCATCCTCCTCTATCCATTCTCCTGGATGTGTAACCGACCTTCCCCTTCCCTATCCTACGACCTCTGACCTTTGTAACAACGGTGCTATTTTACTCTTTTTGTTGGACTCTATCGTCCTGAATGATACTATTTGGTCACCTTTTTGTATTTTTACAGCTTTTTTCCTTCTGTCGAACTGTTTGTGATTGTCTAAAACAATGATAAATATGCTAAATGCTGAATGAATATAGCGGTGCATGGGTTTGTGTTTGTGTTGCTTTCTGGTGTGGAGGAGAGACGCTCTCGTGAAACACAGCGAAGGTCTTCTGCATGCACGGCCAGAAACGCCACAACACAAGACAAACCAACAGTTTTCACCAAATACAATAAATAATAAATACAGAGAAACTATTTTTTGGAAACTTGCCGTTTCAGTACACAGGCATCTGGGATTCTCTCCGTTGTGTTGTTATATTTCCTTTTGTAGATTAGTTTTATTTATCGGAGCAATAATGTCGTTTGTAAGTTTCAGGTTTGGGCGGACTCAGTTGTGTTGGTGCTTTTAGAGATGGTGGTCAGATATTCAGGATATGTACCGGACACAGACGTCAGATTTGTAGCAGACAGAAGAGTGTAATGAACTGCCAGAAAACCTGCTCAAGCCGTTTTGAAGGGTGGGGGGTGTTAGGGTTTGGGGTTTGACTAGCTTGTTTAAAAAAAAAAAAGTGTCCCAATTTATAGTGTGAAATAAAACTCTTTGTTCTAATATCAGACAAAGCCTCTTCTCTTCATTTAGTGATCACTGGTAAGTGGTGCATCTGATTTCTTTACACTGATCACAGACCAGTGTCATTTTAGCATTGTTTATATAAAACTGAATTCGACCCTCTCTGCTGCTGGTATTAGTGTCTTTAGGTAACTCTAAGCCTTTCATGCTTGAACTTCTTAACCTAGGGTCATTTTTAACCCTGTTAAAAGACTACTTTTTTTAACTTATCAAGATTTTTGTAGATAACTATCGGTTTCACGTAAACTCTCTACTCTTCATATTAGAATAATAATCAGTAGAAAAGTTAATTTTTTTAACGCACAACAATATTCTTTTAACTTATTAAATTTACAGTAAATGCTGCTCTTTCTACTAATATAGAATTATTTTGCTATTATACCTTGCAAGAACTGGTGATAGTGCGGCCATCTAGTGGTAATTCTTATGCATTACATTTAATACAACTGCCAGAGCATCCGGCTGCTGCAAGCATTTATAGTCCAGTCATTTTATGACAAAAAAGCTTGAACAAATTGCAACAGAAGCAAACTCAACTGATTTTGTAAGGAAGAACTCTAAAGGTTAAAATTTTCACCCTATTCACGTGAGAAAAAGAAAGAATAGGCGTGTGAATATGCTATATTTGGGTCTTTTTCAAAACTTTCCCCTATAATGGGATTCTTCGGGGCTTTTTTTCCCCTTACTCAGGACATACTGAGGATACAAAATCAGTTGAGTTTGCTTCTGTTGCAATTTGTTCAAGGTTGACCCCCATTTTGGCTTAATGACTGGACTATTACCAATACATAGCCTACATGCATACATAAAACAGATTTTCTCGAAACCATTCATGCAATTGTCAAAGCACCTTTTTGAAAATGTATCTATATAGGCTACACAATAAACACAGTTCAGCTGTTTTCACACGCTTTAATTTTGTACCATGTTTTTTTTTTTTGCAAAACACAAAATGTCCGCATTTTTCACAGAAACACAAGCACATAATATTTAATATAGCCTAATCATTATCATTAACTCAATCACAAGGTAAACATAATCAACATCCATAGCAACTTTATGTCGCACACCAGTCAGGAACCAATAATAAGTTCGGGCTTATGATTCAAACAATACAGAAAGTGGTGAAACAATAGGACGAATACCAATAGCAAGTAATCTACTAGCTACAAGAGGAAAAGGTAGAGGAGGGCCAATGAGAACTTTTGTTATATCTGACCATGTAGGCTACCATGTGGAAAGTGAAAAGAATATGACAGAAATACATCTTTAAAACTTTTCCAGTCTTTGGAGGAGCAGTGGCGCATAAAAAGGGGTAGCCTACACAACCTGTCTGACAGACAGATGCTCTCGCATTAGTGCGTGTGCGCAGGCTGCACGAGGTCAAGCAAATGTGAAGGTTCGCGCGGAATGCGTCTTGGTGCTCCGACTTGAACTGGAGCTCGTGAAAGGCGCTCTGATCGCGAGACCTTCTGCACCCCTTTTTTCATAGATTTTAACGGCATTTGTGAAGGGAAAATATACTCTTTTAGCTGGGTCAGCTGAATGTCCGACGACATTATTAAAACATTATACTTGGCTAATAAACATTAAATATTTCCAAAGAAAATGTCCAAACCAAAGGTCTCGGAGCGGCAGGGGAGCGATGACTCGGACACGGACCTGCTGCTCGCGACGCTCTCACCGGAGGAAGTGAAGGAGCTCGAGCGGGAGCTCGTTTTTATCGATCCCGACCCGACCGTACCGGTGGGACTCCGCCAGCGGAACCAGACCGAGAAACTACCGTCCAGAGGGTATAACAGAGAGGCTATGCTGGACTACTGCGAGCGGGAGACCAAGAAACTGATCCGGAGAGAGTTGAGCGTAGAGGTGATGCGTATAATAACAACAACAAACAACAACAGTTATTATTATTATTAATAGTAGCCTAGTAGCTAGTATGCTATTATGTAAAATCATTTTCTTTATTATTATTTTTAATAATATATCCAACTGTTAAACAGCTTTTTTTGTCCATCAACAAAACCCTTATCTTTAAAACACTCAAAAAGTATTCAAGACTGAGTTATTTCAAACTATATCCAAAATAACCTGACACATTGATGTATTTTCCCTATGGGAATAGTGTGCTCTCATTTGCCAAGTTTAGAGACTTGAAGAATGTAGAGCTGACCTGTGTTCATCTGTCATTCAGTCTTTTACAGTTTAAGATCTCATCATAGTGTGACATTTTTTTGTAGATCTGTAGACACAGTGAATGGCTGATTGAGCACTGAGATCCATGTTAATCAGTCCGGCCTACGTGCCTGACATGCTGACATGGTCGCACGTCAACACCCGTTTTGCTGCACACCTGGGACCCTATGGCCTATAATGTTGCCATCATCTGTCGTTGATGAACGTTTTCTTTGCTTTAGAGTATTTGCCTGTGGTGCACATTTACAAAACACTTTGTACTTCCAAGTGTGAGTCAAAGCTTTTTTTCAACAACAAATTTCCAAAACACTTCTGACAAGAGGTTATTTTAGTAGGCTATAACAGTTTAAACTTCTCTTGGATAAAAATCGAGAAGCATTTAATTTTTCATTTCACCCAAATGTCTTTGTAAACATTTTGTATAATGATTCAGTTTATTGTTGTCTGGTATAGATACAGGATTCTCTCTCTCCCTTCGGTGGTAATCATTTGTAGTTGTCACTCCATATAAACTATGCAGAACTAACCTTTGACTTCAGAATTGCTGCATTAATTCACTTTGCAGAACTAACCTTTGACTTCAGAGTTGCTGCATTAATTCACTTTTGGGTTCACTTCAATGTGATTTTCTGAGAGGATGCTAGAACAGAACAGATGGTCTGGTTCTTCTGGGATGGTGTTCCTTATGGTTTTGGAGAGTGCTACTTGTGTTTTAAACATGTGCTAATGAAGCACTAGTAATGTGAGATGCACTCAAGGGGCCACAAACTACTTTTAAACTCTATTGAGACACTGAAGTGTTTTTTTGAAACATGTTCAGCAGGCAACAGAACACACACACAGGAACCTCTCAAGTTACTAAGTAACATTGTGCTCTTTATAATCAGTAATCCCCCATTTATAGCTTATTTTTGATCAGTCCTGCAAGAGATCATCTTTCTGATTTATTGATATTCTTCTGTGAAGTCTGTTCAGGTGCATCATTGTGTTGTCAGTGTGAATTTGCTAACTGAATAGTCACTTCCAGTGTATTCAGTAAAACAACTGTGAGAATGAAATTTATGTTCAGGTTATTTTACAGTAGTCAGTAGTTAAGAGTGATGCACTTCAGCGATTTGTGAATGTGTTTACTTGAAGCTTGGCCACAGAGTGGCTTTGGAATAGTCAAGGACGGCATTCCAGACCTGAATGTTCCTCCCTTTGCTGCCTTATAAGGGCACATCTGAGAGTTTTAAGACTTCTTCAAACAATGGCACACAAATCTACACAGTATGTTCATTCCCTTTTAATGACCGCTAAAAATAACTTACTCAGTCAAGTCTAGCTGGGTCCAGCCATTGGCTGTATATTCTAGATATGTTTCCTTTGTTTGATGCCCCCATGTTTTATGATAATGTTGATATTTATCTATTATTACACTGAAATTAAAGCAAATGGGAACTAATAGCATGTGAATACGGTGATTAAGATGTCAAAAGTCAGATATGCCAACTACCAAAAGACAAACAGCTTCTCAGATTTAATGTGCTGTGACTAATTTCTTTTGTGTTTACTGTTGAAGGGAGAGGCACGAGGGGAAGGCAGAAGGAGAGATCGACTCCGCCGAATGAAGAGCAGAGAGTTTTCCAGGTCGCAGAGCGGTGATCCTCCTGACACAGAGAGCAGAAATGCAGAGAGTGAAAAAGATAAGGAGCGAGTGAGAAAAATGGAGAATCACTTTAAGGGTTTACCTGATGAAGGAGTAAAAGACAGAGAGAATAAAATGGAGGAAGACAAGAGAGAAGGAGAGAAGACAGGTAATACGACAGAGAGTGGAAAAGAACTTTCTAGGAAAGAAAGAGGAAGCAGCAAAACTCTAGACCTCATATCCAAACTGCAAGAAAAAAAAGAGGATAAGAAAGAAATAGGGAGGAAGGAGGAGAAAAAAGTGTGTGAAAACTCCAAAATACGAGGCTTTCTCTCCAAACTGCAGGGGGAAAAAGAAGCCGAAGGCCTAAAAGTAAAAGACAATAAAGCATATGTCAAGAGAGCAGACGAAAGCAGAACTAAAACCATAGAGGAACCCAAGAAAAACAGAGCAGTAGGAATATTAAACCTAAAAGGTGGAGAAACAGAAGAGAAGAAAAGCAGAATTAAAAATGTAGAAGAGACAAGCAGAAGAAAGGCGAGAGAAGAGGTGGATGAGAAAAGTCCGTCTCAGAGAGATACAACCAGAGCACAGAAAAAGAGAGAAAATGAACAAGTAAAACGGTCAGAAACCAGTGAGGTGAAGATATCTACTAATTCCACCTGTAACAGCTCGGGGAACTGTCATGGTGCAGATGATCGTTCTGTTACTACTGAGGAAGATGAGTCTGTTAGCGAAGATATGGACAGTGATGCTGGCTCCAGCATGTTTGACGAGCTTCTAGAGCAGGTTCGCAACGATGACCCTGAACTAACAGAGGTCAATGTTAACAATTCAGATGCCATTAAGACAGACACTCTGATACAGTTTGCCGAGGGTCTTCGCAGCAACACTCACGTCAAAACGTTCTGCCTCGCAAACACGAGAGCGGATGATCATGTTGCGTTCGCCATCGCTGGAACCCTGCGAAATAACTCAACCCTGACCGGAATCAACCTTGACTCAAACCATTTGACAGGCAAAGGCATCCTGGCCATCATCAACACTCTTCAGCACAACAGCACGCTCATGGAGCTGAGGTTTCATAACCAGAGACACATCTGCGGAGGGAAGACTGAGATGGAGATGGCCAAAGTCTTACGTGACAACTCTTCTCTGTTGAAGTTGGGATATCATTTCGAGCTGGCTGGGCCCAGGATGACCATGACAAACATCTTGAGCCGAAACATGGACAGGAAGCGGCAGCAAAGACTAGAAGCGCAAAAACTCGCCAGACTGGAGACCGACTCCACCCACAAAACCCCACGTAAAGATAAGAGCTCAGTTGAAACAAATAAGCTCACACCGTCCATTTACGCTCAGAAAAAAGACTCTAAATTTTTTGCCATTCCAAAATTCAACTCTGCTCAGGAAACTCCTAAAGCTCCACTCACAACGCCACCATCTAAACCCCTCCCCTCTGGGGTAACAGGAAAGAAAAAAGGAGCTACAGGAAGTCAACAAGCTCCTCCTCCTCCTCCTCCTCCACCTCCCAGACCAGCGATAGATGTCCAGGCCCTGAGGAGGTCGCTGACGCCAATCTCTCAGAGGAAACCAGACAGCAGTGGTGTTGTCAGACAGACAGTCAGGAGCTCCAGAGATCAGCTCCTGGACTCTATCAGAAACTGCAGCATGAACGCTCTCAAAAAGGCAAGTGAAACGGACATCACATGACATAGATGTTACTACAAAAGCAAGAACATGATTCATTGTACATTTAAATATTACCCATTTAATACGAAAAATGTGAAGGCTTCATTCTACATTCTACACATACTCTTTGTGTACATCTTTTAAAAAAGTGTTTACTTCACCTCCGTAAAAAAAAAGTTCTATTTCCATTGTGACAAAATTTTCAGCCTCACGCTACCCACAGCTAGAGAAGCTTTTCTCTGTATGGATATGATGACATGTGACATATCAACACAGGTGAATGACGCATATATGAAAATGCCCACATAATCTGTCCTGACAGCTCTAAAAAATTAATAATTATATAGGGATATCTATAGATATCTATAGAAGTCTAAAAGAAAATCAATGCCTACTTCATCATTGCAACTTTGGCCCCTCCTGAACCAGGATTTGAAATAAAAAAATTCACGATATGGACTCGACAGTAATGCGACAACATGTAAGTAAATGCTAATTCTAATGCCTGATCTGTGACCAGTGATTTCTGATATGTAACAATTCAGGTACAGTCAGATGTTGTTTGTCTATGTGTCAGTAAATCAAACCAGTGACTAAACGGTCAACTTCACATTGTTTCACTTAGTAGGATGAAAATAATCTGTTATTTAAACTATGATTAATTAAATTATATTTAGAAAGCGATCAAAGAACGCTCCCTTTACAATCGCAGAAATCAAGTTGCAATGACGAGATCACTGCATTCATGCGCTCAACATGTCTGTGATAGGCCACAGTGCTCATCACTGCAACCTTTCATGCCACGATCTAAATATATAATGCTATAGATTAGTTGATCTTGAGAGCTATAATGGTAAAAAAATGCTAAATTAGTAATTTAATTCGAGAGAGTTCTACATGTAATACTAGCTGTTTCATATGCAAAAATGTCAGCCAATCACAGCAGTGGGCGTTTACACTGAAGTCTCACAGCAGACATGCCCCTTCAAACAGCGTTGAAATCAGAGGCCTAAAATCAGGGTAGGTAAAATGGCTTTTATTTCTGAATTATGACATTTTTTTATGTAAAAATCATACTAATATTTTTAGTTCACCCCATTATAAAACAATAAAAAAATGCAGTTCATGACCCCTTTAATAACATTTTGCTATTTTTTATCAAAAGAGAAGTTACATTTTAATATCTTATTATAAATGCTTAATCTTCTTTTAATCTGCCTTTCAGGTTGAGATCCCTAAGCGGTTGAGATAGCATCTGTCCAGGGTATGTGCTTCTACCAGATTTCCTTGCAGTCCTCAAGTGCACCATCATCATCTGTGGAGTCATTGAATCATAAAGATGAGATTCCACCTTAACTGGTTTAGACATCCTGAAATACAGCCGATTGGGATGATCTGAAATCTAAACATATGAGGTGGGACACGTGAGTGTGATTTTCCCCTGGACTGACAGTTAAACAGTCAACATAGAGAGGAGGAAAGGGAAGTTATTATATAGATTACAAGGGCACATGAAAAAAATAAAATAATGATGTGCACGGATACATCATGTATAATAAATACTGCAATATTGAATAAAAAAAACAAGAATTGTCTATTGATTTACGGGTTTGACTTTAAATTCTACAGTACATGGTAACTATAAACTACTAAACTGATTATGTATGTGATATTATGTTTAATTTCATAAGCAGATCTGTTTACGGCCATGTGTATATCTTTAATTCATCATAGTTTCATTACAAATGCTATTCTTCAAGTTGTTTATCAATCAATCCTCCATTTGTACCAATGAAAGTAGTGCAGGGCATATGCATAGTAAGAAAGTTAGAAAGGTGAAAGTTCATCCGATGCTTTCTGCAGCATATTTTTTAATAAATTAAATGCTTTATCCGTGTATTTAGCAGACTTTTCACATCTGCAAACATTATCATCCATTTATCAATGGGAAGAATTTCTTATTTATCCCTTATAAATCATGATGAAAACAACCACAACTGTTTTTAATTGCGATAAATACTGTATATATTACTTGAGAGGTATTGAATTAGCAATATTACTTACCTGAGATCTCTGTAAATGTAGACCTAAACGATTTGTGTACTTTATTTTATGATTTTTTATTTTAGCTGGATAACAGATTGGTGAATAAACCTCCACAAATGATTCCTGGTATTGATTTGACGTAATTGAAGTTTGATTTGTTGCTCACTGCACAGCCAAATGGGTCAGATGGGTGGAGCTTGACCTATTATAGGATTAGGGGGTGGCTGGACCTTTAAAGGGGACCTATTATGCCCCTTTTCACAAGATGTAAAATAAGTCTCTGATGTCACCAGAGTGTGTATGTGAAGTTTTAGCTCAAAATCCCCAACAGATAATTTTCTACAGCATGTTTAAATTGTCACTTTTTGAGGCTCAGAAAAACGCACCGTTTTGGTGTGTATCCCTTTAAATGCAAATGAGCAGCTGCTGCCGGCCCAGAGGGCGGAGCCTCACGAGCTCACAGGACGTGTGTCAGGACAATCTCTCAACTCACGGAAATGATAATTCGTTCGGTTCACATGACGTCACTGCAGCTTTGCGCCGCCATCTTGACGACCGGCAGTCTCAGTAATGCTTGGAATATGTTGTGCAGTTGGCTGCAACAACAGCCGAAAGAGGAACCCCGAACTGGTGTTTTATTCTATACCAAAAGAAAAGGATAGAAGAAATGTCTCATATTGTATGAATGTCTAATATTGTATCATGTCTCATCTTTCTGTGCGCACACACCCGACCCGAAGCGTGCAGCCATAGACCCCTATACAGTGCGCGAGTAATAAATTGAGCTCTGTTTCGTGTCTGAATGGACAAATACACACAACATTAGGTTTAAATGTCCGTTTTGGAGAGTATTCACGTAAAATATGTTGGTTATGTCTTAAACAGGGTTGTCATCCAGTCTCTTTGGTGTAGAGAGAGAGAGAGAGAGAGAGACAAGGAAAACAAAGCATGCAAATGGAAATTATAGTGGCCGGAAAAATTATCGACCTCATTTTTTTATCGTGTGATTAATTGATTTATTGACTATCACGACAGGCCTAATCCAGATTAATGACAACTAACCGTGAGCCGTGGCTAACAGCTGCAAGCTACCAGCTGAGCCACTTTGCTAGCTAAAAAACTTGCTACCTAGTCAGAGCAAACTACCACCAAAATCATACATTTGATTTTTTTTTTAATAATACCAACATTTCCCATGATTAAATATAAATCCTTGGTGGCCAGGTGCCGCACTTTTATGTTTGTAACTCATCCAGCCACAGCATATTGATACGCGTCTTTACTCTTTGAAAGCCTTCAAGCGATCCCCACTGTATGGGGAGGGGTTATGCACAAGGTTAATATATATATATATCATGGAAGGCAAATTGGGGCAAGTCTGCGGCAGATGATAAAGGACAAAAGAAAACTGGGGTTAACAAATAAGGATCGGAGACTGAAATTAAAATTTTATCCATCTATCTCTGTCTTTCTCTCTCATTCAAATGGGCAGTTTGGGCGGCGCCGGGCGAAATCGGTCGTCAATATGGCGGCGTTCTATTTCTAGTGACGTAGGTGGCATCTATGAATATCAAAACATAAACTCTCAGTAGCCGTGTTAATTTCGACCCTGAGTCGGACAATAATGCCCACAGAGCCAGATAATATATGCTGTATGGAGACTAAACAGGTATAGTCTAGTTTAATTACGGTTATAACTTGTTTTTCCATCTTTCTTTTATCCACTATTAGTGCAAGCCTGTTGTAGCGGACCGCGTCCGAATGTTGTAAAAATATACTGATGAGTTCAATGAAGTTTATTATACATCACACAAAAGATGAAGCGTCAATTTCACTCTAGAAAATCACTGTAAGAGCTGAATAAACACTGCTAACGTTATAAGAAGTCCGCATTAAAGTATTATCCATAAATTCTCTCCCTCTCCCTTTCATTATTATCAACATACACAGCGAAGTACAAAAACACTCGTTACAACTAACAGTAAACAAATATTATACACACCTTTTCAGGGGGTGCTTAATAAACTAGTAAACTGTATATCCGTAAAACAACTCCTATGAACTGTAATAAAGTGCGCGCTCTCACTTTCATTACTGCCATGATCAATAATGTTAGGCCTATCGCTCCAGTAAATAAACAGAGCTATGTGGATTAATACATCCAGCTACACGACAACACTTGGGAGACATTCTCGTCAGTGCAGCAATGGTGGATGTGTACAACTCTCAACTCGCTGTGAACTCGATCAGGGCGGTTCTATGTTAGAACGGCAGTGTCTGTCAACACTCGTGGGCGTGGACTTTAGCGACGTCACAAAAGCCACATTCTGAAAACAGGTCGTTGGGCGATGCTGCTTATGATTTATGTGGATTTAAAAAAAAGGAGTGGGTGGATTTTTATCAATGCTGGGTGGTTGTGTACACACACTGCCATCACAAATTTATGTCCAAACACCATGCAAAAGTGAATTTTGCATTATAGGTCCCCTTTAAGTTCCACCCCTTACATACATTGCTCTGTAGTTAGCAGCCTCTCTTTTATTCATGAGGGAAAAGGATGTCAAAGTGTGAAAACTGCCAACATGAACTCAGATCATCACATTATCTTATTTTGGTTGTTCAATGTGCAATTAAATGCAATTAAAGCTTGATGTTTAAGATTATTTGGTCAATAAAGAAGACGTCTAACTTGTCTGTAGCAGGCTACTACATTATCATTTAATATAACTGGTGCAGTTCATGGATCCCAGTGCAGAACAGACAGAAGATGAATGTGAAGACTAATATTTTTCAAAGTAGTTCATTCCTTTTTAGGAGAAAATATTAAAGACATGTTATATATTGTGGAGGATGTTTTAGTGCAAAAAATAGGTAAGAAAAATGAGCTCAAAAGAATAGCCTATGTATAGTTTATAGCAGAACAATTAATTGACTTAAAATGAGGCATTTTTTCTTAAAATATTAGTAATGGAAGCAAAAAAATTTGTAATATTAAACGCTGAAATACTTCTGTCTTCTGTCTTTTTTTTTTTTTGTGCCTTTCACGGTCTTTGTTAACAACACTAAGCTTGCATGATCAAATGTACTTGCCAGAAAAATATGCCGGATTTACCTCATATTGTGACATAATCTCGATAATCACAATCTCCCTCACTGGGGTCCTTCTGTATGTGCGAGCAGGCATGTGTCTATAAATCCGGCCCTGGTCCTACTGTTAAACTTTCATTGGTTTGTTCTTTTGTAGGTCTCTCTCTCTCTCTCTCTCTCTCTGATAGAGCAGACAAGTGAGAAAAAGGAAGCAGATTATAATGTAGTGTTATGTTGTGATTATATCTTGCTTGAAGAGGATGATAAGTAAGGGAGAATGAAAACCCATCTAAAGATTCTGTCTCTTTTCATAGGTAAATACTTTTTTCCTGCTTGATGTATAATCATTAATTTTGTATTAGTCGTGTGCATGTTAAAAGAGGAAATACATGAATTTAGTGTCCTTTTAAGTAAAATATACCAATGATCCGAAATTTGACTAAGGTGTTTTACAAACAAAAGTTCTGTAGTAAATCCACATTTCATTGCTAGTTACATTATTCCAGGGTTCAATACTCTTGCCTGAATTGACAATTCAGAATGATTTCAAGATTGGTTTCTTTTTTAGAGATGCTTACATTGACATCTGATTGTAGGTTATCAATGTAGATATAAATGTGAGTGAATTTAAAGTTAAATTGAACTGGTTCAGCTATAGTTGCCTGATGACCCTCTGTATATTTTTGTACAAAAGGATTGTGTAAAAATGTTTCAGTTTAACAAAGAGACTGACGTCATGAAGTTTTCTCTAGTTTTGACCAGCGTTCTGGTGAAGTCTGGAGATGTTTTTGAGGGAACAGTGGGTGAAAAGGTGGAGATCAGATGTCCATATTTAGATGGTTACATATATTCACCCAAGTACCTTTGCCGTGATCCCTGTGAATCAAAGCATGTTTTGATTAAAAGTGCAAAGACTGATCAGGTCGTCTCTGATGGAAGATACTCTTTGATTGATACTGCGAGTGGAAGGTCCTTTACTGTAACCATCAGTGATCTCAGACTCAAAGACTCCGGTGTTTATTACTGTGGAATTGATAAATGGTTCAGAGACACATTGAAGAAACTTCATCTGTCTGTCCGTCAAGGTGGGTTTTTATGCAAACAGTTTGTGAATATAATATATACATTTGTCTTCCTATTGAAATAATTTCACATATAGCTTTACACATTTTTTATTAAATTCCTCTATGGGGTCTGTTTTATTTTCAGCAGTTCCTGTGAACAGACCTTCACACACCTCTGAAAAGACAACTACAGCTACATCTACATGGACAACAACATCAACACTCACCTCAACAGTTGTTACATCCAGTCCGGAAACTAATGATACATTTTACAACAGTAGTTTGATTATTTATTATTTAAGAAAAACATACTCGATTTAGTCTGGTTGGGCCTGCTTTTGAAAAACATTTATATTTAAAATTAAATTTAGTATTTTACACTTTCACCTTCATTGTTCTTCAAATGAGAGATTCTGCCTCTTTTTTGTAAATCTGTGATTCTCTGTTTCTCTCTCTCTCTCTCTCTCTCTCTCTCTCTCTCTCTCTCTCTCTCTCTCTCTCTCTCTCTCTCTCTCTCTCTCTCTCAGATAACTCTTCTTATGAGCAGTTCTCATCAACAGTCCAGTCAAAGGCAGAATCGTTTTGTATGAATTTCTTTGTGTAACTTGGTGTTCATGCCAGATTTTTTAATAATGACTGTCCTAACATGTTAACAGTTAGCTTGATAATAACATGCTGCAGCAAACTTAATAATAACATTTTGTCTTCCTCTTTGTATTTCAGTCAGCGTGGCTGTGGTGTGTGCAGGTATTCTGGTGCTGCTGGTATTTGGGGTTCTTGTGGCTTTAGTGTTTCTCTGTAGGAAAAGATCACACTCAACGACCAGATGTAAGACCACACACACATAAAGACTTTTCAAATGGCACATAAAGACTTTTTTTCAAAAGACTGATTCAAATGCCCAAAAGTGATAAAAAAAGCCCCATGCATTGTTTTAGAAATCATATAGGCCTAGAGAACTGGTGTGGCTGCTGGGTATTTAGAAATGCTATCATCATTTATTTTGTTTAGATCACTAATGCACTTTAAGTCACTTTCAATGGGTTCTACACCATCATGTTGTTTTTAGGTTTGAACGAGGCTGTTCCTGAAAATTCAGTTCAAGATTCACCAAATCTCAACCAGGTATGGGAACATCTGCTCTTATTTTATCCTAAAGCACTAATATCTGATTACAAACCATACTAACCCAACAAAATACAATTGCACAGCATTGTAAAAATTTAAATTAGTTAAATCAGATTATGCTAAACATGTTGAATTTACACATTTTTTGTTTGTTTGTTGTATGTGTACCCCTATATCTCTTAGACTGTAGATTATATCCATCATATCTACGATGAAATGGTGACCGAGAACAGCCTGGCTGGTCCAGCTAGAGATGCCAATTTTTCTGTAATATATTCCACTGTGCATCACTGTAGTCCTGCACCTCAGGAGGATGTGAACGATTTGTATTCACTCATCACACACCACTGAGGATAAATTATTTGATCAATCTCATTCTCTCTAAAAGAAGCCTCATACCTGAAACCTTGTTGATGTGAAATTATGCATGTGGTAAACTTGCTAAAACAGGCATGTCTGCCTGCAAACATCCTGCTGTGGACATGTGTGTCAGGTTATGACATTGAACTGAGCTGCCGTGTTAAATTAATAGTGTGCATTTCATGTGTAAATAACAGCTTTAGCTTTCGTGATGTAAATACAAAGTTGCATTTAAAAAAAAACATATTGCTTGTCTATTTGTTTAATAGTCTATTGAATTAGTTGAGGAGATCAAATTGTATGACCAATTATGAAATCCACAGTGAATTCATTTTTTTTCTTACACCTTTGTGTGTCTTTGTGTCTCCTTGTGACTTTTTAGACCGATGGTGTGTATTATTATTGTGAGACTTTATTTTGCCCCATGTCTCTTATATTAAAGCTTGTTTAATCTATATCTATCTCATATTTTTTCTGATAATAACAAGTCAATCACAGAGTCACAGAATATAAAATAGCTGAAAGAATGGCTTTATGCAAAATCACAGTCAAGATCTGTGTGATAAAACCTTGTATGGCATTTATGGCTTTGACACAGAAAGGTTGTTTAATGAAGCACAAAGGGGTGAGTAATACAACTTAAAGGTTAATGTGATATAGCACTGATGTAAATTGAAGTTTCTCAAGGCAACACAAAAGTGCATTATTTCTGTTTATAAAGTAGTTAAGAGTAGCCCACCACCTGATTAGGAATAATAAACCATAAAATGTCACTACAAAAGTTTAACTAAACTATGGTGATGTGATATCAGCAGAGTACATTTTTTTTAAGTTATGTGGTGTAAAAAATGTGTTGGGTTGAGTGTTAAATTTGCTTGAATACAAGTGCATCCTGAAATACCCTAGGTGTTGCATTGAGGCTGTTTCACATCACAAATTTCATCTCCACAAGGCACTGCAATTAATCTAAGGTGCCAGACACACCCACAGACCCACACCCCCCCCCCCCCCCCCCCCACACACACACACACACACACACACACACACACACACACACCTTATTGATTTGTGTTGATTTCAAATGTGTATGTTCAAATGTGTATGTGTAATATTTAAAAATATATATTGTTTTGCATATATTTGAAAAATGAACATAAAATAAAAATTTCTGTACAAATTTGCAGTCTTTTGTACTTGCTGTCCCTCTCTCTTCCTTCTTAACAACATATGGTTTGCTTCTTTTTTGATTGTTTAATTTGTAGTTTTACTGCTTACCAGTCATTGCTTTATCCATTTGTAGGAAGTCTCTCTCTCTTATGCCTGGCTCACACTACAGGAGTTTTAAAATCCTAACCGATTTTGAAATCTGGTTGCACCACACACTTAAGGAGAATCTTTGCAGATTTTCTTACCTCAAATCTTAAACATGCTCACACTACAAGATTTGAAAATCGCGGCGCATCACACACTACACAATGTTAATAAGATTATCGTGCCAGAGGAAGCGCCTTGATATGATTCCACCATGACCACGTGATCTCACGCAACAGATGGGAAGCGGAAAAGTGGATGTAAACAAAATAGGCTATCTGTCCTTCATATCAAGTCATAATCGTGCAAAGGTTGCCTTGACCAAGGAAAGCAAACTCTTTAAAAAAAAATCATTCTTTTAACATTTAAGGATATTTCTAATGAATGGTGTCAGCTCTGGTCAATACAATGACTCAATGCCATTGATCTCTATGAAGTGACGCATCAGCTTCAGCGTTACCCATGCGCCGGATTGCTGCTCAGCTGAGCCTTATAAAGTGGAGCTCAAAGTTAAAATTAAATATTAAAATAATTAACAGCTTGTTTCATTACACCTTAGAATGAATCTGAATTTTTTTACATTTCCGTTGAATGAACAGTTTTAATGACTCCCTCAAAGGCATGCGCCTTGCCGCCACCTAGTGTCGTAAAAGTGTAACTGCACACTGAGTGACAGCCTGTCTATAACACGCAGAGACGAGCAATGATACTGGTGAAATATCAGCAGAAAGCCTCTCGTTAGGTGAGATTCGATGATCGGAACTAACTGTTGTATAACAATCTAACAAGCTTATTGTCAGGTTTATGTTCTGTTATTATATTATGTGGATCCTTATTTTGACATCTTCTGTTTACTCCACTTTTTTTAGTTTCGGTTTCATTACTGAACATGTAACTTTACTAGTCCTCGTGCCTGCTGATGTTACAGGCCCCACGCGGAAGGCTCAGTATACAGATAAGACAGTTCTGCAAAATAACAGGAAAAATGGATGAGACAGGAGCCACCGTGTCACGTCGCACCAAATCCTCAGCAGATGTGAGGGCGCACGCGCACACAGCTCCTATGTGAGAGTCCTCCTTTCCGTTTTCATAATAAAAGTCCCAGTTTTTCACAACAACAGACTATATTCTCACATTACCTGTAATGATTTACTTTCAAGTCCCATATTCCTTACAATTCACATAAGTAACAATAAACTTTCTTAATGTATAACAACTTTACACAAAATGTGCACATACTTTGGGGTGTCACATCCTCTCTGACAAAATGAAATAGGCTCCAGTTACAAAAACTCAGTTCAATACTCTTTTTCTTTTTTTTTTCTTCTTTTTTTTCTTTTTTTTCAACATGTATATAACTCAATATACTAACATTGCAGATGTGAAAGGTGTGAATGTGGTTATATCAGTGTAAGGTGTAATCTGGAATGAATGTGGTACTGTATAAGGTGGTGCCCACACAGGTAAGTATGGTAGTGTATAAGCTGTTACACTGTCAAGTGTGGTCAGAGGTTGTATTGAGGGTTGACCCAGTGTCTCGTACGTGAACATGCTCTTCGGTTTTCTTTCTCGAGCAGATCGTCTTAGCATAACTGGGTCTTCGTCTGCTGGATAGTCCCTTGTATCACTCATCCGAAGACTCTCGATCTCACCATCTTCTTCACTCCTTGGTAAGGATATGGAGAAGTGAACAGGTTCATCCAGTGATTGACTACTGCCTTGGATATCTCCCCTCTGTGGTGACATTTGTATTTGATCTTGCTCTTCTCTTGCAGGTGCTGGTGGAGCCACTCCAACCACAGAATTTTTCTGACTCGGTTCTGGACTCGACAGGTAAGTACCCCCTTGTCTAGGCTCAGTCCAACTCGAAGGAATCCTCAGCCAATACCCTCCAGGGTCTTCCTCATCCGAATCAGTCTCTTCCCCTCCATGGTAAGTAAGCTCCTTACTCTGTATCTCTCTGTCCTTTTGTCTGTTTTGCTTCTGCTTCCCAGGTTTCCCAGGATCCGGAGGCTCAACAGGTAAGTCATTTACCAACAACAGCAGGTTTCGATGTAGAGTGCGTGTTCCCTTCGTACCTCCATTCTCGGGTCTCACCTTATACACCGGGTTGTCAGCCACTTGTTCTTCGACCACATAGATGGCTTTCTCCCAGTATGTTCTGAGTTTTCCCGGGCCTCCACGCTCTCTCAGGTTTCTTACTAGTACCCTGTCCCCGGGTCTTAGCACTACTCCTTTGACTCTGAGGTCGTACTGAGCTTTGCCTCGTGCACTTGCCTGTTTGCTGTTCTCACTTGCGATTTGGTACGCCTCTGCCATCCTTTTAGCCCACTGTTCGGCGAATCCTCTGGGCGTTTGCCCTTCATCATCTTCAACCAATCCGAATATTAAGTCGATGGGGAGGCGAGGATGTCGTCCATACAGCAGGTAGAATGGAGAGTATCCTGTTGACTCATGACGAGTGCAGTTATAGGCATGCACCATCTGGGGTAGGTGATCTTTCCACTTTGCCTTTTCTTTCTCCGCCATCGTTCGGAGCATTTGTAAGAGCGTCCGGTTGAATCTCTCAGCCGGGTTCCCTTGAGGATGATAAGGAGATGTCCTCGAGTGACGTACCCCAGCCAGTTGTCGGAGATTTCGGAACAGCTCATTTTCGAACTCTCTGCCCTGATCATGATGCAACTTCCCTGGGTAACCAAACCGAGGGATGTAATCATTAAACAACCGCTCCGCCGCTGTTCTTCCTGACTTGTTTCTCGTCGGGTAGGCTTGAGCGAATCGTGTGAAATGGTCTATGACCACTAGTATATACTCATACCCTCCCTGGCTCTGCTCCAGGTGCAGGTAGTCGATACAAACCAGTTCCATTGGCGAGCTAGAAGTTATACTCCCCATTGGTGCTCGGACATGAGTCACTGGTTTTTTTGCTTTGATGCATGGACACTTTTTTGTGATGTACTCCTCAACTTCTCTCTTCATATGTGGCCAGTAGAACCTCTCCCTCATTAGGTGTATTACTCTTTCTTGGCCGACATGTCCCATCCTATCATGTAAGTACTCTAGGGCAAGTTGTCTGTATTTGGTTGGCAGCACAAGCTGTTTCCTTCCAGTCACGTGTCTGTACAGGCACCCATCTTCCAACGACAGCTTGCTCCACTCTCGTAAGAGTTTCCTAGCTGGACCCATCACCTGTTTTCTCCTGTCTTTGTCCGGCACCTCATCTGTCTCTTTCATCTCCATTACCCCGGATATCACTGGATCATCCCTTTGAGCTTTAGCAATTTCGACCTTGCTTACAGACAGCAGCAGCTGGGCAGGGAATAATCGATCTGGATCTTCATGAGTCATTCCGATTGCTGCAACCCAAGCCACATCCTTCTTCCTGGCAGCATGAGTTCCATCCCAAACCGCTCGTACCACTTCTGGCGACAGGTCTTCTGTGCATCCTGTGACATATTTCTCCATGTCAAGGGGGAGGCGTGACAGTGTGTCGGCATCTATGTTCGCTTTGCCAGGTCGATGTTTGATATCAAAATGAAAATCTGACAGTTCTCCCACCCAACGATGGCCTACTGAATTCAATTTTGCAGTGCTCATAACATAAGTTAGGGGATTATTGTCGGTGTAAATGGTAAAGTGAGGGGCGTAAAACAAATAGTCTCTGAACTTCTCACATACCGCCCACTTTAATGCAAGAAACTCCAGCTTCCCGCTATGCAATCGGTAATTCCGTTCAGCTGGAGACAGGGTCCTGGAACCAAATGCAATGACCCGCAACCTTCCATCCTGGTGCTGATAAAGGATAGCCCCGAGGCCCCTTTCTGATGCATCAGTGTGTAGCACGAATGGGAGATTGAAGTCCGGGTACGCCAAGACAGGAGGATTTACCAGCATGTCGATCAGCAGGTCGAGTGTTTTCTTGTGCTCACTGGTCCATTCTACTGGCGTTCGAGAGGGCATCTGGGGACCCTTTTTCTTCCTTTGACTGTACTGACGTGTTGTTACTCCTGGCTGAGTCTGAAGTAGTTCATAAATTGGTTTTGCCACACGTGAAAAATCTTGTATGTAAGGGCGATAGTATCCAAGGAAACCAAGGAGTTTACGTACCTCCCCTACTGTCTGTGGTTGATTTCTCTTGAGCGACACCACTGCTTCGAGATCGCGAGGATCTATTCTTACTCCTTTGGCCGATACCAAGCGACCTACGTACCGGACTTCCTGGCGGAAGAGTTCACACTTCTCAGGGCGAAGTTTTACTCCATGGCGTCTAATAGTCTGGAGGACTTTTCGAATTACTCCCACATGTTCTTCAAATGACCGGGCATAACACAACACATCGTCCAGGTATGGAGCGCAGCACTCATCTCTGAGATCATCCAGCATCTCCTCCATACTACGCTGGAATGCTGCCGGTGCATTTGACAGACCGAATGGAATCCTCACCCACTCGTATAACCCCCACGGAGTGATAAAAGCAGTCATGTGCCTAGAACCCTCGGCTATGAAACCTTGATGGTACGCTTTTCCCTGGTCGAGGATGCTAAACCAAGAATACCCCCCCAGGGTATCAATCAAGTCTTGAATCCTCGGCAAAGGGTGTCTGTCCGGTACTGTCTTCTTATTGAGGAGCCGATAATCTACACATAAGCGCAGTGAACCATCCTTCTTACGAACGCAAACTACTGGAGCGGAGTAAGGGGATTTTGATTTCACTATCCACCCTTTTGCTAGAAGGTCTTGGATATAGTCCTTGACTTCTTTGAACAAAGGCTTAGGTATGGAGGAATAGACACGTTGAACTGGTATGTCATCTTTGAGGTTGATAGACATTTGGAGGTTAGGGATGCAGCCAAAATCGTTCCCGTCCCGGGCAAAGGATGCAGACTCCTCATATAGCATTTGCTTAACCACTGTTTGCTGATCCTCGCTCAGATGACTGAGATCGACAGTTGGGTGCCACAATGTTGAGCTTTCCTCCACCACAGCCACAGATGCCCCTTGAATCCTCCCACTGGCTTTTGTCTCTCTGGGCTTATCTGCTTCCAACACAGTTTCAACAGGATGGACGTACCCTAGGATCGTGTTGCGAGGTAGAGTGATGTCATATGTGAAGTGGTTGCCGATAGGGACAGCTACGTATGAGCTTCCTGAGTTCTGGACTTCCAGAAGGCCTTCACCTATATCTAGCCGCTCCAATTGCACATTATCATCATCTGGCTCAAACAGGGCTACTGTGCCCGACTGGACCATTTTGGGTGGTAATCTGCACTTAACCCACGCCACCTGTCCTGCCGGTATCAGAACACCGTCTTGGTTTATTTTCAGAACGTCCCCACTGTTCGCAATGTTCGGGAGTTTGTACAAAACTAACTAGAGTCTGAGCTTGATCACTTGATACTGCTATTGCACTGGAGAGCAATGAAACTAAGGTAGGAACTAACCGCTCTGGTTGGCCCTGAATCAGCTCTTCCACCACATTGAAACCGAGCAGCGGCCTCTCGACTGCGATGTGGCTCACGAGAAAAGGAACATTAATTGAAAGGTCGGGGTTGTCGTTCCCTTGCAAGTTGACAGTAATGACAGCCCACCCATCAAAGGGTATTAGATCTCCATTGACAGCATACACTTCTAACTTCTCAGTCATACCCATGAGCTCCACCAGAGGCCTTACTTCTACAGTGGGTAAGTATTTGTCTTTCCAGGTCCGATCGATTATGCTGACTTGAGCCCCGGTATCAAGCAAGGCAGTCACCGCGAGGCCATTTAGGTTACACTGAGTCAACGCTTTCTTCCCTATCAATTTAACAATATTGTCTTCCTTGGTTCCAGAGGACGATGGACTGTTAACACCCTGATACATCGCTTTGTCACTGAGAGTTTGGTTGTTACAGCAGGGAGATGTTTTTTCAGGTTTACGCTTCACAGAGTCCAGTTGTGTCCCTAACTTGGGTTCCTCCGGACTTTGGGACCTCTGGGGTTCGGTCACTGTTCGTCCTTTAACAGTGCCCGTTGCCCGTTTCCCTGCGGCCTTTGCTTTCGAAGACATCCTCGAGCACGGTGCCCCTCTTCACCGCAGAGAAAACAATGAGTGCAGCCCTGTTGTCCGGTTTCGACACATCTGGGGCAACCCCGGAGTCTAGCCCCTTGCTGTGGAGAGTGACCTCTTGCAAAACATTGACAGGTGTGTTCAAGTTGCGGCTTCAGCGTTGACTGTCGCATGGAGTCGACCATGCTGGTGAGTGCATCAATGCGAGCAGTAAGTTGCATTATTGAATCACTTTTACTTTTCTGACCAGGTGCCTCTTTCACTCCTCTGTCAAGCTCACTTTCAAGTTGAGCACAGTTTGCAGTGCTTGACTTGGAACGAGATGTCGAACCCAACCTTCGCGCTCGCTCGTGCTCATCATTAGTGATTTTCATCACATTTCTCACGATTGCTTCATCTGTGATACTGTGGTCAGCCAGCAGAGGTTTGAGCTCACTCCTGACATCCTTATACTTGTGCCCCAAGCCCTGATATATAGTATGCAGGAATACATCCTGGATTGTGGCTGGGCCGTATCTCACATCCGTATTAGACTGTTTGATCGCAAAGAGTATTTTCTGCTTAAGGCCTATCACCCTGTACAGGAACTGTTGAGGTGTCTCGGTCTCCATCTGTTTAGCACACATTAGTTCCTGAAATAACTCTGTGCTACTTTTGTCTCCTAAGTGTGACTGAAGGAACTTCTTAAGCTCTTCCACTGTCATATCTTCTTTATTCATAATCATTTCTTTGAAGTTACCTGGTTTAATTACACGCAGTATTCCCCTGATCAATTCAGCTTCACTGAAATTCTCTTTAACTCCATCGTCAATTTGTCGGCACACACTGGCATATGTGATGTCAGATGCATAGTCACCTATTTGTCCCCCTTGTATCTTAAATTCACGCCGTTGTAGGTAAGAGAGGTCTCGTAGAGAGACTAATTTCTCAGTGCTCCCCTGTGAGGTACGTTCAACATGATTACTATTTAACGGCGTCTCGCTGTTGGGTATCACAGATGTGTTGGGGTTAGAATGTGGTGTAAGATACTGAAGGAGTTTCCTGCTCAGCTCTTCGAAATCTGAATGCATGACAGGAGGGTTGGTGCTAGGATCTGTGTCTAACCCTCTAGTTTTCCCCAGGTCAGTTACAGTGTGAGGTGATTCTAAATGTACAGTGTCTGTAGTGATCATGTGGCCTGTAGAGGTGCGTGTATATGAAGTGGGTGTAGGATATACATTAACATCAACATTACTCTCAACCTCACCATGATGATAAGACACTGGAGCACCATGCTCTTGTACAACAGCCTCCACTGTCCCTTGCAAAACCAAAAGTTCAGTCATACCTCTGTCCTCCGATTCTAACAGGTTGGTGCTGTACATGAAAGCATTGATGTATTCAAGACAGCCCTCTTGATCTTCCACGTCAAGTTCAGAGAAGTCCCTTTCTGGTACTGGACTGATGCTTTTGGCGACTTGAAACAGTTCAACAGCGGACAGGTTGAGCAGCCTTTTCCTGATGTCCCACACCAGGCTCTTGCGTACCCGATCAGCCATGATGACCTCTTTTCCACAGCCCCTCGAGCCCCTCTCGCAGTCACCAGCTCTATGGACCCCTCTTCTCCCTGACGTCCCCTTGTCTATTGGATCACCGCATCAGTGTCCACCCTCTGTTGGTCCACAGGATCAGGTTCCAATGATCGACTTCCCTGGACATCAGGAGTCGATCCCGGACGAGCCCCCACAAATCTGTTACAGGCCCCACGCGGAAGGCTCAGTATACAGATAAGACAGTTCTGCAAAATAACAGGAAAAATGGATGAGACAGGAGTCACGTCGCACCAAATCCTCAGCAGATGTGAGGGCGCACGCGCACACAGCTCCTATGTGAGAGTCCTCCTTTCCGTTTTCATAATAAAAGTCCCAGTTTTTCACAACAACAGACTATATTCTCACATTACCTGTAATGATTTACTTTCAAGTCCCATATTCCTTACAATTCACATAAGTAACAATAAACTTGCTTAATGTATAACAACTTTACACAAAATGTGCACATACTTTGGGGTGTCACACTGACAACAGCGTAACACTTATTTATTTAACAATAAATAAATAAATGAAGATAATAACGCATATCACGCAGTTGTCACTCAAAATTACCTCAATGGAAATTCCATAACGTTAACGTTGTTTCTTATTGGATATTGTGACAGTACTGACGTAATCACAATCTTGCTCATCCCGATAAATATCAAACATGTTTGATATGATCGGGGTGAGCCCGATTTGTGTGAGAGCAGATCGGGAGGTGCAAGATTCGATCTGTGAACGCCTCACATTACCAGATAATCTGCGCCGAACATCGGAACCGATCGAGGTCCTCAACAAGATATTTTCTCCGATTCTCGGAAGGGGGAAATCGGGCATAAATCGGCCTAAAACTCCTGTAGTGTGAACCAGGCATTAGGGTGGGGCATCTTTTAAATTAATCTGCAGTTGCACTGTGAGAAACTGGAAGCAGATTTTACACCTAGTTTATTGTTTGTTTTAATTGTTAATAGTTAATAGTTTATTTATAAATCCTAAAGTTGTTTTGAGGTGGATATGAAATTATGGAGAATGAAATCTCTCATGGAGATTCTGTGTCTTTTCGTAGGTAATGTTCCTTTCTTTACATTTTCCATCCATTTCCTGTTTGATAGCCATACCAATCATGCATAATATTTTTTTTGTGTGATAACAATATGATATTTAGAGATTGATTTGGTGAATTTGACATTGAATTCATTATTATAAAACACATAATGTAACTGAGTTTGAAGTTATTTTGAGAGCTTTGTGTTTAGTTATCTGTTTTTATGTTGTTGAAATTTTAATGGGTCAAAGTTTACAAAGTATAATTTCTCTGCAGGTCTCTGTTTAACTCAACTGAAAATGTTAACTGTTTTCTCTAGTTTTCAGTGGTGTGTCGAAGTCTGGAGATGTTTTTGAGGGAACAGTGGGTGAAAAGGTGGAGATCAGATGTCCATATTTAGATGGTTACATATATTCACCCAAGTTCCTTTGCCGTGATCCCTGTGAATCAAAGCATGTTTTGATTAAAAGTGCAAAGACTGATCAGGTCGTCTCTGATGGAAGATACTCTTTGATTGATACTGCGAGTGGAAGGTCCTTTACTGTAACCATCAGTGATCTCAGACTCAAAGACTCTGGTGTTTATTACTGTGGAATTGATAAATGGTTCAGAGACACATTGAAGAAACTTCATCTGTCTGTCCGTCAAGGTGGGTTTTTATGCAAACAGTTTGTGAATATAATATATTAATTTGTCTTCCTATTAAAATAATTTCACATAGCTTTCCAAAATGTTTATTAAATTCCTCTTTTTTGTTGTTGTCTGTTCTATTTTCAGCAGTTCCTGTGAACAGATCTTCACACACCTCTGAAAAAACAACTACAACTACATCTACACGGACAACAACATCAACACTCACCTCTACAGGTAAAAGTTAATCCAGTCAGCAAAAAAAAATATTTTTTAATATTGACATTTCATGTAAAATCACTAGTATTGTAATTTGAAAAAATTATTTTCTATTTGATTAATTTTGAGTTTTAAAAAGAGTAGTTTGTTCTTAAGGTGAGACATACAGGCAAAAAAAAAAAAAACAGTTTTTTCATGCATCTGTCAATTTGGAGATTTGGGGATTTTTGGCTTTTTATAAAGTGTTTTTTTTAGACTAGTGGAAAGAAAACATCCCAAACACACCTTTAAGTATATATTTTATAGCACGTTGTCTATTTGCTTCTGTAGATTTCAATTACAGTAAATATATTTAAAGGCCATTTTCTCAAAATGAGTTTTTTGCTTAGAAATCTCCACTTCATTATCACTTACGTACCCCAAACTTTACAGTTATATTCCTATCTATATTCTGAAGGGTTTTTTTTTTTTACAGAGGGGTTTGTTCATATATAATGTTCATATATAATTTGGCTGATTTTATACAACATTTTATTCCTGGTAATG
Source organism: Siphateles boraxobius (assembly GCF_051911475.1). Classification (NCBI taxonomy): domain Eukaryota; kingdom Metazoa; phylum Chordata; class Actinopteri; order Cypriniformes; family Leuciscidae; genus Siphateles; species Siphateles boraxobius. Next base: position 19,486,485 of record NW_027509219.1, read on the forward strand.
GTGAAATTGTATTATTTTCCGGCTGTTGACAGTATTTTTTTTAATTATTGGGTGATAAAAAGAGATAGCCAATCCCCTTTTAAAGGTGCAGTGTGTGATTTTTAGCGGCATCTAGTATTGAGGTTACGAATTGCAACCAACAAAAGTTACGGTGGCCGACAGGAAAATATGTCATCGTCTGAGACTGCAGAGAGTAGCCAGTTCAACAATGAGGTTTCTTTACAAGGATAAATTAAGAAATTATGTTTACTTAATTATTCAGTTAAACTATATGTTATTGCGAATATTATTGTTTCTTGTTCATCATTATGTCAGTGTTTTATTTACTGAACTAAGCTTGCACGAAGAGCAACATAGTAACTAAACGTGTTTGTCCGTTTAGGGCTATGTAGAAACATGTTGGCACATTTCAATGTAAGGGAACCTGCGGTGTATGTAGATAGAAACTGCTCATGAGGTAATACAAATATAACGGTTCATTAAGTAAGGTCTCTATACACCACTGAAAACTTATTTTTCAAGGTAGTGACGAAACGCGCTCTGTAACGCTGTTTGTTCGCTGTCGGCTACGGTAGAAACATGATGACACAATATGTCGACCTCCATAGAATGGGTTGCCCGCGGTTATGGAGATATAAATGTCTCATTCTAAGGTAATAAAAAATAACGGTTCATTATGTAAGGTCTTTATACACCACTGAAAACAGATATGGATCTTATATTGCATTTCTGTCAATAGATCCTCAGAAATATTACACAATGCACCTTTAAAATGTCAAAAAAAAATAAACAAGAATTTTGAACCTGGCTTTATCCAATGTTCAGATTTGTGTTCTAGAAATGTATGCAAATTGGTGCATATTTAATTAGATAATGCCTAGTTTGCATATTTAAACATAACATTTCAGAAAACTTGTAATAGAAAAAAGTTTGCAATTCTTAATGTTATCAATCAACTGGGGAAGTATGGTGATATCTATCCCAATATTTTACCCTATATTCACCTGGGGTTGCCTTAAATAAAAACAATTGGACTCTATTTACAAGCAGTACTGTGATTTTGTCTGTTCACAGAACCAGTCCAGTCCGGTACCCGCACTGTAACAGTACTGTTATCACCAACAGTCCCATCATCAGGTTCCCCTCCTATAATCAACAGCTCTGGTAACTCTGTACCAGCTGTACGAATTCTTACAATAACAGTAATTTATTGGTAATTTGTTATTTGGTAATGTATTTATATTTTGTCCTCCTTACACTAGCTTACTGGTCACAGCACACAAGAAATACTGTAGTAATTATACAATCTTGTTCTTATTATTCCTGTAGACGTGACTGCGGTTTGTGCAGGTGTTTTGTCATTCCTCGTTTTCTGGATTCTTGTGGCTTTAGTGTTTATCTACAGGAAAACATCAGATGCAAAGCTCAGATGTACGATCACAAGCACTTTAAGACTTCAACTGCACCAATGTAATAATAATAGTAGAAAGTTGATAGTAATGAAAAACTTTAGAGAAAATTAATTTAAATAACCTCAAGCATTAATATGCCACATTTATGATGCTTCCAAACTTAAATCAATAATTCAATAAAGTCAATAATTAAATCTAACATTATTTGTATTATTCACATGTCGATGCTTTAAAACCTCACACTATTGAAAATATATTTCAAGATCCAGCAGAATTCAACCAGGTATGGAAACCTCTCTTTTGCGCAACAAAACAAATTTATCTGATTGATTTATTAAAAGAAAACAGAAATGAAAAATGATCAGCATTGCACTCATGAGTACATTTGAGTTATTGCTTTGAAAGTCTTAAAAGTTTTGAATATACACTCACTATAGAATCTTTCCTGTATATGGACTCCTGTTGTTCTCTTTTTTTCTCTGCCAGACTGTGGACGATGTCTGTTACCTCTGTGAAGAAACAATAGTGGTGTATATTTAGGATAATCCACCTAAAGGATACAGTTCTTCCTTATTATATTCAACTGTACATTACTGTGATGACTCAAGAACAGTTTCATTCTGAAATGTTACATTGAATATTTACTATTCTCCATGTTTGGTCCTAGTTAATCTCAAGCAGCAGCATCTTCATCACTTTTCGCTTTTTATCTGTATAACATCATTTCTGTAATCATTTCAGTAAAAAAATCAAAAAGTATATTGTCTGCAGTTTAATTTTAGCCATTTGTAAGTATGAAGACCAGGCCTTATGAACGGTACTTCACCATTTCCTGGTTGGCACATCAGTCGCTCTGCTGTTTAGTTTTGACCTTGTTTGCAGAGCATTTGTTGTGCATGTGGTCAAGGATGGAACATTTTGCAAATGTGCATACATATGCAAACCAAATAAGCAACTATCCCTTGACTTTGAATGGAAGTTACTCTGTTAGACTGTGTGGTTACTCATAGCCTAATTTAGTATGTATAAATGTTATAGCCCATGTTGAATATTAAGAGCACTGAGTCGACAGTTTGGTGATTCCAGGAACCTTGATTCCATGATTAGCAAGTGGGATTTTTGATGACTTATTACAGTCCAGGTTCTTCTGCTTTACTGGTCACAGTTTTGAGCTCATAGGAAAGACTCTTAATATTGTCTGATTTCCCCGCCCCGCGCATGCTCAGTAAAATTTTATCTCATATAAAACACTTCAAGGTTCCAAACCTTTTGACCACTACATGTCTATGCAGTTGACTTTATAGAGATTGCACTCACTCACAAAGTAATTTGTATCAGATTAAGTACCTTTCATTAACGCTGCCTGTCTCCTTAACCCATTCGTGGCTGTATCAGGTCAGCATTCCGCGCGCTGCAGTGACGTTTCATCCGCGGGCGTGACGGGAGTCTGTCTGTGATTGCGCGACAGTGTTATCCTGTGCATGCTACTCGAGCTGTGGGACACGGTGAGTGAACTGTTAACGAACCCCGAAACACCGCGACCCGGCACGTACAGTTGCTTACTAGTACTGTTCAGCGAGCCCTGGGTTTTACAAGAAAGTAGCTGAACGAAACCTCGCGTAACTACTATGCTAACGTGCTAGCGTGGGCTAATGAGGCTCAGGCCGGGTAACTGAGCAGAATCAACCCGCACAGCAGCGCCGCTGCCTTGTGGAATTCATAGGAAACAGCGCTGCGTTAACAGGCCGCGGTCTTTCTTGCGAGCAGACGAAAACACACACACACACACACACACACACACACCTGTCCGCCTGTTAACGGTGAAATATTCAATCTCTACAGCTTATATGTTACTACTATGTGCTTGTTAACTAGTTAAACTCTGTGAGTTTTGATGCACATATGAACTCCTAGTGTAGGCTAACGTATACACTGTTATACAGTCTTCATTCGTCAAGTGAGCAAAATGACATTACAGCTGTTAGTGTAAAGGAATGTTTCATGCAGTCTATAGTCCTACAGCTATAGAAGAGCTGCATTCTGTGACATGTTAAGATCACAAAACAGTCCTGGTGACACTATAATTGTATTCAGTTGTCGAGTGGAGACATTGTGCATAGGTTATTCCACATTTACACCTGTTTCAGTTCTATCTGTATATTTATTTGAATTAATCTATTTTTAATGTTATAGGAACTTAGTCAGGTCAAACTAGTAGAATATGCAATCTCATATCTTGTTTATGCCTTTTTATTGCTATAGTGATTCACTTTGAGTGGAGTGACTGGAAGAGATGTGGATATTTTTGAATTCACACACAGGGCTTTTCTTTATTTAGATTTTTTTTTTTTTAAGTTATTCACAACCAATGAAAAAATTGGGTTCTCTTTAAGTGTACTGTCTCAAAAGACAATACACAAACAAACCACCATGGTAATTTATCAACTGCCAGTAACTGATTTGCTTATTTACAGGGTGGGATAGCAGTGATGACAAACTAGTGAAAGGTTATACGATGAGACCTGCTTTCCTGTTTGTTCATATGACATTCGGCATTTAGCCTCTTTTTGTAGATGTAATTGCTTCAGGCTGAATGAAATGGTGCATTTGCCTAGCATCAGTTGAATCTGCATGCAGTAGATAAGCTGTTTGTTTGGTCAGTTGGATGCATATCCATCTGTGATTATAGTGGAATTTCAAGTGATATCTGAATGATCTCAAATAGCCCTTTAAAACATTTGCTGGGAATGTGCACGACTGTAGTGATGGTGCTTTAAAGGAAATTAATTTAAAATTGCAATATATCAAAGAGTGTTTTACATAGCAAACTGCATAACTAAAGCATGCTAATTAAAGTTGGCATAAAAAGAAGTTGAGATCAAGATTGTGATGTATATCTGCTAATCGGCTTCTCAAACAAGAAAAATTGTAGGGCATGGTTGGGTGGCAGGTTGATAGGGAGGGATGATTGTTGGATTGTTGTGAAGACCTGGGAAATTTAATGAGGGAAACTTAATGTTTTTGATTAATTTATGACAGCACATTCATTTTTTATTTATTTATCTTTGCGCCTAAAACGTGTTGTGTACTGTAAAATTTTACAACAATCTAGAAAAAGGGGATGATAATGGTTTGGCAGTAAATAGAGTTAATGTTTATTCATGTGGTAGCCCAAAATCTGTAACCACGTCAGAAAACCAAAAGCCTTTTGATTGCTTCAAACTGTCATTGCACTGATAAGTGATTTGAGTGTGTGTGCTGTGATTTAATCCTACAGGCCTCAGCATGCGTGAATATAAGCTTGTCGTCCTGGGCTCTGGAGGTGTTGGGAAGTCTGCATTGGTAAGTTCAGGATTATTTAAGTGTACACATAATTGTTGTATTATAAATGGGTATTTAATACAGTTTATAACTGTATTTGTTGTGGGTTTTTTAATCTAGTCAATAGTAGAGCCGGCCGATATGGGTTTTGGGGGGCTGATACGATATTATGAAGTAAAAAAAGCCTGATAACGATATATCGGCCGATATCATGTATGTGTATGTAATACAGTAGCAATATTATTTATGTGTATATTATAGTACAGATTATATGTGTGTATATATATATATATATATAACACATTTTTGCAATGATCACTCAAATGTTGTGATCAAACACTTGTGTGACAAAGATGTGTAATGGAGGCAGGGTGAATGATAGAATGAGAATGATACATTTGAGCTAAGGGTGCTCCGATTGATCGGTCGCCGATCATAATCAGACGATAATTGCTTTGGGATGTGTGATCGGTGGTCTCTATAAAGGCTCATCCAGAAAAGCCGATCAGATGACGCAAAACTTGTGAGACAATTTTTTACGCGCTGGTAAAAATGGCTTCCTCGGTCTGGTGTGTGAAAAAGACCATTCATTAGCAATCTGCAATGTGTGTACCATGCCGCTGCCCGCTTGTCAAACCGTGCAGTCTCTCTGCTCAACCCGTAAATAAATGCATCGGGGCTAAATGCCAAAGTAATAATACCATAATGAAAACATGTTAAATTACATAAGTACAATACTTTTACTTAAATAATATTTTAAATAAGTAGTCTGCAAAATGTACTAAATGTGAAACTACTCATTATGCAAAATGGCCCTACATAAAGTGTTATAATTATAAATTATTGGAATACTGCTTGATGTTTCAATGTAGTATTAAAGGCAGAATGGGCTTTAAAACTGTCTCTACACCGGACGTGGACGTTGTTGCTCGCTTCGCAACAGCTGTTTACCCTGGACGCGGCAAAGCGCCCGTTACAAAGCAGAACGAGGCATCAGTTTACTGTCGGAGATTTGTCGCCCGTGTCGCGCCGCACCCAGTGTGAACAACATCACTGATTATAATGGGTTTAACTGTCTTTTGTCACATCGTGCCGCTCGCATCCGTTGTCTTGTTCAGGCAGCAGCAGACAAGCAGTCTTAAAGGTAAGTTGCTAACTAGTTAGCAGTGCGGTGGAGACTGTTGAATGGTGATTTAACGCAACGTTGTCGCCAGATGAGACACTATTAAGTAAATAAACAATGTCCTTTTACTCTCACAATGAGCTTATCATACTCGTTTGCTACATTAGCTAGCTAGCCATGTTTCATACCTTGTCAGTGGAAGCTAATGTGTGCGCTAATCTTACACCGTGTCTAAAGAGACCTCATTACTGAAGTGAAAGGGTTGGCTGGTGTCACCCACAGTGACCTGGGTCGCCAGTAGCAAACAATGGAGCGCGACTCTGCTGGACAAACTACGTAGTTACATACTTTACAAGCATTTTATCCGCGTTATATGTTCTGTAAAAAAAAAAGAGTTCATATCGGCGCATATCTGCATCATATACGCTGATACATATATATCTGCGACAGTCTCATATCGGCCGATAATATTGGCAGACAGATATATCGACCGGGCTCTAGTCAATAGTATTTATTTGGATTGAATGAGATTCTGGTCTTTTCTCACACAGACAGTCCAGTTTGTGCAGGGAATATTTGTTGAAAAATATGACCCCACAATAGAAGACTCGTATAGAAAGGTAAGTAAACCTTTTTGGTATGGCTGAAGTGGTATAGCTGAGCTAATACTGTATATAGGAATATACTTTAATACAGTACTTGACACCCTTTTCTTTTTTTTTTCTTTTAGCAAGTTGAGGTTGATGGGCAGCAATGTATGCTAGAGATCCTGGATACTGCAGGCACAGTGAGTTCAATATGATGCATGAACTGTTCCTGCCAATTAGTTAATTAGGCTATGTTCAGACTGTCAGTCCAAATCCGATTTTTGTGCATATCCGATTGAAATCCAATCAGATTTAGCAAGTGTGAATGGCAAAAAATCACAAGAAGCTATTTTTACAAATCCGGACCCTTTCAAGCTACATTCATATGTGGTTTGAAACCTATTCAAAATGCATTTCTGCGCATTCTTCAATCTTTTTCATTCTGACTGCTCTGATTGGATTTAGTGTGGTTTGTGACTCTCACGCCACTTAAAGCAGAAAATGTCAGACGTTGATATAGGAAACATGCTGAAAGTCGCTGCAGACTAGGTTGTGTTGTTGCACAACAGTGCAACAAAAAAAGTGCCAGATGAGCAGAATATGACAATATAACATGTTTTGAAAATGGCAGAGACGACAGCATGGAATAAAGTCGCTCATTCCAGGATCCTACGTTTCTGCCGCTGCCTCAGAAGACACAGTATTCCAGCACTACGGCTACACATTTTCATGTTGTAAATAGGACAACATCTGTATTGCAAACCCATCCATGTTGCTGTGGTTGGCGTATACCTACCAACGAAACTTCATTATCATAGAAACCAATGCAGATATTACGGAAAATGAAAAAGCGGCACTGACACAAATCGGATCCGAATAGTTGCGATGTACAGTGTGGACAGTTAATAATTTTAGATCAGATTCCAATCGGATACACAAAAATCGGATTTGGACTGACAGTGTGAACGTAGCCTTAGGCCGTGTGTCCACCAAAGCGTTTTTTTACGCAGCTGGCGTAAAATTCCAATTGTTTTCAATGGGAGCGCCGCGTTTTTTAAACGCCATGAGCGTGTATTTAACGCTCAAGCGCTGAGCGCCCGGCGTTTCTTACTGGTCGCCGAGAGTTGAAAAATGTTCAACTTTGGGTAAAACGCTGCGCTCATCACTGTCACTTTTTACACAGCCGTCCAATCACAGTGGAGGAGAGGCAGGACAAATACCACATGACCAACTGTCACAACATTCTTTCTGTACAACGACGTCAACCAGCAGAGCTAACCGAACAAAATGGATGAAAACATTTTTTTTAGTATGAAACAAAATTATCTGCGAAATCAGTTACAAGTAAACTGTGCTGTGGATATTCTGTATCATAGCAACGAATCGTCTCAACTGAAAAAACGCAGCGCTGCCAAAACGCTCTCAAGCGCCCACAGCTAGGCGTTTTCAGCAGAGCGTCCAGCGTTTTCAGCCGGCTAAAAACGCTTTGGTGGACACACGGCCTTAGTCTTCCATGCGAACTCAATAGATTATTGATTATTTGCCTACAGGAGCAGTTCACAGCGATGAGGGACCTGTACATGAAGAATGGCCAGGGTTTTGCTCTGGTTTACTCCATCACAGCACAGTCCACCTTCAATGACCTACAGGACCTACGGGAGCAGATTTTGAGGGTGAAGGACACAGAGGATGTGAGTCACATTATAATAAATTATTATTATTTGGGGTGCATTCTCAGCAAATCATAGTGATTTTTAATATATGTCATCTTTATTTTGTAAAAACAATAATAAATAAAACATGAACCTGACAGCCCAGCTAATGTCAGGCATAGCAAGTATTAACCAGCAAAGGCAAAACAAAGAAAGTACAAAACTATTTTAGTTTTACTGAGACCACAAGAGCTTAGAGACACATGAAATTTGCAGAAGTTGCCTTCACAGTTTGGCACACTACGCTATTTTACCACTTCACCCACGTTCTGTATTTAAAGCTCTTTGCTTTGTATGGGTTTTCCATGCTTGCACAATTTTGGTTCTTTATGCAAATTACATTAACAAATTAAGCATGCATATACACTACCGTTGAAAATTTTAAAGTTAGGAAGATTTTAAAAAATTTCTATTTTTGAAAGAAATCTCTTGTGCTCACCAAGGCTTCATTTACTTGATCAAAAATACAGTAAAAAACTTAATATTGTGAAATATTACAATTTTAAAAAGTGGTTTTCAATATTTTAAATGGAAAGTAGGCAACTCTAGCCATTTCTTCGCTGATTTTCAATTTTGTTTTCGCATGTTTTCTCAACGAGCTCCCCCTACAGCTGTGGGGCGTATATTTTACAACAGTGTCGTAAAAAAACTCACTTGCCGCAGCCTCCTCCCCCTTTCTACCTTTGCTCATGTGCATTTGTTATTATCGGAGTCGGCCAAATTTATCATGTGGAGCTATGTCTACCGAGGTGGGTAATACATAATACACAGTATCATAGAACATTGACGAATTGCCGTAAAGCAGATCGTGATTCTCGCTCCTTCTCGTTTCTCACGAGACTTCCTATTTCCAATTTACGTTAGTCCCCATGTTGCAAGGTTGGTTTTCAGCCTGGGAACGCCGGGGGGGTGTGGGGAAAGTCAGCATTTTCAACAGAAAAGGTTATTTAATCTTCGAAACGATTTCTAAACAGTTTTATTAAGTTGAAATAGTTGCCTAGTTCTAATTCTTGATATGCCAAATCTGAATTTTCACATGTATCCCATGATCTTTCAGAAATAATTCTAATATGCTGATTGATTATTATAATTTTTGAAAACAGTTGTGCTGCTTAATATTTTTTTGTGGAACCGTGATACAATTTTTATGATTCTTGGATGAATAGAAAGTTCAAAAGAACATTTAAATTTGATATGCTATTGCTGATAAAAAAGTATTAATTTCTTAAAACAAAACATTTGAACAGTTTTGTATCTATTAATTCATGTACCATGAGTACTGCTGTACATGGGGAATGTTTTGTGCCTTCATATAAGACATTGATGTTTTCTGTCCATGCTATTTTAAAATCAATTAATCAACTGTCAGTGAGTGTGATTTCTGCTAAACCATATTCAAACGCATTATACACACTCATCGGATGTCTCTCTCTATTTGTGTCTAGGTGCCGATGACCTTGGTTGGAAATAAGTGCGATTTAGAGGATGAGAGGGTGGTCGGGAAAGAGCAGGGTCAGAATCTTGCTCGTCAATGGAGTAATTGTGCCTTTCTAGAATCTTCTGCCAAATCAAAGATCAATGTCAACGAGGTGAGACACAGTTCACCGCACTTTATCTAGAGCAAGATTAAAAAACATTTGTACCAAGAAGTACACAAAGCCAGTTCTCTAAAAGTCTTTTTTGTGTGTATATCAGATCTTTTATGACCTGGTAAGACAGATAAACAGAAAGACACCGGTGGAGAAGAAGAGAGCGAAAAAGAAGTCAAACTGCATCCTGCTGTAACACAACTGCATCACTGCAGCAGCTCTGAGCCAGGTAGTTGATCAGAAATTCATTAGGAATTTGTGCATGTACCATTAAGTACTCTACATCCATGATAAAAATGATTTATCTGTTGAAATTGAATATTTAATTGTACATACTAATTTATCCTGTTTTTACATTCAGATTTCATTTGCTGTCATTTAATGCTCAAACAGTAATAATTTAACATTGTAAAATGTAATCTTTAACAAATCTCAAACATCCATTTTTCATACTGTGCATTAAAACACTGTAATGCCTAAATTCAATTGTAGCCTTTTAACTGATTGTTTTTCAGTGCTTTACTTTAACGTCACTTAAATAAAATGGTATAGAATTATAATATTGATCTCTCATCGGGTGTGCGGACATCCAATGACCCTCCTGATGAAAAAACAATTACATGTGGACTGCCGAAGTATACTTTGGGCTTCATGGTGTTTATTGCACCATTAAAAAAATAGCACTTCCTGCTGGAGTTCAAACATTTCTGCATTTGGTGCAGACTTGTATCTATTCTTATGCTGAACGTTTACCAGCTTGCTGAAGGGGTTAGTTGAGGCGGATGTCATGATTTTTTTCTTCTTCTCTTTCTTTTTCAGATTGCCGAAATGAAGAACTGTTGCCCAGCTGGCCAACATTGCAGTTCCTCTCCACATTTATTGGCCAAACAATCAATAAGGCAGAACACCACAGACTCCTCAACTAAAACACAGACTTGACAGAAAAAGAGGGATGCAGCCTCTGCCTTTTCTTCCAGAACAGTCTTGAAAATCTCCCCCCCATCCCCCCCCGCCCCCCTTGCTGTTTGGTTACTGTTTTTTTTTGTTTTTTTTCTGAAAAAGATATTCCACAATGAGGATCTGTGTCTGGAGCAAAATCTCTGTGATGTTGCAAAGGGGGGTTAGACAGTCTGGAAGAGGGTTCAGGACTTTCTTAATGGCTACATAAAGAAAGGGGACATTTCAAAACATGTTCATGTTTATAAAACGGTCAGAAATGTTTTTTTCCCCATCATGTTTGGACTATCAATAACCATTTGTACAGAGAAGAAGCTGTGTCCTTCATTCATCAAAACATTTTTCATGAGTGACTCATTTCTTTACATCTTGAAAATTGTGGAACATTAAAAAAGTAATTTTTTTCTTTAGGGTGGTAATTTGAAATTTGGATCTGTCTATCTTGAAGATAAAGATATATAGTAGCCACTGCATTTTTTTCACAATCAAAATTACATTAATTATCCAGCTTTTAAAGATACATTTTTTAGTATATTCCCTTTATTTTCTTCTTTTGCGGTAGGCTGTAGCTCAGTCTGGGATAAATATCAACCGTTTTGTGCCTGAGCAGGAGAAGAATAAAATCAGATCTATAATGCAGAGATTACTTCTCCACCGATAACCGCTAAACCAATAATTAATAGTCAGTCCTTGACACTTCATTTGCCAATTAGATCAGTCTTGATTTGTCAAAAAAAATATTTCTTTGTTCTACTCCATGGTTTAGTTGAACATTTCAAGCAAAGTGTCTGGCTGGCTTTTGATTTGTTTTTAAAGTAATGTGTGCTTTGATTTCTTTTTTTGACATTGATTTAAATAAATGTATTTCATATTGATGTGGTGTTTTATGTACATTTATAGATTGCCATTCCTCACCAAAATAGACCATTGCAGAGATACTTTTCAGTGTGGCTCACTTTATGTACTGTAGATAAAGATACATCAATAAGCCATGGAAACAATTCCACTTATCTTACACTTTTATAAAAGAATCTTACAAATAGGGAATGCAATAAGTGAATTTATATTTGCTGCACTGCAAAACATATATACCACCGGTTTCACAGACAAGACGTAAGCCTAGTCCCAGACTAAAATGCATGTTTGAGCTGTTTTAACTGAAAGCAACTTGCACTAGCATATCTTAAAATATTTCAGTGTCAGTGTTTTATCTCAAGATGTACACCAGTAATGCTTTTTTTCTAAGTAATATTTATAAAAGCTAGGGTCCTAATTGAGCTAAGGCCTAATCCTGGCCTAAGTCCTGTCTGTGAAACCAGGCCAACATGTTGTATTAAATGCAGTAAAACAGCACAAGTGTTTCTTAATTCATAGAGTAATGTGAAGAAAAAAGTCATGACAAAGGCAGATGTTCCATCTAAGACTTCATGGAATTCACTTGTACAGGAACTTGATTTTTATTTTTCATTTATTTAAAAAACAGCTTCCCATATCACGACATGTATAAAATAGTTTCAAGAACAGGTATATAGATTATTGCAGGACCCAGATCCATGTGTTATATATAGAGAGAAGAGAACATGGTGTAGATAAAAAGACAGGCATTAGCATTTTTTTTCATTTTGCATAGCAATTTAGCATCATTGCATAGTTTTTTTGTCCCGAACAAAACAGCTCTATGCTTGCAAAGCTTTTTTTATGCAAGACAGTTATGAAAAAATGCACCAATAAGGACTTTTTCATAGAGTGATTGACAGTTAGACATCCTCTTAAACCTAAACACAAGGAAACAAACAGCAACAGAAACAGGATAGTCTCTCAAGGGACCTCATAGAAACAGTAGCTTATGACTTAATATTTTTCTGTTTACTTTGCTTTGATACTCACGTCTCCAACACACACACACACACACACACAAATCCCAGAACTGTTTACCTAACATATCTTTGGAATTAATTGTTGAGTGCAACTCCTCTCACTTGAGGGAGAAGGACTATCTTACCTTAACACCTTTTTTTTTAATTACTCAGAAACTCATGAGCCCTTCAAGTTGAGTCAGAAATATCATAATTATGAGTCACATGAATAACTGAGCAGACATATTTACAAGTGAGAAACTGAATTCTAGATGATACATGAGATGCCGAGTTGTGGCGGTGGAAGGGCTGTGTCAATTTGACAAAATCATGGAAACAAATATACAATAGAGGTATTATATAGCTATCTATTCTATATAGTGAGATCAGAGAGCGGAAAGCAGATTTAAAAGTTTGCTTTACATTTAGTTATACAATGAATAAATAAGTGATAAAATGAATGAATTTTGAATTCAAAAGTTGCTATTCGGGTTTATTGTTTACAGTAATATTTTTTTTTGCGTTCTTTAGACTACTTAGTTTTGCTTTTACATCAATTATGATTATAAAGTATTTTTTGGGACTGTGTAATCGTGTGTGTAATTCTCTTCCATATAGAATTATATGAGTCATTTAAACCCACATAGCTGAGCTGTAATCATACACAGGTGGATGCTTCTCTTCAATCTCCGCCCATCCCCTGTCTATCAAACCCTCTGAGCCCTGATAGGCCACACCCTCTTGTGGAGTGGGCATGGTTTTCTTCTTCAATCCTCTTGATCTCCCCCAGAATGGCTTGCCGACATCTGATTTTGGCTTTCTGTATGTGATCTTTGGTTGTTTACGGACGTCCATCCCTTCGCTTTCATGGTGGTGCCGTGGTCGAACGCGCCGTAGGACCCGTTTAAACATGCTAGTGGTTAGTGATATTTTCCTGGAGAGATCTTGAGAGTGACTGCTAGATGATGACTCCAAAAGAGTGTCTTTGAGACTCGAGTCATTCTGCTCCTCACCTACAGTCTGGCCTCCAACATCCGGCAGATCCAGCCAATTCCCGACCAAATCAGCGAAAACATTGTCTCCCAACACCAATGGCTGTCTGTTTCTGCTGTGGTTCATCAGTGAGGCTGTCCAATCGCTGGAGTCGTCAAAATCGTAAGCGGAGAAATGGCTGTCGGTTGTGTCTTCCTGAGAGGAAAAAGAGGAAGAAGTGCTTAGACTTCCTCTGTGAACCTTCCTGGGTTCGTGTAACCTTGGAATATGGCGGTTCTCAGCTGGAGAGCTAGTGAGGAACAAAGATGTTTCCATGGTAAGCTCAGTCTTGAAACATTCCTGTGAAAGAATTTCTTCTGGATTCAGTGTTCGGTTCAGGTGAGTTTTTCTTGAACTGTGACTTATCTGATTTTTCTCCAGCACAGTTTGGACCTGCAAGAGTTTGAGCTCCTGGAGAGCACCGGTCACAGAATTCATCTGAGCGTGGAGACCCTCATCATCTGACTGCTGCCACAAAGAATCCTATAATGGGAAAGGGAAGAAAGCAAGAGCAAAATTACTACGACTTAATGAAGCAAAAATACATTAAATCTGTTGTGACTCATGAATAACACTGACTTCACAGTAATTATCAAAAATCAATATCACACCAAACTGTCTGCAATTTCTGCCCAGTGTGGCATCACTGATACCTGGCTCAGCATCTGCTGAAGAGAATCCCAATGTTTTTTTTTCCTTGCCACAATAGCACTTGAATTGCTTACTGGGAGCATTGAGGAATTATTTTCTGTAAAGCTGCTTTGATACACTACAGTTCTAAAGTTTGTATTCAGTTTTTTTCCAGCAAGGATTAATTAAATATTAAAGACTTACATTGTTATTATAAAAATCTATTTAAAATAAATGCAGTTCCTTTGAGCTTTCTATTCATCAAAAAAAGTATCAGTTTCCACAAACATATTAAGCACCACAACTGTTTTCAACATTGATAATAATAGAAAATGTGTTTAAAAATAGCAGGATTTTTAAAAAAAATTAAAATAAAGTTATTTTAAATTGTAATAAATGTACAATATTACTGTTTTACTGTATTTTTGATCAAATAACGCTATGTACAAGAGATGTAAGCATAAATCCCCGATGAAAATTAAGGATAAAAATGTTTGGATAAAATAATAGTAATTATTTTTTATTGCATTTTTATTGTGTTTATTTTTTGGGGGACAAATGTGAATATATGTTAAAGTGATTTTGACGGAAAGGCATAATGTATGTCTTTAAAGATCGTTAATCTAAAAATGAAGACTAAAAAATTCTGGCAACATTTTTTTTATATATATACGTATATATATATTTGATTTTCCATACTGTATGCATTCCATTCTTTGTTTAGTTGTATTAATTGATTTAAATTATTACTTAAATACATTTAAACAAATTTCATTAAAATGCCCTAAAACACCCTTTTTCTTCTTTCACCAAATAAAACGCGTAATCTTACCTTCGCAGCCTTTCCTTCTCTCGTCTCACTCCCTGTTTTCTGTTCCTTCTCTGCCTTACAAGTGTGATCGATCACCAGTCAGTCTGAGCACAGCAGCACTACTGATGCTATTCTACAGCAACATTGCATCCCAAGGCATGATGGGAGATGTAGGAGCTAACAGGCATGTGGGTGAAATGACTAGACTGTGAGTCATGAACAGCTGAGGCATGTATTTTACTGAGTTGGTCATAAATGCAGGTGTGAGGAAACATAGAGCTTATCTTGTATTTGACCTGAAACATTTCCATTAAATCTAATTTAGATATTCAAATAGGATGTTATATAGCCTATATAGACCGCTGGTTATGTGGGCAGTAGAGCCATTAAAGGGTTAGTTCACCCAAAAATGAAAATTCTGTCAGTATTTACTCACCTTCATGTTGTTCCAACCCCGTAAGACCTTCGACCTTCAAACGACGAGAATACTTTATGTGCGCATAAACAAACAAAAATAACGACTTTATAACTATTCTTTTCCTTCTCGCTGGGCCTCGAGTCAGTTCACTAGTGTAACAGCGTAAGCTTCTGTTGTTGTACGTCCGCACACGCATCACCCACATGACCAGCGTCGGCTAATAGTGAGCCTACGTGTGACGTAGCTCTACGCAATCACACTAAGTTAACTGACTAGAGGCCCGCAGAGAAGGAAATGAATAGTTGAAATAAAGTCGTTATTTTTGTTTGTTTTTGCGCACAAAAAGTATTCTCGTCATTTGATAAACTTAAGATTGAGCCACTGTAGTCACTTGGACTATTTTAACGATGTCTTGAATGACTTTTCGGGGCTGTCAAGTTTCAATTCCAGAAGAAGCCTATGGAGGAGTATGGAGGAGTGAGACAGCTCTCAGATTTCATCAAAAATATCTTAATTCGTGTTCCGAAGATGAACGAAGATCTTACGGGGTTGGAACAACATGAGGGTGAATAATTACTGACAGAATTTTCATTTTTGGGTGAACTATCCCTTTAAGGTAATTATAAATGTCACTTTTATATTATAAATTCAGTTTGTAAAGTTTACAGAGTTTATTAATTGTTATAATCACTTTTACGTGCATAAGCCCTGTTTGCTAGTTATGGCATGTTCGGTGTTTCACCAGATTTAGCCGTAGGTCCTTTTTCTCATTGTGTGATGTCACTGGCCTCTCCTGTGTCAGGTTTCAATAGAGTGCCGAAGTTATGACGTCACTTTGTAGGCCAAAACAAGGAAGTGAGTTAGCATTTTAGCACTTCCGGTTCCCTCGCCCTAAAGTCTATGGGTTTTTTTAATGGGTTTTTGCTAAATCGCCTGAAATAAGGTCTGTGGTTAACAAAGCCTCTAAATATTTTCACGTTTTGATCTATGACATAAAACACACTAGTTTTAACCTGCTTGTGGTCTTTTAAACTTTATTGTGTCTGCTTGTGGTTTTCTAAACTTTAAATAGGCTTCAAAATGTATACATTATGGTTTAACTTGTAAAGATTATCTTGATAGACAAAACGTGTAAGGGTCACAAATCTTTGTTGAACACAGATCTTATTTTTTGCGATTTTCCAAGTCTCTCGGAAAAATAATCGAGGGAACCCATGCGCCGCTAATCCCCGAGTTGTCCTACAAAGTGACGTCATAACTTCGGCACTCTATTGGGATGTGCCCAGACATTGGGATGTGCCCAGACAGATAGCAGCATTAATCAGACAAGACTGACAACACCAACAAATGATTGATGGTTGTGAGTAACATCCTTTCAGCCCTGTTTCCTCATCTAGAAAGCATCTTCTCTAATTCATCTTTCTCTTTATTTTCAGTCGCTATCATACATAAAGGTTATTTAAATTAACATAAACAAATAGATTAATAAATAGGCTAAATAATGAAAATGAATCAAATAAAATTTGTTTGAGAGCTGACAAAAAAAGTGGATATCTTCTTATCTAACTTTGAGGAGAACGCCGGAGCTGATCAATGTGTGTGGCAGCGTGGCAGGACGTAGCTGAGAAAGTGAATTTTTTTATTATGCGTCTGGATAACTTACATGTGGAGACTGAAATAAGTTTTCACTTCATCCCTTAATAGGAAAAAAATAACAAGCCCAAAAGATGCATATAGTATAATCCGTGTATCATTCGTTCAGTCGTGTTTTGATTTAATATTGAAAGTAGAAAAATGAGAAAACAGTTCCTTTTTTGTTTTTCATTTTTTCCAAAGAAACGAAAAACAAGAATTCAGCTTGATTTTCGTTCTGAGGTAGAAAAATGAATAAACAGCTTGAATATTCGATTTCTACACGTGGGCGACAATGAAACGCCCCAATTACTCTGATTTGTCAGCCAAAGATCAAACTGTTCTGTCATCAGTCCTTCCTCGGTAGCGCACAGCAGAATAAGAGTCCTCCGCTGCTGATGATGTGCGGATTCTTAACTCCATTTTATCTTTTTCTCATCAAACAACCAGACTACCGAATGGCTCGACACAACCCGTACCGGGGAAGAGCCTACATGTAGTAGCCTTATTGCAGCTTTGCATATGGATGCACACAGTGCATTTAAAATATTTCAACATCTCATGAAATTGATCTGTAGTGTTATAATACTACTGGGTAAGCACTTTTTCCCCCAGTGATGGAGGTTTAAATCTGAAGCAGCAATCTTGGGCCACAGAGCTAAAAAACGATTTTCTGTTGTGTGACAGACAGGCAGCATAAAATCAGCACTCACATTTTAAATCATTACAAACGGGGGAGTACCAGCCAATCAGCGGCCTCATTTTCAAATAACTGCTTCCAATCAGGTGGTTGGTTGCATTTTATGTGTTTCTCTCGAGCACACTCAGCACAGCAAAGCATCAACGCAGAGGGGTGAAGAACTGCGTCTGAGAAACGCGCATAATTTGTTTTAATAAAAACAAATATAAACGCGGTCTCATAACAAATATTATCCACCCATATCTGAGAAGATTCGTGTAGTAAAAACACACGTGCTGTAAGTAAAAGTAACGTTAGATGAAGAAAGAGGGAGAAGTAGATCAGGCAAGTCTCACCAGTTCATGTTTTAGACGCCGAAGGTTAACGTTACTGTCCTTGTCGCCGAGTTCCGCTCTCTTTTCACCCATGATGAGTTACAAAATTAAAATAATGTAAAAACTAAACGCAGGTTGATTAATTAAAACTCCATCTAATTCATGTCACTACCCCCTGAGAGACCGTTAAAATAATCTTTGGTTTTCCCCGCGTTGGTTTTGGTCAGTCGTGCGGTATGAACAGCGCTGCTACTATAATATTCCTCCTTTCTAACGTCTGACACACTTCTGATTATAGTTACATATTCAGATGACATTACAGCCTCTGCGCACAGGCGAAGGAGCACCCGGTACTACAGTCAAGGCACTGAAGTATGTGTGGTGGTGATTTGAAAGGGAAAGTTCCTGAAAAGGATTAACTAACGGTTGTCCGTCAACAAAACAGGTCGTGCTTTCACACCAGCGGTCAGTTCATGATGAATGGAGGGTTCATGCATAACAATAGAGCAACAATAGTACAGCTTTAACTCTCTGATAGATTGGATGTTAGAGGGGGGTTGAGCCTTATCCATTTTGTAAACTTTTTATTTCAGTTCAATCTATCATATATTTATATTTCGCATGTAGTAGCCTAACTCTATCTATCTATCTATCTATCTATCTATCTATCTATCTATCTATCTATCTATCTATCTATCTATCTATCTATCTATCTATCTATCTATCTATCTATCTATTTTTGAGAAGGGCCCTGTGGCCTGCAGAACAGGTTTTCAAGCAGAATTTTATCTTTAAACTTGCTGGACTTGAAGACGATTTGTGGCAGGGGACTATCTGATTGTAGTCTACAGTCTGAAATTCTGGGTTATTACAGGGATGTGTATGATCCCTTTGCTTTTTTCTGTTAAATACCAACGAACTTCAATGTAACCGGGATGATCTCACCTTAATCAAATACACTAATGACTTGGTTTTCATTTCTTGTCAAACAGACATAAATTGTTCAACCTATTTTTTGAGTATATTAAAAGTCTTGTACAATTGTTTGACAACAGTAATCTACAATTGAACATTGAAAAGACAAAGGAATTATTCTGTGGGAGTCAAAATACGCCTCCCATATGAACAAGTTACTATATAAAAGGTGTAAAGGATTTTATATATTTAGGTTAGGTATAATTATTGATGACAACAAGCTCTCATTCCAAGAAAATGTGTTTATTTATGCAGATTGTATTCATTTGTTTTAATCATATTTCTAAAAGAGATACATATGTGCAACATGTTTTATTGTATATAATGTGGTTGTGCAGTGTTGTCTGATGTATGTTTTTATGCCAGTGTTAAAAATGATGTTCTGTCCAGTAAATCTGAACAGTCAAGCAAAAAAAGTCAAACAAACAAACATTTATTCGATGTTATATTTTTTCAAAGTTTGCTTTAAATGGAATTTCATTTTTAATTTTGTAAACATGTACTTTAAATCTAAATTCAATTCTATCTCCATATAGAATTTTATTTTATTTTATTTGTTAATGTCAAGCATGTGTGTTTGTCGCCCTCTGCAGCATGTTGGTGGTATTTTAAGCTGCGGTTCTGTTAATGTACGCAAGGAGGCGCAGTAATTCTCTGCTCAACTCATATATTCAGCGCCGAAGAACAGAATTTAGTCGCAATATAAACATGGCGACATCCAAGAAAGCAGCGCATGAGCTGCAATCCAGAACTCGGACAGATGATGTTCTAAATAACGGCGGTGTCGAGTTCAGCTCTTTACTCCTCTCAAAACCCGTCCTTGAGGGTTTATCTGCCTCTGGCTTTCAAAGACCGTCCCCCATCCAGCTGAAGGCAATTCCGCTGGGAAGATGTGGACTCGGTACGAGGCCTGATAAAACTCGAAACAATACCAAAACAAGCCTAAACCTACTTTTATGTCATTAATAATTACATACCAAAACTGTCTGCTCTTTGGTGTAATATGTAGTATATGATTGAGTGTAGTTTATCAATAAAATGATATGCCTGTCTTTTCATTCACCATTTGAAGGAAACAATGGTTATTGATGTTTTCTTCTATTCAGACCTTATTGTTCAAGCCAAATCTGGCACAGGAAAAACCTGTGTGTTCACCACCATCGCTCTGGACTCTCTTATACTGGAAAACACAACCACACAGGTATTAATCTGAGAAAATTTTCTGATATTTTACTAAATGTATTGTATTACTAATTTATGTTCTGTCCTATAATAATTGTTTATATATATATATATATATATATATATATATATATATATATATATACACACACACACACATAGACAGTACGGAGATCGTAAAGACTTTTAACATCTCAAGTAAAATATAAGCACCCAAAACACAAATGTGTGCCTGTTTCGTGATGATGCAGCCTTCTCTTGTCCCATCAGGTGCTGGTTCTAGCCCCCACTCGGGAGATTGCAGTGCAGATTCATGCTGTTGTCATGGCTATAGGCAGCGCTATGGAGGGCTTGCAGTGCCACGTGTTCATTGGTGGCCGACCTGTCAGTCAAGATAAACTGCACCTGAAGAAATGCCACATTGCCATTGGATCACCAGGTTTGAGCTCGTAAAAAAAAAAAAAAGATATGTTAAGGCTGGAATACACTACTTTTGCTCAGATTTTTGCCCTGATTTGCAGTCTGGATAAGTCAATAATAGTTGCCGAAAGTCTGCCAGTCAATCAGAGTTGACAGATTTCACAGAAAAGCTTAATGTGTGATGGGCACAGACTCTGTTTTAGCTTCAGACTATGGTTCCATTCCAGTCGGTAGATATCAAAACAAGTTTGATATTTTGAGCCGATTTTAGAACACATAAGAGTATGACGCGTCGCTACTGAACCCAAAGCTGTCCTCTATCTTCTAGTGTTGCAATAAAAAATAATGCAAGTACAATAACAATACAAAAGTAAATTAACAGCGCACGCATAAGAAAATTACCCTCAATATTTGACATTAGCACAGATAAAACAACTGACAGCACCACTGCCCACCCAGGACCGCATCCAGATGTGCTTGGCTCATTTTATTTTTTTGAGACTCAACACAGAGTCTCTACAACAACTACTGCCATCATCTCCTGCACATCCATGTTTGTTTCATCTGTCATGCGTCTCATAGTGTGTGAGTTTCTGTGTGTGTTTGTTGTGTTCAGAACGATTTGAAGGTCTGGTAGAGTGTGATCCTCCTTCGTTTAGTGTATGATGCCCAGTTTTTCTCTAGAACCATTTACAAAGTTGGCAAGCCTAGTGTTTTAAACTCTGTTCAGATTTTAAAAGTAATGTAGTGTAGGCTATTCCAGCCTTTAGTCGGAATACAATTATAACTAACTTTGTTTAGATTAGCTTAGATGTCTTTGTTCATGTCTGACGAAACATGAAAATATCTTTCCAAGATATTTCAGTAAACAAAAACTCCCGACAATATAAGCTGTGGAAAATAAGTGATCTAGGAGCCTTATACACCTTTTAACAGTGGATGCCATGGAAAACACTGTAAGTCTCAGCTTCGCTTTCAGTCTTGTCATGGCACTGCTCTAATAAGGTCTATAAACTGCTGCATTTTCATTTCATGCCGACTTCTCTATGGCAGAATCATCTTAATATGAACAATTCTTGCATGTATGTTTATTTTTATGCCCTTTTTTTTACCTCAATTTTCAATCAAATTGTCAGTACTCAATCTTCCGTTGATAGTGACAGACTTCTGTCTGGTGATGTATGCTGGAGTTCTCCAATCATTTAGTCCGCTCAAACCCCGCCCCTTTCTTACTATCTACTGCAAGCACGCATTCACATCTGCCTCCATCCTCGACAACCGATGGATTGAACCAAGGGCTGCTCTATTTTTTTCCCTTTCTTTTTTTTTGATATTCCCTTTCACTCAAATGTACACCACAATACGGAAGAAAATATCTATCACTACTTCCCTTTCATTGCTACTTTAAGCAAAAAAAAAAAAAGTACTTTTACATAAATTCTCAACTTAAAATTTTTAATAAAATTACTTGTGAAGTCAGATGCTATTAAAAGATGTGTTAATAAATAATTGTAAAACAAAGTGTGAGATTTCTCATCTTGGGTAATTGTCTGGAATGCTATTTAACCTTGTAAGTAAAGCTTTCTCTAATAGCGAGTGTGTTTGGTTTAGATGTTTTTAGGCAGTATTGATGAAGTGGTGTTGTATTTGTAGGTCGTATTAAGCAGCTAATTGAGATGGAAGCCCTCATTACGTCCTCTGTTCGCTTGTTTGTTTTGGATGAGGCTGATAAACTGCTGGAGGACGAAATCAGCAGCAGCTTTCAGGAGCAGATCAAGTAAGAGTTGAATATGTGCATTTTATTCAGAGACTGTTCTGTGTTGTAATTCAACAGGTTGGAGTTAACTGATCTTTTTGTTTTCTGTGTTAGCTGGATATTCTCCTCTCTACCAGCAAATAAACAAATGTTGGCCCTTTCTGCCACCTACCCAGAATCTTTAGCACAACATCTGTCAAGATACATGAGAGAGCCAACATTTGTGCGACTGAACCCAACAGACCCTGGACTCCTTGGTCAGTCTGCAGCTTTCTGATTTGTTTCTTTTGTTTAAATATCCTTTTAATTGTGGATTGAAACCGTTTGTGCATGATAACAGGATCGTTCTTGTGTACTCTCTCCCCCAGGATTAAAACAGTACTATAAGATTGTTCCATCGCATTCATTGCCTCATAAAATCTTTGAGGAGAAGGTTCAAAGTCTTCTCGAACTTTTCAGCAAAATCCCATTTAACCAAGCGCTGGTGTTTTCAAACCTCCATACCAGGCAAGAGCTGTTTCCCCACACCTTTACAATTACTTTCATTACTCTGAAAACATTCTAATGCCTGTGATGAGTAAAGGTACAGTCACAGTAAAACCATGCAGCTTTGTGTTGGTCAGCACAACGAAATCAGTGACCAACTTGAATATGAGCGAAATCTGCATAAGGGACCTTTTTTGCATTTGTGCAAAACTTCCAAAAATGCAGAATTCTATTAAAATGAAGCAAAATTTCACTGAAATGGGACTGCATCTTAACAGATGTTACAGCGCTTCTGCAACTTCTATTTCCAAAAGTGTTGTGATCTTTACTGAAAGTAATGAAAGCCTGATTTGAGCTGTTGTTCTGCAGAGCTCAGCACCTGGCTGATATCCTCTCCTCCAAAGGTTTGCCTGCGGTCTGCATCTCAGGTGAGTTTCACCTTGGGTCTCTTTCAAAAATTGTCTATTGAACATGCTTTTACTTTTACGGCGGCTTCCTAACTGTTCGATGAATGATTTGTAGTCATGAGGATGTTTGATACATTGCTTCACAAAGCTTTAATATCTTCATGAACCCTTTGTTTCAAATTCAATTAGTGCTTTATATTATACTGTTTTTAAGCTTTTTGAAATGTCAGGGGTTTGATACTGTATAGGTTTGATCTCAAGTCAACTAACTAGTATTAAATGTATGGTTGTAACTGATCTTGATTCGGTTTTGTAATTGAAGTTCATAAAGTTTAATAGAATTTGCGCGCCCACCTCCCATGCCAGAGACCCCAGTTCGAATCCGGTTTGAAGCGGGTCAAGTAGGACCGGTTACATTTGGTGCCGTGACCCTGATGGGAATGAGGTTTAGGGAGGTGAGTGTAATGGATGTAGGCCAGTTAGAGCTGTGTGTGTAAACCCTGCTCCCAATGATTTGCCTATGTCTATTAAACCTTTGACAAAATCATAGTGGAACATTCTGATCTGTGTTGGCGCTGCCACTGAGCCAGAGAGAGCAGTTGTCATGTACATTGTTATTTCTGTTCAAAATATTCAAATAATCACAGACGAACTGAGATAAGTTTATATTTCAAATATAAACACTGATGTCTATGGTAGCGATCAAAATAGAGTAATGAGTTATGCCACTAGGTGGCGACAAGTGATTGTTAAAAATGTATTTGTCATTGAATCATTCATTCAAGAGATTAGTTCAAAAACACTGTGGTGAAGTATTTATGAGCGAGTCATTGAATCATTGAATCATTCATTCAAACTGACCCCCCCCCCCCCCCAAATAATTCATTCATATTAATGAAATAGACTGCAGAAATAAATATTTTGTCAGAGCCTCTAGTAAATTTACATGTTTATTGTTTAGGTGTCTGTTAAGAATCGTGGGAGAATCATGATCTCTATTTGAAACAAAAAAATGTGATTCTCAATTTATAGAAAAGCAGCACAGTGAAACGCAAAAACATTTTTTTTGTTGAATGGCCCCTTCAGATACACAATTTATTTCAATACTCTAATTGTACATACTCTTAGCATAAAATTAACAGCCCACAGAAATTGAGGGGAAAAATATATACTTTTCAGTGTTGATTTTCAGGGTATTTCTAATTTTATAACAACAGGTTTCTTCACACACATTCACTAGGATTTGGATTCAGAATGATTTTAGAAAGAACTTAGAAGGTGGGCATGTAAATGTATGAAAGCCATTATTAATGGTTATTATGTTTAAACCCTTTGTGTTTGTTTTGCATGTAGGTGGTTTAAGTCAAGACCAGAGGTTAGAGGCGATGTGGAAGCTGAAGCAGTATCAGTGTCGAGTTTTAATATCCACCGATCTGGTGAGGATTTCAACCTATTATAACACCTACACTGAAAAACATCCCATGTTTAATACCAAAGTAACATTTCCTCTCTTATAAATCTGTCTCTTCCACAGACGTCACGTGGTATTGATGCTGAGAAGGTGAACTTGGTGATTAATCTGGATGTTCCTCAGGACTGGGAGACCTACATGCACCGCATTGGTCGTGCTGGACGATTTGGTGTGTCCAATTATTAAACAATTAAGCACCTATATATGTGAAGCCACAATCTCTGTGGTTTTAATTAATGTGAGTCTTGGACATTTACATGAGAGTGCTTAATCAGAGATCTGTTCTGAGACAGTCTGGCAGGGGTCAGAGTCTGAAAGGGCAACTACAGCAATCAGTTGCATAATTAGCTGCTAAAACAAACGATCAAGAGCTTTTTAATGACCGCAGCTCTCCAGAATCAGAATTCATAATTGAAACCTGAACGTGATGATGTTGTGGATGAACTCACTCTTCATTCTCATCAGCATTTTAGAAATGGACACGATCAGCACTGTCTTTCCTTTGACCGTGACCTCAGTCTATTGCGTTTCAGGCACTCTAGGGGTTGCTGTGACTTACTGTTGCCATGGTGAAGAGGAGAACAAGATGATGGCCATTGCTCAGAAATGCTCTCTGAATCTCACTCATTTACCAGGTATAGAGAAAGTAAAACTTTATAAAGTCATCTATCATTTAAGGAATTTTCCAGGTTCAGTGGAAGTTAAGGTCAATCAACAGACAAAAAAATAAATCACTTTTTGCATTAATGTAACGTAACTTAACACAACACCATCAAAATAAAAAAACGACTCTTATGAAATTATAAGCTTTCCTTCTTTTAGTCCCCTAATAATTGCTGTATATTTTTCTTAGAACAATTTAAATGTTTTGTGGCAATCAGCATTATGCCACAAATGCTGTTGATAACTTGTATGGAACCTGGAATATTCCTTAAACTTAAAGTGAAGGCTGTGAAACGTGTTCAAATTAGAGTTCATAAATTGCGTGTCTTTCACAGATCCAATCCCTCCAGGGATCATGGAAGAGACTTGTGACTGGGATGTGATCATTGAACCTCCTTCAAAACCCACTCTCAAAATTCCTAACATTCCCAAACCAGAAAAAAAGAAACAAGCTAAATCTGAACAGACAACATCTAAACCCTCCAGAGAGACTCACATCTCTGCTGTCATCACAGAACGGGCCACGGGTGATAAATCCTACTGTGGAACTGAAACCAAGGCTAAAAATCCCTCTCCTAAACCTAAGAGGCAAAAACCATCTGCTACAAACATACAACATGACTCAACTCCTACTCAGAGACAGCAGAATGACACCCTTCCCAGAATTCCTCCACTGTCCTCCTTTAAGTTGCAGGCACGAAAGTTTATGACCTTCAACGAAGCTGTGGCAGATTATGAGATCTTCATAACAGAAGGTCTGGGAAGATCTGTCGAAGTCATTCACCAGTATGACGATTTCAACAGGAGTCGAGATGCAGTTAATGGACTGCATAACGGCCATGATGATGAGGAGGCTTATAAATCAGATATTGTAAAAACATCACAGCCCTATCAAGATCTTCCTCCACCCCAGGAGGTTTCTGATCAGAAGACTGCTTCCGTGTCATCTGATGATTCCTCTTCAGAGTCAGAGATGGAGGTTGAAAGTGAATCAAGCTCTTCTGTCCCCAACAGCTCTTCACATCACACACTTGCTCTTCCAGACAAAAGAGTCTCACATGTACACAATCGTCCAGAATCAAATGAATCCTCTTTACCTTCAGCCAGAGTGTCACAACAGTCCAGCAGAAACAAGCAAAGGCAATGTAAACCTCAATCCCAGAATCCCCCTCCCCAGAAACGCAGATCAACCTCCAAATCCAGCAGAAAGGCTGCCTCTGCAGGACGGAAGTGGAGAAAGGACGAGACTGATGAACTGGAAGAGGAAGTGGCCGGACAGGATTATTGGAGTTCATACAGAGCCTGGGCAGAATATTACAATTCATATTATCACCATTCACCCTATAACTGGATGACTGCATTTTATATGAATTGTGTATACATGAATGAAATGATGAAGCACTAAAAGTTGTTGGTATTATCATGTATATGGATTTTGGCCTGTGTACTGTTTCCATTTGCATCGTGTACATATTCATGTAGTTCTCTAATAAAAATGAATTCTTAAGATGTGCGATCAAATCATTGTAAATATAGTTAACTAACTGCAGTTGTATTGACATATTTAAAACTAACATTATGATTGAGAACAATGTAGTTTTTGCACATGGATTTATAAAACTTGTGTTTTTAGCTTCAATCAGAGAAGCCACTCCTACTAATCTGAATATCCTACATGATTTTGGGACTGATTAGCAGCTATAAACAAGTGCTCTCCAAATCAAAGACCCCCAGAGTAAGCTAAGAGACTGAGTAAAAATACAAGATTAAACCGCTAAATGACCGCTAAAAGTTCCAGTCTACTTTTAGACATGCACTTGCAAACTTCCCTAAGCACTTCCCCTGGGGGAATCCCTGCCGCCATTTTGAAGTGCGTTCCACTTCGTGAAGTGGACGAGGGAAGTTTATATGGATAGACACTCGTTCCCTCGATTTTGACCGAGGGAGCGAGTCTACTTCATATGTACACTTCAGGCAGTTCCATATACCACAATGCAACACGATTGTGACGTCACCGCCGATCTCATCTAATCACCACCACCACAAACACCTCTATTATATATTAATTAGATTTTTTTTTATGTAAAACAACCCAAACACACCTTTATACATTTGGATGCTGCATTAAACAAATTCTTAAAGGGAAAAAAATTGTAAATAATAAATCAACTCCATAGCTGATTCCAAGTTATCAAGGGCTTAGGACGTTCCAGTTCAGCCCATTGCAGTTTCCGCCAGAAGTGGACACTCGTGCAACGTGAGCAATGACGCACATCCGAGTGAACAAGACGGAGGGAAGTTAGTGAGTGAAGGGCATGACAATTTGGACTGGAACGCAGCCCTTGTGTTTAGCATCACAGCCTCAGTATGTGGCTCCCTGTATTTCAGTAGTCATATATTTCAATAATAAATTACGTTTTATATGCATGTGCTGGTCATATAATTAGAATATCATCAAAAAGTTGATTTGTTTCAGTAATTCCATTCAAAAAGTGAAATTTGGATATTATATTCATTTATTACACACAGACTGATACATTTCAAATGTTTATTTCATTTAATTGGGATGAATAAAACTGACAACTAATGAACATCCCAAATTCAGTATCTCCGGAAATTAGAATATTACTTAAGACCAATACAAAAAAAGGATTTTTAGAAAAGTTGGCCAACTGAAAAGTATGAACATGAAAAGTATGAGCATGTACAGCACTCAATACTTAGTTGGGGTTGCTTTTGCCTGAATTACTGCAGCAATGCGGTGTGGCATGGAGTCGATCAGTCTGTGGCACTGCTCAGGTGTTATGAGAGCCCAGGTTGCTCTGATAGTGGCCTTCAGCTCTTCTGCATTGTTGGGTCTGGCGTATCGCATCTTCCTCTTCACAATACCCCATAGATTTTCTATAGGGTTAAGGTCAGGCGAGTTTGCTGGCCAATTAAGAACAGGGATACCATGGTCCTTAAACCAGGTACTGGTAGCTTTGGCACTGTGTGCAGGTGCCAAGTCCTGTTGGAAAATGAAATCTGCATCTCCATAAAGTTGGTCAGCAGCAGGAAGCATGAAGTGCTCTAAAACTTCCTGGTAGACGGCTACGTTGACCTTGGACCTCAGAAAACACAGTGGACCAACACCAGCAGATGAAATGGCACCCCAAACCATCACTGACTGTGGAAACTTTACACTGGACTTCAAGCTATGTGGATTCTGTGCCTCTCCTCTCTTCCTCCAGACTCTGGGACCTTGATTTCCAAAGGAAATGCAAAATTTACTTTAATCAGAGAACATAACTTTGGACCACTCAGCAACAGTCCGGTCCTTTTTGTCTTTAGCACAGGCGAGACGCTTCTGACGCTGTGTCTTGTTCAATAGTGGCTTGACACAAGGAATGCGACAGCTGAAACCCATATGTTGCATACGTCTGTGCGTTGTGGTTCTTAAAGTACTGACCCCAGCTGCAGGCCACTCTTTGTGAATCTCCCCCACATTTTTGAATGGGTTTTGTTTCACAATCCTCTCCAGGGTGCGGTTATTGCTATTGCTTTTACAC
Organism: Siphateles boraxobius; assembly: GCF_051911475.1. Taxonomy (NCBI): domain Eukaryota; kingdom Metazoa; phylum Chordata; class Actinopteri; order Cypriniformes; family Leuciscidae; genus Siphateles; species Siphateles boraxobius. The sequence goes on from NW_027509219.1 coordinate 19,515,487, forward strand.
TTTTTTCTACCACATAAACCATAAACCGTTGCGCTTTTCTAAGCGTTTAAAATTGATGACTATATTGTATGGCGGAATACCATAACAAGTGCTTTTGAGCACTTCGACTTGGCGCAATAATATCTTCACTCGTGAAAAGTCCTCTTACCGGCTCCCGCTTCCTCTCGTTGTATTGACGGAAATGTCAGAGGGAGAGGAAGCGGGAGCCGGTAAGAGGACTTTGTCACCAGCCCAGGTCAAGTTACACTACTCGAGTAACTGTGTTTACATAGGGAAAACGTGGAAGTGTTTGGTCGCTTCTCTGCTTGGCCCATATTTAGTGCATGGGCTAAGCTAAGTGCTAACATAGTTTTGCGGCAATACAGAGCGATATAGTGCACGCACTGAGACGAGAGAGGTATGTATCAACTCGTCTTAGTTAAGGGAATAACATAGTTTAATAAGAAAAACTGGTGGAGTATCCCTTTAACCTCAGCGTGGTTTGATGCATGAACCTTTAGTGTGTGAATAACTGTTTTTTTTAATTTGTTTTCTTTCTTTTGTAACTTGATTTCAATGTCAAATGTTATCTTATTATTTGGAAATTATACTGTTAATTGTGTTTTTGTTACAGGAGCCAAGGCTTTGGGGCAGGCCACTCATAGGCCCTCGTGTGCAGTGGTGGGATTCTGTCACGGAGTGCTGTGCTTGACCTTATTGGTGTGCGTGTGTCGTGGTGAGATCGGTGCACAGGGTGGTACAGGAGCCTTGTGCTCATTAAGCTAGTTGTTTCTGCCATTGATAAGCCTCGGCTCCTTCTCGTGTTTGGGGTATTTAATATATGTGATAACCTGGTCCTTCAGTCGTTTAATGTGTTTTTTTAGATTACTGATTGATGATTGAAATAAAACTTTTTGTACTTTTGGTATCCACGTCTCAGACCCTCCTTCGATAACCACACTCCTGTGTCCTTTTTCGTAGGTGGTTAAATAATAGTAATATTAATATTTCCCTGTTTAACAGGGTGGCGTAGTCAGCTACATGGGTAGAGGGAGTGCTCGCCCCTCTCCTCGTCCCGCTACACAAGTATATGTTGACTTATATTAATTTGTTGCTTTGCTTTGCCTGTTTTTGATGTGCACGATGTCTACTTCCATTTAAAGGCCTTTTAGTAGCCTAAAGCGAACACTAAAAAAGTTGATAAAGTCAAGTAATTTTATTTATAGCGCTTTTTACGATACAGATTGTTTCAAAGCAATTTTACAGTGATAACAGGAAAATAATGCGACACAGTTTGTGTCTAGAAGAAAACAGCGTCATAGTCCAGTTTAAGTAAGTTCAGCGAAAAAAAAAAGGTCATTCATTTATAGTCGATCTGGAGAAAACCGTGATGTCATACTCCTGCTCAGTTCAGTTCTCATGGTGTCAATGCAGGCAGATCACTAATATTGTTGAATATTAAATTAAATGTCCCCAAGTAAGCAAGCCAAAGGCAACAAAATATTACAAAGTGCTTAACATATCAGTAGTAGCCTATATGAAGCTTTTGATTGGCTCTCGTTTGAATTTGCAGCGCACATTGCTGTTGAAAGATTTAGGCTACAACCTGTCAGAGTGATTATGGTGAGTGAAAAAAATGCATTCCAGTGCTGGAAATGTAAAATAATTTCATCCAGAAATTAGACAAGGGCACAAATATAGCTGACAGTTCAGTTCAAAATATGTTTGCCAGCTATGAAAATGCTATCAAACATAGAGTAGTTCAATGTTCTCCTCGTACTGTGATGAATGTTAACCATAGAGATGTTAACCTTAAGAGCCACTAGTGGACAAATCTCTCAATTTGTTTGTCCCGTTTTGACTATCAAAACAGAGTGGTCATTGAATCTAAACAAGATTTTAGGTGGAATATAGCCTACCTTTATTTAAAAAAGAACAAAACATGCATTTTATGGGGAAGAGGGGAGTCTGTTTGGTTTGTGAGTTTGAAACTAGAATCTATTTTTGCTTCTGTTGGTGAGAAATCAATATTAGGCCTTACATGGTATAATGTTTTCCCTTCACACACACACACAAAAAGAATAGTATGCAGATAGGGTTAGGGTTACCTGTAACTTGCTGAGGAAAGCAGGTGAAAGCGAGGATGTGCAGGATTTTTAATAAAGTAACACAAACAGATAAAACAGAACTCAAGGAACAAAGCCACGAGGATCACAGAAACAAAAGCCACCAATACATGTACAACAACTGACAAAGTAACAAGTGAAACACAAGGGCTATAAATACACAGGGGCAAAGCAAGCTTAACTAGGAAATGAGGAAACAAGATACAACCGGGGAGACAAATCAACATGAAAAACTACAAAACTTGGCACAAGACAGGAAATGACAAAAGTACACAGGACAAGGGGAACATAAGACAGGAATCATGACAGAGCCCCCCCTTTATTGGATTTTTTCTTTAGTGGATTCCAGACACTCCACAAAAAAATAAAGGTCTATGAGGTTGATGGAGCAGAGGTGGAACGGGGGTGCGATGGAGGGCCAGTGCCCTGGAATGGAAGAGGGCCTGGAGACTGAGGCAGAGCAGGTTGCCAGGGTGGAGCATGCAGTGCAGGCGGCCAGGGCGGAGCAGGCTGAGCAGGCGGTCGGGGTGGAGCAGACCTGGCAGGTATCCAGGGCGGAGCATGAGTCCAGAGCGGAGCAGACTGAACAGGCGTCCAGAGCGGAGCCAACGCTTCAGAAGGCCAGGGGGGATCCGACGCTTCAGGGGCAGAGGCAGCCATCTTGTCTGAAGACACCGGCGTAGACACAGGTGTAGAGGCGGCCATCTTGTCTGAAGACACAGGCGTGGTGGTAGCGGCCATCTTGTCCCAAGACACAGGCATAGTGGCGGTAGCCATCTTGTCCCAAGACACAGGCGTGGCGGCGGTGGCCATCTTGTCTGAGGACTCTGGAACGGCGGCGACCGTCTTGGTCAAGGGTTCACTGACTGGAGACGATGTGGGTACTGCCCACACACTCAAAATCGCCATGGCGACTATGATGAGTGATGTCTTTTCCAGAACACTTAGGCTTGGCAGGCATGACGTGACGAATTGCAGGCTCAGCAGGCATGACGTGAAGAGGCTTTGGTGTGGCGGCCATGATGGGGCGAGACACTGGAAGGACGGCCATGACGGCACGAGGCTCCGCTTCGCCTACAGTGAAGGAAGATCCACACAGTAACAGGGCAAAGTCCAACTACTGTGCCAGGTTCAAGCTGGGACCTCCCCCGGCATCAGCTGAACTGAACCGAGGAAAAAATGACAAATGAGTCAAAAACAACCACCGTAATTATGGTCATTAGTGTGAGCCCTGAGCCTGGTGACAGGCAGCCAACTTTTTAACATCAGGACACGAGGATGTCAGCTTGAGCCGGAGTAAACCTGAGGTAACCAAACTGGGACGGCTGCGGTACTTCGTCTGCATGTGCAAAGCTTAGGTGCTCCTTTAGCCGGGATGGTTTCATTGCCTTGTTAGAGAAAACCTGCTGGCAAAGCAGGCACATCGGGAGCTGGATGTTCGTGGGTGAGGGAATAAAGCCATATCTAATGTACTCAACACTATACTGTTTGCACTTCTTGTTTTCCGCCATGCAGTTTGAATGGTTTTTAATATCAAAATTGTTTTAGCCTAACTATTTGTGCTTGTGTGCATTTTGATTGGACACATTACTCTTAAACCGCGAAACTTGTGTACATTTTGATTGGACACATTTATCTTATCTTAAACCGCGAAGCAGAGTTCGGAGTCTGCTGTCAGTCGTCAGCGGCATTCACTCTGACAGCTGCCGGCTGCGGCATTTGTTTTTAGGTGTTGCTATGGAGATCATTTGCTGGTAACTAGCCGGACAAGTCTGAGTGGGCTACTAGCAACATTTAAATATTAATTCATTAATTTGCCCCCGTTGAGAAACGCTACCCTAAAAAAACGCGTTTCGTTACTATGTTGCTCTTCGTGCAAGGAAGCAAGTGTCACGGTATACTATTCTCTGGTTCCTTCTCGTCTCGTGTTTATGTTGTTGTATGAATGCACGTGCGTAGTGGGCGTGAGTGTGATGTCATTACCTGATCCGCTCCAGCTGATCATCATATCACCACCAGCTGCAGTCCATTTCCTCACCCTATTTATACTCACCGGTTTTTGTCCTCTTTGTCAGATCGTTGTTTGATGTCTCCTGTGTCGGTGTTCCAGTCCTGTCATCCCGCTCGTCCGGTGTTCGTGTTCTTCGTGGATTGTCGTTTCGTTGTGGATTATCGTTTGGGTTGTGTGGATTCCGTCTTCTGTGTTTCACCACTTCACGGTTCCTGTCATCACTCCTGGCCATCGAAGTCCCTGCGCCATCATTCCACGCCCGTGTCATTGTTTTTGTCATTAATAAATTGAGTTACTTGCTATTGCTTCCTGTGTTCTGTTCCCCGCCATGACAGCAAGCTTAGTTCAGCGAATAAAACACTGACACAATGAAGTAATAATATTATTCGCAATAACATATAGTTTTACTGAATAATTAAGTAAACATAATTTCTTAATTTATCCTTGTAAAGAAACCTCAGTGCTGAACTGGCTACTCTCTGCTGTCTCAGACGATGACATATTTTCCTGTCGGCCACCGTAACTCTTGTTGGTTGCAATTCGTAACCTCACCACTAGATGCCGCTAAAAATCACACACTGCAGCTTTAACTAGGAAATGAGGAAACAAGATACACCTTGGGGAGATAAATCAACATGAAAAAATACGAAAGACTACAAAACTTGGCACAAGACAGGAAATGACAAAAGTAAACACAAGACAAGGGGAACACAAGACAGGAATCATGACATTACCCTTTTTTTCTAAGAAGAAAAACATCATGTTTTTTACTACAGTATTATGAACTGTGTTTTTTTCTAAAATATTACTAAATGTAACTAGGCCTATCTCTGTTTTTAGAGGTTAAATGTTTGAAAATAATTAACAATTGAAAACATTTGTTTGGAAATTTAGAAGTAATAAAAAAGTAATCAACTTATTATATACTTATTACTTATTACGCACTTATTACATTTTAAATAGGGTAACTTGTAATCTGTAACCCATTACATTTCCAATAACATTCCCAACACTGTGTGTGTGAGTCAGTTGGTCATTATTGCAAAATAAACACAGACAGGTAGATAATTACGCTTCTGAAGCAGACTGAGTGTTCTTGGAGGTTGTTTTTCTTCTCACGACATAATTCCAACTAAAAGTAATATTTATTTGTTTGTTTGTTGGTGTAGCCTATTAATTCATTAATATAGTAAGTAAGTAGCAGTATAAAAAGCGGAATGATTTTGACTTTGTACTTCAAGACCCCGGACTTTGGTTCATGTCTCATATTTGCTCATGCTAATTGTTGCTTATGGAATACACTTGAAAATAAAGGTCACTTAGGATGAGATGGGGGAAATAAGAGGGGGGTGGGGGAATCGCACCTGCCGCAGGGAATCAGCACGCAGCACCAAGCATATAGCTGGTGCGGTGTGTATTCTGAGTCTCTGACCCCAGCAGTCCTCGAGCTGGGCAAGAAGAGGCTGGATGGCCGTGTGGCAAAGAGGTTTGGCTACGTCATCATCACGGGCACTGTCTTCTGGGCTCCACTGTTTATTATCCTCGTGCTGAACTGCAGTGAGGACTGTAGACAGAATCAAGTGAGAACTCACTTTATTTCGAAAATGAATGAAATGTTTATGGATAGCCTAAGTAGTTCAGTTGTGCATGCACATTTTGATTTTTTAAAAAAAAGTTTTGACTGATATTGTTAATATAATTTACATTAAGATTTTTTTTACATTAGAATAATGCAAGCTTTTACACATTTGGGATGTTTGTTTTCTTTAAATATGACTACAAAAAAATCATTTTGTTAAGAAACAGACAGGTGCGTTCACAACTCCACAAACTACTCCCGAACACACTTGAATCACAGCCTGCTGATCAACCGGAGAAATTAAAGTGATGGGCCTCCTTGATTGGAAACTTTCCTAAACGCTCTGTTTTTTTCATGTTGAGGGTGATTCATTTAATATGCTATTATTTAACTGGCCTATTTACATTAAAGTGAGAAGTGTCATGATAAAACTTATATTTGAATGTACATGTACTACTGATATGTTAAACACTACATAATATTTGTGGCTTTTTATCAACTTTTTAAGTGTTAATCAAAGGTAAGGTAACATGACATGCTCTTAAAGGGATAGTTCACCCAAAAATGACAAGTCTGTCATTTACTCATCTTTATGTCCTGTATAACTTTCTAATCTTCTGTGTAACATAAGATATTTCGCGAAATATCTCTCTCTCTCTTTTTTTATCCATAGAATGGAAGTCAAAAAAACTGTATGGTTACCAACATTTTTAAAAATGTCTTCTTTTTAATTTACAGAGGAAAGTCATACAGGCTTGGAACAATTTGAGGGAGAGAAATGAATGACCACATTTGCATTTTGGGGGGAACTGTCCGTTTAAGGCTTTATCACTTTAAAAACACAATCATGTAAATCATATGTAAACAACAATTAATCTGCTATTAATCCATAAAGCACACTGTAAACTAAATTGCAAAATGTTAGTCAGTATATAGGTAAACATAAATAGATTTAGACGAAAACATTATTGCATATGGTCTTGGTTTTTACTAATGGGGTTTCTCAAGTCCACAGATTTACCAACCCATAATGTATTATGTCCAGAATAAGATGCAATTTTATTGTTACTGTTGTTTTTCTCTACCTAAATAAACAAAAATGCACCTAAATGGCTCATATCCATGAGCTGCATGTGGCTAATGAGATGAAAAGAGACAATTGGAATTGTAGCAATTCATATTGTGTTTTAAATGATGGACGATATTTTCATATAGAATGATTTATTGTAAGAAGCATATATTTTTGAAGTGCTCAGATAAATTTTAAGATGATTTAAGATGGAGTCTGAAAGAGTTGGATTTATTTTTCAGCAGCAGCTTGTTTCCTGCATCCTGACTGATGTAATATCTATTAGTTGTAATGTCATATCTATACTTAATTTCAGCTCCAAAATATTTTTATGTGATTTCATCATTAAACTGCTGTCAGATCACGGTTCAGAATTGTCAGAGGAACTGAATAAACAGCAGATGGATTTGTGGCAGATACAATTCATTTATCAGGCGTTTCACAACTGTGACACAAGACAAGATCATAAATAATATTTAACATTGGACAGTGAACAGGAGTCTGCTGAATAGAACAACATGACTATCTCAAAAAAACAAAAACAAAAAACAAAGCGAAGAGAGTAAAAGAGTTAAACAAGCACAGACACACAGAGGAAGAAAGAAGACCCTTAACAGGTATGCAGATGCGCACATAGAGATCTCAACTAGGTAATATATTTAAAACAACCAGTTCTGTCATTTGAATGGACTGCACAAATGAATGATTACAAAGCTGTAGGATTCTAGATTTACTTCTATTACATTGATGGTTTTGTAGTGTCCCCTGCTGGGCTGAATGTAAAGACAAAGCAAAAGAAAGTAAATCGAACACATTACTGCTCGCCATTGATCACAGGTGATCCAATACTCAACATTTATTATCTTAAACTTTAGAATATATTGGCCACACCTTCCCTTCTGATTAATTAAACATTAGATCATTTCCATATTTCCCATCTATTATGTACACTTAGGCTATGTAAATCACAAAGGGACCAAACATCATTTGGGACCATAAAAAGAGGATCATTAGAGCTTTGTTATGGATTGTATGTACAACAAACAGGAAAGTCACATGTACACATGGGACATCAAAGAACATTTTGATAAGAGTTTCACAAGAATGGTGTGGGCCGGATACCCTGATATTCCTAAATATCACAATGTGCTTTTTCCCTGTAATACTGCGGTCATGTCCAACAAATTACAACTCTTTTCACGTTTGTGTAACTGGACATCCGCTTCAGCTTTAAAATTCAAGTATAGGTTATTTATCTGTTATGCAATTATTAAATCAGATTTTTCTTCTTCTGGAAAATATGGCTTATTCTATCTAAAAGGGGGCCAAAACGAAGATTAAAAGTGATAATAATGTGTGTGTTGAATTGCACTGAACATTAAAACACCAAAGTGGCCCTGGAGCAATAACGTCCTGAGGGGAGGGGGGTCACTTCCTATGTATGCTGGTGTAAGAGGCACAAGTGAGTGGTGTTTAAAGGGGATGGTTGGGATTTAGAGTCCTGGGATGGGGATTATGATACAAAAAGCAGAGCTCAGGGGGACATGTGGTTGATTGCTGGCAGTTTGAGAATAGGATTGGGAATTGTAAACAACACAGACGAAACGGTCTTTCCACATGACAACAAATTTGAACTATCTCATTGGCAGTGCCATTCTCCTGAGCATGGCTGACAATAAAGACAGACAGAAAAGGAGGGAGTTTGGAAGGAGAGAAAAGAGGTGGAGAATATCTCTAATTGGTTTGTACGGTTGACGGTTTCTCCTCTCACAGCAATGTATGACTGAAAATCTAGAGGTAACGAAAACATTCACTGTTAATGAAAAAAACACAAACATCAAAAGTTTCCTACCCATGTAGTTTTACACAAACTAGACAATTTTTTTTAAATACCCATTGAGCGATAATGACAATAACACTTAGATCAGAACAACTACGGGAAGCAGGTCAGCAGTGGACAGAGAAAAGGGGCGGGGCATACATAAAAGGGCGGGGCGGACGAAAAGGGGCGGGGTAGGCAGCTGCTCTGGTTTCGCCAAAACAATGGCTAAATATTACAAAATAGTCTATCAACAATATTCACAGTTAAACCAAGGCTTGATACACATATAGTCACAAAATCTCAGCGACGCCTTGTGCTTGTAGTCACAGAGTTTTTAAAAACACTTTCATGATTCTTTCTCTCTTTTTTTTGGTTCTATATTACATAGTAATGTTTGATAGGTCACAGCTAACGTTACAAAGTCGGCTCAACGTTTTGGACTCGTGGAGAGACAGTGGCTTAAAGAAGAAGGAAACTCTCTTCCCCCTGAGAGGCACAAACTGTGTGAGAGGCTGAAAGTTTGAGGGACGCTTTAGTAATTCACACACGCACACATACACGCGGGGCAGAAACATTCAAGTTAGACCTAACTCTGAACAAATATTCCAAAAATAAAAACCTAGCATGGTCTAAGAAACACTGTCACCCTCATATAGTCTCACTCAGACTTGCTCTTATCCTTTAGGAATTACTCTAGATCAAAACAACATTAGTGGGATATAAAGCCGAGGCTTTGAGAGGCTGTCTGCGATGTTGGAACAGATTAACGGACAGATAATAAACAAACAAGACTTTCGGATGAAAACAAAACGCTTGACCTCTTGCCTCCATCTCTAGTCAAAATATTAATCTTTTTCAACGATTTAAAAAACAGTATGACCCGACAGTAAACTAAGAGGAAAAAGGAGAAATGTTTTATGCACAGTGACACTGCAGTGACACCCTCATCTTTATCAGTCCTGATGGAGAGTGTTTGAATACTCATGGTCGTCCTTTCTCTCTCAATTACACAGATGAATCAATGTTGTTCTATTTCTTTTAGAGAGTCTGAGTCAGTGCACTCCTTCTCCCACTAGGGGGCAAGCTACTCATCAGTTTCTCTTCCTGAGTTCTGTTTTCTCCTACAGAGCAGAGATTTTCACCACATCAGAGCCCAGGTTCGGACGAGCCGGAACATCGGGGTTCGGAGGGGGCGGAGCGTCGGGATTGGCTCGAGAGTTGTTTGAGGGAGGGGTTGGGATACTGATGATTGCCGTGGTAACCAGTCCACTGCTCTTGCAGTTCAGACTTCCTGATTCATCCGACATCAGATTGAGGCTGGAACGACTGAGAGAGAGAAAGAGACAGAGGTCTTAGAACTCTTTTCACACCCTCACTTGTTTATTTAATTACTCTACTAAGGCTACGTTTATAGATAGCATACTTCCTAAACACACAAATTAATACAATTATTGTTTTTTTAACTTATTTGACAGAATTTAGATCTTGCTTGGAAATGACACAAAATATTGACTTTTTTACCCTCACGTTCTATTGAAATATATATACACCTACTTGTAATGTTTGGGGTCCCGTGAGACCCTAATAATACTGTTAAAATGGGTTATGTTTGTTTTTATTTGTTTAAATTGTCATAGATTTTACATTTAGTAATTCATATTTTTATAATGGATTTGCATAGTTGTGAGAGGGTGACCAATCAAATCTAAAGCATTTAAAAAGTATTTAAGTCCCCATGAAATTAAAATTGACAAATCTTATTTTTTTTTATACAATATTGTAGTATTTATTGTAAATGATTTATGATTTACCTGGTGTTGAGTGGTTGCTGTTCCCCACAATGGATGTGTAAGGCGCTAAGCTCCTGTAGGTTGTGCGTGTGTGAGTGTGTGTGTGTGGCATTGAGAGCCTGCATGTTCTTCTTGGTTCTCCGAGAGCAGCAGGTGCCCGTGACGCCCTCTTCACTGGAGAGAGATGGACTCTGCGATGGGAAGTTCTGCAGGGCTGTCTGCAGGTACCCCTGTTCATACAGACGCTCGTCCACAAACTCATGATTCTGTTCACAGAAACATAAAGATTATTTCCCTGAGTTCATTGGATTCGAATGTTTTATTTACATAAGCCTTTTTTTTGTAATTGACTTTACTTCAAATGTGCATGGTCCATTTTAACTCGTGACAAATGAGAGCAAATCAGAATCAAATCAACTCTTTCGTTATTATGTCAGTTATACATTGCATACAAGATTGAGGATGTAATTAAATGCATCGGTAAAATTGAATATTATGTGGTTAATATTGTAGGGCGGCCACAGAACTTGGTTTGATTGGGTTGGGGAGGATTGAAGTTGTGATATTATTAGTTAAAACATTTTTTTCCTGTCCCCGTCTCGATTACGCCACTACTAGGTCATTGTAGGAATATAATATTGCATTGCAGAGGCAAAGTTACATTTAGAAGAAATATATATATATATATATTTAACAGAGTTAACACAATATGCAGAACAACACTATGCATTTTGTATGTCCTCCTTTTGAATATCAACATAGGCTATTAGTAAATGCAATATGCAATCCACCTCATTTTTCAACATGTAAGTTGTTTAATGTTTTCTGTGAATGTGCGACACTTGCAATTTATTAGCTGCTATAGGGAAATAATGAGAAGAATATATCAAAGGGCGTTAAACTGTAAAACTGCTTGCGCTACAAACAAACGTGTTTATAATCAAGACAATATATTAAAGGGTAACTAAACCCTAAAACAACTTTTTTTAGTTAATGATCTGTAAGACTGGGGCTTTATTAATGCTGTTCATTGATTCTAGTAAATTTTTGGGGTATAAAGTGTTTTAATTCTACAAGGGCGTTGTAAAAAAAAAAAAAGTATAAATAGTATATCCCACGTTACTTCTGCGGCTTCGCGTCAGCTAGCCCCACCCAGACCTAAATATTATTGGACCAAAATTTCGCTCCTCAATGTTTGTTAAACGTCCCAGGAGGAGGTGTGATTGTTTTGAAGAAAAACATTGAATTATACATGACAAAGCCCTCAAGTTCCTCAATGCATCGTAAAAGAGCGTGACGTCTGGAGAAGCATCGCGTATGACATTGCCATGCAAGGTATGTGCTTTACTCTGTGCAGTTTTTGCGTGCGCGAGAGAGTAGCCAGAAAGCGAAGAGTGAATAGACCTTATTCAGAGCAGCGCCATTACCGCCAAGACGGATCAAAGTGAGGCTGAGACTAACCGTGTTTTCATTGGCATCTGATGTATAAAGCTCTAATATCACTTATTTTCCATACCTCATGTTGCCTGCGGTTTTTTGTCGATACTGAAATTTCTTGGAAATATATTTTTGCCGTGTTTCGTCAGCAGAACAATCCAAAACACATTAACAGTAGCCTACATCTCACTCACTGAAGAGATCATGTCTATCCCTCACAGCCTCGCTTACATTTCCGTTAAAAATTGTTCTGATTAGCTGGGTTTTGTTTTGTTATGTCACGTCCCAGTTCCAAGTGGTACTCGATGCAGAGCCAAATGGGAGGAGCTGGAGCTCTAGCTCTTCCCCTCGCTGGAGCTCCAGCTTCACCTCACTGGATTTAGTGGGCGGGGCCGCGCAGGCGCAGGTTAACCTTCGCGCAGCAGCATCGACTACGAGCACTCAGCATGATTTCAAAAGCAACCTATTTCAGCACCAGCTCGATTTTTATTTAACACAAATTAACAAAATAAATACTCTGTCAGTCAACAAGAGTTTCATTTGTTATAGATCTGTACCGCAAACTGTTATAAAAAGACACAATTTTAATGACGTACGTACGACTGTCTGCTTGCACGACAGGTCCAAAATGCACATCCAAGATTTATTTCCACATATAAATGACGCCTGAAACCTCAAGTATGACTGAGCTATCGCAGTTTACAAGTTTGTTGGTTTGTAAGTCTTGCACCCAGCCGCATCAGAAATATTCATAAGCTTCTAATGACTTAAAGCTTCTAAACTCTTGCATTGTGTAGGCACCGATACCGTAAACCGGGTAATTGATTATGTCAGGGTGTGTGAAAGGTAATAACGTTAGTGCTTCTGGGTCTTTCATCCATTCTGTAACGTTAACATTAGCTGCAGTTCATACGGGTCCATGTTGTTGATACCAAGCAGTTTCTCTAAATAACGCTGGCTGGCGTTGTTATTTTGTCTCTCCTGATAGAGCCCCTTTCCTTTCACTTCTCTATTTCTCCATTTATTCAACCGTATAGCAAAAAATGCAAACGCTGCTCTTTCTCTCTCTGTCGCTATTTCTCTCAGCCTCATTTAGCGAGGTGGAGCTGGAGCTCCAGACAAGGGGGAGCTCGAGCTCTAGCTCCTCCCATATGGCTCTGCATCGAGCACCATCTCCCCAGTTTCGCATTTGTTGACGTTAACGTATAGCAACGGAATGCTTTGAACTAGTCTTGGAAGAAATTAAGCTCGAGTCAGTTTCTTCGCAAAATGATTCACTCTTTTGAAGCGCTGTCTGCACCTGCTGGTAAAAACGGCCCAACCATGTATAGTTACACCTTTTACAAAGCAATTGTAAATGTTTTCATGAAATTGTAATCTATTAAATGTTATCTACTAAGAATTCAATTCCATTAGCCTAAAAATGTTTGTAAAATGTAGCCTATGTTATTTTGTTAAATAGTGCGGCAGGGCTTGGCAAACTAGTCCAATTAGAATCAATTAACTAGCTATCTTACTTACTTTTTAACTTATAATTTTTGTATTATACATGTATAAAATTCATTGCAGTAATAAAAAATAAACCTACACTACAAAACATACCGAAATCACATACCAAACCCCTTTCATGGAATCACAAAATCAACGATGAATCAATAGTTAATTGCGACTTTTATGTCACAATTCTGACTTTTTTCCCTCAAAACTTGCAAGTAATATCTCAGAATTTTATCTTAATAGGCTATATCTCGGAATAGGTTGGTTTCACGTGACGTAACGCTGCTGTATCGAGAGAGCGCGAAAATTTAGATGGAGGGCAGGAAGTGAAATAGCTGAGGATCTGCCATCAATGTTTTGTGTAGTTTACTGCTGCTCCAATCGTTATAATCGAGCAAAGGGAAAGCGACAGTATGTTAGCTAGCCAACGTGTTTTTTATGTCTGTGTTTATATAGCATTAGGTTGTCGTTCAGGGGATCAGTGGGAATGGGACATTAAATGATCAAGGTAAATTAGACAAAATAGGGACTCTCCGCAACGGTTTCCTCCATAGACGTATTCTCCATGTTTACTTCCTGCCCTCCATCTGAAATCGCCCCGCCTTCCCACGTCATCATAATCGTCATCATAATCACGTGACTGAAACCCAGCTATTGTGAGAAAAAAGTCGGAATTGTGAGATAAAAAGTCACAATTAGGCACAATTTTTATTTTTAATTCATGATGGAGACACCTGTCGGAACTTTGAAACGTTCGAAACGGTATGACGAAGCCTTGTTTGCTGAAATTACGTGACTTGGCGAGTTTGATACATGCTGTGGTTTTGATATAAAAGACTTGTAAAGTTTAATGAAGTAGAGTTTGGAAAGTGCCCCTCACTACTAACTGACCGTAGTCTTCTCTAGGCAGTGTAGAAGATGGTGATGTTGACTCTCCAGCAGAGATGTGGTCTTTTTCAGTTGCTGGTCCTCCTCTAAGGAGCCCTGCAGAAACACACACAGACATGGAATTTTAAGGAATCATCAGATTTCATGCATGCATAATGAAGTGGAGAGAGGGACAGAGTGCGTGTTGTTTGGCTCAGTACCTGTGGTGAAAGTTTCATCTTGTAATAGGGAAGCTGCTGTTGTGTAAGAGTGCAAGGGAGAGACATGGAGAGTGGTTTACTGCTTTTGGAAGGAACTTCATCCATAACAGAGCAGTACAATATATCATCTATAACTTTAAATAAACAAAGCCTGAGAGAAAGGAAGGACGAGGGGCCTCAGAGGATTGGGCGAATCAGAGTGATTCCACTTTCCTGTTTCACAAATCCGTTGGTAGTTACTATAACTCCACATACCTGTCTCTTTTAATGTAGCATTTTTGCCTGGGAGCTTGTGCTCACACATTGGGCCCTTCGGCTGAACGCACATACACTGCTCCACATTTTTCACCTTTTCCACAATTTCTTAACACAACGTGAGCATCAAAATAACATGAGTGAGTCAGTCAGTGATGTGTAGGAGGAGAGAGAGACAGAAGGAAAAAGAAAGATATTGACAGAAATTAGGTGTTTTACAGTAACAAACCTTGAGTACTCTTATTTTGAGCACACTGCATGTTTGCGTGTGAACTGTGTGGTATTTATGAGCTATTCAGACAGGCTAACCTAGAACCAGCTTTTCTCTTCAATGCAAGTCAGACCATTCTTGGGTGAATCGCATTAAGAAACCTCAAATTAACCCTAAAATCAAAGGACTGCTTATTATAAGAATACTTTGCATATAGGAAATTAAGCCTATTTTTAGGACCATTACAAATTTTTCCATTGTGACATTTTTATGACAGTTAAGCACATTTTTCACGGTTTTTTGTGTTTTTGTGATTCACCCTCCAAGGCCTCTTTTTTTGAAAGGAAAATATACAGATGTCTAATTTTTTTTCTATTGCAATTGACTACTTTTTTTATATTTGGAGGCCTAGGTCCTGTTTGCACCTTGTAGCAAGATGCATTTTGATAAATCGAATCACAAGTAGACGAGGCAGACACAGACCCATTTACACTTGTTGTTTTAATGGATCTATTTTTTCCACTTTCGACCACTTCTGTCCTGATTTCTTTGAGGGGAGTTTAAATCTTATGTTTATGCATTAGATCAGTAGGTGGAGTACTGTTCAAACCATAGACTGTAAACAAATATTAGATGCTAAAAAATAATAAATTATATTTTTTAATATTATGAAATTAAAACCGCCAGTAGGTGGCGCCAAATCATCGTCTTAATGAACGAGTCATAGAAGCATTTATTCAACTGATTCGTTAAAAACGGCAGATTCATTCTGGAACTAAACAACTAGGTCACTGGAACACAAAGCCCCAGATTCGTTTAGATACGCATAACTCTTAACTCTTTTTTTGTGGCTTGTTTGGAACTATTGTCATTGGAGAAATAGAGCAAAAACAGAGAATATTTACAATATTATGTATAAAATGTCACATCACAATATTCATTCTTTGTTTACTGAACTGTTCAATCATTATCACATTTGCCAACGCACCAATTTTCTGGAAATATTGTTTAATATCATATGATATCAATATAAAAATAACGGGACTTTTTTTCCACCCCATCTTGAATTTTGGGTGCATTGTATTAATTCTGCTGGCAATTTGCCACCCAACCACCTGATAACATCTGAATCTGCTTCAAGAGAAACATAAAACACGACAAAACATCATTAACAGTTTTGTATGTTGTTTTTCGTCATTGGACAGAGCGACATATTTGGCATTAAAGCACTATGATTTGAAAGAAATTGTGGACAATATCTGTGAATTTATACACTTTATACAAAACATATGCCATCATTAATTATCATTTGAAGCTATTGACAGCCTTAAGCTACATTTGAAAACATAATTTTGTATAAAGAGGCATGTTGTTTTGACCACTATTCTTTCTAGATATAACGTTAGTCAAATTACCTATAACAAACAAGCCATAACTTACTTTTAGAGGTGGTGAATGAAGTTCGAGGTTGTGATGGTCATGTCACAACATGCAAGGGGTTGCAGCATGCAAACCCAAGAACATTACTGAACTGGAGGTCATTGCTCATGAGTAATGGGCTAAGATTCCTCAGAAACGCTGTCAGAAGCTGCTGTCTGGTTATACATCTCATTTGCATCAGGTCATAGTGTGGTATGCTGAATAGTACTCATTATAATTACAGCTTCTTATTTCTCTCTCTCTCTCTCTCTCTCTCTCTCTCGCTCTCTCTCTCTCTCTCTCTCTCTCTCTCTCTCTCTCTATATATATATATATATATATTTATATATTTATACATTTATTTATTTATTTATTTATTTTTTCCTGTGATAAGTTGCATAATTATTATCACTATCAGTTTTCTGTATTTCTGTGATTTTCATGTGTTTCTGTTTAAGGGATTATTTACAGATTTATATTCGATTTATATAATTATCATTATTATTGTTTTCATCTAAATGCTTGTTACAAATATTTTGGGTTCTATAATAAGCGCTATTGCTTAGAATTAATTCAATATAGTATCGTAGCTATTCGTTCGGGTCACATGACGTCACTGCAGCTTTGCGCCGCCATCTTGACGACCGACGGTCTCAGTAATGCCTGCAATATGTTGTGCAGTTGGCTGCAACAACAGCCGAAAGAAGAACACCGAACTGGTATATTATTCTATACCAAAGGAAAAGGATAGAATAAATGTCTCATATTGTATGAATGTCTCATATTGTATCATGTCTCATCTTTCTGTGCGCACACACCCGACCCGAAGCGTGCAGCCATAGACCCCTATACAGTGCGCGAGTAATGAATTGAGCTCTGTTTCGTGTCTGAATGGACAAATACACACAACATTATGTTTAAATGTCCGTTTTGGAGAGTATTCACGTAAAATATGTCGGTTATGTGTTAAACAGAGTTGTCATCCAGTCTCTTTGGTAGAGAGAGAGAGAGAGAGATGAGGAAAACAAACAAGCTTGCAAATGGAAATTATCGTGGCTGGAAAAATTATCGTGCTCATTTTTTTTATTGTGCAATTAATTGATTTATTGACTATCGCGACAGGCTTAATCCAGATTAATGACAGTTAGCCGGGAGCCGTGGCTAGCAGCTGGCAAGCTACCAGCTGTTAGCCACTTAGCTAGCTAAGAACTCGATACCTAGTCGTCAGAGCAAACTACCACCAAAATTATAAATTTAATTTTTTTTTATAATACTTACATTCCCCATGATTAAACAAATGTAAAAGTACGGCACCTGGCCACCAAGGATTTATGTTACCCATCCAGCAACAGCATATTGATACGCGTCTGTACTCTTAAAAGGGTTATGTACAAGATAAATATATATATATCATGGAAGGCAAATTGGGGCAAGTCTTGGGCAGATAGGACAAAAGAAAACTGGGGGTAACAAATAAGGATCGGAGCCTAAAATTAAAATGTTATCCATGTATCTCTCTTTCTCTCTGATTCAAATGGGCAGTTTGGGCGGCCATACCGGGCGAGATCGGTCATCCATATGGCGGCGTTCTATTTCTAGTGACGTAGGTGGCATCTATGAATAGATGGATATGTGTGAGTGGTTATGCGTGTGTGTGTGTGCACGTCATTGTGTACATTTGTAGAGGGAGTTCTCCTGATATGCTTCATTCACAATAATGTAACGGTGAAGAAGCATCGCATGGACGTGTATTAATATTAATATCCTTTACAGGTATCAAATAAAGTGCACACCATCAAGGGCTGGGCGATATAACGATAATTATCGCGATATAATTTTTCTCGATAAAACGATATCAAGACTTCGATAAATGTTCGACAATGTTTATGCACCAAAAGCGTAACGAAACTCATTTGAGCCGCGCGCCACACGGACCATTTATACGCTCGGCTCAAAGTCCAAACGGTAGCGCAGCGCGAGCTTACTTGAGCAGATGCGTTTACTCTGATCAGTCTCGGTCACTAGATCCAGTAAGAAGCGATTCAATTCAGCGAAGAACACAAATGTCTCAGTGATTTAAACCAGCTTAAAGGCAGATGAGACAGCACTGACAAACAGGAGAAACACTGTGCGCAACGAGACAGTTAGAATCTGAATTGATATTGAATCCATTTACCATGGATTTACTGTAACGTTAGCCTAGTAATATTAACTGCACCATGGAATGTGGGATATGCATATTGAATTGTATTATATTATTAATGTAGACAATGTATTAAATGACTAATGGAATATAATTAGAGTATTTAATAATGTATTTAGGCTACTGTTTTTTTATACAAATACAATAGAAACCATAAAGTTAAATTTTTCCATGATAGTGAGGTGCTGTAGACCTTATGCTCCAGAGAAACGAGGGCACAGCCATCTTTAGAATCTTTGAACTTCCGTTTTTGCGGTCGCTCTGTATATTTCTATGGCATTGCTGTCCAGGACTAATAGCTTTTGAAGTGGATTTACTTAATGTAAAGTTAACAAAAGTTATCATTCATCAGGCGCTTTTATCCAAAGCGACTTACAATTGCTATATTTCAGAGGTTGCACGCCTCTGGAGCAACTAGGGGTTAAGTGTCTTGCTCAGGGACACATTGGTGTCTCACAGTGGATTCTAACCCGGGTCTCTCACACCAAAGGCATGTGTCTTATCCACTGCTCCATCACCACAAGTTATTATGAGGATTGTAATGTTTAAAGGATATTTCAGTAGACAGGGTAGATTTTAAAACGAGCCATTCATTTATAAATACGAAGACAAAAGACAACGAGCGCAGCACTGAAAAGGGCCGGGGCCACATAAGGTCTATGCCTGGTTTTATCTGTGGTTATCATGATCTAAATGCATGATACTGGATGACCAATTGTTAATTTTAATAAAACTCAGTCAGAATATTACATTTTAACAAATACAAATGTGGTTGTTACATTTTTTTTAACAGATGTTACTGTTTTTGTCAATGAACATAAATTTAACATAGTAGTATTATCTTGAGTTAGGATGCAGATTTACTGTCAACTCACTGTCAAATATGCGTTTCGAGGCAAAACATGTAATATTAATATTGCAGCTTACACTGCAAACTCTGCTGAAGATACGGGCCATCAAAGTCAGGCAACAAAAACCTATTTAAGACTTGAAACAATATCCCCCATTAGCACATGCAGAAACTAAGAAATATATTTTTCTATTCAGATGATTTATTTTGTTAAGGAAAAATGCAAATGTTTGAATATTGTACCTCAGATTTGTGAAATGTTCTCCTGTTTGGCAAGTGTTTGTCATGATATGTTCTGACAATAAAGAGTAGTTTAAAACCACAATTAACGCTCTTGTTTCTACAACTTTCACTTAGGAGCAAAAATCTGCCTTTAAACTTGAAAGAAATAAAGATTTGACATTTATCGTGATAATTATCGATATCGACTGATATAAAAAAATTATCGCGATCATTTCTTTTGGCCATATCACCCAGCCCTACCATCATTGTTCTAATAGCTTCATAAGAAAGACTGGTCACTATATTAATTGTTTTCGATGTATATGAGAGTGTTATGTATTTAAACTGTGTGTAGTATTAACGATCGGTGCTGCACACATGGCTAGCAAAGTTGCCGCGGAGATAAAGTAGAGAGTATGTAGTGTTATTGTATGTGTTTCATGTTTTCCTTTATTCATTAATTTTGTGTTATGAGTTTATTTCGTGCTGTTTCACTGATAGTGTGAGTATGTATATGACATCATGAGTATGTAGTCAAGTGAACTTGGTTGAACATACATGTTATGAATGAAATTTGAGTGTACCAGCATGTAATTTGAAGCTGTATGTTAAAGTATGAGACTATGCACATGTTAATGTACATAGTTTGTATTGATTCACGATAAAGCAATGGTGAAGAAGCATCGCTTGGACGTATATTCACATTAATATCATCCTTTACAGGAGTATTACAATTACAGCAAAAGGGTGTTTTACTAAGTACTAAAGATGGTTGTCATGAAGGGGTTGAATAATTTTGAAACTGCAGAAGTCAATAAAAGTTGCATTTTCAGTTGAATTCAGGGAAACCACTTGAAACATTTGTTGTGTTGAGCTATTTCAATTACTTTTTTCTGATTTGTTCATTGCAGACAGCTGAAAGTCTGTAAATTTTGCCAATAAACCTGATTTGCAATGGTGGTTGAATAATTTTGATTGCAACTGTGTATATATATATATTTATAAAGTATATTTCTTAAGTAATTTTTTCCCACACTGTTAAAACAGCCTTGAGGTCTGAGAAAAGATCATAAGGCTTATTATTGTCAGGTTCCCGTCTGCTTCACTCACTGGACCTCTCTGAGGATGTTCTGTAAAACTGGTTAGCTGTGGAGTTGCCTGCAATCTTTGTCTGTACTGTCACATCAGCGTGTTCCTCATTCCTCAAATGCATTCAATGCATTCAGAGAACGACAGTTTCTTTTTCCAGGAAGACATTATTGCGTCAAACAACTGCAGTAATAAAGACCAGGGGCCAATTGCATAAACATAGACTGTGTCTTTAGAACTAATCTGACCAACAAGCAGGTAATTAAAGCTAATCAGTCTCACTCGCGCTATGAAGCACTGTCAAGAGCATGCCAAACTAACAGGTGGCGATATAACCCTAACCGTAAAGTTACACTTTAGTTTTTTAGTTGGCCAATCAGAAGCCTGTAAAAAAGGTTATTACCGGTTACCGATTACCGACGTCACAAGCCAAAATCTCCGGTTTCACCGTCTACAGGACAACACTGCAACCGTAGTTTCTAAAAATCTTCACCCTGGCAGTTTTCAAAAAAGTTTGGTTTCAGTGACTGGACACTGCATTTGCATGTGGACGAACGGCCAAACCGCATAGAAAAAGCTGCGGTTTTGAAAATACTAATGTTCGTGTGGACAGGGCCTAAGCAGTTTATGCAACCGACCACTGATCTCTATATCTCCTCAATGAGGGTGTTTAGCAACAGATTAAGTGTTACACACATCAGTTCAGGACTATGTCCTGATAAATTGGATGTTATTGTGTTAATTGAGCTGATGTATGTGCAAATATGCAAACATGAAAATCTCATAATCGCTCTCATCGCTCTAATCACTTTTAAAGTAAAACAGCCTGACACGTTTACCTCAATACTGCAGCACTGCCTGATATAGATCTTGTTGAAAACCATGCATAATGTATGACAAATGACAAGGGAGCCAAACAAAATGTGGAAAAAATTTGCTTGGATGTATGTGTTTTTGTATTTGTGAAAGCATGTGTGTGTGTGTGTGTGTGTGTGTGTTTCTTACCGTTAGCTCCAGTGATTGGTTGAGTCCATTTCGTTTACTATGCAGGAAGGCGGTAGAACTGCCAGCCTTGGAAATTCTCATTCGGGCCAGTCGTGCTTTCTGTTAACACATACACACACACAGAGGAAGTTACAACTTAGTCTACCAGTGCTTTTCCATCACAAAGGTCTGAGTCTCAATCTGATCCCTGTTGAAAGAGCAATTCAGATCAAATTGCTTTAAGAAACAAAATGGATTTTCACATAGATTGCTGTCCGTCATGAGATGATGAAAAATGCAAGTGCCTACAAAAAGTACTGAACTAAACCGAACGACCCTGACAGCTACGCAGTGAAAATGTGCACAGATCAGGGAATGAGAAAGCTGTTGCTTGCACACACTACAAAGCATAGAAGAATGATAATTTAGAGAAACACAGCTGTGTAATGGTTAATTATAGTAAACGTCTTGTGTAATGCTGAATTACGGTTAGCACAGCTGTGTAACGGTAAATGATAGAGAAGCGGTTCACATTCCCTCAGTCTATGTCGTTTTTATGGGTGGAAACCAGCAGACGAATCCTCTGTGGAACATCAAATTTGAATATTTACAATGAATGAGAGTATTTTAATCTTCTCAAATCCAGAGGCATCAAATGATCTGATTTATGCTCTCATTCTTTCATCATCTCATAGAAAACTGATGCTCTCTCTTATTTCAGTTCCCTTAAGATTTAATAAGCTCTATTGACATGATAAAAAGAGTTTACATTTGCAATGAATTAATAATCATGGATACACTAGATATGGATGCTTTCTTGAACGTGTTAGGGCATCGAGGGTGGTCGCCAGGGTGTGGCTTTGTGGTCATTAATGTGTTTTTTAGTGCACTGATTTGCAGTTGGTTTCTTGAGTGTTTCTAGATTACTTAAATACCCTGGTGAAAAAAAAAAATGCTAAGTATACTTGCAGCCAGACTAATTATCAGTATACTTTAAGTGTGTTAATGATTAGTTAACTTGAAGTGTGCTATTTTGAAACAACTAATTTTGTACTAAATATATTTTAGTTGTAATTAAATTGTAGTAAAGCGGGTGGGGGGGGATCAGGAAAGGTCCATGAGCCGGGACTCGAACTCAGGTCTCCCGAAGCACATGTCGGCACACTTGCCCACAAGCCTATCGTGATGTGATATATTTGAGTAAAAAGTATAGGCTCATTAATAGATTTGGCTTATTCCAAATACTACAAATTGCATACTTTGTCTTCAATAAAAAATGTACATTATTAGACAAATAAAACTTAGCTATACTTTGTACAAAATACTATTGTATACTTTAAATGCATTGTTACAATGATCATTTCCATCACACATTAAAAATATACATAAAATATATTTTTAATAAAGTGCAAATAAATACACTCCAAATTTTCACTTCAAGTGTATTTTTAGAAAATATATTTTTAGAAAATATACTAAAGTACAATTATTTTAAAGTGTGTTAAAAGTTATATTGTGAAAATAGATAAAAGCATGATGTTAACATACTTTTAACATATTTAAAGATAGTAACATTTTTGTTAGTATATTTGCAATGTACTATTGAAAAAAGGAATATATTTCACAATAAATTATATTTTTTTGTTTAACTTGGACTATTGAATCTATTTTATTTTTGTATGAATGGCTTGTGACCCTCCTTCATGTTTTTTCTTGTTGCCATTTTAACATTCAACAGGCTAGAATAATTGTAAAAATATCTAAACATTCTTAAATAAAAAAAATAAAAAAATAAAAATTGTCTTAATGCAATATAATATAGGATAGGTGCATAAGCTCAGATCAATGAGGCCTACGACTAATCAGTTCTAAAAATAAATAGAAAACCTTTCCAAATTAAAAAAATAAAATAAAATAAAGTTGACAGAAAGATTGAATCCAATATTTGGTGATAATATAGCAGGACGAACAAGCAATTTTTAAAAGGCCTGTCATTTTTGACCGGAAACACCAAAGGTGTTACTATGATTTCAACACAGCGTAAGGGTTAACGCGATAACAATATTTAATTTTTAAAATATCACTATTATCATCATTACCGGTATACCCCAAAATGAGTGTTTGTATGTGCGTGTGTGTTTTTAAATTATTGAAGAGGAACAAATTGTGTCTGTGGCATCAGAGACCTCTCAGAGATCAAACCGGTATTCTGATGATCATTAATTTCTCACACACACTTGAACACAGATAGAAAGAACATACACCATTATTAAAATCACACACAAACACAGTCCCTGTGGGTGAGTGGAGTGCTGACTCTGCTCTTTTCACAGGAGATTGCCATCACATAATGGAATCAGTTTGGGCCTCTGAGACCGTTTGTGTTTCCAACAAATGTTGCAACAATTTTCGGCTATCGTGGAAAAAAAAAGAGAAACATTTTTCCTGTGGATCTGCCCCTGCAGAATGGGAGATTGGGAACGGCCACAGTAATGACGGGGTTCTTTATCAATGTGACACAGAATATTGCTGCTGAGAACAGTTGTTCAGGACTTGGCCGACGCTAACTGCATTGTGCTGAGATCAGATACACTGAACAAAGCAGATTCACAGATTCCATTTCAGTTATACACATACAGTTTTAAAAAGCCCACTGTGACACTTTATGGCTGTGGCGAGGCCAGAAGACCTCTGTTATGTGCCTGATCTCTAATTTCATCCTGAATATTATGAAGCAAAGTCTCTTATGAGGCAAATCTGTGGTCCCTGACCCTTTTCAATTCACTACTCATATCAGAGTTTTCCTTTTTTTTAAATAATAATAAATTTTTCACACTATGTATTCAACAGAAATTTGATAATGTGCAATAAAATTCAGTTTTGTTTTATTTCCAAGCTATTGTTATTCTGGTATTGTATGATTGGGTGGATAAGACCTCAGTCTGGGTAGATTGTGGCCTTCCCTTGTGAAAAATAAGTAAAGAAAGTAAGTATTATGGAAATATTATACTTTAAAAGAATAATAATATAATAATAAGTGCAAACTGAATGTAATGTTTTTGAACATGTAATTGCAATTTTAGATTAAATGCATGCAATTAGCTGAACTTTTTTCCCCACTTAAGTGGGATTTAATATTTATCCCCTGGTTTCACAGACAAGGCTTAAGCTAACTAAAATGTTTGAGCTGTTTTAACTAAAAATGTCAATGCCATTGTTTTGTCTCAAGATGCCAGTAATGTTTTTTTTCTTAATGTTTTCTTCTTAAATGCCCCAATTTAACGAAGGCCTAATCCTTTCTTAATCTAAGCCTATAAAACCAGGCCTATATGTAATTTCAGAATTATTACCTCTGTTGTCTTTGAAATATGGTTAAAGGGGTATTGCCAAATGTACTGGCAATCATTTATGGTAAACTACAATAATGGACTTACATTTAATTAAATATTATATTATCTGCAAACAAGAAGCATATTTTTATATAATTTGAAGTACACTACAAGGTGTACATTCAATATAATTAAGTGCTCTTCTTTTTCACAAGGAAGGTGACCCTGGGTGGACTCGGGTTATACACAATCTACCCTGTAGCAGAATCGACTGAGATTTTCATTTGAAGTTTGTGATCAACTGTTTAGTCCCACAAGATCAGATTCCTGGAGTGAAAAAGTTTGACCTGCATGAATGAAACACATAGATGCCACGGTCAAAGAGGAGATTTCAAAATCATACTCTACAGATTAAATGGATGGTTTGATCATGTGAGGCCTGAGCTCATTGGGAATGGAGGATATAGGGACTTGTCCCTACTAAAGTCACTACTGAATAATATTAGTGATCACAGTTATATGAATACTGTAGCTATATTGGATATAATAGAAGCATTGCATGTCCTGTTTTCATTGGATCAATCAAAGTATTTAATTCCCCATATAAATGAAATCGTTATGGGATGCTGTCTAGATTGCGACATGCACGAGTTGTTTATGCTTGAAGCATTCGCTCTAGCGCAAACCACCAAAGACCGGTGTGCAGAGCAGAGGTGCTGTGAGAGGCACTGTCTTCATTTGCATTGTTCTCTGAAACGATAAGCAGCAATGCAGTGAGTGAGAAAGCAGAATTTGTTGAACTGTACATTTACTGTACCTCAAGCAGACAGGTTTTTTTTTTTTTGGACAGCTTGCAAGATCCTCAAGATCAGCTTACATTGAAAATTAAACTTTATTGATTAATGAAGGAACTTTATAAGAACCTGGATTTTATTTTAATATAGTTTGGACAAATCCATTCAGTAGAAAAAGTAAAATACTTAAAAACTCAGAAAGATTGGGCAAAACAAAAACATGTCCCCCTAAATAATATACATTTTGTACCTTATCCACCCCTTTAGGGTGTTTAATAGCAGTAAAGGCAAACTTTCAACTGTACAACGTTCAACCTTTTTTGACTTCGAGACCCAATATCTAATGGTCAAACACAAGCATAATGGATTATTATAACAACTTTAATCTGAGATTCACTTCCGGCAAAGTTACATCTGAGCGGCACCGTCTGGAAAAGGGGATTATCACTGGATGACCTGTTTCAGTGATTCTCTTTTCCTTGGCCATGAACATGCTGGTCAAATCCGCTGAGCCGGAATGCAGAGGCCCCAAAACCAAGTCCGGAATCCGTCAGCCCCCCATTAGGGCATTCATGGACGATCTGACAGTAACAACTGTAACAGTCCCAGGATGCAGATGGATTCTTCAGGGCTTAGAGAGGTTAACCACCTGGGCGAGGATGCGTTTCAAGCCGGAAAAATCCAGATCCATGGTACTGAAGAGAGGGAAGGTAACAGACCAGTTCCACTTCTCCTTAGGAAGTACCCAAATCCCATCAGTCACAGAGAAGCCTGTGAAGAGCCTTGGGAAAACCTTTGACTGCTCTCTAAAGGATGCCGCTTCCATCAGGGCAACAAATGAACAACTGGAGAGCTGGCTAACTACAGTTGACAAGTCAGGCTTACCGGGGAAATTCAAAGCTTGGTTATACCAACATGGAATCTTACCCAGGATACTGTGGCCACTGTTGGTGTATGAATTTCCAATTTCCACCGTGGAAGGATTTGAGAGGAGGGTGAGCAACTACCTGCGACGGTGGTTGGGCTTGCCAAGAAGTCTGAGCAGCATTGCCCTTTACGGGAAAAAGAACAAACTAACGCTACCAATCAACAGCCTTAGCGAGGAGTTCATGGTTACCAGAGCAAGGGAGGTGCTTCAGTACAGGGATTCCAAGGACCTAAGAGTATCTCAAGCTGGTATTGAGGTCAGGACTGGCAGAAAGTGGAGGGCACATGAGGCGGTGGACCAGGCAGAATCACGACTGCGTCATAAGGAACTGGTGGGTCCTGTAGCTATTGGTCGTGCAGGACTGGGAAGTACTCCAACAACCCATTACAACAAACTGAAGGGTAAGGAAAGGCGGGACCTGGTCCAAAAAGAAGTGAGGGCTGGGATCGAGGAGCAGCGTGCAAGTCAGATGGTGGGAATGAGGCAACAGGGTGCATGGACCAGATGGGAAGATGCCATGGAGAGAAAGATTTCATGGGCAGAGCTGTGGAGGGCTGATCCCTATCGCATCAAATTTCTCATTCAGTCTGTCTACGACACCCTGCCCAGTCCATCTAATCTCTTTTGTTGGGGCAAGGTTGAAACTCCGGCATGTACCTTGTGCCAGGGAAGAGGATCGCTGGAACACATCCTCAATAGCTGTCCTAAAGCACTTGGGGAAGGTCGCTACCGCTGGCGCCATGACCAGGTGCTGAAGGTGGTTGCTGAGTCCATCACTACTGCCATCAATCAGAGCAAGCGTTTAAAACCACCAAGGCGCAAAATTTCATTCTTAAGAGCAGGAGAACCTCCGCCTTCCCGACCAACAGTTCAGACAGGCCTGCTGGGAACAACGAATGACTGGCAGCTAAGGGTCGACCTGGGAAAACAACTCAAGTTCCCCCGAGACATCGTGGAGACCAGCCTTAGACCCGACATGGTTCTGTTCTCAGTAACATCGAAACAGGTTATCTTGATGGAGCTAACAGTGCCCTGGGAGGAGAGGATGGAGGAAGCGAGTGAAAGGAAAAGGGAGAAATATGCGGAGCTGGTGGAGGAGTGTCGGAGATGGGGGTGGCGTGCCCAGTGCTTGCCCATCGAGGTTGGGGGAAGGGGCTTTGCAGGAAAGTCACTCTGCAGGGCCTACAGCCTCCTGGGAATCACAGGAGCACGCAAGAGAAGAGCCATCAGTGCAGCTTCAGAGGCTGCGTAAAAAGCCTCACGATGGCTGTGGATCAGGAGGGACAAACTGTGGGCGAACGCTTCTTGGACACAGGCCGGGAACTGATCACTCCCGGTCGGGTCGCCTGGGTGAGGAGGTCTGAAGTTGAAAGACCCGAAACCCCCTAATGACCCCAGGTACTATCACTGATGATGTGTCCAAGAGTGCATCGCAAGGTGTATGTAACAATCCTGTAAATTCAATGATCCAACCATGAATATGCAAATTAGCCCCACCTCCACTCACTCACACCAGCTCAGAGATTGCTGCACAATAGTATCGCTCTTTACAACGTCGGACACATTACGGTAATTAATATGATTAGCATTTTGCCTGACTGTTATCAAACAGCTAATAATATGTTACTAAAGTTACACAAACCATGTTCCCTTTCGCCATCTCAGAATCAGAGATGCAGCTCAAATCAGTATCCTTATAGAAACGCTTTGAACAACTCAGAACGTCAGTGGATAAAGGCATATAGTGCACCATTACATTGTAATATACATATATTTAATTCACCTGCTATATTGCTAAATGTACCCGATTGTTCATATACTGGGATAACCTGGCTTCTCTTGAGACTCCCCTGCATCAAAGCATAGTTTATGATATGCTAAAGCCCGCCCCCTCATGACGGGATTGATTACAAGGTAGTTTTTGACGTAAGAAACACCAGCGATTTCATTTAGAATTTTCATTTAGAATTTTGACTTATGAATTTCCACATGGTTTGTCTTGATGTAAATGCTCTTCAAGGTCATTTAACCAGTGAATTTGACATTTCTAGGTATGCTCTACTCTAGGTAAGTATGAACATTACTTTTCTAGATAGGGATTAAGGGTAAGGATATTTTAAAATAGTTTTAATTTACAATTTCTACCCAGTCAAATATTTTAGAGCTTGGCTTGTGAATTAATTATATAAATGCCCATGGAGTTATACAGTTTTATTCATTTACATGACTTGTACAGGTCTCAAAATCACACTTTTAAAATTAGGCCTTATATGCAGAATTTCTTTAAAAAAAGTTTGAGGGAGTGAATTAAATAATAAATATCTCGATTTTTATTTTTTATTGAAAAAAAATATTCATTTAAAATACTTGCTATTTTTAATTATCTTAAGGCCCCATTGGAAGTTTTCTAAAGCCTACTAGCCCTCTGGTTGAGAACCATTGCTTTTTATGAAAAGGAGCAAATGATGATCTTCAAAAATTTAATTTCACAGTGCCTGCGAAAACAGGCTACATCTGTTTATTTTTATTTTTAAATTAATCTACATTGTCTGGGGGAGGTAGAGAATGATACCTGGATCTACAGAACTGCAGGACCTGAACAAATCTGTTAATCTGTGAGTCACTTCAGTGATGTATACCTACATCATTATGCTTTACAGTAATTTCTACAGCTGTGAAACAAGAACATTCACAGAAATGGAAGCTCAGGGAGCTTAAAGTGGGTTATCTATGTCAATTAAACAAGATCTCTTTACTTTCAATGTTTGCTGCCGTTCACAACAAAGAGCATTTTATGTCAGATTTGTATGTCAGTGATGTGAAAACAATTCAAAAGAGTGGTGCAGGTATGACATCACTTTGTAGGCCAAAACACAGAAACGAGTTAGCATTTTAGCACTGAATGGGGTTTTGGTTAAGTGGTTGAAATATGTCTGGCTGAACATAAGCTCAAGACACTTTCACGTTTTATTATACAACATAAAATACATCAATATTACACCAATTATGATTTTTTTTAAGCTATTACATGTCTTGAAAAAGGTGGTTGCTAACAAGCGGTTAAATGGGAATAGGTTGTTGAGGAGATTAAACATCATCATGCTGAATAGGTAAACTCAGTCTGCTTTTACAGCCTCCTCATGCTTATAATCGTGGTCTTATAAACTGCTCTAACTCAAACGTTCTGGGAAAATGTTTTTAAATAAAAACTGAAAGAGTTGTCTGAAGCTGGTTTATGGTGACGTTGAACGTCCTGTTGTCGCTTGTCTTTCATGCGGAGACTCCTCATATGGCGGAGTAAGATGGCGGCGCCGGGTGTGGCAGGTGTAGTTGCAGTACTCTTTGTGTATGCACTTCTAACAAACAACTTTTTTCACACGGAGACTCGTCAAACTCTGAAGGATTTAGACATTGTAACAACCAAAGCCGCCAAACATTTTGGATTCGGAAGAAACGTCCTGGCAACTACTTTCATTTACCCGCATTTGTACAGCAAAGTAAGGAAACCCACAAAATCGGTATTAAAACCGCACCAGAGCCTTGCGCTAATAATTACCATCTGTCTTCTGTTATCCGGGGACATCCACCAATGCCCCGGTCCGACAACTGGTTCAATGCTGGATAGTCCTTGTGCCATCGCATTAAACCATAGCAAGAGCACTGTAGGAAATTCACAGGTACGCACTTTTACTTTATGCCATACATCTGAGCTAAACACTCACCCCGATTTTTCCATTTCTCCGGTGAGAGCAGCGGGACCAATGATCGACGTGGATGTGGTCACCGATTGGACAGATCCAACAAGGAGTAGCGGCGAGTTTACCGGCTGCGCTGCACTGCCCTCGCTATTGTGTGGGATACCCCCGTCAACTGGTTACTTGGACGGGTATGCATTCCAGGATTGGAATCCTCTGTCGCACAGGAGTCCATCGTGCCTGCAGGAGGCCGTTGCGGCGGTTGATCGAGTTTCGCCTGCTGCTGTGGCGGGATCCTGCTGGGCGAGGTCTAGTGAGTTAATCTGCGAGCCGGTTCGATTAGCTGGGGTAACTGCCTCTGTGAGGCGGCAACTAGCTGCACAAACTTCGAGCGAGGAAACGTGTGTCGGTCCATACCATCTAACGTTCCCTGAGGTAACGGAGTTGTCGGGGGGATCGTTGGACACCGTTCGTTTCGCAACGCCAGTAAGTCTCGGCCTGTCCGATGGTCATATCGTCGGGGACCGAACAACGCGCTATGCGAAAAATACACAAAGACGGTGTCCTGTAAAGGTCAAAACATCAAATTGCGCGATAGTGAAACAGAGGCAGCTCAAGTTTTTTCAGACTGTAAATCATGCGCAGGTTATATGGAATCCACAAACGAAACCTAAAGGACTACTAGGTGGACATCTCAATGTTAGAAGTATTCTACCAAAAATAGACCAATTACACAACTTATTAACCGAATCGAATTTGGACTTTTTATGTGTTTCTGAAAGTTGGTTAAATCAAAGTACTCCAACAAATCTGGTTAATATACCTGGCTATAAGTGCTTTAGAAAAGATCGGGAACAAGGAAGGGGTGGGGGGGTGTTAATATATATTAGAGATCAACTTAAATGTGAAGAGGTTGCAATTAATGTGAAACTGGAGTGCCTTGTATTACGAATCACTTTGTCAACAACAATGAAATTCAATTTATGTGTTTTATACAATTCACCCTCACATAGTGTGAATTTCTATAATGAATTTAAGAGTTTTCTCTCAAACATGGACTGCTCTGAAAGCCTAATACTGGGTGATTTTAACATTAACTGGATAGAAAAAAATAGTAAAAAGAAATTAAAAGCTCTAGTAGATAAATTTAAGTATAAACAGCTCATAGACAAACCTACTAGAATCACTAGAAGTAGTAAAACGCTGATTGATTTAATTTTTTCAAACAGGCCTGAAAGAATAACAAAAACTTATAACCTTATCACTGGACTCTCGGATCATAACATGACCTTAATTGTTAGGAAACTGGGTAAAAAACGATTGACTTACTACAACCAAGAAACAAAAATACAGAAAATAGGAATTCCAAAAGCAAAACAAAATAACTTTGAAGAAGAACTGAATCAAATAAATTGGGATAATGTTATGAAAGAGTCCAATGTGAATCAAAGTGCTAATATCTTTGTCACTACAATAAGTAACACGATAAAAAAGTATACTAAAACATGGACGAGCAAATCAAAGAAATACTCTCTTCCATGGTTTAATGGTGATATTTGGCACATTATGAAAAAACGTGATACCGCACGTAAAACATCTTTGAAAACTAGAAATTGTACGGATCATCTAATTTATACTACACTTAGAAATCAAGTTTTAAGCAATCTGCGTAAAGCTAAAATTGATTATTTTACTAAAAAGATAGAAGAGGCTAATGGTAGTAGTCGTAAACTATGGCAACACATAAACTACTTAACCAACCCTGCAAAGAAAAAACACGTTAGAATAGATTCTATCAAAGTTGATGGTACTCTTGTTAATAATAGTGAGTCAATGGCGGGTGTTTTTAATAATTTTTTTATAGACTCTGTTTATGAACTAGCAAATAAATTCAACAATAAGGTGACATGTGTAGAAGAAGTTAATTTAGTTAATGCAAGCTTGTTTAAAATTCAAGAAATCTCTTCTGATAGAGTTAAAAAGATAATTACAAATATGAAAGACTCCGCAGCTAAAGACATACACAATATAAGTATAACCCTGATCAAAAAACATCAGGACAGTCTGTTGCAACCAATTACGCATTTAGTTAATCTCTCAATTCGATTAAGTACATTTCCACAGTGCTGGAAGCACGCTGTAATAACACCTATCCACAAGTCAGGGGAAAAGGATACACCCAATAATTATAGGCCTATTGCAATTTTACCAGTTGTGTCCAAAATCCTGGAGAAGGTTATTGCAGAACAACTTATTGATCATCTAGAGTCAAACCAGCTGCTGCATCCTCAACAGTTTGGTTTTAGGCGCAAATACAGCACTGAAACAGCTAATTGTTACTTGCTAGAGAAGATTAAAGGGTCTCTAGATAAAGGGCAAGTAGTTGGTGCGGTATTCTTGGACTTGAAAAAGGCCTTCGACACAGTGGATCACAGTGTGCTTATTAACAAACTCCAGCTCTTCAAAATGTCACCTAGTTCATTAGCTTGGTTAAAATCATATCTTGAGGATAGACAACAGTGCGTAAAGGTAAATGGGGTGATGTCAGCTCTTTGCCCTAACAATATGGGGGTTCCTCAGGGATCAGTGCTGGGGCCGTTGCTGTTTACAATGTACATCAATGATTTCCCTGATAGCTGCAAAGATGTCAACTGCCAGCTGTATGCAGATGATACAGTTGTCCATCTATCTGCTAGAACCTCAGCCATAGCCGCGCAGAAGCTGACACTAGCCCTAACAGATATCTCAAAGTGGTTTGAATTGTCTCACCTGACCTTAAATGTGAAGAAAACTGTTGCTATTTGTTTCTCAAATAAAAAACGACCCTCAGATAGTACTTTTGAAGTAAGCATAAACAATGAAATTATTCAAGAAGAAGAAGAGGTTAAATATCTTGGGATAATTATTGACAACAATCTCAAATTTCAGAGTCAAGTCAAAAACATTTGTAAAAAGGTTAAATCTAATTTGAACTGTTTCCGTTTTATTAGGAAGGAATTATCTTTTCAGGCCGCCCGGTTATATATGCATGCAATGATTTTTCCACATCTGTCCTACTGCGTAACATCTTGGTCACAAACATCCCCGTCAATACTAAAGCCGGTTGTCTCACAGTACAAGCAGGCGGTAAAGGTTTTTGATAGAAAACCTGTGACATCGCATCATTGTGACATAATTTATAGACATAATTTTTTTACTTTTGAAAATTTTATAAATTTTAGTATTTTGAAATTGGTTTTTAAATGTCTGAACAGCAATGTGTCGCCACTGTTTTCTGCTCTCATTCGTAGGCGTCAAGGTTCACTTAGACCATCCACCAGAGCCTCAGTCAGTGGGGACTGTGTTCTTCCAAAATGTATGAAATCTATCGGTCAGTCAAGTTTCTCTTATAACGGTACAAGACTATGGAACTCTCTGCCCACTGACTTAAAATTGCAGACAGACATGCCCAGCTTCGATAGAGGTCTAAAACAGTGGCTAAAGTCAAGTCAAAGCTGCACACATGCTAATGCTGTATAACATGTATAGTGATGTTTTGTATTGCTAATCTTAGTTACTACTGTATTTATTTTTACTTTACTTTTTTGTGTTGTGATTGGTGACATGTGTTGTCTCCTATGGACAAGTGTTGCAAATTAGCAATTTTGCTATAACACTGAAAACAAGGTATCTGGTTCGTCCAATGCTGTTGATATGTCCATATCAAATAAATAAATAAATAAATAAAATAAATTCGTGGGACTGTGATATAGTCAGTTTATAGCCTACCTTTAGCTTTTTAATTCAGGCGACTGCATTTAGTCTTAAAAATTCATAAAATTTGTGATTATCTGTGATAATTATCTTGATGGACAAAACGTGCAAGTTTGGAATTGTTTTTAGCGATAATCCAAAAGCCTATGAGAAAATCCTATTGGGTTTTTGTCGAGGGAAGAAGTGTGCCAACTGCCGGTTGGCCTACAAAGTGACGTCATACTTGCACGAGTCTATAATACAATGCTAGATTTTTGTGAGAAGGTTGTTATGTGGTTGCTTAGGGGTGTACAGTATTTTGCAGACTGTTGTTTCGCAGTTGCTAGGTTGTTGGGTCTGTTTTATGATAACTTAGAGAAGTGAAAGTACTTCTCCAGTATGATTTATCCATAGCATAAACGGAGCATGACGAATTACGTGTCAATCAAAGCTTAAAGATATAATATGTAAGAATTTTGTATCAAAATATCCAAAAACCACTTGCACAGTGTTATATATTTATTTTAATCATGTACGTACATTATCCTAAATGTTTCCAAGAATTTGTAAATTCAGAGAAATTTTAAATAGTGCTCGTTCCTTGTGACTTGTTGCCTGTAAATTACGTAATATTTTCTGTTTGTACTGCCATAGTAACCATGGCGACAGATGTGGACAACTGCGTAATGTTTAGCGGCACGCTGTTGTTGTTTCGATCAAACATTATGGATCATGGCAATCATGGCATCCCTACTTTGGGACAGAAGGAGAACTAAAACGAGTTTCTTGTAGCTTTAATATTTAGAGTGGAAACACTTGTTCAAAACCGTACCTTTGCATGCACCCCTAAGTAAAGATGTCAAAACGAATCACAGATGTTCATGAATGCATTGTGTCTGGTGTGTGTGTGTGTGTGTGTGTGTAAAGCAAGTGCTGAATTAATAATGAACAAGTCATTAACATTCACTGAAGTAGCATAGCCAAGTTCTGTTCTTAGAACTAATGAATCAGTCCAATTACTGGACCAACTTTGATCAAAACTCTGATTCCTGAACTATAACAAATCTCAGACCTTTGGATCAACCATGAGAGTTTGAGCATAATGAAGCGATCAGTCATGAAAGAATTGTGTGATGTCTAGGAAATTGTTTGTTCTCTTTATCTCTCTGGCTATGCAGATTTGCATTAGCTATTAATAAGGTGTATATAGCTTTCTGTAGTCACTAAAAACAACAAAAGCAAAAGAAAAAGAAAAAAAAACTGCAAAATGTTCGTGAGGTGAGCCACAATGAGCCACTGGAAGATGAAATAAATTGGCATATTAAATCTGAAGCTTTTCACACTTTGATCAAAATTTCATTTCCCTTTGATGGTTCTGCATAAAACCCTGTCATGTCACAGTGTCTGGTTGTGTTCCCTTGTCTATCACTAGAGGTCCTCGTTCTCACGGTGTCCTTCACATTTGACTTCAATTCCCAGCATTCTGTCTGTCACGGTCTCTCATCAGTTCATTGCACTCAGCTGTGCCCCGTAATCATTGTTCCCAGCTGTTCTGTGTTAGTCTTGTTAGATTATGTGTGTGTGTAAATACCCTGTCTGTTTTAGTATTTGTTACGGATTTCCTTAGTTTGTGTCACACCACTTCAGGTCTGTGTTTGTTCTAGTTCCTGTTTTGTTTATTGTCTTAACGGCTTTATTTGGATTGACCCCTGCATGTTGACAACGAGTTTGGATTGCCCTTTTATTAAAAAAACTACTGCTCATGGATTATCTGCTTCCTGTGTTGTTTTCGTGACATGTCATGTCTGCAGTGTTCTTAATGCTGAGTCTTCTGGAAAGCCGTGGAGTGCTCTAGAAGTGAGCCAAAACCCCTTGAAATGAACAAATCTCATCAGGGCAGTACAGAATAGAGGTCTCCTCGGGGTCCTAAAATCTGTACCCGACCCGAACCACTTCTTACCCAAACGTGCATAAATTATATATAAAAAAAGATAAACACGGCCCTAGCCAAAAACGATAAAATTTCCTTCCCGATGGCAATTTTTTCAAACCCAACTGATTCTTTGAAAACCGATGTCTGATTTGGGATCAAATAATTATTTTCATTGAATCCATTCATATGGATCAGAAAAATTATTGAATGATTCGTTCATAAGTCAGACTGATGTTCCCTATCAGGGAACTCGAGCTGCGTGACAACGCTTTGGGAACGCCCCTGCGTGAGTGCGTCATGAAGCACGTATGAAATCAGTCCAATGGTGAGACGGATCGTCATAGGCGGGTGACGTCATCGACCAGGAAACTATATAAGCACCCCAAAACACAAGCACGTCAGCTTCTGACTCTTCAGCAAGCGCTCTGTGTGTGAAATCAAATCACCTGTCTCTCAAGTGTTTTTGTCAGTCCCTAGAAGTTGCTAGGCAGGAGTTTTTCACATTTAAAAAAACTATAAAAAAAGACGATATAAACACATATATATATATATATATATATATATATATAATGGCGAGCGAACAGCAGTTCATAAAGTGTGTTCATCCCTGCCCACGCTATATCACAGGTGGGGACACTCACGATCTGTGTGTTGTTTGTATGGGAGTGCAGCATGCCCAGTCAGTTCTCGAGGGAGCTGATTGTGTGCATTGCGAGCGTTTGTCCATGAAAATGCTCCGCTCCCGCCGAGCCCTCTTCGAGAAGAGTGGTTCGGTGCGCTCTCCCCGCGGTTCAGGTCCCGCTGCTGCCGAGGCACAGCGGAGGCTTCAATCGTGGGGCTCGCAGATGGATCTATCAGCGGGGATGGAGACAGGCTCTGCCCTATCTCTGCCCTTACCTGGTAGATCCAGCGCCTCAGATCCGGGTTTGGAAGCACGCGCTGCGGTTTCATCCGCCCGGGCTGAGGCACCATCACTTCAGCTATCCAGTTCTGAGGAACTGGACGTTGAAAGTGTGGATACTGCAGAGACTGGGGACTCGTCACTTCAGTCTCCTGCTAGTGAGGAGCTTATAGAGGTGTTAACTCGTGCAGTTGAAAAATTAAGCATTGAGTGGCCAGCTGATAGACAAGAGTCTGGATCTAAGAGCAAGCTGGATGAGAGATTTTTACCATCTCGCGCTGCACCTCTACGCTGGTGTTTGCCATTCTTTCCTGATCTCCACACCGAGGTTTCGAGATTGTGGAAAAGACCGGTTTCATCCAGAATATTCACACAACAAATATCGTTATATTCTAATATTTCTGAGGCGAAATCTTATGGCTATGGGGCAATGCCTAAGGCTGAGGAAGTGTTGGCGAGCCACCTTTCTCCTGACACGGCATCGTCCTTCAAGACACCGGCGTTGCCCACCAGACCACTGAGAAACACTTCGGCTCTGGTGGGCAAAGCTTACTCGGCGGCTGGACAGGCAGCATCCTGTTTACACACTATGTCGATTCTTCAAGCCTATCAAGCTGATCTGTTGAAAGATATTAGTGAGGGGCAGGAATTGAGTGCTGATGTATTGAGAGAGTTACGTCAAGCAGCCGATCTCTCTCTCCGTGCCACCAAGGAGACGGCCAGATCAGTAGGCCGTTCTATGGCAGCCCTGGTGGCAACGGAGAGGCACTTATGGCTAAATCTTTCCAACATGAAGGAGAAAGAGAAATCCTTCCTTCTGGACGCCCCGCTTTCGACCGCTGGCCTCTTCGGTGACTCGGTAAATACGGTCATCGAGAGGTTTCAAGAAGAGAAGAAGCAGGCGGCGGCGCTCCAGAAGTTCCTCCCCCTCAGGGTGCATGTCCCCGGGGCTGCTGGGCGGGAGCAGCCCCGGCCGTCGAGTAGCTCCTCGCACAGGGCCCAACAGAAAAGGGGCGTCGCGTCTCGTGCTCCTCCCCAGCAAGACTGGGCCGAGGCGCGGCGCTCTCAGTCGAGGCCTTCCAGGGGCAAAACCGATTTGAGGACGGTTATTGTCACCAGGAAGGCTTCGTCGAAGAAGCCCTGACGCCACAAACGTCAGGGTACTGAGGGTGGTCCCCACCAAGAGAGAAAGGTGTTCGCCGCAGTACACGGCTCCTGTTCTCTCTCGGTGCCCTCAGGGGCCTGTTCTGCCAACCCCGCCTGCGTGCCGGGGCGTAGACGGTCCGAGGAGCGGTGTGGTGCGGTTAGACCAGTTGTTCCCTGCCGGTGCGCCGTTACAGGGCACTGCGTCTGCCACTCAAAATATTCCAGAGGCCAGTCTCGAGAGACTGGTACCCTTAGTAGAATTTTTGGCAGAGTGGAAAATCCTTCCAAATGTATCTCATTGGGTCCTGCAGACTATCAAGCACGGGTACGCGATTCAGTTCAGATCACGCCGCCACGCTTCAGAGGGGTTCTTCCCACAGTGGTGGACCCCGAGCAGGCTCTGGTTATGGAACAGGAGGTGAAAACTCTGCTGCTGAAGGGGGCTATAGAACGAGTTCTTCCTCCCAGCAGAGAGTTGGGTTATTACACCCGATTTTTCATCGTTCCGAAAAAGGATGGGGGGTTGCGTCCAATTTTAGATCTGCGCCTATTAAATCGCTCAGTAGGGAAGCTCAAGTTCAAGATGCTGACTCTCAAGCAGATTGTGTCACAGATCAGGTCCGAGGACTGGTTTGTCACGATAGATCTAAAGGACGCATACTTCCACATTTCCATCCTTCCACAACACAGGAAGTTCCTGAGGTTCGCTTTCGGGGGCGAAGCGTACCAGTATCGGGTTCTTCCGTTCGGCCAAGGACTGTCTCCCCGAACTTTCACAAAATGTATGGATGCAGCTCTGGCTCCGCTGCGACTCCAGGGCATCCGCATTTTAAACTATATCGACGATTGGTTGATTCTGGCTCAATCGGAGCATCAGGCGATTCGGCATCGAGATGTCGTTCTCGCCCATATCAAAAAGTTGGGGTTGAGGCTCAACGCCAAGAAGAGTGTGCTTTCTCCAGTACAGAGGACCACTTTTCTGGGCGTCGTTTGGGATTCGACGACGATGCAGGCACGTCTGTTTCCTGCTCGTTACGCTTCGATTCTCTTAGGCGTCAAACAGGCAAAGCTAGGCCAGTCACTCCCTGTAAAAGAATATCAGAGGGTTCTGGGTCTGATGGCAGCAGCGTCCAACGTTATACCTTGCGGCCTGCTGTACATGAGACCACTGCAGTGGTGGCTCAGGACCAAGGGGTTCTCCCCGAGGGGAAACCCGCTCTGCAAGATCAGGGTCACGCGACGGTGTCTCCGTGCTCTGGCTATGCGAAAAGAACCTTGGTTCCTGTCCCTAGGTTCTGTGTTGGGGGCTCCGTGTCGTCGTGTAACACTAACGACGGACGCCTCTCTCACAGGCTGGGGGGCGATCATGAGTGGTAGCTCGGCCCATGGTCTGTGGCAGGACCATCATCTTCATTGGCACATAAATTGTCTAGAAATGATGGCGGTGTTTCAGGCTCTGAAACACTTCCTCCCAGACCTGAGAGGTCACCATGTTCTTATCCGGTCAGACAACACATCGGTGGTCTCTTATATAAACCATCAGGGGGGTCTGCGTTCTACAAGCTGGCTCGCCAGATCCTTCTATGGTCCCAGGGGAAGCTTCTTTCACTGAGGGCGATTTATATCCCGGGGTATTTGAATCAGGGGGCAGACATCCTGTCGAGGCAGGGGCTGAGGCCCGGGGAGTGGAGACTCCACCCCGAGGTGGTGGAGCTCCTATGGAAACATTTCGGTCGTGCCGAGGTAGATCTATTTGCATCCAGGGAAACATCACACTGCCAACTGTGGTTTTCCCTAAGTCCTCCAGCCCCTCTGGGGTTGGACGCGATGGTACAGGAGTGGCCGAGGTCACGCCTGTACGCATTTCCCCCATTGCTCTGCTCCCAGGAGTTCTGTAGAGGGTTCGCCGGGACAGGGTCAGTCTGAAGAAAGATAGTTTTAAGAGTGAGGAATTGGCCTCTGAGGGGGCCCAGCTCACAGAATCTGGTCTCTCGACTGAGGTCGTGGAGACCATCCTCCACTCCAGAGCTCCGGCCACTAGGAAATTATATGCCTTGAGGTGGAAAATGTTCACCTCTTGGTGTGGAGAACACCAGCTGGACCCATTTAACTGCCCGGTGGGTGCAGTGCTGGAATTCCTTCAGGAGCGTTTCTCCACAGGGTTATCCCACTCCACACTGAAGGTGTATGTGGCGGCCTTATCTGCTTACCACGTCCCTTTGAGTGGTGCTTCTCTCGGGAGACACCAACTTATAACCTGTTTCCTTCGTGGCATTCTGAGGCTGAGGCCAGCAGTTCACACGAGGGTGCCGACCTGGGACCTGGCGGTTGTTCTAGAAGGTCTCTCTCTAGCACCGTTCGAGCCCATTGAAGAAGTTTCGGAGA
Organism: Siphateles boraxobius; assembly: GCF_051911475.1. Lineage (NCBI taxonomy): Eukaryota > Metazoa > Chordata > Actinopteri > Cypriniformes > Leuciscidae > Siphateles > Siphateles boraxobius. The sequence continues at coordinate 19,555,961 of NW_027509219.1, forward strand.
AATTCCTCACTCTTAAAACTATCTTTCTTCTGGCTATATCTTCATTAAAAAGAATAGGAGATATGCAAGCTCTGTCGGTCTCTCCCTCGTGCTTGGAATTTGCACCAGGCATGGTGAAGGCTTTCCTCCTCCCTAGGCCAGGATACGTTCCCAAGGTACCTACGAATGTGGTCATACGTAACCAGAGACGTTTTCGAGTCATCAACATCAATTTTACGACACTTTAGGGTGCTTTTTTGATCCCTTTGGAAAAATGAAAGCTTCAGTTTCTATTCCATGTATTTGGATGGAAAAGAGTGGCCAGGACAGTCTCCTTTTTGATCCACTGAATAATGACATATGGATTAGACTTACGGTATCATAACTTTCACACTGTTATGGTATTAACGTCCAAATCGGTTATACTGGTAGGTGGTATATGAGCAACTTGAGTTTTGCTGCACATTGCAAGGCAGTTTGAATTTACTCTTTGAATATTTAATTTGATTAATTTTACCCTAAAAATAAAGGAAATGAAATGCAGTTCAAGGACTAGTTCAACTAAAAGGAAACATGCGCAGAACATGAGTGAAAAGATTGAGGAATGTGTCCTTTACTTGGGTCCTTTTAATGAGTGAGCATGCATGATCTAAAACAACATGTAGAAAAATATAATATAATATGCGCTGTTGCTGATTTTCCTTATTCCTCATTTCCTTACTCTCAATATTTAGTGATACTCGCATCTATCATTGTTTGTGCCTCCTTGTAGAACGTGCTGAAAGATACTGGTACACATGAGAGGCTATGATCGCAAGAATGTTATTCTGTAGTGTTCTCCCCTTTAATCCGGTATAAAATCTCACAACCAGTTTGGAACAACATGAACTGTTGCTTTACAGAACTTATGTCACTCATATAGCTTTAAATCTGGCCCACATTGTGACTGAAATTTAATTGTTGATGTTATGATTATGATATTATAAGTAATTAAATGTTTGTAAAGACCTCATAATGCTGCCATAACAATTAGTTGGTAATAGTAAACACACCCACATATGCATATGAATGCACTTCTAACACCCTCACATATACATTGTTCAACTGATTAGGAGCACTAATTCAGTTTTTCAATTCATCAAATAAGGATTCATTCAATCTATAATGCATCCACTAATATTAGTGCTGTAATATTAAACTTGCAGGTTTTTTCAGTTATAACTGTCTAGTCTTTTAGTTTATTAAGCTGGATTGCACACAGTTTTGGTGCAGTATCAGTGCTGTATTTTGGCTACTGGACAACAGGTGAGACAGAGGAAGGTCACATCCCAAAAGTGACTGCCGGAATAAAAAACAAACCCCTCCCCACAGGTCTCGTCTGGGCGAGCTATTTGTGGAAGGACTGTCATTAGGATGAACATCCCTCCTGGCTCTCTTTCCCTTTCTATGTCTTACTCTTTCTCTCTCACCCTTTGGAAAGTAAGCACAGCTGTTCCTATGGTGGAGGCTAACTCTAGGCTTGAGGCAGGTTCATGCACTTATGCCAGTCTTTTATTAGTTAACCTTGGGATGTGTTTAAACACACACACGACAAATTTTTTAAGATGTGAGGTTTGGTCGCATCTGGCCGCTTTAGTTTGGACTTGAAACTGAACTCGCATCCCCTGCGGCCGTGCTGCGAAAGAACAGAAAATGTTTGCCGAAGGAAATTTCACATCAAAACTTTGTTTAGGCTGATCCGAGCTGAGATAATATGGAGAATTCTGGGGAATAATCTGCCATACTAGATAAACTTTAAATGAACACTAAGTAAAATGCTAAAGCCAGTGGAAATCTTGCCTGCGGAGACAATGCAGCCCCATAAGCCCACCCAAAACCTGAGCTTACATTAATTCCTCATTAGCATACATTAAATCCATGACTGCGAGCATAACATCATAACTGAGTGCAGGAGCTGACGTCTCTCGCCACACATAGGATGTCATAGGAGTGGCCTTGGTGTTGTTTTTCTGCGATCAAACTAATCTCCACTAACATTCGCAATTATTAGCATAGCAAAAGCAAACTGAGAGGCCTGTGGTGATTTAACAAGATAATTACGCCTAAACTAAATAACCTTCAGAGAGAGATATAGAGACGTTTCGGAAGAGGGCGGGGAGGGATGGAGTGATAGATTAATAGACGCAGGGCATGTAACCCTGCTGGGATCTCATTCTAGTCTAGACTCAATCTTTTGACGCCATGCTGCCATTAAACGAGTGACAGGTCATCCCTTCAATCCCCTAGGGTGAAGAGAAAGGCTTAATTTAACATTTAAGTCTGTTTGTTTGAAGTGTTATTTCGTACAGGACGGAAAAGGATGGTGAAGTAGTACTATTATCCTTCATGCACCCAGAAACAAACACGTTTAATAACCTTATTCATCAGACAAGGAAAAAGAGCAGCAATATGGCTGAGTGGATATCAACCGAGAAATGATGCAAAGAACTATAAAACTCTAGTGGTAAGACAACAGCCGATTGCGAGAGAAGACAGTCTGAGCAGCTAAGGCGGGATGTAGGGGAATATCAAAGCTTTAAATATTAAAGTAGATTTGGGATTTTCTGTGAAAGATTATGTCTTTTATTGCGAAGCTGGGAGAGGAACATCAGTGCCCTGACAGTAACAAAAAATGACCAAAAACTACATATGCCATGCGGTAGTAACATGTTAGTTTTTGAACCTCCACTGTAAATACCATGGTAAATGTATATGGTAATCATTCAGTACCACGTTCATTCAGTACACACTACAGTTAAAAAAATTGGGGTTTATTAAATTCAGTAAAAACAGAGAGAAATCATGTAATTTATTCCTGTGATGGCAAAGCTGAATTTAGGGCGGTCATTACTCCAGTCTTCAGTGTCACAATATCCTTCGAAACTGGCCTTGGGACACCAAAATATTCACTTCTCTTTGTTTAAGCATGGAAAAGGAATATGATCTAATTTAACAGGGGCATTATTCAGAGCTAAACACTAGTGACCTGCTTCTCCGCCAAGACGGCTCTGGTCAGAGGAGACGATGCCCCTCGGGGAGTTTTGAGCCTCACAGACCTGAACTTTCTGAGCCCGACGTTTGTCTGCCCTCTGGTTCTGATGGTAGATGCGACTGAAGTTGGAAACAATGACGGGAACAGGCAGAGCGATGACCAGCACCCCACTGAGGGAACAGATGGAGCCAAATATCTTCCCTGCTATGGTCTTCGGGACCATGTCTCCATACCTGCAGAGAAATAGCAAGAAATAGAGACATTAGTCACTGAAATATGCACAGCCTGCTTCTCCACACGTTCTTTCTTATTTAACAAATCAACAGCAATAAAAAAAGCGGACAGATTCATGATATCACACACACAACTCAAGCTCCTAGTAATAATTATATTCCATCTGTTTTTATTATTACATTTAAAATAATGAATGATCACAAACTCTTACTAAACATAATCATATGCTTTTACTGCAAATTGGCACTTCCGCACGCCACCTAATAGTACCCTACAGACAAAGCAGGAAAATTATTTTGATGCTTGCTGACATTAGAGGTGCCAGATTTTAAATGCTATAAATGATTATTGAAGCAGGAGGTGACAGTGGTGTGAGTGGGACGACACTTTTATATCCAGTTGTATAAAGAGACATGTGTCTGCAAAGCAGTTTGTTTGGAAAGTTTTTTATTTTGAAAACAGCTTGGACAATCTTTTATTTGCTAAATTTGGAGGGTTTGAAAATGTTTCGTTCGGAATAACTTATACATAAAGAAGTTTATTTTGAGAGTTTGTTTATTATTTAGAAAGCTATTCGTTTGGAAAGTCTTTTATTTAGAGAAGAGTTTGTTTGGGAAGTGTTTCATTTCGAAAGCTGTTTGTTTGCAGACTCATTTGTTTGTCAGCTGATTTCTTTGTAAAATCTGTCCAAAGGCCATTTGTTTGGAAACAAAGTCTAGATAGCAGAGTATAAATGCATAGCGTCCCTCGAAACAAGGCTAATATTATCAGCATGTTGTGAAAATCATCTTTTAAATAAGTGATAAACTGTACCAAGCAGGAGCAAAAACCATCAGAGAATGAGAAAGTCATTTAAGATGTTTAAATTGGGGCATTTAAATTCCTCGAACCAATGCCCTGGCTACTTCAAGGACATCAAATACAATTTGATACAGTTATTTAAAATGGAAATACAATTACACGCACCACTGTAGATCTTCCTCGGCTTGTGTGATGGCCTGCCATCTGAATTCAGGCAGTGAGGAGTGGAAAGACTTTTTTTTTAAAGATAAGAAAGTTACTGACCAAATATCTATTCAAACAAATTGGATGGTTCAAGGTGGCTTTAGCAAAAAAGGAACACATTATAAAAAAAACCTACAGACTAAAGTAATTGAATTCTGATGGAATACAGCCACAAAGCAAGCAAGAAAATAAGACCGGTGCACCTGGTGGAACGATGCAAGAATAACGTCTCAGGTTACGTATGTAACCCTGGTTCCCTGATAGGGAACGAGACGCTGCGTTTGAGACGCGGTGGGAACGCTCTGCGTGATTAAGCACGTGTAAAATCAGTCCAATGGAAGCCCGCTACAACATAGGTGACGTCATAGACCAGGAAACTATAAATCAACCCAGAAATCAGACCGCGACAGCTTCTGAAAAACCTGAAGCAAGTCGATCAGGGCATGCAGGAAGTATGGCAGGCAAACGCAGCGTCTCGTTCCCTATCAGGGAACCAGGGTTACATACGTAACCTGAGACGTTCCCTTTCAAGGGAACTCTAGCTGCGTTTGAGACGCGGTGGGAACCCCATACCCACTATGCCATAGTGACAAATGCCCGTTCTGTGTGAAAGTCCTGCGCACACTAATAAGCAAGCAACCTCGCCCCCGGAGTGGAGTGGTCAAAGTCATAAAACCTGACAAATGTATGCGGAGAGGACCATCCTTCCGCATTACAAATGTCAAGAAGGGGAACACCCGAAATTAAGGCCATAGAGGCCGCCATACTCCGAGTAGAATGGGCCCGCACAGCCATAGGTGAAGGCTGTCCGGCCGCTTCATAAGCCAATGAAATAGCCTCGACTATCCATTTACTCATAACCTGTTTAGATGCAGGGCATCCTCTCTTGAGTGACCCAAAATAGACAAATAGTTGCTCAGATTTACGCCACAGGGGAGCTCTGTGAACGGAGGAATCTAAAGCCCGGACAAGACATAACAGGTTAAGCTGTTCCTGGTCTGGGGTAATAAAGGGTGGAGGATAAAAGGCCTGCAGCACTATTGGGCCCCCAACATTCAGTGGGACCTTAGGAATATAACCCGGTCTGGGGTACATAAATGCTTTCACCATACCAGGTGCAAATTCCAGACATGAAGGAGCAACCGACAGAGCATGTAAATATCCAATTCTCTTGATAGATGAAATAGCAAGGAGAAATAAAGTCTTTAGAGTGAGGAATTTCTCTGAAACCTCCTCGATGGGCTCGGAGGGAGCCAAAGCCAGACCCTCAAGTACAATGGCCAAGTCCCAAGCCGGTGCTCTAGAGTGCAGTGCAGGTCTTAACCTCAGTGTACCACGGAGGAAGTGAGTAATCAAAGGGTTTCTTCCGATAGACGCACCCCCCAAAGGGTTGTGGTAGGCCGATATAGCTGCCACGTAAACCTTTAGGGTAGAAGGAGATAACCTAGCAGAGAAACGGTCTTGCAGAAAATCAAGAATTGAACCAACAGGGCAGTTAACAGGATCTATCTGACGTTCAACACACCAAGTGGTGAAAAGTTTCCATTTTAACGCATACAGCCTTCTCGTGGAAGGAGCTCTGGATTGAAGAATGGTTTCTACAACATCGGTCGAGAGATCGGTTTCCCTGAGCCGGGCCCCCTCAGAGGCTAGGCCCACAGTTTCCACAACTCCGGCCGAGGGTGAAATATCGTGCCCCCTGCCTGGGACAGCAGGTCCGTCCTGAGTGGAATCTCCATTGAAGAGCCGCCCAGAAGAGATACTAAGTCCGAGGAACCAAACTCGGGTCGGCCAGTAAGGGTCTACTAGTAGCAGACGAGCCCCCTCTCGGCGAACCCTCACCAGAACCCCCGGAAGCATAGATATCGGGGGAAAGGCGTACAGGTGGAGCCTCGGCCACACCTGCACCATCGCATCCAGACCAAGAGGAGCTGGGTGCGTTAGAGAGAACCACATGGGACAATGGGTTGAATCTGACGATGCGAAAAGGTCTACCTGAGCACGACCGAACTCTTCCCACAGGAGCTCCACCACTTCGGGCTGAAGTCTCCACTCTCATGGCCTCAGCCCCTGTCTCGACAGAATATCTGCTCCCACATTCTGACGCCCCGGGATATATACCGCCCTGAGCGACAATAACTTCCCTTGGGCCCATAGGAGGATCTGATGGGCCAATTTGCAAAGATGACGTGACCTCAGACCCCCCCTGATGGTTGATATAGGAGACCACCGAAGTGTTGTCTGTGCGGCCCAACACATGATGGCCTCTCAGGTCTGGCAGGAAATATTTGAGAGCCCAAAATACCGCCATCAACTCCAGACGATTTATGTGCCAGGAACGTTGATGGTCCTGCCAAAGACCTTGCGCCGAGCGGCCACTCATGACCGCCCCCCAACCCGTGAGGGAAGCATCCGTCGAAAGCGTGACGCGTCGACAAGAAGCCCCCAACACAAGGCCCTAAGCGTGGAACAATGGTTTCTTCCACATGACCAAGGTACGAAGGCATAGCCACGTGACCTTGATCTTGCGGAACGGATTTCCCCTCGGAGAAAACCCCTTGGTCCTGAGCCACCACTGCAGGGGTCTCATGTACAGAAGGCCAAAAGTAATAACGTTGGACGCAGCTGCCATGAGACCCAACAGTCTCTGAAACTGTTTTACAGTGAGTGACTGGCCTAGTTTCACATTCTTTGCGGCTGTGAGAATCGCAGAAATACGAGCAGGAGACAGACGTGCCGTGAAGCGGCGAACCGGCAGGGAACAACCGAAGTGGCAACACTGCGGCTCTCCTCGGAGAGTCGCCCCCCGGAGGGTGCCAAGGAGGGACGGTTCCTCGGAATCGTTCCTCCCTGGAGGGGACCACCCTCAGAAGCCTGATAGCCTTGGCGTCAGGACTTCTTCTTCTTAGACCAAACTCTCTTAGAGATAACAGCCCTCAGATCTTGTCTATCTCTAACAGGCCTGGGCTGCGACCGCCACTCAGGAACCTCAGATTGAGGAGGTGCCCGAGCGGCGACGCTCTGCTTTTGCTGGACTCTGTGAACGGAGCTTGTAGACGGACGAGGCTGCTCAGACTTTACACTACGAGCAGCCTCGGGGACATTAGACCGGCGAGGAAGAAACCTCTGAAACGCAGCCGCTTGTTTCTTATTTTCTTGAAACCTATCGACGACACAATTTATAGCGTTGTCGAACAGACTTGTAGGTGACAGCGGTGCGTCCAGAAGAACAGATCTATCTTTATCCTTTATTTCTGATCAATTCAACCACAAGTGACGTTCCGTGGCCACCAAGGCTGCCATAGAGCGGGCCACAGACTTGGCCGTCTCCTTGGTGGCCAGGAGAGATAGATCTGTCGTACGATGCAATTCTCGAATTGCGTCGGCACTAACTTCCTCACAATCGTCTATGTCCCTCAGCAGGTTAGCCTGGTATGCTTGGAGAATTGACATAGTGTGCAAGCACGCCGCGGCCTGACCTGCTGCCGAATACGCTTTACCCACCAATAAAGATGTATTTTTTTAAGGTTTGGTGGGTAACGTCGGGGCTTTCAGAGGCGAAGATGACTCAGGGGAAAGATAACTCGCTAGTGTGTCTTCCGCGCGAGGCATAGATAAATAACCATAGTGCTCAATACCTTGAATTTTACTATAATTACTGGTCTAAGGGTTATGTACTCTGAAAGATGCCGGTTTAATCCATGATCTCGACACCTCAGTGTGGAGATCGGGAAAGAAAGGGAGTTCCCGACGAGGAGGTCGTGATCTAGATGGTAGATAACGTTCATCTAACAGACTTTTTCTAGATACAACATCAACATCATTGGCTGGCCACTCAATATTTAATTTAGCTACAGCACGAGATAAAACCTCCATAAGCTCCTCATCAGCAGGGGTATGAGCTGGCGAACACTCAAAATCCCCCATACCCGCGACATCCAGATCCTCAGAACTGGATAGCCACAATATTGGTGCCCCAGCCTGGGGAGGAGAAGCCGCAGAGTGGGCTCCTTCCTGGGCAGAGACACCGGATCCAGCAGGTAAGGGCTGAGAAAGGGCAGGGCCCATCTCAAACCCCGCTACTAGATCCATCTGCGAACCCCAAGATGAAAGGCGACACTGAGCCTCAGCAGCAGCGGATCAGAGTAATCATGCAGAGCGTTCCCACCGCGTCTCAAACGCAGCTCGAGTTCCCTTGAAAGGGAACCATATATTATAGATATGTATGGATTGTTTTAAATGCATATGTGCAGATGTTCAGAAGTACAAGAGTTTTATTTTTAGCTCATTCAAACCCATGCAGTGACTGCCAGTGAGGATTTAATGAACAATGGATAATCCTGTTCTTTCATTAAATTAGTTTTGTGCAAGTGAGGCACAACTCAAACACAATCAGAAAACATGCAGCCAGCCTACAATCTGTAAAGAGACACTGAAGTTGGAATTTAAATGTCTCAAATAATCAAAATGACTCATTAGGAACCAACGCTGTTGTGGGTCTTGAAAGCAGTGAAAAGTATTCCTGGTTCAATACAAGTTAAGCTCAATCGACAGACAAAATCAAGGTTAAGGTGAAGCACTTAATGGAAGTTAACTGAAGGAAAAGTGAAGCTTAGATTTTAACATAAGAATTAATGTAATTGGTTTTATAAAATTCTGTATTTTTTGAGCCATAAAGACATTCTTGACATTTTTATGGTCATTTTAGGGTTTTATCATGCATGTTATAATGGCAACAAAGTTGTGAATTTACACCAACTCTTCTGGACATTAAAATCATCTTACCATATTGCCTGTGTCTTGTGGATTTACTATTTAAATGGTATTTTAACATTTACGGATTGACCCCATTCACTTCAATTGTTATTGCCACACTGTAACCCCGATTTGTGCTTTTTAAAGAAAAGGAGGGATGTCTAAATTAATTTTTGTGGCAATCAACATTTTGTCATAAGTGCTGTCGATTGAGTTTAAGTTGTATTGAACCTGAAAAATTCCTTTAAAAAAAGAGTGCTACTGTACACAAATCCAGAGCTGCTTTCATCCATCTCAAGAAAATCTGGAAGTCCAGGGACCTGACATTGGAAACCAAAACGTCAAGTCAGTCCTTGTTTTGTATGGGGCTTAAACCTAACAGATGCATGCGAACATTATCAACAAAGTCCAGACCTTCGTCAACACCTGTTTAAGAAGAATCCTCCAAATCTCAGCATTACAAACACCGTCAGCAATAGGGACCTTTGGCACATAACATCATTGCTCACAGCCCAAGATGAAATCATAAAGAGGATAGGCCACATCCTCCAGAAGCCAACATCAACAGGCAAGATCTGACCTAGAATCCTGAAGGAAAAAGGAAAAGAGGAAGGTCAAGAAACACTTGGCGCTGAGAACGAGGTAGAGCGGAAAGCCCAAGACAGAGATGCCTGGCGAGTGGCGAGCCATGGTTGATGGCCTCTACCCAAAAAAAGGGTGAAAAGGCGAAGTAAGTGCGCGCTGTACACTTTCACAGAAAAGCCCTGCAGTCTGACAGCTGAACAGGTTAATGACTGCCGACTGCCGATTAGGGATGATTCAAATAACTCTTTGTCAACACTAGAAGAAAGAAAGAACACACAAATTTGTGTCAAAGCTAATATTTGTATTATTTTTTAGAGGCTTATTTAACACTTTTCGAAACTCATTTCAAGAGTCGATTAAAGTGTCATTCTAAGAGGACTGGATCGTGCCCACGTGGGAATATTTCTGAGGAAGAGATCTCACAGTGTGTTATATAATCTAAACTAATTTACACTTTAAACATGCAATATACACTATAGAAGAACACACAATACAATCTGGGACACAGAGATGATGCACACAAAAAAGACACAACTAAAAACCCTGCAAGATAGAGGGCTTAACAGCTCTGACTACACAAACTACAGGCCGAACAAAAGCACCCTCTGGACTGAGTTAAGATTACGGCTTACTTCGAAGATGGCTCAGTGTATACATGAGTAAATTCTGTATTCTCATTCTGCTTTGATCTGTGAAGACAAATGTGTGTGTCTAGTACTTTTGCATTTTAGGAAGTGTATTTTTGACTGTTTAACCTGAACAACCTGGAGCGAATCACTGTTCGGCAGAAGAATCACACCTGAACAGTGCGTTTACCCCAAAAGACAAATGCTATAATTGCTTGAAATGGTGTCTGTATGAAATATTCAAAAGCTGGATACGTTAACACAAACAGCACAATTCAGTTTTTATTTCAGCAGAATGTTTTCTAACATAAATAAATGTAATATTAAAGTACTTAATTTTGAATTTCATTGCTCAGAAATAATAGCATAAAGAACTGCATTTCAAAGGCATTTGTAATTCAGCTAAACAAGACAATTGGTTAAGGGTTTATTACTTTTGCAAGTCATTGTGTATATGTGCATATGCTCAAAGCAAATACTCTTTGATGTGAAAAAAGGATTTGCAGGCTCTTGTGGTGCGAGTGTGTTTGTATGAGCCTTTCTATCTAATGTCTGGCTTAATACACACAGACACTTCAAGTATTTGAGCTTTCTGATTAGGCCGCTGTAAGATATTTAATGGTGTTTGTAATCAAGGGTTTGACCTTTATTCATTCTGCTGAATCTGAAATTAGACAATGCAATCCACTACCATTTATTGATTGTAATTAAAATCCTTCTCAGTATGCAGAATTCCAACTCGCACACATACAATAACTCACTCCAAACACTAAAAAGTCACTCTTAAAACACTGCAGATGCAATCTTTTTTCCTCTTTCTCTACATTCCTCTCTGATCTTGAATTGTATAAGCCTACTGAGGTTTATACCACATCTCAGTGTCTCCTTATCTATTTATTCCACACCTTCATCTGCTTTGGATCTGACTGAAAGCAGAATATTAATGTAAGAATGAAAACAAAAGAGAGAAACAATTGAGTGTTGGTTGTTTTCAGAGCAAAGATATCCACACGCTAGTACACTGAAGCTAGAGCTAGATGTTTGTTTAGAGATTTCACTGAAGTTTTCTTTCATTTATAGAGCTAATAAGGAGCTCTGCTCTTCTTGACATCAGGGGACTGATTCAAACCTTACTGTGGATCACAGAGAAGTTACTCACATTATCGTTTATTCTGTCTGTGGATGCAAAATAATAGTGGTTGGTCCAGACTCCAGCTGGTAAATGCCATAAGTAAACCATTATGGGGGCACAAAAGTAACTGTACATACTGATGGAATACTTATTTTCAGGCAATAAAACAATTGTAAATATTTTATTTTAAAAGAGGTTAAAAACTTTGGTCGGTAAGCTTTTTTTGTCTCTAATGCTTATCAAGGCTGCATTTATTTGATCACACCATTAATATTGTGAAATCGTTACAATTTAAAATAACTTTTTTGAAATGTAATTATTCCTGTGATTTTTCAGCATTATGACTCCAGTCTTCAATGCCACATGATCCTTCAGAAATCATTCTAAAAATGCTGATTTGATGCTCAATAAGCATTTTTTTTTTATTATTATCATCAATGTTGAAAACGTTTGTTCTGCTTTTGTGGAAACTGTTTTCAGTAAGGTCAGCAGAACAGCATTTATTTGAAATCTTTTGTAATATTATAAATGTCACTTTTGATTAATTTAATGTCTTGCTAAAAGTATTACTTCTGTAAAAAGACAAACATTTGAATTATACTGGATTTGGCGACTTAATTGTGAACATATGTTAAAGATTGCTTTCAGTTAGCCTTCGATTTGCAAGCGACATAGGATTGTTCTAACTGGTTTTAAAAGTCACCTTCGTAGCTACTTCTTACTGAGTAACTGCCATTGAGATGAAGAAGGCTAATGCTAATGACTAGCTCCCTTCAGCTATTATAGGACTTCTTGGTCTCTCTGTGTGTATTAAAGGGTGCCTTTCAAACGAAAGGCTGCATCCTAGTGAGGTTGTGTCCATCCTAGTCCAGTTCTTCGGAGACTCATAGGCTTAAGTCCTCAGCGTTAAACACTAGAATGAAACGGTCAAGCAAATGTTCATGTGGCTATACGTCACACATGTTCCCGCTCCCAAGGTCATGGCACGAAAATACTATTAAAACTTAATTTTGGAAAAATATTTTGTATTAAAATTCTTTATTAATTCTCTTTCTATTTGTGCAGTACAGTAAATGGCAACCGTCTATGGTCTGCCAGTGGCTTACATTATTAGCAGTTTAGTGGTTAATATACACCGAAACAGGGATTAATCTCTGAAAATATTGTTTTGTCTCAGAAAAGCTCATTGCTGACTCGTTTTCCGTCAGTTCTTTTTCTTGAATTGGAATGTGTGCAAAGGATTGTGGATGATTAAAGGACGCGAAGGATACACAATGCTGCCTTCAAAAAGATCTGAATAAAGGATGCAAAACGATGGCTTCCTTTCAAGTATCGTTCAAATTGAGAAGGTCTTCTGCGATGTGGGAGCCGGGATATTATGCAGCCTTCCATTAGAGAAGCACCAACAGTGTTTAAAATTCAGGAATCAAACATTTGAACACCCATGTCCTGATAAAAAAAACAACATCCACATTATTCATGATTTTGAACTGAAACCAAAAAATGATAGAATCAAAAAAGAACAGATTTGGATCGAATGAGAGAAGTAGTGCAGAAACATTTGGTGCTGAACACTTATAGATGTGCAGATTGAATCAAACCTTTTAATATAATTTGTTTTGTTCCTTGCCCTACTGAAACAGTCTGTCCATGAAACTGCATAGCATATCAAATGAGAAATCAGAGGACATTGGAACAAATCTGATGCTGAACTCTCTGTTTCAGTCTCATGAGCCTCTAAGCTTCACAAAACCTCCCAGGATCTGTTGCAGCTGTCATAAAGGGAAGTCACATGGCTTTACCGTATCTAACACATGCAGTCACATACAGTTTCTGTCATGCTTGACGACCGCTTGATTCGACTGCTTTTATTGCCACTGCGACTCCACTGGCAGGGTAATGAGAAAAGGGATGCCGTTAGCATGGAGAGCGTGTCATTAGCCTTTTAACGCTGTGGGCCTCAGAGTCACAGTTAGCGCGCGGTACGTTACAGCCCGACTGCTGTTACACAACACGCAAACTCCCAAAACCCAAACTCTCATCCCACTCACATCTCAAGCTCTGTATCTGTCCCATCCTCCTCAATCCTTTCTTTCCCTATTCCCACCCCCTCATGCTTTCAGATCCACCTCCCACGGTGAGTCGGTGTGACCCGCTTGGAGCCACGATTCCCTCCGATTTTCACGAGCCCCAGTGATGTCTGAAACAACAATTGGACGGCAGATTAGCTCAATTCATTCACTAGCAAATCTGCTGTTATGTACACAGAAGGATTCCACAGAATAAACTGAATTCATACCACCAATCGCCTCTACGTAAACAGCCTCCGCTTCTGTGAGGAATTGGACCAGCTGTGGGGCTTCACATGCATTATTGAGCTTTTGAGAAAGAGCCTGTAGTAGAGTTGTTGTCACGATACCAATATTTCAGCAGTTGATACTAAAACCAGTGAAAATTCATGATTTTCAGCGGTTTCGTAGGCTGCTTTTTGTCTTTAAGCCCAAATTTTGTGTTCAAGACTAATGCGTGGGTGGTTTTCTTTTTTTTCTTTTTCTCATCAATATTGTTCTTGATTAATATAAACAACACAACAGACAGTAGCAGGTCATTAAGCTGCATTTACACCGCAAGGCTCATTGCACAGATTCAATATTTTGACACATATTGCATTTTTGTGTTTCGCCTGTTTGCATTCACTTCAGACACATTACCAAGGCACTTGTAGGCAATTGAAAGCCTGTCAGTTAGACCAGGAGTTTTAACACTCTAGTCCAGAAATGCTGAGGGTAAACAAAGGAAGAAAAAAAAGAAAGAAAAAAGTGAACTAATAATTAAGATATTAATTAAATGAGTTTCATTCAGTTGGCTAAAGATTGTCAAACATCAGATTTCTATTGCAATCAAACAGAAAGATTTTTTTTTTTTACATATGATTCTGTAAAATAATTCATATTTTTTGTGAAAAGTGTTATAGAAATAAATTTTGTATTTTATTGATAATCTTGTTATGATTAATATATTTTCTCACATAGTATACCCGTAATTCCTCAAATAAAAACCAGTAGTCAATTAAACGCCGGGCTTCTGATAGTGGCCGGGGGCGGGGTCAACACAGACAAATAAAGGCCGGTCTTACATTAAGGCCGGGGAATATCTAGTGCTGATAGGTAATCTCCTAAGTGCCTTTCATATAATGACATAACGTAACATACTCATTTTCCACTAGATATTTTCCTCTACATCTCATCAGCAATTTCGATTTTGGCACGCTCTACAGCAGCTGACCACTAAGGTGCGGATATACAGTGATATGACATCATTGCCAAATTCAAACTGCTCTTTCGCGCTATGGCTGGCGCTGAGCTAAAATCGGACTTTCAGCGCTGGTCATACCGTATATCACAACTATTCAGTGTTTTTAAAGGGATAGTTCACCCAAAAATGAAAATTCTGTCAGTATTTACTCACCTTCATGTTGTTCCAACCCCGTAAGACCTTCGTTCATCTTCGGAACACGAATTAAGATATTTTTGATGAAATCTGAGAGTTGGACCACTCCTCCATACTAGTCCAAAGGCTTCTTCAGGGATTGAAACTTGCCGGCCTCGAAAAGTTCTTAAAGACATCTTTAAAATAGTCCAAGTGACTACAGTGGCTCAATCTTAAGTTTATCAAGTGACGAGAATACTTTTTGTGCGCAAAAACAAACATAAATAACGTCTTTATTTCAACTATTCATTTCCTTCTCTTTTGGGCTTTTAGTCAGTTAAACTAGTGTAATTGCGTAGAGCTACGTCACACGTAGGCTCACTATTGGCCGACGCTGGTCATGCGTGTGACGTACAACAACAGAAGCGTACGCTGTTAAACTAGTAACCTGACTCGAGGCCCAGAGAGAAGGAAATGAATAGTTGAAATAAAGTCGTTATTTTGGGGGTTTTTTTGCGCACAAAAAGTATTCTCGACGCTTGATAAACTTAAGATTGAGCCACTGTAGTCACTTGGACTATTTTAACTATGTCTTTAATAACTTTTCGAGGCCGGCAAGTTCAATCCCTGAAGAAGCCTATGGAGGAGTATGGAGGAGTGATCCAGCTCTCAGATTTCATCAAAAATAATTTATCTTAATTCGTGTTCCGAAGATGAACGAAGGTCTTACGGGGTTGGAACAACATGAGGGTGAGTAAATATTGACAGAATTTTCATTTTTGGGTGAACTAACCCTTTAATCACATAATGTTTATTTTAGGTTGTTTATATTAAATACATATAATTTGTATTATATGTATGTATATATTATATGTTTACATTTGTATACATATATACAAATACATATGTTTATATTAAATACATATAATTTATAGCAAAACAATACATTAATAGTTTGTAAAATACACAATGGTGTTTATGGAAGCAGCAATAACAATTCATTCAAATATATTTGCTGTTTTATTTATATCAGATACACAGTGTAAGTAACTATAAAGTTTACTCTTCTCCCAGTTCACCGGCCACTTACTTTCATGTATTTCGGGAGAAACTGAGGAATTCACGTGCTGTAATAAATCCAACAGACAGGAATCTCTGAACTGCGGCCCAAACAAACATCTCACGATACAGATCAAGATCATTTATAAAGGTTTTTTAAACAACAAAACAAACGTCTCAGGTTACTATTGTAACCATAGTTCCCTGAGAACAGGGAACGAGACGATGCGTCCATCGACGCCATGGGAACGCCCCCAGCGTGACTGCGTATGAAGCATCTATGTCAACTAGTCCAATGGAAAGAATGAGCGTCACGGGCGGGTAACGTCATGACCAGGATATGATAAAAGCACATCCGGTGCAAAATGGCATTAGCTTCGAAAATTGCCGAAGCAAGCCGATCACAGGGATGCAGGAAGTATGGCAGGGTGACGCATCGTCTCGTTCCCTGTTCTCAGGGAACTATGGTTACAATAGTAACCTGAGACGTTCCCTTACGAAGGGAACTCAACGATGCGTCCATCGACGCCATGGGAACGAGAATACCCAAAGCGCCAGAATTCCAAGTACCTGAGTGTCAGTCTGTTGTAACTAAGCACTAAGCACCCGAGAACCTGGGGCAGCATCCAGGTCTAAACTGTAAAATCTAACGAATGTGAGCGGAGAGAACCAGCCCGCCGCATCACAGACGTCCCGAAGAGAAACCCCATATAGTAAGGCTTTAGAAGCCGCCATACTCCTAGTAGAGTGAGCTCGGACCACCAAAGGACACGGCTTGTCCGAGTACTCGTATGCAAGTGAAATAGCCTCAACTATCCACCTACTGACCGTCTGTTTAGAAGCAGGAAGACCCTTCTTATGTGATCCAAAGCAAATCAGTAATTGGTCGGACTTCCTAAATGAAGATGTCCGATGCACATAAGTGTCCAGTGCTTGCACTGGACACAAGAGGTTCAGTCTTTCCTGGTCCGCAGATGCAAAAGGAGGAGGACAGAAAGCCTGCAGCACAATAGGCCTCGGAGTCGAGGTCGGGCACCTTAGGGACGTATCCCTGTTTTGGATATAAGAATGCCTTGACCATCCCCGGTGCAAACTCAAGGCAAGTGGGGGAAACCGAAAGGGCCTGAAGGTCTCCAACTCTCTTAAGGGACAAAATAGCTAGCAGAAAGATAGAAACTTATCTGAAACCGAATCTAAGGGCTCAAATGGAGCCCTAGACAGGCCTTCTAGTACTATTGCAAGATCCCAAGCTGGCACCCTAGTGCGAGTTACAGGCCTCAGCCTCAAAGTGCCACGAAGGAAACGTGTAACCAGGGGGTCTCGACCCAACGATGTACCCCCCACCAGGGAGTGGTAGGCCGCAATGGCCGCCACGTAGACTTTGAGCGTGGAAGGACATAGGCCTGACGTAAAGCGCTCCTGCAGGAACTCGAGTACTGTGTTCACAGAACAGTTAACTGGATCCCACTGATGTCGGTGACACCATAAAGAGAAAACTCTCCATTTAAGCGCATATAGTTTCCTAGTAGCTGGGGCTCTGGAGCTTAGAATGGTCTCAGCAGCCTCGGCTGAAAGACCACTCTCTATGAGTTGGGCCCCCTCAGAGGCCAAACCCACAGGTTCCAAATCTCTGGTCGAGGGTGAAATATTGTGCCCCCGGCCTGAGACAGAAGGTCTCTCCTGATCGGGATCTCGAAGGGAGGACCGTCTAGGAGATGGATCAGGTCCGAAAAACAGATCCGACTCGGCCAGCGTGGTGCTACTAGCAGTAGGCTTATTCCATACCGGCGGACTCGCTCCAGAACTCCTGGGAGCAGAGCAACAGGGGGAAAGGCGTACAAACGTAGCCTCGGCCACGTCTGCACCATAGCATCCAGCCCCAGGGGGGCTGGGTGAGTAAGGGAGAATCACAGAGGACAGTGCGTCGTATTTTGAGACGCAAACAGATCCACTTCTGCTTGGCCGTAAAACTCCCAGATTTTCTCCACCACCTCGGGGTGCAGTCTCCAGTCCCCTGGCCTCAGCTCCTGCCTCGACAGGATGTCTGCTCCTATATTCTGGACCCAGGGAATATACACTGCCCTCAGAGAGAGTACCTTCCCCAGAGACCACAGGAGGATCTGGTGCGCCAGTTTGCAAAGCGGACGCGAACGCAGGCCCCCCTGACGGTTCAGATAAGAGACCACTGATGTATTGTCTGTTCGTACGAGCACATGATGGCCCCTCAGGTCTGGGAGGAACTGCCTCAACGCATTGAAGACAGCCATCATCTCCAGGCAATTTATGTGCCATGAGAGATGATGACTCTTCCACAGTCCCTGAACCGAGCGGCCTTCCATTACCGCTCCCCAGCCGGTGAGGGAAGCATCTGTCGAGATAGTAACTCGATGGCAAAGAGCTCCCAACACCGGACCCTGGGTTAAGAACCAGTGCTTCCTCCATATAACTAAGGCACGAAGGCAACGCCGCGTGACCTTGATCATACGAAGTGGGTTTCCCCTCGGGGAGAACCCTCTAGTCCTGAGCCACCACTGTAAAGGCCTCATGTACAGCAGGCCAAAAGGTATCACGTTGGACGCTGCTGCCAAAAGACCCAAAAGTTTCTCGAACTGTTTTACAGTGCGTGACTGGCCTAGCTTCAGCTCTTTTGTGGCTGACAGGATAGCAGCTACCCGAACAGGCGATAGGGTGGCCCGCATCGTCACTGAATCCCATACCACACCAAGGAAAATGGTTCTCTGTACTGGAGAAAGCACACTCTTCTTGGCATTGGACCTCAACCCCAACATCTGCATATGAGCGAGAACGACACCTCGGTTCCGAACCGCCAACTGCTCTGATTCCGCTAGAATCAGCCAGTCGTCGATGTAGTTCAGAATACGTATGCCCTGAAGCCTGAGAGGGGCTAAAGCTGCATCCACGCATTTCGTGAACGTGCGGGGTGATAAAGCTAGACCGAAAGGAAGAACCCGATATTGGTATTCTTTGCCCCCGAAAGAAAACCTTAGGAACTTCCTGTGCTGAGGGAGGATGGAGATATGGAAGTAGGCGTCCTTCAGATCTATCGTGACAAACCAGTGCTCGGATCTGATTTGAGTCACGATCTGTTTGAGTGTCAGCATCTTGAACTTCAGTTTCTGAACTGACCGATTTAACAGACGAAGATCTAAAATAGGACGCAACCCTCCATCCTTTTTTGGAACAATGAAATAATGGCTGAAAAAACCCGACTCTCGGTCGGGTGAGTACACCTGTTCTATAGCATCTTTCGCTAACAGGGCCTTTACCTCTTGCTCCATTACCAGAGCCTGCTCGGGATGCACCACTGTGGGCAACACCCCGTTGTAACGAGGAGGACGAGAACCGAACTGGATTCTGTATCCTTTCTATACAATCTGCAGGACCCAACGAGAAATATTCGGCAGAAGCTTCCATGCTGCCAGAAAATTTACTAAGGGAACCAGCCTCTCGAGGCTGGTCTCTGGTGTTACTGAGACAGCTAATTCTGGAGCCTGGAACATCATGGCAGGAACTACCTGAACTGGCTACTCTAAAGCCCCCCTCAGAGGGTGCGAAAACCGATGCTGTGCCGCAGCATAGCATCAGCGACTCGCTGGAGACCGCTGCGCCCTGAAGCACCAAGGGTGGCAGGGTTGGCAGAACGGTCTCGTGAGGACCCCTAAATGGAACGGGCACCGCATAATGAGGTATACACCGCTCTACTTCGGTCGGAGCTGTCCTCACAGGCCTGACGCATGAACATCAGGACCTTTTTTTTTTTTTTTGAGCCGAAGTCCTCTTTGCCTGAAGAACGGTCCTCAGATCCGGCTTCGACTTAGAAGACTTCGGTTGAGAGGGTTGCGTCTGTCTCCAGTGTCTATGTGGAGGTGCACGAGACGCAACACTCTCTTTCTGTTGCACATGATATGATGAGCTCGACGGCTGGGGCTGCTCACGCCCAGCAGCCCCAGGGGGCTGGACACGGCGAGGGATAAACTTTTTAAAAGCGGCAGCTTGCTTTTTAGACTCCTGAAATCTCTCGACGACCGCGTGGACTGCGTCGCCGAAGAGACCAGAAGGTTCAAGCGGAGCATCTAATATAAAAGCTCGATCTTTTTCTTTAATCTCTGACAGATTTAACCATAAATGTCTCTCAGTAGCTACCAAGGCTGCCATAGACCGCCCAATTGCTCTGGCGGTCTCCTTAGTAGCCCTGAGAGAAAGATCGGTAGCCAGACGAAGTTCTCGAATATCGTCATGAGAAATTCCCTTACTACTATCCAGATCCCCCAGCAGGTCAGCTTGATAAGCCTGAAGCACTGCCATTGTATGCAGACATGCTCCAGCTTGACCTGCTGCCGTATAAGCTTTGCCCACTAAAACCGAGGTGGCTTTAAGCGGTCTAGTGGGCAAAGCCGAGGCTTCCAGGGACGATGCGAGACCAGGCGAAAGATAGCTGGCTAAATTCTGTTCCGCCTGGGGCATCGCCTCATAACCATACTCTTTTAGCCCTCTTATTCTCGAATAAGTGTTAACTTGAGGGCTAAAAAGTCGTGAAGAGTAAGGTTTATTCCACGATTTCAATATATCATTATGAAGATCGGGAAAAAAGGGAAGCCCTCGTGGTGGAGATAAAGTAGTTGAAGATAAAAAGCTCTCATCTAATTTACTTTTAGGACGAGCGCCTTTATTCTCAGATGGCCATTCAATATTTAATTTCTCTACAGCCCGTGACATAACTTCCACCAGCTCATCATATGCTGGGGAAATAACTTGTGAATCCCTTTCCCCCATGTGTGTGCTTTCACTCTCCATACTCATAACATCGACCTACTCGGAGGAAGAGCATTGAAGTAATGGAGGGCTCTCTCCCCGGGCGGAAGAAACCGCAGCGCATGCTTTCGACACCGGGGGGAGAGCGCTGGATCTTCCGGATAAGGAAGGAGAAAAGGCCCGCGGACCCGTCTCCAACCCCTCCGAAAGATCCTTTTGCGATCCCCAGGAATGCATTCTCCGCGCCGCCTCGGCAGACGCGGGTCCTGATCCCTGAGGATCGCGAGCCTGCCCACACTTTTCATCAAAGAGTGACAGGCGAGAGCGGAGCATGCGGAGCGGTAGCATTTCACAGTGTTGACACTCAGCCCCCTCGAAGGCTGAGACCGCATGCTCCACTCCCAAACAAATGACACAAAGCTCGTGTGTGTCCCCACCCGTTAAATAACGCGGGCAGGGAGGAACACACTGCTTGTACACTTGTTTCGCCATAACGTTTCCGAATAAATTGCAACAGACAACAATAAATAGACAGATACAGTATAACACAGATCGCTTGCTGAGGCAACAGAAGCTAATGCCATTTTGCACAGGATGTGCTTTTATCATATCCTGGTCATGACGTCACCCGCCCGTGACGCTCATTCTTTCCATTGGACTAGTTGACATAGATGCTTCAGACGCAGTCACGCTGGGGGCGTTCCCATGGCGTCGATGGACGCATCGTTGAGTTCCCTTCGTAAGGGAACTCACTTGCATGTTTTTGAGAATCGGAATAGAAGATTGTTGATGACATGGTAAGCAAGTTTGTTAATATTTAGAAATAAAAGTGCTACATCTGTCATACAGCGCTATTTTGGCTGTGGTGAATCACGTGCCAAACATCACGCGTCACCATGGAAACATGGCGGGCGGGGGGGTTGGGGGGTGGCGGGGGGATCGCGATGTCGTCTCAACATAGTCTGTCAGCCATCGCAATAGATGATTGCATCATCCATCGGCCAAATCCTATTTTTTATCAAAAAGATGGAATTAGAAATAAAGGCCTGACTCTAACAAAAGCCTGCTTCAAATAAAAGACTGTTACCTTCTGCAGTTCAGGTAAATTAAGGCCCCGGTCTTTATTTGAGGAATTACGGTAAATCTTTTTATACATATATTTTGTATGTGATGGAAATATACATTTAGGAAGAAGTCCCTCGCAAGATTTGGGGATCCTTAGCATCAAAAATCTTTGTGCAGGTACTGAATTCTGTCAGTCCTCATTTAACGATGCAATAGAAAGAAACTGGAACTGAACTACTGACATTGGAAGTGAAGTAACGCTACTTTGACATTCCTAGTTTGGACTGTGGGTTTAGTCCTGACAGACTCCATAACGTATACTCTGGATAAAGGGATCTAAACCCTAAGGTAGCTCACACACCCTCAATAACACTTGCCACCTGCTCGGATCCAGGAAAGTGCCAGTTTCTGGGGCGATTGGCTTAAATTCAGATGTTCACACACACTCTAACATTTGGCATAGATTCAGCCACAAACATTCCTAAAGGATTCATCAGCTCATCTGAATTCCACCGCCCGCTTAAGTTTTGAAGTTTGTAAGTAGGTTGCTGAAGAAACTAGGCCACTCCTCCTCCACCACTGCCGTGTTCCAGACGTGATTTTCCTTCCTTCTCTGTCCTCAGTCAAGGAGACCTACCACCTCAGATTTTATTCACCCCATTACACAAATACACACATAAACAACAGTCTCAATCCACTCCAGATGTGACATTCTGAAAGATGAAAACGACTGCAATACAGAATTAAAAAAAGATCTTTACACCTGTATGCCCAGCTGAATTCACCTTCCACATGAAACCTTGAAGTGTCACTCAATCCTTTATCTTCATTCGTATTGTTGTCTTATTCACCAGTAAAAAAGTTTCATGTTTTTTTCTTGTTTTAAGTCAAGTCCCATTCATATTGCACATTATACAATAGAGAGAGTTTCAAAGCAGCTTCACAGTAATAAACAAGAAAATAACAGTATTCATTTCGCAAAGTTCTTCATTTTTGAAATGAATGCAAAGCTGTAGAGCAGCTCTAAAAAGAGTGTTACTATTCAGCTCAATTTAGTTAAATGTTGATTCAATTTAGTTCAATTACTCTGAATGTAGCAAAGTTCATTAGAAACAAACTCGGTTCAAGCAGCTCTACAGAAAATAATAGTGCCATTATTCATCTCAAGTCAGGTCAATGTTGACTCAGTTTAAATCAATAATAGTGCAAAGTTCATCACATTATAAAACAAGCTTATTTTCGCTATAAGCAGCTCTATAGAAGGCAATAGTGCCGCTATTCAGTGTTAATTCAACTCTGTTCAATAAGTGTCAGTGTTGCAGAGCTCTACATTATCCAACTCAATTTAATTCAAGTTTTAATGGAAAACAAGAGAAAACACTGATAATGGACATTTTCTCCTATTTATTTTATCATCTTCCCTCCTGTTCCAGGTCCAAGGTGAGAACCTCACCCCTAACATCAATTACTCATCTCAAATGATCAATCCAATCAATGCTACCACACCCTCTCCAGAAAGCAGCACCCGTCTTATCAAATGCAGTTGCGTCACAGTCTCGATCTGCAGTATCATGACTAATTCATCTGTCTTCTTTCACTCAGCTAAATAACGCTGGCCTCTGACCTCACAGCGTTTCTGACGAGGGATAGGTTACGCAGGCAGGGTTCAGTAAAGTGATACGCGGCCCAGCTGGGAAGGAAGCTAATATCCCAGGACATGCATTTTCAGGCCAGTCAGAATGGAGATGTGGGTTAACGCAGGAATCACCAGTGCTATCTATGTGCAGTGTTAATTGATCTTTGACCCAGGCAGGAGCGCAGTATCACCCGGCCCTAAGTCAGTGATCGAATTCACTGATTGGCTTTTAATGAAACCACAGATGGACATCGATCCTAATCAAAGCAGCTTCAGTTACTGCTAAAGATATGCAGTTAGCGCACCGGCACACACCTGATGCTTCTCTTTGTTCCATGGCAGATTTCAGCGCTCTTAAACTGGCATGTAATTGGTGATGACAGCCACCTGTCATCTGCCAGTGTGTTATCAGCAGTCAGTCAGATTGCACTTATTCTCCGAAGGGTTGGCCATTTATAACATTGTGCATCTTCATGCATATTTCAAAAAACTGGCAGGCCCAGTGGAACTAACACTAGGTCTCAATGACATGATCCAAAAACCGCCCCACAGAATTAAACGTGTTCTGAGGCTGATGATGTCACGGTGGAACATTTTAGTCCTGCAGTTGTCCTGTACTTGTGAAGAAATCAGCAATGAAAATGCTCAGAGAACATTCAAAAACTAGACTTTTATTTCCCGAAGAATGAACACTCCAATTGGTTCAGGAAGTATTTTCCATCCGTTTTCTTATCTCTACAGGGGGTTTCAGCAGATCATTCAGTCTAGAGTTCTGAGCTGCGAACCAAACCAACCAGCTCTGGGATGAATCAGAATGTCCTGGTTGCGTATGAAACCCACTGTTCCCTGAAGGAGGGAACGGAGGACGTAGTCTATGAAGGTAAAATGATGACATAAAGAATCGCATGCGCAGGGTAAGATTTGTGCAAGAGTACATAAGATTGCAAGCGTAAAATAAATTTGCATGCGCAAGAGAAGATTTGTAAAGGTGTAAATCGCCCTTCAATTGTAAGAAAACAATATTTGCAGCATTTAACTGTTATTCGTAAGTGTAATTCATGTATTTTGAAGCTGCAGCTTCATGCAAACGCAAAAAACTTTGTGTACAAAAATAAACTGTTGCAAATGTCTAAATGACTTATTGTGTGCATGGAGTAAAAAAGTTCCCGAAATAACCCGATTTGTACAGTTGCGTCTTTCTTTTTCCTGCGCTTACAGTTTTGGCACGATGCTCTCACTCACTGAGTTTTGCAAGCGCGAAGAGGAGGGCGGGTCCACCTTCTTCATGTAGCCAATCAGATGAGCTTCTCGCTGACACTCGATTTACTTTGATCTGATTGGTTCAATAAACATGTACTCTTTCACAAATCTTACCCTGCGCATGCGATTCTTTATGTCATCATTTTACCTTCATAGTAGTCCCCATTCAGTCGACGTTGACTACGTCCGACGTTATCGACTGAAAGGGAACGTCCTGTTTGCGTATGCAACCCACCGTTCCCTGAAGGAGGTAACGGAGGACTTAGTCGACATCGACTGAATGTCGACTACGTCCGACGTTATCGACTGAAAGGGAACATTCCAAACTTTTATTTGAAGCAAAAAAGTATTTGACAATCTGAGAAAGGAACTGTACTGTGTACTTAGTCTTTTATTTGGCAATTAACTATGTATTCCATGGAGCATTGCACAACATGTAATTGAATCATTTGGTACAGTACAAGCAATGACATCTATTCAGTTATACAAAATACAGTATAGAAGGTTAGTGCAGAATATTTACATTAGAGCCCGACCGAAATGGATTTTTGGGGGCCGATGCCGATACCGATTAAAAAAAGCCCATATATCGGCCGATATTATATATGTGTACAGTAGCAATATTATTTATGTGTATTATAGTACAGTACCAGTCAAAAGTTTGGACATACTTTCCTATTGGTGTGTACAAACAATTGATGGGTACTGTATATAGAATACACAGTATTTAAACAGAATAAATATATAAACATTTTGCAATGATCACTCAAATGTGGTGATCAAACACTTGTGTGACAAAGATATGTAATGGAGGTAGGGGGAATGATAGAAGGAGAATGATACATTTGAGCTGTAACCAAACTAGTTTGCATTGCATGTTATATTATATTATATTCTAAATACTGTTGCATAATCTTCACTAACGACTTTGTCTTTTAATTTAGTCACGTTATATAAAACAACTTGTATCAATAAATATATCAAAAGTGTCACTGACATTATCTTCTATTTTTAGTCTTAATTCCTCTAATCTCTACCAGAAGAGGAATAACTCAGATCTTTTTACTAAAGTAAAATGTATAATATCATAATGAAAACGTTTTTAATTACATAATGTACAGACTTTTATACTATTTTAAATAATTAGTAAGCAAAATATACCTACTAAACGTGAAACTAGGCTACTCTTAATGCAAAATGGCCCGATATAAAGTTTTATAATTATATAAATTATTGGAATATTGCTTGATGTTGTAACGTAGCGTTATAGGCAGAATGAGCTTTAACACTGTGTCTACACCGGCCGCGGCCGTTATTGCTCGCGTGAGTCGCAACAGCTGTTTACCCGAGACGCGGAAAAGCATCCATTACAGAGCAGAATGGGCCATCCGTTTACTGTCGGAGATTTGTCGCTCACGCCACGCATTTTAATCAATGTTTAATAAATAAATTGCCTGGATTTAATAAATAAGAAGTAGGCTAAATATAGCAGACAAAATAATCAGGACTTCTCAGCTGCGTGCTTGCAATAGTCACAAGCTCACACAATACGTGACAGAGGCTGGCAGCAGAGAAATCAATTCAGTGAATTACACAGCGCAAATCAAAAGTAATAGTCTACTATCCACTGGATGAAGAAGGGTTGGCTCTCAACAGAACATATAATATTCATTTTATTTTATTTTTCGTGTTCGCATTTATGAGGAAAAAACGGACGTGACAAGCTCCGAAAGCGGCACTAAAGTGCTTTAAAACTTTCACATAGACCTCGAACAGAAAGCACAAAGCCTTTCATTAAAGTCAATTTCGTTTTGTATTAATTATATCTTAATTTTAATCAATGTTTCATCAACCAAATGCCTGGATTTAATAAATAAGAAGTAAATATAACAGACAATAGATAATCTCGAAACGGAGGCGCCGGCGAGTGAACTGCAACTTGTCTCATAAATGAACCGAAACTCAGCGTATAGACCTGAGAAATATATCTATTGAAATGTCTACTTTTAAACAGAACAAATCAAAACGAAAGACAAACTGCTCTCTGCTTATGTAATCCTTCTGAAATGTACATTTCTCTCTGGCGCGTTCAAAGATCGCGAGTCCGCATCCTCAACTTCATCTTTGCAGGCCACACAATGACTGAAAACACTTGTTATTAATAAACAATTAAAATGTCTCCTTGCTATATTTCATTTATTCATATCATTGCTTTTGCCAGTTCATTGTGACAGCTTTTAGGTGCTTTATTGGCAGCGCCATCCCATGAATCACCGCACGCCGCATTTTTTTTTAAATATTCATTTATCGCCCATTATAAATGCCGATACTGATAGTTATGAAAATGCCTAATATCGGCTGATAATATCGGCTCGCCAATATATCGGTCGGGCTCTAATTTACATTTATATTTGGTGGTTTAAAAGAGCAGAGAAGTTGACTTTATGGAAGGACAATCACTGCTGAGCTCTTTTGGTGTGGTTCTCTTCTCATTTCCATAGTATATTTCAATGTGTGTGAGTGTATTTATGTATAGTATGAGTGTGTATGTGTATTTATTTCTACACTGTTAAATGAATATTGATACACTATAGTTTTGGTTAATTATAATAACCCTGTTTCTACAGAAGCATATACTTTATACTTTATACATATACTTCTCATCGCTAAACCTTGGTGCCCATGGTAGATCTCGCTTGAAAATTTGATCTGTCATTGTTAGTGAGTTTGCATTATTTTAAAGTTTTCAAGTGCTATTCCTTTCTTTATATGACAGACTGTTTTAATGAGGAAAAACTTAGTTAGTGCACCTTTAACTTCAAACCTCAAACCAGAATTTTTGAGGAATTGCCTTTCAAGCGCTGCATTAAAGGAGTTAGGAGAGGAGAGGTGCCCTTTTGTGGTCTACTGCAAGAAACATATCCCACTTACACAGTGTCACAGCCTCTCAATGTGGCATGACACATTTGGCGAATTTGAATATGCTAATTTTTAACAATGCAATTAGTTGCCACGGTGACAGAATAAGACTGAAGGAAGACTGCTGTGTTGTGCTCTCAGAAGCGGCAGTATATTAGAAACATTTGTCTCTCTCTTTGATCTTCTACCTCTGCTTGAGACATTAACCGTGAAGGAAACGGGGGCAGAGGAGCGTTCTCTGTCTTCCGTTTTCCTTAAAGACAATTTCTCTTGACACGTGGAATCATTACCATGACTCCGATACCCAGGGTCTCAGACACCATGGTTAATCAATACATGTCTCCATGGTGATTTTAACAGCAGGGACCTCAGCTGAAACCTTCTCATTCGTCTTATTACGCCGGCCATCATCTGTGATCAATGATGGCCTGTATCATTCACTCATTCTTCGATGTGTCTGCGTCCACAGGCGTTCGTCTGCACGTGGGTGTTTTAAGTAGTCAAAGGTACAGCAGATACCCCTTTAATGGATTCTCATCGATCAGAACGTAAAACGTTCCAGCTTCACCTCACACCTGATGTCCTTGATCTGTGTCTTTCTTTCTCCTGGTTCTAAACCTGTCTCCCTCTCTTTCAGCTCACCTCTAATCATCCTACTTGCTGGATTCCCTCACTCAGGAAGAATGTGCGTCAGTGTCTCTGTACCCGTGTGTTTTTTGTCTTTCTGCTTCTATATTGACTACATTAAGCGGAAGTTGTTGATGTAGATTAATCATGGGGCTTCATGAAGTAACATTGAGGACACATAAAAAAGGCAGTGAAGGGTGTATACACATTTCCGACATACGTTAGAATTTATATAAAACAAACTCAACTTGAGAATGTCCATGCAGTCGACTTTTACTGGTGTGTCTGCATTGTAGTGAAAAAATAAACTTTTCAGTCAGATTCAAAGGGTTATCAGTCAATAATTTATCAGTCAAATTTGTGCTGTTCATCGTTTCAAAGCAGCTTTATAAAAAATCATGATGTTAATGTTTTTATAATATCGTACTATCTTCGAGTATCTTTAGAGTCCCATTAAGCAGAATCGATTTTTTTTTTTAATCAAAGTACTTATGTTTGATATCTTTGGGCCCTATCTTACACCCGGCACCATAGGCGTAATTTGTGGGTGGGACATGTCCCCACCACTTTTTAAAACATCTCGCGGCATGGATATACCAATACAAATAAATAAAACATCTCCAGCTAGCAGAGCATTAATTTCGTTCGTTTGTTAAATAAGAGGTGATCTAGCGCTGAAATGTGTTGTTTTTGAAATCAAGTGATCAAAGTGCTCACGCACAGTCTTCACATGGACGCGCGCTTCAATCCTTTGAGGAGACTCTCTATTCGTTCTGGTGAAATCACAAAACAAAATGCACACAAACATGTCCCTGCTTGATATAATACAACCATGATGAACATATTCGATTTTGATGAGAAAAAACAAACAAAAAAAACTATACGTGTGCGGATTATAACCCATAAACTCTGACATGCTCGGCAAAAGTTCTACCACTGGACCATAAAAAGACACACGTAAAACAATCGGATCTATGAATTTATTCACGTGACAATTCTCGGCAATATTAGTTCCCTTTCAGTCGATAACGTCAGACGCAGTCGACGGTCGACTGAATGGGGATCTCGCTAGAGAGCCTATCCTCTTCGAGGACTATTGAACGAGCCAAGGTAATTGGCGTGCGTGATTCGTATCACACACTCCGCCCCCGCGGCGCGGGTATAAATACGGAAGTGGATGCATGCACTAGTTGCCTTTCGCTTCGGAGCCGATTGTTTGATGTCTCTGAGAGTGCTGTTGTCTACAACGAGCGAGTGTGTCGGTGTTCTTCAGGAAGCATTTCTGCTCAACATGAAGTGTGATGAATTTACTGACTTGAGCAGGCGCAAGGCGACCATGAGTCGCAGTCGCTTTTAGAAGGCTCACTGGGGTTAAACGCATTTCTGCAGGCCCCTGGGGCAGCTGAGAGCCAGTGTTTGTCCAAGGGTAGTCCGCTCGGTTTATACAAACACTGGCAGGAAGACAAAACCGGAGGGGCAACTGAGCGGCCCCGGAATGGTCATGACCTAGCTGGACCCAGGGGATGGAGTCTCCACTTGCCCTGGCTATAACTGTCGTGAGGCTCGATGGCGGCACGATTGAGTAGAGCGGGAAGAGTGGATCAAAGCGTCCTCAGAAGCTTCTGACTCCAAGGAGGAGGTGACGGGTGAGTTGTGACATGCAAGGGAAGCTTGCGCAACAGTCGCAATGTCTAACAAACTCGAGGCACGAATGCCCGTGTAGTCGAGGGTCGCCCCGGCCCCGTTAAAATACGCCCTTTGTACATGGCCCCTCTGTTGAAGAGGGTTTGGCAGCAGACCGGGATGAACTATAGTCACACCGGGTGAGCTGCTCTGCCACGATCACCTCGGGACTTGGTCATGAAACTAGCGCTGAAGCGGTCACATATGGAGGAAGCCAAAGGCTGCAAGCTTCCCTTGCATGTCACAACTCACCCGTCACCTCCTCCTTGGAGTCAGAAGCTTCTGAGGACGCTTTGTTCCACTCTTCTCGCTCTACTCAATCGTGCCGCCATCGAGCCTCACATCAGTTATAGCCAGGGCAAGTGGAGACTCCATCCCCTGGGTCCAGCTGGGTCATGACCATTCCGGGGCCGCTCAGTTGCCCCTCCGGTTTCGTCTTCCTGCCAGTGTTTGTATAAACCGAGCGGACTACCCTTGGACAAACACTGGCTCTCAGCTGCCCCAGGGGCCCGCAGAAATGCGTTTAACCCCAGTGAGCCTTCTAAAAGCGACTGCGACTCATGGTCGCCTTGCGCCTGCTCAAGTCAGTGAATTCATCACACTTCACGTTGAGCAGAAATGCTCCTGAAACTCAGTGAAGTTCATCGCACTCAGGTGTTGAGCAGCAATGCTCCTGTAGCTCAGTGAGTTCATCACACTCAGGTGTTGAGCAGAAATGCTCCTGTAGCTCAGTGAATTCATCACACGCAGTGCTGAGCAGAAATGCTCCTGTTGCTCAGTGAAGTTCTTCGCACTCAAGTCTTGAGCAGAAATGCTCCTGAAGCTCAGTGAGTTTATCACACTCAGGTGTTGAGCAGGAATGCTCCTGAAGCTCAGTGAACTTATCACACTCAAGTGCTGAGCAGAAAATGCTCCTGAAGCCCAGTGATCTTTACATGTTGTGTTGAGCAATGCTCCTGTCTTTTTGCGCCCGTCGCTTGCACCTACGTGCCAAGTCAGGAGAGGAACAGGTCTTCATAGTTGCCCCTTATTGGCCCAACTAGACCTGGTTCCCATCGACAGCCTTCCTGACTTCCCCTGAAAACTCTTTCAGGGACGGGGCACGATGGCACACGCGTTCTTTCTCCGGAGATTCCGGGCGGTCTTACATCTGAACGCGGAGGTTCAGGTGGCTATCACAGGCATGTGATAGTTACCATCGCTTCTGCGAGCACCCCCTAGAAATGGGTAGCGTGCTTATGCCTTTAGAAGTGGAACCTAGTCGTTGAGTGCGTCTTCTCTCCAGAGGAAATCCTGAAAGCTTTCCGATCACTTCAGTGCTCTCTTTCCTGCAAAATGGGTTGGAGTAGGCTGTTTTCCTTCACCCTCAAAATGATGTTGCCTCGGTGTTTAAACGACGCTCATCGTGTTGCAGAGGTGTGCAGAAGCACGTTCTGATCGTCAGGTTCCTGAGGAGCAAGGTCTTGTAAATCCTTGCGTCCCTCTTTATCCTCTTGGGCCTTGTCCCTGGTGCGACTGCACTGCAGTGACCGCCCCTGAGCCACTGCAGGCAGTGAGTTAAAAATTCTGTTATATCAGTTCTCCTGCTCGCGTGGTCTCTACTAGAGGGTAGGGACTTGCTCGCGTTCGGTCAACGTATTGTGCCTGGAGTCTGGGCCGGCTAACTCTCACAAGCTGAGACCCCGGCTCGGATTGTGCCCAAGGTTCCTACCTCTCCCGTAATAGGAGCAGGTGGTGAGCCTGCAAGCGCTGCCCTGGAGGAGGCAGATCCAGCCCTGGCTTCTCTGTCCGTTCGCTTGGACGTGTACAGAACGCAAGCCATAGACCTCAGACCAGCTCTACAAATATCTGTTGGAATTCAGCAGAGAGGGACGGCTGTTTCCTTGCAAAGTCGCACTAGTGCTTGCCTTCATTTCGGTAAAAGTCCGAGATGCAACATGTCCACTTAGGTGTTGAGCTCCTCTATGATGAGTGTAAAGTGCTCCGCCTGGGTGTTGACGATATGCTTTGCTAAAACAGATTCTAGAGTTGGGGGCTGGACGACACCTAGTTGAACCGCTGCTTCCCGTGGGCTCCCTTTTCATGAAGCCAGTTTCACCGTGAGCCCGGTTCAAGTGTCGGCTTGCTGCGTCATTCCCCTCCTATGGACTGGATAAGTGCGCCTTTCTACTCCAGTTGAGTTCCCTTAAAATTGAACCCTGTTGAGTTCCTCCACACCCCTCCGACGTCCGATGTGCGGAACGTCTGGTGTTAGGCCTACCACTCGTAAGCAGTGTGGAACCTGTGTTAGGCTGGGTCCATATGTTGCGTTCCCTACGGCGACCCCATATGTGTTTTCTTCCACGATACAGCTCCCTGCGGTGAGCCTGTGTCTTCCCTCGGCAGAGTCTCTCTGCTGTCTCTGCTGTGTGTCTCCCCCCGTCTTAGGCTGGAGCCACCCCAGTGACATTCCATATGTTAGACTGCCCGGTTTCCGCCCAGTTCATATGTGTATTATCCACGTTACCTCCCTCTGGGTTGGATGTGGCTTCCGCAGCGTCCCTTCCTTCCAATGTACGGAGGACGTAGTCCCCTTGCCACTACCGCTGGACCACCGGTGACCCCGGGTTACTCTCGGCTCCTCAGCGAAAAGCAACTAGTGCGTGCATCCACTTCCGTATTTATACCCACGCCGCGGGGGCGGAGTGTGTGATGCGAATCACGCACGCCAATTACATTGGCTCGTTCAATAGTACTCGAAGAGGATAGGCTCTCTAGCGAGATCCCCATTCAGTCGACCGTCGACTACGATCTCCGTTCCCTCCTTCAGGGAACGGTGGGTTGCATACGCAACCAGGACGATCTCATTAAATGACCTATGAAACCCAATGTCCTATTTAACTGGACATCGTAATGTTATTGTGCACATATATCTGATTTAGCATTGTATTAGCACCCATCCACCCACCCACACACACACACACACATACACACACACACACACACACACACACACACACACGCACACAGACACACACACGCAAACTCACACCTGTCCCACCCACTTTTTAAAACAAAGTTACGCCACTGCCCGGCACTCTACAGTGCCAGGCGCGACGCAAGTGTTTTTTTGCTAGTTTCAGTCCGACGCAGTTATCATTTTCATGTCCTGCACCATGTTGTTTAAATAGCAAATGCACTTGTGCACCCATTGGCGTGTGGGTCTGAAAACGAGGTGTGTTCAGGCGCATTGTTGGCGGGTTGCTGTTTTGAGGTAACTGAAATAGACTGCGCCATTGACCAACTGAAACCTGCCCTAAAGTCAATGGCGCAATATTATTTTTTTGTTATTTAAAGAGCACGTTATTAATGTGCGCCTATACAAGTCCACATGCGTGTACACTCTGTTTATTAAACACACAGGGACCCACAGTAGCACACAAACAAGCCAAATATTAAAAATAAAAGGATTACATTGTAAAAGATTATTATTGTGTACATAAAGATATGGTGGAATGAATCCGGCTTGTCCTGTAGATGGTCTGCTTGCGCACTTTTACCTCACGCACAAGTGGATCCATTTGCGCTCTTTCCACTATCAAGTTCCGTCATGTAAATAGCAAATCCGCCATGACGCGAGCGCAACTGGCATTTAAAGGGAATGGGAGAGAAGACTCTGATTGGTTTGTTGCATGTAAAACCCAAAATAAACCCATTACACATTAAGAGAATAGGGACAACCCTTTTAGAACATGCACCTTTTAGAACCATTTGGCGCCTGGCGCGCCCACCATTTTACCCGTCGTTAAGCTAGCAAAAGTGGATTTGGACACGGCCTAACTGCACGTGCGCCCTGCGCTTTAGTCCATGCGCTTAGATCTTTAAAATAGGGCCCAGAATGTTGAAGTGAATTGACAATGGAAACTAATTAAAACGTGGTTTCTCATACTAATCACCAATAACCAAATGTTTCACATGAGGCCCTGGGAGTCTGTGATGAAGGGAGAGAAAGTCTGTCTGTGTCCACCCTTTTAAAAATCATTCATGATGTTATTTTTTTTCTGTTCCTTTTCCTCTTCCAGGCTTGTGTGTGACTGAAAGCTAATCAATGGGACAAGGAGTCTCTTGAACACACAAGCACCTCCACTTTTTCCCCTCTCTGCCCTCTGTTCATTGATGTCCATGTCTGTGATCTCGACTGATAGAGAGAGACAGGAAGAAAGAAAGAGAAAGAGAGGGCATGAATGTGGCTTTTAATAATGCAACAAAGAGCAGCCACACCTGTGGTGTAGAGGCCACAGCAGGATCAGAGCCACTCTCCAGTGTGTAAAAACCTCCTCCCTCTTACTGACCTTCAGAAGCTAAGACTGTATATGCAAACACAGTCTGCTGATGCTAAAGTAACCTATTTGTGAATATACATACACACATAAGTAATACGTCACAGGGTTGTCAGTTGTCATGGTACCAAAATTGCAGTAGTCACGGTACCAGAATTTATTGCGTATCAGTGGCACTGAATATATCCAATACTACTAGTGCTGCAGAAATGCTGCTATACTATGAACGTATGAAGTACCGTTATGTTTGACAACGCTATGTCACAGTAAAGTCCAATATATTAACATTATTTGAACTAACAATGAACAATATATTTTACAGCATTAATGTACAAACATTGTATTTCACAGTGTGAAATAAACGGCAGGGTGCCCATGGACCATAGTAGATGTACAAATAATGCCTTAAAGTAACACCAGGTAACTTTTCAACCTTCATAATATATTTCCAAGTCTCTTGTGATGGTACATCGACTTACAATAGGTTGAATGACACGTCTGCCAACTTCGGGTTTCGGGTAGTAACCGGCGAACAAAGAGAACTACAAAACTCGACTGCTTTACGGCATATACGTCACTTCCAAAACCATCCCCACTTCCTTAAAATCGCAGGGCTGTCAAGTGTCACACATTGTATTTCTCACGCTGAAAAACTATTTGTAATATATTTAATATGCCGCGGCGCCCAAAACTCTGGCCGCACCGCTCACACTGTGGAACAGGCATGAATTCAAGCGCGTCTCCTCTGGTGTTGTTCGTCTGGTGGTGTTAGCCAATCAGAAAATAGCACTATTGTATCTGGGTAACATTTAACGCAACAACCAATGACACCCCGTAGTCTGGGGTGTTTTTTTGTCTGCCTGACTATGTTACGGAAGCTATCTTATCCTCCGTTTATCTTCATGAATCAGGTAATGATTATTTGTCTTGCCTCAAGCTATAATGCAAATCGATTTGTAAAATTTGCAGATTTATTTATGGTAGCTTGATATTTTAATATTGACGATGTATGGTTATTATCTACCACTCAAACATTGCATTGAAGTATCAAATAGATTCAGTAAAATGGTAACCAATAGACTAGGCTACTATAATGAAACTGGCTTGTAAACGTGATCATCACAATCATTTGTCGTTAGAAAAAAAATAAAACCCATGAAATTATATTCATATGACATGCTGAAATATATGCCACTATACCTGGGATGAAGACATTTCACACGCGACGCAAGCAGAACACCTGCATGTGACCTCCTCCTACAGTGTTCAGGGCTATCATGGTTGTCAGCAAATGCACAATGACAGAGTTTACGACAGTAGAAGAGGACAATACTGTTTCCCAACTGTAGGGGGACCCCGAGAGCAAAAGTTACCTGGTGTTACTTTATTTAGCATTTAAATATCTTAAATCCACAATAAAACTACATAATTGTAATATTTTTTCTTTAAAAAGCTTCTCGTACATTTATAACATGATAAATTGTGCTATATTTCCCTGGCATTAAACTACATAAAAGTAAAGAGTGCAGTGAGGGGTTTTCCTAATACTGCCGCTGAGGGAGTGATGGTAAATTTGACAACTTCATCTCTTTTGACTGGCATAATCCATCACATTTTAGATTTCTATTTCAAATGAATGCTGTTCTTTTGAACTTTCTTTTCATCCTGGAAAAAAATGTATCAGGGTTTACATAAAAATATTAACCAGCACAACATTGTTAATAATAAGAAATATTTTTTAAGCACCAAATCAGCATCACACGAATTAAATTTTTAAATATTTTAGAACTGTTATTTCAAATTGTAATAATAATTCACAATATACTGTTTTTACTGTATTTTTGATCAAATAAATGGAGCTTTGGTGAGCATAAAAAAACTTCTGAACTATAGTGTATACAAAATTATGCATATTTTATGAAATTATAACACTGCAAAAATAATGACCGTTTTCAGGCAGCTTTGCTCAGGATTTTTGTAGTTTCGTTTGGTAACACTAGTGGCCCAGAAATGATTCTGCTCTCGTAATGAAATTATTCTAGAATCATAATTAGTCATCATAATCAAACTGTAGATTCGGATGACTGGGATGTGACCCAGATGGCTTTGTGTTTTGGGTTAGTTGTAATCTGACCAAATATCAGTCCTCTATCTGACATCAGCTCTTCACACTAGTTCAGCACAGTTGATCTCATCTGCAATATTCCAGTATGACAAGGTGAGTGTGATTAAAACCAACACACACACACACACACACACACACACACACACACACACACACACACACACACACACACACACACACACACACACACACACACACACACACACACACACACACACACACACACACACACACACACACACACACAAAAGTTTGTTTCACTATATTAGTGAGGACATTGGATAGACTTCCATTGATTTTATATCAGGTTAATTATATTTTCTGGCCTAACCCAAACCCCTAAACCTATCCATCACAGAAACATGTGCAACACACTAGGTTTAAATAAAAACATATTTTTGGCCGATTTATAAGCCATCTTAACTAGTGAGGAGTAAAAGAGGACCAGCACCAGTCGTGAGGATATTTGGCCCTCACAAATATAGCAATATTCACATACAAACACAAACACCATCTTGTAGGGACTTCCCATTGATTTTTGTTTTTATATTAAGCTAATTATTTTTGCTAAACCTTTCAGCTACAGTATAGACCTTATGCACCAGAGAAACGTGGGCGCCGTCATCTTTAGAATATTGTCTTTGAACTTCCGTTTTTGCGGCCGCTCTGTATATTTCTATGGCATCGCTGTCCAGGAGTAATTAGCTGGTGAAGTGGATTTACTTATTGTAGAGTTAACAAAAGTTATCATGAGCATTGTAATGTTTATCATAAGCATTGTGAAGCAGATGTCTTAACAAATGTCGTCCGGGAATTTTTTTACGAGCAGTTCATACCTATGCAAGATCGCTGTGAAAATACAGACCGGAAGTCAAAAGACAACGAGTGCAGCGCTGAAAAGGGGCGGGGCTACATAAGGTCTATAGCCCCACAGAAACACATCATGACATTTTTAGATTTTAATTAAGACATTATTTAGTCCCTTTATTAAAGCCAATTAGAAATGGAATTTACAAAAGGATGTTTTTGTAATGTGACAATAACAACAAGAGTGACATTTAGTGAGTATAAATGTAGGACAGGACTTCATTTGATATTGTAAAGTCTCTATATTATGGCTTTTGAAAGAGAAGTTGAAAATAAATATTTTTGTGATTTTAGCCAAAAAAGAAAACTTTCTACTAAAGTTATATTTTGATATTTATTTTCTGTTGAACAAGTTCCGATGATGAATCGTTCACAATAATACCAGTAATATGTATTAAGGAAAGTGCATTAAATAAGGCTGTATATTTCATCCCCCCAGTGTAGATGATTTCAGGTTTTACTATCATTTTGAGGGCATTTGGTTCCCACAAAGATCACTTAATCTGACATAAACACATATAATGCAACACATTGTACTAAGTGACAGCCTAAGACTTAAATAAACGATAAACAATATATCTGGAAAGCACAAAAATACACACAACCTGACTGTAGAGAGGTATTGAGAGGACAGGTCTGAAATTAAACAGCAACTTCCTGTCAAAACATTTCAGCATCACGGCTTGAAACCGACCAGAGTGAATGCGTGAGTGTGTATGTCCTGTTTTGTGTGGTGCATTCAGACAGGTGTCAGTGTGTCCTTTTTTTCTCGCTTTCTTTCTGTCTGGATATTGACCGTCTGTCTATGGAAAGTGCAGCGAGCAGTAAATAATTTAGCCACTGCCTTCTCTGAGAATCAGGGCATACATACAGGAAACATCAAAAGATGAGAGTGAGACAGCAATTTCATGTCAATTTTCTTTTTGAAAAGTGCTATAGTTATCTCACTTTTCCTGTTACGTTGTGAAATGAATCTCAAAACTCAAAGTTAAAAACAAAAGTTACTGGAGTACATTTTACAAGAAAATACTATTTCAGTCTTTCTACTTCCAAATTTCACATTTATTTCAATGAATGTTACTTGCTGTTTTTTTGAGAATTTTCTGAGTGAAAATTGCTTCCCAGATGCAAGGTCATCCTGAAACTTTAATCAGATAATTGTTTAATTATGTAATTAGTGTCACATATTTATGGGTGAATTTAAATTATCATTAAAAAAAAAAAGAATTAGAGTTGTATCTGTACTTACAGTAACTGATTCACTACCTATTTTTTTAAAGAAATATTAATAGAACATTGGTAAATTTAACAATTGAAACTTTAATAAGATAATTGTTTATTTACATAATTTAAGTAGTCACATTTAGTGGTGAATTGTGCCACTTTTGTGTAAAATTAATTAATTTATATATACCAATAGTATGAATCATATTTGTATTTAAACTGATTTACTGCCTATTTTCTAAGAAATAATAATAAAATATCTAAATATATATATAAAAAATCTTTCTTTTAATAATGCTTTTTCTTCAGTTGTGACTTCATGGCTCAGCATCCTATTCTTATATCTAACTAACCATAATCAAGTTTAATTCCGCATCTGTGCTGCTATATTGCTGCTCCAAATTAAGTAATTGTCATATAGTTCCTTTGTGCTAAAATATCACAAACGGCATGTGAAAACGAACACCACTATCAGTGGGAGCAGTTCATTCATATAATTCCCCCTAATGTCCTCCTATAGCATTAGAGAGCAGTCCTAGAAAAACAAAGCGTATTTTATGGTGAGAGGAAGGGGGGAAAAGAAGAGTCCAGCACTTCCAGCACTTCCAGCACGTTCGCTTTATGTCAAGAGGTTGGAAGTCCAGTGACAGGGAGTCAATACCAGCAGCTGTAAATAACTTTGCCATTTCCTCTTTCTATCTATCTCTTTCTTTCTTCTTCCATCTCTCTCGCTCTCTCTCCCCTCAACCTTCTTTTGAGAGATCCATTAACATGCAGGACAAAGAGCAGAATGTTCCTGTGGAATGTAATGACATTGAAGTGAGAGACTGAAGCTAAAACTAGCAGCTCTTAAGGTACATGAGGCCCAGGTGGGAACTAAAACACTGTTCGGATTCGGCTCTTTACAGAGAAACGAGACTAATGTGTGTCAAAACTCCACGTTTCGCTGGTCTTTTTCTTGACGTGTTTGGAGCAGAGGAAGTTTAATGTTTCCTACTTGAACATTCAAGAGGAAAAAGGTCTGAAAGCAAAGGACATTATTGTCAACTGGAAACTGAGTACTAGCCATCTCTTTTGTCTTCAAACAAACAATTTTACTCACTCTCAGGTTTTTAATCTGTTTTAATCCTTTTTTATATTTTGTGAGCAGCTGCATCCAGGTGATATTTCTATGAAGCGATTTCATTTGGCTCAGAATAGATTACTGGTGACATTTAACCGAAATGTGTTGGCTAATTCAGTCAAGGGGTTTAGAAAGCCCAGACGGGCCTGGCAGCGGACCAGATTCACACAAGACCGCATAGCTCAGGTGCGTCGGGACATTGAGAGAATCTGATAGAACCCGTCCTTATTAACCTAGCGGCTGAAAGGGAGCAGTGGAAGCTGTTTTCCAGGATTTTCATAAAAAAAAATGTTTCTTGCTGACCACCAATGAATTATAGGTAAAAGCTTTCACAGTGATCTTCTGATTACACTGGAGATTAACAGTCTGAGGGCGGATTCGCTTAGATAAATCTGACGGTGCTGGAGTGGTTTAGAAGTAGGAGTTTAGGACATGAATGTTCTGTTTAACGGTTTAAGTTCACCCATCTACTTCATGTTTGATGTAGTTTATTGTGCAAAACTGTCATAAATGTCATTTTCATCATTAGACGTCATTATCTCATTGCACAATTTCTGGTGTCTTGTTTGACTTTACTACAAATCACACTAAAGCCTTTTTTAAATATTATCTGAAGTAATATCATTAGCCACACCAAGTATATGGAGCAAACCCAAACATATTCCCAATTTTTTGTTTTTTAAATAAATGATTTATGTAGTCAGTTGTATTCATCATTATTTGATACTGTGTACCAGATAGACAGTCAGGTATTGTATACAAAATGACCAACATGAAGAAAACCTACATATGCATTAAAAAAAGAGAAAGAGAATGAGAGAGACAGAGGGAAAGAGACTTGGATAACCAGACTTGGACAAGAATCCTAACAGGAAGAGGGGACAGATCCAACACAAGCCCATGCAGAGTCCAAATGAATAAGCTCAGAATGAAACCGAAAACCTAAAGCAGAACAACTGTCTGTCTGCAGAGCGCAAGACAGCACAGCACTGAGACTGAGACCAACAGGTTACAGTCTCTCTCGCTCTCTGTGGGAAGCCATGACCTTTCAGTTCCCCGTGTCTCTCTCTCTCTCTCTCTCTCTCTCTCTCTCTCTGAGCAGACTCCCACTTCTGAACCATTCATCAATCTTGCTGTTTGTTATTTTGCTTTTTTATTCTTCATGATCTGCTCCTGTATTTCAGCTCTTTGCTTCTGCTTTGAGAGACATAATCTGAGACACTACGGCAATTAAAATAAAGCACTTCATAAATATAGAACTAGAACAAGTTTACATTGTATTATTATTTATACAACAATTTATGATTTATAATTCCAATGATAATATAATTTTTCATTTTATTTAATGTTTTTGATACATTTTATGATATTATTTGACCTATTTATGATTTAAGTTCATCTTTATGTCAGTTTAGGCCTAGATGGAATCTGCAAACTTTTTTTTTATAGGTAAAGCTATTTTTTTTTTCTTCCTGAAAGTGCACATTTATTGGCAGGTGAAAACATTGATAAACAAACCTGTAATTTTATGAGTGATGGGCATTCTGTTTTTCTGCAACACTGTTTTCAAAAAATGTTCCTCTGATGATACACAGACACACGCAAACACATTTAAAGAATGATATTTTTTCTCTTTCTCACTCTCAGGTCAAGTCTTTATCAAGTCCAATGCTGCTTTTATTTGCTTGACTGTCAAAACACAGCACTGCAAAGCACTGAAGCGTAATCTATGAATTAAACAGCAGAAATAATTTAATAAATAAAGTACATATAAATGTATCCGCAAGCATGAAAAGAAACAACATTAAAGGAAGAAAAAGACAGAGAACAAATTGTGAATGCACTCTTTGAGATTATGTATGCAGTGTGGGAGCAGAATAAATCTCAACAAAGGGATTTAGCATAGTTTAGAAATTAACTGGTGAAAGTCAGTTTAAGAAAAAATGCTTCCAGACCAGGATATGCACATTTGTGGCAATTTGTATGTAAATCTTTATGAATGACACTGCAGGTGAACGAGTTCAGAACTCACACATAATCCCATAACAGGACTCTCATTTATCAATGACAGAGAAACCTTGCCCGATAAAGAGATCTTGTTAAAGACCAAAGTAATTTATAACTCGAATCCAAATGGGACTAATAAAAGTCATTTGCATTTTTGTATGGCTGAATTTTGCATTTCACTTTTTTGATTTGTGTGTGTTTTGTCACAGTGGTTTTAAACTTTCCTTTTGCAAATCACACAGAACAGAATAAAATAGTTAAATGTCAAATTAGACAAATGTGTTAACTGCGTTCCATACCTGTAATACCTTAAAACACATTTAAAGGCACACTATGTAATTCTTCGCCACTAGAGGTCATTTATTCAAAACTAAGGTGTAGCTTGATGACGCCTTGATTTCTCGGAATAATGGGAGTTGTTGTCTTCACCTCTACAGCCGGTGGAGAATACGACGGGACTCAGGCAGAGATCATGGATGACCGGTAATGTATTAAAGATATATTAACGAGGCCGCTGGAAAGATTGCTAATGAGAGACGAGCACGACACACAGCTCGAGAGCAGTGGAGCTTTTATTATGCTACAGACGCCGCTTCTGCTTCTTCCGGGCATGTGTATGTGGGGTAACGCAGCACTGTTTTATCATATTCGATACATTTGAGTGTGATAATATTTGTTATAATGCTACTCTGTGTGTTTGCTCGGCGGCTACTATATGAGACACTTGTTGCACACTACAGTGAGCTATATCAATATTAGGCATGATAAATATGGTACTCGCAGTAAATCAAGAAAACGAGATTGAAACAAAAACATTAACTGTGTTGAGCTGTATAACAATGATTCGTTTTCTGTCGATGAATGTATCCAAACTGTTGCTCACCTGTCTAATAAAACACATGATATATTAGAGCGTCATTGGTGTTTCCACGGTTTCTACAAAACAAAACCAAATAACATGGGTATGATGTCATTGATTGG
Source organism: Siphateles boraxobius (assembly GCF_051911475.1). Classification (NCBI taxonomy): domain Eukaryota; kingdom Metazoa; phylum Chordata; class Actinopteri; order Cypriniformes; family Leuciscidae; genus Siphateles; species Siphateles boraxobius. Next base: position 19,598,405 of record NW_027509219.1, read on the forward strand.
CGACGCACGGAAACGATCCGTGTCCTGGTTAAAACTGCTTATTTCTCAGGATTTAAACATTCTTAGAAACATTTGAGATAATGTAATTACACAAATCAACTAAATATATAACATTGTTCTAGTAGTTTTTGGATATTTTGATCCAAAAATCTGACATAGTGTGCCTTACAAATGTATACATTTCTATGTTTGAAATGCTTAAATACTGTAACACTTAATTTTACAGTACGTGCACTTTCAATGTACTTACAGTGTTCTTACCACAAAAGTAATGAGTAGTGTAAGGTAACTACATGGGTTAAGTTAAGGTTTAGGGGTAGGTTCAGGGTTAGTACCTAGTTAGTGTCATTACTACAATAAGTGCATAGTATGTTCATGTGAAACAGGACTGTAAAACAAAGTGCTACCACGTGCAAATACCTATGCATACAAATGAGATCATGTTGTTCTGACAGACAACTAGGCTAATAGAGAGCAATAAAAGGCTAATAGAGATTCTGAACTGTCTCCAGTTTCTTTTTAAATAACATCGCCGCTATTACCTCCGCTCTGTCTGTCTCACCTACAGACGACTGTCTTTCTCTGTTTCCTTCTTTCTGACTGTGTCTGCCATGCATTTTACATGAAAGTAAAGTAACCCCTGTTTGAGTTTCAAATTGAACACTCTGCTCTTTCATCTCGATTAGACTGCACTGACTTTTCTTCTTTGACCCTTTTTATTCATCCATATTTCTCTCTCTCTCAATTTAGCTTTAACTCTGAGCTGTTCCCTGGCGTGTATGATTATTTTTTATTTTTAGTGCTGTACCACTCCAGTAATGTGTGTGGCTGTGTAGGAAATCATGGCCTATGGCTCAATATTAATCCAATAGATGAAAACATTCGAGCAGCCCTGAATTTTCCTGTTTTAGATGTATATGAATGGTGTGTGTGTGTGTGTTGTGGGGTGGTGTGGGGTGGGGGGGTGCATCTGAACTCAAATAAATCACACACCGCTTACAGCTGCCAAAAACACACAATCGTGAACGTGAGCTTACATGCACACGCTCTCACAAATAACGTGCGCTAAATGGTGGAGGGTTTAAATCAGGATAATCACTACGGGAGAGAGAATTTCACAGATTCGTTTTCTAGCCTGTTAATGTCTCAGTTGAATTTGTATTCGTATTTGCAGTACCAAAAGGTTTTCATTTTCTATCAGATCAGAAGATTGCAGTAAAACACACCTTTCCTCAAGACATTACTCAAATTAGCGGTACATGGAGCATGAGAGAGAGCTGTGTACGTGTGAGAACTGTGTAATGAAGAACAACTTTGTTAGAAATGTGAGAGTCGCAGGTGTAAAACAGGCGTGTACTCTGTGTTCTGAGCTTTGAGGGGTGTGAGATCAGCTTGAAATATCAGCTAGTTCTGTTTCGGTACAGATGACATCATTATTCTCAGTTTTGAAAGATATCATATGTGTGTGTGTGTGTGTGTGTGTGTGTGTGTGTGTGTATTCAGACTGCATGCATTATTGAGGATGCATAAATTCCCTTTTCAATCTCCACTTGGTGCTTTACTGTTCTCAAAGGTTTACTGTCATCATTTATATGTGCTTGTTCACACAGAGTTTTATTATTCACTAGTGATTGTTGTTAATCTTATACAGCATGGTTTACATACCAACACGCAGATGGAAATAGCTGCCAAGAACACAAAGAGTCATAAAACGTAATTGGACACTTAAGGCATACAAATAAAATATAAAACTGTCATTCCCTTGAGGAAAAAGAAGCACGCTTTAGCACACTTTTGAAAAGAGTACTTATTACAGAAATGATAGGCTACTTCAAAAGAATATACTTAAAAGGGTTCTTCATTGTTGGCAAAATGGGCTTTCAATAAATCTTGGCTGCTTAAATATTGTAAAAAAAGGTGAAAAATGTTGAAATCGGTGCTACATGACTTGAGAAAGCAGAAAAAGGCCATTGTCCTCACTTTTGCCAAATAGGTAGGAAAAAGTCAACACTTGGCATGTTGCCGTCCAAGGCCACTCCCAGCAGTCTGCTATGGAAAGGTTTACAAGAGTCAAATGCAGCCTTGCTTTAGTAGGAAATACTTATTAGCAAACTTTTAGTCATAATGGTGTCGACTTGTATTGTTCCCGGGTGCAAGAATTCAAAGAGTAAGTTTATCGGGAGTGAGTTTCCAGTGAAGGATCCAGCGAGTTGTAGGCAATGACTAAAGGCTGCAAAGATTCGTAAATAAGGATGGAAACGCTGCGATGGAAAACCTGAAAAACCTCCATGTTTGTTGTCAACATGTCAAGCTGGATGACCACGAACACAGTGTTTTAGGCCAAAACGGAGGGAAAAACTGAAAGAAACTGCTGTTCTGTCAGTTCTGCCCAAAACGCCGTCGCGTACAGGTAAGAAAAATGTTGCCATAGTGTTCCATTATACCATAATGCTTTTTAAAGACTAGACATAGTACGGTACAGTTTTCAGTGATAAACCTACCCTTACATTAACTGATCTGTGCTAGAATCATTTGTTTGCAGATGCCACTTGATATTTTGTTATGCAATGTAATGAAATTCCTACATTTTAAATTGGACTTTCAAAAGTGTCCAAATACTTTTTGGGGCCACTGTAAATCACACTATTGTCCCTGCGTCATGACAGTAGCATATATTCTCCAACCGAGAGGCTGTGCACCGTAATAACCTGTTGAACCTGTGGTTAATATCCCAGACTTCAAAATCGAGTTATAACTAAACAGCACCCATGAGAAGTTCCCTGAAAATATTAAAATGGCTCTGGGAAAGAACCGAGTGGAGACGATGATGACTCTTCTGATGGCAGTAAATGGCTGATGGATTCATTTTACAGGCATCTGTTCAGTTCAAGCCTCAAGTACGAGTCTCTGGCCAGAGGATGATTCAGCTATAGAAGATGACCCACACTGTCAAGGATCTTTCTGCTCTCAGGTTGAGCTCTGGAAAAGCACATGAAATGATGGGTTCAAACATTCTTTCTCTGTTTAGAGAGAAGGGTTGCTTCCTGTCCTTAATGGAGCCACTGCTGTTAGCACAATGTAAGAGTGGCAGTTACCTGGATGGAATTTTTTGATGAAACAGCATAGATAGAAAACCAGGATAGTGTTGTTTTATCCTGTGAATGAAAATTAGTGCTCTGTAAAGTTATGGAACTTGTTCTTTTGAGGTGGAGCTACTATTTATTTTTTAGCACAGGCTCGTAGGAAAAATGTACCTGTTGCAACATTTTTGCAAAGCACAAAATACGTTGCGTCGTGCACGTTTCACGACAGTTTCAAAGTGAAACGTCCAGTGAGTGACGCTAAAAGCGTGTTTAGTTTTTTCCGGAACAGATGAACGTGAATATGGCAACATTTTTATTACCTTGGAATTTGGACGTATCATGCAGTTTTGAGTTGAAATGTTGTTTAAAGCTCAATGATCCATTTTAAAATAACATACACCTATACTAAACCCTACCAGATATTGTTAACAAAAGCAAATGTGACAAAAATGCAATCGTAACCATGCCATTTTACCTTGTTTTTAAACTCTTGTTTTGAGCACTTTTATTGTGATTTGCTTTTCACGGGATTCATACTTGACCTCTCCACATCACAAGTACAATTCTCTACCAGCTGAGCTATACACCGAGCAAGCTTAGTACGTCAGTAAAACCGAACATATGGAGCTGATTAAGTTATGAAAACTCCATGGTAAAAAGTGTTTTGAGGTCATAACATTATTGTGCTTGGAGCCGCGTGAAAGCAAGTCTTTGTTAATTCATAATCTGCCCCTGTAATCATAATTTTGTGTGAAAATGATTAAAAGTGCTTGCTGTTTTACTGCCTCTAGTGTTGATTTCTGTTGGAAACTGCAGTGATATGTACGTATTGGTACGTATTTTGCGTTTTGCAAAAATGTTGCCACAGGTACGTTTTCCCAATGAGTGTTGATTTTTTTTTTTAGGTTGATGAGTGTCTGGTTAAACGTTTCCAACATAATTCCTATGGATGGAGGTTTGCTCTTTTATTTTTTGGTTTATTAGTGCTATTGCAACAGTTATGCTATGTCTAATATTCACTTATATAATTTTTGACAGTTTCCTATTAAAAGAGGTAGTTTGGCTCGGACATATCAAAGGGCTTATCCCATGCTAATTTCCAATTCATCTACTTAACTTTGCGCTAACAAAGGAATTATGTAAAGAAAATCTTGAAATTGCATCTTGAAACCCCATACCAATTTGTTGCATGCTGTTGTTACATGCATCATGTCATTGTAGACTAGCCTGTCAATCACCTTGTTGTCACAGTAAATGCCCTCATATTATACACACTCCACAATCCATGGCATGCTAGAAGTGTTTTTTCCTTTTCTTTTTTTCCAACAAAGCACTATGGGTTGTGGGCAATATTAGCCATTAGAGTGTGCATGGATCTGCACTTTGAAACTCCCCCAGAAATAGAAGACCATCTGAGTATCTTTGGGATACTAATTTCAACATACTATCATTTGGGACACAGTAATTCTATTCTCGGATACTATTTAGGGCGGATAGCATGTGAATTGGGACGCAGGGCCTTTTTTAGCTTTTAGTTACATCACAGCCATCAACCATCATTTTCTTGTCAGTTGCAGGTGGTATGAGGTACATTAACATTTTAGAGAGCTTTTGATTGGATAGTAGTGCAGAATGAGTCATCAATATTTGTAATCCATTTTGTACAATGAAAACTGTTCACTTTAAAATGTATAGTGTGCATAACAAAATCTGTAGAAAAGTTTGCAATAATTACTATTATATATATATGTTTTTGAAAGAAGGCTGCATTTATTGATTCACTATTACATTTAAAACAACAATTTTCTTTTTTATTCTATTTTAAAATATTATTTATATCTGTGATGTCAAAATGAATTTTCAGCAGCCATTACGCCAGTCTTCAGTCTCAAATGATTCTTCAGAAATCATTCTTATATGCTTATTTGGTATTTTACATTAGTAAAATATTTCACAATATTACTTTTAGTGTATTTATCATCAAATAAAAGTAGCCTTGTTGAGCATGAGATACTTCTATAAAAGACATTAAAGGGGTGGTAAAACACAATTTCACTTTTCTAACTTTAGCCAAAGTTTAATGTTGCTGTTTGAGCATAAACAACATCTGCAAAGTTACAACGCTCAAAGGTCAAAGCAAACGCAGATATTTGCTTTTAAATAAATCAATTTCTAAGGACTACAGCAAACCATTTTATATTGCTTTGGAGAAGAGTTGTTGTGGTATAGCCCTATGTCACACTTCCTGCTTCCGGAACGCGGAGTAGGGATTCAGAACTTCCGGTCAACAGTATTTCTCGATAAGGATTTAGATTATCAGCCATAATGTCTAAACCATCCGAGGTAGACTGACCACGAGCTATGAGGTTTTGAAACGAAGGTTTTTGCTCCAGTATAAGCTATAAGTTCGTATGAAATCAACCTTGTTTTAAGAAAAACATGTTTTGTCCGCGATCTTATGGAAAAAAAACTACACTACCCACAATCCTAAGCGTAGCGGCAACATCTGCTGATTGGTCCAACTCGCTGTTACCATAGAAACGTTTACCTTACTGGCGAACGGCAGCTTGTTGAAGTGTACCTGGTTGCTCTGCATCAGGACGTAGACAGCCATAATTCACGCTTTTCCGAAGGACGAAACACTCCGCAAGTCTTGGTTAGGTTAATAAGAAGGGATGAGGGGCCTTCTTTTAATATTCTCCAGGGCAGCACTTTCATTTGCATTTTGAAAAGGAGAGCATCTACATCTTGGAAAGTGGTCGGAATAGACTTAAAGCCAATACTATACCAACCCGGTTTCCCTGGAATAACTGGGGGGATAATCAGCCCCGTCGGCGGTCAGTTTTTGACCGTTTTAACACACACCTAGGAGTAGCGGAGGGCGTTTAGGCTGGTGCTGAGTCCATTGTAAAAAGCTAACCGGAAGAGCCATATCCCTACTAAAAGACGTACTTCCGGTCTTCAATTTTTTCGTGACATCGGCCTATAACGTTAGTAGGCTGGAGTGTTGTCGCAGTGCTGTCGAAACGCTGTTATTTTCATACGGATTTCAGGTCCACTTTGTTCAGCCTTCCTAGGATCGGGGGAGTTAGGGATCAATGGTTAAAATTAATCGATTTATAATTATTACCCAAATCTCGCTATCCGTGCTGCACATTTTACGGAGGAAAGCATCTCAATGCAGGATTCGCACTACGGCTAGTTCTGAAAGATGGAGCAGTTCCAACTTTAAGAACAGAAGCTGTTGTTTACTGGCCACAACCTGTAAGTATGATTTATTTTTCGTCGATGTGTTTTCCTGTAATAGTTCGTATTGTTAATTGTACGTTGTAGCAAGGAAGTAAAAAATGAAAACGCTGTTTAGCTCTGCAAATCAGTTTGTTAAATGCTCAACCATACTTAAAGTTATCCGACAAACACCTAACGATCCGCAGTCTCTACTCAAAAAAATCCCTTTGAGGACTGTAGTATAATTTGTTAGAACGATTAAATGAAATTCTTGTTTATGAAGCTTATTTTTTGTAATACTATAATAATTAGTACAATTAAATAACAGCGTATCTAAAAAGTAATGAGAGAACAACAAAAAACAAACCTTTCTGAAACGTCGTTTAACAGCCGTTCTTTATGTTAAGGGGCGTGATGTTTCCGAAAAACATGCACTAGGTGGTTAGCGAATCACAACACAGTGGGGCAGCTAACCAATCTGAGCCCATTGCGCATTTTTGAGGGACTGGCTTCATAGAACCAGGAAACCATCAGATCGCTTTTACAAGGAGGGACAGAGCAGTGTAGAATAAAGGTAAAATATATGAAAAATAATGCAATTTTTTAAAAACGAAGCATGAACACGTTACAGTGCACCCCACAAACACAATCAAGCCTTCGAAAAAATGTTTTTTACCACCCCTTTAAACATTTAATTATTATAACTTCTTACTGGTACTAGTGTATCTCTTATAGAACTTTGTCAAGTCAGGTCTATCAGATGGTCTTTAGTTTCATTGCCTCATAGACTTCTGTTTTAAGTGCAATTACGATAAAGAAGAATTTTTGCCTTTTCATGGACTGAGATACTCAAAATCATTTTATAGATTGAATTATAGAGCTTAACTTGTATTTAGCCTGCAGTTTTCCTTTAAATCCAGAAAGTATGTGTTCATCCCACACATACTACTGATCCCCACTGTTACATAATTTACACTGGACTTATCCCACATTACAGCACTGCACACATAAACACACTCACAAGAGAAGTAGAAGCACAAGCTGATTTCAAATACATCTTCAGAAAAAGACTGGGGCAAAAAGTAGAGGTTCACAAGGTATGCGATTATGGCAGTTTGCCTCTGACTAAACTCCAGAGAAATCACTTCAGCATAACTGATTTGACTTTTTCTGATGAAAGATGAACACAAACTTTTTCCTCTGTTTCTACGTACATGTTATATCAACAGTTCTGTGAATATTCGTAATAGCCTGGCATTAAGTGAAAGATAAAATTCAGCTAAATTTCACTTGTCTCTTCTAAGCTATTACCAGAACTGGAAAGCCTCTAACACGCTAGAGTGGATTTTGCGTAAGACTTAAGAGTTTTACCCCATATGACTGCTTTAAAATCTTTTGTCTTTTGTATCAAAATCAAATCTGGGAAACCCTTTGGCTCAGTTGCGAGCAGTGCATGCTAACTTGCAGATTACTCAAACCATAAGCTGTCTATTTCAGTAATAAAATAAAAATATTCAGCCATGTCATACAGAGATTATTGTCAGAACCACTCAAAACAGAGAATGCTACAGGCAGAACTAGGGCTAACAAGAATGCTAATACCTCTTGCAACACTACATTTATTGGATCTTGATCTACTAAATTTGGGGACACTGATGACAAATTTAATTAAGCAAAGCACACACTTATTACAATGTAAGTGTTATATTATATTATATTATATTATCTATTTGCATACATAATGGAATAATGCGATTCAGACAATAGACAAATATAATTATAAGCAACGCACAATCTGTTTACAATTTAATTATTATAACAATTTTATATAATGCAATATATTTATGTATATGAAATAATAAATATGAAATAATAAATCTCTAATTCGTCTTTATAATTAAAAGCTTGCAGGATTGTTTCCCTTTTATACACATTAGGAAGGATCATTCAAAACTGAATAACTTTAAATGACTGAAAATAAGGCTTAGTCTTTATGTGTTCACTCTTGAGCTCGTCCTCTGGGGCTCTTGAGAGGCTTAAGAGGGCATGACGACATTTCCAGTTAGTGAATAAAGGGAGCGGCTGATACTCACTGGCTTTTTATAGTGAATTCTGGGAATTTCTAGAGAGTGTTTTGACCCTATAGAAATGGCCGACTCCCCAGGATGTACACTTATCGCTGATTGAGACACACCCGGTGTCTCGCAAGACTAATGTTACGAATGTCAACCGCACTGATAGCACACATACATCACAGAGACGTCCATCTGATGTGTGTTTGTTTTCATCTGAAGAATGTCATTTTTTAGAGCATGTGCTCATGTGCAATACGTCACTACGACACTCCAGTTGATGTTAGAATGGCGTTCAGCAGATGTTAACACAGCATTCATGAATTAGAATGTGTATGAATTTGCTGTTTTGACATGACTAGTGATGCACCAACAATTTTTTTTTTTTACTGAAACACTGGCATAAACCTAGTCCCAGACTAAAATGCATGTTTGAGCTGTTTTAACTGAAAGCAAGTTGTACTGAAGTATATGTCAGCGCCATTGTTTTGTCTCAAGATGCTCACCAATAGCTAATGTTGTTTTTTCTAAGGTATGTTTTAAAAAAGCTACTTAAATGCCCTAATTGAATTAAGACCTAATCCTGGCTTAATCTAAGCCTTGTCTGTGAAACCGGGCTGGTTGCATAAACTGCTTAGACTGGTCTTAGTTAGTCATCAAATTTTTTTCTTCAAGAAGGGTAATTCTTTTTTTTTTTTAAGTCAGTTACATAAAAAGGTCGAATGGTCTAATGTAAATCTGAAAATTAAGACTGATTAGCCCTAACTAACCGCTTATTGTTCAGAATAGTTCTTAAGACCCAGTCTTAACTTAGTGGCTATGTTTACGCAACTGGCCCAAGGCCTTAAGCTGAAAATAAGTTTTCATTTAGGTGAATCACCAACAGGTTACGTAAAAATGTAATATGTGACGTTGGAGCTGTGCTAATTAAACATAAATTTTTTGCTGTTTCAGACGAAATTTCTCGGTAGCTGAAATTTTGGTGCATTTCTAATTATGACGCATAAACAAGATCTCAGTGCGTCTCTATGTGTACATACTAAACAGCAGTACAGAATGAAATGTCAGGTCTGAAATACATTGCAGCGACTAAACGTGCCCAATCTAGGGCTGGGTATCGTAACAAAATTTTCGATACCGATACCTTGACTTCGATACCGGTTCCTGAACGATACTTTTTTCGATACCAATTTTATCAATATAACATTACCTAAAAAAAAAAACTTTTATTTTTTCAGTTTGTTGACTTTTTTACACTCATATTTTGAGTCTGTAAAAAAGCACCAATGCTAAAGCTTTCTATGTTTCCTAATCATTTAACAACATGTATTCTTTACTTCAATGAGCTCATTGTTTCTGCCTTAACTTAATGCATTGTTTAACAATGAAACTGAATGAAAATTAATTGAAATGCATTACACACAGTCACCCCTGATAACAGATCACTCTAGATTGTCATTTAGACACATGCATTTTCTGTAAAGCTCCTTTGAAACGATATGTATTGTGAAAATGCTATACAAATAAATGTGAATTGAATTAAATATAGGCTACTGGGGTGCGGGATATATGCCTCGCGCTCAGCACACATGAAGCTTGCGCAAAGCACTGGCAAAAGTAGCCTAATGATTATGGATGTGTCGGGAAACGATAGCAAGGAGATATTTTAATTGTTTATTAATGAACAAGTGTTTACTAAACGTGTTGGCTGCAAAGATGATTATTGCGAATTTGCGATGCTGACTCGTCATCCCCGCAGTAGTGAACGCGCGCGCGCCTATATGGATTAGGTAATCAAACTATTTATTTCTAATTGTTTCGTTTAAAAGTAGACATATTTTGAACATATATAGAACTATTTCTCATGTCTGTGAGGCAAGTATCCTATACGCTGAGTTTTGGTTTATATGTGACGCGCTCCAGTTCTTGTAGTCGAAGGCGGATAAACTTACTACTCTCGAGTGTATTCTGTGCGCTTTTAAGTGCAGATTTACCGTGTTACCAGTCTTGGCAGCAATTATCTTGTCGAAAATATTGCATCGGGTACATGCAGTCGGGTACATAGGTACACTTTTGATCATTTCCACATATTTTCTATCTATCTGGGTTGGACGCTTACGCTTACGCTCACACACACACACACACACACACACACACACACACACACACACACACACACACACACACACACACACACACACACACACACACACACACTACAGCCTCACGTGCGACGAGGCACGTCTCTGGGCAGCCGCGTAAACTAGTGTTTTTCCGCCACAGCCAATCATGCTGCATGTTTATTGTTTCACTGAAGTTGACGAGATTAACCACTTAGGTACCGAAACTTGGTACCGAAAAACCAGACATGTTTCGATACTCGGTAGTATCGAGGCAATTCGGTCGGTACCTAAAAAGTACCGAACTCGGTACCCAGCCCTAGCCCAATCCCACCCATATTAACGTTAACAGCCTTGCCAGACAGAACTATATCTGAAGTGGAAATGGGATGAGACACGGTTATCTTTGTATTCAGCATGAGGGCAATACAATTCCAGCCTGTGCCATTTCCTGAACCCATCATTTCCCTTGGGACTGCTGCTAGTGAATATGAAGTGTTACATGTGCTGGGCTCTGTCAGGCTGGGATAATAGTCACATGTATCAGTCCGTCTATCAGGACACATTTCATTTTCAGCTTTTGTCTGAGCACAAGCCTCATGTTAAAGATGAATATCTAGTAAAGATGCTCAGAGGTAAATATACAATAGGTCAGAGGTATTAGCAAAGCACTCCTCCCTTTTTTCCCAGAGAAGAAAGAGAGGGACATATAAAAGGAAAACAGGCTAGATCTCTGCTATTTTTAGATTACCCTATCATTAGCAGGTTCTTAACTCTCAAAGAGCATGAGTCTGAAATAAACATCCTCAAAACCCTACCTGCTCCCTCTGGAGATCATATACTTCACAGATAAAAAAGAAAAGAGACTTGGTTAAAGCCTGCTACACACTGTTTTCCCCTTTCCTTTCTGATTGTCGTTTGTCAGCTTATACGATATGACCTCAGTGAGATTGCGGGTAAAAGCCACGGCAGAGTATTGCACATCAACGTTCTTTTGTGTCAGACTGTACGATGCACATCTCAGGGCTTCGGTCATGATTGACACCGTCAGCTGGGTGATCAATTGTCACGTTCAGACAGCCTCATTTACACACAAAATTGAAATGGTACCATGCGAATCCAAGCAAGCCCCTGTGCTAATGTATGCTTGATAAAGAAAACAAAAAGAATGTCTGGGTGAAAGAGGACGTTTGTAGACTGCTTATTCTTCAGACTGAACCCAAGGTAATTTTGATAGTATGATCATTATGTGAATGCAAGTCGGATGGGCGAGCTAATAGAAAATGTTTTTTTTTAACTGAACGGGTCTCTTAGTTTTTGTGCAGACTGAGCAATTAAACGCTCATCTAGATCACCTGCTGTCGAATCATAAAATCATTTGAATGTGCATTATGCTTTTTATTAATGATGATTCTGTATCTTCTGCAGTGATAAAGTCAGACAGGTTCTTTTGCGAATCAAGAGCTCTATTAAGAATAAAGACTTGAGGTTTGGTAGTTCAGAAGATTCAGTGATTATTGCAACACTGAGAACAGAGAAACTCTGTGTTTGCTCTGAGCTGTTTAATGGGCCAAACAGCAAACAAAGCCAGAGACTGATGAAGGGATGAGCGCTTTAGAGGAATTCATGTGTAGAATTTTTGAGCGGATTGCATGCAATCTCCAGTGCTACACAGGGAATGAAATGTAAAAATCAGTTTTGATTTCAATTTTCAGATATCATTATTTTTATACTTTAGGGGTAAATGGATAATCATAAAAATCAAAATCTATGTTTTTAAATGTACAGTTGTAAATTGTATTTAAAAGGTTAGTCCACACTAAAATGAAAATTAATCCAATGTTTACTCACCCTGGTGTTGTTGTAATGTCGTATTCCCTTCTTTCTTTTTCGGACAACATACGGATCACAAAGGAGATTTATATGTCAGTGGAAACATGCCACTTAATGAGTTTTTTACTTTTAATGAAAGTTAGCTTTCTTAATACTTTTTATTATGCAGCTAACTGCACTTACGGGAAAAATGTTCTTTAGAAATATTCAGAATATAACCTGGCATCAACCAATCTCGTGTTTGCTTTCAGATGCTACAGGTCACAGGAATAATTAGAAGATCTGAGTTGAATCAACCTTTATATTTAAGATTTAAAGTTTACATAAAGCTTTTAGATTTTTGATATATAGGTTCTTGTAACCTAACTTTATTTAAAGGTGTAGGTAATTCTCTTAGCGCATAAAATATGACATTTCAAAATTGCATCTTTTTATCATTTGTTCTGCTAAATCTGGCAAAATTCAGAAATTTGTTTGCAGCACAATCCATCTTTCATGTCTCATACGTGAGCTGCACACCTTAGTAGGACAGAATAACACAGTGACTGAAAATAAAACATTTTTTGCTGATTTATTTTCACCTCTGGTAGTACAATTTTTCAGAGTGGAATGGAAAATGGAAATGTCCATTTTTCTATTAATATTGACTCTTGTTTATGTTACTACCTTTTTTCTCTTTTACCTGTTTTTTTGGGCCAAAGGTCAAAGTATAGCTTGATAGTATGACAGCACTCTCAAAAATGACTGAATTCCACTGGCTAATTCAGAATGGTGTTATTTAATTATAATAGTAATGAAAGCATATTTATGTAAAGTCTCTTCTCTGAGATGCCTGGCATGAAGTTTGGCCTCGATATCTATGTTAATGTCAAAAATGACCCTCCTGCAGTAAAGACTGATTGGTTCTAATCTGTCAAGTGCACCATCAGACAGCACAACGTCTGACATTGAAACAGCCGGAGTTGAGCCAGAGTTGCCTTGAGCAGAATGAATTTACCATAATCTAATAAGAAAGTTATTACATTTCCTTACAACATAAATCACTGTTAGCAACATCCCCGCAAACACACACACACACACACACACTGGCAGAGGAAATCATCTCTGGAGACAACGTGAACCCCTCTGTGAATCTCTGCTGAACAAATGAGAAAGAAACAGCAAGATGTTACAACTGTGCAAATATGCGCTGGCTGAGGAACATCAACAGAGCAAGAATAAATGAGATTTCATTCCTAATAAAAGTATTAACTGAGATGAGGAGAACCTTCCTAAGTGTTATGATGAGGTGGAAGCAAGGAGGAAGCAGGATCCAATTGCAGCACACTTTATTTAATAAACTCAAACTACATAAAGACTCTGGCTAGGGCACAAGACTCAGGAACAGAACCACCAACATCAAGGTACAACAACACAACATTAAGAACTCACAAAGACTGAACAAGACACAGGGCTTAAATACATACTGGACTAACAACGAGACAAGGGACACCTGTGAACATTTAAACAATCAACCAATGACACAACAGACAGGGGAACACAAGGCAAGATCACATGACTAGAACAGGGGATCACATGACAGACAAGAACCAGGAACAAGAAACAAAACCCAAACCGTGACATAGCCCCCCCTCTATGGGCGGCTCCCGACGCCCATCAAAACAAAAAAAACACAAGTTCAGGAGGGTGGTGAGTGGAGGCGGTCTTGGGGGAGGGACGGAGGGCCAGGCTCGCACTGGGACCAGGAACCAGGACACAGGAATGGCGAGCCTGAGCCACAGAGCCTGGGTGGACCTGGCTCTTGAGCGACCAGGGCAGAGCAGGATGCGCAGGCGGTGGCCAGGGCGGTGAAGACCCCTCGGGCGGCCACGGCGGTGAAGACCCCTCGGGCGGCCACGGCGGTGAAGACCCCTCGGGCGGCCACGGCGGTGAAGACAGTCCATCGGGCGGCCAGGGCGGAGAAGACAGTCCATCGGGCGGCCAGGGCGGAGAAGACAGTCCTTCGGGCGGCCAGGGCGGCGCAGACACCGGCTCAGGAACAGCAGACACCGGCTCAGGAACAGCAGACAACACACACACTGACTCTGGCTCAGGAACAGACAACACACTCACTGGCTCGGGAACAGACAACACACTCACTGGCTCGGGAACAGACAACACACTCACTGGCTCGGGAACAGACAACACACTCACTGGTTCGGGAACAGACAACACACTCACTGGCTCGGGAACAGACAACACACTCACTGGCTCGGGAACAGACAACACACTCACTGGCTCGGGAACAGACAACACACTCACTGGCTCGGGAACAGACAACACACACACTGGCTCGGGAACAAACAACACACTCACTGGTTCGGGAACAGACAACACACTCACTGGCTCGGGAACAGACAACACACACACTGGCTCGGGAACAGACAACACACTCACTGGTTCGGGAACAGACAACACACACACTGGCTCGGGAACAGACAACACACTCACTGGTTCGGGAACAGACAACACACTCACTGGTTCGGGAACAGACAACACACTCACTGGCTCGGGAACAGGCAACACACACACTGGCTCGGGAACAGGCAACACACACACTGGCTCGGGAACAGGCAACACACACACTGGCACGGGAACAGACAACACACACACTGGCTCGGGAACAGACAACACACACACTGGCTCGGGCTCAGGAACAGACAACACACACACTGGCTCGGGCTCAGGAACAGACAACACACTCACTGGCTCGGGCTCAGAAACAGACAACACACACACTGGCTCGGGTTCAGGAACAGACAACACACACACTGGCTCGGGAACAGGAACAGACTCTGGCTCGGAGACGGCCATCTTGTCCGTAGACACTGGTTCAGAAGCGGCCATCTTGTCCGTAGACACTGGCTCGGAGGTAGTGATGTGAACAGTCTCTGGTTCGGCCATCTTGTCCGTAGACACTGGCTCGGAGGCGGCCATTTTGTCCGTAGACACTGGCTTGGAGGAAGTGACATGAACAGTCTCTGGATCAGCAGAAGTGACTTGAACCGTCTCTGGTTCGGCCATCTTGTCCGTAGACACTGGCTTGGAGGAAGTGACATGAACAATCTCTGGATCAGCAGAAGTGACTTGAACCGTCTCTGGTTCAGCCATCTTGTCCGTAGACACTGGCTCGGAGGCGGCCATCTTGTCCGTAGACACCGGCTCGGAGGAAGTGACTTGAACCGTCTCTGGATCGGCAGACGTGACTTGAACCGTCTCTGGATCGGCAGACGTGACTTGAACCGTCTCTGGATCGGCAGACGTGACTTGAACCGTCTCTGGATCGGCAGACGTGACTTGAACCGTCTCTGGATCGGCAGACGTGACTTGAACCGTCTCTGGATCGGCAGACGTGACTTGAACCGTCTCTGGATCGGCAGACGTTACTTGAACCGTCTCTGGATCGGCAGACGTGACTTGAACCGTCTCTGGATCGGCAGACGTGACTTGAACCGTCTCTGGATCGGCAGACGTGACTTGAACCGTCTCTGGATCGGCAGACGTGACTTGAACAGTCTCTGGATCGGCAGACGTGACTTGAACAGGCTCTGGCTGGACGTGGCTGACGTGAAGCTCTGGCTGGACGTGGCTGACGTGAAGCTCTGGCTGGACGTGGCTGACGTGAAGCTCTGGCTGGACGTGGCTGACGTGAAGCTCTGGCTGGACGTGGCTGACGTGAAGCTCTGGCTGGACGTGGCTGACGTGAAGCTCTGGCTGGACGTGGCTGACGTGAAGCTCTGGCTGGACGTGGCTGACGTGAAGCTCTGGCTGGACGTGGCTGACGTGAAGCTCTGGCTGGACGTGGCTGACGTGAAGCTCTGGCTGGACGTGGCTGACGTGAAGCTCTGGCTGGACGTGGCTGACGTGAAGCTCTGGCTGGACGTGGCTGACGTGAAGCTCTGGCTGGACGTGGCTGACGTGAAGCTCTGGCTGGACGTGGCTGACGTGAAGCTCTGGCTGGACGTGGCTGACGTGAAGCTCTGGCTGGACGTGGCTGACGTGAAGCTCTGGCTGGACGTGGCTGACGTGAAGCTCTGGCTGGACGTGGCTGACGTGAAGCTCTGGCTGGACGTGGCTGACGTGAAGCTCTGGCTGGACGTGGCTGACGTGAAGCTCTGGCTGGACGTGGCTGACGTGAAGCTCTGGCTGGACGTGGCTGACGTGAAGCTCTGGCTGGACGTGGCTGACGTGAAGCTCTGGCTGGACGTGGCTGACGTGAAGCTCTGGCTGGACGTGGCTGACGTGAAGCTCTGGCTGGACGTGGCTGACGTGAAGCTCTGGCTGGACGTGGCTGACGTGAAGCTCTGGCTGGACGTGGCTGACGTGAAGCTCTGGCTGGACGTGGCTGACGTGAAGCTCTGGCTGGACGTGGCTGACGTGAAGCTCTGGCTGGACGTGGCTGACGTGAAGCTCTGGCTGGACGGTCTCTGGCTGGACGGTCTCTGGCTGGACGGTCTCTGGCTGGACGGTCTCTGGCTGGACGGTCTCTGGCTGGACGGTCTCTGGCTGGACGGTCTCTGGCTGGACGGTCTCTGGCTGGACGGTCTCTGGCTGGACGGTCTCTGGCTGGACGGTCTCTGGCTGGACGGTCTCTGGCTGGACGGTCTCTGGCTGGACGGTCTCTGGCTGGACGGTCTCTGGCTGGACGGTCTCTGGCTGGACGGTCTCTGGCTGGACGGTCTCTGGCTGGACGGTCTCTGGCTGGACGGTCTCTGGCTGGACGGTCTCTGGCTGGACGGGCTCTGGCTGGACGGGCTCTGGCTGGACGGGCTCTGGAACTGGTTTGACGGGACGAGATTCAGGCAGGACGGTGATCCTTGCAGACCGTACGGACCTTAGCGGGGAATCTGCCAAGCTGGACATCAGCCCTGAACGCCCATAGACCGATCCGGTGTCAGACCCGCTGACTGGCGTGACGCGGGGAAACTCAGGCTCTGCAAGTGCCGAACCGCCCAAGGAAAGGGCCAGATCAACAAATCCTTTCAGGGTCCAGCCAGTATGATCCTCCGGCATCACTTGAGCGATGTGCCAATCCAGCCCGCTACAAAACAGGTCCACGAGCTGGGCGTCATTTAGCGCTCCCAGATGACAACACGCCAAAAAGTCCCTCACATACCTCTCCAAGGGCTGGCCATCTTGAGACAGAGATGATAGGAATTTCCTTAAGGCCTGGTTGCTAACAACTGCTGGATCCATTGGCGGTGAGTTCTTCTGTTATGATGAGGTGGAAGCAAGGAGGAAGCAGGATCCAATTGCAGCACACTTTATTTAATAAACTCAAACTACATAAAGACTCTGGCTAGGGCACAAGACTCAGGAACAGAACCACCAACATCAAGGTACAACAACACAACATTAAGAACTCACAAAGACTGAACAAGACACAGGGCTTAAATACATACTGGACTAACAACGAGACAAGGGACACCTGTGAACATTTAAACAATCAACCAATGACACAACAGACAGGGGAACACAAGGCAAGATCACATGACTAGAACAGGGGATCACATGACAGACAAGAACCAGGAACAAGAAACAAAACCCAAACCGTGACACTAAGCTCTTAGAAGAGAGATCCATCTATAGTTTTTTATGATGGACAGCAGGGCTTACGGGGTGGGACTCGCGTGCTTCTCCAGAGGGAGAGCCGAGGACATGCAGTACAATACCTCTTTCACCTTATTTTATGTTCCACAGAAGAAAGTCATACAGGTCTGGAATGACATGAGGGACACAACATTTTGTGGTATTTATGGCACAATTACAATCAAATAATCATCCAAATAAACATCAAAATAATTGTGCTTAGTTTACAAAAACATCCAATAAGTTGATAAATTCTACTGAGAATAAAAAAGGCACAAGTAATAATTTAATTCATTTTTTAATGAAATTACTCTTTGGTGTGTCGAATATCTTTGAATCTTAAATTCCTCTTCCTGTCATTCAATTCAAATTCAAGCGGGGTGTGGCCAATTCAATTCAAGTTCTCATCAACTGAATTCAAACTTTTCAACTGAAAGGGAGACCGTTCTTATCCTCTGACTTTTGCCCAACCCTGCTTCTTTTCAAAGATCTCATCCGGCCAGAAAATCATATTATACAGTACCTTCTATATGTATATCTGGCTGTGAGATGCATAAAAGAAAGTGAGAGAGCACTTCAGGTGTTTCTGAGGTTTCCATGGTAACCATCTAACGAGTGTCATCTAGTTCTCACATTGTTTGGGTGCATAACGCATGTACCCTTTGTGTTTATGTATGTGCGAGGATATTTGAGAGACAGTGCGAGGTAATGAGAAAACAGTAGGAAAGATGCACGGAGAAATGAGGGATAAAGAGTTCACAGCTAGGGCGATAAGAAGAAGGAATGAAGGAAGAGAATCCAGCAAACAGATGGATAGAAAGAGACAGCGTTAATGCTCCGGATCTGCAGGCAGTGTGACATGTCTCCCCTTAACACTGGAGCACAAAGCCAAAAAAGCAGAGGATGACCCGGGATCAGTGCTACCAGCTGTATGATCCCTGCAGCTGTCTGGCGGTCAGGGTTAATGTGCGCTCTATAAATAAGCAGCGTTTGGCATTTGATCAACATCTCTCAGAGGTATGTGATCTCAGCAGGGCTCCAGTCATTACAAGACTACAGACAGACGCTCACAAAGACAGGTACATGCTCGCAATCCACGCACACACACTCTCCTCACCTCGCGGAGAGCACGACAAACGACCAAAGCTCCTCTGGGAATGCCTGTTGCTAGGACATGAGAGATTACCAAGCAATCAGATTTACAAAATGACATAATAGCTTTATGGCAGAGAAGAAAAAAAAACATTGAAGAAGACGGAGAGAGCGGTAAAGGGACAGGAAAAACCGACAATTTGTCTGTCTTGGGGGAGATGTGCTATTATGAGGAGATGTAATGCATGAGATGGATCTCCATCAGAGCTTGTAAACCCACAGGATGACAATCATACCTCACACATCCTCTCCAGCGCCATGAGTTTAGGCACCTCTGCGCAGCTCTAGGCCTCCACGCGATTACTAGAGGATCAGCTGAGGCCCTTTAGGGAGGTTCAGTTCTTACTCATTTCTTGGGATCAGATGATATAATCCCCAATGCACAAACAGTCTGACTGAGCCCAGATAGACTGCGCCACACATACAACAGCACGGGAGTGACTAGCTCCGAAAGCAGCTTTTTGGAAATAGTGACAAAGAAATCAGCTTCTATCAAAAAATAAGTAACTTGGCAGCAACTATCGGATAGTTTCAGTGTAAGCCAAAACCTTTAAAGTTTAACGGATGTTCCGATAATCTTTTCTTCCCTATTGTTATGTATATCCAAGTGAAACGGCTTCTCGAACAGGAAAGAATATAGAACGGGACCTGATTTTGTCCATCGGGAACTGATTGGATCATTGTGGTTTGCTATAGCTAAGATCTCATATGAGTGACAGGTTGTCCTTGCCTCGCACCAGTAAACACGTCATTAGATAAGAGATGTAGTTTTAAGAGGGAGGGGAAGTTTTTTTTTTTTTAAGATTATGAGGGCATATGAATTAAGATGTGCACAGATAAATCCTCAGCAGAGACCAAGAACCAGAAAGGTCCTCTGCACAGACCCTATGGCCAGCTTTGGCTCCATACTGGCGTGATGAATCGATCTTCAAGCAAAATAACTGGATGAATATTTAAATGTGATTTTCAGTGAATAAAAAATGAAATAAAGGTTCACAGCGGTTAACAGCTCACTGAAGGGGACCTTTACTGAAGTCTATACAGTTAAAGTCTAAAGGTTTTATAAAGTTAATATGAAAACAGCATTGTGGATACTTCATGGTCCTTCATGGTCCTCCATGGACATTACGTCACAACTAAAATCTCGTTTTGATAGTTATGTTATTTGTTTTGACCATATTAAAGTTAGTTTACAGAAACATGTCTAATAAGTTGAGAAAAAGTATAAAAAATATCAGTGAAAATTTATATTTTTTACTGAATTCATTTACTTTAAAGGAATAGATGAAAATTCTGTCATCATGTACTCATCCTCAAGTTGTTTCAAAAAGTTGAAAATTGCTTAACATATTTTGATGAGTTAAAGCAATGTAATAACATATGTTGTATTAATTTATCGATCATATAACTTTTTACAGTGTGGGCCGCTTGTGAGTTGGTGAGTAATGATGGCATAGTTGTAACTTTTGGAATGTAGAACTGAATTTCTGCAAAATTCAAAATATTAGACTTGTTCCAAAATTTACATCAAAATAAAGTTGTAGTGAAATAAATCAAATCAACAAGAAAATCATACAAAACACTGTAAATGTTATATATATTTATTTATTTAAAAGATCAAAAGACCAAATTTGGCACTTACTCAAGCACCTTCATGAGATCTAAAATCTTATAAATGTCAAAAAAGATTGTTGCCCTGAAAGCATTCTAGGTTCTGTCTGGTTTCCTTTCATCTGAAGCTAAAAGCTCATTACTCTAAATCATATGAGGAAAGTTAAATCTTTGGAAACAGGCATTTGTGAGAGCGCCTGTCTGGGGGTGATATTTAACAGCATTTTAAATCATCAGACTTGAAGAAGTGCTATGGCCTGACTACAAATGGCCGTCTTCTAAATCACTAAATCACAGAGAAAATTTACTCGTTAGTCATGCAGTATAAAAAAAGAAATACTGAACGTCACTAAACTAAAAGCATCTGACTCAATGTGTTATAGTGGATTGTACTGTAAACACATCCAATGTTGTGATATGTATTTAATATATTCAGACAGAAATTGTGGAGTTCAGTCATAAACCTAATGAACTTACATCAAGATGATCAACTCCAAGTGTTTAGTCAAAACGACAAACTGTCTCATGCACATTTTCTTGACATTTCTAAATATGACAGCATGTTACACTAAAGTTAAGATTTTATGCCATTTTGCAATTAACCAGGCTGTGTGTGCATTTTTTTGGCTATAGGAATAAAAATGCTGAATAATATACCAATGAGCCTTAGCTTAAAAATATACACAAACACCACAAATTTTGTTATGAATATGTGTTTTAAAATAGTGTTTCTCTAGTGTGTCTGTGTTAAAACAGTAGAATACAACACCCTGCTTTAACACCTACTCCATCTCGTCTGATAAAACATTGAATCGGTTGCTTGGCAACCAAAAGGCAGAGCATGCAATATACAAAATGAGGGGGAGATAAATAATCAAAAAGTGGTTAAACACAAAAGGGAGCACAAAACAAGTGTACATACATGTAAACGCACATATACAGGCTTTAAAGTTCACGTGAAGTAAACAGACGCAATTGTAGGCAGAGAGGGACAAAATAAACAGAGAAAGATGGGCTGGAGCAGAGAGATGAAGAGATAGCACTAAGCTTGCTGTGCCCTTTAAATCTGAAGGGTACATCAAAATATCAGAGACCTGATGGAAAAAAGGGACAGATAAAGAAGTGTGCGTGTGTGTGGATGCAGGCACTCATCATGATCTTTCTGGCCCCTATAATCTGTGGAGTTCTTCATAATCATGATAAGAGGACATAACCGCACCGCACTACAAATGGTGCAGATATGCAATGAATTTCAATAATTTTTGTGTTTACTGTGTCCAGCAACTTCTTTGACATCATTACAAGTGTGATATTGCTTTTATACAAGAGTTCAATAAACAAAAGGTTAATTTTGATCAACTTACATTTTATAAAAAAATTGCCAGTTAATTTGTCTGTTTCCCAAGGAAAATAGTTCTACAGTGAATTAACTGCTGCACGAATGTTGCAATTGAAATCGTGTATACTCTCTGTACTTATTTTGAATTATTAATTACTTTGCGATCGTTAAAAAACAATGTTTTATATAGTATGAATGTGTGTTGTATGAATATAATTAGGATGAACTACATCTGTCATGTTGCCATTTTACCAATCCTCTCCAATGGCCTCATGGTATAGTAAAATATTGGATGTGAACTTCAGAATCCCGCTGGAAGTAGTACGCCATCCGCGGTACATTTCGCTTACTGTTTTTTTAATACTGTGAATTCGGCATACTACTCTTTTCACTGCTTTATGCCTACTATTATTCTGATGTTTTTTTTCATTCCTGAAAGAATCAATGATTAAATGATTCTTACATAAAGCAGAGGTGGGAGTAAGTCACACATGTGCAAGTCACAAGCAAGTCTCAAGTCTTAACCTTCGAGTCTCAAGCAAGTCCAAGTAATTTTTTTATAAAGTCAAGTCAAGTCAAGTCAAGTCACTGCCTTATGTCAAGCAAGTCAAGTCAAGTCGTAGCTTGGGTCACAAGTCACTGGCAAGTCATACAAACGTTTGACGATTTCACTGAATTTACATATTAAAATAAGTTAAAACTACAGAAGTTGTGGACTATGGTTTTATTTGCAACTTTATTTTTTTTTAATATATGAATTTCCACAAATAGCTGAGTGGTTACTACAATAAAAATCTAAATGTAACTGAAATTAGGCCAACATTAAAGAATGAAAAAATAAATATGCCTCAAACATTGCAGAAGACCATTAAAAGGTATTAAACAATTCACAATTCAAGTATAATTCCTATGCGACCAAAGGCATTCTTCAAACTGGCATCCCCTTAATACAAGTTATATATTTTTAATTATGAAGTTAAAACCGCCAATAGCTGGCGCCAAATTACCGTATTAATGTACGAGTCATAGAAGCATTCATTTAACTTATGTTCAAAACGGCAGATTCGTTCTGGAAATAAGCAACTAGGTCACTGAATCACAAATACGCATAACTCTTTCTGTGGCTTGTTTGGAACTATTGTCATTGGAGAAATCGAGCAAAAACAGAAAATATTTGGAATATTAGGCTGTCTAAATGTCACATCACAATATTCACTCTTTGTGTACTGAACTGTTTTATAAAATCATTATCACATTTGCAATCGCGTCAATATTCTGGAAATATTTTTTAAATATCCTATGTTATAATTATGAAAATAACTCATACTAGGGCATTTTTTTCCACCACATTTTGAATTTTGGGTTCAATATTAATTCTGCTGGCATTTTGATAACATCTAATAGATGTAACCCCTGATAACATCTAACCCTGCTTTAAGAGAAACATAAAACACGACAAAACATTAACAGTTTTCTATGCTGTTTTTTGTCATTGGAAAGAACGACATATTTGGCTTTAAAGCATGATTTAAAAAGAAATGTGGCAAATGTTATACAAAACATATGACATCATTAATTATCATTTGAAATATTGACAACATTAAGCTACATTTGAAAACATAATTGTGTATAAAGAGGCATGCTGTTTTGACCAATATTCTCGATTTAAAGATAGTCAAATTAACTATAACAAACAGGTTAAACAAGCCATAGCTTACTTTTAGACGTGGTGAATGAAGTTCGACTGTTCGAGGTTGTGATGGTCGTCCGATATCCCTTGCCAGTTATTATGCGTTCGGCAAATCTTCTTGTATGAATATAGTCAATTTCTAGTGTTTATATCAAAAAAGAAACGATGCTGGGAGATGTTTTTGTATTTAGCGCGCTCACCGCGATGTATGTTTTTTCTGGGCTTGTGCAGTGTCACGCAATCGCGCAGAATCTGATGACTGGCATCAATGGTTCCGTTGCTTTCATTTTGTTCATCAATTGATGTTGCGATGATAAATGTATATCAAGTCATTCTCGAGTCATACAGTTCAAGTTAAGTCAAGTCTCAAGTCATTGGATCTCAAGTCAAAGTCAAGTCGAGTCATTTTCTTAATTTAGTCAAGCAAGTCTCAAGTCCTTAAATTTGCGACTCGAGTCTGACTCGAGTCAAGTCATGTGACTCGAGTCCCCCATCTCTGACATAAAGCCACTTATTTTGTTCCTGAATGAATCAGCGTTTTTGAACAAATCAGTGTCATTAATGAATAAATGACTACCTCAATGACTCAATAAATAGACAGTCAATTTATGCCACCTACTGGTGTAATGATGTAAGAAAGCAGAAAGAAGCACCGGAAACTGCCCAAATTCACTCTTGTATTATATTATATTATGTTATATAATTTTTCTGCTCAGTGCCTCATACAAAGATCTGAATTATTTCATCCCTTAAAAGCTAAACCATGTGTGTCTGTTCTCTTATTTGTGCAAAGCCATCCAATCAGATTAGAACTTGCCAGATCGAGAAAGTGTTTTCCAGTTTTGTAAGCAATAGGCATCAGACAGTTGGTGGTCCGAAGGCACAGAGTCTATAAGACTAGTTTTAGTTGTGATATAATTCCATGTACATTGTACTGTATGATCATTTATATAGCTATATTTATAGCATTTCTAAATGTGTGGTAGTGGCTGAGTCACATTAATTTAGCACACATGCATATAATCCCTTGAGATAAGCGCAATCTGGCATCAGGAAATAACACCAGCCATTTGTGTCCAAACAAAGAAATCATTATGTGACTCTTGTAACTAATAGCTCCACTCAGTGAATGATGCCATAATCAGAGAGAAAACCAACACAAACAACTGTAACCTCTGACTTGAGCCATATGGTACTGCAGTTGATGTCTGAGCTAATGTGCAGTAGAGGATAAAATGCCATGTTTCTGTCTGTCATGTTGGATCTACATAAACTGAAATGAAAGGCAGTTCACTCATTTATGCTCACAGCATGAAACAGAGGTGAAGTGGTTTGACTGAGGGCACAAAAAGCCCATGCCATCCCACCGTGAGTGGTCTGAACACAGGGGTCAAGCTTTAGAACGCTGACCACACAAACCACAGGACATACCTGGGCGGCCTTTTAGCACACAACCTCATGCATAAAACAACATGTGGCTCTGCATGCATGTGTGTGCCTCAGTGTGTAGAGAGATTGGAAAATGTATGACCATGGGATGCACATAAAAAGTGATTATTTTTTAAATCTTCTAGCAAAATAATATATATATATATATATATATATATAT
The DNA here is from genome assembly GCF_051911475.1 of Siphateles boraxobius. Classification (NCBI taxonomy): domain Eukaryota; kingdom Metazoa; phylum Chordata; class Actinopteri; order Cypriniformes; family Leuciscidae; genus Siphateles; species Siphateles boraxobius. Next base: position 19,623,770 of record NW_027509219.1, read on the forward strand.
ATATATAGTATATGCACTCACCTAAAGGATTATTAAGAACACCTGTTCAATTTCTCATTAATGCAATTATCTAATCAACCAATCACATGGCAGTTGCTTCAATGCATTTAGGGGTGTGGTCCTGGTCAAGACAATCTCCTGAACTCCAAACTGAATGTCAGAATGGGAAAGAAAGGTGATTTAAGCAATTTTGAGCGTGGTATGGTTGTTGGTGCCAGACGGTCCGGTCTGAGTATTTCACAATCTGCTCAGTTACTGGGATTTTCATGCACAACCATTACTAGGGTCTACAAAGAATGATGTGAAAAGGGAAAAACATCCAGTATGCGGCAGTCCTGTGGGCGAAAATATCTTGTTGATGCTAGAGGTCAGAGGAGAATGGGCCGACTGATTCAAGCTGATAGAAGAGCAACTTTGACTGAAATAACTACTCGTTACAACCGAGGTATGCAGCAAAGCATTTGTGAAGCCACAACACGCACAACCTTGAGGCGGATGGGCTACAACAGCAGAATACCCCACCGAGTACCACTCATCTCCACTACACATAGGAAAAAGAGGCTACAATTTGCAAGAGCTCACCAAAATTGGACAGTTGATGACTGGAAAAATGTTGCCTGGTCTGATGAGTCTCGATTTCTGCGAGATATTCAGATGGTAGAGTCAGAATTTGGCGTAAACAGAATGAGAACATGGATCCATCATGCCTTGTTACCACTGTGCAGGCTGGTGGTGTTGGTGTAATGCTGTTGGGGATGTTTTCTTGGCACACTTTAGGCCCCTTAGTGCCAATTGGGCATCGTTTAAATGCCACGGCCTACCTGAGCATTGTTTCTGACCATGTCCATCCCTTTATGGCCACCATGTACCCATCCTCTGATGGCTACTTCCAGCAGGATAATGCACCATGTCACAAAGCTCGAATCATTTCAAATTGGTTTCTTGAACATAACAATGAGTTCACTGTACTAAAATGGCCCCCACAGTCACCAGATCTAAACCCAATAGAACATTTCTAAAGAATGCTTTCAGAACCTTGTTGAATCAATGCCACGTAGAATTATGGCAGTTCTGAAGGCGAAAGGGGGTTAAACACAGTATTAGTATGCTGTTCCTAATGATCCTTTAGGTGAGACACCTAAAACGATGCTCAGGTAGGCCGTGGCATTTAAACGATGCCCAATTGGCACTAAGGGGCCTAAAGTGTGCCAAGAAAACATCCCCCACACCATTACACCAATACCACCAGCCTGCACAGTTGTAACAAGGCATGATGGATCCATGTTCTCATTCTGTTTACGCCAAATTCTGACTCTACCATCTGAATGTCTCAAGAGAAATCGAGACTCATCAGAACAGGCAACATTTTTCCAGTCTTCAACTGTCCAATTTTGGTGAGCTCTTGCAAATTGTAGCCTCTTTTCCTATTTGTAGTGGAGATGAGTGGTACCCGGTGGGGTCTTCTGCTGTTATAGCCCATCCGCCTCAAGGTTGTGCGTGTTGTGGCTTCACAAATGCTTTGCTGCATACCTCGGTTGTAAGGAGTGGTTATTTCAGTCAAAGTTGCTCTTCTATCAGCTTGAATCAGTCGGCCCATTCTCCTCTGACCTCTAGCATCAACAAGGCATTTTCGCACACAGGACTGCCACATACTGGATGTTTTTCCCTTTTCACACCATTCTTTGTAAACCCTAGAAATGGTTGTGCGTGAAAATCCCAGTAACTGAGCAGATTGTGAAATACTCAGACCGGCCCGTCTGGCACCAACAACCATGCCACGCTCAAAATTGCTTTTCTTTCCCATTCTGACATTCAGTTTGGAGTTCAGGAGATTGTCTTGACCAGGACCACACCCCTAAATGAATTGAATCAACTGCCTTGTGATTGGTTGATTAGATAATTGCATTAATGAGAAATTGAACAGGTGTTCCTAATAATCCTCTAGTTGAGTGTATATTTTATAAATATATATAATTTTGGGGGCAAAATTTCTTTGAAGAATCAGAGGGAGTGATAGCAAAGAGAAGCTCACATTTCAAAGAAAATTATCAAGGACCTTTTCTATGAAGTAATGTCTGAAACTACTGCAGACTCATAAGGTTGGGGAAACTGTAAGAAGTATTTTCCATATTTTCATATTTTCCTTCAAGTTGGAATGTGGAATAATAATGACTTTTGTAAACATTCTCCTGTTTTTCTAGCAAGAAGAACATCTTTATTTAATAAATTATTTATTTATTATTATATTTTATAATGTTTCTAAATCAAAATGTAAATAAATAAAATGTAAATAAATCACTTCATAATAAAATATAAATATAAACTATTATTTTTTAATTGCTTTTTATTCATTTTTTTTATATATTTTTGCTATTATTTGAATAACCAACTTTTTTTATTTTATTTCAAATGAAAATTTTAAATAAAATCTGTCTGTGTGTTTTGTATACTCATAGGAGACATTCTGAAATATACAATAATTAGTAACTCTGTGTAGCATATTAAAGCTTGACCCCTGTGTTCAGACCCCTCACGGCTGGGTGGCATGGGCTTTTTGTGCCCTCAGTCAAACCACTTCACCTAAAACGTGACCCCTCTGACTTTGATAAATATCATCCCATTTCAAGATTTACGTTGATCGTTGGGATATTCCCTTCAAAAATAAAACTCAGCCACTGCGTCTTCAGCGGTTCGAATTTAGGAACATTAAAATGACTGGTGTGTTCCCTATTACAGCCAAGAACAGAACACCACAATCGCTTATACGCCATTCTGCTCCAGTGTATCAACAATGGCGGAATACGATGACAGCTCGCTCAGGGCGGGTCTGTGTTGAAACCATAAAAACGCTGCTGTCAATTAACAATCGTGGGAGGGGCGTCCGTTTTATTGACGTCACAAAAACGAACGGCTCAATTTGAGGTAGGTGAAAACATATAAGAAGATTAAAACAAAAACACTGGATGGATTTTTATCATTATATGATGGTTGTGTACAGGCACTGCCAACACACATTTCAGTACAATCAACTTGTAAAAGTGCATGTACCATTGTATGACCCCTTTAACCCTCTGGGGACGAATTGGGCGGTACCGACCAAAATGGCATACTTTTACAAATGTGTAATTATCTTAAAACCTATCAATGATAGAGAGGTGCAGTCTTTTTGCCGTCTTCCTCAGATTCCGCTGAAAACAGTGATAACAAACTTACCCGGCTTGTATACACACTTCCTTGTTGCGCAATACCACTACGTCAAAGGCCAATGAAATCGATGTTGTTTGGCAGATACACGAGCAACAACCAATGGAAAAATTGCCGATGAAGGAATATTTTTCTTACCCAATCAGAGGAAGGTTACCATGACGTATTCTAGCAAATCGGAGGACTCTGTAGCCTTGCAAGGGGTGATATACTATTACGCAAACAGCGTTGAGTGGCAGAGATGACAGAAAGCGAACGGACGGCGCTGTCGAGTATAAACAAGGCTTTATGGAGCGAGAGCGCACAGAGATATGAGAGAGAGACAGAACAATTATAATATATTTATATATACACATACAATTATAACATTATTTATTGTTTTAGCACTTTTATGATGGCAAGCAGTAAACGATTTACGGTGGAACAGGCTCTGGAACAATTACTGGAGAGTGACGAGGAGAAAGCATTGCTTAGAAAATTCTAAGCATTCCTAAGAAAAACGCCTGGGACTATTTGTAAATAAAGTTAAAATTTTCATTGTTCTTTACGCATTTTATTTAACAATTACACATGTATGTCAAGCAAAGGCTTTGACAAATATATTTTTTGTTCAAAAACTGTTCACTATTGTTGTGTGATGTGTGATTTTCAGAAATAAATGCCAAAAATCGAATTTCCGTTTTTGAAATTCTCTAGTTTATTGTACATTTTCACTCATACTTCCTTTATAAACATATTACATGCGTGCCTATGTTAGCTTAGGGTCTTCTGCATCCATGGATACCAAACACATAGTGTTCCATCTCCATTACATATAGTTTATAACCCCAAATGTAAAAATAGAGAAAACGGACCAAAAAGAGCTTAGTCCCCAGAGGGTTAAAAAGGCTTAGACCAAAAAAGGCTTTCTTTTCTGTTTAAAGAAACATTTTTCTTTTGAAGCAAGAATTATAATTGTGCAAAGCTAATTCCTCTCAGTGTTGGATTATGGTGATGTGACTTTTGTGCATGCAAATTTATCCTTACTAAAAATAGTGCCTCTTCACGCACTCATCATTGTACATTATATGAATATGTTGGCTGGTCCTCCTTGTATCAAAGGATAAAAATACACAAGCTGCTGTTTATTGCAAAGGCAATGTTAGGTAAATTCCACACTTATATCGGCAGAATTTTATCTTATTGCACCTGTAACTACACTTTAAAAGATTTTTCATGATTTATCACAAAACAAATATTTTGTCAAATCAACTTAGATAATTTATGTAGTTCAGATAACATAATATGTTAAGTTTCTGTTGATTAAATCAATCTCCTTCATTACATTAAATATTTTTTAATTTCAATGAACTTAAAATTTTAAGGCAACCAGGTTACTTACCTTTTTAAGTTAAACCAACATTGTTTTTTACAGTGTATACTAGATCTACTAATATAATTATTTGGGTAAAATGTTTAGGGTACATTCTGAGCTTAAAACAACCTTATTTTTAATCTTTGACATATGAGTTGTCAATCTTTGTCATTTGAGTGCGAGATAAAATTTTATTTCTGCATTGTTTGGTTTTATGTGTTGATGCATTTGTTTTTGTTTTTTATGTGAAACTTTTTGTGTTGCCATTTTGGCCAAGATTATCTGGAAGAAAAGATGTTATATCTCAATGGGACTATCCTGGTAAAATAATGGATAAATTGTACATAAATAAAGGACAACTAAACTCGCAAAACTTGTAAAAAATGGCACATCTTACCCCATACTCCCCCGTGTGTGTGTGATCTGATAACCTGAACGTGTTTGTTGTGTGGAGGCGAGATTGAGGTTAAAAGTCGGCTCTCCCTCATTAACCTTTGTTGAGTTGTGAGGTATTATGGGATACAGTTATGTGGGTGTTTTTCTGAAGTGTCTTTAACCTTTTTTTCCCCCACATTGGCAGCTCAGACCAGATAAACACAACACTCTCCATACCTGGGCCCATTATTCAAACAGTGTTCTGTTCTATAAAGCTTCAAAAGCTTGATTTCAAAGTGTGAACTAGGAATGTGAACCTTTGTAACAGTATTAGCTCAGTGTCTGTAAACATTTAGATGCTAATAGGTGCTAATTAATGGCAAACATCTGTTAAAAATAACTGTAGATCCGACACTGATGTTATCAAAAAGACAGAAAGGAACTTTTCATAGTAAGAAAACACAGAAGCAGATCTAAAGCCTGTACATTACTTCTGTAGTTAAAGCTAACCAAAGGCCTTGCATTAGTATGTAAGTGTTACCCCAATGGCACATTAGCTGGATAAGCTCCAGTCCACTCTTGATTTCTCATTACTCCCTAATGCAGGGGGCGGGACTCAGTGATCCAGTAATAAATTAGTCGTGTCCACTCTGGGATGGCTGCCGGGTGGTTGGGCATGGCGCCAGACACTGTGGCATCAGACTGTGATGGTGGTTTACTGTCACCAGCGGAAGCTGCTCAGTGTGAGAGCATTTCTGCGCTGTTGTACATGTCAGTCTGAACATAAGGGTCCAGATTGTGCAAACACATGCTGCTGAGCGGCAGAGCGCTCTTCCCTGCAGGCCTGTGGTGGTGACCACAAGACAACAACACACAGGTAAAGTGACACATGACGGTTCTTGTCTGGAACCCTGTCAGTTTATGACCTCATTTACATGCCCCAAACAAATACACAGACATGCACTAACATATTTTACTCCTATATATTTTTTTTAAAGGGCAAATAAAATGGCTTCTCAATTAAACACTAAATAATAAAAAACATGAATTATTATTATTAATTGAATACCTTAAAATACATTAATAAACAAATAAATAAAATGACTGCTCAATTATAACATGAAAAATAATGTAAAAAATAAATTGAATTTCATATTTTATGTGGTATTTTAACGATCACATTGCTATATTATGAATTAAGCAATTTTACGTGACGGTTTTGAAACAAAATGAGGGTGAGAAGATGATGAATGAATATAAATATTTGGATGAACTTTCCATTTGAAGGGGGCTTAAAGGTGCAGACAAGTTAAGCAGATTTCTAGGGGATTGAATAGACTGAAGCCCCCTAAATTCAGTCTAAAATCACTAGAATAAAGTATACAATCATACATTTCATCATATTTACTTTATTTTTATTTTGAAATTGAGATTGAGATTAAGATCAATATTTTTACTACATTTTCATATTCTGAGTAGAACTGCAATGAAAATGGCAAAAAAAATACATAAATCATGAATACATAAATCAAATGGCTGCACATTTATAACATCAACAATGTAAAAATACACTGAATTACATATTTTATGTGGTATTTTGATGATCCCATACCATTATTAGGAATGGAGCAGTTTTACGTGACTGTTTGAGCCCTGGAGTTTATGTCTCAGTTCAGCGATCTTTCAAATTATAATCAGTAAAGATGTCTATATTTCACACTCACATAGTATATGTCATAGTTGCACTGTTTATTTACCTGGATGATTATGAGAGCGTTTTAGTGTTGTCGCATCGCTTGTCATGTCTATTGAGTGATACACCGTCTAAACTGTAAGCGAGTGCTACAGCATCTGGCGAATCCACAAGTGACATTTATTCAGTACTGATGTTTGTGTGCCACCTGAGAAAGGATGTGAAATATAAAGCATCAGTGATCAGTCTTGCTTAGTTGTCTTTCGTGATTGACCTAAAATTAATTCAAAAGACTCTGATTGGTCATTGCATTGTTGCACACAAACCGACATGCCTATGATTGATTACATTGATCAACTGCTGTTGCTACTTTTAGATGTAGAAATGGTAACCTACATCTGTTATGAGCACCCTTCAATCGAACAGAATTTACATTTTCTATAAGTCACATTTCCTAGACCCTGAGCTGACCTTAGTTGAGGATCAGTGATTGACATTATGAATATATATATATATATATATATATATATATATATATATATATATATATATATATCTTTAACAGCTCATTGCACTAACATGGATTTACTTAATGCTCATCTCAAAGACATTAAACTCATTGTACATATTTATAGAGAGAGAGAGAGAGAGAGAGAGAGAGAGAGAGAGAGAGAGAGAGAGAGAGAGAGACTCATGGCATTTGCTTTATGAATCACAGTCTAACTGGAACTTCCAGGATTTCAGCCTCAGGGAGACTCAGGCCCGCTTACATCTTTAAGATTTGGTGTAGAGGAACATGTTGCCTTATGTGAAGAACAGACTGAAATTTATATTATTCTACTACCTTCTTGAAATAAAGAACAAAATGCAAGCAAAAAGAAGCAAAAAATACTAGATTATTCATTTTTTTGAAGGAACTATCCATTTAAGGGGATTAAGGGTGCAGAAAGATCAACTTAGTAGGGGTCTGAAGAGACTGAAGCCCCTAATTAAGGTCTAGAATTGCTACACTCTTAAAAACAAAGGTTTCAAATGTTGTTGTTTTTTGCAGTGATGCCATATGAACAATTCTCGGTTCCTTTCAGTGGACAACAGTTCTTAAAATAACAATTATTTCTTGTTGTAAAGAACATTTAAATATCCTTAAGAACCCTTTCCACTACAAAGAATGTCTCAGGTTAGAATGTAAGCTTTGTTCCTTGAGAACAGTGAATGAGACACTGCGTCTATTGACGCATTGGGGAACGCCTCAGGCGTGACAGGTGTCTGAAATTGCTATCAAATCACGGCAATCCTATTGACCATAGACAGCCGATGAATCATTAACGTGAAACCTGGAAGTATATAAGGGCGCCTTGCAAACATGACATTCACCTTATCGTCTGAAGGGACTGTTAGGCAGGTTCGCCCCGATGCATTGCAAAAAGTCATAGTGTCTCGTTCCCTGTTCTCAGGGAATAAAGGTTACAGTCGTTTGACACACTGGGGAACGATATACCCCCGCCGCCATGCTAAGGGGAGTACATGCCATTGGCAGTGACAACTGTCAGAACCAGCAAAATTCTAATTAAATGCCCGAACCTATCACCCCCAGGTCACACTGGGCTGTCAGTGACAGCATTCCCTACGGTCATGGCCATACGCTTCACAGGAAAACCTAGGCCACTAGCTGCCAGATCCCAGTATCACTGGGAAACCACTTACAGAGAGGCCTGATGAGGCCTATTACCTGATAACCAGTAGGCTGGCTACCTAGTGCCCATACTTGGGAACTCGCCTTCAGGGAGGCCTGGTGAGGCCTACTACCTGATAGCCAGTCAGGCTAGCTGTCCTGTTGCCCATATGTGGGAACTCACCTTCAGGGAGGCCTGGAGAGACCTACTACCTGATAGAAAGCTAGAAAACTGGCTGCTATGAACCCCAATTCCGGGTGTCAGTCCCAGGGTGGCCTGCTAAGGTCAGCTGCCCAGTCCTGGGGCTCTGTCTCGGGTCTCTTTCTTATCTTAGGTAAGAAACTGACTGCCATGGACCAGTAAGGTTGGGGACTAAGCTTCATGGTGCCTTGATAAGACTAACCGCCTGACGGTGGTCTTATTAGCTGGCAAAAATGACCCACGCTGTTGGGGTTTTGCCTTCTGGGAGGCCTAGATGGCCAACCATACAGTGGCAAATCTTATTTGGCTGATCATGATCAGGGCTCGCCTCCAGAGAGGCCCACTGAAGCCAATTGTCTGATTGGCCAGAGAATTTAACAGCCAAGCACCCCATGTTAGGGCTCAGGGTCAAGGAGGCCTGCTGAGGCCTACTACTTGACAGCGCAGCCTTCATTGGCATATAATGGCTCGTTTCCACTGAGCGGTACGGTACGGTACAGTTCGGTACGGTACGCAATTATTTGCGTTTCCACTGTCAAAAGTTGTGAATGGTACCAAAAAGCCGAACCGTACCGTACCACTTTTTGGGTACCCTTCCGTTGGGGTACCTAGCACAGTGGAACGGTACTAAAGGGTGGAGCTAGACTCACTGCAGAACGCTGATTGGTTGACAGAGTATCGTCACTTGCGCGAGCTACAAGGGGAATGACAACAAAAGCAGCGCCATTTTTTTAATTTACAGTTGGAATATAATAGTATGGTTATTCTTTCACGAAATGTAGTTTTAAGAGTTTTTCAGACGAGAATGTAGTTGTTTAAAGCTCAAATCTGTGGTTTATTTATAATGTTTTATGATAATTTGATCCATTCCAGGCGATCACCGGGCGCTCGGCGCTCATGTTCCCCGCCTGGAACAGCCTTTATTCGGCTAGTCGTTCTGACGTTTGCCGCTGACTCTGTAGTGGTAATTCGTCTTGTGTAAATTTAACGGGTGATCTTTGGTCTCGTGAATCGATAATTCGTTCCCTGGCCAATCGTTTTGGCTGAGGGTTAAGTGAAGTTTCATATATTTAGGCTATTTAACTTTTCCGTTGTAACGTTAATGTTAGACCAGCGCTGAATTTGTATATTTGACTGAATTTTTTGCTTTATCTCTTATTGTGTAGCTTCTTGTAACGTTACCTTTTACTTATACTTTTATAATGGCTATTATTGCTAAAACTGAAATTTAACTGGGTTGAGTTTTGTCATTTTTTATTTTATTACAAGATTATCACTGTAATGTTGTTTATTGCAACATTTGTACAAATGCAAATATTGCCAGGAATATGTTTAATATTTTTAAAATTTAAACGAAAAGATGCAGGGTTGTGTTTTATATTTCGTTTTATAAATAGGCTAACGTTAAACATGTATATAATCAGGTCTATACATTGCCTGAACCACATTTGTGTGCCTATAATGTTTAAAATGTATTTAAATGAAAACGAAAAGGGACAGAGTGGTGTTTTATAATATATTTCGTTTTATTGTTGCCTAAAATGTACATGCAGAGCGAGCTGAGTGACGCTTTCAAGAACGCGCTGTTCCATTTGGAGAATTGCCGGACTCGCGTCCTCGGGAGTCATTCTGCTGAGAACTTTGCGTACTTGTTATTGAGAAATGCCTAATGTCGGCGCTTGTCTTCTTGTGACAAACATGCCGAGAAGCAAGGACAAGATCTGCTGTATGCCATCCATTAGTGTTTACTTTGTCGCTTTCTTCTTCGCGCGAAAATGACGTTGATCGCTTCTTTCCTGCAAACACCACGCCTATCAAGTAGGGTACTGTTGGCGGTGGAAACGCTAGCCGGATCATGGTTTACTGACCCGACCCGACCCGAACCGTACTGTACCGTACCGTACTGCTCAGTGGAAACGAGCCATAAGATGTTTACACAGCACCTTCAGTATCCTGGTACCTAACCACATTGCCCATGGCAGTATTCTCAGCAAAATGCAACACCCTTTAAGCAAGGAGAGTACAACATACGTTACCCTGCCTCAATGGAGGCCCCAGATTCAGAGACCTACCATCTATACGCATGGGTGTCAGCTCATGGCAATGGTCTGGCTTCAAGGGAGCGTACTTCGAAAACCAAAATGAAGTGAAGGTTAAAACTTTCCACTCGACCCGAGCCATAGTGGTGTGAGGTAGAATGATACAGAGCTGAAAGTTGAGTACTCATAACTACCTTGTATCGCCTGGGGAGTATCAACTAATTTTAACAGGGTGGGGGCCTGCCTGTGGCTCTAGAGGAGACAAGAATTTTCCTGCGCCCCACATAGGAGAGTGGGGCTTGCTAGCAAGCCAACCACCTTCAACCCATCACTTGAGCAGTAGCTCAGCGAGCTGAGTGGAGCCTACTCTGGAGGCCTAAGTCCATATGCTAGCTCTGCACAGCGGGGTCTGGCAAACAAAAAACGATCTCTTCACAGAGCGAAAGACGACCTAACCCTGTCCAAAAATATCCATCGTACTGGGAGGCCTTATTGAAGGCCTAACCCAGGTCTTATCAATCATGCCTCTGCACCAGCCGGCATTACGCTTCTCTCCCCTGAATGCAGAGAAGGTGGCGGGCCTTGGCCGAGCGACTCCCTGCCATGGGAGGAGGCTGTCATAAAGGGATGCTAAACAGCCTACATTCACATAGTGAAGGGCCAGAGGCAGAAAATGCTTTATCAGAACGCCATCACTATTCCTAGTACAGCCTAGGCCAGCTACCGAGGCGGCCCTCGGAGAAGCAACAGCCTCAAGAGAAACTTTTTTTTTTGGCACAAAAAACGCTCAGCCTGTATGAAAAACCAAACAGAGCTATAGGGAGCGATGCAGCGTCAGTCTCTCAAAAAAATCTATATACTCTCCAGTAAAAAAAAAAAAAAAAACATTTAAAGAGGAGACAAACTACACTACCCTGAGGTGGCTAATAGCCTCAAATGCTCTCATAATGAGAGGGGTGTTAACATAGTTTAATACCAACCTTACCTTACCTTATAACAGTGACATGACCCCATAACTCTACACAGGGAACAAGGGTCTGTAGAGAAATACATTTTAGGGTTAGTTGCACACAAAAATGAAAATTAAGACCCACTCAGCTCACCTGCGGCGTGCGAAGTGAAGACTCACCACACAGTTCTTTTATGAACATCGGGTCTACCACCAATACACTCCCTCTAACCATGCCAAGGCAGACCGTTAGAATATCGTAGTCCACTCATCATGGGCCCAGCCTCGGGCCTGATGAGAGAGGAGAGGGCTAAGATATATTAAGCCCTCAGGGGAGGTGATCCATCACCAACGCTGTTGGCATTTATGCTGGTTCAGCTACCTCAGATCCCTCTTCTTGCGGGAGTCCCGCCTCTTCTGTGACCTACTCCTCCACGGAGGGGGTGCACAAGAGGCGACGCTGGCTCTCTGGCCCTGTCTAAGGTCCTCGGACCGTGACGGGCCAGGCTCTCCCGTCTCTCTGGGTGTGGGAACGGATCTCAGTGGTATACAGGTGTTAAACGCCGCTGAACGCGCCTTCGCCTCTCTTAATTTCCCAACCACTGCCTCCACGGAGGTGCTGAAAAGTTCAGAGGGCGGAACCGGCGAATCGAGTAGAAAGCCCTTCTTTTTCTCCCTGATGTTGGCCAGGTTCTGCCACACATGTCTCTCAGTGGCCACCATCGCTGCCATCGATTGGCTGATCGTAGCAGCAGTTTGTTTAGTGGCCTGGAGAGCTAGATCTGTGGTGCGGCGTAGCTCAGCAACCACCTCAGGGGACAGCCCCGCCCCCTGGTCGAGATCCCCCAGCAGATCGGCCTGGTATGTCTGCAACACCACCATGGTGTGTAGGGCAGCACCGGCCTGACCCGCTGACGTTTATGCTCTGCTGTTCAAATGTGACGTTGTCTTCAGTGGTTTGGATGGCAGGGTTGGAGCTCTCAGTGTTTATGCCCGCCCAGATGCAAGATAGTTCGCAAACGTCTCGTTAATTCACCTGCAGCTCACCCTCATCAGCCGCTGAATCGTCTGAGAGGATTAGATAACTTTCAAGGCGATCGGCAAGCTCCATCTGAGAACCCCATGACGCACGTCGCTGCTCTGCCTCAACGAGCGGGACCTGAGCTACGAGGTCCAGACGCTGAACCCTTACAGCGAAAAACGCTTACAATTTGCACAGACAGCTCCCTCGAGAATTGACTGTGCGTGCTATTCCCCCGAACAGAAAATGCACAATTCGTGTGTGTCACTCGGCGTCAGATATCTTGGGCACTTCTTAGTGCATTTCATTATCTTCTTAGTGCATTTCATAATTACCTGTTTTTCAAGCTCTTACAAACAGAACAGTAACTGAAGCCGCAAAGATGAATGTCATGTTTGCAAGGCGCCCTTACACTGTATACTTCCAGGTCGCACGTTTATGGTTCATGGGCTGTCGCCGGTCAATAGGATTGCCATGATTTGATAGTAATTTCAGACACCTGGCACATCTGAGGCGTTCCCCAAAGCGTCAATCGACGCAGTGCGAGTTCCCTTTCGAAAGGGAACTGTTTTTACAATGGAAAGGTTTAATGGAACTATAACTAAAAATCTTAATTTTTCAAATAATTAAGTATGCAATCATATTTGCTTGGTTATTTGTACCAAGAGATTAGTTACAAATATTCACTTCACACAAACACACACAAAATCTGATCATAGTTGTGTCTGTCCTCTCGTCATGTCCTCAGTTTCCCCAGGCAGAGATTCTGAGTAATTACCTGCATTGTTTGGTAATTAATCAGAGCGTCCACTGACAAGCGACGTCAGTTTGAGCTTCAGGAGACCTAAATGGATTTTTCTCTATTTGCCATTGTTTCTGTTGCATTTCTATAAATGTGTCCTGAACTATTCTAACCACAATGCTTGTATAGCAAGAACAGTGAACTGTGCTGAAGATAAATCGTTTCTTATTTTTTTAGGCTAAAACAGATTGAAAGAGTGGTCCTTAGTGGTAGTGTGTATGTGTGTGTGTGTGTGTGCAAGAGGGTAGGTGTCATTAGCCGAGTGGATTGCTTGTCTCGATCTATTTTTAATGAAGGCCGAGGCAAGCTTGTCTCTGTTAATAGAGAATTAAAGATGATCAGTCCAACACATGAAACACCTCTGTTGCAGCCCTGCTCAAAGCTTCACCCTCCTCCTTCATGTGTTAAGTGACTGTGGACTGACTTGCAGAGATGCACTCTAGACAGGAAACCTAGATTTTCTTTGTCAAAGACCTGGTAGGCTTAATGAAAAGTAATAGTCATGAATCTTTATTTTCTCATAATGGTGGACCAGCAGTTGAGCTTTACTCGGTAGTATCTCATAACATTACATCTCTCTAAATCTCAGCAAGATCTTTGGTCTCTCATCACAGAACTTCAGCTCCAGACGTCTTCTGATCTCACGCCATTATAACAAATGGCATCATGGTTTGGGTACAGTTCTTACAAAGCGATACATCCTTCCAAGTAGCAACTCTGGAGGGAGTCTCTGAATTAGGAACACAACTTGCAGTCTTCTGGAACCTGCTTCAGTACATCATCACCAGAATAGAATGAAGGAAGGTGAGGACTTGACAGTGTTGCTTGTTTGGGCAAATGCATAATTTGTGCTTCAGTTTTTAAAAGAATGAAAGATTTAAAAAAAAAATACTCTAATGATTTACTGATATAGGCACACTACCATTCAAAAGTTTGGGGTTGAGAAGATTTTTTAAATATTTTTTGAAAAAAGTATCTTATGGCAGCGTTTATTTGATCAAATTACATTAAAAATAGTAATGTTATGAAATATTCTAACCACAATGCTTATACAGTAAGAGCAGTGAACTGTGCTGAAGATAAATCGTTTCTTATTCTTTTAGGCTAAAACAGATTGAAAGAGTGGTACTCAGCGGTAGTGTGTATGTGTGTGTGTGTGTGTGTGTGTGTTCTGAAAGATTGTTCTGAAAGAATGTTCTGAAAGATTATTACAATTTTAAATAAGTGTTTTCTAAATGTAATTTATTCCTGTGATGGCAATGAGAATTTCCAGCAGCCGAAAAAAATAACCTAATTATTTCTAATTACCATTTCTAATTATTATCGATGTTGAAAACAGATGTGCTGCTTTATATTTTTGTGTATTTTTTTAATAATTCTAAATAGGTCATACAAAAGAACAGCGTTTATTTGGAACAGTGTATATTTTTTTAATGTAAAAATCTTTACTGTAACTTTTGACCAATGTAATGCATTCTTCTTGCCAATTAAAAGTATAAATTTGTTTAAAAAATCTTACTGACCCCAAACTTTTGAAAGGTAGAATGTTTGCACTGCTTTTTTCATCTTCTTGTTTCAACTGCTACAATGAAAGTCAGTGGGGTCTAGTGTTATTTGAACCTAACGGAGAGGATGTTTATCAAGCAATTACTGGTAACTGTACCTAATTCCAACAGAAAAAGACAAACACACACATACACACACTGAGGAGCCCCAGCCACTAACAAACAGAAAATAAGTACTCGGAATTAGAGGATCGAACTTTAAGTATTGATGCTGATATCCTCACATGATTTAAAAAATAAAAACAATAGTGATTTATTTAGTACTGGTGCATAAGCAGAGCATATGCAAACATTTGAATTAGATCATATGAATTAGCCAACAATTTGCCAAAACGTAAGGTAGTTATGAATTGCCGTGTGCGCGTGTTGGTTAATTCAGATTTGCCCACCCATTCATATTCATATTATATTAACTTATGTTAATGCACACAACCTGAAATATATATATATAAAATATTAGTGCATGTAAAAAAATGAGTATATTTATGTACAGAACCATATTGTAAAGTGCTCTTAAATACCTTTAGCTTTGTAGGAGAGAAACTTTCTCTTCCACTCATCTGAACACAAGCGGAAATGCTAAAAAAAGACTTCTTGAAATAGAACGCTGGTCGTTAAAACATTGATCATGTTCTGTAATTGTTTTTTTTCTAAACGATAATTTACAGTTTATTTAATAAATGTTAAAAATATGTCTTTTTAATGCAAATATAATGTAAAAATCTTTCTCATTTTATCCCCAAAATTTTCAATTGGCTCAAAAGGAAAATGGGTGGTACGAAAATAATGGGTATGTCTCATCCCTAGAAGGCATCACGGACTAATGCTACATACACATGCGACCCCAACATTTCATCACAGCCATGTTTCCCTCTTCCGGCGACACAACACAGCTTCTAAACATATCAACTTTGTGACATCAGCCCCCCGGAACCTAATTTCCTTCCATCTGTTCCTCTCTGACCCCCGACTCCTCCTGGTTTGAGTGTGTTGTTCTGTATGTGACGCTCTGTGATCAGTCCAAACCCGTTATTACAATCAGTGGGATTCAAATCTATTCACGCTGTTTCACACAGCAGTTGACCTCACTCTCTTTGACTATTTCTCTCCATCTCCCTCTCTATCTATTTTTCTGATCAAGTTTGTGAACCATCTGTCTTAGTCTTCCCTGCCAAACGCTCGCTGTGCTGTATGAACCTGCACACAGTCATTTAGGTCAGTATTAACCTTTAGGGCCCTTGGACTCAGCCTGCACTCACTGTAGCCAGATTCTTAAGTACTGATTCTATATTTAGTATCCGTCGTAAGGTCAGTCTTAGAGTGTAATTTTCAAGAGAAGAAGCTTGGATTTGGATTGGAAATTAATTGGAGTTCATCAAAAAAATTGAGTGAAACGCTTTTGATGATTAATTAACTAAAGGTCGAGATTCTTTTAAGAAAAAAAGGTAGAGCTTTTTCAGAAGTAAAATAGTTTAAAATCATATCTCTTAAATATTTATTAAGAAATTGTTAAGGTTTCAAAACTATATCTCGAAAGGGTTCTCAAATTTTACAGCCTTTTTTGTCACCATTTTGTCACCTTTTTTTTCACTATGTTTTCAGTTTGTTTTTGTAAATTGGGTGTTTTTTTATTTTATTAGTTCAGGTTTGATGTCACCCTAATTAACTGTACATCGTCATATCTGATAAATACTATAGTGATTCTTTAGTCAACATGAAATGGCATTATCTTCCTATTTTATTATTTGATTTGATTTTATCAAGCCTTTTATCAAGTGGGCGTTTCATATCAGAATTAAGTCACACATAATTATGCCCTGAAACAACCAGTTTAGAGGAAGCTAGCTGACCAAGACATTGAGGCTTAAGGCAAGCTTGGCAAGTTACATTTTGTAACTAAACCTCCTCAACACTGCTGCAGAGAAATTTTTTGTCTGTAGCTTGTAGATTGATGAGTGTTTTTACTAATGTTATTAGACTAATTGTGCTGTTTCCCTGACCACAGATTAGAATTAGGGAAGAAAGATCTGGTGTTTGCTCAGAGGTGATGTCCAGCACAATGTTCAATGCTGGTAAAATGGTGGACTGACTTCTGTCATCCTCTCTATGTGTTGTAATGTCTGTCTGTGTTCCCCTGTCCTTTCTTGTTTAGCAGTTGTCTATTAGTCTAATGTCTATTAGTCTTCCCAGGTGTTTCAGATTAACCACGCCCCCTTGTTATCTTGTTCAGCTCGTTTGCCCTTGTATTTAAGCCCTGTGTTTCAGTCCAGTCTTTGTGAGTTCTTGTATGTTTGTTGTTCTGTGATGCAGTTTGTTGTTTTGTTCCTGAGTCTTCACCTAGTTTTCAGGTCAACAAATAAAGTGTGTGTGCTGCATTTGGATCCTGCCTCATCTCAGCTTTAACTGCACCTCGTTACACTATGTCTCTATAAATGTCTTATTCTCAGACCAGTTTTAATAGGAGAAATGGTGGGGTCTCATTTTACTTTAGATGAACCAATATAGGCTCATTGGAGGTGGGCATGGCAACATGGCACTCTCCAAGTACCTACTCTGACCTGCCGTCAGAGCTTCACCCCGTGGTCGAACCTCAGTTTTCTACGGGCTGAGTGCTCCGGAACGAGTTTCCAGGCATGTTGTTGTCGCAAACACATGCCTCCACCACGGGCTGCGGCGCCATGTGCAATGGACACGCTGCCGCAGGCTCCTGGTCAGGACCCCAGTGACTCTTATGTATGTTGAGTAAAATTAATAAAGTGAAAAGTACATATAACTTGGCCTGTTAAATTATATTGAGGAATTTTTACTTACAAATCTGATGTAATTAATATAAATAAAACCATTTGCTATTTTAAATACATTTTACTTGTTTTATGCAGTGCTGGTAATTATTTTAAACTAAATTAAATGTTACTCTTATGTGACAAAATAATACAGTGACAATGTGCAGTTAAGAGTAATTTATTAAGAAATAAGCATCTACAGAAAAGATCACTTTGGGCACACAATTCAGCGTGTTCGGTCTCTCTTTTTTTCCCTCTTAACCGGTTTACAGCAACGAAGGCACAAAGGACTGAGTACATTTGAAAAATATCCTGAAATTAAGAAAAGAGAAAAAATAAACAATAATCAGTAAACAGCAAATACTTTAAAATTAAAAGTTAATTAATCTGAATTCACATTGTTCATTTCACTCATGCCAAATCATATCAAAAACATAAAAAACATCCTGCATGACCTTACTCTCGTAGCCATTTCCTCACATTAATGCACACAGCATGCAGATAAATATATCATGGCTACGAATTAGGAATTTGTGAGTATGTCTACTAATTTTTCACTCGTCTTGATTTAAATAAGGCAACGAATTGTTATTGTCATGTACAACGTGGTCACGATTTAGTAAAAGCAGGGATCATTTAATAGATAGTGTGCACGATTTAGTAAATGAATGAGGGAATGAATTATTTTGTGCATGATGAGGGAACGAAAACCTGCTCACTTATTGTTAATTCGTGGCCACGATATTTGTCATCCATAAAGAAAATTGCACACAAAATAACAAATATTAAACAAAAGATCATGATTTAAATAACATTACTTAATGATGGTTTGTAGGCGTAATTTACTTGTGTAAAACGTAAAGTTTAAAACTGAGAAAAAAATATGCCTGTGGCTAACGCATCGAAAGCTAACGAAGCTAACTTGTAATTAAGAACATTAAACTTTTCAAATGTATAGAATTTAGTGATGAAAACAATCGTTGATCGTAGTTACACAATTTACTGAATAAATTACATCTAAAAATACGTAATATACTGCAGTTTTTTACTGTTGCTTACCTGAGAGCAGATGGAGTGGAAATTGGAAATCCAAATCCCTCAATGATCGAGGGTTTTCTTCTTTCCGCGCATAGGCAGATTCCTTTCTTCAATAACGGCAATTTTACTTGATTTTTTAAAATTTGCTTCAAGTACTTAAAGGGACTATGTGTAGTTTTTGAGGTATTTTATTATCTAAAATCAATATTTTTATTCATAAATATGTCCTCAATGGTGTACAAATACCTCTGCCAATTATCTGACTTATCCTCGTAAACGAAGAATTTATTACCTTTATATACATGTGACGGGTAGGTCAACGGAGGCTTCCATGTCGTTCTGCCATCTTGAAAAACTATAATAGCAGAGAGGGTCAAAAAGTACTAGGCCAAAGCGTTTCCACAACACGTTTTCATTCAGAGCCAGCATCACGTAACTGAAAGCAGCAGAAACGGAGGAGCAGAGCAGTGAGAGGCGCTTGTCACGGCCCCGGCAAGTTTAAAAAGCTGCATTGCACTGTTATTTTTAATGGCATACATATGCCGAGCCACAGGAGAAGAAATCCTCGTCGCCAAAAAAGTCCAAAATTGAACGTAAAAGGAAACGTGACCAGAGATTACAAAAAACAAATGTCAATGTCCGGATAGCTTTTTCCAGGTGGAAAGAACTAATGCAGGAGAAAGATTTCAAACGAGATGCTGAAGTTGCATTCTGTCTCCTCGACAGGTAGGCTAAGTCAATATTACAGTCTTAATGACATGCTTTTTTTCATTGCTTGGTTGTGTACTAGTACAGTAGAACATTTACAGTAGAACATTTGAGTGCTCCCTTGAGCCTCTGCGATCAGTAGAGCTTAAGCTCCTGTCAATTAAGACAGCACTCCTGTCTTAATTGACAGGAGTGCTGTCAATTAAGACAGCACTCCTGGTTGCATTGGCCTCCTTCAAGAGGGTAAGGGACCTGCACACATTTCCGTTCACAAAGCGTGCCTGGAATTCCGGCCGGCCTACTCTCACGTGATCCTGAGACCCTGGCCTGGATATGTGCCCAAGGTTCCCACCAAGGTGGTGCACCTGCAAGCGCTGCCCTTGGAGAAGGCAGACCCAGCCTTGGCACTGCTCTTTTCAGTACGCGCTCTCCGTGCCTACGTAGACAGAATGCAGTGTTTCAGGACCTCAGACCAGCTCTTTGTCTGTTATGGTGGGAAGCTGAAGGGAAAGGCTTTCTCCAAGCATAGGTTGTCTCACTGGATAGTTGACACCATTGCTTCACATACCAGCAGCAAGGTTGACCATGCCCCCTTGGTGTGAAAGCCCACTCCACCGGATTGTGGCTTCCTCTTGGGCTCTAGCGAATGGCGCCTCGCTAACAGACATCTGCAGAGCTGCAGGCTGGGCAACACCCAAAACATTCGCCAGATTCTACAATCTTCGAGTGGAGCCTGTGTCCTCTCATTTACTCGCTTCAACCAGCCGGTACTAGGACACGCTCGGGTGTCTTCGCTTGCTCGCCATTCCACTCTACAGACTGGATACGTGTGATATTTTCCTCAGGTGAGCTTCCTGAAAGCCCTGAGTTCCTCCAGCACTGCTGACGTCAACGCCAGTGTCTAGGCCTGTGCTTTGGCTAGGTGCCTCCGTATGCATGGTCCCCCCTCTGGGCGACCCCCACATATGTATTTCCACTGTAAGCCTCTCTGAGCATGTGTCTTTCCCTTGGCAAGCCACCTTGCCACCCCTGGGGTTGAAATATTCCACCCTGCGGGCTTGACACCCCAGGGTTCTCCATATGCATCCCCCTCTGGGTCATATGTGTATTCTTAAGTTCCCCCCCATTGGGTTGGCATTATTTGCATATTTGCTCCCAGTGTACCTGGTATTCCTGTGTTAAGTAGGAGTCCTTCGTGCGTGCCAGTCTCACGACAGGGATCTCAGACTTACGCATGGCACTGGAAGACAGCCAGAAGGTGGAGTGACTAGACTGGAACCCCATTCGTCGTCACGACGGAACTCGTAGTGACTACGAAAGGGAACTTCATGAAGCACTTGTAAAATCAGCCCAATGGCGTATAGGCAGGTTACATCTTGGCAGGAAGCTATAAAGCGCACCCAGACCAAACATTGTCAACTTCTGATAGGTCGAAGCAAGTCGATCACAGGCGCGCCGGAAGTATGGCAGGGTGACGCAACGTCTCGTTCCTTCTTCAGGGAACCGAGTTTACAGTCGTAACTGAGGCGTTCCCTTTCAGAGAACTCGCGTTGTGTCAAGATGACACAATGGGAACGTCTATACCAACACCACCATAGTGACCAGTCCTTGTCTTGTGTGAAATCATAAATTGTGTGAGCATAACAAAGACAGAATCCACCCAGGAGTGAAGGCCAAAACTAGGTTGTAAACCCAATGAGTGTGGGCAGAAAGGAACAGCCCACCGCCATTGTAAAGATACCCCTAATACAAGGCTACAAAGCCGCCATACTCCATACTCCAATGCACCACGGAGGAAACTGTTTTGTTTCCTGTTCAGGGAGCTCTAGAGTGATCGTGGCCTCAACAACCTCAGTTGAGAGACCTGAGTCTATGAGTTGGGCCCCCTCAGAGGCCAATCCCACACTTCCATAACTCTGTTCTCCAGAACTCCCAGAAGTAGAACAATCAGGGAAACCATGTACAGATTCAGTACAACCACGTCTGCAACTCCATATGAGCGCCATATCTCCCTTCCCTGGGCCTCAGACTCTGCCTTGACAGGATGTATGCTCCCTGAATCTGGTGGCAAGGTATATAGAGCCTGAGCCGTCATCAGCAGATGATTAAGTGCCAGGTGAGATGGTGACCCGTCCAGGGGCACCGAGAGACCATCTATGATCGCTCCCTAGCCCGTGAGGGAAGCATTTCCTGTGGGCGAAAACAACATCTCGATGCCGAACCACCAACTGATGCAACTGATTGTGAAAGTGTGGGGGGATAGTACTAGGCCGAATGGTAGAACTCATTATTGGTATGCTTTGTCCCCGAAAGCAAACCTCACATTTCCGGGTGGACCCTGAGATATGTGCTCTCCGGAGACCACTGTGCCCCGAAACACACAAGGTGGTGGGGTTAGCATAATGGTCCCCTGAGGGCATCGAAGGGCAGTGAGCACCGTATAATGAGATGGTAACCGCTTTACTTCGGGGGAGACTGCCCTTGTTGGCCTGACCCCTCGGGCGTCAGGACCTTTTCCCCACAGCCTTCTTGGAAATAATGACGGTCCTCAGATCCGTCTTACACCTTAAAGGCTGCGGTTGAGAGCCGCCAGCCAGAACACCAGTCCTTTAGTGGGGGCTTGGAAGCAGATACTCTGTTTCTGTTGAGATATGTTTGGCAGAAGTTCCCATGCTGCCAAAAAATCTACTAAGAGAACCAGGCTCTCAAGACTGATCTAGGTGATACCCAAGCGACCAATTTGGTGCCCTGGATGTCGAACCGGCACGGAACAACCGAACTGACTTCTCTGTGACCCTCATCAAAGGGGGCGAGCATCCCATTATGTTTCTGGGTGAACACGGAGTTACGCGCTCGTGGGAGACCATTGCCCCCCGACGCACACTAGGTGGCGGGGTTGGCAGAACGGCCCCCTGAAGGCATCGAAGGGAAATGGGCTCCGTATAGTGAGGTGTTAACCACTTTCCTCCGGAAATTAAGAGAACCAGCCTCTCGAGTCTGGTCTCTGGTATTACTCAAGCGACTAATTTGGTGCTCTGAAGTGGCGCACCGACAGGGAACAACAGCCGAACTGATTGCTCTGAGACCCTCCTCAGAGGGGGCGAGAATCCCATCGCCACTAGGTTTCCGGGCGGACACTGAGATAAGGGCTTGTCTGAGACTAGAACTCACTGGAGATCATTGCGCCCCGAAGCACACAAGATGATGGGGTTGGCAGAACGGCCCCTGAGAGCACCGAAGGGAGATGGGCACCGTATAATGAGGTGTTATTCAAATCCCCCAAGGAATTTCACCATTTATTTCCTCAGAATTAAATGCAGACAAATATCAACCAGACAAGTAGAAAACAGTCTAGGTGAAAGGCTGAATATGGTGTATTAATACAGATATCAACTATTAATACAGACATCAACAATTAAGACATATCAACCTTGGCAAATGCTAGATCCAAGCCAAAGAATCTTAATTGACTTTCTCCTCTCGAGAAGCAAGCCAACAGGAGTAGGGCTCAAACTCTCGATATTGCATATGTAAAATGTCGGGAATTTATGAATGAGCCCTCTCAGCCCCATTCTACTAGAGCTGACCGAGCAAGCTCTACTCCCAAACAAATACCACATAAATCGTGTGTATCCCCACTCGTAATGAAGCGAGGGCAGGGAGGATCACACGATCCAATATGCTGTTTGCTCGCCATTATATTCCTTTTTTAGATATATAATATGCTTGTGGACAAACAACAATAAATAGACAGACGGATTCACACAGAGTGCTTGCTGAAGACACAGAAGCTGACAATGTTTGGTCTGGGTGCGCTTTATAGCTTCCTGCCATGACGTCACCCGCCTATATGCCATTGGACTGATTTTACAAGTGCTTCATGACGCAATCACACAGAGCGTTTTCATAGCATCACATCGATGCAACATGAGTTCCCTCGAAAGGGAACATATCTATACATACAATCACTGTAGGTTCCAGCTGTATGCCATATGCCAGCAGCCATATCACCCTTTGGCCCAAGACAGGTTGCCCACTGAAGCTAAGCAGGGCTGAGCCTGGTTAGTATCTGGATGGGAGTCCTCCTAAGAAAACCAGGTTGCTGCTGGAAGAGGTGTTAGTGAGGCCAGCAGGGGGGTACTCACCCTGTGGTATGTGTGGGTTCTAACACCCCAGTATAGTGACGGGGACACTATATTCTCTATGAGACGTTAAACCAAGGTCCTGACTCTCTGTGGTCATTAAAAATCCCAGGATGTCCTTCAAAAAAGAGTAGGGTTGTAACCCCGGCATCCTGGCCAAATTTGCTCATTGGCCAGTAAGCTGGTGTGTAGTGGGCGTTCTGGTGCAATATAACTGCGGTCGCATCATCCAGGTGAATGCTGCACATTGGTGGTGGTTGAGGAGATTCCCCCTTTCCATGTAAAGCGCTTTGAGTACCCAGAAAAGCACTATATAAATGTAACAAATTATTATTATTATTAAACTTGTGTGTTTACATCACATAACCAGCTCCATGGTAAACTTGCTAGATAGCTGACCTGGTACGGTATTGCACTTTTCGGACAGCTCAGGTATGAGTCATGACAATCAATAAAATAACTCAAAGACTTGTAGAAGTAAAATGGGTTTTGCTTTTGTTAACATTATCGGTTAGGTTTAGAGTAGGGTTTACTTGGTAAGTGGTGTATTCTTTTAAAATGCAATAGAGCATTTATCTTTTAGTGCCACAATAATTACCACAACCAACATAATAAAATTTGGTCAGATTTACTTTTCTTTTCAGATAGAACAGAATGCACTTTCAGCACCACTCACTTGACATTTCACTTTGAAGGTGTTGAGAAACATGCAAGAGCAACGCAATATCATATATCAAAAACTGTTCACTTTATTTGATCCTAGGTTGAGAATAACACATTTCATTGGGACAACATAATGTAAGCTAGATAAATCTACACTATTTTCTGATGCAGTTTGTAAAAGTCTATGCTTCATAAACTTATGAACACCTCATTGTTGGAGGAGGGTATAGCTGACTTTATCAGGCTGATTCTCACTGTACTGATTTTCTCTCTTTTTGTCAGGTTGTAGTAGATGGGAACCCATTAAAGATGCATGCTTAGGGAAATTGAAAAGTCTCGTGCATAAAATAGAAGACTTAAATGCATAAAAATGAGGCTCTATTATTTGGCTGTGAAGGAACACAAAGGAACACAAAGGAACATCAGAAGGTAAAATGCAGTAATGAGGTCCATTTTCAACATCTTTCCTACCTTTTTTTAACTCATCTTTACAATCAAAGACTTGGAATCATTCTGATGAGATGAATAATGTTCAGGCCTAATGTTCATGTGAATGACATATTAGATAATCTATGAGAAAATATGTCATGTCTCTGCATATTACCAGTAAACATTTTGTTACCTGGATTTCTGCTTCAATTATTTATCAACATAGATGTCCTCTGTGCTACTCCGCGTACAGTTTTATTGTTATTTTATTTAATGAAAATATTTTGCCACCGTTTTATTGTGGTGATTAGTTTACCTTGGTTTTAGTACTGTACTTTAGCAGTTTATGATTTTTATTTTGGCGGACTACGAAGATGATGTGTTCAGTCGGTCTATTATTGTTATTTTAGTATTATGTATATACTATTATACTATTTACAAACTGTTTATATCTCTTTCTATTCCTTTTTCTATTTAGCTTTAATTCGTTTTTATTTCATTTTTACTTTAGTAATGTTTGTAAAAAAATAAAAATTGGAAATTAATTTTTTATTTCAATTAACGATAACCATTTTTAATAGTTTTAGTTAATAATAACAACCCTACAATGAATAACTTCACATTTTGACCTGTTTCTCACAAAATTGCTATTGTGTGATTTTTAAAGACTTAGGGCCAGATTTACTAAACAGCAAAATAGTGTAAGAGCGCAATGCCAAAAAAGCACAGATGGGAGTAGAAAGTTCTGGTCCTGATCTATTGATGACATGCGAATTAAAGAACACAGACACAACCAGACATTTTTTCCAGATTGACCAACGCAGTTTACCAAGGGCAGCGCAAATGAGTATCTGGTTCAAGACATTTTATTTGGGGCGGCAAATAATGGCGCAAATACCAGTAAATTGACTTCCACAAACCTTAGTAAATCGTGTTGCATGATTCATTTAAATACTCTCCTCCCATAAATTTAAAAATAACTCTATCTATGCCTTTGAAGCACTAGTTTTTTTTGCGTGTCTTTAGTAAATCCTGTAAAGTTTTTTAACGCAAAAAGAGGGTTGCACTGGCGCAAGCTGTAAGTAAATCTGGTGGTATGGACTACTTTTATGAAATTTGTTGCTTTGTTTTCCTTTTATCTTAGAGCTTGTCACAATTAACTTTTCATCATGTGGCAGAGAGTAGCGAGAACATCCTATTAAACATTACTATTTGTGTCTCACAGAAGAAAGCCAGATGGGTTTAGAATGACATGAGGGTGTGAAAATAATGACACAAGTTTAATTTTGGCTGAACTATCCCCTCAAACTACTAAAACAAAAGTCTGTATCATGGTTTCATCATCAAAACCGAACTGAATGTGCCAAAATGTTTTTGTATTAAAAAACCCCGAATGATGTCATGATCTGAGTTGACAGGAACGGCGTGTGTGTTCCAGTGTGACGACTTCTAACTGGAGATGACTTTTAAGAGTGCAGCAGTAACTCTCAGACAGCTGCAGTTGAGCTGTGGCTGACTGTATGCACGAGTGTGTACATGCTTCAGACTTTACAAATGTTTGAATCACTGCATATAAAAGCAGAAGGCTGTGCGAATCAGATCACAAGACCCAAGGGTGTTCAGCCAGTCAAAGGACTGGGAAAGAAAGGCGTTTGGCCAATCAGAGCGCAGGAGCCTGAGGGTACCCGACCAATTCACCAGAGCTTGATAGGAGTATTACATCACTCTGTGAAGCGTATATCAGGCACTGAATAATGCAAATCCTGCCCATTCCAATGAAAGGAGCAAATGCAGAAAAACGAGTCCCCTCAGTCCGTTTTCTCAGCGAGGGGGAAAGAAAAACGAGAGTGAACGACAGGATAATCCATCATTATTATTGTGCTGGTGACAGTATGACAGAGCCATGAATGTAAGGATGTTTCTCCTGTCTGATGAAATATGCAGAGGATTATATTGCGATATAAGATTCACACTGTATTTGCAGGACATTTGCACAGCTGATGTAATTAAAAAGAAATCCTGCCTCAAAAAATTACTATGAAACTTCCAGCACCACAAATTACATTGCTGTCTGTGATATTTAGTATTCATATTAAAAATGTTTCTAATTGAATATGAATGAGAGGTTACGCACACGCACCAACAGCAGTGAACTTTAATTGCGTCTGCGTCTGAGTCTTTAACACACATTAATTAAGACAATCAAGAGATAAAGAAAGAGACAATGTGAGGGAAAGAGTGAGAACAGACAATACAGGTCTCTAAATGAGGAAAAGAAAATAGGCCAAGACAAATCAATACTGGGAAAGAGCCAATGAAGTAGAATGCAGGACAGGCCAGTGCTCAGACAGGTGGGTTCAATGTAAAAATATACTATTATATTTAGTACCTAGGCACACTTCATAAGGGGAATAAACTAGGGATGCACAGATGTTTTTAAAAATATGACAGATAAGGCAATCATTTTCCGAGAATTTTTTTTTTAAATACTAAAACTGAAAATTAATCATTTTAAATTCTGCAAGTGAATTGAGGCATTGCAACATTCAATATTAAAAATCGGACGGATAATTATTTTCATAGTATGGCTAATTCTATAACAATTTGTAGAGAAATAAAAATAAAAATAAAATCTAAAATAAATATTTTTAAACGCTACAATTGAATTTAGACATTGCTATACTGTCCAGTATATATAAAAAGCGATTTGAGATTGAGATTGAGATTTGATCAAATTGCATTTGAACAGTTTTATTAAATAAGTGTTTTTAAAGATTAACTGGTAACACTTTATAATAAGATTTCAGTAGTTCATTTTAGGTAACTAAATTAGTTAACATGAACTGATAATGAACTGCACTTCTACAACATTTGTTAATCTTTGTTAATGTTAATTTCAACACTTACTAATATATTATTAAAATCAAAAGTTGTATTTGTTAACATTAGTTAATGCACTGTGAACTAACATGAACAGACAATTAACTGTATTTGTATTAACTAACGCTAACAAAGATGAACAAATACAGAAACAAATGTGTTGCTTATTGTTCATGTTAGTTAATACATTAACTAATGTTACCAAACCTTATTGTAAAGTGTTACAGATTAACTTTAAATGAGACTTGACGATGGCAAAAGTAATATAAATCTAGAAATAGTGGAAAATGAGCATGAATAATTGAATATTATATACCGATATTGGTGTGCCGTGTGGTAAATAAAATGCAAATTTTATTTAGCACCTGCAATAGGTGCAACACCAGGTGCTAAATCCTCAAAAATTGAATTTCTCTCATATTCCCTCATAGTCTGAATATATTTCCGGTGATTCTGTGTGTGTGTGTGTGTGTGTGTGTGCGCGAGTGTGTGGTGACTGGATCAAAAGGAGCTGGACAGAAGGTAGAATAGATAGAATCTTCAGGACTGATGAAAGGACCATGTGACCTTTAACCTCGGCTGCGTGTGAAGCCTGAGGGTGCCGCGCTATATTTGGCATCTGAAGAAAAATCATTCTGAGAGATAGCATGTGAGCATGTGTTTAAAAGACAGATAGAGAAACAGAGAGATGGAGATAGAGGCAAAAGAGAGAGCGAGAGAGAAAAAAAAGGACATCCAGCCTACTTGGATCTCATTTGATGTATGTGTTTGTATGTGAGAGAGAAAGAGAGTGAAGAAGAGATGAGAATGAATTTGAGACTAGAGTAAGATAAAAAAAAAGTATGTGATCTGATGCAGTGACTATTTCATAAAAGATTTAAAAATGACAAAGTGATACATTCAAGATAATGAAATTAGTCTAATAAGACTTGGTGCAATGGTAAGTGTGCACTGGAGACTCACCATAAAATGGATTAAAAAACCCACAGCTGATTTGATGACCATTTTTATGTTGCGGGTGACTTTTATCTCTCAGGAGATTGAGAGATAAAAACCAGGAGATTGTTCACCATCTTCTTTTTGATCATGTCTGTTTATCAGTTATTTCTTTACAAGCAACAAAAAACACTATATCCAGTCCTTAATACATAATTATTGTACCCTATAAATGTAAATGTATAAATGTATCTTGGACAAAGTGTTTTGTCTTTACAGATTTACACATTAGTTGTCAGTGTACTTAAGAAGACACAAATATAGTGCATGTCATGTGGACTACTTTCAGATACTTTTATGGTGCTTTTGCATCCAATTTGAAGCTTAAAAGCCTCAGTTAAAAGCCCCATTTATTGCAGCTGCACTTAATTGTAACTTTTCACTTAATTTTGACAAAAAAGGGCCAGATAATTTATTAAATCAAAATAAGAGTGCTGAAATAATAATTATTCATAACATCTTCATATGTACCGTCTTTTATGAGGAATCTTTTTTTTTTCATTTGTTTATACAGGCAAGTTTGTGTATGTGTATTTTAGTCCCAGGGCCTGTCAGTGCTGCCCTCACTTTGCCATGTTTAATAGAGAGCAGTGAGATGATTGTATAAAACAGCCATCCTCTTAGTGAAAGTATCTGTCAGTACACACACACACACACACACACACACACACACACACACACACACACACACACACACACACACACACACACACACACACACACACACACACACACACACACACACACACACACGTGCGGTCCTCTTTACTGTGACTGCTGCAATATTATCACAGACCCCTTCTAATTAAATACTGACAGCCGGGTTTGGATCATCCACACTTTCTCTCTCTCTTAGATACACATAGGCAGGAAGAGATGAAAAAAGAGAGAGGTAGAGATAGAGAGAGTGAGGGACAGACAGAAAGATGAGTGGGGTTGGGTGTATTGAGTTTATACTTTGGTCCTCTGTTGCTGTACCTTTCATTCTCTCTTTCACACACAGACAGTTAGTTGATGCATGACTGTATGTCGACGATTGTGAGTTGTAAATTTTATGAAGTATTTTGAATGCATGTTCAGTGTTTAAATTATCTGTACATGCATGAGAGACCAGTAAGTGACGGGTTTAATAGGGACAGTTCATCTAAAAATGAAAATTCTGTCATCATTTACTCATCCTCAAGTCATTCCAAACCTGTATGATTTTCTTTCTTCTATGGAACACAAAAGAAGGTGTTCTTAAGAATGTTTTTGTCCTTACAGTAGAAGTCAGTGGGGTTAAAACAATGGACCCCATAGAATTTCACTGAATGGAAAACGTTCTTCTTTTGTGTTCAATTTATTCATGTAGAAAAACATGATTAAATGATGACAGAATTTTACACATATATATACACATATATATATATATATATACATATATATATATATATATATATATATATATATATAGTTCAAAAGTCTCTTATGCTCACCAAGGCTGCATTTATTTGATTAAAAATACAAAAACAGTAATATTGTGAAGTATTATTACAATTTACAATAATTAATATATTTTAAAATGTAATTTATTCCTGTGATGCAAAGCTGAATTTTCAACATCATTACTCCAGTCTTTAGCGTCACATGATCCTTCAGAAATCATTCGAATATGCTGATTTGATTCTCAAGAAACATTTATTATTATTATTATTATCATCAATGTTGAAAACAGTTATGTAAAACATTTATTTATTTATTTTATTATTATTTGTATCCATTATTTTATTTTATATTATTTTGTTTTATTTCATCTTTATTTTAATTAACAAAAACAATTGTTAATAGTTTTAGTTTACAGTAACAACACTGGCTGGGGGTTAGCAGATCTGCTAGTATATGTTCAGTATAGCTTATTATTATATTGTATGTTCAAGTGCACAATATGTGAATTATTGAATGCAGATTCTGCATACTCCCAAACATCATTATTCTTAATCTTGATTTCTAGTCAAAATATCTAAACATCCTTAAAACTAGATGTAATTACAGTACCTACGCAAAATAACATAAGATGACATACTATTCCGCCATGGCGTCGGTCTTGCTGGTGGATCGTGCTGCTCACTAGCAAACTTCAAACAGCAGCATGGTCTGTCTGAAGTTTATAGATCTTAAATCTACTTGATTAGTTTCACCTATGTCAAATAACTGAAGTATTGTCAATAAATCTGACCTTGCAGCTACTGAATTATCCAGCAGAAGTCGTACTCAATTAGTAAAGAGCAATCTGGTTTGGGCACCTGCATTCAGAATCTATCGTATGTGGATTTGACAAGGCTAGAATTCACTATTCATCTGATTGTTGCCCAATTCATTGTACATTTACAATGTTTCAACACGTGTGCAATCTGTCTAACATGATTTACACTAGTAGGACATGTTGCAGGATCAACATTCTTACTGGATGTCGCTAAACTCTGTGTAATTCCTTGAGAAAGTTATTTGTTATATTTTCTAGTGATCTCATTGTAAAAAATATGTTCAACATCTCACCATCATCCTGCAGACCAACATTCTAGCAGTCAAATCTAATCAGTTTGAGAGTCAATGGAAAACGATTTACGGAGATTAAAGAAGATGTAAATAGGGAAAAAAATCAATCAAAGGTTAACTAGTGGTGTCAGAGATGTTTCCAAAGTCAAGTGAGTGAAACAAGAGGAAGTTGAAGCAGAAGTCCATTCAGAGGATGTGCAGGAACAGCCTATCCATTTAAAATGTAGAAAAACACCATTACTTTTCATTACACCAATAAACATCCTACTCAAAATGTGAACAGATGGACATACTTTTACATGCACTTTAAAAGTTTGAATTCAATCAAACTAAAGCAATAATTTGTCTTTATAAATGTTTTGTCCGACTGAAAACTTACCAGTCTGGGTTTTGTGAAGTTGGACAGACCTAGACTAGACAAATAATAATAACCGCATAACAAATGGCCTTGGCTGTGTGCTCTGAAAAACAGATGTGATGTGCATTTAATCCTTCAAATATTCATTTACCCCCAAAACTGTATAACACAATGTGTAACACAGTACAAGTAACACAAGTTGCATAATCAGATTATATTTTCAAGTAACTAGTAAAGTAACAGATTACTTTTAAATTTACAACAAAATATCTGAGTTACGTTTTCAAATTAGTGATGCAAGCTACTTTGTTTTGCCATTTATTGACTTACAGCTCTCCCGTCCCCATGTTGAGAGAAATTGAAAGTAAGGTGCAGAGGTGTTGTGTGCGCTGTGTAAACATGATGCTTATAGTAGTTCTAGACTAAATGTGAGCAGGCATTTACTCATCTCACTTGCACAAAAAAAGATCAGTATTCCTAAAATACTTTGTTTTTAATCTCACTTTATTGACCAATGTATTTGATGCTGACCTTTGATAATACAATTCAACCATACCAAGAAGCAACAATTTAGTTAAACATCAGGTTTGTGTTCCATTTTTTTAATTTCTGAAGTAAAAGTGTTGAACTTTCTTTTCTTGCACCATATTCTTCTACAATCCAGAACGGCAGCTAAAAGGTGTGTTTGAGCTGTGCCCTCTACTGTACAGGTTAGAACTTACTTAGAACTTAGGCTACATCATGTTTTTTTTTTTGTTATTAAAAACACAAAAAAGCAAGCTTTGCCCAGGTGAAAAAAGCATCGCAAAAGTAACGAAACACATTTCTTTCCATAAAAAGTAATTAAGTAACACAATAGTTGCTTTTTTTTAACACAATATTGTAATGCATCACTTTTTAAAAGTAGCTTTCCCCAACACTGGTTTACTTAGACCAGATTATTTACATGCACTGTAATCTGTAAGAGAACAGATGTGCTGCGTCTGCTCTGATTGTTCAGTATTTATCCTTAAGTGTGTGACCTGGATCAGCAGTTTTTGGCTGTGGAGACTGACACGAGATCAGGAGCAGAAGGGGCCCATCTGCCTGTTTACAAACGCATTTGGTGCCCTGGAGTGTGTGTGTGTGTGTGTGTGTGTGTGTGTGTGTGTGTGTGTGTTTGTAAGTTTATGTAAGTGAATGTGCATGCTTGTGAACGAGTTTGGCTGCTAAAATAGCAGCAGCTTGGCAGAGAGAGTGATTTGAATATCTGTAGTTTGGCAAGAGTGTGTTTATATTGTGCATTTTGTGGACTTGTGTATGCGCCATTTTGCAGTGGGTTAAATGCAGGGATTAAATCTTGCATCTGTATGTCAGTAGATGTATCAGTAATGGTACAAAAAGGAGATTCTATAAATCTGAAATCTGAGAAGATTTTGTAGGTGAGGGCATCTAAAAATAATTATAAAAATTGGTAAAAACGATTTTTTTTCCTCTGATGTTATTATTTTATATAAAAAAAGTTTTTTGTGTGCGTGTGAACCATCCATTTAGAGCGAAAGTATTTGGGGAAAAAATGTGGCTATGTATATACTTTTATTGTGGTCATTTTGTTTGTTTTTTCTTTCCAGCAAATAAATATCAGCTATTTTCAGCAAACCTGAATCACAAAACAACTCTTCCTAAATGTTTATTAACCAGCATTTACCTATAGGTTAAAACAAAAGTTGTGTCCCAAATGACATTATGCACTTATAATATATAATAAACACAATGTACTCAACCGTGTAGTATATGCATTTTATTTTGTCATTCAACATCGGAGTCTGTAAGCCCCTCTCCCTCTTGTATGTAACTAAAGCTGGGACAGTTCACAGACACATTTTGATTTGTTTGTTTTTTTAGTTAATTAAGTGCAACACCTGGGTATTTATAGTGCACTTTTTGTTTTTAGAATTTTCTGTGTGAACACACTACTTGCAATATTTACCCTACAAAACGGCATAGTGCTCAAGTACTCAAAATGGGACGCATCTAAAAGCATGACGCGACTGTGTCCTGAGTACATTTGACTGTGTGCATCAGAGGTGATGTTGCGGTTTTGCAGAAGGTGTCTGTGGAATGGCTGCGTTCCGACCGGTCTGTGTGGTTGCCTCAAGCTGTTTAACCACATTTGTGTGAAGCAGGAAACCCTGAGAGGACAATGGTGTGACCGCAGTGTGATGAGGTCCCACCGGGATGCTGATGTTCAGTTTGTTTGACCAGATTCCCCTTGAATTGCCGCAGTCTAGCTACTGATACTGTACCAATCGAGAGGGAGAACAGGATAAATATAGAGGAGGAATATAAAGGTGAAAAAATGGTCAAGGGGTACAGATGCAGTTAAAAAGAACAGGGGGGTGCAGATGTCCTGTGGCGTGGTTGCGTAATGCTTAAATAAAGATAAAAGCGGTGGAAAATAACACCGGTGAGAGAGAAGGACAATAGGGGTTACTGCTCTTATTTGTAGTAATGAAACCACATATGCTTACAATCTCACAGTATGAAGCAAAGTAATATACGTAAAGTATCTGAATTTTGCAAATATAGAACTGGATTATACTGAATTTACTTTCATTTCAAGTTTTTCTTGTTGATTACTTGATCGGACTGCCAAAGGACATATTCAAATACAAATATATGTATATATGTGTATATATATATATATATACAGCTTCATACTTCTTTATACTGCATTCTGTTTCACATACAATACAATTAAAACATTTGGGGTCAATTTTTTGGAAAGAAATGTATACTTTTTTTCTATAACAAAAACAAAACAAAAACACTAATAATGTTACAAAATATTCTATTTGAAATAACTGCTGTTCTTTTGAAATTTATATTCTAAGAGTCCTGAAAAAAGATGTATCACTGTTTCCACAAAAATATTAAGCAGCACAACTGTTGATAATAATAAGAAATGTTTTTTGAGCACAAAAATAAGCTTTTTAGAATGATTGCTGCAGGATCATGCAAAAATTCAGCTTTGCCAACACAGTAATCAATAAAATGTCTTAAAATAGAAAAGTTATTTTAAATAACAACAAATATATTTCATAATAATACTGTTTTTACAGCTTTTTTCTTTAATCAAATAGATTTAGCCTTGGTAAGCATAAGACTTTTTTTTTTTAAACATAAAAACAACTTACCCAGCCCAACTTTTTTGAAAGTATTGTTTCAACCTTCTGCATTGTGTTAAGATTCAGAATGCAGTCAGCTAGTATTCCATTCCGTACATACTGACACACACTTTCTCTCTCTTTCTCTCCATTTACACATTCAGATGAAAGTGACGATAGGTTTA
Source organism: Siphateles boraxobius (assembly GCF_051911475.1). Classification (NCBI taxonomy): domain Eukaryota; kingdom Metazoa; phylum Chordata; class Actinopteri; order Cypriniformes; family Leuciscidae; genus Siphateles; species Siphateles boraxobius. The sequence continues at coordinate 19,658,509 of NW_027509219.1, forward strand.
GATATGTCCCCTAGCTGACATAGTAACCATACATATTCCGGCATACAAACCTTAACTGTAAGCATAAACGTCCGTCAAGTTTATGCTTAAAAAATAAACAATATTTGCCAGTGGGACAAGAAAAATGAACTTAATTCAAAATGTATTTTTTGGAAAATAAGTCTAACTATATTTTGTTTACAAGGATACAGTATTTGTCTTGATTTAAAGATGCATAACAAAAAAAAAAAAAAAATACAGATCAAGAAAATTATTTTTGCAGTGTTCAGTCAGCGTTCGGTCACATGTCCTATCTTTTAAAAGAGAGTTGGCTCTCAAAGGCTGGTAGGCACAACAAACCACATTTTCTCCACAGTCCATCTGTTTAAAGCTGGATATTTGTTTTTATATGCACTAGTTCAGAGCAGCAGGAGCTATCACTGCAGAGTCATTAATTAATTTGTTGCCATGAGCAACTAATATCAGGAGTAAACATAAACACCACGCAGAAGTGATGATTGTTTAGTGACATTAGCACCAGCATCAACCAGCTGGGGCCAAAAGGATCCGCGGGAGACAGAAGGATAGCTGCGGGTGTGGGCTTATTTGCGTCTTTGCGTGTGTGTTGGCTTGTGCATCAGTATGTATGAAGTGTTGCTGCTCCAGTCATGTGACTGTCAAACCATCCATTTCATGTCTCTGAATGAGTCACTAATGATGATTAAATTGAAGCCCAAAGACAAAAACAACAGACATTTATCCCAGTTTTTTCAATGCAGCACAAGCAAAGTTTTGATCCTGTCACGCAAACACACGTGCGCATACAACACGCGGACGCACGTACGCACGCACACACGCACACACACACACACACACACACACACACACACACACACACACACACACACACACACACACACACACACACACACACACACACACGCACACGCACACGCACACGCACACACACACGCACAGCCCCAAGCAGCAGCAGCTGGTGGTGGTGTTGAGTGAAATCATTATTCAGTGTGACAGTAGCAGATTCATTACCAGCAGTTAAGATGACAGTGGTCAATGACCAAATGCATTAAACAGAAACACTGAGTGGCAGAGACGTCAGTCACAGACTTTTCTTCCTCTTTTATGCATAATCTGAATAGAATAGAATAGAATAGCTACTTTTTGTTCCTCATCTTTACTCTGTTAATAAAAATGTATATTATAGGTTTTAAAAAAAAGTTATATAAATGTAGTCTTCTTTATTATTATTATTAAATAAGTGGGTTACACTTTATTTTAAGGTGTTACACTGATTATACATTTAAGTACGGAGTAATTTTAAGTAACTACATGTACTAACTAAATGGTAGGGTGTGGTTTGTTTAGGGTTAGTTGCCTGTATTTATGGATCATTTGTAGTTATTAATACAATAGTAACTATATGTAACACATAACAATGACATTGTAAAATAAAGTGTTTCAAATAAGTGTTTACCAAATTTTACATTTATGTTTGTTTTACTCTAAATAATGGTTAGAAATCACAAGACTAATACAGTTATTTTATTCTATTGACAACTGTAGTTTTATGTTTTTCTTCAGGGTTTTACATATACTGTAACTACTCTCAATGTTAACTTTGTTTAAAAAAAAGTTATAAATGTGTCTTTATACATTAACTTATATAGCTTCCTTTATATTTTAGGAAGGAAGTCCTAAGCAAATGGTTTATCGTATTTGGGGTTCTGTGGTAAAATTTAAACAACCCTGTTTTAAACATCAAGCATGGCTCGTGCCAGTCTTATTTAAAACACTTTTTAAACCCTATTTTAAGAGGTGCTATATACATACTTTTACAGTTTTTTTTCGATCGTGAAACGACAGTGAGCAAAACTGGAGCTACATGTGCAAAACGAACTAGAGTTTGGCCCACATGAACTGCTGCTGTGCAGACTGTAGTTAGAGTTTTGCACATGTAGCTCCAGTTGTGCTCACTGTCATTTAGCAATCGAAAAAAAAACTGTATTTAGATTCTATTTTACTTGCATACAGTAAGAACCTGAACCTACAAACTGTAAAAGAGAGAGCTTTGGCGGCAATGAATAAAGTCTTGAAATGTATTCATTATGCTATCTTTCCATGTCATGAGACTAATCTGTCAGACGTCTGCTCTTAACTACTCCATGTGTTTGAGTGACAAATCACCTTCTGAAACCTTCACGAATCAGAGTGTGGATCAGCTAGCCTCAGATAGATTTAAACCCAGACGTGAAACGATTACAGCTGAAAAGAGCACAGGCTAGAGCAAAATTACACGTTTACAGCACACACACACACACACACACACACACACACACACACACACACACACACACACACACACACACACACACACACACACACACACACACACACACACACACACACACACACACACACACACACACACACACACACACACACACACACACACACACACACCACACACACACACACACACACACACACACATGGTCTCAGGGGGAAATGTGAGTGTCTCTATGAAAGAGGGACAATACTGCAAATGTCATATTTAAGATGATCACACAGCTGCGTAACTTTAGCACGGTCATTTGCACACAGCAGCACAAAAAAACATCATCATCATCATTCATTTGTTCTTTCTCTATGCAGTTTTAATGAGCTTTTTATGACAATGAACACACAGATTCTCTCCTTACAAACATTATGGGTTAATGAATACTCTCATATATGATTTCCAAAAGGCTTGATATATCAGCTTATAGGAATTTCAGCAGGAAACAATGATCATTCCCCATGCTGAAAAAGAAGGATGGCAATTTGTACACCTGTCATAAGCACTCTATATACAGCATACAATCAGGGTCGGCACTACAGGAGGGCATCCAGAGGCATTGCTCCCTCTGCCATACCAGTCAAAATGTCATATCTGACCAAACTATTATATCTATCTCATGCGTTTTACTCTGTGTAATAGCCACAATGTGCGACGTCTCTATAAAATGAATACAGCAGTAAATTATATGTGCAAGTATTTGCTTTGACAAATGGCAAATCCTGGCATATGCTATAAACCAGTGGTGTTCTGAAATGAGGACGCAGAGTTTTTTTAAATGCATATTTCTCATTATTTTTACATTTGTTCCAAAATAATAACTATAAGACCACAGTAACATTTAATATTTCTTGTGAACTGATGTTCAGGTGTTCTTTTTAATAGTAAACTTATTTTCAGGTCATCAGTCATCACAGCTTGGTAAACAACTGCATTGTCACGGAGATGTATCCTTATTTACACAAAACAGATTGATCACTAAAAACCCTCACAGATCATGTTTTGAAATCATTTCAAGTTTGAATGTGCTGTGACATTAAACGATTTTATGTGTGAGTTGGGTGAGTTACCTTTTAAATTAGTCTTCCCATTAACACCATTATTTGTTGATTCAGATTTGCGGTTTGTAATCGATTTGCGATTCAGAACACGCACGAAAACGAGGGGCGGGATTAATTGTGTGAACCACAGCCAATATCGCGATGGAGACACTGCCTCCACTCAATGATCACTCAGCGTTCTCTGGGGTGACTTAGGGTGTGCATACACATCTTTCAGATAAATATTCAGGGCAGTTTGACAGGACTGAAAATGAATTGTGACCTAGTGGGTATCTTTCTCTGCAGCAACTCCCTGGGCTTTACTTCGCTGCCCCCTCACTTTGGCTGCTATGTGTCTGCACCATAGAAATAGGATAAGTGCTCTTGAAAAAAAAAAAGCCTCTTTACCTGCTAGAAGCCAAAAATGGAATAGAGATTATAAAAGCGGCATATAGTACAGGTCAAGGTTATCACAAAATTGTCCCTTGACAAAAGGGAATTGAACTTGAAACCTTTATCTCTTTGAAGCAACATTCACACCACTGTATCAGCGAGCAGCCGTGTGACTTCATTGGTAATCCTTTGTTTTTATAGTTTAAGTTAGGATGCAACATTTTTCTTAATTTCTTATTACTAATTTGTTTTATTAATCTTATTCATATTTAGCCATCAAGACATAATGTGTAATTCGAGCTCATAAAATAAATTAAAATAATAAATATAATTTATTTTGTATGATTGTGTTTTTAGGGTTGAATTTATGGTTTGTTTGTTTTTTCATACAGTAAATTTTTTGTCCATACAGTGATAGTCAGTCAGGAGTTATTTAAACTCCAAAGTTCAGCTTCAAAATATCGAGAAAATGATGAAAGAATTAACATTTTTGGGTGAACTCGGGTGAGTTTAAGTGCCAACTCTGAATATAATTCGCAGCCCGGTATATATAACTTATAGCGTCACAGCACTGAACTCAAGAGTTGATCATCAGAGTAAATAGCATACTCATTTTTTGGAGTGGTATTTTCTGAAGTTTCAAAGGTCAGACGTTCTTCTGACTGTCACTTTCCTCCCATGACCTTTCATTAAAGTGGAGAGCTTGACCTAACACCTGTAATCTTTCCTCATACCTTCTGTCAACAACTTTAAACCAGCAGACAAACGCAAACAAAGGTTTGGCAAATCAGTATAAAACACTTAGAAATCCAGACATCCATGATCAGGGACCACTAGATGAACTGAAATCGGTATTGGGTTGAAAGCTTGTTGAAATAACTGAACGGGTAATGGATTTAATGCTCTTTTTACTGGGCACAGAGTAACAATACCTTCCTTCATTGATGCTCCCATTATATGTCATCAGATCTGATCGCTAATGGTGGAAATGTGTGTTTATGGAAGGCTGATGGGATGAAACGGCAGCAATTTGACCATCATAGAAACTATAAACCGAGCTGCTGAAACACAGAGTCTTTTGAATGAGCCTTTTGAATGAAGAGAGGTAAAAGCACAAACAAACAAATGCATTTTACCTCTTTTTACTCATTTGAATTTCATAAATTATCTCTGTGCCATTTGATGAAATGCACCACAACAAATGTATACAGATAAAGACAGGCTGCTATTTACAGTATTTAGAGATGGATATGTGGATATGGATGTAGCATAGACAGATCAAGGTTAAAAGTTCACTGGGTGGCGGGGAAAATAGAGAGAAAGAGAGAAATGATTGGAGTGAATACTTGATTTAATACTTTTCTTATTTGCTTTAAAGGATTATTGCTCCCAAAAATGAAACTTCTGTCCTTATTTAATCAAATTCTATTGACCTGAATTATGAAGAATTGTACAGATGGATCACTTCTCTTTTGTAATGCATATACAGTATACAAGGAACGTGGACAAATAAACATTTTTATATACTAAAACGTGTATCATCAATTATTTTAATTATTTCATTAATAGGACACCTTTTTGTTTTTAAGAAAAACACTATATTATACTACCGTTCAATTTAAAATAAAAATCTCATGTTTTCACCTTTAAACTACAGAGGTGGGCTATATATCCATTTCAACACACACTCACCATATGATATCTACTTTATTACATGATGTTGAGAACTTCAAATCTCCATGTACAGCAAAGCAGATCAAGTGCATTAGCAACACAAAAGTCTTATTGGTGCGACTGGAAGACGATTTTTACTGATTTTTGTACTGTGCTGCTCCCACAAAACCCCTGACAGCAAACGTCATGAGAAAAACAGCTATTCTGAACTCAGTGACCCCCCCCCACACACACACACACAGACATATGTTGCCTTACCGATACGAAACACTTTGGTTTGACACCCTGCAGCTGTGGGTGATTATCATCATTCACCCTTGCTAATGGATTCAACCTCATTCCTCTTTCTGTCCCTTATCCTCTTCTCGCTCATCCTTTGTTCCCTTTAATCAATGCTTCTGATCAGTATCGACAAAGGATGTTCACCTACCAACAGAGCAATAGAATCAGCGTTGAAGCTAGAGAGAGTGAGCCATGTGTTGGGGCCGAATGGCTAGTCTGGATCTATTCAGCGCTTGCAATAGGGGCGTGGATTTTGAGTGTCATGTTAATTAATGCTTGTGGTAACAATTGAAAGCCCTCATTAGCAGGGTGATTTTCTTCACAGCAACATTAGCGTGCAGAATACATAGGTCTGTAACATAGGGAGCATACTGTATCTTAACCAATAAAACTACTACTGCAGGGCTAGAGGCTAATAAGGCAGCAGTATACAGAATTATATATAGAGAGAATGTGAATGAAAATTATATTTCATGTGTATCTCTTGCAAACCACTGTGTTCTAAAGCACACAAGAGATTTGCGTTTTTCTTCAAAGGTCATTTAGAATATGCTACTCCACCTAAAGGTCAACATCATCTTATTGCCACAAATAAATAAATAAATCAATAAAAAAACATTCATTCTCTTCCCATCGGTATTCGGTAAATCTGCAATCCCTCTGCAGCCTCCTGTTTTTAGAGCAGAAACACAAGTGTAAAAGCTCAAAGTATTTTCAAAACAGACTCTGCCCTCATATGGTCAAAATCTCTCTCTGTCTAACAGCTTTAAAATGCAGATAAAACCCTGCCTGGATCTGGTGTGGTTGTTCGAGTACTGTGTTCAGGGCCAGATTAACAAATGGACCATGATGCAACTGAATCATCGCTTGGACAATTTATGCAACACAAAATCTGATGTTTCGCTGTAGAACACACGACAGAGGGTTTGCAATCATTTGGTCTCATTCACTCATATGCCAAAGGTTAATCCCATAGGACAGAAAAATCACAAAAGAGATCGCATTAATATCTCAGGTTTTTTCTCCTAGATAGCAATAAGATTAGATGAAGAGCAATTGGAGATGTGAAAATCTCCTGTTTTTCAGATTTTTTGTTTTCTGAGAAACGTGTGCCTACTCTAGAGTTTCAGAAGAAAGCTTTTATTTATCGTAAGAAATTTTAGGGATGCATGATATATCTATACCATATTGGTTATTGGGCAATATTAGATATGTATTTTATATTGGTTTCCGCGTATTGGATATTTAATTGTGATTAAATTGTTAATTTCCCCTATTTTAACATTTACATTAAATTTATGTGAATATTAGATGACAGCAAAGGTTATCTTTAAAACTCTAATAATTTAATAATAACACTGTTAAATGTAATCTTTAGAAAATATCAAAAATAATATCTATGTTCATACTTTAATTTTAGCCTAAATTCAACAAAATATATTAGCATTTTTATAATGTACCATTTATGGGTTATTACGGGGTGGTGATGGCGCAGTGGATAAGACACATGCCTTTGGTGTGAGAGACCCGGGTTCAAATCCACTGTGAGACACCAATGTGTCCCTGAGCAAGACACTTAACCCCTAATTGCTCCAGAGGCGTGCGACCTCTGAAATATAGCAATTGTAAGTCGCTTTGGATAAAAGCGTCAGCTAAATGAATAAATGTAAATCTCTATGAAGTTTAGGAGAAACATCAAAGACAAAGGTGATATTTAGATAAAACATAACCTGAAGTCTCTTAAACTAAGAAATAGCAATATACTTTTTTCTTTTCTTCCACTCTCTCTTTCCTTTTGCACTCTTTTGCTTTATTTTCAACTCTTAGACTAGCTGTCTTGCCAAGACAAAACACAGAACCATGAAATTCAACAGTAGAGCAGCTAAATTAAATGTTACTGGTGTAAACAATACAGAGGAGGAGGAAAACACTTTAGCCATATGACAGGGCACAAAAGAACAGTTAACCATTCATACACAATATATGCTTGATATTTCTGATGAACTAGTTATCTAAGCTCACATGCTGAGTATCACGCATGTGTTTGTAGGGCAGTGGGTCTGTGTTTTACATGGTAACTTGGTGTCTCAGTCTCACCAGAGAAGCTGAACTGCAGTGCTGCGTTTCACTCTGGCGGAGGGAGATGGAGACCCCATTAATATGTGTAACGGAGGCCAGCTAGTAAGAGCTGTGCGAGTAAACCTCCCTCGCTTTAGCTTCCAGAGCTCCTGCCTCCCATGCCGGATACCTGGGTTTGAAGCCCGCACAGAGCGGGGAGAGTTGGACCTGAGGGTTTACGTTGGTGCCGTGACCCAGATGGGAGTAAGGTTTAGGGGGGTGAGTGTAACGGAGGCCAGCTAGTAAGACTCCCCTAATCTCAAGAGCCACTCTAGCGACTGACGCCTACCACGTCGGAGACCCTGTTTGAGGCCCGCAGAGAGCAGGGCGAGTAGGACCTAAGGGGTTACAACTTTAGTGTGAAGAAATCAATGAATAAAAGAAGCACCAGGCGTGTAAAACACACCACTGCATTGGTCAAGAGTACAGATAAGAAGCCTTAGAATCAACATGTGTGTTGTGATGTGATACAAACCTGAACCCACTGACACAATCAACTGTGAAAAACTGGGATGTAAAAATTATCCCTTATACCTGGTTTGAATTGAATGGGAAACCCTCCCACACACATGCAGTGAGAATACATGACGTCAACGTGGTTGGAAATGACTTTGTGGTTTACATTGTTCAGCACATGTACCTGAGAACATTAGTCACAGTGACACGCACTTCTACCATGTGATTTATTGATGAGAAGAGTCTCTTTCGCTCTTATCTCGGGTTAAGTCTCAAATGCGGGTGGAGACTGGATCTCTGGTGCGAAAGTAGTAATGAGTAAAGAGATCTCCACTACTCTGAAATCCATGTAAAACTAGCCAACACATTAAGACAACAATATGGATGATATATAAGGTTATAGTTCAACTGTTAAGAGATTTGGCCATCCTCATATACACAGATTACCCTCAAAGGAAAGCGTAAATAAGTAAGTATGTTTCTAACACTTTGTAATTCTACCTCAGAATAAGACAGTCACCTGAACACAGACACAACTGTATTCATCAAGGACCAAACCATTTGGCAATGTAACATTCATGAGTTACTGTTCACAATAAATTAAGTCCTTAATCTTCTTGTTTTGAGGTCACAGGGCACAAGGGCAGTCGCTTCAGCCAATGATTAGCCATCTAAACAGGAAGTCAAAGACCGTTTTGACTTCAGCTCTAGTTTCAAAGTCAGAGTGACACAACAGCTGTAGCTGCCAATATATAGCCAATTACTCAACTATACACCATACAATCACTCAAACTAACTGCCTAAATTAATCCTACACATACTCTTAAAACCATTGTGTCAAATGTCTACATTTATCAGTAATGAACACATATAAATGGCCTGTGATTTATGAGGGGTAGGGTTGAAATGAATGGGGCTATGCAGCTCTGCAGCTGCTGTCTGTTGTTAGTGTGTTGGAGAAACGCTGAAGGATGTTCCTCTGCTTGCTTCACACAGGCTTAAATATTAATTGGTGCATAATAGGGATGAATAAAGTCTAGCCTGGGGCAATGAGTTAAATCCAAACCTACCGCTGCTTCGGGCAGGCATGACTGCAGTCAGCAACCATGGTCATTAGGGTTAGATGCTAATAGCAGTTAACTCAGAAAAGAAGGAAAATACACAAGCTGCAGGGAAACGTCTTCTCTTTTGATGAGGTGTAATGTTATATTGTAAACAGTTGTGTTCATTTAAGTTGTTAGTTGGTTTATAATACCTTGTACATAAGCCTACTTAAAGGGATAGTTCACCCAAAAAGTTGTCATTTACTAACGCTCATGTTGTTCCAAACCTGCATGACTTACTTTATTCTGCAGGACACAAAAGAAGATATTGTGAAGAACTGTTTTTATTCATACAATGAAATTCAGTGCAGTCCTAAACACAAACATTCTTTAAAATTATCTAATTTTGTGTTACGCACTCATACAGATTTAGATTTTAATTTTCTTCTGTCAGAAATATATTTGCACCTTTAGAGATACAACAGCTCTTAAAGGGATAACTTTGTACCTTTTCTACTCCTAAAAGGTGCATATTACAGTTGTTATATGTACCTTAAATGTACTACTATGAACCTTTTAGGGGTAAATAAAGTACAATATTGTAACATTAAGGGTACCTCACCAGTGAAAAAACTCCCGTACCCCATAGGTACAATTTCTGCCTTTAATTTTTCTCAGAGCGTTAGATGAACTATCCCTTTAAGCTGAAATGTATTAGGGGTGTGGCTTGATGTGCATCCAGGGTTAAAAAGTGTAAAAATATACAGAGAGAAAGTCATTCAGAGACAATATGACTCACCCCAGCGTTGTCATGGTTACAATGGTGTACCAGAAGGAGGCCGGGATGCTGGTGAACTTGCTGGATGAGGAGCCTTTCTCAGCATAGAACATGACTGTGGCAAAGATGATGATGGCCATGGTGAGGGAGAAGAGGAGGAAGCCAAGCTCGGACGCACAGCTCTTCAGCGTGTAGCCAAGGATTCGGAGACCCTGGGAGTGGCGGGAGAATTTAAAGATCCGGAAGACGCGGAACACCCGTAGCGTGACGAAGGCTCCGCTCACGTCCTCGTTGTTGGTCATGACAAGCCCAATGTAATACGGTAAGATGGCTACTACATCGATAATGCTCATCACGCTTCTCATGAAGCGGTACCTGCTGGGTGCCGCAAACAGTCGCATCAGATACTCCACCGTGAAGATCATTACGCAAGCCGTGTCCATGCAGAAAAACGCTTCTGTGTAACGCTCCCCGCAAGGGATGTCTCTCTGATTCGGCGTGGAACCACAAGGAACGGTCTCAACCACATTGGTGATGACGGATATGGCGATGAAGAATCCGGTTACATAGTAGAAAACCAGTGCCATGGTGCTAGTGTGCGGGTTCTCGAAAGCCCTCCACATGGTCTCGCGGAAAGTCATGTTGGGGGGTTTATTGTCTTTGTTGTCCTCAAGGTCATCCATAAGACGTTCCGTGTTCTCCCTCTTGCGGTCCTTATACTCTTCATAACAGCAGTCGCTGATGATCTCGGGAATGATTCCAAAGAACGCCAGCTCCTCATCGTAGGCAGAGATGCACTCGTAGCGCGGGTAGTGCAGCTTTCCTGTGCGGTAGAAGTTAAGAATACTTCTGAACGAATCCGGATCTCGGTCAAAGAAATACTCCCTAGTCTCCTCATTGAAGAAGAACTCTTTTTCGGAGCTCCCTAGGAGCGTATCAGGGTAACGGTCTAGCGTGTTCCTCCAGGTCTGGAAGCGCCGGCCGCTGACATTGAGGATGATAAGCTCATCCTGTCGCTTGTTCTTATTGGTCGGCGCGACAGGCATGGGCAGGTTGGCCACGGGCATCCATCCTATGGCCGCCGCCCGAGCGAAGGGGAGCCAGGCTGCTACTCCAGCAGCCATGGGGACTCCGGCTGGGGTCGAGGGGACCAGATCAAACACCTTCACAACCAGCTTGACATTAGATTAGACCCCATCTACATAGAGAGAGACAGGGAGATGGGAATATAGAAGAGAGTGAGAGATTGGCAAATGTGGGAGGACAGGAAGAGGATAGTTCCAGTGGGAGAGAGTGAGACAGATGAAATGGTAGTGAAAATGTGGCAAGAGCGAACAGGATGCCAGCAGAATTGAGCGGCAGAGGTAAAAGGGAAGCAATCAAGTAGAGTATAGTACAAATAAGTACGTAAAAAAGGGGGAATTAAATAGAAGGAGAGATAGGGAAGACAGTTGCAATGGAAAAGAAGGGAAAAAAACACAAATAGGCAAAAAACGGTAGACTGTATTAGACCTCAAACCTTAAAGCCTATTAGTTAGAATCACAATTTCTCCACCAAAACAAAGAAACAAAATAGTTGTTTCTTTTTTATCAGGCACCATTTATAGCTTTGCACAAATGTATTCTCACTATACCAATGCATTTATATTATAGTTTAAGAAAATTATTCACATGTTTTACAAGATTGTTTTTACAAAATACAAATTCAAATACAGCACATATCAAGACAACTCATAAAGAAAGCTGATTGCAAAACTATTCATTCTCAGCTCGTGTAAGATAGACTCCAAAGGTTTTCTGTTTTCACGTTTTCTGCTCGAGACACAGAACCCTTCAGCACAGCAGTGTGAAACAGATGCGAACCTGTTGAGCTTAATCCAAAACAATAAAACGCCACGAAATATCGGACGGTAAACACGGACAGTGCTGTACTTCTTACTTTACGAGCATCAAGATTTGCACTGTTAACACTTCGACCGCGGTTATCCACAGCTGCGCCCAAATATATATATTTTAAATATATGAACGAGACTGATGAATATCATTGAAAAAAATAAAACAAATAATGAAAAACATTACTAGTCCAAAACACAACAAACTAATTTTCACCAGTTGAGTTTTTGTTACTTACCCATGAAAAATCTTTTAACTTTTCATTCATTCAGCTACATTTATGACATTTCCTCCTGACATCACTTAGAAAGTGTTCGCCGAAAAATCCGCACATTAATGAGGAAAAACACAAAACAAGAACCCAACTGAAAGAACAAAACAATAAATTAATAACCAGCGTGTTTGAGGTCGCAAAAGGGATAGTTTAGTTTTTATTTGCATTCCTCTGTCACATCCTACGCTGTTTTATGATCCATTTGCTCGGACGGACAGAAATGCCGCACCGACCGCTCGCGCGCACGAAGACTCCCGCAGGATGCTCGGCTGATGGATAGAGGTGGAAGTCTTTTCCCAACCTCGCTCTTTCTCTCCTCCTCTTTCTCTCTCTCTCTCCTCTACATAAACCAGAACACTCCCTTTCTCCCTCCCCGAGGTCTCTCCGCTGCCAGGTCTCGCGCTCTCTAGTTTGGCTCTGCGCGCGCGATCGGTGTTGGTGGAGCAGAGAGAGCGCGAGACACACAGAGGCAGTATATGCTTGCTTTCGCGCCAGTCACACTGTTTGACAGCGCGGTGATTTCACCTTACCTATACTGTGCTCATCCTGCTTGCCGCAGTTTTTTTTACCTGAACCGATATAGAAATGGGGACATGGTAATTGATTTGCTGTCATTCACGAGCGGAGTAACCATACATTTAAATATGACATTCAAAACGTCCTGTTGAAACTCTCATTCTCACATTGATTCGTAAAGATACATTTAAGTAAGACTTAAGCCAAAAAGTAGCCTATTCACGGAAATGTAGGCTATGTATCATAAGTTAAACTAACACACCAGGATTAAAAAAGTGTTTTGTTTTTTCATAGATCATATAATAGGCCTACGTGTCTGTTCAACAGTGTGTATGTGTAACAAATTCCTAAAACAAACTCTCTCTCTCTCTCTCTCTCTCTCTCTCTCTCTCTCTCTCTCTCTCTCTCTCTCTCTCTCTCTCTCGCTCTCTCTGTGTGTGTATGGTTTGGCTATACTTGTAAGTGCCAAATGTCCTTACTTATGAAATATTATGACAACCGACTTGTCTGGGCATTTCACTGGTCCGCGCTACTTAAAAAAGGCTTTTAAATCGGCCAAAACATATTTTTATTTAAATCTAGAGTTTTGAACGTTTCTGTTTTGGGTAGGTTTAGGGGTAGTTGTGTTAGGCCTTAGAAAATAATATCATAAATCTGATATAAAATCAATGGAAGTCCACGCAATATCCTAACTAATATATAGTGAAACACGCGCGCGTGTGTGTGAGGCAAATTGTCCTCTTAAAAAATATTATGAAACCCAATGTAAAAAAGGGCTTGTAAAACATTTACAGTGCCAAATCATGTTATAGCTACTACTTTAAATGTAATGATAATGTTTATGTTAATGTTAGTAGGTAGGGTAGTCTCACTGCCAGACCTTTGACTAGACTACAATGTCAATCAGAGATTGCTTTTCTTATAGCCTAGCTTTTTGGGCAGGTATAAGCTATAGTGTAATGTAATAATTGACTAGCATGCAAAAAAAACAGTTAGTTAAATAATTACGATATTCTCCTCAAACTGAAAACATGTAGAAATACGATGTACTGTACAGTACAGAAAAAATAAGTACATAATTCAAAGCAGTTCAATTAGTTTAATTGCAATACATTGTTTCAAACAAAACTCTGGTTATCTTTTAAAGATTTGATGAAAATTTACTTGACAAACTTTGCCAAATCCAGTGATTATTTTGCTTAACCTGAAAGAAGAATGCTGTGGGCATTTATGCATGCATAATTATCCTTCTACTGTCATTTAATAGCAATTAATTTGTGTTTTTGGATCAAAACCTTAACAAGTCCAGCAAATTAATGAGCAAACACAAAGCCCATATGAACTGCTGTTCTCCAGGCCCAAAAGCAGGGCACTTGAATTTCATTTCTGTTCTCTTCATATTGCGTATATGTGAATTATTTATATCCCTCTTTTTTTCTCATGTAACGTCCTTCAGACGTGGCTCAGTGGACGAATCCTCAGCAGTTATCGGCTTTGGAAATCCTTGATGGATTTAGTGTGCTGGTGTGCATTGTGATGGAAGCGTGTTGTTGAGCATGGAGCTGGTTCTGATGTGTAACCACAGATTCACTGCTTCAGTAAGCAATATAAAGCCTAATTAACTCTGCGGGGACTCTCAGCTCTCAAAGTGGGCCTGAAGGTTCTGAAGAATACCAATAAACTCAGATCAGTGGCGACAGTGTAAAAATGCACCCTAACAGCAAACTTTTACAGTTGAGCGAACAACTGTACTTTTCTAAAAGCACCTACCTACCTTTGACACAGGAAATTAAATATACAACTCAACTCCACTAAATTCCTTTGTATTACCCTTATTCATTCCTCATGTAGTATTTCAACTCAATGCAGAATAATGTGAGAGGACCAATGGTCTAGAGTAACTCTTTTCAGACACAAAAAAAACACTATCGGAGTCCCAGACCCCCTAAAATATCCTGTCAAATAGAATAGACTGATCAATAGCATCCAACAATGTGCTTTAATTTACAAGCTCAGGCACGGAAACACGTCCACTGTCTGTGGTTAGAAGGAAACCATTAATCAATTTAACTACAGCCATTTCAGCGATGTGACGGGGAGCAAAACCAGACTGCAGTTATTCACATAATTACTGGCTGTGTAAATGACCGCAGTAATATAATTTAACGTTTTAGTGTAAACAGTAAATGCAAGGTCAGGTGATGGGTGTTGCTTGGGCGTGACATATGTTTTAGCTCGAAGATATCTCAGACAGGCTCTTTCTAAGATCTCAGCAGGTAGTTTTAAAATCGGCATGAAGCGGGGGCTGCAATTGTCTTTTCTTCCTTATAGTGACATACATCCAAGAAAAACGGTTTCTTGAACAAGAAAAAAAATGTAGGATGGGACTTTGATTAATTTCGATTCATTGATTGGATTGTTGGATGGTTGTAGTTTGCTATTGCTGTGATCTCATGTGAGTGACAGGTTGTCCCGCCCTTTCACCAGTAAACATGTCATCAGAGAAGGGCATCATTGCAAGAGGGAGTGGAAGTCATTTAGGTTAAAGATTATGAGGGCACATACATTTAAAAATAATGATGTGCATGGATAAATCATTTATAATAAATACTGCAATATTCCATAAAAACAAGAATTGTCAATTTTGATTTCATGGTGATTGGTCACTTTTAGTGCTCTGCTGAGAGTAACACATCAGAGCAGTGGAGTGCCGTTCAGATGCAACTTATGCTGATGTGCATATTGCTCAGAGTCAGAAATTGATAAATTCTGATTTTTACATCACAATGGCTGAAGTAAGACACAAATAGTACCTTCAGAAGTGCTTGTGTGCATCAGGTATTGACTATAATGTCAGAAACAAATGACTCCAAATATAGCAAAATATGAAATCAGCAACAATGTGGCCAGCCAGATGGCCTAATGAAGGTGGTAAATAATGTTTTAATTGAATTGTAAAAATTAGGTCTAGCTGTAGGGTTAAAGGATAAAAAAAAAATCATTACCTCAGTAGAACATTTGAAGTCAACTGAAAGTCTAGTAGAAAAACAAATGCTTGTGTTCTTTAAGCGATAAGTGGAGATATCCATCAAAATGACCATATCTGTTCTGAAATGCCATGCCTTTTACAGTATATGCCAACTTTCAAGCACTAGACCCTAAAACATTATTTAGAAATTTCCATAAAGGTTGCTCAGTTCAGTTGAATAAAAACATTTCAGTTTTATAACTTATTTCCCTCTCACAAATCTACGCCACTGCTTCTGAAGTTTTTTTTTTTTTTTTTACTTATACAGTCAAACAGAGGTGGAAAGAGTAATAAAATATTCTACTCAAGTAAAAGTGCTACTACTTCAATGAAATTTTACTTAAGTACAAGTAAAATTACCGGTCTAAAAATCTACTCAAGTAAAAGTAAAAAGAAGCTAATTGAAAATTTACTCAAGTAAAAGTTACTGAGTTACTTTTTTAACAGTGGGGTTAGGGGGTAGGTGAACAGTCGGTGGGGTGGGGGGCTCTCCCGTGTAGGGTTGTAATGGTATGAGATTTTTACAGTATGATAGTGTCTCAGAAAATATCACGGTTTACAGTATTAATCAATTATTTAAAAAACGGTATTATTAAATTATGGTTATTATTATTATCATCAGTTAAAATTACAGTTAAATTAAAGAAAACAGTTGCTTGAACAAATGCTTTTATAACAAACTTGAAACCATTTGTTTGTTTTGTTTATTAAAATTTCAATAGAACATGTCTAATTAATTAAATTCATTAATTGATAATACATTAGATAAGAACTAATTTTTAACATTAATAGTTTATAATTTTTTTTAAGAATAATATAGTCCTATGAAATGTATTTTATTCAGAAAATTTATGTTTCTTTTTATGATTTAATCCAAATATATTATCAAAAACGGTGGCAATCAAATGAAAATTGTGTCCTTTTATTTTTTCAGGAAGAGCTGCAAAAAACAGATTTACTAAATTAAACCATGGACAAAAAATATATGCCTTAATTAATGTTTAAATAAATTGTCATAATTTCTCTTAGTTAAACCAAACTTTTACTTTGACGGGTTGTAGTGAAGACCTGGGGGTTGTTCCATAAACCAAGATTAGAGTATAAGCCAGGCTTATTTCGGTTAGTCAGGCTTATTTTTGGTAGATTCGGTTTCATAAATCAAACTTAAAAAAGTTCAAACTTAGTTACCCCGGCAACTTATGCTGGCAAATTAACCTGGTCCGGGGCAGGCTAACTGTCAGGCTAAGTCTGAGTTCAGGCTTAACGAGAATACCATTTATAATCACCTGCTGGTATTTCGATGTCATTTTATTTTACTTAACCACTATTAATAAAATTTTTTTTTTAAATAAATAAATAAAGACAGAAATGTACTTTACTAATAAATGTAAGAAATTATAAGGTATAAATACACTAAGAAATGTTCAAAACTTGTGTGTTTAATTGGTGAGTTTGGTTAATGAGTTTGGTAATTAATTAATTAAAAGTATATAAATAGGGAGCTGAACTCGTTTCCAAACTTAACCATGGCGTGTCCTTTCATAGATGAGGTAGTGGTTGAGGGGGCTATAGTCTTGCGGAGGGCATTTCAAAGAGAGAGAACTTTCAGAGACAGGTCAGACCCATTGGCTTGTAATGACAGCTACCTGTATGAGCGATATGGGTTCTCAAGAGATGGGATTGCATATATTTGTAGATTACTAAGCCCATACATTGCAAATAATATACGCCGCAACAGAGCGCTCACCGTCCCACAGACTGTGCATTGCGTTTCGCTTTTTTGCCAGTGGAACATTTTTGTACACAGTTGGAGATGCAGAGAATATCAGCAAAGCATCAGTTTGCCGCTCTGTACTAACTGTGTACTTTTCTTTAAAAAGACTACTCAATGTGTTCATCACATTCCCTGGCAACAAAGCTATTCGTACCATTAAACATGCCTTTCATGGAATAGCTATGAAGTTCAAATATCTATAAAACATGGAAATATTTCTTGACTGTTGATTTTACATGGGACATATTTAAAACAAACAAATAATTTTCCTAGGTTTCCCAAATGTTATCGGTGCATTGGACTGCACCCATGTGTGTATTAAGTGTCCGTCTGGTCCACATGAAGCGGACTTTGTGAATAGGAAATCAGTACACAGCATTAATGTACAGGTATGATCCCACTGAGTTGATATTGAAGGCTATGCTCTAGCACTGAGTGTTCTGTACTAAGCTGAGCACCAGTGTTTAGTTCATTGCAATTAAAATGTAGTGACCTACAGGTTTAATTTATTTTAGATGATAAGTGATGCAGATTGCATCATCACAAATGTAGAGGCCAAATGGCCAGGCTCTGTGCATCTGTGCATGACTCCAGAATCTTTGGAGCCTCATCTCTCTACCAGCAACTAGCAAGAGGTATGCTAGTAATCACTTAATCGCAAAAAGTCCTAAAAAAAAGAAGAAAAAAAAAACTACATTATATATCTATAGATATTCATTCATTCTGTCTATGCAGGAGAATTCTCAGGAGTTTTGCTGGGAGACGAGGAATACCCATGCCTGCCTTACCTCTTGACTCCCTATCAGGAGCCCCAGACAGAGGCACAGCGCCGCTACAACATTGCCCATGCACGCACAAGAGGTCGTATTGAGATGGCATTTGGGCTGATAAAGTCAAGTTTCAGTGCCTGAAGCACCTCAGAGGGACTCCACCTAGGGCATGTGACATTGTAGTTGCTTGTGTAGTGCTCCATAACATTGCTTGTCTGAGGAGAGAGAGGCAACCAATGATGGTTCAAGAGGAAGACTGGGGCAATGAAGCAGTATTGGAAGAAAACGATATAGGCAGACTTATATGAGACACATATCCAAATAATTATTTTGCTTAATATGGTCTAAACCATGTGTAGCCTTTAAAATTTTCCACTGGCCCCTCAACATTCTCCTTAGTTGAACAAACACACAGAAGTCAAAGTATTTAATGTAATTTGTCTTTATTCAGAGTGAATCTGCCTGTTAGGGGTGAAAACACACAAATAAATGTTGTGGGAAGTGATCAAAAAGGTAATGTTTTTTTTTTTTTTTTTTTTAAATGGTAGTTCTACTTGAATTTTTCTGTAGCTGTTGAATTTCCAGCTCCAACTTCCTCATCTTCAGTTTTTTATACTGGATGTCGATATCAATCGCTTCCATTTGTATAAGAACGTAGCGTTTATACACTCCTTTTATGTTTTCTGGGTTCTGTAGCAACATAGATTTAAGTTATTTCATTGAATACTCTTGTCACATTGTTTTCATTTCTTAATACTCACTTTGTCACATGTGGTCCCAGACTGAGAGGTCTCTAGAACAGTGTCAGCATCCTGAAATCAGATTATGATCATTTTATCACACAAGTACACTTTTTAATATTCAATACAATATAGCATGGAACCTGTGAGTACCTCAGACCTCCTTGAACATACAGACACAGTCTCCTTATCCTCCTCAACTGATGGGCCTTCTCCCTGTGACCACTGATTAAACTCAGTTAAACTCATTAGCTTACATGACTGATGGTGTCACCGTCCCACAGGTGGGACGTTTGCCACTATATATTCAAAAACAATAATATCTTAGTAAAAACCTAAAGTAATATTGACAGACTATATATCATTTGAAAGCTTAAAATCTCTAGTTTTCATATTTGGTGGCTGTTTTCTAGTAATTTATCAATTTGCAACAAGAATATTTCATATTAATTAGGAGTATTTAGGCCTTTATTTTGAAATAGCAATAAACATGAAAAATTATGAAAGATTGGTAGAAACCTCAGTTTGTTTTCATGCCAAGAGTTCAAAAGATAACACCAATTCCATTTTATGAGAAAAAAAGGTCTGAAAACGTTTTAAATATAAAGAAAAATTTTATGGATTCTCGATTTGTGATGTGGCTGCGAGCTATAACGCACATATGTGGTCTTTTTTTATGCATTTATTAGAGGTTGAATTCAAATCAAATACTGCCAAACCACCCATACTACTTCTGAATAGGATGTCTACTTCATAAATTGTATGAAAATTATGGAAATACATGGTTCAGATCACTCAAAACATATATGAAAATGGAGGCGCCCTTATATGGGCAGTAATGGAGTCTGGTGTTCACCTAGTGAAAAAGTTGGGTACTGCGCCTGAATAAAATCTTACTGTAAACTCATTTTTTGAGATATCAACCTAAAATTTGGAACACAACTTGTTCAGATTTTTGGCTTTAATTTTCATGCAGTTTTAGAGTAAAACATGTTTTGTAATATATATATTTTATATAAAATATTAATGATTATATTTTACATTAAATAATTTCATAAACTTAAACTTATATAACTTTTTTTCTATTTCATTTATAATAATTTCTACACTTCTACAATAATCTGGAAAATGTCTGGAAAAAAACAAGACCAACCATAGGTCAATATTCCAAAGCATTCTTGAATTACAACCATTTAAGTTTGGATAATGATTTTTATGTCTATGCAAAAAAAGGGGGGGTGACAGTTAAGGGGTTAAAAGGTCTCATACTCACAGGCAACATGATGTCTTGTGGATCCATAAAGCATACAGAATCTTGATAGAAAAAAATATATATTTTTGTACCAAAATGCACCATTACAGTAGCACAAGTACCTCTACATGACATTACTGCTATGATGTACTTAGGCTTACAATGCCTAAGGAAGGAGGAAATCAGTTAGTCAGGAAGGAATAATGACAATAAAACACACACACACACACACACACCTTTTATATACTCACTCCTTATACTATGTGATATGATTTTAGGTGATGCCCCCCCCTTTTTATGAAACAACCCTCTGTTTCAAACGTCTATGGTTTCAAAGTGTAAGCCTATTTGACAATGGTTTTTCTCAAATAAAATGATGAAAATGCTCATTAGGCGTTCTCTCAGAGCAGCTCTGGAAATGTTCATGTATTCATCATGTAACGTTACTCAAATTGTTTGTGAGACGCTGAAAACACCACGCGTAACGTTGCTTGAGTAAGTTAGGCTATGTAACGTTAGTAGACAAAGCGGAGCAGCTCATTCACACCGATTCACAGAAACACAGAACAAGCAGGTTATATATTTATAAGGCCCTGTTTACACGAGAACGATTCTGGGTGAAAACTTAAAAATATTTTATCGGATGTGCCTTTCGTTTACACGGCGACGGCGTTTTGGAGGCTTAAAAACGCAAAAAAGTGAAACAACCCTCCAGAGTGGAAATCGTAAAAACGATCCACCGTCGCGTTCCCATCTAAACAGTAAAAACGTAAGTTATGAATATAACTATGGATCTGTGAGACAGAAGGATGACCGTCACTACGGTCTAATAGGATGATAACCTTCGTTCCGCCTTCTCTCGAGACCTTATGTAAACAAAGTCATGCCCATGACCCCGGAAGCGGAACGTCACGCACTATAAATGGCAAGTAAACTTCCGGCTCGTTCTCTTACCTTGAACGCCCCAGTGTTCCGAGCGACAAGGATAGTGACGGTCATCCTTCGGTCTCACAGATCCATAGTTATATTCATAACTTACGATCTGTTTCGACCTCACTCAGACCGTCACTACGGTCTAATAGGATGACTCATGTCAACAGGGTCGCGAGGAACTACAAACTCTGAACTATTCAAACCTCGCTGGGCAACAGACATCAAAACTGCAGTGCTGACAGGCGTTGTGCTAGTTATGTCAACTCTGTAAAATTTTGCAAATGTACATGGTGTAGACCATGATGCTGCAGCACAAATCTCCCCCACTGAAACTCCTTTTAGTGCAGCCCAAGAAGTAGCTACACTTCTGGTTGAGTGGGCCTGTATTCCCATAGGAACCGGTAACCCACTTCCTGTATAAGCCTGGGAAATAACCTCAACCAACCAATGTGACAAACGTTGCTTAGAAAGTGGACACCCTAGTCTGGCCCTCCCATAGCAAACAAAAAGCTGAGAATGAGACTTCCTCAAGGTCTGAGTAAAATTAACATAAGTGCGTAATGCCCTTACTGGACAAAGGGTGAGCAAATTCTGCTGATCTGCCTGTGAAGGGGGTTGAAATTGAACTACCTCCAGAGCTTGATTCCTGAACTGAGAATTAAGTACTTTTGGTAAAAAGGCAGGGTTGGGCCAGAGCGTCACCCCTGTGCCATCCGGCCTCCAACGTAAACAATCCTCACTAATAGATAGCGCACACAATTCTCCTACCCTTTTAGCAGAGCATATAGCCAAGAGAAAAGCTGTCTTGAGAGACCAAGCTTTAAAATCTGCATCTGCCATAGGCTCGTATGGGGGCTTAGTGAGAGAGTCTAGTACAAAAGGCAAATCCCAATTGGGTACCCGCAAAGTGCGATTTGGACATAAGCGACCAGCTCCCTTCAGGAACTGACCTACCAAGGGATGTCGGCCTAATGGCCGGCCATCCACTCCCCGATGAGATGCTGAAATAGATGAAGCATAAGCCCTGATCCAGTTGAGCCTGCAGGAATCTAAGGACAAGTGGCACAGAGCAGTTTATTGGATCAACATTAAAGCCTAAACACCACTCTGAAAAAATTCTCCACTTTATGGAGTAATTAGCCCCAGTAGATGGAGCTCTGGCGTTATTCAGTTTCTTGCGTACCGTTTCATCTAGCTGTTGAGGGACGGACTCTGCAGAGGCCATACCCACAATCGTAGTGCCATCGGGTTTGGATGCCAAATCTGCCCGTCTATTTGGGATAGGAGATCTGCCCTTGATGGAAGTTGCCACGGAGGACCCTGAACCAACTGAACTAGGTCCGGGAACCATGGTTTTCCCGGCCAGCGTGGAGCAACTAGCAGAACTGTGCAATGACCCTCCCTGATCCTCTGGAGGACCTGGGAAATCAGAGGAAAGGGGGGAAAAGCATATAATAAGCCTCTCGGCCACTCTTGTGACAGAGCATCCAGGCCCAAACTGCCTTCTTGTACCGTGAGGGAGTACCATCCCAGGCAATGGGTCGTCTCCCTGGAAGCAAAGAGATCTACATGAGCTGTCCCGTATCGAGTCCAAATTTGGGCTATTACCTCCGTGTGCAACCGCCACTCCCCTGGGAGAGGCCCTGTTCTGGACAAAATGTCGGCTGCTCTGTTTGTCACTCCCGGGATGTGGATTGCTCTCAGTGAGGACAGCCGTGGCCATGTCCATGTCAGCAGGTTCGTTGCCACCTGGAGACAGCGTAGTGATTTCGTCCCTCCTTGGTGATTTATGTGGTAAACTGCTGAGGTACTGTCTGTTCTCACTAGCACATGCTTGTGGCGCAAAAATGGTAAGAGCGAGATGAGAGCGAGATGAACAGCCCTCAGTTCGAGCACATTTATGTGTTCTGATGACCAAGGGGGATCCCATTTGCCCCTTACTGATCTGCCTTCCCAAACGGCTCCCCAACCTGTCAGTCATGCGTCTGTTGTTATCACTGATCTTCTGTGAGGAAGATTGCCCAGTGGAGTTCCCCTGCGGAGAAAGTCCTTGTCCCTCCAATGGAGTAAGGCCCCCATGCAGGCCTTTGTCACCAACAGCCTCGTTCTTCTGTCCTTTTTTGGATGAAGACGAAAAGAATTGAACCACCTCTGTATCGGCCGTGTCCTCAGTAGGCCTAAGGGAATTACCACTGATGCTGCCGCCATCAGTCCTACCAGCTTCTGAACCCTGTGGGCTGTCACAAGCTTCCCCTTCTGGAAGTGACCCAACGCCTTCTCCAGGCTGTCTATTCTCTGGGGAGTGAGACATGCCTCCATTGTTATGGAGTTGAAATGTAGCCCCAGGAATTTCACCTGCTGTTGAGGCTGGAGACTGCTCTTCTTCCAGTTCACCGTGAACCCCAGGGACTGAATGTGAGCTAGTACCTCCTCTGTGTTTCTGATCACCTGCTCTTGAGAGGGAGCACAAATTAACCAATCGTCCAGATATGGCAGGATTTTGATACCGCGCAGCTGAAGGGGAGCTAGGGCGGCTGAGATCACCCGAGTAAAAACTCTCGGTGCCAAAGACAGGCCGAACGGTAGAACCTGGAACTGAAGCCGTCGAAACTGTAGCCGATACCCGTGAGTTATTGTGGATATAACCCACTGGTCTGAGATCACTCTCTCCCAACTGGCCCGTGAAAGTTGAGAGGAACAGTCGACGGCCAGCCCCTGACCCCTATGCAGGTCCGCCATCACGTCCTGCACCCTTTCGTGAACCTCTCTGTTGGGCTCCCCCACGGGACTGAAATCTCCTCTGGGGATAAGTGGCAGGATTTTGTTTTTGGGCACGAAAGCTCTGCCCTTGAACACTAACAAGATTGCCACTCATGTGTCTAGACCAGGCAGGTTGCTGCGGCCTTTGTGTTTCTCGAGCCCTTGGTCTGAAGACTGGAGCTGGTTTATGACAAGCCCGCTGAACAGCTTCTCTCGTTGCAATGGAGCGCTCCGCCTTATCCAGCACCTCCTGAGAATTTGAATTAAAAACGTGACCGGGAATTACTGGCAAATTCATTAGCTCGCTTCGTATGGTCTCTGGCAAAGAGGTTTGTGCCAGCCATATCTGTCTACGACATAAAACAGCCGAAGACATGGCGTCCCCCACATCACGGGTCAATTGTGAGTGGGCTGCCAGAGCAGAATCAACCAGGTTTTCTTGTTCTACTGGTGGCATGTCCCCCAGTCCAGTTTCTTTTGGGTAATGGGCATTGGCCAACCGTCTGCAGCCTGCATTGAATTGAGGCTTCTGAGATGGTTTCTTCCATGTTGTCCTCAACATTGAGGTATAATCATCTGCCACTGGAATGTAAGATGGAGAATTAGTCTGAGGTATGCCTTCCCAGACACCCCCGACAGGAGCTGGGTCAGGCACAGAAGGCTGCAAACAAAGAATTTTTGCTGCACTAAATACTCTAGCAACCAGAGTATTTGCTGGAAAATCATCCCTCCCTGTTGATTCGCCATCCACTTCGGCAGAATCTGAACGGGGACCCTCTTCTTGGCTCCCTCCTTCTGCCTGCTGCGCATTATCAACTAGTGAGTGGGGAGCACGAAGAGATAATACATCAGCATCTTCTGTGTCAGTGTCAGGATTACCCTGCTGTGCAGGTGGAGGAACGCCTTCCTGACCAGGAGGTAGTGATGGTGAAAATGAGTGACGTGCTTCAACTCTGTCCATCCTCTGTGCTAAACTTTGAATAGCAGCCAGGATCTGTAGTTGAGTGTCTGTGTTGCCACCCTCCACTGGTGGAGCAGAAGATGGGGGTTTAGCCACTTCCACCACCTTCTCATGGCTTGATCGGTGTGGTTCATGGCCATCGCGTGAGTGCTTGCGAGGACGCTTATGACTATGCCTGTCCGATGAGCGTTCCCTCTCCCTACCATGCTCAGGTACAGAACTGTGTACTCTATTAGCGCGGTGAAGTCGTTCCCCTCTGGGCAGGTCACAAGTCGCACTGCAGGGATTATCCACATCCTCTCTTAAATGAGCCATCCCCAGGCATGAAGGGCATTCCCGATGCCCATCACGAGGGTCCATTGATGATCGGCAATATCGGCAGCAATGAGAGGCCATGCCATACACAATCCCACTGACTGCGCACAGCCGTGAAGGATATATCAAGCCCACTCAAAGCAAAAAAGGTCTGCACTAGTACGCGAACGTATTTAGCAGGCCTATATCAAACCCCAACAGCTGCGAACAGTGATATAGGGCTCCAAAGGTAACAATACTCACCAAATCTTTTGTAATGAAGTATATTCACTAGGTTATTGTGGATACTCTGAAAAAAGAAATAACCCATAATATTGAATGGCTAGTATGTTTAGAAACTAGTCTCAGAATATCTGAAAGTAGCCTACAATAAAATAATTCTCAATTCATCAGCACATAGGGTATAGCATGAATTGAGTGCTTGCATAGAATATTGAATGGCTAGTTTGTAGAAACTAGCCTCAAACGTCAATAATCAACTAATCACAATTCAAGCACATACAGAAAGAATAAGTGATTGCACAGATAATACAAAAATAAAACACCACAATTCACAGGGGCACAAGGCACCTGCACCACTTGGGTGATGAATTGAATGGTGAATAAAAATATTAATTTGGTTCCTACCTGTACCGGGTCTCTATAGGCGAGAAAGGTAAAGAGAACGAGCCGGAAGTTTACTCGCCTTTTATAGTGCGTGACGTTCCGCTTCCGGGGTCATGGGCATGACTTTGTTTACATAAGGTCTCGAGAGAAGGCGGAACGAAGGTTATCATCCTATTAGACCGTAGTGACGGTCTGAGTGAGGTCGAAACAGATCGCAAATCTGCTCACTGTGGCTCTCGTCACGTACGTGTTTACGTCACAGGCATGCGCCATTACAGGATAATAAGCCCAATATGTCGGATTATTTCCATACGTCGGACCTTGAAGTTGCCATAGCAGCTCTGATAAACGTACAAGAGTCTTTTCAGCACTTGTACAAAATATTCTCAGATATTGGTGTTGTTGTGTCGCAGTGCTCCACATTGCCACCTAGCCGCCTGTACTGGATACTACATCGAATTTCACACACT
This sequence comes from Siphateles boraxobius, assembly GCF_051911475.1. Lineage (NCBI taxonomy): Eukaryota > Metazoa > Chordata > Actinopteri > Cypriniformes > Leuciscidae > Siphateles > Siphateles boraxobius. The sequence continues at coordinate 19,684,920 of NW_027509219.1, forward strand.
TTTGCGTCATCATATGCACGCGGATTTCCCCCCGATAACGCTCGTCTAAACGCAGAATAAAAAGTGATAACGCAACGCCACTTTTGCGTTTTCTCTTCAGATCGTTTCCGTGTAAACATAGCCTTACATAGCAGTATTTTTGCGTTTAAATATTCACAGACCATGTCGCGATTGGATTTATTGCACAGTTCTACTTTCCATGTATTCATCCATCCATCATTTTGCGTGTTTTACGTGACATCTTCTGTGTTATGTAACTTGCATTTTCATGACTGGATTCCAGGATTCCCTCTGCATCACGTAAATCATTCGACCTTAAGTTATAATCGGGACATACCTTTATCTGCAGGGGGATGGTGTCCTTTGTATCCTCCTTTTGCAGCCACTTTGTGTCCACATTTTTTGCAAATTGGATATCTATCCTCGAGGACAACCACACTTTTTAACATCCAAAGTAGGCTATTTCCATACTGGCCATAATTCGCTTCATAAAAAATCGAGGGCGCATTCGCTTTCAGCTTCAGCTGGGTCTGCGTCACCTTTTTGCGTGTTTGTTCTCCCGCCCTTCAATCAATGCAGTAACGTTAGTTTCCGGAGTGTGATTTTTTTTTCTCCCTTGTATTATTGTTTTTTTACTCAGTAACGGATATGATTTCAAATGTAGCGAAGTACAATACTTCAAACAAAACGTACTTAAGTAAAAGTAAAATTACAGATTTTAAAAACTACTTAAAAAAAGTAGAATTAGCCTACACAAAAAACGACTCAATTACTCAAAAACACAAGTAAATGTAATTCGTTACTTTCCACCTCTGCAGTCAAATACCCCCTATAGCCCCATCTGTAAGGTTCAAGTAGGCCTTCATCAACAGCAAACCAGAAATATGTTCTATATCATCCTGGATATCCTTCAGCAGTATCAATAATATTACTAAAGTGGCCATTATTACAATGATTCACTAAAAAATGCTGTGGAAGAAAAACAAGCTCATTAAGTTTGTTCCTCTCTGTTTAATGAGACACCTGTGCTTGTTTGCCAAAGTTTTGACTGTTCTAGTGTCGAAAAACTATAACTTTTCTATTTGAATATATTTTTAAATGTAATATTCCTGTGATGGCAAAACTGCATTTTCAGCATCATTACTACAGTTTTCAGTGTCACATAATCGTTTAGAAATCATTCTAATGTGCTGATTCTGTTTTGATTAAAAAAAAAGAAATTCTCAGGATTCTTTGATAAATAAAAAGTTTAAAAGAACAGCATTTATTTGAAATGGATAATTTTAATAAAATGCCTTTACTGTCATTTTCGGTCAATTGAATGCATCTTTGCTGAATAAAACAATAAATGTCTTTAAAAATATATCTTACTAACACCAACATTTTGAATGGTATAATATGACATTTCTGCTTGTTTATCAGTCCATATACATGCATACAAACATACATGCTTGTATGGACACCATTGGTGACAATAAATGATATCTGATTCATATAAATTTTCATCTTAGCTTTCACATTGTTGTCACATTGTGTCTTTTTTTATGCAAGCCGTGTTCCCACATTGCGTAAGTCAGAATAACCTCTGTGTGACCTCTAGGCTGTAATCCGTGTTCCTCAGCAGAGATCTAGGAACATAAACCTTTGATCATATGCAGTTGTATTAATATATTTGTATGTGTTGTGCATCATTCTGATGGGTAAAGTACAGTGATGTTCCCCTCTGTGAGATGAATAAATAAGCTGTAGGGAGACTATAGGAGCCACAGCTGTTGTGAGTCTGTTAAAGGTTACTGTATTCAAGGTCCAAAGGAACTACGAGAGTGTGTATATTAGTGCACGATCAAGGGTGTGTGTGTTTCTCTGCTTTAATGGCACCCAGGTGCATGTCGTACGCTGCGCCATCTCTTTCTAGACCACACACGTGCATGTATACACACATACAGTGCGTTGACCTCTTGAACAGCATAATAGTATGCTGAGGACCCTTTGCTGGCTGTCTTACTCTATAAGGGGAGAGAGCAGAGGCAGAACTGGCCCTCTGTAAACACACATATCACTCTTGTCATACGAAATGGAAAATGTTGTACTGTCACACCGGCAATAAGCTGACCCGACATTACCTTGCTTTCATGAGCCCCAAGGCTCCATAAACAGTGCAGCACCGCCAGCACCACACAGACTTCCTCTCCTAAAACATTAGACATGTAAACTACTCACAACCGCTGCTAACCACGTAAGATGAATTCAGCACAGGACCCAAAGTGAAACTCCAGTGCAATTCAGCAAAACCCCACATGACATAAATCACAAACTTATGTAGTATCCATGACAACAAACCAGACACCGGGGGGATTCGCTAATGTTTATTTGCTTGCGCTGTCTGTGTTGTTTTAGCACGCAGTTCACTCAAGGAATTATGCAAATCAGGTAATGGCACAAACAGACCCAAAATATCAGTGCTGAATGCAATTTACAGTACTGTGCCAAAAGTCTTAGGCCCCATCCACACTACTGCGTTTTAGTTTAGAAACGGAGAATTAAAACGAATACGATCTCCGTCCACACCAGCGTTTTAGCTGCGTATTAGAACTAATCTCCGTCCACATTAAAACGACTCAAAACGCGGATCACGTCTCCATTCACCTACACTGGGCATGCGCGTGCCGGTGTAAACAGAAAACAGATTGACTATTCCTCAGATTTCGCTGAGGTTGATAAGTGCCGATCTGGACATTCAAAAGTTTTCGCACCATTCTTCAGTTACTACAACTTCATTGATAAAATTATCTCACCATGCGCTGATTCTTCCCGGCTTAACCCAAAACCGACGCTCCATGTATGGTCGATACCGCTGCACACGGAGTCACAGATAGCTGGAATAATAGCTTGCCTCCAGCGCTTGTAGGCAGTTATAGCATTGTAAATTGCAGAATTTACTTGCACTAACGTAACTGGTAGTCCAGGCGGTTGTTGTATGTTTTCTTCCGTTGTTTGACACCCAATCAGAGACCCGAGCGTGAGCCTCTGCGTCATCGTTTCTAAAGTCCTCCGTTTTGACCCGTCTACACTAAAACGCCCTGCGGAGATTCAAAACGCGAAACGGGGTCGGCAGCGTTTCTAAACTGCTCCGTTTCAGGTCTTCGTTTTTGCCGTTTTAGTGTGGACGGGAGGTGCAAACGTAGCAAAAGGTCTCCGTTTCTAAACTAAAACGTAGTAGTGTGCATGGGGCCTTAGGCACGCTAGTATTTTCACCCCCCAAAAAAGGTTTTACGCTAGTTATTTATATCTTCTGCTGCAGTGCGTCAGTAGGAAATATCAGTTTACATTTCCAAACATTCCTTTTGTCATTAATTGTAATAATCCAGTAAGTTTTTGTATGCACAAGGAGACTGACAACAGCCGGTATATGCTTTTCATCGAGTTTGTCTGTGATTACATGAAGAAAAAGAAAAAAACTGAGACAGACTAAATCTAGAAGAACTGCGGCAACGTCTCCAAGATGCTTGAAGAAACTTACCTGCAAAGCTACAATACTGTAAAAAGTTTTAGGATCTTATGTAAAAAAAGTGAGGATGCTTTCAAAAATAATGTCATAAATAGATTTTAAAACTAAGATCAATATTTTGTTGTGACCACCCTTTGCATTTAAAAAAACATCTTTTCTCCTTGGTACACTTACAAATAGTTTTTCAGGTATCTTCGCAGGAAGGTTTCTTCAAGTGTCTTGGAGACGTTGCCACAGTTCTTCTGGATTTAGTCTGTCTCAGTTCCCTATCAGTCGGTAACCCTCAGCGTACGTTCTGACCGACGAATAGGAATCTTGCTAGAGAGGCCAATCTACTTTGAGTGAAACTAAACGAGCCAATGCACATTGGTGTGGAATCATTTGCATCAGCTGTTCAGCCACGCAGCACAGCTATACATTGAGCAGCAGGTGTGATTGCACTTCAGCTTTTTGCTTCAGAGTGTTCTCTACAATCAAGAGTGTTACAAGACGAGCAAGCTCTCTACGGGACCTCTCCAATCTGGTGCAGGCGATACGGCGTGGCAGCGTGGTCGACTTCTCTCTCTCTATCTTTTTTGTTTTTTGAGCAAAAACAAAAAAGCTGTTTTTACAGCTGGTAAGGTGCGCTGTGAGAGCGCTGAAAGGCTGTTTTCATGGCTGGTAAGATCGCCAGCAAAAGAGACAGCCCACAACAGGTGCTTCAGCACCAAGGAGAGCAGTCCCTAAGAGAGCTTACACGGGCAGAGTGCGTCTTTTTAAAGATGTCACTCTACCTGTGTGTTTCTGGATGCGGTCGTTACCTGGGATCACTGGATGGTCACGAGTGCTGTAACACATGTCTGGGCATTTAACACGCTGAGGCAGCGTTCGTGGATGAGTCATGCACCCATTCTGGGAAGATGACCCTCTCTGAGCTACGATTGAGACTCTCGTTCTTGCAAAGGGACGGAGTACCTGCGCCTCTGCCGCAATCTAATCCTCCTCAGAGGGTTACTTCAGGCAGTAGTGCAGGTGACCCGAGGGTTACGGTGAGCGCGCTTCCTTCGGGGAACCAACCCCCTATGAACCCTCATCCCTCCCACGCTCCGCAGCCAGTTGAGCCCCCGACGGAATGTGCTGGATCATCCACGAGGTGTGTGATGCCATGATGAAGAGATGTCAATCGCTGCATCGGAGGGTGGGTCAGACTTCTCTGCAGATGACGATTCAGCGCCGCTGCCCCCTTCCGGTGTGAAAGTGGTGCACGAGTTGGACCCGGAGATGATGGCCATGCTTTCCCAAGCCGTCAACAGGATTGGGCTCGTGTGGAACCCTCCACTGTGTCCTGAGCCCTTGAGGCTGGACTATTGGTATCTCGGGGTGAAGGGCACTGGTTCTCAGCAACCCACCCTGGAGCCTTTCTTCCCAGAGGTGCATGAGGAGCTCACTGGGGCGTGGAAACATTGGGGCGTGGAAACTTTTACTGCCAGAAACCGTCTCGGTGGCTCCTCCTCCCTCACCACCCTTAATGGCGGGGCGGCTAAGGGTTACACGCGTATCCCACCAGTGGAGCGGGCCGTTGCTATGCAACTGTGCCCTAACTCTACTTGGTTCGGAGAACCATGTCTCCATTCCCGGGCCTCGAAGTACTCGTCGGACTTAACCGGCAAGGCTTACAAGGCCGGTGGAGAAGCCGCCTCTGGCATACACTCCATGGCGTTGTTGCAGGTCCATCAGGCCAAGGCATTAAAGGACCTGCACGAGGGTGGTCATGATCTACAAGTTCTCCAAGAACTTCTTGCCGCAACGGACCTCGCGCTTTGTGCGATGAAGGTCACTGCACGGTCAGTGGGTCGTGCGATGTCCACCATGGTGGTCTAGGAATGCCATCTCTGGCTGTGTCTGGCTGACATGAGATGACGTGTCCGTTGACATGTGTCTGTTGAAATTCTGCATCAGAGCGATGACAACTCAGATCATTATCTAGTCTTGTGTAAACTTAATTTAGCCAAGGCTGCAAAGCCGACTCCGTGTTACAAATATGTTAGAACTATCACTTCTGCCACAAAAAATGCTTTATAAATAATCTTCCTGGTCAGTTTCATCATCTCAGCATCCCGGATAGCATAGAAGAACTCGATATTGCGGCAGAAGCTTTTAACTCTCTCTTTTCCAGCACTTTAGACACAGTTGCTTCTTTGCGCTTAAAGAAGATTATAGAAAATAGTCCAACACCATTGTACAACGAGCATACTCAGGCCCTTAAAGATGAACTGAACTGAAATTTGAAAAAATTTTATATAACAGATGTATTTTATTTATTCTCATTGGTACAATTATTAAAATGGCAGAATTTGTTAAAAGGGATAAAATGGTACGTTGAAAATGTTGTTGTTGTTACACGGGCGCCGCCATGTTGGATTTCAACATTCGACTACGTCACTGGCATGGTAGGCTACTCCGTTGCCAACCAACACTAGCAGAGCTAGCTTCTCTCTACCCCCTGCCTTGTCAACAAAATTATTCTAGTCGTGATTTCTAGTGTTTAATCCTAGGTAAGAGAGACAGATGTGTTGAAAACATCAATGAGTACTTGAAGCGTCTGACATCAAATGTTTTATTTAGCTACAAGTCCAACGCATACTTGAATCCTTGATATTCAGCTGAGGGGAAAAGATGTAACGTTAACGTTAGTTTACTGCACAGGAGGGGAACGGAATCTTATTCATCCTTCCCAAATGCCCTCTCGCCCAAAGAGTGAACTGCCGGTACGCTGTTTACCTTAACAGTCGGAGAAAAGGATATAAGTTAGCCTAGCCTAGCCCAGTCGCCAATTCGTAAAATACACTGTTATATACCAGCTACTTTTGGGGCGCTCCAGCGTCTCAGCTCGGACATCCCTTAGAGATAGCATAGCCACCTCCAACATGTCACCCTCACCGCACAGCATCCGAATGAACGGTGCATGGTGATGCATTTTTGCCGATCAATAAATGTTCCAGGTTGACCTCTCTGCAACAGATTGACTCCGGTGCAGTATCCATGCTCCGGCAGCACCCGCGCCCATACACTTCCCCCCCAAACGATCCTGTACTGTATGTGGAGCCTGAAACTGGTCGTCCTCCATGTGGTGGTAGTCAGATACTACTGGCCTGTCCCTGACATGCTCAAATGCGTAACTCATGCCATTAAAATGACTAATTTTCGTGTGTGTATATACGACTTGCAGCTGTTGCCTATATACCATCGCGGGTCCTACCATGCCAGTGACGTCATCAAAATTGCCAGCGTAACAAACGCAATTTTTGTGCTGCTTAAAAAAAGCTATTTTGATGTTTTTAGTTAAAATGTTTAATGTAAATTACTTTTAATTGTCATAAACAACATGTTATCAACGTTGATTTTTTTCAGTTCAGTTCATCTTTAAGGGGGCAGCCAGAAAAATGGAGTGCAGCTGGAAGAAAACAAAACTAGAGGTATTTCGCATTTCATGGAAAGAGAGCACGATTGCATACAGAGAGGCTTTAATGACAGCAGTAATGACACAAAAGATACTAGAAAAGGCAGTATCTTCACAACTAGGTTCCTTTTAAGAAAGAAATGGTATCTGTGAGGATTTTCAATCAGGATTTAGACCGTATCATAGTGCTGAGACAGCTCTCATTAGAGTCACAAATGATTTGCCCTTATCATCCGATCGTGGTTGTATCTCTCTATTCGTGTTACTCGATCTTAGTGCTGCAACACTATCGACCACTACATTCTTTTGAATAAAAAAATTATGTTGGCATTAGTGGAATTGCAATAGCATGGTTTAAATCATACTTATCTGACCGTTATCAGTTTGTGTCAGTAAATAAAGAGATGTGTGGCAAGGGGGGCGTGGTTCAGCGAAGTCTGTGACGGGAGAGAGGATCGGGAGACAGGTGCGGCGTGAGTGGGTTAAGTGTAAATGACAAACACCTGTGTCTTATTTCAGTAATTGGCGTGGGGAGACCGAAATAAGCCATGAGGAAACGAGAGAGTGGGAGAGAGAGAACGGTGGAGACTTGTGGGTGAACTGGACTGAGACGGAGAGAAAGAGAGGAGAACGCCGAGAGCGAGAAACATTGAGTGACAGCTGATTGCAGCGAATTGAGTCTGTTTTATCCAGCACGTGGTGCGCGACTTTTGTTTATGTTGAAAGAGTTCCTTTTTGAGTTTGAATAAACACCCACAGTCACCTCAAGCCGACCCTGTCCTCTTCCTTCCCTTTATCTGAACCTTCATCTGTTACAAGATGTCTTATTGGTCAAAAGTTCAGTATGGTGTACCACAAGGCTCAGTACTAGGACCGTTGCTGTTCACTCTGTACATGCTACCCTTAGGAGATATCATTAGGAAGCATGGCATTAGTTTTCACTGTTATGCTGATGATACTCAGCTCTATATTTCTTCACACCCTGACGAAACTTACCAATCCACAAAATTAACGGAATGTATGGCTGATATAAAAAACTGGATGACTAGTAATTTCCTACTACTTATTCTGAAAAAACAGAGATTCAAATTATTGGACAAAGGAACTATTCAGTTCGCCTGGCGTCCCCCCAAGTTTTGGGCTACTCCTCTACAGTGATAGCAGTTGATGTCTTGCAGGTGGAGATCGCAGTCCTACTGGTGAAGAACGCGATAGAGCTGGTCCCTCCAGCCGATATGAGGTCAGGATACTACAGTCCCTACTTCATTTTACTCAAGAAAGGCGGTGGGTTACGACCGATCTTGGACCTGAGAGTTTTAAACTGTAGTCTCCACAAGCTACCGTTCAAAACACTCACACAGAGACGCATTTTCGAATGCATCCGTCCCCGAGATTGGTTTGCAGCGATCAACCTGAAGGAATGTCTGTACTTTCATGACCAGTACTTTCATGTCTCGATTCTTCCTCGACACAGGCCGTTTCTGTGCTTTGCGTTCGAGGGTCGAGCATATCAGTACAAGGTCCTGCCTTTCGGGCTGTCCCTGTCTCCCAGTGTCTTCATGAAAGTCACGGAGGGGGCCCTTGTTCGCATGAGAGAACAGGGCGTTCGCATCCTCAACTATCTCGACGACTGGCTCATACTAGCACACTCTCAAAATCAGTTATGCGAACAGAGGGACCACGTGCTCAGGCACCTCAGCCAGTTGGGTCTTCAGGTCAACTGGGAAAAGAGCAAAATCTCCCCCGTGCAGAGGATCTCTTTTCTAAGTATGGAGTTGGATTCGGTCGCACAGACAGCGCGGCTCATAGAGGAATGCGCTCAGTCAGTGCTGAACTGCTTGAACACAGGACTCAAAGGCAGGACGGCGGTCCCACTGAAATATTTTCAGAGGCTCCTGGGGCATATGGCAGCGGCAGCAGCATCAAGTGGTGTTCTTCTCGCCGAGAGGACCCCGAAGATGTTCGATGGGGTCCGTGCTTTCCTCCTTGCAGCAAGGGTTGGAGCGAAGGCTGTCTCCCTCCACCCTCAAAGTACATGCTGCCTCTATTTCAGCATATCACGACCACATAGATGGCAAAATAGTAGGAAAGTGTTGTGGCAAAAATATTGCAAGAATAGTTTCAGTCTAGTACACAGAAGTTACGCTGTGCAAGAGAGTGACAAACAACAGGAAGATATGAGACAGCCTTTATACTCTTTTCAAGGTTCCTTCTCACCAACTGTACCTCTGAACCACTCAGATAAGGTCCTCACTGCTGTTCAGTTTCTATTTAAAGAAACAAACTGGTACTGAAATAAACTGGCCAAAACTGACCTCCCTAAGGTAAGAGGTCCTGTCCCATAAGTTCCTGAAAGGCTGTCTCCAAGCAGAGGATGGTCCACTGGATAGTGGATGCCATCGCCTTGGCTTACCAAGCACAAGGCGTGCCCTGCCCGCTCAGGTTGCATGCTCACTCCACGAGAGGCATTGCATCCTCCTGGGCGCTGGCACGTGGCTCCTCGCTAATAGTTATCTATAGAGCTGTGGGCTGGGCGACACCTAACACATTCGCTAGATATTATAGCCTAAGTGTAGAGCCGGTTTCTTCCCATGTTCTCACCCTAAACGGGTAGAAGCACTGAGAGGCCCGGCTCTGTCGGCTTGCTGCACCCTACTGTGCACCCTTATTGCTGCAGAGTGAAAAACCTGTTGAGTCCTCCATCCCCCTCGGGCCTTTATCCGTTAAATCCTTGACCCTGTGGGGATCCCGTATGTGTATTTCTTCCACGGCTGTTCCTAAATGGAAGCATGTGTCTTTCCCTTGGGCTAAGTCACCCAGTATTTCATATGCAGTACAACCTTTGGGTTAGTCCATATGTATATCGCCACATAACTCCTTCGGGGAAGAATGTGGGTTCCGCAGCGTTCTCCTTCCGAACAGAAAAGGGCACGCTTTCTCAGTGTTATCCAATAATCTCACTGTATGGGTTAACACGGAACAACAGTGACAGATACACTCTGTGTAAGCCCTCTCCTATCGTCCTTCCAGGCAAGAAGGGGCAAGAGGCTTGTACAGGGCGCTGGATGGGGTCAGCAGTTGTGGTGCTTTGGAAGGGATTTCTATTTGTTGGCCACATCTGCTGCGACCCGCCGGGGCGGCCAGCTCATCGGCTCGGCTCCTCAGCAAAAAACTGAAGTGCAATCGCACCTGCTGCTCATTATATACCCGCGCTGCGTGGCTGAACAGCTGATGCAAATGATTGCAAGCCAATGTGCATTGGCTCGTTTAGTTTCACTCGAAGTAGATTGGCCTCACTAGCAAGATTCCTATTCGACGGTCACGACGTACGCCTCCGTTCCCCCCTTCAGGGAACGAGGGTTACCATACGTAATTGAGACGTTTCTTCTGTATCTTCATGTAATCACAGACAGACTCGATGATGATGAGATCAGATCATCTCACTGGATTATTAAACTTAAAGGAATGTTTGGGAATGTAAACCGATATTTACTACTGACACACTACACTAAAAGATAAAAATAACTGGCTTAAAAGGACTGTAGATGCTGCAATTCAAATCTGTCTAAATCTGTGTTTGTGAATATTTCTCCTTTGCTGAGATAATCCATCCACCTTCACATTCTTAAATGTGCAGTTTTTTCACACAGCACAATGCCACAGATGTTGCAAGTTTTGAGGGAGCGTGCAATTGGCATGCTGACTGCAGGAATTTCCTCCAGAGCTGTTGCCGTGAAGTGAATGTTCATTTCCCTACCATAAGTCGTCTCCAAAGGCATTTCAGAGAATTTAGCAGTACATTCAACCGGCCTCACAACCGCAGACCACGTATAACCACAACAGCCCAGGACCTCCACATCCAGCATCTTCACCTCCAAGATCGTCTGAGACCAGGCATCCGGACAGCTGCTGCAACAATCGGTTTGCATAACCAAGAATTTCTGCACAAACTGTCAGAAACGTCTCAGGGAAGCTCATTTGCATGCTCGTTATCCTCATCGAGGTCTCGACCTGACTGCAGTTCATCGTCGTAACCGACTTGAGTGGGCAAATGCTCACATTCGATGGCGTCTGGCACTTTGGAGAGGTGTTCTCCTCACGGATGAATCCCGGTTTTCACTGTGCAGGGCAGATGGCAGACAGCGTGTATGGCGTTGTGTGGGTGAGCGGTTTGCTGGTGTCAACGTTGTGGAACGAGTGCCCCATGGTGGCGGTGGGGTTATGGTATGGGCAGGCATATGTTATGGACAATGAACACAGGTGCATTTTTTTGATGGCATTTTGAATGCACAGAGATACTGTGATGAGATCCTGAGGCCCATTGTTGTGCCATTCATCCACGACCATCACCTCATGTTGCAGCATGATAATGCACAGCCCCATGTTGCAAGGATTTTTTACACAATTCCTAGAAGCTGAAAACATCCCTACTTGCATGGCCAGCATACTCACCACATATGTAACCCATTGAACATGTTTGGGATGCTCTGGATCGGCGTACATGACAGCGTGTTCCAGGTCCTGCCAATATCCAGCAACTTCGCACAGCCATTGAAGAGGAGTGGACCAAAATTCCACAGGCCACAATCAACAACCTGATCAACTCCATGCGAAGGAGATGTGTTGCACTGCGTGAGGCAAATGGTGGTCACACCAAATACTGACTGGTTTTCGGATCCCCCCCCCATACAGATTTTAGACGGTCCTTTTATTATGGCCAGCCTAAGGCACACCTGTGCAATAATCATGCTGTCTAATCAGCATCATGATATGCCACACCTGAATGGTGGATGGATTATCTCGGCAAAGGAGAAGTGCACACTAACACAGATTTAGACAGATTTGTGAACAATATTTGAGAGAAATAGGTATTTTGTGTACACAGAAAAAGTCTTAGATCCTTGAGTTCAGCTCATGGGGGCAAAAACAAAAGTGTTGCATTTCTAATTTTGTTCAGTGTATGTATATATCTATCTATATATATATCTATCTATATATATATATATATATATAGAGAGAGAGAGAGAGAGAGAGAGAGAGAGAGAGAGAGATTTTTTGTCTTTGCGTCATACCTACACTACACTCAGTCAAAGTGTTACAGGTACATTTGTTTTGCCTTAAATTTAGATATTTTTATCTTTTTCACTAAGCACCCACCATCCAATTTAACCAGGGTCCATTTTGTGCAAATTAGATTTTTTTTAAAGAATATGCTATATTCACAAAACTCAGTGCAGAAATGTACAGGTATATATATATATATATATATATATATATATATATATATATATATATATATATGTGTGTGTGTGTGTGTGTGTGTGTGTGTGTTAACATTCTATATGCATATAAGTTGTTGGAGAAAATATATAAAATCCTATAGGTATATGAGCTGTTAGAGAAAAAATAAATGATTCATAATGCATTAATATATCATACACCAGTTAAGCGTGATCTGCTGTAGCGTGACAATCAAGTTGAATTGTGGGATATAGAGCTGCTTGAAGTGTACATTGGAGTCAAGGCCGGCGCTATGGGCGGGCCTTAGGGGGCCGGGCCCGCCTACAGAGCTCCTGTGCCCCCCCTCCATCCAATTTGCATTTAATAAATTATTTTAATAATAATAATAATTTACGTGCAGTATTTATATATTTATTGATGTGTATTTAAGTGCAATGTTTGACTCATAGGCTAATCTTATAAAAAAAAAACTTAAGAACGTGAGTAGGCCAGTTTTATTACTCTTCGTAAGTTGCACCAGACGAAATTATGCATTTGACACTGATATGCAATATGTGTGTGAGTGTGTCGTAGTTGATTATGCATGGTTGATTTAATACTTAACTTGAGATTTGTGACTATTTGTCTGTTATTATAGGAAGTTGGCTTATAGCATGCTGTGTTCACGGAACAATGCAGACCAAGGCTATAACTGTAACATGATATCTCATGATAGCCGAAATATGATTGGGCAATAGGCTAATTGTAGTTAGGATATTGAAATCGCATTTGAAATATTAAATGCCCGTCCATTGATTTGTTTCTGCCGCCGGCTCTGATTGGAGTAGACTCGCTCCCAAGGGTATGTCCATGTAAACTTCCCTCGTCCACTTCATGAAATGGAACGCACTTCAAAATGGCGGCAGGGAGTCCCCCAAGGGGAAGTGCTCAGGGAAGTTTGCAAGTGCGTGTCTAAAAGTGGAGTGGAATGCAGCATATAATCGGGACATTACCTTAGAAACAAAAATACAAAATTATAATGTGTTTTCAGAGAATATATATTTTATATTATGTTTTATTATGTATAAAATCTCAACATTTTCTTGGATTTATATTTGAAACAAGAAAACATCAATTTATCAACGGGGTAAAAATAATTACTTTTGCTAGATAAGATCTAAGCAATACTGCAAGATACATTTTCTGAAAACAAGTCAATTGATCTGTTTTGAAGGATGATTCAGTATTTTTACTGGTGACTTTTGCTGTTCACATATGTAGAGAAAGTTTATTGACCATCGGGTTTTGAGACAGCAAAGTGCTTAGTCTTTTTGCAGGGGCTATTCGGGGTAAAAGAGTGATGAGGCCCACCTAGATGGTCGAGTGGGTGGGTCGTGGTTCTATGTTTCAGTGTAGAGCAGTGTGAAGAGGGCTCTTTGTATTGTACGTGTCACTGCTTGCTGGGTCGAGAGGAGCTGCATGCTGCGTCATTATGATGTAGCTTCACACGCTCTTCATGAGCTTTACAGGGAATATTCAAATGAAGCTTGAACACTGCTTTGTCATTGACCATAAACCAGCCTCTATTGGCAGAGAAAGAGGACCATAATTGAGTATTAAACAACACAAGGAGCGCACGTAAAACATGTTGCAATGAGCAGGCGCTACTATTGACCCTGGAGAGCATTTACAGCATGTTTCAATGCTCATTAGTTCATATGTCATCACTGACCTGCTGCTGTTAATGATCATGACTCACTCATGATGATTTATTTATGGCATCTAAATAAAACCGAGCTGGGATACTCATACACATTTAGCAGCACACACCAGGCAGAAAACTTTATAAAATGTGTTCATTCACAAAGCCCCATTTGGGATATTTCGATTTTCAGTCCTTCATGTCCACATACAGATATTTTGGCCCATTTTTACAGCATTTCTTTAGGTCAGTGATATATTTGGATCGTTTTAAATGAACTACTAGCTTCAGGTCTTGCAGCAACAATTCAGTTGGGTTAAGACTAGATCTTCTGCTTAATTTGTTCATTAACCAAAACCCAAGGGCGTTTCCTCCATGGAGGCAAGGGAGGCAGTGCCTCCTCCAAAAATTGGATGAGAAAATAATCCATATTTCAAAAATAAACAGCACAAATATTACAAAATGTGAAATTATAACGTGTATAAATCGCTCGTTTTTTTTTTTTAAGTTACACTGTCCAACAGCGACACCAGCGGGTAAAGAACAGCGGGAGTCCGCATCTCTCTCGCGTCCCCTAAGCCCATTAAACAGACCCCTAAAAAACACATGTCTTTACCCCATTCATTCTCACATAGTTTGGTGGGGGGTAATTGAGAATGAATGCCTCCATCACACTGATTAAATATGATTGGTTATGGTTAGATATGATTCATTTGTGTAATAAAAATGTTTTCATTTTAAATGAACAAAATGATGGCGTTAATGGGAAGACTATTTAAAAAGTAAGTAAAACACTCACCCACTTAAATATCACCACTTTATGTGACGCCAAAATCAAAATTGAAATGGCCTAAAACTTCACGACTGTGGGGGTTCAATCATTAAAATAAAAGTTAGACCTTTGTATCTTGATGTCTGATGAAAATACCTGTAACAACATAATATTCACAAATAAAATATATTGTTCAAATTGCTACTGCCTTTATTTATTATCTTTGAATAAACGTAATAATGCGTAAAAAGATTCATACTTGGTTTTATAAATAGAATAATTGTTAATGTAAAAATGCAAAATAGAATTATATTTGCTTTTTTATGTTGTCTAAAGTAATGTTTATTTTTTTATTGAACCCTTAGCAATCAAAGGTATTGAAACACCACAACAAACACATAAAATCTCACTTTATGCAGATGATATTCTACTATTTATACAAGAACCTCTAGCATCTACTCAAGAAATAATTAAAACAACCCAGTACTTCTCAAAAATATCAGATTACGCAATAAACTCAAATAAATCTTCCATCCTCTCTTTACATAAAACCAAATGGGATGTGGCACCCCAGCAATCACCTATAACTATATGTCATGATCACATCACTTACTTAGGCATTAAGATCTCCTCCAGACTGTCAGAGTTGGTAACATCTCAACTTTACACCACTGCTAAAGAAAATAGAAGACGATTTGCTTCGATGGATCAACCTTCCAATCTCCATAATTGGCAGGATAGCAGTAATAAAAATGACGGTTTTACCAAAAATTAATTATCTATTCTCAATGATTCCAACCCACCCCACACTCACCTCGTTTAAATCACAAGACTCCATTATCACTCACTTCTACTGGAAAAAAAAACCGCCAAGGATAAAACTCACTACACTACAAAAAAAAAAAAAACAAAAAAAAAACACAAGGTTCAAGGAGGACTAGAAGCACCAAATTTTCAATATTACTCAATGGCTAACCAACGAGATGGTCCTCACTGCAGAACATGAAATCCACGGGGAGGAGTCGGATCCAGATCCAACTCCTCCCACCTTACATATACCTAAACCTACCCATCTCCGCCCCCTGATCCCTAAACCCACCCCTAATCCCTAAACCCACCCCTAATCCTACCCATCTCCACCTCTTGGATCTTGATCCGATTCCTCCCCGAGGATCTCATGTACTGCATTGAGGTGCTACTGTAACCAACTGCAATACATATACAAATCGATCCACCCCACCCAATCCGATATTATATGGCTAGACATAGTCAACAATCACTATGCAAAGAATTAAATATAGCTGACATACCATTCCTCACCAAATCAATTAAACAACACATATGTTTTAATGCAGTAACTATAGCTGCCACCCTGACAGCCTCGTGGAAATTTCACCAAATCACAAATTCTATATTAGCTCCATCTAACCTCACCCCACTGTGGAACAACCGTGACTTCAAAAGCAATAAAAAAACACTGAATTTTCGCACATGGGCTGAAAGGGATATCAGCCACATTAACCATATTTTCAAATCTAACATATTAACATCATTTCCGCAATTGGCCCAGGAGTTTGGCATCGTGAGCAATGAATTTTTAAAATACCTACAACTCAAATCTTCTGTTCTGGCAAAAATAAACATCAGAGCCGCAAATTTAGAACTTCCACCGGCAATATTAGACTTGGTTAACATTTCCTCTCCAAAAAAACGTCTCTCTAGATTTCCATTACACGAGAATAGATGTTAAAACTCCATGCTGATTTGTACTCGGCTTTCGCCAAGATAAGCACCAACTAAGACGTAGCTTTACAGTTATCTATGCTTCTCCATCCATTTACGGTTATTTCCATTGGTGATGTGAATCTCCTTCTGTCTGGTGTTAATAGCTGCAGCGTATTTTGCACGTCAGCACACACAACGGCTGCAACCACAGTGCGGCCTCCCCATGACAACCGTCTGGATTGAGACGAGTAGGGGACATCTGTAGGGTCTTCAAGTGGGCACCTTCCATCCTCAGTGTTTCGTCGACTAGCCCACGACACCTCAAGAGGGCTCGACAGTGACCCTGGCGTCCCAGAGTCACCCCCCTCTGTCCCCCACTCAACTCAGCCCAGCTTACTGACCTTTACATCCCTCCTGCTGCTGAGGTTGCTCCTTCCTCGTAGTTCACATGTGACCTAACCACAATCACAATCTCACCGCTAACCGACCATAGGCGCCAATCCGTTTGACTAAGGCTGTCGAGCCCCACTGCCGACGTTAAAGCAGGTCAGTGGCAACGGTTCCGTGTGGCATACTACCGCAAAACACAGTATCTGATCAATTCAGATCAATTCTGAGCAATCAATTCTTCGAAGGAGCGTGCCTTGGATACCATGAACTTTGAGGGTCTTCACCTGATCCGGCGCTCATGGGAATATAGATATGTTTTTCATCTTTCTGTTTTCCCGGACTTTTCTCAGTCATCTAAATACTCTGCTTCTCCGCAAGTACGGATTCGCCGGAGAGGAGTGAACTGTCAAAATCTACGTCAACTGGATTTTGTTCATTTGGATTTGCCTCTGTCATCACAGCCTCCTTTGAATATGGCCCTAGTTAACGATAGATCCATATGCAACAAAACTTTTATCCTCAATGACTTTTTAACCAGACATGACTTGGATATTTTATTTCTGTCAGAGACCTGGGCCAGTGCTGGTGAGTTGTCAGTTTTTGAGGAACTTTGTCCGCCGAACTGTTGTTTCATTAGTACCCCTAGGTCTGCTGGTAGGGGTGGTGGCGTCGCTATGGTTTTTAAACAATCACTTAAAATACTTTCAGTTTCTGTTCAGAGCTATTCATCATTTGAAGTACAGTGTGTGGCACTACAGTCTGCTTCCTCTGCGCTGCGCTCTCATCTATAGGCCATCTAACTTTGACAGTGCATTTATAAGTGACTTTTCAGAATTTTTAACTTCCGTTGATCGCATGTTATTATTGGGTGATTTTAATGTACATGTGTGCTGCCCCGGTCGTCCCTTGGTTGCTGAGTTCCGTAATGTTCTAGACTCATTTGGTTTTACACAATATATGAACCAACCGACACATGTACGTCGTCATACACTTGATCTTATTATGTCATACGGGACCTCTGTAGATAATGTATTTGTTGAAAATACTTCCTTCTCTGATCATAAGCCCATTATTTTTACGATCCCTGTTATGAGCTCTGCCGTTGTTAAGAAGCCTGCCAGCTCTTTTTCTCGCTTTATAGACCCACGTATCGCCTCTCAGTTTACCGAGAAATATATATCTAATACTGTTGAAATATCGATTTTGAATGCTGAGTCTTCCTGCGGCTGTCACGTGACAACTAAAGAAAACTAGGTGAGGACTCAATTGCAAAAGAATAGTGATTTATTTAATAAAAGAAACATAAAGTAAAACAAAAACCCACAAGGGGGAAAAACAATGTAAAACAAAACAACAACTTCAAAATCAAACATACCGGAGGTCACGGGAAAACAGGAGACGTATACAAAACATTAGACAACGATCCGACAAAAACTGCAAACAAGAGGAGACTTAAGAAGGGAACAAATCAAGAGGGGACAGGTGGAAGAACTCAAACAATAATCAGGTAACGAGGGGGAGGGATCAGACAAGGACAAGAGCACATGGCCCACAATAACAAAACACCCATGTGCAACACAAGACAGGACAGGCATGTGACATTACCCCCTCCCTACGGAGCGGCTACCAGACGCTCCATAAGACCAGGCCAGGGCGGGCCGGGGGGGAAACACCAGGGCGGGACGGGCGGGACGGGAGGGACAGACCAGGGCGGGACGGGAGGGACAGACCAGGGCGGGACGGGAGGGACAGAACGCTTAGTCCTGGGAGGCCAGGGCGAAGCACACAGTCCATCGGGCGGCCAGGGCGAAGCACACAGTCCATCGGGCGGCCCGGGCGAAGCACACAGTCCATCGGGCGGCCAGGGCGAAGCAGACAGTCCATCGGGCGGCCAGGGCGAAGCAGACAGTCCATCGGGCGGCCAGGGCGAAGCAGACAGTCCATCGGGCGGCCAGGGCGAAGCAGACAGTCCATCGGGCGGCCAGGGCGAAGCAGACAGTCCATCGGGCGGCCAGGGCGAAGCAGACAGTCCATCGGGCGGCCAGGGCGAAGCAGACAGTCCATCGGGCGGCCAGGGCGAAGCAGACGACCCATCGGGCGGCCAGGGCGAAGCAGACGGTCCATCGGGCGGCCAGGGCGAAGCAGACAGTCCTTCGGGCGGCCAGGGCGAAGCAGACAGTCCTTCGGGCGGCCAGGGCGAAGCAGACAGTCCTTCGGGCGGCCAGGGCGAAGCAGACAGTCCTTCGGGCGGCCAGGGCGAAGCAGACGACCCATCGGGCGGCCAGGGCGAAGCAGACGACCCATCGGGCGGCCAGGGCGAAGCAGACGACCCATCGGGCGGCCAGGGCGAAGCAGACGACCCATCGGGCGGCCAGGACGAAGCAGACGACCCATCGGGCGGCCAGGGCGGTGAAGACCCCCCATCGGGCGGCCAGGGCGGTGAAGACCCCCCATCGGGCGGCCAGGGCGGTGAAGACCCCCCTTCGGGCGGCCAGGGCGGTGAAGACCCCCCATCGGGCGGCCAGGGCGGTGAAGACCCCCCATCGGGCGGCCAGGCCGGTGAAGACCCCCCATCGGGCGGCCAGGGCGGCGAAGACCCCTCGGGTGGCCACCACGGTGGCTCGGGCTCAGGAACAGCAGATACCGGCTCAGGAACAGCAGACACCGGCTCAGGTACAGCAGACACCGGCTCAGGTACAGCAGACACCGGCTCAGGTACAGCAGACTCCCTACGGAGCGGCTACCAGACGCTCCATAAGACCAGGGCAGGGCGGGCCGGGGGGGAAACACCAGGGCGGGACGGGCGGGACGGGAGGGACAGACCAGGGCGGGACGGGAGGGACAGAACGCTTAGTCCTGGGAGGCCAGGGCGAAGCACACAGTCCATCGGGCGGCCAGGGCGAAGCACACAGTCCATCGGGCGGCCCGGGCGAAGCACACAGTCCATCGGGCGGCCAGGGCGAAGCAGACAGTCCATCGGGCGGCCAGGGCGAAGCAGACAGTCCATCGGGCGGCCAGGGCGAAGCAGACAGTCCATCGGGCGGCCAGGGCGAAGCAGACAGTCCATCGGGCGGCCAGGGCGAAGCAGACAGTCCATCGGGCGGCCAGGGCGAAGCAGACGACCCATCGGGCGGCCAGGGCGAAGCAGACGGTCCATCGGGCGGCCAGGGCGAAGCAGACAGTCCTTCGGGCGGCCAGGGCGAAGCAGACAGTCCTTCGGGCGGCCAGGGCGAAGCAGACAGTCCTTCGGGCGGCCAGGGCGAAGCAGACAGTCCTTCGGGCGGCCAGGGCGAAGCAGACGACCCATCGGGCGGCCAGGGCGAAGCAGACGACCCATCGGGCGGCCAGGGCGAAGCAGACGACCCATCGGGCGGCCAGGGCGAAGCAGACGACCCATCGGGCGGCCAGGACGAAGCAGACGACCCATCGGGCGGCCAGGGCGGTGAAGACCCCCCATCGGGCGGCCAGGGCGGTGAAGACCCCCCATCGGGCGGCCAGGGCGGTGAAGACCCCCCTTCGGGCGGCCAGGGCGGTGAAGACCCCCCATCGGGCGGCCAGGGCGGTGAAGACCCCCCATCGGGCGGCCAGGCCGGTGAAGACCCCCCATCGGGCGGCCAGGGCGGCGAAGACCCCTCGGGTGGCCACCACGGTGGCTCGGGCTCAGGAACAGCAGATACCGGCTCAGGAACAGCAGACACCGGCTCAGGTACAGCAGACACCGGCTCAGGTACAGCAGACACCGGCTCAGGTACAGCAGACACCGGCTCAGGTACAGCAGACACCGGCTCAGGTACAGCAGACACCGGCTCAGGTACCGCAGACACCGGCTCAGGTACCGCAGACACCGGCTCAGGTACCGCAGACACCGGCTCAGGTACCGCAGACACCGGCTCAGGAACAACAGACACCGGCTCAGGAACAACAGACACCGGCTCAGGAACAACAGACACCGGCTCAGGAACAACAGACACCGGTTCAGGAACAACAGACACAGGCTCAGGAACAGTCACAAGAACAAACACAAACACAGAAACAAACACTGGCTCTGGCGCTGGAACAGGCGCTGGCTCTGGAATAGACATTGGTTCCAGCTCTGGAACAGGCCTTGGCTCTGCCTCCGGCTCAGGAACAACAGACACCGGCTCAGGAACAGACACAAGAACTGTAACAGTCACAAGAACAAACACAAACACAGAAACAAACACTGGCTCTGGCGCTGGAACAGGCGCTGGCTCTGGAACAGACATTGGCTCCAGCTCTGGAACAGGCCTTGGCTCTGGAACAAGCACTGGCTCTGTCTCCGGCTCTGGAACAGCAGACACTGGCTCCGGCTCTGGAACAGCAGACACTGGCTCCGGCTCTGGAACAGCAGACACTGGCTCTGCCGCCGGCTCTGGAAGGGGCACTGGCTCTGTCTCCGGCTCCAGAACAGGCATTGACTCTGCCTCTGGCTCTGGAACAGGCATTGGCTCTGCCTCCGGCTCTGGAACGGGCACTGGCTCTGTCTCCGGCTCCGGAACAGGCATTGGTTCTGCCTCTGGCTCCGGAACAGGCATTGGCTCTGCCTCCGGCTCTGGAACAGGCACTGGCTCTGCCTCCGGCTCTGGAACAGGCACTGGCTCTGCCTCCGGCTCTGGAACAGGCACTGGCTCTGCCTCCGGCTCTGGAACAGCAGATACTGGCTCCGGCTCTGGAACAGGAGACACTGGCTCCGGCTCTGGAACAGCAGACACGGGCATGTCCAGGATCCGAGCCAGACGCTCCAGATAGTCCGTAAGTGCCTTGGCGGCCACACAAATGGGCATTTCCGGATCGGTCTCTGACTGGGCAGACTCGACGTGCTCAGTCTCTGACTGGGCAGACTGGACGTGCTCAGTCTCTGACTGGGCAGACGTGACGTGAACAGTCTCTCGCTGGGCAGACGTGACGTGAACAGTCTCTCGCTGGGCAGACGTGACGTGAACAGTCTCTCGCTGGGCAGACGTGACGTGAAAAGTCTCTCGCTGGGCAGACGTGACGTGAACAGTCTCTCGCTGGGCAGACGTGACGTGAACAATTTCTCGCTGGGCAGACGTGACGTGAACAGTCTCTCGCTGGGCAGACGTGACGTGAACAGTCTCTCGCTGGGCAGACGTGACGTGAACAGTCTCTCGCTGGGCAAATGGAGCGTGAACAGTCCCTGGCATGGCCCCTCTTCTCCGCTGAGTCCTCATTTGGTCGGATCGTTATGTCACGTGACAACTAAAGAAAACTAGGTGAGGACTCAATTGCAAAAGAATAGTGATTTATTTAATAAAAGAAACATAAAGTAAAACAAAAACCCACAAGGGGGAAAAACATAATGTAAAACAAAACAACAACTTCAAAATCAAACATACCGGAGGTCACGGGAAAACAGGAGACGTATACAAAACATTAGACAACGATCCGACAAAAACTGCAAACAAGAGGAGACTTAAGAAGGGAACAAATCAAGAGGGGACAGGTGGAAGAACTCAAACAATAATCAGGTAACGAGGGGGAGGGATCAGACAAGGACAAGAGCACATGGCCCACAATAACAAAACACCCATGTGCAACACAAGACAGGACAGGCATGTGACAGCGGCCCTGACGATTTACTTTCTCTGTTCTACGCTGCCTGTTCCGATATTTTAGATTCTATTGCCCCTTTGAAGTTGAAGAAACCACAGCAAAAACTTTATTATTGGGTGGACTACAACGCTCGTTCTCTCAGACAGGCTTGTCGTAAAGCGGAGAGGAGATGGAAGCGCGATCGTTTAACTGTGTCATTTGAGATCTTTAAAGAGTGTCTGATTATGTTTCAGAATGCTGCTAAGTTAGCTAGATCAAATTACTTTTCTGAATTAATTGATAAAAACTCGCACAGACCTAAGATTTTATTTTCTACGATAAATTCAGTAATTAATCCAAGTTGCCAATTTCATGGGGAAATCTCGGCAGAACTCTGTGAGAAATTTTTTAAGTTTTTTGCTGATAAAGTGACATTTATTCGTTCATCCTTCACTTTACATCTTTCAGATCAATTTTTGAATTCGTTGGTTAGTCCACTTTATTTTAATCATTTTAAGCACGTCTCTATAACAGACCTTTACGAGCTGGTTAACAAGATGAAGATAAGTACTACACCACTTGATGTCATTCCTTCAGAGATTATTAAGGCTGCGTTTCCTATAATGGGCCCCAGTGTCCAAGTTTTGATTAATTCATCTTTGAACACTGGGGTAGTCCCAAATAGTTCTAAGCATGCGGTTGTTCAGCCTTTGCTTAAAAAACATGGTCTGGATGAGGGTTGCCTTAATAATTTTTCGGCCTGTCTCTAAGTAAACATTTTTATCAAAACTCTTAGAAAAAGTCGTGCTGTCTCAATTAAATTTGTTTTTAAATTCAGCCAAGTTATTAGAACCTTTTCAATCAGGTTTTACTGCCCATCATAGCACAGAGTCTGCCTTGCTAAAAGTACTGAATGACATTTTAATGGCAGTTGATTCTGGTAAAAATGCTGTATTGATCCTGCTAGATCTTACAGCTGCCTTTGATACTGTAGACCATAATGTTCTCATTAGGCGTTTAGAGCATTCATTCGGTATTAAGGGTACAGCCTTAAAGTGGTTTAGTTCCTATCTTAAAGACAGGTCTTTTTCTGTGGAGATAGGCAAGTTCTCTTCATCTTCTGCTCCAATTTTTTGTGGAGTACCTCAGGGCTCCATTCTGGGTCCGCTTCTCTTTAACTTATATTTGCGTCCGCTGGGGGATATCATTAGGAAGCACAATGTTTTATTTCATTTTTATGCTGATGATACACAGTTGTATCTCCCATTGAAAGCTGGTGAGTCTTTTCAGACTTTGATGGATTGCATTCGGAACATCAAGGAATGGTTATCGATTAACTTCCTCCAACTTAATGAGGACAAAACGGAGATTATTGTCTTTGGCCCACCAAAACTGAGAAATAATTTTATTAAGGAACTGGGTAACCATTTCCCCTCAGTTTCCTCTCAGGTCAGGAACCTTGGTGTCATTCTTGACTCTGAATTATGTTTAACCAAACAAATTAATTCTGTTGTAAAGAATAGTTTTTATCAATTGCGGTTAATATCCAAACTCAAATCATTTTTGTCATTCCACGATTTGGAGAAGGTTATCCATGCTTTTATTACTTCACGCTTGGATTACTGTAATTCTTTGTATTTGGGTCTTCCTCAATCGTCGCTTGCTCGACTGCAGATGGTGCAAAATGCTGCTGCAAGGCTCCTGACCGCGTCAAAGAAATACGATCATGTCACCCCCATTTTAGCCTCAATTCATTGGCTCCCGATCCATTTTAGAATTCAGTTTAAAATTCTGTTGTATGTTTTTAAAGCTCTTAACGATCAAGCTCCTCTATATATTAGAGATCTTCTTACTCCGTTGTCATCCACTAGATCTTTAAGATCTTCAGACAGAGCTCTTTTATTTATCCCTCGCTCTCGTCTCAAATTTAAGGGAGATAGAGCCTTTGCTGTTGCCGCCCCCCCGTCTATGGAACCAATTGCCTTTGGACATCCGCCTTGCACCTTCAACTTCTATTTTTAAATCAAAATTGAAAACTTATTTTTATTCCCAGGCATTTTAATTTACTCCGGATGCTATTTTATGTCTTTTCTGTTTGGCTGTTTGTTCTGTTTTTGTTTTGTTTTTACTTTGTGCAGCACTTTGGGTAGCCCTGCTTTAAATGTGCTATATAAATAAAATGTACTTACTTACTTACTATCTGTCCTAACACCAATCCTCATTCATGCAAAATACACAGGAACGTAATAACTGTAATTACTATCCAAACTATACAAATAAACCAACAGACTCTTCAAGTTTTTCAAGAATTCTTCGAAACCGTAGCGTGGCGGCCTGTACACAGCCAGCCAAAAATATTTCCGTCTCAACCACAGCCAGTTGCTGCTCCTCTCTGCTGCTTCAGATAAGTTCTTTACTGTGCGACGCAACTCTTGGCCACTGAATCCGACGTCTCTGAGGAACCGGGTTGTGCAGTGTGCCACAAATCCTCGACAACCCACTTCCACTGGATAAACCCGGACTCTCCATCCTCGCTGTTCTGCTTCAGTGGCCAGCTGAGCATACCGCAGTTTTTTCCTCTCCTATGCCTCATCTACAGCATCCTCCCATGGCACTGTTAACTCTATCAGTTGAACAATGCGTGCTGATCCAGACCACAAAACAATATCTGTTCGGAAGTTAGTGGTGGCAATCTCAGGTGGAAAAATAAGCCGTTGATCAAGATCAGCCAGCATTTTCCAGTCCCTAGCAGCTTCCAGTTGTCCTTGGCGAGAATTGGTTTTAACACCTTTTCTTGGTGGTTGCTCGCCTGGGCGGAGAAATATTGTTTTCTGTGTATAATGTTTTGCTAGAACAGGTGGCACCTTATTGGTCATGTTACGCTTGTCTTCCAATGCTAAAGCCAAACATTGGAGCACTTGGTCATGGCGCCAAGTAAACCGACCTTGGCTAAGACCCACCTTACATCCTGTCAAAATGTGCCTTAATGTGGCAGGTGATGAACACAAAGGACAAGAGGGATCCTCTCCTATCCAGAGGTTTAGGTTCTGTGGTGATGGGAGAACATCATATGTTGACCGTATAAGGAAACTGATCCTACTCTCTTCCATTGACCAAAGGTCTTGCCAGCCCATCTTGCGTTGTTCCACACTCTCCCATCTCATCCACTCTCCCTGCTTGGCCTGGGAAATGGCCTTTATACACCTCATCCTCTCCTCCTGCTTTCACACCTCATTGACTACCAGCTTCCTCCTTTGAGCTGGGGCTGCCTTGTGCCATTTAGGAGGAGCTAAACTGACTCTTCACTGGCTTCTCAGAAACTGTTGGTATTGCCTCACCATTAATGAAGAATGTTTTATCTACTACCTTGCCTTTAATTATCGAGATGCTCCTTGATTTAGAGGGCTTAAATTGCATTTGTGCGAATTCAATGTTATCGGTTAACATACCCAATAACCGATTAGTGCAGGCTACTGTTGTAGTCATGGTTGTCATGTCATCCATATATGCTCTGATTGGTGGTAGTTGCATCCCAGAAGCCAAGCGCTCTCCTCCTACTACCCATTTTGATGCCCTAATGATTACTTCCATTGCCATGGTAAAAGCCAGTGGAGAAATGGTGCATCCTGCCATTAATCCAACTTCTAAGCATTGCCATGTAGTGCTGAATTCTGGAAATGAGAAACTAAACTGCAAATCTCCGAAATAGGCTTTCACTAAATTTGTTATCGGTACATCGGTACCCTGAAAAAATCAAATGCTGCCCAAAGAAGTTCATGTGGCACTGAACCATATGCATTAGCCAAATCCAGGAATGTCACATGGAGCTCCTTCCTCTCCTTTTTAGCTGATTGAATTCGTTGCCAGATAACATTGATGTGTTCTAAGCATCCTGAGAACCCTGGAATGCCCGCTTTTTGAACTGAAGTGTCAATGAAGCCATTCTTTAATAGGTAGGTTGACAATCTCTGAGCAATAATGCTGAAGAAAATCTTACCTTCGACGTTTAATAGTGAAATAGGACGAAACTGACTGATGCTTATAGCATCTTTTTCTTTAGGTATAAAGACTCCACCTGCTCGGCGCCATGCTCTAGGTACAAGCTGCTTTTCCCATGCCACTTTTATAAATTTCAACAGAATTCGTAGAACTCCTGAAGCACTCTTGTACACTCTGTACGGAACTCCATTTGGCCCTGGATATGATGAAGCCCTTGCCTTTCTCACAGACTGCTCTATCTCTTTCCACTTAGGTGCACAGACCTCCATTTGGTATTCTGGTGGATTGATAAGTGGGATGTCTGACGGAATTGACATAGGCTCATGCCTTTTGCATCTGTATTCGTTTCCTCCAAATATCTCTCTAGTTCTACCCTAGATGCTTTTAAAATGCCATTCTTCTCACTGGTGAATAACTTCTTTACGAATTTGAATGGGTCTTTATAGAAATTAGCCCTCGCACGCTCCTTCTTTTTGTAGCTTTTCCGTAGGTGCTCAGCTATGCGTAATGTTGCAAGCTTATCTTTTATGGCCCTTTGTTAGAGATTGAGTCCCTCCTTCTGACTTTGTACTGCTCTTTTCCATTGCTTCCTCAGCTGTCTCCTTTCTCTAACTAACCCTTAAATTTTCTGCTGCCGTCTAGACATTCCAGGAGTAGTTTGTACTTTTTCCTTCCTTTTTTCCACACCCAACCTCCTACTTCCATATGCGTAAATGATGTCCC
This sequence comes from Siphateles boraxobius, assembly GCF_051911475.1. Taxonomy (NCBI): domain Eukaryota; kingdom Metazoa; phylum Chordata; class Actinopteri; order Cypriniformes; family Leuciscidae; genus Siphateles; species Siphateles boraxobius. Next base: position 19,711,972 of record NW_027509219.1, read on the forward strand.
CAAATTTATCCAGCTTCTTTTCAACTGTACCAGTTAATCTTTCCAATGCAAAGCATAGATCTGTGTTTACCGTGTCCCATGCAGTTTTCTCACAAGCTCTTGGCCATCTAACTCCAGGCCTATGCCCGTTGAGGTTCTTTTCTCTCTTATGCTGGTTAGTCTGACCGGGTTCACAAGTATCAATGTGTTCATCACTAACTGTGCAAACCCTCCTGCCAGGGGTGCTGATATCCTGCGAAATGTGGTTTGCTTCCTGTCGCTGGATTTCATTCGACTGACTTGACTGACTTCGTAAGAAGTACTGATCAATGCGAGGCCCTTGTCCCTTCTCCCTCAAGCATTACATTTTCCCTTGATGAATCTTCAAACCCCTGACCGTTGTCGCCTTGCTCCAGCCACAGACACAAGCTTGGAGTTCAATGACTTTGCTAACTGCAAAACCTGAACTAGTCTTTTGTGAAGTACTCTCCATACTCATATCCGTTTCCGTTCCAAAGTCGTTAACCATGTTGTCCAACATTGAGTCATCTTCCGCCCCCGCTCTCGCAGACTCTAGGGGTATTTTTCTCTTTAATTTCTCAGAAGTTCTAAAATATACAAAATTATTTCAAATCAACTTCAGACCATATACTTACCAACAATAAAATGAGAAAACGATCTTTCAATAGCTCCTGATGCCAACTTCTGGACCCAAATCTGTAGAAACATCTATCTCATGAATTACACTACAGAACACACTACACGGGCAATAGATTAGCTAAAATGGGTCTCACATCAGAAGTTTGCACACATTGCAATCACAATTTTATAGATACATACATCCATGCAACCTGGCACTGCACTCCAATCAAACACTTTTGGGAAGAGGTCATACAGTCACTATCCACTATAGTTGGCTACCTCATCCCACTATCTCTTTGCTTGCTGGGGGACCTCACAATAATCACTGATAAAACTATAAACTCCAAAATGCTCCTCATAGCTTCAACCATCGGCTGGAAAACTATCCTCATGAACTGGAAAACTCGTAACAACATACACATTAACCATTGGAAAAATCTTATTACAGACTTCATTACAATGGAATACACATCTCCCCCTCATAATTACGCATCTGAAACTGACCTCTGCCATCCAACACTTTCTGACCTCTTACAACAATGAATCTTTTCTCTCCTCTCAACTCTGACTCCTCCCACCTTTTTAATCAACCCACGGATATTAGTGCATTTTTGTTATTTTTGTCATCATTGCCATTATTATCATTACTGTTACTGTTATGATTATTATTATTTTTTGAATTATTGTTGTAATTGCTGTTGTTATTGCGTTGCCGTCATCATTGCTATCACCATTGCCATTATTATTATTATTATTATTATTATTATTATTATTATTATTATTATTATTATCAATATTATTATTGTCAGTGCTGTTCTGGAATTACTAACCTGGTGTTTATTGTTATCACTACTGCTATGGTTAAATCAATTGATTGTTTCCAAATTCCCCCCTAATCTTTTCATGTGTTTTTAATGCACCACAACATAGGGCTGCTCGATTATGGAAAAAATCATAATCACGATTATTTTGGTCAGTATTGAAATCACGATTATGTAACAGGATTATTTCACATGACTTTGGGAACATGTTGCATTTATTAAAAGACACCTTTCAACAATTCTTAAAAAAATCTAAATTTGAACATTTATTGTACTTTTTGAAATATTAATATTAAATATGTACTTTTTGAAATATGGACCTCTAAACTCACAAGTGGTGAAAAAGGTGACATGTTTACAAAGTAATTAGTTGTAGGGGGTCACCAGGGCGTTATTTGCCTTTATAAAGGACAATTTATTAAACCTTGCTAAATATGTTTTATGTCAAATTCTTACATTTTATCAAATTCAGTTTTAATAAAAAGGGCTGTTATCTATTAAATTAATTTACACTGCAAAATTACAACTGTGTAAATATTATGAGATTAATGTTTAAACAAATAATAAAATAAAAAATAAAATCAATGATGCCTTTGCCTTTAAAGGGGGGGTGAAATGCTGTTTCATGCATAGTGAGTTTTTCACACTGTTAAAGAGTTGAATTCCCATGCTAAACATGGACAAAGTTTCAAAAATGAAGTTGTAAGTTTGATGGAGTAATTCTGTTCCAAAAATACTCCTTCCGGTTTGTCACAAGTTTCGGATAGTTTTTTTCGAATACGGGCCTGTGTGACGTCAGAGTCGGCGGAATTTCCTTATACGGGTCTTAAGGGCACTTCTCCCGGAAGGGCGCGCGCGCATCTGTAGCCTAGTGCGTGCGAGAGTATGCCTATGCCCATCAGAGCGCTGGGCTCGGCTGCGCTGCAATTAAAAAAATGGCACCAAAAAGGTGTGTTTTTGGTTGCCAGGGCAAGACAACATTGCACAAATTTCCAAAGAACCCAGCGTTAAGGGACCTGTGGATGGATTTTGTTTTTCCAGAGCAGCAACGGAGTTGTGCAAGTGTTTTTGTTTGTTCCCTTCATTTCGACAGTAATAGTTTTATAAACAAGGCCCAGTTCAACACCGGATTTGCAGATCGCCTAATACTCAAAGATGGAGCAGTCCCAACGATAAAGGTTCACGGTCGTGCGTTGGAACCGCAGGCGGTGAGTAAAACTGCTTCAAATGTCTGTGAGTTGTTAACTATCGGCGTGTAAGCACAGAAAGTAAACAACATGATCACATACAGTTAATGTATCTATGGAGCATGCGATGTATGGTGTGTGTTTAAATACATTTGTTTAGCTGGCCACTGTAGGTTTCAGTTTGTTTATTGTAAAAATAAATCATGTCCTCATAAACCAGTCTGTCTGTTTACAACACACAAATGTTGTAAAACTCGCGCATGACATGGTGTCCTAAAAACACTGCGCTCAAGTTCAAATCATTTCTATTTTTCTATTTTGTGAGCAAAAACGCGTTCTGTATGAACGAGCCCTTATATTGTTTAAGTTATAAGTTATAAGTTATACCGTTCCAGTAGGCCTACACACCACATAGAGACGTCCTGCTGTAGTCGTTGCTGCTGCAACTGGTCGTCTTCAATCTCAGCCTCGGGATCTGATTCTGGATCAAAAATGTATGGCTGAATCTGATTGTTAGCCATGGTTTATTTTCGGATGTCACTCACAGCTTCCAGACGCTCTCAACGCAAAAGCTTCGCGCGCTCGTGTCGTGATTATTTAGCTCCGCCCACACGGTACGCCTCCACCCGCTCGGGTTTTTTCGGAAAGACTCGGTACAGCCTATCTTTCTTTTATAAATATAATAAAACTAAAGACTTTTTGGAGATATGAAGGATGCAATACTACTCTATAGGTACTCAAGATTAACATGAGATTGAGTGAAACTGAGCATTTCACCCCCCCTTTAAACAATAAATCAATAGGTGGCGACAAGTGACCGTCTTAATAAATGAATCATTGAGTCATTCATTAAAACGATTCGTTCAAAATAATAAATCACACAGTAACAAAACACAGCGCTTAGTGATGTTTTAATTTTGTAACTATTTTCGTCGGTGAAATAGAACAAAACCAGTCAATATTCCGTCTAAAATGTAAGTTACTACATATAAACTAGGCTACTTGTTTATAAAACTATAAATTCAGTGTAACATTTGCAATCGTGATATTATAGAACAGCCCTTAGTCGTGTTATGTTACTTAACTATATCATATAGCCTATAATAAATAAAAAAAACTCAACATTTCTACCTCAGTATGTTTCTTCTGTGAGTTTTTGTGTGAGCTGTTAGGGTCATTTGTTTTGATTTGTCACTTACTGTATGTCTCTCTCACACAAGGCAGCGCAGCTTCCAGAAACTACCGATCTCTGTTTACACTGACTGTACAAGATCAAAACCATCTCGCGTTTCGATCGGTCGGGCAAGTAAAACGCTCTTTCACTTGAAACTTAAAAATCCCCTTTTCCCGGACAAACAGACACGTTTTATGTCGCTCCCTGTCAGGGCCGGATTATCCATATGTGACACTGGGCGAGTGCCCAGGGGCACCAGCCAATGGGGGGCACCAAATCATTAAAACAAATACTATACCTTTAATATATTTGTCATATTTGATAAATGTATATGTATTCATTATATAGTTATATATTTGATACATACATATTTAATACATACATATTTATGCATTTAAAAATAAAGAAATATAATTGCGATTTGGTAAGTGCCCCCCTACCCCTCCCCCGATCTTGGTCCATTCCACAGTGACACACTGCCGCCCAATTAGTCAATCAGACTAATTCAAAACGGACAGGCGTCAGTTAAGCGGTTATGCTAAGAGAAAACTTAAAAAAGAAAAACAATCACGGCACATTGCCACTATTCATAATGTACCCGCAATCGCGAGCTTTTTTATTCAGAAACCGGCGGCAGGAGCAGAAGTAATGTTAACTAGCACAGGCCCTGAAGCTAACATATGCAGCGAAGTGTTTCTCCTGGTTTCCACGTCAGCGCTGTTTGATCTGATATCTATGGTTTATAACAGAACTCTGCGCGGAATCGGAATGTTTCTCGCTGGATCTCGTAGTGATGAATGATGTTAAAATTCTGAGGCGAATTCAGTTGATTTCTTAACTGGATCGTGACCGAGATCGGCCCGCGACTGGCAAGTTCTGGGCTTTATTTTACTGTAAGTGATTCGCGCGCTGTTGCTGCTCCACGGTCCTAATCATAGGCCTATATGAGTTGCGTATTTTCGTTTCACTTTCATTTTGTTTGCATTCGCTGCTAGGTAACGACTAACGATAGTCGATAGATCGCTCATTGCTCAGACGCACATAGCAGGTTGTGATTTGTCTCCGTCTCCTTCCCACAGACGTCTACGCGCGCTATTCTTGTCACGGATTTATTGAATTCCCTGCAGTATTTGTGGTGAGCCTTTACTTTAGCTGTAAGTTCATGTACATCTATTGTCTTCATAGAAATACTGAATTTCAATTGTTCACACATTAAGTGTGAGGAGGGGGGGACTTAAACTGTGGTCACCCTAGGGCACAAATCTATGTTAATCCGGGCATGCTCCCTGTGTTCATTCTCGATGTGTTTCGTGCTGTAAAGCGGAACAGATGATCAGGCCATGTGCGCGCGCGCTGCCGTTCGCTTGAACTGAGGCGATACAGTGATCGAGCAGAAATGAATGAAATTTTAGATGTTAAAGAGATCTCGACAGCTCGAGAGGCGTCTATGGTCTCACTCCAGTCTATATTAAATTAGCCAATTGTTATTGTGAAGTTTATTGTGCTTGCAGTATATGAGGCTGAGAGAGTTTAAGGCTTCGGGAGGGACGGATGTGCGCGTGCGCGAGTCATTCAGAACACAAGACAAAATAACATGACAAAATAATCGTTTTTACTCGATTGTACTATTTTGAAGATCGTTGGGAGCTAAAATCGAAATTGAAATCAAAATTCGATTAATTGCACAGCCCTACCACAACATAGAATAGGGAAAAAAAATGTATATGAAAAACCAAAAACACTTAGGCAGGCAAGACAGGCGAGAAGTGGCTTCCATGGGACAGCATCTATGTCCCAATTTGGGACACTCTCACACTGTACTCCTTCTTTTAATGCACCTTAGACACTACACATAACATACAAAAAAAATAAATAAGAGAAGATAGGGACTGAAGAAATGTTGGGGGAGAGTTATCTTATCTTATATTATATTATATTATATTATTATAGTATCTTTTATTTTTGGAGAGTGCTGACAATGGCAATTGTTACATAGGAGGAAAGATGGAAATAAGAATAAAAATAAAAATTGACTAATACAATGTTGCCAGTATGATGGTAGTGAGGAGTGGTGGTGATGGTAATGATGATGGTAATAAATAATAAATGGTTACTTTATTTACACACACACACACACACACACACACACACACACACACACACACACACACACACACACACACACCTCTCTCTATACATTAACACACACACACACACACACACACACACACACCTCTCTCTATACATTAACACACACCTCTATACATTAACACACTTTTATTTGATTTCTGGAATTATGGGATTACTAGATTGTTCGGTACTGCACTATTTTGGTTTGTATGTCTGTCTGTTAAAAAAAAAAGTAATGTTTATTTAACTAGGAAAATGTGACAACATTAAGTGTAACTGGGACATGAATTTACATCTGAATTATAAAAAACAAAACAAAACAAAACCTCTTCATTTCAGAAAAATGCACGCCACTGCCAAAGACTGCTGAATCATATCTGATACATAAAATTGTAAGGCCTCTAAATTATCAACATGATCAAACGGTTGTTGTACTCAATCTACTTCATGACTTCATTTTTTTAGCAAGTAAAAGGCCTTTTAGCCTTTTATCATTTTAGAAATGCTTCATGTTTGTGGTACACATGTCTTTTTGCTGTGAAAAGTATAATGATTTTATAAACTAAACATGAGAATAACTTTTATATGGTTCAAAATGTATCAAAATGATCACTTGCTGGACTTGAGCAACTAGTTTTACTTAACAACTATTCGAATTTCATACTATTTGAAATGCCATATAAATAACAACATCTGCACCAGACTGGATATTTTTGCTCAGTTTGGGCCTCTGAATAAATTGAGTGTGTCAAAGAAAGAGGGAAAAGGAGGTGGCATGTCAAGGGATGCGACAGCGGCTAAATAAGTGGATGGTGAAAGAAAGGCAACAGGTAGGATTTAAAGTGTGACGTCTGTGCTTGGAGGAGGCTTGCAAATATTCATGTTAACAGACTAGCGTTTGCTAACACTGGGAATGTAGCAGCCAGAATATGTAGCTAGCTAGCTTTTTTATCTACATTTAGATTTTGGTTAAACCCTATGGTACCAATCCCATGCATGACATATCTTAAATTTATTAAAGTAAAATAACAACTGGTAAATATAAGGAAGCATGCACAATAAATGAAGCTGGAAAACATTACTTATGCCATAAGGCTGGTTTATCATGGAAACAAATAGATTTTGTTTTACCATTAGCTGTTCATGTTAGGTGTGCTCTCAGACATACAGGCTATAGTTACATCTGCTGGGTGACATGGAAGCTGTAATTAGGGTCACATTTCTCTCTCTCTTTAAAGATCTACGATATATATATATATATATATATATATATATATATATGGTGGGTGGGGGGGGGGGGGGGGGGGGGAGAGGGTTGCTCAAAAAACATATTTTATATGTCAGGTGACGTTTAAGATAAGTAAGATAAAGTCAAAGGTAAGGGATGGACTAATTTCTCCATCCTGAATTAACTTTCCATCAATGATAGACCCGGACATCCTCAAACCAGGATACTCACAGCATGATGCATTACAGTTTGTGATGAGTTTGTTTTGTCTCATTATTATTCAAATGAGTGTTTCAAAGAGCAGTAATTTTCTTTTTGGCATTCAAAGCATTCCTCTTACTCATTGAAATAATGACCACCAACATCAAGCAATTCAAGACAGACGTTTAGCTGTTACTCTACGGATTTGTGTGACCTTCTGAAATTTTGAAAGAGTAGCAATGGTGGCGAATTCTTTAGTATAATAGTCTAAGAAACATATTTGAGTATGTTCATGAAAAGCAAACATAGTTGAAAATGGATGTTTACTCTTTGTTTAATAACATCCACTCTTATGATTTAGACAATCAGCTCATACTTGCAGCTAAATTAATGTTAAACCACCGTGATAAATGGTGATAAATGGATCCCAAATCCACTTATGCTCACAGAGGGTCTTGTTGTTTTAACAAAATCTATCATTTTGAACATTTTAGTCAGAAGCTGCTCTCATCCATAAATCAAACTGAATCCATCACAGACTTTTTTGTGTAATGGATGTTTAGTTTTTGTCAAGGGTGTTTATCTTTTGTTAAAAATGAATTCCCAGTAGGATTTGTTGTCTAAACAATGTTCACTAAATAGCGATGTTATAGTTGACTGAATTGTGGCTAGACTGATTAGATTTGACTTTTTGTTTCAGCTTTGAGAGAGAGAGAGAGAGAGAGAGAGAGAGAGAGAGAGAGAGAGAGAGAGAGATTGTGGTTGTGTTACCTGACAGAGTTCAGGATGTGCTCGCATATGGGATAGAGTGACCTAGTTACGTACTCTCTAGAGAAGAGGAAAGTGTGTGTCTGTCTGCATCTTTCTCTCTGAGAGATGAGGTGTGAGAGTGTGGTGTAGAGAGTATAGGGGCTGTTACGTGTCTTTCAGGGCACAGGGAGGTGAGGCCTGGTCTCTACAGCTGCCACTGGTGCAGTGGCTCATTGAAAGAATCTTTAGATCAAAAGATTTAGATTAAAAGCAGATAGACTGCAGGACTTCTATAATATATACATATAATATAATATTATATATATATTAAATATAATTTATACTGTTCAGAAGGGGCGTGCTGGTGGCTCAGTGGCCTCACAGAAGGTCCACGGTTTGAGCCCGGATTGCGTGTTCGTTTTTATTTTAAAATTAATATATGTTGTTTGTACTGTTTTTGTATTTAAATAGTAGTCAGAATTTACTAAATATTAGATTTGCATTCCCTTTCAGTCGATAACGTCAGACGTAGTCGACGGTCGACTGAATGGGGATCTTGCTAGAGAGCCTATCCTCTTCGAGTACTATTGAACGAGCCAATGTAATTGGCGTGCGTGATTAGCATCACACACTCCGCCCCCGCGGCGCGGGTATAAATACGGAAGTGGATGCACGCACTAGTTGCCTTTCGCTTCGGAGCCGATCGTTTGATGTCTCTGAGAGTGCTGTTGTCTACAACGAGCGAGTGTGTCGGTGTTCTTCAGGAAGACTCTCCCAGTGCTGGTGTTCTACAGCGCGAGTTCCCTGTCTCTCTCTGATGGTCACAACTGTTGTGTCGCTTGTTTGGGCTTATAGCACGCTGAGACAGCTTTTGTGGACAGCTCATGTTTTCACTGTGGGAACATGACTGTCCCAGTGTTGAGGGCGAGACTCGCCTTCGTTAAACGCGGAGAGCGAGTCCCCATTACCATGCCCCACCCTGCACGTGTGCTGTGTGGGATGGGTGATCGGAGGATAGTGTTGGATGTCCCGCCCGGTAACCATTCCCTGTGGGCTCCTCACTCCTCCCTTCCACTGCAACCACTGGAGCCTCCTGTGTTGTCTGCTGGTCCATCTGTAATGGGTGGGCCAGCGGTTTCACTCGGGGCTCCCCTGGAGGACAGGACGTCGATTGCAGCATCGGAGGGTGAGCTGATTTCTAGAGATGATGACTCTGCTGCATTGTCTCTCTCCGGGAGTTCAATGTTGCCCGAGCAGGATCCAGAATTATCAGCTATGCTGAAACGGGCCGCCGAGGCTGCCGGGCTCGAGTGGAACCTCCACCGTGTCCCGTTCAGTATCGGTTGGAATCTGGAGTTTGGTGTCTTGGGGCGGGCCGCGCTGGTTCTCAGCTCGCCGCCCCAGTGCCTTTCTTTCCCGAAATACATGGAGAGCTTATCAGGTGGTGAACAGCATCTTTCTCTGCCAGAAACTGCCTGAATAGCTTTTCCCCCTCATTACCCTTGATGGAGGAACGGTGAAGGGTTGCGAAGGGTCCCTCCATTGGAGCGGTCTTTCGACACAGGTGCACCTGTTTAGGCGGCCGCTGCCTTTTGGGGGGATCCTCGTCTCCCCCCTAAGGCCTGTGAGTTTCGTCCGTTCCAACGGGCAGAGCTTACAAAGCCTGTGGGCAAGCCGCTTCCTCTTGCATGCCATGGCGTTGCTGCAGGCTAGGGCACCCATGGCATGCACAAGGGTAATCCAGACGGTGCGCTCATAGGTGAGCACCGCTCTGCATCCGACCTCTCCCTCCGGGGCACGAGTGTCGTAGCGTGCGTGATCGGTCTGGCGATGTCCAACGTGGTGGTCCAGTAGCGTTGGACATGAGCGTTGGCTCAGCCTGGTTGGTATGGCGGATGCGGACAAAGTTTGGTTCCTGGTCTCCCCAATTTCCCAGGTTGGGCTGGCCGCGATGCAGTGGAGAACTGCATCCAACAGTTCTCTGCCGCTCAAGCACAGACGGAGGTCATCCAGCACATCCTGCCCCGGTGGCCAGCTGCTGCCTCCACCCGCCGCCGTTGGCAGCTCCTCCGCCTGCTCTTCGCCGTGGGCGTTCCCCGGCTGCCGCTCCTGCTGGGCCTCCGCAGCAGCCTCCACCCAGGCCTCAGCATGGAGCCGGCCGCAGTAGAGACGCCCAGCGACAGCGAAAGCATTCTGGAGCGGGCCGCCCAGGAATGGATGAGATGCTCTTGGAGTGGCACGATCACTCCCTCCCCCCGGATGAGGGCCGGGTGGAGCCTTTTGTTTGTGTGTGTGTCTGTTCCGCCGCCGACTCCCTAAAAAAAACAAAAATAAAATAAGCGGTGCAAGCGGTACCCACACTTCAAAGAGAGAGCAATTTCATCTGTTCCTGGGTCCCAAGAGGGCCAGTCTGGCGGGTGTGACCCTGTATAGCCTTACACCCCTCAGCTCCCCCTTGGTCGCCAGCAGGCAGCTTGGTGCGTTCGAGGACCCGGTCATCTGCCTTCTCACGCGCCCCCTGCCGCTAGTGGAGACAGGTAAGTGTTGCACAGCACACTAACACCACTCTCTCTACTTTGCTGCCCCACCTCAGGCTCTGCTACCCCGCTCAAGTCAGTGATAATCATCACATTAGGTGTTGAGCAGACGTGCTCCTGAAAATTCAGTGATATTCATCACACCGAGTGTTGAGCAGTGCTCCTGACTTGTGCGTGCTTATCTTATCCTGCTGGCGAAGGATTTGATATAGCCGCTCCTCCAGCCGGTACGAAGGCCAGTTGTAAACTCGTTCTTCGTGCTACTAGGTGGTGGGTCGTGACCATCTTGGCCCAAGATCGGTCTGCAGCTCCGACCTGAAAGTCATGTGCTTCAGATCTCTACCTTCCGCACCGCAGGCCATCATGTGTGTTGCGTGTAAGGTTGGAGTATCAGTACATTGACCTTCCCCTCGAGTGCTCCAGAGCCTGTTGGGTCTTCAGGTCAGCTGGAAGAGAGTAATCTCGCCCACGGGCTGAGTGTCTCTTTTTCAGTTTTGGAGATGGACTCGGTCTAACACGTCTCTCCAATGAGAATGTGTTCAGCTGGTGTTTGAAGTGAGAAAGGGTCCCACTGAAAGAACTTTCAGAGGCTCCTGGGGTATATGGTAGTTGCAGCCTTTGGCTTCCTCCATATGTGACCGCTTCAGCGCTAGCTTCATGATCGAGTCCCGAGGTGATCGGCGCAGAGCAGCTCACCCTGTGTGACTATAGTTCATCCCGGTCTGCTGCCAAACCCTCTTCAACAGAGGGGCCATGTACAAAGGGCGTGTTTTAACGGGGGCCGGGGCAACCCTCGACTACACGGGCATTCGTGCCTCGAGTTGTTAGACATTGCGACCATTGCGCAAGCTTCCCTTGCATGTCACAACTCACCCGTCACCTCCTCCTTGGAGTCAGAAGCTTCTGAGGACGCTTTGTTCCACTCTTCCCACTCTACTCAATCGTGCCGCCATCGAGCCTCACGACAGTTATAGCCAGGGCAAGTGGAGACTCCATCCCCTGGGTCCAGCTGTGTCATGACCATGCCGGGGCCGCTCAGTTGCCCCTCCGGTTTCGTCTTCCTTCCAGTGTTTGTATAAACCGAGCGGACTACCCTTGGACAAACACTGGCTCTCAGCAGCCCCAGGGGCCCGCAGAATTGCGTTTAACCCCAGTGAGCCTTCTAAAAGCGACTGCGACTCATAGTCGCCTTGCGCCTGCTCAAGTCAGTGAATTCATCACACTTCATGTTGAGCAGAAATGCTCCTGAAACTCAGTGAAGTTCATCGCACTCAGGTGTTGAGCAGCAATGCTCCTGTAGCTCAGTGAGTTCATCACACTCAGGTGTTGAGCAGAAATGCTCCTGTAGCTCAGTGAATTCATCACACGCAGTGCTGAGCAGAAATGCTCCTTTTGCTCAGTGATGTTCTTTCGCACTCAAGTGTTGAGCAGAAATGCTCCTGAAGCTCAGTGAGTTTATCACACTCAGGTGTTGAGCAGGAATGCTCCTGAAGCTCAGTGAACTTATCACACTCAAGTGCTGAGCAGAAAATGCTCCTGAAGCCCAGTGATCTTTACATGTTGTGTTGAGCAATGCTCCTGTCTTTTTGCGCCCGTCGCTTGCACCTACGTGCCAATTCAGGAGAGGAACAGGTCTTCATAGTTGCCCCTTATTGGCCCAACTAGACCTGGTTCCCATCGACAGCCTTCCTGACTTCCCCTGAAAACTCTTTCAGGGACGGGGCACGATGGCACACGCGTTCTTCCCCCGGAGATTTCGGGCGGTCTTACATCTGAACGCGGAGTTTCAGGTGGCTATCACAGGCATGTGATAGTTACCATCACTTCTGCGAACACCCCCTAGAAATGGGTAGCGTGCTTATGCCTTTAGAAGTGGAACCTAGTCGTTGAGTGCGTCTTCTCTCCAGAGGAGATCCTGAAAGTTTTTCGATCACTTCAGTGCTCTCTTTCCTGCAAAATGGGTTGGAGTAGGCTGTTTTCCTTCACCCTCAAAATGATGTTGCCTCTGTGTTTAAACGACGCTCATCGTGTTGCAGAAGTGTGCAGAAGCACGTTCTGATCATCAGGTTCCTGAGGAGCAAGGTCTTGTAAATCCTTGTGTCCCTCTTTATCCTCTTGGGCCTTGTCCTTGGTGCGATGCACCAGAGCAGCGTTTCCCAAACGGGGTGCCGCGGCACCCTGGGGTGCCTTCTGGCGAGAGCAGGGGTGCCGTGTAAAAACTCCATTAAACATTTTTAAATTGCTAAAATGTGTAAAAAAAAAAAAAATAATAAATGTATCATCAATCTCGCATCGTCGGAAGCGTCTAATAACAACAAATAATGCACACAAATTTATAATAAAAAATGCAACTCATAAGTTTTCCGCGTTCGTTGAATTGCGGGGGTTTCTCATGATTTCATTCTCGTGCTTCATTTCCAGCGTCCACACATAAAGCTGCCTCTTTTTCATGGCTTGTTGCGCTTACGGTCAAATACACACGAAACATTGTCACAACGTCCGTCTTGCCGCATATTCACAAACACATCGGTTATGTCCGTGCTGCTGTCAACGGTAACGCGTGCGATTAATGTTTTTCAGTTTTACGCGTTAAAAAAGATTTAAACACAATTAACGCAGCATCCGTTTTTTTCTGTCATCCTTTGGCTAGCCTTACATTATATAATCACGTTCTTATTCATGCAAATGCTTTTAAACCATGCAACCGCGAAAAGACAAAAGAGAACGCGCTGTCTGTGAATGTCCTGCTGACACAGGACGACGCGCATCGCGTGCCAGAATCGACTTCTCTTTCGTGCTTGAACGAATAATAACACACAGTTATGACAAAATGTCCGTTTTGTTGAGTATCCTCATGAGAGCAGTCTTAAATTAGTTAAAATCTTAAATTAGAGTTGTGAGAAGATGGGACGCGTGTGAGATAAACAAGTGCAGCAGTGACAACAGAATCAAAGAACAGGTAACAGAGAAAATTACTCACTGCTCTTGACTAAAGAACGCTTGTAGCTTTAATAAGGATTCATCTATATTTAATTTATTATTTATGCAGTGAAGACTGTAAAGTGTTTGATAACTTTATTCAATTTCTGTGTATTTCCTGACATCAGTAGCAGTATTGGTATCAGTGATACTGGGCTTCATTCATAAAAAAAGATGCCATTAAACAATTATTTAAAATATACTGTCTTTATGTTGTTTATACATTAATTTGGAGATTAACTGTGAAATTATTACATTATAAAATATATTAAAAACAAGCTATCTTGTGCAATTATAACAAAATTATCCCAATATAAAAACACAAATAGGCCTACACTGAGTGAGCAAACATTTAGGTGAGATTTGCAATGGTAATTGAGCAATGTTTTGCTGAATTATGAATAAAAGCCTTAATTAAATATGTCATCATGTAAAGTCATCTCTGCAGAAGAAATTAATGATTTCCTAGACTTTAAATGGATGGACAAAAAAATTGATAATATTAAAAAATATCTATATGACAGTAGGCCTATATACGGCAGTTATTCCCTGTGGTATTGAAAATCAATACGTTTCAAGGTATAGTATCAAAGTAGTATCGTGACAACACTAGTGTAGGGTGCCACAATTTGTTTTAAATTTTCAAAGGGTGCCTCGACTGAAAAAAGTTTGGGAAACACTGCACTAGAGAGACCACCCCTGAGCCACTGCAGGCAGTGAGTTAAAAATTCTGTTATATCAGTTCTCCTGCTCGCGTGGTTTCTACTAGAGGGTAGGGACTTGCTCGCTTTCGGTCAACGTATTGTGCCTGGAGTCTGGGCCGGCTAACTCTCACAAGCTGAGACCCCGGCTCGGATTGTGCCCAAGGTTCCTACCTCTCCCGTAATAGGAGCAGGTGGTGAGCCTGCAAGAGCTGCCCTGGAGGAGGCAGATCCAGCCCTGGCTTCTCTGTCCGTTCGCTTGGACGTGTACAGAACGCAAGCCATAGACCTCAGACCAGCTCTACAAATATCTGTTGGAATTCAGCAGAGAGGGAAGGCTGTTTCCATGCAAAGTCGCACTAGTGCTTGCCTTCCTTTCGGTAAAAATCCGAGATGCAACATGTCCACTTAGGTGTTGAGCTCCTCTATGATGAGTGTAAAGTGCTCCGCCTGGGTGTTGACGATATGCTTTGCTAAAACAGATTCTAGAGTTGGGGGCTGGACGACACCTAGTTGAACCGCCGCTTCCCGTGGGCTCCCTTCTCATGAAGCCAGTTTCACCGTGAGCCCGGTTCAAGTGTCGGCTTGCTGCGCCATTCCCCTCCTATGGACTGGATAGGTGCGCCTTTCTACTCCAGTTGAGTTCCCTTAAAATTGAACCCTGTTGAGTTCCTCCACACCCCTCCGACGTCGGACGTGCGGAACGTCTGGTGTTAGGCCTACCACTCGTAAGCAGTGTGGAATCTGTGTTAGGCTGGGTCCATATGTTGCGGTCCCTACGGCGACCCCATATGTGTATTCTTCCACGAAACGGCTCCCTGCGGTGAGCCCGTGTCTTCCCTCGGCAGAGTCTCTCTGCCGTCACTGTCCGGTGTGTCTCCCCCCGTCTTAGGCTAGAGCCACCCCAGTGACATTCCATATGTTAGACTGCCCGGTTTCCGCCCAGTTCATATGTGTATTTTCCACGTTACCTCCCTCTGGGTTGGATATGGCTTCCGCAGCGTCCCTTCCTTCCAATGTACGGGGAACGCTTTCCCAGTGGTCCTGTAGGAACAGCAGTGACTTCCCTGGCCTTAAATTTGCGGGGGCATCAGGAGGCTTTGGTTTAGGCACTGGAAGGTGGCAGCGTTAGTGGCGTTTTCAAAGGTTATCCCCATTCAGTCGACCGTCGACTACGTCTGACGTTATCGACTGAAAGGGAACGTCCTGGTTGCGTATGCAACCCACCGTTCCCTGAAGGAGGGAACGGAGGACGTAGTCCCCTTGCCACTACCGCTGGACCACCGCTGACCCTGGGTTACTCTCGGCTCCTCAGCGAAAAGCAACTAGTGCGTGCATCCACTTCCGTATTTATACCCGCGCCACGGGGGCGGAGTGTGTGATGCGAATCACGCACGCCAATTACATTAGCTCGTTCAATAGTAC
Source organism: Siphateles boraxobius (assembly GCF_051911475.1). Classification (NCBI taxonomy): domain Eukaryota; kingdom Metazoa; phylum Chordata; class Actinopteri; order Cypriniformes; family Leuciscidae; genus Siphateles; species Siphateles boraxobius. Next base: position 19,727,726 of record NW_027509219.1, read on the forward strand.
TCGAAGAGGATATGCTCTCTAGCGAGATCCCCATTCAGTCGACCGTCGACTACGTCCTCCGTTCCCTCCTTCAGGGAACGGTGGGTTGCATACGCAACCAGGACGTTTTGTAAATATGCATTATACTATTTTTTTTATATATTTTTCAAATTTGTATAATGTATATTTATATTTTTAGATGTAATTTACACTGTTTTTGGCATAAGTTAAATTTTAAAAGAACATCATTCATTTGAAAGCATTTATTGAAATGTGTAAAAAAATGTAAATCTTTTTACTGTCACTTTTGATTTATTTACAGCAGTATGATTTATATATGATTTCAATATATTTATTTGAAATATTATTTTTATTAAGGGTGCCAGTGGGATAAAGTTTTTATAATCAAGATATGCACAAAGAACGTCCTGGTTGCGTATGCAACCCACCGTTCCCTGAAGGAGGGAACGGAGGACGTAGTCGACGCGACTGAAATGGGATCATGCTAGGGAGCCTATCGTCTTCGAGTATTATTGAACGAGCCAATACACATTGGCGTGCGAGATTTGCATCTCACACTCCGCCCCGCAGCGCGGGTATAAATACGGAAGTGGATGCACGCACCATTTGCTTTTCGCTGAGGAGCCGAGCGTAACTCGGAGTCAGCGGTGGTCCAGCGGTAGTGGCAAGGGGACTACGTCCTCCGTTCCCTCCTTCAGGGAACGGTGGGTTGCATACGCAACCAGGACGTTCCCTTTCAGTCGATAACGTCGGACGTAGTCGACGCGACTGAAATGGGATCAACCATTGAACACGCCACTAACGCTGCCACCTTCCAGTGCCTAGACAAAAGCCTTCTGATCCTCCCGACGTTCTAGCGGAAAAGGACAGGGCTTAGGCCAGGAAGTCGCTGCTGTTCCACAAGACCCACTCAGTTAGACTTGGTAACGCTGGGACGCTGCGGAGCCCAACCAACCCGAAAGGGGGGGGGAATACACATATGAACTGGGCGGAGAGCCGGGCAGTATAACATATGGAATGTCACTGGGGTGGCTCCAGCTTAGAGAGGGGGGAGACACACCAATTTACAGTGACGGCAGGACTCTGCCAAGGGAAAGACACGGGCTCACCTTGGGGAGCCGTATCGTGGAAGAATACACATATGGGGTCGCCGTAGGGACCGCAACATATGGACCCAGCCTAACACAGGTTCCACACTGCATACGAGTGGTAGGCCTAACACCAGACGTTCCGCCACGTCCGACGTTGGGGGGGGTACGGAGGAGCTCAACAGGTTCCGGACAAGGGAATTCCACCGGAGCGAAATGGCGCACGTATCCGGTCCGTAAGAGGGGAATGGCGCAGCAAGCCGACACTGAACCGGGGCTCACGGTGTTACTGGCTTCTATGAGAAGAGAGCACACGGGAAGCAACCGGCTCGACACGTAGGCTATAGAATCTAGCAAACGTATTAGGTGTCGCCCAGCCCGCAGCTCTACAGACATCTGTCAGCGAGGCACCCTGCGCCAACGCCCAAGAAGCGGCAACACTCCTTGTGGAGTGAGCTCGCAGTCCGGGGGGACAGGGTTCACCTTGGGACTCATACGCCAAGATGATGGCATCCACTATCCAGTGGGCCAACCTCTGCTTGGAGACAGCCTTTCCCTTCCGCTGACCTCCATAACAGACGAAGAGCTGCTCTGGGGTCCTAAAGCTTTGCGTTCTGTCCACGTACAAGCGCAGGGCGCGAACGGGGCAGAGAAAAGCCAGGGCTGGGTCTGCCTCCTCCGGGGGCAGCGCTTGCAGGTTCACCACCTGGTCCCGAAAGGGGGTGGTAGGAACCTTGGGCACATATCCAGGCCGGGGTCTCAGGATAACGTGAGAGTTAGCCGGCCCGAATTCCAGGCACGATTCGCTGACCGAAAATGCGTGCAGGTCCCCTACCCTCTTGATGGAGGCCAAAGCAAGTAGGGGAACTGTCTTTTGGGACAGAATTTTTAACTCTGCTACCTGCAAAGGCTCGAAGGGCGGTCTCTGCAGTGCGGTTAGCACCAGAGATAAGTCCCAAGAGGGTATAGAGGGGGGCGAGGCGGATTCAACCTCCTCGCTCCCCTCAGGAACCTGACGATCAAGTCATGCTTCCCCAGGGATTTCCCGTCTACTGCATCGTGATGTGCGGCAATAGCGGCGACATACACTTTGAGGGTGGAGGGGGACAGCCGACGCTCCAAAGCCTCTTGCAGGAAAGAAAGCACGGAAATGACCGAACACCTTCGGGGGTCTTCTCCTTGAGAAGCACACCACTCAACGAACAGTTTCCACTTCAGGGAGTAAGCAAGCCTCGTAGAGGGGGCTCTCGCTGACGTGATGGTATCTACGACTGCCTGTGGTAGACTACCTAAAACCTCCGCGTCCCGTCCAGGGACCACACATGGAGTCTCCAATAGTCTGGACGCGGGTGCCATATGGCCGTCCCTGAGAGAGTAGGTCCTCTCTCAGAGGAATAGGCCAGGGAGGAGCTTCGAGAGGAGAAAAAGTTCGGGGAACCAGGTTCGGTTGGGCCAATAAGGGGCAACTAGCAAAACCTGCTCCTCTTCCTCCCTGACTTTGCACAGTAGTTGTGCAATAAGGCTCACTGGGGGAAACGCATACTTGCGGAGGCCCCGGGGCCAGCTGTGAGCCAGTGCATCCGTTTCGAGGGAATAAAACAACTGGCAATGGGACGAGTCCGGAGAGGCAAACAGATCTATCTGTGCGGCCCCGAAGTGGTCCCATATCAGCTGGACCGCCTGGGGATGGAGCCGCCATTCTCCCGAGGCCACAATCTGTCGTGAGAGCTCGTCGGCGGCACGATTGAGCAGGCCAGGGATGTGAACGGCACGAAGCGACCTCAGATGCTTCTGACCCCATAGGAGGAGGTGGCGGGCGAGTTGTGACATGCGGCGGGAACGTAGACCACCTTGGCGGTTGATGTACGCAACGGCCGCAGTGCTGTCCGTCCGGACCAGTACGTGCTTGCCGAGCAGCGTCGTCCTGAGGCGTCTCAAAGCAAGGAGTACTGCTAACAACTCGAGGCAGTTGATGTGCCAATGCAGGTGGGACCCCGTCCAGGTGCCAGCTACTGCATGCCCGTTGTACGTGGCCCCCCAGCCAGTGTTGGAGGCGTCTGTGAAGACCACAGCATGCCTGGACACTTGTTCTAGGGACACACCGGCCCGGAGAAACGAAAGGTCCGACCACGGTCTGAAGGTTTGGAGGCAGGCCGCGGTGATTCTCACAGGGAGCGTGCCTCTCCGCCACGCCCACCTCGGGACTCGGTCGCGAAGCCAGTGCTGGAGTGGTCTCATATGAAGCAGGCCGAGCGGCGTAACTGCGGCTGCGGCTGCCATATGCCCCAGGAGCCTCTGAAACTGTTTCAGAAAAACCACTGTTCTGCCCTTGATAAAATTCAGGCAGTTCAGCACCGACCGGGCGCGATCCTCTGTGAGGCGCGCCGTGTGTTGGACCGAGTCCAGCTCCAAACCGAGAAAAGAGATCCTCTGCATAGGGGCGAGTTTGCTCTTCTCCCAGTTGACCTGAAGACCCAGCTGGCTGATGTGCTGGAGCAGCAAATCCCTGTGTTCGCATAACAGCTCCCGAGACTGAGCTAGTATCAGCCAGTCGTCGAGATAGTTGAGAACGCGAATGCCCTGCTCTCTCATGGGAGCGAGGGCTGCCTCCGTAACTTTCGTAAAGACACGGGGTGACAGGGCCAGCCCGAAGGGTAAGACTTTGTACTGATACGCCTGACCCTCGAACGCGAAACGCAGGAATGGCCTGTGTCGCGGCAGGATGGAGACATGAAAGTACGCGTCCTTCAGGTCGATCGCTGCAAACCAATCCTGGGGACGGACACATTGGAAGATGCGTTTCTGCGTCAGCATTCTGAACGGGAGCTTGTGAAGGGCCCGATTCAGGACTCGCAGGTCCAGGATTGGTCGTAACCCACCCCCTTTCTTGGGTATAATGAAGTACGGGCTGTAAAAGCCGGCCTTCATATCGGCTACCGACACCGGCTCTATCGCGTCCTTCGCCAGCAGGACCGCGATCTCCGCGCGCATGACAGGAGCAGATTCGCTCGACACTGAAGTGTGGCGAATGCCACTGTACCTGGGCGGACTCCGGCGGAACTGAATCGTGTAGCCGAGCCTGATGGTACGGAGGAGCCAGCCGGACGGGTTGGAGAGCACTTTCCAGGCCTCGACGAACCGAACCAGGGGGACCAAGGGTAACACAGGCATACCCGGGGTGGGGCAGCGCGGTGGAGGGCAGGGACCCGGCTCGGAAGGCCCGTGGGCGGCCCGAAGCGGGGTCTGAGTGAGCCGTGCTGCACTTACCTGTCTCCACGGGGCAACAGAGGACGGGAGAGAAGGCGGATGACCGGGTCCTCGACCGCCTCGTGTTGCGGGCTGGCGAACAAGAGGGGGCTGGGGGGAGCAAGGCTGTTCCACAGGGTCGCAAGCCGCCAGCCTCGCCCTCTTGGGACCCAGGGACGGAGAAATTCGCTCTTCTGACAATTGGGGTACCACTGGACTCCGGAGAACCAATGGTGGAACGGTAACCATCTGAAGAGCTAGTCCCCCCATCCCTGGGTGGCCTGTCTCAGGAACGTTTCTGACACTCGCCCCCTGGCTGGGCGGTGACTGAGACAGACTGGGCGGCCTGCCTGCTGCTGGTTCTACGCTGGGGCCCTGGGTGAAGGCTGTTGCGGAGACCCCGCGGAACCGGAGGCAGCGGCAGGGGGACGAACGGGCGGAGGGACTATCTCCAGCGGCAGGGTGGAGGCAACAGCGGGCCGCCGGGATAGGGTGTGTCGGGGAGCCTCCGTCCGAACCTGGGTGGCAGAGAACTGTTGGGCGCAGCTCTCCGCCACGTCGCCGAACAACCCAACCTGGGAAATTGGGGAGTCCAGGAACCGAACCTTGTCCGCATCCGCCATCTCAACCAGGCTGAGCCAACGATGGCGTTCCTGGACCACCAAAGTGGACATCGCTAGACCGACCGCACACGCCGCGACACTCGTACCCCGGAGGGCGAGGTCAGTGGCGGTGCGGAGCTCACTCACGAGCGCCCGGTCCAAACTACCCTCGTGCATGTCCATGAGTGTTTTGGCCTGGTAGACCTGCAACAACGCCAAGGCATGCAAAGAGGAAGCGGCTTGCCCGCAAGCTCTGTAAGCTCTGACCGCCAATCCTGACGCGAACTCACAGGCCCGCGAGGGGAAACAAGGATCCCCCACCCAGGATGCAGCGGCCGTTGGACATAAAAGAGTCGCAACAGACCGCTCCACTGGAGGGATAGCCTCATAACCCTTCACCGCTCCTCCGACAAGGGTAGTGAGGGAGGAAGAACTACTCAAGTCGTTTTCAGCAGTAAAAGGTGCCGTCCACGACCAAGTAAGCTCTTCATGCACTTCGGGAAAGAATGGCACTGGGGCGGCGGGCTGAGAACCAGCATGGCCCGCCCCGAGATACCAATCATCCAACCGAGACTGAACAGGACACGGTGGAGGGTTCCACTCGAGCCCGACAGCCTCGGCGGCCCGTTTCAGCATAGCTGATAACTCTGGATCCGGCTCGGGCAACATTGAACTCAACATTGAACAGACAAACAAACACAAACAGAAATTTGGTTGCTGTGAAAACAGCAGTTGAGAGCTTGAAGCTCGCGATCACCGCTGCACTCGCGCTGTAACCACCGACACCAGGAGAGACTTCCCAAAGAAGCGCCGACACACTCGCTCGTTGTACAACAACACTCTTCAGATCCAGACATGAAGCTCGGCTCCGAAGCGAAAGGTAAATGGTGCGTGCATCCACTTCCGTATTTATACCCGCGCTGCGGGGCGGAGTGTGAGATGCAAATCTCGCACGCCAATGTGTATTGGCTCGTTCAATAATACTCGAAGACGATAGGCTCCCTAGCGTGATCCCATTTCAGTCGCGTCGACTACGTCCGACGTTATCGACTGAAAGGGAACTACATTTCCCACAATTCTCCGTGGCAACTCAATAGTGATAAAATGCAATAAAATGTCAATTACACAACTAATTATTTGTGTTATATTGCATTAGAGTTTCCAGTCGTGGTATGTAAAAAGAGAGAAGTGTTACATGAAAATGCTTTGTGGGAATGCTTTATTCTGGCAAAAGTCAACATGAATTACCTCAGCTGCCACAAACAGACTCACAAGTATTTCAAAGGATCATTAATCTCCACGAGGGTAACTTTAAATTTAACCCTGCATTTTTACATAAACCACTAACAGAACAAGTAACAGAAATACAATATTAAACCTTAACTCTAAACAACATGTATTAATATTTCCAAACAGCTCCCACACCTTGCACAGAGTTACTTAATTACCTATTCGAATACAGTTTACAATGACTGCTCCCAAGCATAATGAGCAGCAGCAGCAGATATTACATTGAGTGCTGGTTGCACATTTGTTGCATTTCATTGCAATTTTCTGTATTTTTTATAAAATAAAATTCCAAAAGTTTGATCCAAACTCAGGGAAGGTGTGAAATTCTAAAGGGTCAAACAAGCTCTGTCCTAATGATGGACATTCATAATACATTGCTGGTATTGTAGAAGTAAAGTGAAGGGTAAAAGTGTGTCCTCAGACTGATGTTTGCCCTGCTCATCCCTGCCTTATTATTTTTGTCATGCCATTCCACTGCATTTCACTGATAGTGTCATAATAGGGCTTGAGGGAACAGCTGCTCTCTGTCAATGATAGTTCTCCAGCACTGCAGGACCAATGGACGGTCACTCTGACCATTGATTGATGGATCCGTGGGACAATTCGTTTCCTCAGAGCAGCCAAGACAGAGACTTCACCATGGCAACATGACAAAGCAAGTGAGACTGTTAAAATCATACATCATCACTAAATACTATTATTATGATTTCATCACGTCTCTATCTGTTCTCGGTGCCAGTACTTTTATGTAATATTACAACAATCACTGTTAACCTTCTAACAATGTGCATCAATGGAACTTTTCAGACCCCTTGATCTGTAATTTACTCTGATTAAAAAGGACAATTGCATAGCTAAAATACTGGGGTTGGACAATGAAACTGAAACACTGTCAGTGCATATGCGCAGCCTGGTGGCCAATCTTCACTGAATTTACATTCCATCAGTAAGAGCAAATGTGAAGGTTGAATTAGCAGAGCAATAGCACAACTGTATGAATATTGCAAACCACATAACATAATGAGAGTAATGCCGGCATACCACCATGCTGGATGAAACACATCCAACAGGAGTAACTGTCAACAAAAGGTGACAATGATTGTGTTTTAGTTTCAATGTCCAACCCCTAGCTAGAGATATTAATGGAAAATTTAACGAGACCGTTCTCCCTAAAATGAAAGGTGTGTCATTTACTAACCCTCATGTTGTTTAAACCTGTATGACTTTCTTTCTTTCTTTCTTTCTTTCTTTCTTCGATGAAACTCAAAAGGATATGTTTGTTAATAATTCTCTGTTCAGTAGAATGGAAGATCATAAAAGCAAAACTAAAGTCTTTTGAAGCAATATATATTTGTGTGAGGAACATAAATTTAAGTTCTTCACTGAAATTCTTGCAATGAAAAACAAAAGCAGTGTGGACTCTTGTTTTCCAAAAATGATGCAGGTTTGAAACAACATGAAGGTGAGTAAATGATGACAGCATTTGTATTTTTGGGTGTACTAATTAAATTGAAATTAATACCATATCTATGTATGGTGGGCTTCTTAAAGGGATAGTTCACCCAAAAATGAAGATTGTCATTATTTACTCCCCCTCAAGTTGTTCCAAACCTGTATGAATTTCTTTTTTTCTGCTGAACCTAAAACAAGATATTTTGAAGAATGTCAGTTGATGGATCCCATTGACATCCATAGTATTTTTTCCCCCTTCATACTATGGAAGTCAATGGGGCCCATCAAAATTGTTTTGTTACCCATATTCTTCAAAATATCTTCTTTTTTTCAGCAAAAGAAAGAAATTCCATACAGGTTTCGAACAACTTTTGGGGAGTAAATGATGACCGAATTTTTATTTTCGGGTGAACTATTCCTTCAAGGTGGGGTCAAATTAGCAAAATATGTGCAAAAAAAAAATCCATTGTCTATTGTCAATAGTGTAGCAGTGTATGAAACAGAGTTCAAACAGAAGTCACTTTCAAAGCAAACTGCTTTCTGTAGGTCAACACGAAAATTTTACGTGATCAACTGAACCCAATACAATATCTGCTTGTAAAAACCTTTCCCCTTTACACGAAATTCCCTTTCTCGTGGACTCTATAATTTCTTTTTTGACAGTAATATGAAATTACTTAATAAAATAAAATTAATAAAACTCTTTTTTTTAAAAGTGTAATGAACCTTTCCATCTTTTTCTTTCCTTTTTCCCTGTGTTGTTGCTAATAAGTGATAATTAAAAGAGACTGTCTCTATACCTCACCAAGGTCAGTCAAGAGGGGAATTAAGTTCGGCAATTAATCTGCATAAAGAACACTCCCCTCAGCACTAACCTGCTAGAGAGAGATATCTATAATCCCATCGTTCACTCATATCATCTTGCTCTGAGATGTTAGAACAGTTTGTGGAATTAATTTGTTCATTTTATCATTATTCACGATTAATGAAGCAACATATCAGTTAAAGCAGATTCAAAGAAATATTGTAGACATGTCCGTTGCAGTACCATGCAATTGGAGGAAACACCCTGAGCAAAAACATATCATCATTATTTTCAATTTTTACATTCTGACATTGTGGAAAGTTATCAACAAATTAAACTTAATGAATAATTTGAAAATCTGTACTATATATACACAGGATCTAGAATGAGTCTTCATCCTGGATTGAACTTTCTGTCATCAGAGACAAACTAACTGTCACCACACCAAGTGCTTCCTTCTAGAGATAGACGTACCGGCACGACAGAGTTATCGATCACATGGAGATTCATATAACTCTATCTGCATTCATCACCCTATAGAGTAGGATGTTGCAACATCTTACTCAATAACAAAATCAATACCCACAACTCCTCCCTCCCCCATGACAGCCCATTAACGGTAAGATAGGCTGACGGTGAAACGCTCTACCTCGACAGTCGTCGTCAGTAGAGACTCAGACTCGTTGTCAGTCCTGCTCTGATTTCAACCTACAGCTGATGAATCAGTCATACTGAGAATGTCAGCAGGCCATCGGTCCCTTCTGTCACCCAGGGGACAAGCCCACGTTGCCCAGGGAGAGGATTGATTGGGTCCCTTTATTTCAAGCACTTCTTTTACTAAGAAAGGATCAATGAGAGTTTCTTGACTCTGGTCTGCTGTGGGACTGATTTCTCCATGGCTGTCGTAGTGTGTTAGAGATTGTGCCAAACAGGTTGTTCATTAGCACCGAGTTAGTCAGTCAGCACCAGGATCACCAAGTATCATTTGCTGTTACAACGGAAGATGTCAGTGGAAGCTGACACTTAGGAAAGATGAGACAAGACTCTGATTGTGTTCAATATTAAAGATAGAATGATAAGTGGTTTGACTGATACGTTTTAATATATTTACTCTTATGTTTATTTTCACATTTATATATATATATATATGTATATATATTTTAACGGACAATGAACAATACATCTACAGCATTAATTAATCTTAGTTAATTTTAATATACATTTTTAAGGTTAAAAGTAAAAAAAAAGAAGGTACACTTTCAGGAAGGATGGTCCAAAAGCTGTCACTGGGGCAGTACCTTTTCAAAAGGTACTAATATTGTGATGAACGGGTCGGATACAATTGCAAGTAAAAGTTGTTTATTCCAGTTGGTCAGATAAAACACAGAAACACAGGTCGGGGACAAACACTAGATGCACTGTGACACGGGGACGTCGATGGGCAACCCGGAAACTCGTGGTGATGAAATGGTGAGCACAGGAACCAGGAACAATAAACAATCCAAACTGGAAAACAACGGCGAAGATCCACGAAGACTGGAACACGCGAGGAGAAGCAGAGGCCCACACAGGAACAGGCCACGACACCGGGGAAGCCACAACGATCTGACAACATGAGACGGAGATTACTGAACATATAAAGGAACTGGTAATGACTTGCAGCTGGTGCAAACAATCAAACGGGAATTGATAACCACGCCCACACAGACACACATACACGCACACAACATAACAGAATGACACAGTGGATTCAACAACCGTGACAAATATGTACTGTTTATGTGCTATTATGTACACTTTAGGTTCTAATATGCACCCGTTAAGGGTAAATAAGGTACAAAGGTGTACCTTTTGAAAAGGTAATGCCTCAGTGGCAGCTTTTATTTCTGAGAGTGTATTAACATTAACATTAGTGGTCATTCTCCAAGGGGTTCAAGAAAGACAACCATGTCAGTTATATCAAGTTCAGGTCGTTTTTATGGTTTTTGATTAAAAGGAAGGTGTAATTTAAAAGGGGGTTGTAATTTATTGTGAAATATTTTCTATGTTTCTATTTTTTGCAGTACAAAATAAGCATTTTCACGAATGGTCTCAGAACTTGGGCCCTCTGTAGTCAGAGAAAACAAAATATATTGTTTTGTGGTTCATCTTACATTTTTTAGACACAGCACACGTACAGATGCAAACAAGCTTAGACCCTGCACATCCTCATTCTCTCTCTATTCTACTGGTGTCATGGTGTCTCCTGCAGTTTTGGCAGAGAGCTGGTGTGTGTTGGCCATGTGAGGGTTAAGCAGGAAAAGTCATGGGCTGAGAGCACTTCGGTTGGATGTTGTCTACTTGTGTTCCCCGGTAGGGCTGCCGAGCTCGGTGAATAGAATCAGTGCACTTGACTGTATCCAAGCAACCATTCATTAATGCTGTCGACCCTGCATTAGGCTCTGTGAGTCTCAGTTCAGAGATATGTGCTAGTCGCCGTACAGAGTAGTTAAGAGCCAGTGATTACCGAAAAACATGTCCCCACAGGAGCTCTGAAGAAAAGCTGGCATGACATTGAGCAAAGATTTCATAAAACAGGGTTTTTCAAAGTTGTGCTGGAAAAATTCTGATTTAAAGGGAGTGATATGAGGCAGTGGTGTTTTTCATGTTTTGTCAATATACTGCATTTTCTAAAAATATTTGAACAGCTGCGAGGGGTTGATATTAACAGTTCATTAAGCAGTAAAACTGGTTGTGTAATTATTGCTCCATCGGAAAATTGCTGGTGGCTGTTGGATTTTTCTGTGAAAAACTCTGAGGAAAATCAAAACAGATAAAAAACTAAACAAAATCCACAATCTAGACCAAAACTCCAAACCTCTTGAGGTTTCGGACAACAGAACTGGCTCACACAGGTGTGCCGAATCCCTAGGTGGCCTGATTGAAATAGCAACCAGAAAGACTCTCCTGGTTCCAGCACTCAACCTTTACACTGAGTTGAAAACATTTGAAGTCTGCTTGAATTATTAATGATTGCCCTTGGCCATATTCCCAAGATAGAGTGGACAAAGGGAACTGCATTTAGGAAGGACTGGAAAACCAGAACACAGACTGGAATAACATCCTTGGGAGTTTGGAAAAGCAAATGTGATGTGAGAAGAAAGATGTGAGAAGAAAATATATGGAAAATAAAAATATTCAAGGTGAAAGGAAGGTGAAAAACAGAAAGATAAATAGGAATGAATATTGTTGGGTATTTGATTGACCAAAACATTTCCAATCCTACATAAGACTGAATTTTTGCAAATCCCAAAGGTTTACTGAAAACACAAGTCAGAGACAGTATGAAAATAATAGAAATTACGGAAAAAACATTGAGCTTCACTGAACCAAGAACCTCCATAATCTGAAGAAATGTTTAAAAAGTAGGAGGTTATAAACCTCCAGAACTTTTTCAAAAGACAAGCTCTTCTTTGAGAGTATGGCATCATGAATTGTATTTGTAACCATCTGGGATTTCCCCTGAGGGAGAAATTGTGATCCCTAGCTCTGATCTGTCGTTTTGATGTTTTATTTTGAAGTCCTCTTGCTAATGTACTTTGTTGTGTTGGTTGTATCCACATGTGTCTTGTTTAACTACTAGTTCAAGTATTTAAATACCCTCTTGTTCCTTTAGCGTGTTGTAAGATCTTATTTTTAATATGCCACACACGTTATAGAATAGTCTTGGTTCCTTAGGTCTTTTGTATTTTATACTTTGCTTTGGGAACAGAGATGTACTGGGCTTCAAACTTCTATTCATTTGAGACCCCTTGCGACAAAGACTAAATAAAGTTTAATGCCTCCAATGACGTTAAGGGCAATAACTAATAGGATTTGTTCTCCAAATTGACTTTAACATTGGTAATTAATGGGGGATGGCCGGTAATGCTGGCGGCATGACCAAGTGCTCAAGACCATTGGGGGTTAGGGGGTGGGGGAGTAAACTCGAGGCATATTTATTAATTTATTTATTTATTGAATAATTTTCTTGTGTATAAGGTAACATGCTAATTTGCCGTTCCTGTATTAGAAATACATTGTGATACTTTTACTGATTTAGGCTACTTAACGTAAATGCAGCCGTTCACTTGACTATGCCATAATGACACAGTAGTTAAATTAAGTGTTTAAACACTAGCCAGCAGTGGCAGCTTCCACTTAATTGATTTTTTGTGTGTGTTCAGTATCTTATGAAAAACAAACAAAAACTTAAAGATGAATCAATTGCATCACTGTATTGGCACCTACATGCAGCAAATGTATTATGCTCAATTCAACTCTCAATACATTACACAATACAGGGTGGCACAATGGAGTGCAGCTTGCACCTTTATTCTGAACAGATTTCACATAATGGTGGGCATCACCAAAACTCACCATCCACTAACAAAATCTAAACAAAAGCATGTAAATACAAAAGAAGGCCTATCTGTAAATCACATTTTAAGGTATGTTACAACATATCAAATTGAGCCGGAGGTGGTAAATTCCTAATAATGTACGTATTTTTTTAGGTATTTTAAGATAAAGCTCAACTAACGCGGTCGTTATAAAGGTGTTTTAACAACAAAACACATCCACTTGCACATATTTGACAATCGGAATATCAGATATATCCTGCTATAGCTAACAAATTTGTGAAATTTTGAATAAAAAAGGAAATAAAAGCAGATCATCAGTCATTCAGCTATTGTGGCTGCGTTGCGACAAGCAAGGAATGCTGCGTCTCCATGGGAACCATAAAGTGATACTACGATCAATAACTTTTAAACTTAAGTGTGAAAAGGTTAAGTAAGGCTTACATTTAAATGTGTCTTTGTTTTGTTTTGAGTGTAAGGTCCTATGTAGGGCTTATACTGCATTCGGCATCACAGGTGAAAGGAAGATAAAGGTCATTGGCAAACATCACTGATGATGTGTGCTAGCATAGCATCAGATGTTTCATTAGATCAACAAGACTCTTAAAAAACATTGAAATGTTATATATGTATATGAAATATATATATATATATATATATATATATATATATATATATATATATATATATATATATAGCATATGAGACTGAAGGAATACAACTTTGTCAAATGTTTAATTTAGTTTCATATATAAACTGAGAAAGTTCTGTAAATTGAATCTAGCATTCAGCTGCGGAGCACGAAACTCCTGTCTTATTCTGTCTCTCTATATACAGCTGTCAGACGGGTTTTCTTTCTATTGTAAGTTAAATGAAACATGTTAATGAAACAATTGGAGACTCTCGCGAGCTTTTGTCTTAGCAAGAGAGAGTCCTGTCACTCCTGTTCTGGAGTCTCAGGGTTTGAATAAGTTTTTTCCCTCTCTCTTTTAGTACAGGTTCCTAAACTTGTATACGAGTTTCCACCATCAAAATGTAATCCCTCCCTCTTATAATGTATATATATTACAATGTTTGACTCAAGAAGTCAGACGATGTTGGAATGACTGCAGCTACCGACAAGCAATAAAGAACTTCTGCTTGGAAAACTTCCACCGTCTCCTGGTCTGAGCTTCTAACTTTTCTACAAAGAAAAAGATCACTACAGATGGTGCCGTGACCCGGATAGAATTAACTTCACCTGAATCCAGATTGGAATTCAAGCTCAAAGATCTGACTGCATTCCAGAGAGAATCTTACCTGAATCCAGAACTGAAATCTCCACTCAACAAAGACTGAGTTCCAGAACTGAAATCTCCACTCATCAAAGACTGAGTTCCAGAACTGAATCCTGAAACTTCAAAGCTCAACAAAGAACTAACTTTTTTTGACTGAGTTCCAGACGGAATCCTTTCCGTATAAACAACGATTTGGTGAGTTTAACTCTATTCAAAGAACCACTGAAGACCAGTACAAATCTCTGCGCCGTCAGAGAACAGTTATCAGACAGCTGCAGTGTCTGGCTAACAAAGTTACCCTTTAAAAGTTTATTTTAAAGATGAAAGTATAGCCTCTACGTTGCTAGAGAAGGTATCCTCTAAAGTTAGGGAAGGTTAACATTACGTGTTAATATTGGTGAACCTCTGTTCAAACAGGGATGTGTTTATCCTCTAAAAGTTAGGAAGGTGAAAGATCCTTTGCATTTCCTTTTAGAGAAGATTAGCGTAACGTGCTAATATTTTGTGTGTTACCCTTTGCTCTGGGCAAGGAAGGTTAACTGTGTTATCGAGTGTAGCCTCTTTTGATCAGAGAAGATTTAGTGTTTTTGTTTGTTTTATCCTCTAAAAGTTAAGAAGGTGAAAGATCCTTTGCATTTTTCTTTTAGGGAAGATTAACGTAACATGCTAATAGTTTGTGATGAGTTGGTAACAAGGAAGTTTAACAAGATTTGATCTGTGTTAACAAGTATACCCTCTGTTGATCAGAGAAGTTTATTTTTTGATTGTGTGGTAACAAAAGAAATCCACAAAATGGTTAGAAGCAATGCTAGTCTAGTTCCATCAACTGAGAAAAATGGACTAGCTAGCCCTTTATGGACAGACAGTGAGTTCAAGTCATTGTTAGGATAGAAAATTGATTCCATAGTAACTGAGTCAGATTGGATTTGACAAAGAAATTTGGTATTGATCCAGACAAAGTTTGGTCCATTGAAGAATGCAAGAAGGTGTTAGGTGCATGTATCAGAAAGAAAAAAATGAAAGGCATAATCTGTTGCCATAGAGAATATAGCTTATCCATTGCACAAGAACAAACTAGGTGTATTGATAAGTTAAATGAACAAAACAAACAATTGCAGACTCAAGTGTCCTGTTTC
Source organism: Siphateles boraxobius (assembly GCF_051911475.1). Classification (NCBI taxonomy): domain Eukaryota; kingdom Metazoa; phylum Chordata; class Actinopteri; order Cypriniformes; family Leuciscidae; genus Siphateles; species Siphateles boraxobius. The sequence goes on from NW_027509219.1 coordinate 19,743,001, forward strand.
AAGACAAAGGTGAGCCATAATCAGGCCTCAACCAAATGTGACTCTGAAGACCAACAGTCAGATGAAAGCTATCCTGATTTACAGTCTTTCTGTAGACTAGAAAACACTAGAAATTCTGGTTTGATAGATAAAGATGTAAATGCATTTGAAGTGTGTGGAGCAAGACAAAAGGCTCAGACTAGGGCAAAAGGGATTGACTCTGTTGAATCTGTAACCCCCATACTGCAGCTACAAGCAGTCAAATTATCTTTAGGTCCTAAAGAAATCGAGAGAATCGCTGAAAATTTGCCATCAGTGCAAATAAATTTTTCTGAGTTTAGGAGAGAATTGTCCAGAAAGATGCAGCTCTACGATATGTCTCTAGCTGAAGTCACCCAGCTAATATCACAGATCTTGACTGAGTCAGAATTCAGTGATTTTGAAAATGCTGTAAACTATTTTGAGTTTCAATATGCCAGAAAAGATGACTTGAGACAGGGAGTTATGAGAGTTTTAAAAAGCATTGTTGGACCAAAAGTGGACTGGTCAAAGATAACTAGTTGTGTACAGAAGAAGAATGAAACTGTTAGTCAGTACACAGAAAGATTTTGTCAGTCAGCTGCTGCATACAGTGGAATAGCAGACACTTCATAGAAGGTGTTAAATGATAATGGCCCCTTAGCTCGCACATGGTGTGATGGTCTTTTGTCAGAGCATAGAAATGCATTGCATTTCTTAAATGTCACATGGGTCACTAGAACCCTGCAAAACAACTTGGGCAGTTTAGTTACTTGGGAGAGAAACTCTGATGTCAAGGCAAGAGTGAAAATTGCAGCAGCATCCTTTAAGGTCAACGCAGAGAGGCAACAGAAACGCAAATGTCCTAAGAGAGAGGGCAGCAGTTTTTATTATTGTGGTAAACATGGACATTGGGGAAAAGAGTGTAGAAAAAACAAAAAGAATGTTATAGAAACTAACAATGTAACTCAGCTTCTGCTCAGCCTGCTGGCTGCTCTGAAGCAGCCCCTCCCCTCGTCATTAAGCTCATTGGGCAGCTGTTTTAGTTGTTAACCAGTTGGGCTGTGAGTGCTTTATTTCCCCACTAACTTGCAACAGGGATAAAAGACTTCTGTTTTTGTTTAATAGAACAAAAGGAAAGTGACTATCTCAGTTTTTTCCTTTGGGGGACACAGCACAGGCCTTTCATCATTAATAGTGTTAGGTCAGACTGTAAACGTAAAAAAAGCCCTCATGCAGTGTCCACAATAATGCCGAATATTGTCTTACAGCGTGCACCTGTCACGAATCCGTCCTCATGTATGATGTCTGCTATGACTGAAGTTTTGTTAGAGGATGAAGGAGAAATTACTACTCACTTAAAAATGTTGGGTTAAAAATAACCCAACGAATAACCCAACTATGGGGTGGTATAGCACCTTCCCAACTGTGGGTTATTTTAACCCAATGCATTGGGTTAAATATCAGTTGGGTTAAATTAAACCAACAGTTGACTTAAATATTTATTTTTATTTAGGACCTTATTTTAATAAATAAAATACAATTTTTTAAATAAATTTTTTTTATTGGAGTATAAACACAATAAATATGTTTTAACATGCTTCAAGTATTAAATTAATAATGTAATAAATATTAGTTAACCTAGAATGCAAATATATACGTGTATAATAAATATAACAAACAATTATGAGTTGCAAATATTAAAATATACACATCAAATTTAAAACATGCATGCACATACAGTACATAAATTAAAAACATACAGAGATGTGACACAATAAATGTAAATAAACATACTTATTAAAAAGGCTATACTGTATAGATGTGCCTAAACACACAGAAAACTCTAAATACAGTACAAATTCAAAATCCATCTGTACATACAGAACACAAATTTAGTACAATAAAAAATAAATATGCTTATTAAAAAAGGTCATACTGTACACATTGTGTTATAAACACCTTAATATGGTGTTTGGCTACTGGACCTACTGATGATCAGTAACATTGAAAACAAAGCTTTTAAGGAGGTGGCAATGTATCGAAGGAACTCCTTCAGGAATATTATAGACAGCATGCTGTAAAAACTCCCAAATGGGAGCAGAAGGCTTTGGGTAGTTAATGTCATAGATGTAGAATATTTTGAAGCACACATCCACTGCTTGCAGTATGGTCTCCTTTTCAATTGCCTCCACGTTGAAAATGATGAAAACTTGGGAGGAGTTCTCTTTGTCCCCAAGCACCAAGATGTGTGGATCCTGGCTTGTCTCACTAATTAGGTAATGCACCATATTAGTTCCAACCTTAAAAGATAAATATACTTTAGTTGGCATATATAGTGAAGAACATTCTATGGATACAATATATTTATTTACATGTCCATAATAAACAGCATTTCTGTGTTTCTGCACATCTTTCTGATTGATTCCAGCATTAGAAATGAGTGGATGATTTATTTATTTTTAATGGCGTTTTGGATCATCAGAGGATTATGTTTGTTCAGAACATTTAACTGCAGATTGTTTTGGAAATAAGGCAAAACAGAGTAATAATTTGTTTTGTGAATACATTACATTTAATCATTTAGCAGACGCTTTTATCCAAAACATTACATTTTTGTACAAAATTTTATATGAACAATAAATGAACCTCAAATAATATATATATATATATATATATATATATATATATATATATATATATATATATATATATATATATATATATATATAAGCCAGTCAACAGCTGATATTGCAGTGTTGCTTTTACTTACTGGTTTAATGTCAATGAAGCTGTGCTTCATTTCAGCATAAGTTGGACGGACCATTTTCCCATCTGTGCGGTATGGCGATGATGGCAGAACAGCAGGAAGGGTTTTAAAGGCAACTTCACCACGAACATCTTGAACGACAAGTTTACAGAAAGAATGTTTACAGTTTTCAAAAAACCAGTGGATCAAATCAAGTGTGACCCTACTTTTTTCTTGTTCAAATAATTACAGTATTCCTGAAGAAATGTACCTTTTTTTATTCAATAACATGCCAGAAAGAGTGTGCTCAACATAGATATTTAGATACTAAAAGTAATTTTGGAAATTTCATTTAAGTGATATGAAACTATAATTTGGTCAACAGATCTGAAACTACCTGTGCAGAGACTAGAAATGGTATACTTTATGTGATTTTAATAGGATGTCCTACCATTTGACAATGTATCCAGACTTTCAAGAAGGACATCAGCAGCCTTGGGTTCTTTTCTTGCAAAAAGTAAAATCCGGTCAGTGAAGACAGGAGCCCAAAACTCATAAAGGCGGTCTGCATTGTCAGGGAATAAAACTCCAAAGTCCTGTGATATCTAAACAAAAACATTAAATTGAACATTTTTTTGCAAGATTACAAGTAACAATAGAATGAAGCATTTTACTTTTCTAAATAATGTAGGATTTCTACTACAGGCCAAGACAACCCTTCAATAAATTCCCTAAAATGCAAATAATTATCATAATAATAAATAATAATAAAACTCAACATTCCAGGAAAATCGTTAAGTCTGGGATATTCTCTGTTTATTTCCTCAACAGTTTTTGTATCAGAGGATCGAATCCACGCTTCACAATTAGGTGCTGTACGTTTCATTAACTCCTCGACTTGGCTGTGGGGGCTTCTGTTGTTATTTAGCCACTCAATCATTGTGTGAAGTTCAGTCAAAGATGACTCAGACTCTACAGCAGATAAAACACACTACAATTAGGGACAACATCTGGAAAAAACTTGAGTGATAATTAACTATCTTAGTGATTCCCAAACCTGGTTCTGGGGTACCCTTAGCATTGCAAATGTTTTCTCTCTCTCTAAAAACCGATTCAAATTATCAGCTTTTTAGGCACACACCAATTAAATTAATTAATTAAAATAAAATAAAAAACAACCTTGCCATGATTTACTAACCTTAAAAACTGTTCTGGCCCTTGTTTATGATTGTCACAACCATGTTGGAAGTTGTTGTAAACATATAGGCAAGTCATTTAGGAAGCTAAAATGTAGGATGTAAATGACTGAATTTGCTTATTTGAGTAATCCATCCCATTCAAGCACTTGTAGCTATAAGAGCATTGCTTCAGTTTTGAGGATTTTATTAGATAATCATCAAGTGTGCTAAAATAGAAGCAAATAAACTAAGAGACTATACATGTAATATAGGCCTACATTTATGTAATTTTAATGCTCTGGTCTTTGCAGATATTTAAAGATGGCCATCTTCTTTAAGCATGACTCTTTGGATTTAAATGAAATAGTAACATGAATGAATCAACTGTCCTCAGCATCATCGAACAGTCCTTATTGTTGAGCCCTGTACTGGAAGTAAAAATCTCACTCACTTGGCCCTTTAAAAATGCACTTGTTTCGGACAATCATGACACATCCCTAGTTCTAACCTGCCAGTGGAAAACTTGGTCGGGAAGAGGAATTCTGTGATGGCTGTGCTGTCTCTGACTGTGTGGGGCTCTAAGACGTTTCCTCACATTGTGTAGTCTTTCTTCCAGGTAACCTGTTGCAGGGTGACGATAACGACCAGGTGTATACCATGACTCCTGCAGCAAATAAATATAAATAAATCACTCTTATGAAAAAAAGTGGGGACTGATCCTCTTTATCAGCTCTCGATTATCTTCTAATCAGAATCAGCACAACTTACATTTCCATGTCCCTCGTTGTTATTCAGGCAAGGAAACTGGGCAGTTAGAGCCAAAGCCATCTCCTTTTTGATCTCAGCTGATGGGTTTCACAAATAAACAATCATTTAAATAGGCTAGTTTATTTATTTAAATGTATTAGTCAAGTTATTTTACTTGTACTCACGTTTCCCCAAAACTTTCCATCAAATGAGAAACCAATAACCGCACCATCTGACGTCGCTCCTTGAGGCTTAGGTGCCTGTCTCGTAAGGATGTTATTACTGTTGATCCTACTGTTGAGTATTTCTCGTATATCCTGCAATAGGAGAATGCATGAACTAAAACATTCCATTCAATTCATTCTTAAAAATTATTCTGAATGAATATGAATCAATAGCTCAAATGAATCCATTTATCTAAAACATAAGTATAAACACGTTTAGTACAAAACATTTAATACATATACTATAATTAGATGCTATTCCATTAACTTACTTATGTAATACATTTAATACAACATGCATTACAATATTAAAGCAGCTGTATGTACGTTTACCTTGAAACATCAGTTTCAAACTCATTCTGATGGTAAACTGACCTAACTTACCTATACAAACATGATGGTTATCTGACCTGACCCCACAAACGTCTGTTATAGCTATGCATGTTTGAGTGGTGTGGCGTTGATACGAAAATCCGCGTAAATCCAGCAGTGGCGCTTTCGTCTGTTTTTTTATTTTATTTTATTTTTTATACTTTTATAACAGAGAATTCAGTGAATCAAACGATTCTCACTGAATCTCACAGCATTTGTGTGGTGTCCGTCATGGATTGAGGTGTTGAGCTTAGCTGCGCTATGTGCCGGTCCGAGCTGATAAATGGTCCGTGCAGCGTAAATACTGATTAACGTTACCTACTTTAGTTTATCGGAATACATTTCACCAGGTATTTCTTTAATTAACGTTAGGTAATACATTTCTAAACGGTTTCGATAATCTTTCAGCTAATGTTTAATGACGTTATTAATGCTAGTGAGAAAACGGGGATAGCTAACAACAATCGATCTGATCTAGAGAATAAATAAAAAAATGACAAAAGTTAACGATAACATAAAAAAAACAGTTCTAAGATATATTTAACGTTTCAGTACACATTATTTCATGTTATAAAATTATACCTTACCTTTCACAATCAGGCTGACGCTGATGTAACGTTACGTTGACTGTCTTGGCACTGACTGGTCCGTTAATATTTGAACCATCGAAGCGCAAACGTTTTTAACCCAACAGTTAGGTTATAACTAAAAATAACCCAACGGCATAGCCAAATAACCCAACAAATTTTAAGATAACCCAATATAATGACCCAACATGCATACACCAACGGTTGGGTTAAAAAAATAACCCATCGTTTTTTAGTGTGTACAGACGAGCAGGTTATGCAGTAACGTCCATCACGGAAGTGTTAGCTTCAGGACGTCTTCAAAATCATTTTTCAGCTCAAGCTGCAGAACTAGTAGCCCTAACGAGAGCATGCACGCTAGCTTCAGGATCAGTTGCTAATATCTACACAGATTCCAGATATGCTTGTGGGGTAATTCATGATTTTGGTGTCATTTGGCAAACCAGACAGTTTCTAACTTCTGCTGGATCCCCCATTAAGCATGCTGAATTAGTGAAAGATCTAATGTTTTCCATGAAACTTCCAAAGAAATTAGCAGTGATCAAAGTGAAAGCACATCTCACAACTAATATTACGGAAGCTAAAGGTAATGCTCTTGCTGATATGGCAGCTAAACAGGCTTGTTTCTATGCAACTGTACAAGTTTGTTCCGGTAGTGCAGCACAGAAGAAAATGATGCCCCCTGAATCAATAATTGATCTGTACAAAGAAGTTTCCTCCATTAGAACCAAAGTGGCATGGGCCACATCAAGTGATGTTGATTACAGCAGCTGCAGTATTGTGTCAGGGAAGGAAAACCTGGACTTATTGTACACACTGTAAGGTTGTTCCCCCACCTACAGGGATAGGTTAGGACACGGAACCAGTGAGGAGCCCCGGGAAGAACCGAACGCAACAGGCTTCGGGGGGTTAACCCTGGGGTGAAGACTTCCCTCATAGGCCCTATCCTAGTCCATCCTTACCTCACTGTTCTTTAGGTGTCATAATTAAGACATAGGGAAAGAGGGAACAACAATAGCAGACTCAGAAAAAGTTTACAACCATAGTGTTTGAACAATTACTGCTCTACTGTCTAGCAGACTCGAAAAGTTCACAATCCTAGTGGGTGAACCAATACTGCTCTCCTGTCTTTTGTTTTCTTTCTTACTCTGTGAAGACACGACTTGATGACTGTCCGTCATCTGCGTATGAAGCCACAAGAAAACCTCAAGAAAACGACTAGACCCACTGCCGAACCAACTATCACGAAAGAAAGAAAAAATACACAACGCAGAGACTCACATACGAAACCTTCAGTCATCCATCAACATGATCAAGATTGTCGTACCAGTAACATGACGGACACTCTCCCTTCGCACAAGATAATGATCTTACAGAACAGAGTGGCCTTGGATTTCAACACAAGGATCCTGCACCATCATCAGACCTGAATACTCCACCGGTTTTAATGGATCCAACAGGGAACTTGAACAAAATCCAACAAGACATTCTTGATCTTTCAGCAAAATTACACAAGATGACTGAAGATAATTCTTCATGGTTCAGAAACTTGATTGGTAAACCCTGGCTGTGGATAAAGGAAATAGCAATCATGTTGTTGTTTGTTCTACTGGCGAACTATCTATGCGTCCACAGTATCAAGTGCTTCATTCAACAAATTAATCACGCCTCTCACGAGAAAATCACAGTTCCAACCAGAAAAGACTATTATCCGTAAGAACTTCACAAACCCTGATTGCATGTTTGTTTTCTGTGTCAGCATGCAATTACAGAAAAGCAAACACAGAGTGCATTATATGCCTGTAACTATCACAAGTTACAAGAATGAATTTTAATTGTTTAAATTTGTATATAGTGCGGGAGTTATTTAGAACTCCCAAAGGGGGAATTGAAGGAATACAACTTTGTCAAATGTTTAATTTAGTTTCATATATAAACTGAGAAAGTTCTGTAAATTTAATCTAGCATTCAGCTGTGGAGCACGAAACTCCTGTCTTATTCTGTCTCTCTATATACAGCTGTCAGACGGGTTTTCTTTCTATTGTAAGTTAAATGAAACATGTTAACCCTCAGGGGACGGATTGGGCGGTACCGCCCAAAATGACATACTTTTACAAATGTGTAATTATCTTAAAAACTATTAATGATAGAGAGGTGCAGTCTTTTTTGCCGTCTTCCTCAGATTCCGCTGAAAACAATGATAACAAACTTACCCGGCTTGAATACACACTTCCTTGTTGCGCAATACCACTTCGTCAAAGTCCAATGAAATCGATGTTGTTTGGCAGATTCACGAGCAACAACCAATGGAAAAATTGCCGATGGAGGAATATTTTTCTTACCCAATCAGAGGAAGGTTACCATGACGTATTCTAGCAAATCGGAGGACTCTGTAGCCTTGAAAGGGGTGGTACTATATACTATGACGCAAACAGCGTTGAGTGGCAGAGATGACAGAAAGCAAACGGACGCGTTGAGTATAAACAAGGCTTTACGGAGCGAGAGCGCACAGAGATATGAGAGAGAGACAGAACAAATATAATATATATATATACACATACAATTATAGCATTATTTATTGTTTTAGCACTTTTATGATGGCAAGCAGTAAACGATTTACGGTGGAACAAGCTCTGGAACAATTACTGGAGAGTGACGAGGAGAAAGCATTGCTTAGAAAATTCTGAACATTCCTAAGAAAAACGCCTGGGACTATTTGTAAATGAAGTTAAATTTTTAATTGTTCTTTACACATTTTATTTAACAATTACACATGTCTGTCAAGCAAAGGCTTTGACAAATATATTTTTTGTTCAAAAACTGTTCACTATCGTTGTGTGATGTGTGATTTACAGAAAAATAAATGTCAGTAAACCATGGTCAGTAAACTCTTTTTTTTCTTTAGAGTTAATTAGTTGATTCAGATGATTAGGTTAATAGCTCGTTTAGAGACCCTTTTCATGATATGATAATTTTTTGAGATAGGAATTTTGGGTTTTCATGAGCTTTATGCCAAAATCATCAGTATTAAAACAATAAAAGACCTGAAATATTTCAGTTGGTGTGCAATGAATCTAAAACATATGAAAGTTTAATTTGTATCATTACATTATGGAAAATAATAAACTTTATCACAACATGCTAATTTTTTGAGAAGGACCTGTAGTTTATAAGCCCAAATGTAAAAATAGAGAAAACGGACCAAAAAGAGCTTAGTCCCCAGAGGGTTAATGAAACTCTTGGAGACTCTCGCGAGCTTTTGTCTTAGCAAGAGAGAGTCCTGTCACTCCTGTTCTGGAGTTTCAGGGTTTGAATAAGTTTTTCCCTCTCTCTTTTAATACAGGTTCCAAAACTTGTATACAAGTTTCCACCATCAAAATGTAATCCCTCCCTCTAATAATGTATATATATTACAATGTTTGACTCAAGAAGTCAGACGAATTTGGAATGACTGCAGCTACCGACAAGCAATAAAGAACTTCTGCTTGGAAAACTTCCAACGTCTCCTGGTCTGAGCTTCTAACTTTTCTACAAAGAAAAAGATCACTACAAGACCCTATTGTAATATTGAATTGACTGTAGGGAAGCCTTGTTTGAGTGACATGTTGGAACCATGATCAACAAAACACAAAATGTTTAAATCTTAGAATCAACATTCAGATATGAGGATAGTAGAGTAGCCTTCTAAGGGATGTCACAGATAACAATTTAACAGTAAATGAAAATGTTACTGGGTACATGTTTAATCCAAGAGACTGGTAGTCATCGCCACTCATTTTTTTTGTATTGCAATTTAAATTGTGAAGGAATTTTAGACTATTCTTGAGGGACATGCATTTACTAATTAGATGTATATTTTAATTATATGCTAAAAAAAGTCATGCATTAATTATTCATAAAGGTTTTCTTTCAAGCATCCCTCCTATACTGCACTCTGGTAGACATTTACATGAAGATGAAGGCAACCTAATGTGCATCATGATTTAATAATAGTTTGATTGATGGCATTGATATGCACCCCTGTGGTGTTATGAGTTGTGCTGATGAATGCCCTTTTGTTCCCTAATTCTGACAGCTTCTACTGTCTTCTATAAAATGTGAATAAGCAGAAGTCTGTGTCAAACAATGAGCTTGATGACTTGTCATTTAGAGAAGGCTGTTCATTCAAAATGCGTCTCAGTACAATGGTGACAGAGTAGAGATTCTTCAGTTTGTACTTCTCTAAGCTTAATAATGCTTTACAAAGCCAAGTTAACAGCCATGGTCTTTTGGAACATTGTACAGTCATAGACCATCTTTGTCCTTCAACAAACCAGCTTAAGGTTGCCAGACTTGTTTTGGTGGCTTGACATACAGTAAAGGCATGAAGGTTATTTTTAGAAGGCCTAATGTTTATACAGTCATACTCTATAAGCTGTGGGTTTACACATACCTGGTGTGCTTGGATTAATTAGTGTATCCTTAAAGTTCAGGGAAACATCTTTGCTTGAGGCAAGGATTTACATAAAAACACACACACATGTTAAATATTGTCATGTTTCATGATGTATTGTCATGTTTAACTGACAGCAGTATTTGTGTTTTATATGCAGTGCTTTATTTTGCAGGGGAATTTGGTTGGTATTATGTTAAAGAGAGCAGGGCTGCTCTTCCCCAGCACTGAGCTGGTTGGCCGGCTCTGCAGATTTGATAAGGTTTAATCATTCCTAAATTACCTGTCCATTTTATCTGTCCTATACACCAACTGAACATATATAAAATATATCATCCTAGTGAAAACACTCACAGTGCAATGACTGCACATGCATAAGACTGAAGAGGGATAAAAGGGAACAATGAAAGTTTGCAAGGTGTATGTCTTTCTTTTCATGCTGATTTATGGCTGAGTTAACCAGTATAATTATGTGGCAAATGTAATTTTGCATAGTAAAGACATTTTTTTATATTTCAATTTATTTAGCCAGCTTGTAGAATGAATGAAGTCTCCTGCTTCTTTAATTTATCTCTTGATCAAAAGATCCCTGTAATTTCACACATTTTCCTAGATCTCATCAGGATCTCAAAATTTGCTCAGATTTGCAAAGATACCAAAAATTGCAATCAAAAGAAAGTATATTAACTCAAACATTTCTGATCAAATTCCATCAATAGTGGTATTTTAATATAGTTGTTTATTAATATAGTATTTCTATTTAGTTTAATTTTTTTTATTGTGTTTTTTGTCCTTTTAGAACGTCTACTTATTTCATTTAGTTGCAACTTGAAACATTTGTACTTTTCTACTTATTTTAATTTTGTTATGTAATATTTATATTTTATTTAATTTCATCTTTATTTCAAATAACTAAAATGGTTTTCAATAGCTTTCGTTAACAATAACATCACTGTCATTTAATTAAGACCAAATTATTTTGGCTTTGCTATATATTAATGTCTCGTTTGTTTATATTTTATTCCTCCTATAACGAGATTTTAGGAGAAACATTTAAGGCCAAATTAATATTTCAAACTGAGAACTCCATTAAGTCTCCTGAGCTATGAAAATGTTCCTTTGGGTTCATTGATCCCTCATTTTGGGACCCAACTGGCGTAATTCCAGTCTAATCTAATCCTCAATCTGCCACTCAAAGGAATAAAAAGAAATTATTAACACAAATATTGGAGAGTGTGTCTGGAATTTGACCATATTGCTGATCCATAAGGGTCTAATTATGTAACGCCAAAGTATTGTAGATTAAAGCTAGATGGCAAATAAAATCAACTTGATTGTTATTTGTCTGATCACAGGCCAAGATTGAAACACAGCTCTACTTTAACAACATGGCACAAGATCCTACAAGAGAATGACAATGGCAGCTGATAACTATGACAGCTGGCCCTCGACGCCAAAGTAAACAATAAACCAAGGGGTTGCAAGAGTCGTAGAGGAAGAAAAATAGATTTATCTTTGCTATTGCCGTAAAGTTATGTATTGTGTGGTGCAGAGAACCCATGATCTTTAAAATAGTCAGAGTGCTAACTGTGGTTATTTGCAGCATAGTTTTCGCACGGCAATTACACGTGAACCCAATCGCACGTATGCAACACACACACACACACACACACACACACACACACACACACACACACACACACACACACACACACACACACACACACACACACGCACGCACGCACACACACACACAAATTCAAACTCCTTTGAAACCTCGGCTCTTGTCTAATCAAGTTCTGCCTATATAGCAGTGAAGCTCAGTTCTCTAATTAAAGGCACCCATTCAATATTAATACACTTAAGCATTCCTGTAGTCAGCCTTTTGTGTGTGTGTGTGTGTGTGTTTCAGTGTGTTGTTCCCTCTGATTAGGGAAATGAAACACAGCGCTAAGCCATTACACAGTTTTAGATGTGACATTGAACACCGTCCTTCACTTCAGTTTCAAGCTCACATGCGCGCTCGAACACTCACGTTCGTGTTAAATCATTCATATTCTGTAAGTCCTGTTCCTTGTGGTTAAACATACACAATGTTATCTTTGTAAGGGAATTCTGGAGAGGAAGACTAGAATGGGCACATAATTTAGTAAGCTCTTTTGTTAAAGTTTTTCTATTGTTTGGTGAAACGTCAGTTCGAGGCTTTTCTCATTTTAAATCAGGTCTGATTTATGCTCCATAGGGGTGTATTTCACCTCGTATCAAGCATGATTTGTCACTGTAAAAGGGTGGTTGACATGAAATACTTTTGAGGCGTTGACATGTCTTGCAGTGTGACATGCTGTACTCCATCTAAAACAGCATGCATTTTGATTTGCATGCAACTTTAATGAGCTTACTACATAGAATAATTGTACTTTACAAAAAAATGCATTCCTATGGCAGGGTGTTGTGCTACCAACGGCAACGGTCATGGGTTTGATTCCTGCAGAATGTATACTTTAATGTGTATCTTGAATGTAAGTTGTTTTGGATAAAAGTGTTACCAAATGCATGTATATAGACTACCGTTCAAAATGTTGGTGTCAAGTAAAAAAATATAATTTAAACACATTTATAACGAGACAAAATATTTCTATTTCAGTTTTTTTAACAGTTTCCATAAAATATTAAGCAGCACAACTGTTTTCAACATTGATAATACGGTAATAAGACATGTTTCTTGAGCTCCAAATAAGCATATTAGAATAATTGAGAAAAGATCATGTGACACTGAAGAGCTGAAAATTCAGCTTTGCCATCATAGGAATAAATCAAATTTTAATATATTGTAATAACATCTCACATTATTGCTGTTTTTTCTGTTGTAACAAGGTTAGATGTTGTGGGAAGAAGGAGGTGGGAACCGGTGAACGTTCACACACATTTTAATACCAAAAATAAAACAAATACAAAATGAAAGTAAAAAACAGCAGCCCCTCACGGAAGACTGCTGTCACATATAATAAAACAAAACACAACATAAGTCCAGGCCTGTTCCTCTCTTGATCATCACGATCGTCGCTCCTCCTTTAATGCTTTCGCTCCTGAGAGATACGAGACTTGTGCGTCTCACAGGTGTCGTTCATCATTAATCACGCCACCGGCCTCACGCCGTTCTCTCACGGTCCTCGGCCTCGTCCTGCTCGCCACAGCTGTATTTTACACTCTTAAAATTGATGTGTTAAAAATGAACACAAAATATGTGTAAAAGGATTTGTAACACATTTTGTGTTATTACAGACACATGATGTGTAAATATTGTGCTCAACTGTTTACACAATTACTGTGTTAAACACATTTAGTAGTACATGTTTATATAAAAGGCATATATTCTGTTGCAAATACTCAACAGGCGATGTCAACTTTAATGATTGGATTTATTTATCATGTTGAAAATGTGAATAAAGCATTTTAACTCTGGGGGGAAACAACTGTTGGGACTACGGAGATGTTTTTGCTGCGCATGCGCGGTGGCGTTCTTTTCCAACCGACGCCTAGCCAGCCGTCAGAATTCAGAAATGCGTCTGTCTGCCTCAGGTGAGTGAATATAATTAAACGTGTAAAATAATAAATATTTCTCCACATAGCATGAAAAAGAGTTGTGTTAATTGTCCAGGAAACATAATTTGTTTGTTTTAACCGTTTTCATGTTCCGTAGCCGAATATGTTTTGTGTGTTAACTAGCGTCAAGGCAAGCGAGCTCTCACGGTTTGCAAATCTGTATTGGGTATGACTGCTAATAATTGTTTTTAAAAAGTCGTAACGTTAAAGGTTAATATACATGGCACCTTAAGTTTGAACTCATTTTACTAGTCTCTAACAGTCATTTTACCAAAAACGTCCTTTTAACCACTGCATAACGTTAGTCGTTAGTTGTGTTAGTGTTGTGTGGTTTAAAAAGCGCGCCACTTTGTGCTAAGTTACCTTGCTTGTCACTGACTAGGCTATTTAAATGTATTGATAACGCGATACAGTTAACGTTTACATTTTCTCATTATTAAATTATGACTCTTGTATGATTACAGCATTATAATATGGTGTTATTATATCTTTTATCTAGGTAATGGAAGACGAGGGTCAAATCACGTTTACTCTAACAATTTTACACTGAGTTCTCGCGACTGTCTTCATAGACGGGAAGGAAACATGGAGAAAACTATTCACAGTTGGAAGTGTTGGAGAACTGATTAACTCCGCCAAAACGGAGCTCTCTCAACAAGTATCTATTGATCGAATACTGAGATTTGACACAGATTTTCAAGAATTTATTGACATCGATGTTAATTCAGAAGTGAAGGAGCTTGATAAATTCCAAATATATTATACTGCTAGTATCACACAGGATCCATTAGATGGAAGAGTTGAGTCATTACTGGTGAGTCATGTTTTCACTCTTCCTATTTATAATTTTCAAAGTAAACATTTCAATTGTAATTTTTTTTTTTTTTATAGTTTCATTCAACAGAAGTAAGCCGGACTGTCACCACAAATGTCACCACAACTGGTCTGCTGACACTGCTCGAGGAAAAGGCCCCTACAATCTTGAGAGAACATGAAGACACAAAGACACTGTCAATTTCTTTGAGAAAGTTACTTGTTAAAGTGGCTGTGAGTGACCTTGTAGAAAAGCATGGATTGTAAGTATATAACTGTTTAACAGCTTTGCACTCATAAGTTATTAATAACATCAAATAACATTAGCTGTGTTTACATGGACCCTTATAATCGAATTGACTGCTTAAGCGGACTAAAAACCTTCATGTAAACATCTTAATCGATCTGATTGAGCTCGATCCGATTGGAATTTCCATTGGATTGAAAGGTGTAGTTTATTCCTTTTGTAATCTGATCGAGAGAACATGTAAACACTTGATCGGATTAAAACACGAAACTGAAAGGACTGCACATGTGCAATGATGTTGAAATAGCGTAATGACGTTGAAATAGCGTAATGATTAATTTAGATGACACTTTATTCAACAGGAAGAACAGCGCGTTCCGTGTGTCATACCTCATTACACTATTTCAATGTCATTACGCTATTTCAATGTCATTACGCTATTTCAATGTCATTGCACATGCATAGTCCTTTCAGTCTCGGTTTTCAATCCGATCAAGTGTTTACATGTTCTCTCGATCAGATTAATGGATTAATGTCCCATTTGGTGAAAATGAAGGACATGGAAGGATGTTTTTACATTATTCATTTATGAGTATGAAATTACTTGGCAGTGCATATACAAACTGCAAAAGCATACTTATTTCTGTGGCATTTGCATACATTTCTAAATTGTGTTTTTGTGAAAATGACATGTACATTTTATCATTCAATTCATGATTTAAAGGTAATCATTTCAAATATAATTTTGTTTTTAATCTTTTGCATGTGACCTGAATCTTTACTACATCAAGATGAGCTGTGTTACACTATGTTAAGGATCCTCGTTCATCTTCTTCCACCCACGGCATCTGGGAGAAGCGTCGCCGGCAGTAAATGCTGTGTCAATTCTGCTATCTCATACTTGGTGGAACTGGTGCCGGTATGCATTGTGTTAGCTTTTTATAAAGTTGCAATGTCACATGCAACAACATTTTCTGATGCCTTTCATTGTTTCATTTCTATAGGCTGGTACCATTGTGACGTCTTTGCTTCAAGAAGGCATGAACGGGTCTCTAAAGTCAACACAGCCGCAGCTCGTTTCCATCGGCTCTCCAGGACATGAAGCCCAGTATGTAATTGTGGCAAAGAATGATTCTTTTGCTTTTCCACTTGATGTTGAAAACCTCACTTGTGCTGTTGACAAACTTTTCAAATTCTACTGGCTGTGTAATCTTCAATATCCATGCCAACTGTCTTCAGTTTTCTCATTTTGAGTACGTATATGACCTTCCTTTGTCCCAGTCCACTTGCAAACGATCAAAGGTTATGGAATTGATTGCTAAATTGCAGTCTCGTGCCTAATTGAAACAGACCATGTATACATGTCCCAAGTGCTTGCAAAATATTTTTGTCCAAACAAAACAGTTGATTTGGCATTTAAGGGAAGTACATGCACTCTCTGATAGCCAAAACCTAACATTAATCTGTAGTCTAACATGAGTTTTATAATATTTGATCTGTTGTTATTTAAAGTGTTTCATGAATGTTTTATATGATTAATGTTTTGAAATGCTTATTTTTTTATCAACAGTATTTTTTACCGCATGAATTCCATGTTAAAACCAGAAAAAAATGCAAAATAAACACAGTATGTGAACCGTATTCAATGCTTCAGTGTGATTTCATGATAACTACATATTGTATTGTGATCTAGCTTTTTCAATAATGTTTTATAATAAAATAAATCTATAACACACAGTTGTGTTAGATGTATACAAAAAAGACACATTAATGTGTTAACTAAAGTAACACATTTGTCTGTGTGTTTTCACAACACATATTCTGTGTTGTATTTTAACACAATATGTGTTGTCCCTGAGCACACTCAGAGCATGTGTTGAAAACGACACATGTTGTGTTGTTTTCAACACATTTGTTTTAAGAGTGTAGATATAATTTTATAAATTTAGAATAAATGCAGCCTTGGTGAGCAAAAGAAGACTACTTTCAAAAACAATCTCATCATTCCTAAACTTTTGAACAGTAGTGTAATAATAATAGCAATGATCCAAGTTAGCAGTTAGGTTTTTTTCCAATAAGAGCCAAGGACCCTCTCATCTCACAATATTAGACAGTCTCTGCTATAAGAGCACCAAGACTCTCATTAGCATTTGTACTGACGGCAAACTGGTCCAGAGAAAAAGGATGTTCGTGAAGTGGATCAAATAACTGTGTGATGTTTCTGTTTAACTCTCAGAGGCAGAAAGAAGGATGGATGGATGGATGGATGGATGGATGGATGGATTAGGAGATGAGATCAGATGGGTAATGTAGATTTCAGGCCTCCACTGGTGACATGCATAGTTATACAGATACTGTTGTTTATTTATAGAAACTGAAAAATGTCATGATAAATAATGAGAGTGGCATTCAAGAACCAATCAGAAAAAAGAATGAACTTTAAATAAGGCAGAATGTCCCATAAAATTCCAACCTAGACTAATTTTTCCCACTTCCAAACTATCCTCTGCCTCACTCCTGTCATGGATACCTGCACTGTGGAATTATCATTTCACGTACAATCCTAACCATTCCATTATTCATAATGTTTCCCTTCCCCTCTTTCTCTATCCTCCCTGCTTATTTTCCTCTCATAGTTTCTATATTGTGGCTGCTGTGTTTTCAGTAGAAACTAGTATGACCACATCATCTTTCTGTTTCCTGCATTGTTCTGTTTAATGAAGAGAGGCAGTATATATTTGAATTGGAATGTGTGACAGATCTGCTGTGGTTTGCAGTAATTCACCCATTGTGAGTCTGAATAATCAGTGAGACTCTAAATGTGCTGAAATAAAATGCCAAAGCAGAAAGAGAAGGAAAGATACAGGAATGAAGAGTCAATGAATGACAATTGGAGAAATAAAGTACAGTATGTCAGTTTTTATTAGTCAATTTTTATTATCAGCCCAAAGGCAGCATACGTTTTACATCCAAAGCAACTTAAAGTGTATTCAAGGTGTATCAGTTCATACATTCCTTGTGAAATGTAGCTTGCGTAAGTTCTGCCGGGAAGACTCAATCATTACGTCACTGTTTACCTTCCCTTTATCCAATCGTGCTCTAAATACTGGTATAAAAGATCGAAACTTACACGTTTGAGTTCGCAGATGCTGACGCTTCCATTCACCCCCATCCTTCCCCTCCACCTCCAAGATGTCCCTTCTCCTCCATCCTCCCCAACACCACCACCAGGATGATCCCGTCCCTTAAACGGGGGGTCGGCTGCGCCCCTGCCTTCGTCTTCAGGCAGGATATGCAGATTCCGTACCCTCGGAATGCGAACTTCGGACGGGGCCTACGCCAAAGAACTTTATATCATATTGTGCTTGCTGAGCTGTTAATAAATGTATACTGGTAACGGCATTATTCTCCTGAGTCTTTCTGGTAGAACTGAATCCATGACCTTGGCATTGTTAGCAGCACGCTATCTAACTTTTATCACTTTTTTCAATCCCTTAGACATTTTGATTAAGAATGTCTGTGAATGTTTAAAAGGGATGAATGTTTGAATGAACAGAATGTTTTTTTATGAATGCTGTCTGACAATAAACCTTGTACAGTTTAGACTTGCTTTCTCTCGCTTTTCAGTGAAAGTTTTCATATCCGTTTAAAAAGAAACATTTCAGACTGTGGCCTTCTAATTGTACCAAGTCTGATCTGAACATTATTTTTGTAAATTAATTCTACAGAAATACAACAGAAACGTCCACATTTTATAAATATTTTTTGCAAGAAAATGTTCCACAGTTTAGTTAGAATCTCATTATTTTCTTAAGAAGAATGTGTTTGCTGTCTGACATCTCTCCACACAGAAGTGAAATGAAATGTCTGCTGTGGTCTCTGCCTGCTTAAAAATAATTTTAATTTGATAGCACTTCTACGCTTTAATGTGTTTCCTTTGTTCTTTTCTTCACAGAAAATATGAGAATCCAGTAATGACTCCTCAACTCTTAACACTGGTTTGCACTTTGTGCTATTGAAGAGATACACTGATTTAGTTGTCATTGAGACTCCACTGGCTGTCAACTCTTCAGCTTAAACCAGCTTAAACTGGTTTTAGCTGGTCTCCCAGGCTGGTCAGACTTGTCTGGATTACTGATTTTAGAGAGGTTTTGGACACCTGTCAGCTGACCAGGTGAACTCCAGTTTAACCAGACCGGTAGACCACGCAGTTTAAAGCTCCAAAGACCAACAAACCACTTTTTACATGAGATGAGTTTGTGATGTTTTGGTAACGCTTCCTTTTATAGTACGTTAACTTGCGTGTACTTACAGTGTACTTACCTAAGAAAGTACTGGGTAATAATGCTTCATTTTACAGTGTGTTAACTTACGTGTACTTACAGTGTACTTACCTAAGAAAGTACTGGGTAATATAAGGTAAGTACATGGGTAAAGGTTAGGTTTAGGGGTAGGTTCAGGGTTAGTACCTAGTTATTACCAAATTATTGTAATTGTACATAGTATGTACATGGGGAACAGGACTGTAAAAGGAATAGTTACTGATGTTTCTTATGGTCCTAATCTTTGGGTGGGAGAATGGAGGGATGGACAGTGAAGCTCCTGAGGGGTCCTGCAGTCTTTGCTTTGACTTTGAGAAATAAATTATGACAATTTGTCGCTCTGTGAAAAGATTGTTAACTTAACGAGCAGTGGGAAATTGGCGGGAAAATGTCTGATTAGGACATCTCACTGTGTGATGGTCCTGCTCTCTGATTAGATTACTGCACTAATAGGCTAACAAGAGCATTAACTGCAGTCGACATGATGAATTTGATCGACTGGTTGGGGTAATTGGGGCAGCCAATAAAAAACATGAGGGGGGAAATTAACAGAAATAGTCGCTGTTGTACTGCATGCTGTACAGTGTGTACTTGTGTTAATTACTGCAGTGAACACAAAAACACCCTGTCTGTCTGTCCGCCTGTCTGTCCGTCCATCTGTCTGTCTGTCTATCTTTATCTAACTGTGTTCTCAAACTACCTATCTGTCTAACTGTTTATCAAACTAAATATCTGTCTATCAAACTGTCCAACAATCCATCTGTCAGACTTTGTTTTGTTTAAAGTGCCCCTATTATTATATTTTAAAGGCTCCTAATTTTGTCTCCTACAACAGGTTTACATGCATCAAAAGTAAAAAAAAAAAAAAAAAAAAAATTTTCTCTAATTTACATTGCACATTACCACATTGTTCAATGATTCTCAAACGACTCATTGGATGAACCAGTCTCTCTAAATCCCTCCTTTCCGAGATCCTGTTCTACTCTGATTGGCCAGATGGCCCAGTCTGTTGTGATTGGTCTACCGCGTACAGTGCCTGTCAGAAGCTGCACGCCCATCATCATAACTGAACGTCAGCTCTGTCTGGAGGCTTCCTACAGCTCAGCGATTGAACTGTAAAGACAGTAACGATGACGTTGATTTAACCATATCAATCCAAACGCAAGTCCGATGATGAAACATTGGAAGAACTGTATTAATTGTATCAATAACGGTGCATAAGTTCGTCTAGCACTAACGTGAATGACTCATGTAACAAACATCTGTATAACAAATTTTGCTCCATCCTTTATCTTAACTCAAAGAACGACAGACAATCTGCATTACAGTTTTTCTCAGTCGCTTTGGTGCATTTCTCAGATCATAAATGAAATTCTCAAAACAACTTGTTCAACCTCCACATCATCTAGTCACTTGTGCAGTTCCCTTTCAAGGGAACTCGAGCTGCGTTTGAGACGCGATGGGAACGCTCTGCGTGATTACGTCGTGAAGCACGTGTAAAATCATTCCAATGGAAGCCCATTACAACATAGGTGACGTCATAGACCAGGAAACTATAAAGCAGCCCTGAAATCAGATCGCGACAGCTTCTGTACCTTCAGCAAGCGCTCTCTGTATGTCTGTCCTTGTCTATTTATTGTTGTCTGTCAAGCCCAATATATCTATCATTATTATGGCGAGCAAGCAAGATTATAGACGGTGTGTTGTTCCTTGCCCTCGTTATATTACGGGTGGGGACACACATCAGCTTTGTGTTGCTTGTTTGGGAGTGGAGCATGCCCAGTCAGTCCTCGAGGGGGCTGATTGCAGAGATGGGGGACTCGAGTCACATGACTTGACTCGAGTCAGACTCGAGTCGCAAATTTAAGGACTTGAGACTTGCTTGACTAAATTAAGAAAATGACTCGACTTGACTTTGACTTGAGATCCAATGACTTGAGACTTGACTTGACTTGAACTGTATGACTGGAGAATGACTTGATATACATTTATCATCGCAACATCAATTGATGAACAAAATGAAAGCAACGGAACCATTGACGCCAGTCATGAGATTCTGCGCGATTGCGTGACACTGCACAAGCCCAGAAAAAACATACATCGCGGTGAGCGCGCTAAATACAAAAACATCTCCCAGGATCGTTTCTTTTTGGATATAAACACTAGAAGTTGACTATATTCATACAAGAAGATTTGCTGTACGCATAATAACTGGCAAGGGATATCGGACGACCATCACAACCTCGAACAGTCGAACTTCATTCACCACGTCTAAAAGTAAGCTATGGCTTGTTTAACCTGTTTGTTATAGTTAATTTGACTATCTTTAAATCAAGAATATTGGTCAAAACAGCATGCCTCTTTATACACAATTATGTTTTCAAATGTAGCTTAATGTTGTCAATATTCAAATGATAATTAATGATGTCATATGTTTTGTATAACATTTGCCACATTTCTTTTTAAATCATGCTTTAAAGCCAAATATGTCGTTCTTTCCAATGACAAAAAACAACATAGAAAACTGTTAATGTTTTGTCGTGTTTTATGTTTCTCTTAAAGCAGGGTTAGATGTTATCAGGGGTTACATCTATTAGATGTTATCAAAATGCCAGCAGAATTAATATTGCACCCAAAATTCAAAATGTGGTGGAAAAAAATGCCCTAGTATGAGTTATTTTCATAATTATAACATATGATATTAAAAAAATATTTCCAGAATATTGAAGCGATTGCAAATGTGATAATGATTTTATAAAACAGTTCAATAAACAAAGAGTGAATATTGTGATGTGACAGTTTGAAGAATGCCTTTGGTCGCATAGGAATTATACTTGAATTGTGAATTGTTTAATACCTTTTAATGGTCTTCTGCAATGTTTGAGGCATATATATTTTTTCATGCTTTAATGTTGGCCTAATTTCAGTTAAAATTAGATTGTTATTGTAGTAACCACTCAGCTATATGTGGAAATGCATATATTAAAAAAAAATGTTGCAAATAAAACCATAGTCCACAACTTCTGTAGTTTTAACTTATTTTAATATATAAATTCAGTGAAATCGTCAAACGTTTGTATGACTTGCCAGTGACTTGTGACCCAAGCTACGACTTGACTTGACTTGCTTGACATAAGGCAGTGACTTGACTTGACTTGCCTTTATAAAAAATTTACTTGGACTTGCTTGAGACTCGAAGGTTAAGACTTGAGACTTGCTTGTGACTTGCACATTTGTGACTTACTCCCACCTCTGGCTGATTGTGAGCATTGTATGAGTCTATCTATGAAGACGCTCCGCTCTCGCCGATCGTTCTTTGAGGAGAATGGTTCGGTTCGCGCTCCCCACGCGGGTCCCGCTGTTGCCTAGACACGGCGGCGACTCGCATTTTGTGGTTCGCAAACGGATCTGACAGCGTGGGTTGGGACGGGCCCCGGGCCCCGCCCTATCTTAGCTTTCACCTGCAGATCCAGTGTGCTGCGATTTCCAGTTCCGAGAAATTGGTATCGGTAGTGTTTTTTTTTTTTTTTTAAGTGAACAAAACAAATAAAAATATTAAGAAAAACGCAGATGTTTGATTTTCAATAAATAGGCAGCTCATAACTCTGTTGAATAAAGAGGAGCTTTTAAAAGGAGGTTTTTCTAATGCTGTTGCTAGTTAAATATTTACTGGACAGCTGAACATTATGAGAGTGAAAATAAAAAGAGTTTATTAGATGAAATATATCTAAAAAAACAGGAAAACTCTGTATCTGTGAGGGAATAAACAGCAGGATGCAGTATGCAAGTAAAACTCAGTTTAATGGATTATATGGACGGAAACAATGAAGCAGGCACAAGTCGGGGACAACACTCAGATGGACAGTGAAGCAGGGACGAGATGGCGATCCGGTGGAAAACAGGTGATGACGTGCTCGAGTGAATCCCAGGGAAAGTGAACATCCAGATGACACGACGAACAGACGAACATCCAGACGACACGACGAACGAAACTCCAGACGGGGAACAGCAGACGAGGAAACAGCAGACGAGGCACGAGCACAGGAAACACACCGGGGAACAACCACAACGATCTGACAACAAGGGAGAGAATATGCTGGGTATATAAAGGGAACTGGAATGGAAGACAGCTGGTGACACTTAATCAGCACAATGAGTAACCACACCCACACAATACACTCACGCAGACACATCAGCGTGAGAGAGCCGATTCAAAAACCGTGACAGTACCCCTCCTCCTAAGAACGCCTCCTGGCGTTCTCAGACTCCCTTACCTGTCGATTGTAATCATCGATAAGGGAGTGATCCAGGATGTCTCTAGCTGGTACCCAACTTCTCTCCTCCGGACCGTAACCCTCCCAGTCCACCAAGTACTGAAATCCTCGTCCCCTCCGTCTCGAGTCCAGAATGCGGTTAACCGAATATGTGGGTTCCCCATCTACGAGTCGCGGCGGGGGGGGAACCGGGGCAGGCGGATTAATGTGAGAATGAAACACGGGTTTGATTTTAGACACATGGAAGGCGGGGTGAATTCTCCTGTACGCAGGAGGGAGTTTGAGTCGGACTGTCACCGGACTAATAATCTTGGTGACAGGAAACGGGCCAATAAATTTAGGAGCTAACTTGTTAGACACGGAGCGGAGAGGAATATTCTTGGTAGAAAGCCACACCTTTTGACCCACGACGTAAACGGGAGGCTTTGACCGGTGGCGATCGGCCTTGGCCTTCATGCGCCTCCCTGCTTGGAGTAGAGTCTCACGGGCTCTAGTCCAAGTACGGTGGCACCTCTGGACGAATGCGTGAGCGGAGGGGACCGCGACCTCGGATTCCAGACTCGGAAAAATTGGTGGCTGGTAACCTAAACTACACTTAAATGGCGAGAGGCCCGTGGATGACACTGGTAATGAATTGTGGGCGTACTCCACCATAGAAAGCTGTTGGCTCCAGGACGACGGATTCTTGGCAACCAAACATCGCAACATTCTCTCGAGGTCCTGATTGGCTCGCTCAGACTGGCCATTACTCTGGGGATGATAGCCCGAGGACAGACTGACCGTGGCCCCCAGCAATTTACAAAATTCCTGCCAAAATCTGGATACGAATTGGGAACCCCTGTCAGAGACCACGTCCATCGGGAGGCCATGTAACCGAATCTGATCTATGACAGTGACCGCTGTCTCCTTGGCTGAAGGTAATTTGGGCAAGGGAATGAAATGTGCCGCCTTCGAGAACCGGTCCACTACGGTTAAAACAACCGTCATGCCATTGGAAGGCGGGAGGGCGGTGACAAAATCTAGAGCGATGTGGGACCAGGGTCTCGAAGGGACAGACAGCGGTCGAAGTAACCCGTCTGGGGGTTGGTTAGATGTCTTACTAGTGGCACAGACTGAGCAAGCCAAAACAAAATCGTGAATGTCGCGAGCCATCAATGGCCACCAAAATCGTTGTTTAACTAGAAATCTGGTGCGAGTCACTCCTGGATGACAAGCCACGTTGGAGCAATGACCCCATCTAATAACGTCGGACCGTAACCCCTCCGGAACAAATAATCGGCTCGGTGGACAACCAGGCGGAGGCGTTACCCCTTCTAAGGCTGTCTTGACCTTCGACTCGACCTCCCATACCAGAGTGGAGATGACAACTTTCTCAGGTAAAATACACTCGGGAGTCACCGGGCGTTCGGATGGATCAAAAATACGAGATAAAGAGTCGGGTTTGATGTTCTTGGACCCGGGGCGGTACGAGAGAACAAAATCAAAACGACCGAAAAAAAGAGCCCACCGAGCCTGCCTGGAGTTGAGTCTTTTAGCAGATCTGATATATTCAAGATTCTTATGGTCGGTCCAAACAATAAAGGGAACCCCCGAACCCTCTAACCAATGACGCCACTCCTCCAACGCTAGTTTGACTGCCAACAACTCTCTATTACCAATGTCATAATTACGTTCGGCAGACGATAGTCGATGAGAAAAAAACGCGCAGGGATGCATCTTGTCGTCTGAGGAAGCGCGTTGTGAAAGCACTGCTCCTACTCCCACCTCTGACGCGTCGACCTCCACCACGAACTGACGTGTGGGATCAGGGGTGACAAGAATTGGAGCCGAAACGAAGCGACTCTTGAGGTTGTTGAACACTGCCTCGGTAGTGTTCGACCACCTGAACGTCGTTCGGGGGGAGATCAAGGCAGTCAGAGGTGCGACTAGTTGGCTGAAATTACGAATGAAACGTCGGTAAAAATTGGCGAATCCCAGAAACCGCTGTAGGGCCTTACGGGAATCTGGACTTGGCCAATCTACCACAGCCTTAACCTTGTCAGGATCCATGCGCACTCCCTCAGAAGAGATGATGTACCCTAAGAAGGGAACAGACTGTGCATGAAACGAGCATTTCTCCGCCTTGACAAAAAGCCCATTCTCTAACAACCTCTGGAGCACTCGCCTGACGTGTTGAACGTGTTCCTGGAGAGACGAAGAAAAAATCAATATGTCATCCAGGTAAACATATATGAACTGATCTACCATGTCTCTCAACACGTCATTCACGAGTGCTTGAAAAACCGCTGGGGAGTTGGAAAGCCCGAACGGCATAACCAAATATTCAAAGTGCCCCCTAGGGGTATTAAAAGCGGTTTTCCATTCATCCCCCTTCCTGATGCGAACCAAATGATATGCATTACGTAAGTCCAGTTTCGTGAAAATGGATGCTCCCTGCAACCTCTCGAAAGCTGAAGACATCAACGGCAAAGGGTAAGAGTTCTTTACCGTGATGTTATTCAGCTCTCGGTAATCAATGCAAGGTCGCAGAGAACCATCCTTCTTCCCAACGAAAAAGAACCCCGCCCCCGCAGGAGAAGAGGAAGGTTGGATGAACCCAGAGGCCAGAGAATCAGAAATATATTTCTCCATGGCCTCCCTCTCGGGAACAGAAAGAGAGTAAAGTTTGCCCTTAGGCGGAGATTTACCTGGCAGTAGATCTATCGCACAGTCATAGGAACGATGCGGAGGAAGAGAAGCAGCGCGAGACTTACTGAACACCTCCTTCAGGTCTTGGTACTCCGCGGGCACGTTAGACAAATCCGCTGCCTCACTCTGAAACATAGAACCAGACACAGAAGGACAGGCAGACACTAAACAAGACTCATGACAGTGGTTACTCCATGTGGACACAGTGTTAGTGCACCAATCGATCCGGGGGTTGTGCCTGGAAAGCCACGGGTGTCCCAAAACCACTGGTGCAAGTGGTGAGTCCATGAGAAAAAATGAAATGAGTTCTGTGTGATTTCCAGAAGTGATTAGGGTAATGTCTTCAGTTGCATGTGTAATAAGAGGAAGTTCTTGACCATTGAGTGCGTTGACTGTAATCCGGTGCGAAAGAGGAGTGACGGGAATCTGAAGCTTAAGTGCAAGTTTGAAATCCATGAAATTACCCTCCGCTCCCGAATCCAGTAGTGCGTTGGTGCAGTGCGTCGACTGTCGCCATCTCAGTCTTACCGGGAGGAGGGTTGATGATGGTGATGAGGTCTTCTCGGCGGAGATCCCACCCGATAGTAGCCTCATACTTACTACCGGGCTTGCTCTTTTACCGGGCAGGAGTGGATGAAGTGACCTGCCCGGCCACAGTAGAGACAGAGTCCCTGGGATCTCCGCCTCTCCCTCTCCTCCCGGGAAAGCCGAGCTCTCCCCACCTGCATGGGTTCGTGGTCGAATGCGGGGCTGACCGCGCTCGCGCCACCGGGCTGGTGGTCTTCCGGGCTGGACTGGAAACGGCTGGGGCGCGTCAGTCTGGTCACACGATTCAGGCGCGAGTCCACTCTCAGCGCAAGTTCCACCAGTCCGTTCAGTGTCTCGGGTAAGTCCATCGCGTATATCTCCCTCTGAACGCGGTCAGCCAACCCATGCAGGAACATATCCCACTGCGCCTCCTCGTTCCAACGGCACTCTGCGGCCAGGGTGCGGAACCGAATAGAGTAGTCCGCCACCGAGCCTTCTCCCTGTCGCAGTTCGGCGAGTAATCTGGCCGCCTCCTTACCCGCCACTGCACGGTCGAAAACCCTCTTCATCTCCTCGGAGAGTGCCTGGAACGAGGTGCAGCAGTCGTCTCCGTTCTCCCACACCGCCGTTCCCCAAAGTGCTGCTCTCCCTGACAGCAGGGTTAGCACGAAGGCTACTTTGGTCTGTTCGCTCTGGAAAGTGCGTGGCTGTAAGGCAAAATGCATAGAACATCTTGTGAGGAATGCTCTGCAATACTCCGGTTCACCGGAATATCCCTCTGGTGTGGGTAGGCGTGGCTCTGGTCTCTCAACTGCTGCAGGCATCGGTGGGGGGGGAACGGACGGTGTGGGGGGCGCAGTGGGAGTCTGTAAAAGTTGTACCTGTTGGGTGAGCTCGGACACCTGCTTCACGAGTGCTTGCACCGCACGACCTGTGCCCGAGATATTCTCTGCTTGTTGGTCCATACGTGAGATACTGTGAGCGATGAAATCGTTGAGCTGTGATGAACTTGCTGCATCCATGGTTGGTCAGATCGTTCTGTGAGGGAATAAACAGCAGGATGCAGTATGCAAGTAAAACTCAGTTTAATGGATTATATGGACGGAAACAATGAAGCAGGCACAAGTCGGGGACAACACTCAGATGGACAGTGAAGCAGGGACGAGATGGCGATCCGGTGGAAAACAGGTGATGACGTGCTCGAGTGAATCCCAGGGAAAGTGAACATCCAGATGACACGACGAACAGACGAACATCCAGACGACACGACGAACGAAACTCCAGACGGGGAACAGCAGACGAGGAAACAGCAGACGAGGCACGAGCACAGGAAACACACCGGGGAACAACCACAACGATCTGACAACAAGGGAGAGAATATGCTGGGTATATAAAGGGAACTGGAATGGAAGACAGCTGGTGACACTTAATCAGCACAATGAGTAACCACACCCACACAATACACTCACGCAGACACATCAGCGTGAGAGAGCCGATTCAAAAACCGTGACAGTATCTCAGCCTCCTCGTCGGGGACTACTGGTTTTTCCCTATCTCCACACTGAGGTGTCGAGATCGTGGAATAAACTGGTTTCTATTTTATGTGTTTAATACCCAAACGTCTAACTAGAGTAATGTTATGGGTATTAAGTATCATGGTATGACAGTGCCTTGGATTATAGAGACGCTTGCGAGCTTTCCCTCTCCCGAGTCGGCGTCATCATTTTTAACCCCGACGTTACCCACCAGCCATCTTTAATAATAAATACATTTTATGAGGCAGTACTGGTCGTTAAAGTATTTAAGGACATAGACGAATGTGAGGATTTCAGCATTGACTCTATTCGAGAATATATTCGAGGATATATATATATATATATATATATATATATATATATATATATATATATATATATGTATTTATATATATATATATATATATATATATATATATATGTTTATATGTATACGTTTTTCTGATATAAAAATAAAGAAAAAGGAAGATAAAAATGTCTGTTCTTCTGGACGCTCTGCTTTCAAGAAAACTAAACCTTTCAGCGGCGTTCCAGTGGTTTCTTCCTCACCAATCTATGTTCCTGAAACTGGCATAGAGTGCAAAGAAGAAGACCTGATGCCGAGGCTATCAGGCTTCTAAGGGTGGTCCCCTCCGGGGTAGGGACGGTTTTGAGAAATCGTTTCTCCTTGGCGCCCTCTGGGTTACGACTCTCCTGAGGAGGGTCGCAGCGCTGCCAGTTCGATTGTTCCCTGCCGGTTCGCCGCTTCAGGGCGCCGAGGTGTCAGCGTCCCCGTGCAATCCTCTGAGGAGGGTTGTAGAACGGTCAGTTCGGTTGTTCCCTGCCGGTTCACCGCTTCAGGGCACCGAAATGATTGTTCAATCAAATCCAGAGGCCAGTCTCGAGAGACTGGTTCCTTTATCGGAATTTCTGGCAGCGTGGAAACTTCTGCCAAATATTTCTCTATAGGTCCTGCACATAATAGAAAAGGGTTACAGAATTCAGCTCGGTTCTCGTCCGCCCAGATTTCAGGGGGTCCTCCCCACGGTGGAGGACTCACAGCAGGCTCTGGTTATGGAGCAGGAAGTACTGACACTTCTTCAAAAAGGAGCTATAGAAAGGGTTTCTCCTCCCAGCAGAGAGTCAGAGTTTTACAGCCGTTACTTCATTGTTCCAAAGAAGGATGGAGGGTTGCGTCCTATTCTAGATCTGCGCCATTTAAACAGCAGAGTTCAGAAACTCAAGTTCAGAATGCTTACACTCAAACAAAGAAAAAAAAGAAAAAAAAAAGAAAAAAGGATTGCATCACAGATTCAGTCCGAGGACTGGTTTGTCACAATAGACTTGAAGGACGCATACTTTCAAGTATCTATCCTCATCACAGGAAGTTCCTGACGTTCGCTTTAAAAACGGGGGCGAAGCATACCAGTATCGGGTTCTTCCATTTGGCCTAGGTTTATCACCCCGCACCTTTACAAAATGCGTGGATGCAGCTCTGGCTCCTTTGAGACTCCAGGGCATTCGCTTATTATATTATATCGACGATTGGTTGATCCAAGCTTAATTTGAGCATATCGCAGTTCAGCATCGAGATGTCGTTCTGTCTCATTTAAAGATGTTGGGGTTGCCACTCAACGCCAGAAGAGTGTGATCCTCCCAGCTCAGAGGACCACTTTTCTAGGTGTAATATGGGTTTATCTAGGTCAGTCACTCACTGTGAAACAGTTTCAGACTGTGGGTCTCATGTCAGCTGCGTTCAACGTTATTACTTTTGGCCTTCTGTACATGAGACCCCTGCAGTGGTGGCTCAGGACCAAGGGGTTTTCTCCGAGGGGAAATCCGTTTTCGCATGATCAAGGTCACGCTGCTAAGCCTACGTGCCTTGGTCATGTGGAAGAACCTTGGTTCCTCGCCCAGGCCCAGTGTTGGGGGTTTCTTGTTGACGCATAATGCTATCGACGGATGCTTCCCTCACAAGTCGGGAGTGATCATGAGTGGTCGCTCGGCGGAGGGCCGGGCAACACACTGACGATCTCGTATATCGGAGCAGATATCCTGTTGAGGCAGGGGCTGAGGCACGGGGAATGGAGACTTCACCCGAGGTGGTGGAGCTCCTATGGGAGATCTTTAGTCAAGCTCAGGTCGATCTTTTCGCATCATACAATACAACCCATTGTCCGCTATGGTTTTCCCTCACATATCCAGCTCCTCTCGGACTGGACGCTATGGTGCAGGTGTGGCCGAGGCTGCACCTGTACACATTCCCCCGATATCAATGCTCTCGGGAGTTCTGCTGGGGTCGCAGCGTTGCCAGTTCGGTTGTTCCCTGCCGGTTCGCCGCTTCAGGGCGCCTAGGTGTCAGTGTCCCCGTGCAATCCTCTGAGGAGGGTTGTAAAATGGTCAGTTCGGTTGTTCCCTGCCGGTTTGCCGCTTCAGGGCGCCGAAATGATTGTTCAATCAAATCCAGAGGCCAGTCTCGAGAGACTGGTTCCCTTATCGGAATTTCTGGCAGCGTGGAAACTTCTGCCAAATATTTCTCTATGGGTCCTGCACATAATAGAAAAGGGTTAAACGGAGTTGTGGAAACGGTGGGCTTGGCCTCTGAGGGGGCCTAGCTCATAGAATCCGGTCTCTCGACTGAGGTCGTTGAGACCGTCCTTCAATCCAGAGCTCCTTCCACGAGAAAACTGTGTACATTGAAATGGAAACTGTTCTCTACATGGCGTGGTGAACGTTTTTTAAATCATGTCAACTGCCCTGTTGGTACAGTTCTCGATTTCCTCAAGACTGTTTCTCTGCTGGATTATCTCCGTCCACCTTAAAGGTGTTCGTAGCGGCTATATCTGCTTATCACCCCTCTCTGGGCTTCTTCTCTTGGGAGAGATCCTCTTTTTATTTGTTTTCTCCGTGATAGATTGTGGCTCAGGCCTGCACTGCAATCTAGTGCTTGGGATTTGGCCATTGTACTTGAGGGTTTGGCCTTGGCTCCCTTTGAGCCCATCGAGGAGGTTTCAGAAAAATTCCTCACCCTAAAGACTATATTTCTCCTTGCTATTTCGTCTATCAAGAGAATTGGTGATTTACATGCTCTGTTGGTTGCTCCTTCATGTCTGGAATTTGTACCTGGTATGGTGAAAGCATTCCTCTACCCTAGACCGGGTTATATTCCTAAGGTCCCACTAAATGTTGGGGGCCCAATAGTGCGGCAGGCCTTTTATCCTCCTCCCTTTAATACCCCAGATCAGGAACAGCTTAACCTGTTATGTCCAGTCCGGGCTTTAGATGCCTACTTTCACAGAGCTGCTCTGTGGCGTAAATCTGAGCAATTAATTTGTTTGTTTTGGGTCACTCAAGAGAGTATGCCCTGCATCTAAACAGGTGATGAGTAAATGGATAGTCGAAGCTATTTCATTGGCTTATGAAGCGGCCGGACAGCCTTCAACTATGGCTGTTCGGGCCCATTCTACTCGGAGTATGGCGGCCTCTATGGCCTTAATTTCGGGAGTTTCCCTTCTTGACGTGTGTAATGCGGCAGGATGGTCCTCTCCGCATACATTTGTCAGTTTTTATGACCTTGACCTCTCCACTCCTGGGGCGAGGTTGCTTGCTTCTTAGTGTGCGCAGGACTACACACAGAACGGGCATTTGTCACTATGGCGTAGAGGGTATGGGGTTCCCATCGCGTCTCAAACGCAGCTCGAGTTCCCTTGAAAGGGAACGTCTCAGGTTACGTATGTAACCCTGGTTCCCTGATAGGGAACGAGATGCTGCGTTTGCCAGCCATACTTCCTGCATGCCCTGATCGGCTTGCTTCAGGTTTTTCAGAAGCTGTCGCGGTCTGATTTCAGGGCTGCTTTATAGTTGCCTGGTCTATGACGTCACCTATGTCGTAGTGGGCTTCCATTGGACTGATTTTACACGTGCTTCACGACGTTACATACGTTACATACGTAACCTGAGACGTTTCCTACATTATCAGTTGCAAATGCCATGTTGCTCAAAATGTATTAAAGGGGCATTCAGCAACTATTTCAACTTAATAAAACCGTTTAGAAATCATTTGGATGGTTTAATAACCTGTTCCGGTGAGAATGGTGACTTTCCCCGCGTTCCTAGGCGGAAAACCAACCTTGCAACATGGGGACTAACGTCCCGGTAAGTTGGATATAGGAAGTCTCGTGAGAAGCGAGAACGAGCGAGAAACACAAACTGCTTTACGGCAATACAACATAAACACACACGCCGCCCTCAATGTGTATGATGTATTACCCACCTCGGTAGACATAGCTCCACACGATAAAGTTGGCCGGCTCCGATAATAACAAATGCACATGAGCAGTGGTAGAAACGGGGAGGAGGGGGCCGCAAGAGAGTTTTTTTACGACATTGTTGTGTAATATACACCTCAAAGCTATAGGGGGAGCTCATTGAGAAAACATGCGACAACAAAATTGAAAATCAGCGAAGAAATAGCTAGAAATAGCAATAGTTGCCGAGTGCCCCTTTAAATAGTTCTCTGTGCAATAGTCTTACCCCTCAAAACATCTTGTCTTTAGTTCATCGTACAAGTCATTAAATGCAAAATGTTGTCATAAACTGTCAAGCATATTTTCTACACATTTCTATTAGACTTTTTGTAAATGTGATATGTATTGATGATTTGTGCAGGTGAATCTTGACTTTCACTAATGATGAGAATGTAGATCAAACAATGAGAAACGTCTCAGGTTACGTATGTAACCCTGGTTCCCTGAGAGGGAACGAGACGCTGCGTTGAGACATGGTGGGAACGCTCTGCGTGATTGCGTCGTGAAGCACGTGTATGATCAGTCCAATGGAAGAGAGTAACGTCATAGGCGGGTGACGTCTTAGACCAGGAAGCTATAAAGCACACCAGAAAACAGACCAAGACAGCTTCTGAAAAAGCCTGAAGCAAGTCGATCAGGGCATGCAGGAAGTATGGCAGGAGAACGCAGAGTCTCGTTCTCTCTCAGGGAACCAGGGTTACATACGTAACCTGAGACGTTCCCTTTCAAGGGAACTCGAGCTGCGTTGAGATGCGGTGGGAACCCTATACCCACTACGCCATAATGAGAAATGCCCGTTCTGTGTGAAGTCCTTGCGCACACTAATAAGCAAGCAGCCTAGCCCCGGGAGTAGAAAGGTCTAGGTCATAAAATCTGACAAATGTATGTGGTGAGGACCAGCCTGCCGCATTACAAATATCCTGAAGGGAAACCCCTGAAATTAAAGCCTAGAGGCAGCCATACTCTTTGTAGAATGGGCCTGAACAGCCATAGGTGAAGGCTGTCCGGCCGCTTCATAAGCAAGTGAGATAGCCTCAACTACCCACTTGCACATTATCTGTTTAGATGCAGGGCAACCTATCTTAAGTTACCCGAAGCAGACAAATAATTGTTCTGATATACGCCACTGAGCAGCTCTGTGGACATACGCATCCAAAGTCCGGACAGGGCATAACAGATTAAGTTTTTCCTGATCTGGGGTATTAAAGGTGGAGGACAGAAGGCCTGGAGCACAAATGACCCGCACATTTAGTAGGGAACTAAGAAATACAACCCGACCTGGGGTGAAGAAATACTACCGCCAAACCAGGTGCAAATCCAAGTACGTGCAGGCCTCAGCCTCATGTACCACGGAGAAGACGAAATTAAGGATCTCTCCTCACAGATAACCCAGCAAAGAAACATTCAGTACAGAAATCAAGTACTGTACCAATAGGGCAGAAACAAGATTCAGAAGGCGTTCTCTGCACCAGGCAGAGAACAGTTTCCATGTCAATGCATATTTAGTCTTCTCGTGGAGGGAGCTCTGGACTGGAGTATGGTCTCCACGACCTCGGTCGAGAGACCTGAATCTATGAGCTGGGTCCCCTCAGAGGCCGAGCCCACAGTATCCATAACTCCAGAGCTCCCAGGAGCAAAGATATCCGGAATGCGTACAGGTGTAGCACCAACCTCACCTAATAAATCACGTCCAGTCCAAGCGGAGCTGTATGCGTGAAGGAGAACCACAAAGGGCAATGCATTGTACAAACGATGCGAAAGGTCGACTTGAATTGACCGAAGTTCTCCCTAAGAAGCTCCACCACCTCGGGGTGAAGTCTCAATTTCCCGGGCCACAGCCCCTGCCTCAACAGGGAATCTGCTGTGATATACGAGACCATCAGTGTGTTGTCCGGACCCTTCGCCGAGCGACCACTCATGATTGCCCCCGAATTGTGAGGGAAGCATCCGTCGAAAGCATTATGCGTCGACAAGAAGCCCCCAACACTGGGCCTGGGCGAGGATCCAAGGTTCTTCCACATGACCGAGGCACGAAGGCATAGCAGTGTGACCTTGATCATGCGAAAACGGATTTCCCCTCGGAGAAAACCCCTTGGTCCTGAGCCACTACTGCAGGGGTCTCATGTACAGAAGGCCAAAAGTAACTACGTTGGACGCAACTGCCATGAGCCCCAACCAAAGGCCTTTCACCGAGCGGCCACTCATGACCGCCCCCCATCCTGTGAGGGAAGCATCCGTCGATAGCGTGACGCGTTTATTTCTTAGTTTTTTTGAAAGCGGAGCGTCCAGAAGAACAGACATAATTTATCTTATTTTTCTTTATTTTTAAATCAGAAAAACGTATATGTGTATATATATATATATATATATATATATATATATATATATATATATATGTGTATATTCCTGCTCCGTGGCCACCAGCAGGAAAACAACCGAACTGGCCGTGCTGCGACCCTCCTCAGAGAGTCGCCCCCCCAGAGGACGCAGAGGAGAAACGATTTCTCGAAACCGTCCCTCCCCAGTATAGTTTATCTGTTTTTGCACGACGCAATTCTCGAATAGCGTCAGTGCTGACATCCTCACATTCATCCATGTCCTCTTATTTATTTATTTATTGAAAACTCAACTTATTGAAAACTTCTTAATATCTTTGTTATTTTTATATAAATTATTTGTTTTGTTCTCTTTTTTCTAAACAAAACACTAACGATACCAATTCCTCGGAACTGGAAATCGCCAGCACTGGATCTGACAGGTGAAAGCTGAGATAGGGCAGAGGCCGTCCCAACCCCCGCTGTCAGATCCGTCCCAAAATGCGAGTGGCCGCCGTGTCTCGGCAACCGCGGGGCCAGCGCGGGGAGCGCGAACCGAACCGTCCTCCTCGAAGGACGCCCGGCGGGAGCGGAGCGTCCTCACGGACAGCTTCTCGCAATGCTCACAGTCAGCCCACTCGAGAACTGACTGTGGCATGCTCCACTCCCAAATAGTAACAAAAAGCTGATGTGTGTGTCCCCACCCATGATATAACATGGGCAGGGAACAACACAAAGCTGCTTGCTCTCTATTGCCATGATATATATATATATATATATATATATATATATATATATATATTGCAACTTGACAGACAACAATAAATATGACATGGACAGAATACACAGATCGCTTGCTGAAGGCACAGAAGCTGTCGCGGTTTGTTTTCTGGTGTGCTTTATAGTTTCCTGGTCTATGACGTCAACCGCCTATGACGTCTCGCTCTTCCATTGGACTGATTATACACGTGCTTCACGACGCAATCACGCAGAGCATTCCCACCGCGTCTCAATGCAGCTCGAGTTCCCTTGAAAGGGAACCAGTTCTCTGAAATAGCTCAAAGTTGCCTTCAATTGGCAAGCATATATACAGTGCTGCATGCAAAAGCAACATTCTGCCTAATGGGTCTTTTCTGTGTTTGCCTTTCTAATCTTGTGTTTTCACCTTTGTGCCCCTATTTCTTTTTCTTTTCTATATCACAATAATATTGTTATTTTTTTATTTTTTTTAGACCACAAGTAAAAGTGTAACTGTGAATCCTATCGAGTCTCTTTCAATCAATAACTCACATACAGTAGTGTGGGCAATCTATTTGTACTTTTGAAATGGATATGGCATACATAAGAAGCAGCTTTGTACATTTCAATACAGTAACTGTCATCCAGACAGTTCCCATAGTTTACATCAGGTAATACTAACAGAGTGCAGTGTTTTATTGACAACATGACTAAGCATTTTGAGTATCTTGTTTGTGAACAATGACACAAGGACTTTTCATTCTGATGGCACTGATATGTCCATTGACATAAATACTTACTTTTGAGAGATGAACTAAAGATTTTGAGTAAGTAACAGGTTTTTGCAGGTAATCCAATGTGTGTTGCTGTTTGTACGAATTGTTTTGAGAATGCACATACTTCTTTGCAAATATTAAGGACGATTTGAGAAATGCACCAAAGTGAATGAGAAAAACTGTAATAGACAGTTTTAGGTAATAGTGGCCCACAGCTGCAGTAGTATTTCAGTAGTATTTCAGTAAGATAGTAATGATTGAGTTAGCCAGTTAGCCGGAAACTTACACACTTTAAAACAAAAAACTAAGTATTTTGAACACCCGGTAGAAAATATATACATCAATAATTATTTATACTTACAGGTTTTGATTCTGAGGAGCAAGCTGGTCCAAATAAACTGGGTACTGATGCATATTTCTAGAGCAAGTGTTTTGCGAATCCCACGTTGAACTCCGAGATTTGTGAAGCAGTCGTCAGTAAAATGATGAGTTGTGGGCTGGTCAGGTTGTTCGCAGGCAGACACGTACAACATAGGCGGGCATTATGCAAATGTATCTTTTAGTGATGTAGATCCATAAAGCAGTAGGGTTCTTCTAGGCTTCTTCTCTAAAAAAAAACGACTCGTAAAGGCAGTTCAGAGTCGATTTTTTCTTTTGGGAGACAATAATGTTATTTATCGTGCTCTTTCGACTTTACAACTTTGGAGAACATTTACATTCACAAACAACAATATTACACACTGCATGAAAGGGAATATGCGAAAAACCATAGGGGCACTTTAAACTTGTTCAAAATCATTAAAGATTGTGTATTTCCAAGTTTAAATGATATCCCATATTTTCAATGTGGACTCTGTGAACCAGACTGTTTTGTTGTGTAAGTGTACAGGTAAGTGTGGGTGTCTTAGGGTATAGTAAGTGTATAGTGTTCTAGTGCATGTGAATTAAGATGATGCTGTTTGGCCGATACAGGGTTCAGCAGTAAAACATGGCAGTGGTAGCGTGCTGGACAGACAGAGACAGATCACAGTCTACACCCTCTCCATTATTCATGTCTCTCTGACACCCCCCCCCCCCCCCTCTCTCTCTCTCTCTCCCTCTCTCTCCCTCTCTCTCTCTCTCTCTCTCTCTCTCCACAACACGGCCATGTTGACTGGCAGCACAGGGGTGTTGGACCATTTATTAATACAGGTGAACAGCCTTACTGTGAGAAAGAGATGGAGGGAGAAGGATGAAGGGAATGACAGAGAGAGAAAGAGAGGAATAAGAGCGGTATGAATTATGGAGAGGTTGTTGTTTTGTTACACCTCCTCAAAACCCATCCAAACTCAGGTCACAGATCTCATATAAATTCACAGAAGCCGGTCGGCTGTAAGCTGAGTTTTCAGTATGCTGACAACATGTACTGTTCCTCACTTGCCATTCATACAGAAATTGGCAAAACTACCCATATGTGTGCTTAAAGTGTCCATTTAATTATATGTGACATCTTGTTACATGTTACGTCTTGTTACAAAGAACATTACCACATTTGTTAATTTCTGCTCAGATGATCCATGAACAACCCTGAACTCTGAAGCCAAGAACACAGTTACCAAATTACATTTTGATTTACTTCTGCAATGATGAGTTTGAGGCCATAATGTTAAGGTCTTAAAAGACCTTTAAATCACGGCTAATTGTGTAGTACAGTGACGGGGTCATTACATTCAACTATACTTAGTGTCCGGGGAGATGGCCAATGCGAATGGTCAGTCCAGTCTGTTGTAGTTTTATGTTTCTTGCAGCTGTATTTTATATTAATATGGCAGTCGCTGTGAGGCACTGGGACAGTTGCTCAGTTGAATTGTGGGAGGATTGGATATTTTAGTTGGTTGACTAACTTCACATTCACCGGCAAAATGAAAGCCTTACCTTTCAAATTGAGCCAGTGTGAGCGACTGCCGCCCATGCACAGTGTTTAGCATCTGCTTTGACAGGAGAATGTGGAACAGGAAGGCAACTCATGTCCTTGCTGTCTAAATGGATCTTCAAATGTGTCAGCCAGGCACAGGTGATCTCATTTACCGGGGAATGAGGTGAGTTTGTGACTTCAACAGCTGTTTATTGTGGAAATCGCTCTCTAAGATTAATTTCTCTTTTTCATCAGTGAGGGGATGCAGGAGATTAAAACTTCTGTGTGCGATTTTTTTCAGTGTTACAGTAAAATGCTTTCTCACATTACAGTTTAATGTGCCGAGAGAACTACAAGTAAGATTGATTTAGCCAAAACGTATGAATTTACTCCGTTTCAAAATGGTCAGTTGATAAATAAGAGCGTCCAAGGAAAAATCATTTAAAAAATATTTTTAAATGCTTGCATTCAAGTTTCATGTTTCTTTTTTTAAATACTTAAATTAAACGACTCT
The DNA here is from genome assembly GCF_051911475.1 of Siphateles boraxobius. NCBI lineage: Eukaryota > Metazoa > Chordata > Actinopteri > Cypriniformes > Leuciscidae > Siphateles > Siphateles boraxobius. The sequence goes on from NW_027509219.1 coordinate 19,781,820, forward strand.
GAAAAGGTCATGTGTTGTAATCATTTGGTAATATATATATATATATATTCATCTATATATATATATATTTTTTTTTTCCCTTACACCTGGGATAACAGATACACACACATAAAGTAAATAAGTAAATACATTTTTTTTTCAGTGTAAAAATATTTTTTTACAAACATTATGAATTATTAATTCCTAAATAATATTTATAAATAAGTTTTTGGGGGATTGACATTTCACAGCTTGCCTTGTCATAAAAAGATATTTTAACATAATTCTTAACCTTGACAGTCACAAGGTGTGACGATCTGCGGCTGGAGTGCCCGCTTGAGCCTCTGTGGGGCACCTCTTCCTAGTTTATTGTTTCCATTATGTTTTACCCTTGACTGATTATGGTTTATTTTATGCAACTGTGTTTGAATATCTTGTTTAGCGCACCTGTCTTAAGCCGGAGTGGCCGTTTGTACCTTTGCTGAGTATTGTAAGTGTCTTACTGCATCCTAAGCGTTTTCCTAGTTCCTAGGTGTTTTCTAGTTTCACGGTTCCTGGACTTCCTGCCTGTATCTGGTCTTCCCGTTTGCCTTATCCCTGCATTGTATGATTGCTGATCTGGACTGCTTACCTGGTTTTGACTTCTGCCTGTTTCCCTGTACCTGTCTCTGGATTCTCCTCATAATAAAGCCTGCGTCTGGATCACCTCTGTCCTTGTTCCATGTGCAGTTTCATGACAGAATACTCAGCCACTACTGATCCAGCGGCTGAGAGGAACACGGACCTCGTTATGGATCCCACAGCGCAGATCGTAAGCCTCCGTCAAGGAGAACGTCCTCTCAAGGTTTTTGTGACAGATTTTTTGAAGCTCTCTCGTCAGTCCTACTTAGATGATTTCTGTTTAATGATGTTCTTTCGGGGAGGACTGTCTGAACCGCTCGGCTCTGCTATACCGTTTCCGAGTTCAAACTGGACTCAAACCCAATATATTGACCTGGCCCTTTCCATGAGCGGTTCGCTTTTTACTGTGGAGTTTTTGGAACTTTTGCTTCACAGAAGACCCGACGATTCGCCATTTTACAAGGTAACAACTGAATCCACGCATCAAGTGTCTGCCGGTGAACCAGCGCTTCACACGTGCTCCGCCGAGTTTGCGCTACATGAAAGCCCAGTTGAACCAGCGCTTCGTAAAAGGTCCTCCGAATCCACGCAACATGTGAATCCCGTCGTTCTAACACTTCACGTGAGCTCCGTTGTATTCCTGCCTCAAGAGTTTTCTACTGAGTCTGAGTGCGTGCCAGCCGAGTCAAGTGAGTCAAGTACAGAGTCAAGCGAGTCAAGTGAGTCAAGTGCCGAGTCAAGTGAGTCAAGTGCCGAGTCAAGTGCCGAGTCAAGTGAGTCAAGTGCTGAGTCAAGTGCCGAGTCAAGTGCCGAGTCAAGTGCCGAGTCAAGTGCCGAGTCAAGTGCCGTGTCAAGTGAGTCAAGTGCCGTGTCAAGTGCCGAGTCAAGTGAGTCAAGTGTGTCAAGTGCCGAATCAAGCCAAGTGAGTGAATCAAGCTAAGTGAGTGAATCAAGCCAAGTGAGTGAATCAAGCCAAGTGAGTGAATCAAGCCAAGTGAGTGAATCAAGCCAAGTGAGTGAATCCAGCCCAGTGACGCGTCGCCGCAGAAGCAAGAGAAGGAGGACTCGTTTGCCTCGCCAGGCTCCGGAGGGCGTTCCCAGACTCCTCGCCCTGCCGGCCCCGCCTCTGCGCCTCGCCCCGCCGGCCCCGCCTCTGCGCCTCGCCCTGCCGGCCCCGCCTCTGCGCCTCGACCTGCCGGCCCCGCCTCTGCGCCTCGCCTTACCTGCGCCTCCCAAGCTTCGGGAGCCTTTTCCAGTGGCAGTTTCCAGCCCGGAGGCTTTAGCTTTAAATTTCCCCAAGAACTTTTTTTGGGGGGGCAGTAGGTACCCTAAGAGGGCCATTGAGGTGGCATCTACGTGGACCTTTGCACTACCACCTACACCTGAGAGGGTCATGGAGGTGGCACCTACATGGACCTTTGCACGACCACCTTCGCCTGAGCTTTCCATGTCACTGGTCCTGTCCAGCCCTGTGCTCCCTACGTCTTGGTCCCCTGTTAATTGTACTCTGCCCTGGTCCTGTGTTATGTGTGCTCCGTCCTGTTCTCCTGTCACTTATGCTCCAGCCTGTCTTCCTTCCAAGCATGCTCCGCCCTGGCTACATGCAGAGCGTGCCTCCCCATGGTCTCATGCCTTGCTCTGGTCTCCAGGCCTCCTGCCTCTCCACGGGCCTGGCCCTCCACCCCATCCCCCGAAGACCTCCCTCCGGAGCTCTTAGGAGCGTCTGGAAGCCGCTCCTTAGAGGGGGGGGGGGGGGGGGGGGTTATGTGGCGATCTGCGGCTGGAGTGCCCGCTTGAGCCTCTGTGGGGCACCTCTTCCTAGTTTATTGTTTCCTTTATGTTTTACCCTGGACTGATTATGGTTTATTTTATGCACCTGTGTTTGATTATCTTGTTTAGCGCACCTGTCTTAAGCCGGAGTGGCCGTTTGTACCTTTGCTGAGTATTGTAAGTGTCTTACTGCATCCTAAGCATTTTCCTAGTTCCTAGGTGTTTTCTAGTTTCACGGTTCCTGGACTTCCTGCCTGTATCTGGTCTTCCCGTTTGCCTTATCCCTGCATTGTATGATTGCTGATCTGGACTGCTTACCTGGTTTTGACTTCTGCCTGTTTCCATGTACCTGTCTCTGGATTCTCCTCATAATAAAGCCTGCGTTTGGATCACCTCTGTCCTTGTTCCATGTGCAGTTTCATGACACATATGGGGGCTAGGTTGGTTTATACTGGTTTGGTTTAGCTGGTTTCATTCTCTTCACCAAAAACAAATCTTCAGTTGAAATGGTAAGAACCCCAAAAATGGTTTACCTATAACATAGATATTACCACATTTTTCACTTTATGTTGCAGTACAGTTATAGGCTAAGAAGCCTGATGGCACATATCAAATATACAGGGAATCTGTTATAAACTCTGATCCGTTTTGTTCTAACTTTTATTGTAAACTGCAGTGACATTCATAATAACAGGTTCAGTGAAGAAATGTCATAAATTTCATCGAAAAATTACACGAAAATGTGAAATTAATTGAGGCAGACGCAACCTTCAAGTTAACGAGAATTGTATTAGCTCTCCAATCTGTGCGAAGCCCTCAATAACAAGACAACAGCTATTCAAATTCTTAATTGTAAATGTCAGGTTGTTGAAGCAGTGAGTGTTTGTGGGAGGAGACAGATTGGTGGCTGCCAGGGTTTCAGAGGGGTTTTTTGTTGTTGTTGTGGTTGTTTGTTTTTTTGAGAGCATTGACAGCCGAGAGCGTGAGTCAGGGTGTTTTTGTCTCTGTTTTAAAGGCCTGTTGTGTGGACAAAGTGAGAGACTGTAAACCTTCCTCACCTCAGTCTGTTAGAAACAAAACGCTGCACTCTGACTATGTGTATTTTTAATAAGGCTTTCAGTTTTAGGATTCTGTATCAGTCCAGGCAAACTTGGTCTGCTTTATATAAAAGCACCAACCTCAGATACAAATACATTCTCTACAAGCTATGTCTGAATGAAAAAGATAAAAAAAAAATGTTTTACTTAAATTACAAAAGGATTCAAACTGTCAAGATAGCATGTTAGATAATAGAATGCTTGTAATGTATTTCTGTTGAATGCCGACATTTTAAAAATGCAGTTAAAGTGTATAAATAGTTTAGATGAGTTGGCTGTAGTGTTGGTGCTGTTTGTTATGCATTGCTGGGTAAGTTTGTAAGCCCATTGATTTCTCCTGACAGATATATTCTGAGCTCTCGGCTCAACTGATTCCCTTCAGGGAAAAGATCCGCTAGAAGACACACTTTGGTGGTTTTCATCCATCAGCTTCATTCTGGGCAAGAATATGTGATGGTTAAATTTAGAAAAAATGATGAACGTTTCCCTGAGCAGAACCTTCTGATGTTTCCATAAATTGAATTTGTTTTTTAAAGTCTTCACTGAATCATTTGTAGCCAGGGACGATGACATCAGCAGTCGTTTCATGGAGATGGTTCTGAAAGCGGTCTGGATATATTTAGTGTCCCAAAGACCCAGTTGGACTAGAGAGAGAAGAGAGAAAAGCATTTTCATAATTTTTAAACTAGATTTCTTTCTTTCTGTCTCTTTAATCCACATTTTTGGTTGGGATCTGAGAAAGCCCAAGGCCATTTTAATAACTTGAAATACATTAATAAATTTTGAAAAATCATGTTGTTATTTATTTCATGACTTTTCTTAATCTTAAGGGATCTGTTTTTTTTATTTTTATTTAAATCAATATATGATGACATATTCATTCTTTTACCTTTATACACAAAACTGACTTTAAAGAATAAAAAAACTGACTTAATTGTTTGTGCAATATATTTATAATTGACTTAAAGAACCGGATAACGAGTCATTAAGGAATCTGACTTTACTGGATGCACTGTGTTTTTTTGAATTACTAAAAGGAACTGGCTCATAAGTGTCATTCACTCTGGAATCAGACTTCACTGGTCCCTGTATGCTGTTGTTGAGTTACTAAAAAGAAGCCGTTCAATAGAATCTTTCGCTCATGCAGCAGGCTACAGTTGTGATTCACTAAAATATACTACACATAAGACTTTGTCACACTGTTGGAACGTTTTTGAATCACTTAAAACAATCAAGTCAATCGCTCTGTAAAACGGTTGTGCTGTATGTTTTGCGCTAAGTAGTAATACAGGGAACACTTACACTTATAAAGTGCAACAGACAGGTTCAGAAAGTAAAAATCCCATTAATTTACTCCTTATTGGAATACATTTTTAACGATAACTAATAAACCGCTAAAGACTGAATACTTCAAGCTATGAGGTTGTTGATATGTGGTAGGTATGCTTATGCCATCAGCCCCCATTATTTCAACTTATTTTTTAAATATTTGAGATCAACAGCGGAATTCCACATGAAAATCTACGCATGATTCTGTAAAGAAATCGAAGCAAGCAAATTGTACCAAAAGAACCGGCCACCATGAAGAACTGTAAATGACGTAACTGCAAAAGTCAGTCTCCCTACTTTCTCAAATCAGGCTACTTTAATAATATAATAAAATATAATATAATATAATATAATATAATATAATATAATTGTCACGATGTGGGTTTGTGTCCTGTCATGTTCTTTGGTTCCCTGTCTTGTTCATTAGTTTTCCCAGGTGTTTCTGATTTTCCCACGCCCCCTTGTTATCCTGTTAGCTCGTTTGTCCCTGATTATTTAAGCCCTGTGTTTCTGCCCTGTCTTTGTGAGTTGTTATATGTTCCAGGATTAACGTGAGTGTTGGTTTCCCAGTGTTAAGATTCTTGTTCCGCGTTCTGAGTTTCTGTTTGAGTTTATTTAAATAAAGCGTGTAAACTGCGTTTGGATCCAGCCTCCTATCTGCCTTCACCGCACCGCGTTACAGAACAACTCACCGCAAAATGGAACCAGCAGTTGCTCCAGCAGTCTCTCCCATAGTCGTCAGCAACCGGGCCCTGAGAGAATATCTCTCGGTAATGTTTCAAGTGAACCAGTCCGTCCAAAGCTATGCTAAGTACTTCCTCTCCATTTGCCATCTCGGAACGCTCGATGAAATCCAGCTCATAGGCCTGTTTCAGAACGGGCTGGATTACCGGATTGCTCGATGGATGCCGAGCAACATTACCGATTGGACTCTGGACCGGTACATTGCTGAGGCTTGCTTCGTGGACTGTTCCATAGCCACATTCCTGTCCTATCCGGCTGAGCCAGCTCCTCACTGCAGTCTTACCAAACCCGCGACTCACGTATGCCCACTCGAGCCCGTATTCCGCACTGGTCCTGTTGGATTTGCCAATCCGGAGACCGCGGAGGTTCCGCCGGCCGAGCCAAGTGAGTCAAGTGCCACCGAGTCTACCGAGTCAAGTGAGTCAACTGCCGAGTCAAGTGCCACCGAATCAAGTGAGTCAAGTCCCGAGTCAAGTGAGTCAAGTCCCGAGTCAAGTGAGTCAAGTCCCGAGTCAAGTGAGTCAAGTCCCGAGTCAAGTGAGTCAAGTCCCGAGTCAAGTGAGTCAAGTCCCGAGTCAAGTGAGTCAACTGCCGACTCAAGTACCGCCGAATCAAGTGAGTCAAGTGCCGCCGAGTCAAGTGAGTCAAGTGCCGCCGAGTCAAGTGAGTCAAGTGCCGCCGAGTCAAGTGAGTCAAGTGCCGCCGAGTCAAGTGAGTCAAGTGAGTCGAGTTCCAAGTCAAGTGAGTCGAGTTCCAAGTCAAGTGAGTCGAGTTCCAAGTCAAGTGAGTCGAGTTCCAAGTCAAGTGAGTCGAGTTCCAAGTCAAGTGAGTCGAGTTCCAAGTCAAGTGAGTCGAGTTCCAAGTCAAGTGAGTCGAGTTCCAAGTCAAGTGAGTCGAGTTCCAAGTCAAGTGAGTCGAGTTCCAAGTCAAGTGAGTCGAGTTCCAAGTCAAGTGAGTCAAGTGAGTCAAGGTCCAAGTCAAGTGAGTCAAGTTCCAAGTCAAGTGAATCCAGCCAAGTGAAAGTTTCAAGCCCAGTGAAGCGCCGTCGCAGGAGGAGGAGGACTCGTTTTGCTCGCCAGGCTCCGGAGGGCGTTCCCAGATGCCTCGCCCTGCCGGCCCCGCCTCTGCGCCTCGCCCTGCCGGCCCCGCCTCTGCGCCTCGCCCTGCCGGCCCCGCCTCTGCGCCTCGCCCTGCCGGCCCCGCCTCTGCGCCTCGCCCTGCCGGCCCCGCCTCTGCGCCTCGCCCTGCCGGCCCCGCCTCTGCGCCTCGCCCTGCCGGCCCCGCCTCTGCGCCTCGCCCTGCCTGCGCCCTTCAAGCTCCGGGAGGGCTTTCCTGAACCCGTGGATTTCCCCAAGTATTTTTTGGGGGGGGGGCAAGGGTCCGGTGAGGAGACCATGAGGGCTGCGCCGCCATGGTCGTCTGCAGGGGCTTCACCTCCATGGCCGCCATCACGTCCTGCTCCGCCCTGGCCTTCGCCTCGTCCTGCTCCGCCCTGGCCTTCGCCTCGTCCTGCTCCGCCCTGGCCTTCGCCTCGTCCTGCTCCGCCCTGGCCTTCGGCCCAGTCTGGTCCGCCCACGCTCTGCGGCCCAGGCCCGCCTTGCCTAGGTCCAGGTCCCGTTCCCCTGCATAATATAATATAATAATGCACTAAACAGTCTTGAACAGTCTTACAATGTTGTGATTAACCAGCTGGTTGGTTTGGCTCATGTCTTTTTTCTGTTCTGTTCGTTCTGAATAAGACCCCGACACAAAAATGATGCTAACATTACCAGATTGATCTATACACTAGAATATATCATTGCATTCCTGCCAGTATATTTTATTTGCTTTTTGTTATTCAATTTTATTGTTTTTGCTCATACTAACTCCAAACATAAACAACATTACTAGAATGAATATACCACTATTTTGTGGTAAAAAAAAAAAATGAAATGATTAAAGCTATAATAATATCATCTGTCCACTGGATTTTGGTTATGTCAAAAGAACATTAAAACAATTTGAAAGAAGCATTTTTAATGTCAATAGAAAATGCCAATGGCACATTTTTTTGTATATCACTATATAAATACAACATAGGTTGAATAAGGTGCTTTACAGTAATATAATACAAAAGATTTCAACTCAAGTCACCTTTATACAATACAGATTTGGAAAAGTGAAACATAAAAGCTAGACTCCACGTGCATCTCTATCCACCATTATTTTACACTAACAGAGACAGTGAGGTAGGACACAAAAGCATAATGTGGCCTTAAGAGACTAAACAGCGTTCGCAAACAAAATTTAACTCTGGCTTACTTTGAGATCTCTCATGCTCACATTACTGCTCTCTTGGCACTGTTCACAGGCCTGTGACATCTACTGTTAAACAATTCACAGCCAATCCAGTTTTAAAACATTCATATGTTCATTTTTGCAGCTCAGACCTCTGAACATGTCTGGGTCATGCCTCACATTATATGTAAAGATCATTCTAATTATTTTTGCCCAGTGGTTTCAACCACACTCCCTCCAGTCAACCGTGTAACTGAACAGCACAGAGCATCAGGGGGCAAACACATTAACAGTTATAAAAATCGACAGTCTTTGATCTTTTGACTGGCTTCCAAACAAAAATTAAAGTCTCGACTACAGCCTCAGGATTTGAATCTTGAGAGAGAGAGAGGGAAGAGAGAAAGAATGATAGATTTCCACTATGACAAGTGGTCAAGAATGAAAGTTCTTGCTTGGGGGATCATAGTCTAACAGCAGAGTAATTAACACATCAGAATTATCTACCCGCAACAGAGCAATGATGCAACTGAAAACTACTATTTGAAACATAATCATGCCTAAAAGCTATGAGGGGGTAATTGGGATTTAAAATTGAAGCAGATGGGTCTTTTATAAGAGCTAAAGTTGTTTATTTTGCAATAATGATCAGCTGACTGTAGATCATCAGTGTTCAATTATTGTTTTATTGTTGTTATATTTACTACCTATATAAATTAAAGGGTTTGTTCCCCCAAAAATGTAAAGTCTGTCATCATTTACTTCACCTTTCATCTTCTATCTTCTGAACACAAATTAAGATATTTTTGATGAAATCTGTAAGCTTTCTATCCCCCCATTGACAGCTACACAACTGACACTTTGATGCTTCAAAAAGTTCATAAAGAGATCATGAAAATAATCCATATGAATTAAGCAGTTTAGTCCAGATTTTCTGAAGAGAATTGATCACTTTATATGATGAACAGATTGAATTTAGGCTTTTACTTACATATAGCCCTAAACAATCATCAACACACACATCTAAAATGGTAAATGGAGGATCAAGTATGCTTGCTTGATGTGCGAGAACCAATGAGGTTCATTCTCGTGTGTTCCGCAGCAGGTTTGAGCTTCTGCAAGAACCAATCAGGGTTTGTTCTCGCTCATCAAGCAGGTTCGGTGGAGCTTCTGTTTATGTTCACTGATCAATGTTTATATGTGAATAAAAGACTAACTTCAATCTGTTCATCATATAAAGCGATCATGTCTCCTCTAGAAATTTGGACTAAATTGCTCAATTAATATGGATTATGGCTTTTTGAAGCATCAAAGTGGTAGTTGCGTCAATAAAAAAACAAAAATATCTCAGATTTCATTCTCTTAATTTGTGTTCTGAAGATGAACGAAAGGCTCACGGGTTTAAAACAACATGAGGGTGAGTAAATCATAAAATATTTTTTTTATTTTTGGGTGAACTACCCCTTTAAGATGAAATATTGTATTGAAATGTTCCCATATTTTAGTAGTACACCTGAGGTAAACGCCAGAGTTAGCATCAGTCTGGACTGAGAATTTATCTGCTGTGTTTTCTCTGGACACAAATTAGCTGAATGGCCCTATTTCAGAACATGCCAGATTCATAAAAGATGTATACCTCAATGAGGAACAGTCATTCAAACATTGCAATGGTCACAACCCCAGGCACACTTCAATGTGCTACAGAGTCTTATTGAACCTTTAGAGTGAAATATATCTGAACTGCTATGTCGCACTCAACATTTAAAGACCCCCTCTGGTGAAAATCAAGTTTTTAATGTTGTTTATATGTCTATGTGGTGTTTTTAATATGCTTTAAGACAAACCATGTGCAAATTCATAAGTCAACACCATTGCTGAATATTTTCTCCTTAAAACTGTAATGAACCAAAGACAGTCTAGTAAACGTGATAGTGTCTCTTCAGAAAATGTACCGTTCAACTCATATGGATCAGAAAAATCTTCATTTGTGTGCCGAAGATGGACTAAAGTCTTACAGGTTTGGAATGACATGAGGGTAAATGATGACAGAATTTATGCTAACTATCCCTTTCAGAAACTGCAAATATTTTTGAGGGGCATAAATTCAAAACCAAAGCTCAAATAGGTGCAACTGTCTGAATATTGAAATTATTCTTGAAAAGAAAACCTTTGTTATTTCTTAGAAAACTTTTGTCTGCCAAGTGCCAAATCAAATTCATGTTGTGCAGTGACACACAGGGTGAAAAAGATAAAACAGGAATTGATATAATTGAAATGACCCCTGAGGACCCTTGTGTCATGAAACTGCACATGGAACAAGGACAGAGGTGATCCAAACGCAGGCTTTATTATGAGGAGAATCCAGAGACAGGTACAGGGAAACAGGCAGAAGTTAAAACCAGGTAAGCAGTCCAGATCAGCAATCATACAATGCAGGGATAAGGCAAACGGGAAGACCAGATACAGGCAGGAAGTCCAGGAACCGTGAAACTAGAAAACACCTAGGAACTAGGAAAACACTTAGGATGCAGTAAGACACTTACAATACTCAGCAAAGGTACAAACGGCCACTCCGGCTTGAGACAGGTGCGCTAAACAAGATAATCAAACACAGGTGCATAAAATAAACCATAATCAGTCCAGGGTAAAACATAATGGAAACAATAAACTAGGAAGAGGTGCCCCACAGAGGCTCAAGCGGGCACTCCAGCCGCAGATCGTCACAATATGGGAAAAAAAGTATACATATATATTTTAAGGTATATGTTTTATATTTTCAAAACATACAGACATATAATGATAATATATATAGTTTCATAAATATATTTAAGATATTTGTGTTACTTACAGAAATATTTGCTCATATATTTGTGACCAGTTTAATATTTTTGTTTATATTTTTAATTTTATTTTATATCATCCAAAATATACGGAAGACATTTGAAACACATATGAAACAAACACGTACTTTTCGTTTTGGAACAGTTCCAAAAAATTCATTTGCAAATTCATTTGGTTTTTCTGTAAAGGCAAGGCATGTTGTTTGCTGCATTTTGTCTGATTCAGGCAATCAGATCATTGAATATGGCAGCATTATTTTAATAATACATCTTAAACCAGTCTAAAGTTGTTTTCTGGTCTAACTGGAACCGCAGCCTGACCAACCCTTGTAAATTCAGCAAACCAGACAGGCCTGAATGAACAGCTGAGATTGGCAAGCCAGCTTAGGCTGGTTTAAAATGTTTTTATTCCAACAGGGAATCTGGAATCGTTCGTCTGTTGGAAAGCAGTCATTATTTTCTCACACATTAACTTGACCATTATGTGGTGCATCTGTTATCAGGGCTCATGTGGCACACTGTGTTTTTTCACTTGTGTATGATTTTGTTCTTGTTGCTTCTAAAGGCAGAAGTATCTCTCATGGTCTCACTGAGCCGGTGAAGGAAAATCAATAAGATTCGGGATAATCACTGCCGTCTGTTATCCTGCCAAGCATTTTCTACAAACACAGTTTAAGAGCACCGCAATCCATACAATTACCTGCAACGCACCCCAGAGACGTGCCGCTCTTAGCATACGCTTACAGATCCATAAAAGCAGCAGATCGTCATGCAGGCAGCCACGGATGAAATGGATGCTGCCTGTGCTATCTGATAGCTGTATGCACTTTATGGAGAAATGGTATTTGTGTTTACCTGTCTGCGGATGTTAACCTCCACCCTTTTTAGGGGGGATTATCCTTCAGGAGCAATAACTGCTAATTCAGAGAATCAGATGAATCATTTATCTCAAATAAGGCAGAGTGCTGCCCTTCTAGTGCCCTACATTAGTGCTGAGAGTGTGGCTGTTCTTTAAAGATAGAGGGGGCTGTTTGTATTCTAGAGTAGTTCAAAATGTTTGAGCACTCCTGTTCCTCTCATGAATGCCTGCTGATTTTGTTCACATAATATTAGAATCCACCGCTCACTCACCATTTACCCTTCACTATAATTACTCTCCCACCTCAGGCCTTTAAATGACTCAAATGTCACTGCAGTGGGTCACCATGGCAAGTCGTGTTCAGTGTCTGGCGGTTGAACAGAATGTGTGCATTTGTAAATGCTTACATCTGTGCAATGTTGGACAAGCTAATCAAAAAATAAAAATTTAGAAAGCTAATTTTAGAAAAAGTAGCTACATTAAGCTAATGTAAAATTAGTAATTTATGTTGGAACAACCTTAAATCAAACCGACTTAAAAATAAACATTTATTCATCAACTGATTCATTGACAAGGATCAACTCAAATGATTGATTCATTCCTAAATCAGATGCTGTATTCCAATTCACCAACTTATACTAAACCCTAAAAGTATTTGCTGTTTTGTGAGGAAAACGTATGTACCTTTTTTGAGTGTGTAGCAGAAGCGTAGGCTGGCAAGCTTTGGGACATACTTCATCATAATTGCGTCTTTAACGGACAGCTCTGTCGCTTATGTGCGTCCTGTCACCGTTTAAACTGCCCTGTCAATCCTCTTGTCACAGTTATAATTCCTCCAAATTCAATTTAATTTAATTTCCTACCATATCGGAGAGAAATGTAGAAGCACATTGATGTGTCTTTTATGCGGAGAACTCTCCTCTTGTGTTTACATAAGGATGCATTTAAAAGTTAATGATCAAATATCTTTATAAAAGTTCACAATGCTGTTGCATATGAAATAAAATGTGGATAACCTTGAATAAATATATTTTCAGTAGGTAAGATACTGATTATTAATCACTCAAACCTTATCTAAACTATTACTGTATCTTGCACATCTGCCATGTTTGTAGTTTTTAAACACTTTTTATTTGTGTTTGTAGTTCTAATCAAATCCTCATCCAAAACACAATGGGTTGTGGTGCAATATTAGCCGTTAGAGTGTGTACGGATCTGACCTTCGGATTCTAACCAGAAAAAGTAGACCATCCGGGTATCTTTGTTACTCATTTCCACATACTAGGATTACTAAGGACAGATAGTATGCAAATTGGAACGCAGCAAGATTCTATGATTCAGATCATATCAAACAATTCATTGGAAAGAACCGACTCGGGAGTCATTCATTCCCACATTGTCCATTGGTTGTTATGATTCCAATCAGACAAGAAAGAGAATAATATACAAATCTTTGCTTTATCAAGTAAAAATTTGCATTATAGCATAGTTCTTATAGTTCTTTCCCACTTCTTTAAAGGAGTCAAGTCAAGTTTTTATATAGCGCTTTTAACAATATGGACTATTGCGACCGCTGCCCGCTTGTCAAACTGTGCAGCCTCTCTGCTCAACCCGTAAATAAATGCATCGATCCGCATATTTTGTTAAAGTTCTTAAATGGTTTAGTAGTAGATATTTTGCCAAGTGTGTCAGAGGTACAGTAACAGGTTCTAATCCGCACTCGTAAAAATTTGTTTTCTCTCATCAAAACTGAATATGTTCATCAGTGGTTACAGTCTATGTCAAGCAGGGACACGTTTGTGTGCATTTTATTTTGTGACTTCACCGGAATGAATAGAGAGTCTCCGCAACCAAGGCCGGCGCTATGGGCGGGCCTTAGGGGGCCGGGCCCGCCTACAGAGCTCCTTTGCCCCCCCATCCATCCAATTTGCATTTAATAAATTATTTTAATAATAATAATAATTTACGTGCAGTATTTATATATTTATTGATGTGTATTTAAGTGCAATGTTTGACTCATAGGCTAATCTTATAAAAAAAAAACTCCTGGAAGTTTGACTGATTGTTTACAAAAAAGGGGTTTCCCGCTGAGCCGCTCTGACCGCAGCATCTCGGTAAAGTTATAGCGACGCGACGTGCTCGGTTTTGCCTATTCAGAAACGAATGGAAACAGAAACTCATGAGGAGATTCCAATCCCAAAAACGTCGACTTCAGCTGTATTAAGAACGTGAGTAGGCCAGTTGGTTTTATTACTCTTCGTAAGTTGCACCAGACGAAATTATGCATTTGACACTGATATGCAATATGTGTGTGAGTGTGTCGTAGTTGATAATGCATGGTTGATTTAATACTTAACTTGAGATTTGTGACTATTTGTCTGTTATTATAGGAAGTTGGCTTATAGCATGCTGTGTTCTCGGAACAATGCAGACCAAGGCTATAACTGTAACATGATATCTCATGATAGCCGAAATATGATTGGGCAATAGGCTAATTGTAGTTAGGATATTGAAATCGCTGTGAAACTGTTGTAGCTAGTGTTGCCACCCGTCCCGGTTTTTCCGGGATTGTTCTTCTTTTTAACAACCTGTCCCGGGAAGTTTATAAACTCTCCCTGATATAAAAAAGGCTCATAAGAATTATAATATACAAAAGGCTAAAAAAAAATTCAAAAGGCTATTGAATAGCCCCCCCCCCCCCCCCCCCCCCCACACACACACACAATTTATTGGATGTCATAATTAGGCCCCCCCAAGAATATTAAATGCCCGTCCATTGATTTTTTTCTGCCGCCGGCTCTGTCCGCAACGGAGGTAGATTGAAGAGCGCGTCCGAGTGAAGACTGCGCGAGCCACAAGAGATCAACTGTATCCATACAACTGATAGCCGCGGCAACGAGCGCTCAGCTTGATTTAAAAAACAACACATTTTAGCGCTAAATCTCTTATTTAATAGTGAACTAAATGAATGCTCTGCTAGTTAACTGGAGATGTTTTATTTATTTGTATTAGGAACATCCGTGCCTCAATGTTTCAAAAAGTGGTGGGGGACAATATCGATCCTGAGAAAAAGTTGTGGAACACGACTTCACTGGATCTAAACAAATCAATCTAACCATAGATGTGATCAGTAGTGGTGGACCAGTAGTTACCAAAAAATAGTCGTAACTTCCCATCTGGCTCCACAGCGCTTCTTAGCTTAGCTTCCAAACAAGATGATGGATATTGCTTTTAGTTTCTGCAAGTGAAGTCCCAGCCACTGATCTCAAATAGGTCTGTAGCGTGAATGGGTCCCACCCCCTGGAGAAATGAGGAACTAGTGTTTGTAGTCTCAACCCATATACAAAGAAATGGGACTTCCTGCTTATAATGACGCAAAATGACAATTTTTACGTCATTATAAGCAGGAACTGCAACACTTAAATCCTTATTTCTCCAATCTCAGGGGAAAGTGAGGGAATAATGCATGACCATTCAAAAATATGACTGGGTTTCTAACGATACTAAGCTTAATGCAAATGGGTGAAGTGTCCCTTTAAGGGTCAGTTCACCCATCATTTGTGCACCCTCAAGTTGTTACAAACTGTATGAATGTCTTTCTTCTGCTGAACACAAAAGAAGATATTTGGAAGAATATGGTTAACCAAACAGGCCCAGGGCCCCACTGACTTCCATAGTATGGAAAAAAATTATATGGAAGTCAGTGGGGTCCATCATCTGTTTGGTTTCCGACATTCATAAAAATATCTTATTTTGTGTTCAGTAAAAGAAACAAATTCATTCAGGTTTGGAACAACTTGAGGTTGACTAATTGATGACAGATTTTTTTTTCCTTTAATGAAAAGAACAACAACTAAGATTTAAGATTTAAGATAAATATCTTATTATTAATAAACTTACATTCAACAAGCTATAAGTTTCAATATTTAAATAATACAGACGCTAATACCATGTTAATGACAAATAGATAAACAAAACAGATTTATTACTTTTAGCAATGCTACTGCTCATCACTTTCAACCGTGCAGATTATTTGGGTGTAATTTTGTAGATGATGGAGGATGGAAGATTGCTGCATTTCGAAGAACATAGCTCGATATTTCTCTTTCACTCTCTTGAGGGTGGTTTAAATTAGTCTGGTTGATAGAAAACCAGACACACAATAGTGGCCCCAGGGGGAAGAGTGATGGAGAAACAGCTCTGAAGCAGACTGGCAGCACCTTTCTTCGTCATTGTCCTGTTAGCATATGTCCACACACACAGGCCAAGGGTCCACAGCCGAAAATGCATCTTCATTGAGGAACATTTATTGATTGCCTACAGTTCTGTCCTTTCCTGCTGGTTTTGTTTGGTGTCTTGCCAGGTCGGGGGGTGGTTGTGGTCACCATTGAGTTTCGACGGCTCTTTGAGGTGATGATCTGGAATGGATTCTCATTTACAGCATGAGAGAATAGTGACAGGCACATAGAAATGTACCATTTCCGCTGTTGTGCACAAAACGAATTGATTTCCCTGCGCACAGAGCCAATGACCTGAAGAAAAATGCTAACGGATTGTCTAGTCTTTATTTTCATCTCGAATAATTAGTCACGTCAACAAATCCAGACAGTGCCCAAATGATAATTAGGAAATAATTATGTTCATTTAAGTCACAAAATGATTGGGTTGTGCGTTATTTAAGGAAAAAGCCCTGTGTTCTATTCTGAGCCAGGCAGAAAAGGCACTTCTACAATGACACTAGTAAATCAGAACGTTTTCTATATTTAGAAACTAACATAACATTTGCACCATTGCCTGTAGAGGAACATCAGGCTTTAGCGGTAACTTAGCAACTGGTGCTAGGCAACCTTGTTGGTAAGCATGGATCTGCTGCAGAGGGGGCGTGGCTGAGGATGTCTTTGAGTTTTAATTTAAACAGATAGGACAGCCTGCTACTCATTACCAGACATTCAGCGCACAAGCATTTCAATACCTGCTTCATGTCTGGAAATCTTTGAGAGCGGTGTATTAGCATATTGTAAGAAAGAACTCAGACCTGTTTGATTGCCTTAGCAGCCTCGGCTAGCCAAACATCTATCACTGCCTCGGCGTCTGACAACGCTACTAATTAACAATTCATTACATTAGCCTGGACGCTAATTACTTTTTTAAAAATTCAATACGAGAAACAGAATAATTTAGCTTCTTTGCTAACACTTGTCATCTGTTCATTACTCTGTAGGTATAGAAATGCGAGCGCTAGCGCTGTTGATCTTGAAGGTTTTGATGTATATCTCAGGCAGACTCTTAGGCTCACACACACGACAACAGAGAAGACCTGCCAGAGAGAAAAATGCTACAAATCAGTTCTAGAAGTTGCATCTTTTCCCTTGGTAGCTTCTGGGGTAGATTAGCAAGATTAGCAAGTGGGGTTTGTCATACAATGTGATATAACTTTATTAATCCTCATTGGGCATTTGACATCGATTGAAAGCTGTCATGTCTTACTCTTATTTCCACACTGACAGGCCTTGGATAGGGCTCACGGGCATCCAATGAGATGGAGAAGCAAGAATAACTATTATTGCTGTATTAATTATGTATATACAGTAATGAAATTTTCCACACAGCAGAGATGAAGGATTCCAGCTATTACACAGATGGATCTTCTCTTAGATCACTAATGGCATGTACAAGGTGAACCTCAGAATATGCTAGCTACAATCTCACAAAGCCAGACTAAAGATGGTACATATTGCAGATTATCTTGGCCAAAAAACTATCACTTAGATGAGATTGACATGTAAAGCAATCAACTAAGGTTTTGTTTCAGAGCACTATTTAGTGGTCACTAATAGCCTACGTCATTTTTGACACTACAATAATGAAAATGATTTTGTACACTTTGAGATCATTCCAAAATTACTGATTAAATACTGAATATTTAAAATATATGATTATGGTTGTTATTATTATTATTATTATTATTATGTACATTTTTAGTTTAGCCTACATGTTACTTCAAGTCTCAAACTAATTTATGCAACAGATCTCTCTCTCTCTCTCTCTCTCTCTCTCTCTCTCTCTCTCTCTCTCTCTCTCTCTCTCTCTCTCTCTCTCTCTCTCTCTCTCTCTGTGTATGTGTGTGTGTGTGTGTGTGTGTGTGTGTGTGTGTGTGTGTGTGTGTAATCCTACAAGGACTACAGAGAAAATTTGTTGCTGATGGTTAGAAAGATTTATGTACTGTTATGTTATGAAAACAAAGAAGATTAATTAAATTTGTGAAGTTTTGTCCAAGGCCAAACCAGCACAATTTTTTTTAAATAAATAAAACTCTCTTAAAATTTTTTCAATTATAAATTTGTATAAGACTTTTGGATTGACTTGGTGTGTTGGCAATATATCAGGATGCTTCTTGCAAAAAGAACGTTTGGCACATATTTCAAGTAATTATTTGCGGGGTAAAATCGATGGACCGCATAAAAAAAAAGATATTTCTCTAATTTTATTGGATACCCATTGGTGACCAGCCAAACCTTCCTCCAGTCAGCTGAAAAACCTGTCAGATGATTTTATCTTTGTCAGAGACAAAAGTGCTTTAATAAACTAACATTTGGAAAGGCTGACAGTCTCATAAAGTACATGTACACACAAACTGAATCTCTTATAAATGTATCTCTAATAAATCCCATATTTAAATCTGTAATATAAATCTCAGATTCCCATTACTTATAATTACTGCAAATACTGATTGCATCCACAAGACCGCATGATAAAACATGCTGGTAGCTAAAAATGGACATCACCGAACTTTGCTCTGGACCATGCTGAGAACATCAAAGAGAAAGTAAGTCACTTTCAGCTCAGCTTGACCCAAACGTGTGCTACCCGGCCCACCCCAGACACTCCACAGTGGTTTCATTTAAAGCTGTGAATCTCAGCCAAAAGCCATCAAAACCACCCCACCCTTCTATGTCTTTCCCCATACCTCCCTTTGCTATTCATCTTTCTTTCTTTTTTTTGATGAATAAAGGATGTCCTTTGCAGTGCAGGTGAATTGTGTGGCTCTCTGAAGTACAGCCTAATTCTCACACACACACGCACACGGTCCAGCAGAGAAAACCGCCGCAAGCCAAGAGGAGATCAATGTGGCCAATGTTTGAGTGACGGATATAATAAGGAACTGTTGAGCAGGTGTGAACAGAGGCTGCTGGAAGTGTATGCAGGTGATGAGCATGTTAATGAGGGCAGTGGTGGTGATGTTTATGAAGGACATGCCTTTAAAAACATTCATATTTACATAATTCAAACTTCAGGGCTGATCTGTGTTTCGGATCGGTTTTTGGTAATCGTGAGTACTGGAGGTAAGAGCCCTGTGAAAAAAAAATAAAAAATAAAAAAATAACACCAACACCGGCTGTTTCATGAACATTGGAAAGCTAAGATGGTGCTATAACATATAAGTGTATATCAGGACCGACGTTAAGCTAAACCAATGTGTTTGGAGCTCAATTGCTCAATAGCTCAATTTGCTTAAAATATTCAAGTGACTAATTCCAGATGGCTTGAAGTGAAAAAAAGGAAAAAAAAGAATGGGAATAAAAGCAAGACATTTTTTAAATCATTCTATGGACAATGGGAGAGAAAATAAGAAACCCATTCAATCTTTGCGAGGGAAATGTTTTTTTGTGTGCTTGTTTCCCCCCCCCCCCAATCTGTATCCACCTAATCTCTTGGTTCTGTTGGTTATCTCACAGGTTCCCAAAAATGAAAATTCTGTCATCATTTACTCACCCTCATGACATTTCAAGCCTGTGTGACTGTCCTTCTTCTGTGAAACATAAAAAGGATATTTGAAGATTTTTGATAACGGAAATGTTTTGGAACCCACTGACTTTCACCGTATGTACAAAAAAATATACAATATTTTATTTTATGTTCCACAGAAGAAGATTATCAGTGAGTAACCACTGATTTTTTTTTGTATACTCTATTGCTATTATAATTTAAAATTACAGTAAGTTATGGTATTTTTATGTATCACAGCGCGAATAAATTATATGTGTACACAGAGCAAATCTTTGTACACAGAGCAAAAATAAGATGAATGAGCATGAAACAGAACTGTGGTGAAACCTAACAGATAAAATATGAAGAATTTATCAATTATATAGAATTTTAAGTATGCACATCAGAATGTGGAAGTGCCATCTAGTGGCTGGGAGCTTTATTAAGGTCTTCTTAGACGATGGCTTTTCCCCAGAGTGCTTAGAATGTCAGTTCTGTGAGTTTTGATGTGTTTTATTTGTTGTTGTATGGAACAATAGACATGTTCCTTCTATCTTGCAGCAAGCTATCGCAGAAGAGTTGAAAAACTCCCAGAATTCAGCATGAGTACAGATTGGTTGGTGGACTGTTATGAGCTTTTTTATGAGAAAATGACCCAAAGAGGTCAACATCACTTCAGTGTTCAATTTGAGAGGGGGCAAACCGTTTCAACAGAGTGAGTCTGATATCTACAAACAGTCATGCCTCTGTCTGAAGAGAAGAGAGAAGTCAGGTATTTATACTTGTATTAACTGTCACACACAAACTGACCCTTGTAAAAAATAACTGTGCTTAATTTTACTGAATGTACACCTGTAGTGTACTTCAACTCTTAAAAATATACTTTTCAAAAACTATACTTGCAGATAAAATAATATTACTGAAATTAAAGGCCACAAGTGTACTTAAAGTAAATACACTTTCATGACTGTTAACATAGGCCTAGTTAAGTACACATTGTATTTTTTTTAAAGTATAAAGTACATTTTCATTGTTTATGTTTTAATAATAATTTTTTAGGGATTTAAGTACACTTTCTTCTTTGATGTGTTGTATAAAGTTCATGTAAAGTACAGGATTACAACTTTAAATGTAGTGTGTTATTCAATATTACATTTAAAGTTAATAGGACTATATTATAAATGTACTAAATTGCAACTTCATCAGTGCAAGTTTGTATTTACAAATATATTTAAATACATGAATTACAAATTTCAATAGAAGTAACATTCAAAAATATTTTAATTATCATAAATGCTTGTCAGTACATTCACTTTAACTTTATTTAAAAGCCAATTGAAGTAATTTAAAGTTAAAATTTAAACTGTAAGTGTCAAAAAACATTAAATTTGGTTGACAATTACGCGTATTCTTTTCAAGCATATTATTTTCGTAATACGTACTATTACTTACTAAGTACATATGCTAAAGTATTCTTCTTTTTTACAAGGGACAATTGTCTAAAAAAAGGAAGATGGTCTGTCTTTAGTGCATCGTTCAGCTTTTATCAGTGGAGCTAGTACTGTATGTTAAACAAAAATTGTCCTTGAAATCAAACTTTGAAAGGTATTATATTTACCATAAACATAATCAAAGGTGAGGTATGTAGTTAGGGTGATATTAGTGGCAAAATTACAAAAATAAAGCATATTTTGCAAACACCATTTTCGCGCCTCCCCCAACTCAATCAGATCTTACAGGTACTTGTGAAGTCATGTCTCGACAGGTAAAAGTATAGACTACTTTCAATAAAAGGTCCAACATATTAGGAATATTTTTACCTGTGTTGGCATGTGTCTTAGGTAAGTAATTGAGTAGGCACTCTCTAGCTTATAATAAACCCATTCAACGTATGTGCACCAGGCACATTTTTTTGACATGGTGCATTTAAGTCCATTAATGGCATAATAATGAACCATAAACTGGGTTAAGAGAATGTATTTTAGAATTAAAAATCTTACTTATAACATTTTGACAGCATAAGCATAATATACGGGTCAAACACAAGAAACGAATTCTGAGCCACATACTTTAAAATGCCATGCAGTTTGATTAGACATGCAGTGTTTGATGTCAGCAAAATGTTGGCCAAATCGCTATTGATTAGAATGCTAACAGACCTTGTTGTCAATGTATTTAGCACTACAAACACCTTAGACATCTGTATAACTGTATTCTGCTGCTGTGAAGGCAGCCAAAGTCACATTAGATGGAAGAGGAAGCAAATCAAATTAGAGACTTAATCAAATAGCAAGTGATGAAGCGTGTAGTGTGTTCAGAGTGATTTGTCTGGTCAGTCTTTAATCACCATGGCCACTGAATTTGTTTGACTGAAGAGAAAAAGAACAACAACACAGAATATGATGCAAGAGACTGAAACCGAAAAACATAGGCCCCTGTTTTACAAAACCTGGTGATGTGTTTGTGAGGATCTATGTTTAATAGATTAGGTGGGTGTGTTGTTTCTCTTACTTTATTCTTCAAAATGATTGATATCAGACAGACCAGGAAGCAGATTGGTGTTTTTGACCTAAAGAGTTTTTTTTTGTCCAGATTTTCTGTGACTGTTAGAACAAGGATAGTACCGTACATTTTGTGGCTGCACGACAATGTGTGTATGTGGTGTGTGTGTGTGTGTGTGTGTGTGTGTGTATTTAAGGTGACTTTATTGATCTGAACATTGTCTCTACAGACTGGTTCCTGTCCCTCGAACCGCTGTCAGGCATGACAGGCTTTATTGCTCCAGCGGCCTTGTTAGGACATTGTTCAGTTTTATGAACAATTCACACAGTACAGTATGTGGCAAGGTCATTAGCGAGGACATCTGTGCCTTTGACTGCTGTGAACCGTATTGCAGTTTTATTAATAAATAAGATGAATATTCTCTATATGACAACACCTGACCTTAAAAATGCATTAATTTCATCCAGAACAAGAGTTCAGAGTTTAAACTTGAGGCGATCAACTAACCTTGAACATGTGTTGGGATGGTAACCTTTGGAGTTCTCAGAAATCTGAATTCATGAGATGGCAGAAATGATCCTGACATTTTCACAAAGTTTAACAAGCTGACCTTCAGGTTCAGAAACTCCAAGAAAAACAAGCACCGGCTGATTTGAACTAATATTTTTCACATTTTCGGCTGAAACTGTGATGGTGCGAAAAAATTACAGCCTCTGGAGACACAGAGGGCGAGACACGCTATCAATAATAACCGGATGTCTTGTGTCAGAGGTGATCGGTCAGTGTCTGAGGGTATTTTAAAAAACGTCCCTGAGGAAGTCATGTGACCTGTACATTAAGAGAGGCATGTAAGTATGTCCACTAGGCTGATGGTGACCTTGAGATCTTTCATGTAACTTGTATTTGGTATCAATGTTTTATCAATCATGCTAGCGTGCATCTTTAGTGTAGTCTGGCCTTAATAGGATGTGTTTCTGCAATATTTACTGCTCTATTGTACAGTCGGAATGTATGGATCTGCCTTGGAGTTTGTTAAAATTATGTTCTGGTCATAAAAATAGTTGTGAGCTTACATTTGACCTGGCAATTTTCAAACTGTTGTATGGGTGTTTCTTCAGCTATGAACACTTTTGTGTTAAGTGTGGATGTTAAGAAAATACTATCTTATAAAACATTAAACTGTCTCTAGTTTATTGATGTGTTCAGTAAGGATTTGTTTGGTGAAAGTTATGACCACCACCTTCTCAAATGACATTCTGTAATGGAAATAACTGTTAAAGTCCCTGTAAAGGCAATTCTAAAAAAAAATTCTAAACACATTATAAATGTTAGAAATGTATTGCTAAAACATATTACAAAGACTGTGAACTGTGAAGTACTGAATTGTGGAGTTAGACCGTTAAACCGTTTTTCATCATTGCTGTGTTCCAGATTTTTTGGGCGGGGCTAAAACGGGGGCTCGATGATGCACTTGGGGCCCTGAGCTCCTAGACACGCCCCTTCTTGATGACAAATAGGAGCCACTGAGGCTGGCCCCTCCCCTAATCGCGAGTTACTGTCAGTACTATTAGTTACTACCAAAGGGGTAATCCATCAGCCGGAAACTGAAGCCTCGCGGGAGCCGCCATTGTAGCAGAACTTCACCTGCTCGGCCTTCATCCTTCCGTCGCGCCGACAACTGGTGCCATCATCGGTAGTGCGTGCCCACCGTGCGAGCATCCTTTCCGGCTGTAGCGGTGACAGTTAAGTGTGGCGACGGCAGCTTTCCTGCGAGTGGCCGTGGTTTCAGCGCAGCCAGAAGACATGTCCCCAGCGTTTGAAAGCAGAGACTGAAATAGTTTGTGATTATTTCACTCTGTCTTTCAATTGATTCTGTCTTTTGATTATTCAAATGGTGGATTTTCATAATTTATATTTTAAGGTTAAAAGTCTGTGTCTGGGACAATGGTTAAAGATAAGATCTATATACACAAAGCATTTGAGAAAAAATAAAAAATAAATAATAAAGGCAGGTTTCCAAGACAGTGTAAATGTGACCTTCATATACCAAAAAGAAAAAGCTTGAAAAAGGACACAGAGGGACATAAAACGTTGAAGTTGAAGAAAAACCTTTATATAGTCTTAGTTTGGCAGTGAAAGATCTTAGCCTGTCATCAATTGGTCAATGGTTGATTGATCTAGGTGGTAAAGTGCTTATAAGGTTTATCCCATGGGATTTCCTGTAGTGACTGTACTGTACATGTGTTTTTTTTTTTTTAAATGCAATGTCTGCCAAAATGGTTGGACTGAGGGATTATTTTCTTATTTAACTTTTAAAATGAGAATGTTAGTGTTGGACGGATGATCATGTCTCTCCAACACTGACATATTTATTGCATATGAGATTAGCTTCATCAAGGGAGATATCTGATATTTTATGAATGAGATAATGAAGGACACTTTTGTTGAACTCCCCTGCAGCATGTGTGGTTATATCCATCAGTCTGTAAATCATTGAGTTTACATAACACACATCTTTGAGAGCACTGCCTGCAACAGACAAACTGCAAAGAAGTACCTAATGAGGAATGCAAACATGTGTGCCACTAACCTAGATTTATTGTTTTTTTCCATGATATATTTCGTCTTCCTTTCTCTGTCTCTCTCTCTCTAAAGATCTTGTTCCGGCTGCAGCTCTGTTCTTTGATGTGTTTGGCTGGGGACAGACTGTGTGTTGTGTGTGTGTGTGTGTGTGTGTGTGTGTGTGTGTGTGTGTGTGTGTGTGTGTGTGTGTGTGTGTGTGTGTGTGTGTGTGTGTGTGTGTGTGTGTGTGTGTGTGTGTGTGTGTGTGTGTGTGTGTGTGTGTTAGAGAGATAATTATGGCGGTCATGTTAAGTAGGTCTGGAGCACAGTACAGCTGAAGTAGGTCACAACTAAAGTCTGACAGCTCATTTAAGAGTCTTCATCTATATCCATCGAAGAGAAGAGAAGAGAAGAGAAGAGAAGAGAAGAGAAGAGAAGAGAAGAGAAGAGAAGAGAAGAGAAGAGAAGAGAAGGATTAGAAGATTAGGAATGGAAGGAAAGACTTGATGGATTTTGCTATAAGAAAGGTTATAATTAGTTACAGAAATGATTTATCCCAACAAAAGTGATAAAAAAAAATAATAATTCCTCCAGACATTTACACACTTTCACGCAGATTAGCTTATAGGTATCATTATCAAATACAATATGCCAGGATCTGTTTACCAGTGTGGAAATCAAAACACTGGGCAAATTGCTCCCGTGGGGAAAAAGGAATACTAATTCCAAAAACTATGTTCAAGTGATTAAACTGTATTAAGGATGTTAAACTGTATTAAGGACAGCAGGATCCCCCATAGAGACCATTTTATTTTTAGCCATAATGTAAGTTGTAATAGAAGAAGTTTGAGATGTCCATTAAAACTCTACCTTGTGCTTATTACAGGCACTCAACGCTGTGGAAAGTAACTAATAGTAATTAAAAGCTCAGAATGGATTTTTCCAATATTGTCCAACTTAATGGATTGTGTTCATTTGCAAGATGATCAGACACTTTTAAAGCTTTCTAGATATATTGAACACCCCATTTCCCCAAATAACACTGTGGACCTTTTGACTATATGGGAATTATGTCTGTTTACCCATGCCATTGTGTATAATATTCATGATGTTCAGTTGATGTTTTAAGCATTTACTGTTAGAATAACTTCATTGTCAAGAGCGGGTAACCCATAGGGGCGGGGCCAGGAGCAAGAGACGTGACCAGGAACTGGTAGGCTGCAGGCTGTGTAGGGGCGGGGCCAGGTGCATGTTTTTGTGTGTAGGGGCGGAGCTCGGTCCTCTCTGGTTTGTTCTTAATTGTATGTTTACATTTGTATACACTTTCAGTAAGTTCTTATTTATGCTACTATATATATGTATGGTCACTTTAGATTATTTCAACCTACATTTGATGTTTTTAGCATATAATGTTTATTTTATATAAAAAAAAAAAATCTGTCCCGACAACCAAGGTTGGGGTACTAAATCACCAGCAGGTTCAATTGAGCAGAAAGACTTGAAGTTATTTGACTATGGACCACATTCATATTTTATAAGCACCAAGGAAAGACCCACTCTACTGTGTGAGTGTACGTGATGAAATAAAATGTGTTGCAGTACTATGAAATATTTTTTAATATTTCCACAATTTGGGGGATTACTGTAACATGAAATTTTGAGAAAATGTTCCTGCCACTCAAATGACATTTTGAGGGGAAAAAATCAAAGAAAATCTCCAGAAGATGTTGCCAGATAAAAATATTTAATGGTTTCTTTTCTGCAGTTTTCAATGAAGTGCAAATTCTGGCCTCGGATTGACACTTTTTGAATATAAGGCTCCTAAAACCTCACCATGTTGATTTACAGCTACCATTCGGTTCAATGTTATGAAGTGGCTTTTGAATAAATGCTCTGGGAGCAAACAGATAATGTAGTCCACCTCCACTGCAGCACACTTCCCCTCTATGTGACCTGGGATCAAAGGCCTCACTCACACAGACTTTTATGCTAATTCCATTTGTTAAAGGTCACAGCCTCCTACTCCTGTGAGTTCACACATGCTCAGATTTATGGAGATTCAGAGGCAGACTGAAGTGACGGAGTTCTGTGACATTAAAAGTGACGCATATGATTGGGTTTATTGCTACTGGTACCATTTGAGCTCACAGCTGGTGTGCGTCTATATGCACACTATAAATCGAATCCACTCAGGCCACATTTTTACAGCTGTGTTTCTGTGGTTTTCTTCAGCGTGGGGATAACTGAATTTGGCTCATTAGATCAATGTGTAACTCATCACTCCCCATATAGATGTTTCTCTGTCTGTGATTCCTGTAAAACAGAATTAGATTCTGTTTATATCTACCCACACAATAAGTGTCAAACTCAAAAATATCAGGTATAAATTATATATAATAGTTTTGAGATCAAGGGTTATATAAATAATATAGTGACCTTAGAGAATGTCTGAGTAGGGCACGAATGGGGTTTCGCTTAGAAAGCCTATCAACTTTGAGTATACAAAATGAGCCAATGTCAAGAAAATGCCATGGGTCTGTGGAATTTGTAAGGCGCAACTCCACCCCACCTCGTGGGTATAAAAGGAAGGCGCCGGCAACATGCAGATATGTTTATTCACTGTGGAGCCAAGACTGAACTCAGGCGATCCCCATGGTACAGCGTAAATGGCAGGATTACAGAATACACATTCTCGGAGGGGGATGCATATGGAGAACACTGGGGTGTCCAGCCCGCAGGGTGGAATATTTCAACCCCAGGGGTGGCAAGGTGGCTTGCCAAGGGAAAGAGAGGCTTCCATGCTCAGAGAGGCTTACAGTGGAAATACACATGTGGGGGTCGCCCAGAGGGGTGACCAAGCACACAGAGGCACCTAGCCAATGCGCAGGCAATAGACACTGGCGTCAACGTCAGCAGTGCGGAAGGAACTCAGGGCTTGTCGGGGAAGCTCACCTGAGGAAATATTACACGTATCCAGTCCGTAGAGTGGAAGGACGAGCAAGCGAAGACACCTGAGCGGGTCCTAGTACTGGCTGGTTGAAGCGAGTAAACGAGAGGACACAGGCTCAACTCTGAGATTGTAGAATCTGGCAAATGTGTTGGGTGTCGCCCAGCCTGCAGCTCTGCAGATGTCTGTTAGTGAGGCGCCATGCCACTCCGGGTGGAGTGGGCTGTCACACCAAGGGGGCATGGTCGACCTTGCTGCTGGTATGCCAAAGCAATGGCGTCCACTATCCAGTGAGACAACCTTTGCTTGGAGAGAGCCTTTCCCTTCAGCTTCCTACCACAACAGACAAAGAGCTGGTCTGAGGTCCTGAAGCACTGCGTTCTGTCTACATAGGCGTGGAGGGCGCGTACTGGACAGAGCATTGCCAAGCCTGGGTCTGCCTCCTCCAGGGGCAGCGCTTGCAGATTCACCACCTGATCTCGAAAGGGAGTGGTGGGAACCTTGGGCACATATCCAGGCTGGCGTCTCAGGATCATGTGAGAGTAGGTCGGTCCGAATTCCAGGCACACTTCGTCAACGGAAATACGAGCAGGTCCCCTACCCTCTTGATGGAGGCCAATGCAACCAGGAGCGCTGTCTTCATTGACAAGAACTTAAGCTCCACTGAATGCAGAGGCTCAAAGGGAGCACTATGCAGGGCAGTTAGAACCACTGAGAGGTCCCAAGAGGGAACGAGAGGAGGGCGAGGGGGATTCAGTCTCCTCGCTCCCCTCAGGAGCCTGACGATCAGGTCGTGCTTTCCTACGGACTTACCCTCGACTGTGTCATGATGTGCGGCGATAGCGGCGACATATACATTCAGGGTGGAGGGAGACAGCCTTCGCTACACCCCATCTTGCAGGAAGGAAAGCACGACACTAATCGGGCATCTCCGGGGGTCTTCTCGGTGAGAAGAGCACCAGTTGACGAAGAGGTTCCACTTTAACACGTAGGCATGTCTCGTGGACGATGCTCTAGTGGAAGTGTTGGTAGCCACCACCGTTGGTGGTAGGGTACTCAAACCTGCCTCGTCCCGTCCAGGAGCCAAACGTGGAGGTTCCAAAGATCGGGACGAGTGTGCCATAGGGTACCCTGTCCCTGAGAAAGGAGGTCCTTCCTCAGAGGAATAGGCCAGGGAGGTGCTGTCGCGAGAAGTACAAGTTCGGAGAACCAGGTACGGGTGGGCCAGTGAGTTGCAACAATATGACCTGCTCCTCGTCCACCCTGATCTTGCACAGGGTCTGGGCAAGAGCGTGCACAGGGTCTGTGCAAGAAGGCTCACTGGCCCAAACGCATATTTGCGGAGGCCCCGCAGCCAGCTGTGCGCCAGTGCGTCCGTGCCAAGCGTGCCCTCAGTCAGGGAGTAAAACAGGGCGCAATGGGTCGAATCATGGGAGGCAAACAGGTCTACCTGTGCATCCCCGAACTGGTACCAAATCAGCTGAACCGACTGGGGATGGAGTCACGTTCTCCAGGGAGGGGCTGAAGCCCTGTTCCCTGTGCAATAACCCTGCTAAATAGTCTCAGGTAACCTCATATTTAGAGATTTTTTTTAGATTTTTTATTTTTGGTAGGCTTACTTATCCTGTACTGTATGTACTGGTACATTTTATTTTATTTTCGGGCGGGTATCTCTTGTGTATGTGGGTTGTTATTGTTATTTGGATCCCTGTATGTATGTATGTTTTTTATCTTGTGCCCTGACTGCAAATCAAGTTTCCCACCTGGGATAATAATAATAAATGGAAATGGAAATGGAAATGGTTGATGTACGCTACTGTGGCGGTATTGTCTGATCGGACTAGTACGTGTTGACCCTTGAGCAGTGCAAGGAAGTAGTGCAGAGTAAGGCGTACTGCCAGCAACTCGAGGCAATTGACATGCCAAAGGCGCTGGTCCTCTCCAGGAGTACACGGCAGCATGTCCATTGCACATGACACCCCAGCCCGTGGTGGAGGCATCTGTTGAGACAACAACATGCCTGGAAACTCATTCCAAGGGCACTCCGGCCCGTAAAAAGCTGAGGTTCGACCACCGGGGTGAAGGTCTGACAGCAGGTCACCTCGGGACTCAGTCGCAAAGCCAGAGCTGAGGCGGTCTCATATGAAGCAATCCGAGCGGCGTTGCCTATATGCCCCAGGAGCCTTTGAAATAACTTCAGTGGAACCCCACTCTTGCCCACGAATTGTTTCAGGCAAGTCAGCAGTGACTGCGCGTGCGCTCGTAAGCTGCGCGGACACGGCGACTGAGTCGATTTCCATGCTGAGAAAAGAGATCCTATGGACGGGGCAGAGTTTGCTCTTCTCCCAGTTGATCCGAAGGCCCAGACGAGCTAGGTGCCGGAGCACTAGGTCCCTGTGTTCGCAAACCTGGTCTCGAGAGTGAGCTAGTATCAGCCAGTCGCTGAGATAGTTCAGGATTCGAACCCCGTGTTCCCGTAGAGGAACAAGGGCTGCCTCGACGACCTTCGTGAAGACAATGAGGAGACAGGGCTAGCCCAAATGGGAGAACCCCATACTGGTATGCCTGCCCCTCGAAAGTAAACCGCAGGAACGGTCTGTGTCGGGGGAGAATGGAGACATGGAAGTAGGCGTCCTTCAGGTCGATCGCTGCAAACCAATCCTACTGCCGCACACACTCGAAGATACGTTTGGCTGTGAGCCTGTGAAGGGAGCGGTTCAAGACGCACAGGTCCAGGATTGGCCGTAACCCACCGGATTTCTTCGGGACAATGAAGTAGGGGCTGTAGAACCCGGACCTCATTTCTGCTGGAGGGACAGTCTCGATCGTACCCTTTGCCAGTGGGGTAGCAACCTCTGCAACCTCTGACATCAGATCCAATTCTGGAACGTCAAAGGAAACCCTGTTTTTTGTTTTTTTATGTTAACGGGCCCCTCATTGTCCTCTAATCTATCAGAACCATTTCAAAACTGTCTCATTTTCACAAAAATTTAAATTAGCAATGTTGGAAAACTCTGATTCTGAAGTTCATTCTGAAGCACAGAGACATGCTGATAGCTGCCATAGTTTCTCGTGTGTAATTTGTCCAGAGCAAGTCAACCATTACAGGAAACAGATTCAGTGATGCCAGTTTCCATCAACAATTATTAAATATTTAAGAGCAACCCAATCAGAGAGAGTGTGTGCGAGAGAGATGAGGCACTGTGAATGTGTAGGGCGGAAAAGGAAAATTAAAAAAAGAGACAACAGAGTAATCATAGTCATTAATTAGATCAGGGTCAGGAAAACTTTGTCTTTGTCTGTGTGTTAGATCCATGTAATGTTTCAGGTCAATGATTTGAGTTCAGACATTTCTCCGGTTTCCTGAAGGGCTGAATGAAGGCGCACAACTGATCTGTGATCAGATTAATGAATCTAATAAATGAGCAACGGATGAATGTGGCACCATTCATTCTCCACATCATTGTTTCCATGTCTGTAATTCTCTTAGATGGTAATGCGATGCTGTCTGAATCCTGTTCACATGAACAGCTAGAATCTTTTTTCCAGCCCCCCCCCCCCCCCCCATCGGGGTAATACAGACATCGACTGAGCAAGACCCTCAGGTTATTGTATATTGAGAGGGAGAGAGAGAAAGACAGAGAGAGATATAAGGACAGGATGAAACTCAATCTGTCAAAACTCAGTTACTGGCACAGTGCCCTGCAGTTATATGACTCCGTTCTGTTAGCTGTGCAATAACTAGACTGTAAGCAGAGCTCAGACCGCAGGCGGCTATAGATCAGGACTAGCTGTAGCAAATTAGCTCTATGAAATATTAATAATCAATAATAACTGGTTATAATTGATTATGACTATTTGGATCAGCTAATATAATGAACTTAATGTTAATTAAAAATGAAATTTTCAGTCAACCCACCTGTTTCTCCCGTGAACACTCAGCGTTAATTGTTTATAAATTCTAAGAAATATTCATTTCCGGGGAAGGGAAATGTCTTTCTTACAGTACTATTAAGAGCATGTAGTCACAATCTAAATCGTAAAGTAAACTTTGTATGCAAGCAGAGAATCAGAACCAAATTCATATTGTGCACAAGTTTTATTAACAAAAACACGAAAACATAACTAACATACAAACAATTACACATTAGGGCTGTGAATCTTTGGGTAGGCAGCGAATCGATTCGATTCCCGATTCATAGGTTTTCAATTCGATTCAAGAACGATTTTTGCAAATTCAGAAAGATTCGATTCAATGCGATTCACATTAAAATTCGATGCGATTCGAATAATTCGATTCAATTCTTATTTTTTTATATGCATTCATAGGATTATTTAAATGCTTCCCCCAACGGGTCTTAGTCAGGGTGTGAATTATACAGCTGCCTTCGGGGGTCAGAGTGGGAACAAAAAAAAAAGAATTAACGACATTCTGTCTATTGTTAACGTTAGTTCATGTTAGTTTTTAATGAATCAATTATTATAAAAAATATTTCCAAAGCCTATAAATTAGCATTTGTAAAAATGTAAACCAAGATTTAAAAAGGCTTTAAAAGTATAGTTAGTTCATCATGCTAACTATTTTGTAGGAACACAACCTTAAAGTGTTCCTGGTACATTAAACATCCTTCCATTGTGAGACTAAAAATACCATGAACTTTCCCAATTAAACCTTAACTAACGTTTCCTCATGGAATAGCTAGCCTACTCTTTGTTCTCTTTATCCGACCGATTTTCCTTGTGGTTCTGAAAGAAAACGCGCCGGGTGTCTACTTGTGCTATAGTAACGATTACGAATGCAACTTTAATGCGCATCTGATTGATGGATAAACCACGCGCTCTTATTTCAGTGTAATTAATGTTGTTGTTCCCTTTCAGGAACGTCGAGCTGCGTGAAACGCTGCGGGAACGCCTCTTGCGTTGTGCGTCATGAAGCACGTATGGAATCAGCCCAATGGCGAGACGGAACGTCACGAGTGACGTCATCGACCAGGAAACTATAAAGCACACCCCTGAACACAATGGCGACAGCTTCTGTTGTCTTCAGCAAGCGCTCTGTGTGTGAATCTGTCCCTGTGTTTTTGTCTGTTCTTAGTGATTGCTAGGCAGGAGTTTTTCACTTAAAAAGACTATATATATATTCACATATATCAGTATGACGAGCGAGCAGCAATACAGAAAGTGTGTTCCCACCTGTACTCGTTTTCTCACGGATGGGGATACACACGATCTGTGTGTTGTTTGTTCGGGAGTGCAGCATGCCCAGTCAGCTCTCGAGGGGGCTGATTGTGAGCATTGCGAGCGTTTTCCATTAAGAACGCTCCGCTCCCGCCGATCACTCTTCGAGGAGAGTGGTTCGGTTCGCGCTCCCTACGGCTCGGGTCCCGCTTCTGTCGAGGCAGAGCGGCGGCGCGTGTCGTGGGGATCGCAAATGGATCTGTCAGCGGGGTTTGAGACGGGCTCTGCCTTATCTCAGCCTTTACCTGCCAGTTCCAGTGCCTCAGTTCCGGGTGTGGAAGCACGCATTGCGGTTTCTTCCCCCCAGGCTGAGGCACCAATACTGCAGCTATCCAGTTCTGAGGAGCTGGATGTTGTCAGTATTGAGACAGGGGATGTTGAGGACTCGTCACCTCGTTCCCCTGAACACGAGGAGCTTATGGAGGTGCTCACTCGTGCTGTGTCAAAACTAAGCATTGAGTGGCCAGCTGTTAGGCAGGAATATGTTTCTAAAAGCAAGCTTGATGAACGATTTTTGCCTTCCCGCGTTCAGCCTCCACGGCGGTGCCTTCCGTTTCTTCCCGATCTCCACACCGAGGTGTCGAGGTCGTGGAAGAGACCCGCCTCTTATCGTGTGTTTAGCCCCCAGACTTCCACATATTCTAATATATCGGGGGCTAAGTTATATGGTTATGTGGCGATGCCCAAGGCGGAGGAGACTCTAGCTAGCCATCTTTCTGCTGAGTCTTCCTCGTCTCTTAAGGCACCAGCTTTACCCACCAAGCCTCTCAGAAATACTTCGGCTCTGGTGGGTAAGGCATATTCGGCGGCTGGTCAGGCTTCGGCGTGTCTGCACACGATGTCAATATTGCAGGCATACCAAGCCGATCTTTTAAAAGATATGAGTGAGAGTGAGGAGGTCAGCACTGACGTGGTTCGAGAACTGCGTCAGGCTGCAGATTTATCTCTGCGTGCCACCAGGGAATCGGCTAAACTAATGGGCCGTTCTATGGCAGCCCTGGTGGCCGCAGAGAGACACTTGTGGCTTAATCTGTCTGATATGAAGGATAAAGAGAAAGCTTTTCTTTTGGATGCTTCACTTTCTCCATCTGGTTTATTCGGTGACGTGGTAAACACGGTCATAGATAAATTTCAGGAAGAAAAGAAACAAGCTGCAGCTTTTCAAAAATTCCTCCCACTTAAAGTTCATGTCCCAGGGTCTGCTGGGCGAGGGCAGACCAAGCCGTCGACTAGCTCCTCACATAGGGCGCAACAAAGGCAGAGTGTCACGTCTCGTGGCCCCCCTTCTAAACAGTGGGAACAGACGCGACAGTCTCAGGCGAAGCCTTCTAGTGGTAAGACTGATCTGAGGACAGTCATTATGGCTAGGAAGGCTTCGTCTAAGAAGTCCTGACGCCACTGGTGTCAGGATGCTGAGGGTGGTCCCCACCGTGAGAGGGAGGTGTTCACCCTCAGGGGTCCCTTCTGCCAACCCCGCCTTCGTGTCGGGGCGCAGACGGGCCCAGCGAGCGCTTTCCCGAGGGACGCTCGCCACCTCTGAGGAGGGGTTTAGAGCAGTCAGACCAGTTGTCCCCTGCCGGTGCGCTGTTACAGGGCGCTGTGTCTGCTGCTCAAAATATTCCAGAGGCCAGCCTCGAGAGGCTGGTACCCTTAGTAGATTTTCTGGCAGAGTGGAAAAGTCTTCCAAAAATATCTCAGTGGGTTCTGCATTCGATAGAAAGGGGTTATGCCATTCAGTTCAGATCTCCTCCTCCTCGATTCAACAGGGTCCTGCCCACCGTGGTGGGCCCCAAGCAGGCTCTGGTAATGGAACAAGAGGTGAAAACGCTCCTTCAAAAGGAGGCTATAGAACGGGTTCCTCCTCCCAGCGAGGAGTCAGGTTATTACAGCCGATATTTCATCATTCCAAAGAAGGATGGGGGGTTGCGTCCAATTTTAGATCTGCGCCTATTAAATCGTGCTGTAGCCAAGCTCAAATTCAAGATGCTTACACTAAAGCAAATCGTGTCACAAATCAGGTCCGAGGACTGGTTTGTCACGATAGATCTGAAGGACGCATACTTCCACATCTCCATCCTTCCGCAACACAGGAAGTTCCTGAGGTTCGCTTTCGGGGGCGAAGCGTACCAATATCGTGTTCTTCCGTTTGGCCTAGCTTTATCTCCCCGCACGTTCACGAAGTGCATGGACGCAGCGCTAGCCCCGAGGGGAAACCCCCTACGCGTGATCAAAGTTACACGGAGTTGTCTCCGTGCTCTGGTCATGTGGAGGGATCCTTGGTTTCTGTCCCAGGGACCTGTGTTGGGAGCTCTTTGTCGTCGTGTAACGCTAACGACAGATGCTTCCCTCACAGGCTGGGGGGCGATCATGAGTGGTCGCCCAGCCCAGGGTCTGTGGCAGGACCATCATCGATTTTGGCATATAAATTGTCTAGAGATGTTGGCAGTGTTTCAGGCTCTGAAGCACTTCCTGCCAGACCTGAGAGGTCATCATGTTCTTGTCCGGTCCGACAACACATCGGTGGTCTCTTACATAAACCATCAGGGGGGTCTGCGCTCTCGCCCGTTATACAATCTGGCTCGCCGGATCCTTCTATGGTCCCAGGGGAAGCTTCTCTCATTGAGGGCGATTTATCTCCCGGGGTATTTAAATCAGGGAGCGGTAATCCTGTCGAGGCAGGGGCCGAGGCCCGGGGGAATGGAGACTCCACCCCGAGGTGGTGGAGCTCCTTTGGATGCAGTATGGTCGTGCCGAGGTAGACCTATTTGCGTCCAGGGAGACATCACACTGTCCACTGTGGTTTTCTCTCAGTCATCCAGCCCCGCTGGGGTTGGACGCTATGGTGCAGGCGTGGCCGAGGTCACAGGCTGAGGCCTGTAGTCCGCACGAGGGTGCCAGCATGGGACTTAGCTATCGCCCTAGAAGGTCTTTCCCTAGCTCCCTTTGAGCCTATTGAAGAAGTTGCTGATAAGTTTAATACTTTGAAGACTATTTTTCTTCTTGCCATTTCTTCTCTTAAGAGAATCAGAGATATTCAGGCTCTCTCGATTGCTCCTTCGTGTTTGGAGTTTTCACCTGGGATGGTGAAGGCTTTTCTCCACCCCAGGCCAGGTTATGTCCCTAAGGTTCCTACCAATGTGGCCAGACCTATAGTTCTGCAGGCCTTCTGTCCTCCTCATTTTACATCATCTGATCAGGAAAAACTTAATCTGCTCTGCCCTGTTCGGGCTTTAGATGCTTACGTCCACAGAGCTGCCCTGTGGAGAAAATCAGAACAGCTGTTCGTTTGTTTTGGACCACCTAAGAAGGGGTCGCCAGTGTCTAAGCAGAGGATGAGCAAGTGGGTGGTTGAGGCCATCTCACTTGCCTATGAGTTGGTTGGTCAGCCTTCACCTTTGGCTGTCCGAGCTCACTCTACCAGGAGTATGGCGGCTTCCAAAGCCTTATTGTCAGGAGTCTCCCTCCAGGACGTTTGTGATGCGGCAGGCTGGTCCTCACCGCATACTTTCGTCAGGTTTTATGACCTAGACCTCAGCTCCACCCCTGGGGCGCAGGTGCTTTCGGCTGAATTTAATCTTTGATTCACACAGTCGGTCACTTGCTCTTATGGCGACGTGGGTATTAGCGTTCCCGCAGCGTTTCACGCAGCTCGACGTCCTGGAAGGGAACGTTCGGGGTTACGTATGTAACCCTAGTTCCCTGAAGGAACGAGACGCTGCGTGTCGTTGCCATACTCCCGCCATTCCCTTGATCGACTTGCTTCAGACTTTTTCCAGAAGCTGTCGCCATTGTGTTCAGGGGTGTGCTTTATAGTTTCCTGGTCGATGACGTCACTTGTGACGTTCCGTCTCGCCATTGGGCTAATTCCATACGTGCTTCATGACGCACAACGCAAGATGCGTTCCCGCAGCGTTTCACGCAGCGTCTCGTTCCTTCAGGGAAATAGGGTTACATACATAACCCGGGACGTTATTTCATCAGTTCAGTTTAACGACATTAAGTTACATTTCATTCATCATTCATGATTAATCGGAAGCGTGTGCATTTTAGACACCTATTATACGTTTTCTCTTTCCATGTAATAAATGCGCACCCTTGAATAAGTGGGGAAAGACCCATTTCCGTAAAACTTAAGTATCTTATCTTAAAGAAAATAACGGTGACGTTTCCACGCAACGAGCGCGTTGTTTCATAGAAGTGCCTGCGCAATGATATGGCAGCTTTATCAATGGCTTGCTTTCTCGATAGAGAGCTGTCATCTGCTCATGTGAACACCAATGGCTGTCCTGAGGAGAGCTCAAACATGGACTGCTCAAAAATCTGTAGATGAGAGCTATATGGGACCGAGCGCGAGCGAAATCCAGTGAAAGATGGTAAGAGTGCAGCGAGTATGTGAGAGCTGTGAGGACGCGAAATGACGCCGCACAACGCCTCAATTCGCGCATGTAGTCATTTAATGTTTATATGTTTTAAAGCACTGAATCGATATAGAATCGCAAATTATTCGATTCTTAGCATTTTAAATCGAATATTGACCGAAATAAATGATTCACGATTCGAAATACAAGTTTCAAGATCTATGCATATGCATCGTCAGGATTTGTAATCGATGCATCGAGAAAACGAATGAATCATTTCACCCCTATTACAAATTAATTCATGCATTCAGATGGTTAAAGTGACAGAATGAAACCAGAGATAGGAAATGGAACTATGGAAACGATCCATTTAACTATGAAAAGAACCATCAATATTATTATTTTCAAAGCACCTTCTTAAAAGCATACTTGCATAGCCTTGCAGTGGACACAATTCTTGAAGTTGTTGAAAATTGACGTTGTTGGTTCTGTGAGTGTCAAATGTCAAAGTTGCAATCGTTTCTTCTCCATTGGATGAAGAAGATATGATGAACTTGCGTGGTTAATTTCGACTCTGTTGGGAGAGTGAAGGCCTATCAGGCTGTGGTGGGGGGTCCATGCAGACATCAACCCGAAGAAGCAGCAGTGAAGGCCAGAGGAAGAGAGGACTAAGAGAGAAAATTGTGGGAGTTGCGATGGACTTCTTCTGCGTTGAATGAAGATGTTGTGCCAAACTCCTGAGGTTGTCCTTGATTCTGTTGTGCTTGAGAGAGTCCTCTCTCTCCTGAATGAGCACATGGCTGGTTTGGTCAAGGCCTGGGCCCTGAGGCGCGCTGAGGCCATGCAGGACTGCACAGTACCGCGAACGTACCAAGAAGTCAAGAAAGAGAATGGCTGGTGTAGATGCAATTTAAAGCCTGAGAAAGGTCCCACCTCTCAGGGTTGGTTCGGCCAATAGGAAAGGTAGAAGTTCCAGGCGGGAGAATTTGGATTATGGCCCTTTGTTTCAAGGGTGTTCATTTGCATGTGCACACTAGATGGGTGGTAGCTGATGAAGAAACTATGAAAGATTCTTGTAATACTAATATGTTGTCGACATATCATGTACACAGTAATTTCGATCTTCAAAGTACCAAGTTATAGAGACCAAACAGTATAGGTGAGGTTACATTGACCGTTGGTTCTATCAAAATACTCCACAGTATCAAAAATAAAAATTAATAGAATTAAAAGACACTACACAAAACAGTTAATCATTCAAACAATTTTTTGGGGTGCATGTTCATTTATAGATCCATTCGTCTATGATTAACGCAGCAAAGGTTGTTTTAGAGTCTGTTTCTGTCTTCTCCATCTGGACCACATGATCACCAATACCACTTAACACCAATACTTAACACCAATAAAACAAACTTATCTGATCGTAGTCACGGTAACCAAAGACCCTTCTTGCCCTTGTTCGGGGATGGGACCACAGATCCCAGAGTGAGTTTTAAATATTATTTGTTAAAGCTGCAGTAGGGAGTTTTGAGAAAACGAAAATTTGAACATGGACAACTTACAGGTCCAACCCCCTTGCTCTCTGCTGCGCTACAGCCCTCCCTCCACAGCTCCTCCCCCACAGCGAGCCTGCCGTGAACGCGCAGGCTAGTAAGCAAGCACGACCACCTATGAAGGCGGTTTATAAACAGTTATGGCACATTCACTAATAGGGACGAAACATCAACAATATGCTTTACATTGACTATGGCCTGCCCATACTTTGACTACAAACTTGGTCCTCAAATCATTATGTATTTTGCAATACATGTAACTTTATAACGTTGCACTCTTTCTATAAGTTATAAATAGCTAGTAAGATAACGTTAATATAACGGTAACTAACGTTACAGTATGTAAGTAATTATTCTAGCGATATGTAATGCTAGATAAGGTTTGCTAGTACAGTATTTCAGCAACATGACATGCCAGTGAATTAGCAGGTTTCAATTGTTGCTTAGCACAGTGCATGACATTTTATCTACATGTTATGCGGCTAGAGTTTTGACACCGAGTCAATAGGGCTCTGTCTAATTCTTTCTTTTTCGCTTGTTTATCGTCATCTGTCTTTTTCCTTTTACCTCTTTGTTTTATGAGCAGGTGCCACTCGAGAAATTGGCAGTTTAGGTTGTTTCTCCGCCATTAGCACAGCTGCAGCTCACCGGCAATCCTGAGTTTGAACGAAGGTACGCTCTCACGCTGTGCAAGAGAGGGGTGTGATCAGTGCGTACACGAGCATGATTGACACTGCTAAGACATTCCTCCTGGCTCTGATTGGTTGTTTCTGACCGGGAGCGGTGTATTTCTGCAAATGGCAATGGGACCACTGGGAGGAGCCAGAGGAGCTTGATTTTTTCACAGATTATCTGTCTAATATTCTACTGTCAGAACATAATGACAGTTTTAACAAATAAGTAAAAAATATTTTTACAAAAGTTACCTACAGCAGCTTTAACTATAACAAATAATTGTGCCTGATTTGTCTCAGTCGTTACACAGCGATGCTTTTCAAGATTGGGGAAGCACAGATATCACAGTTCATTGATCTGTACTTTTATATTTTTGTATCTGCAAAGTCGCTCCAAAAATTGCTAGCATCACAACAGTGAGCTAGCTCTGCCTGATATACAGTATTTTCTCTTCTCTTTGCCTCCGTCTTCAGCGTGTCCCGTTTCTGGCCTTTCTTAACATCCT
This sequence comes from Siphateles boraxobius, assembly GCF_051911475.1. NCBI lineage: Eukaryota > Metazoa > Chordata > Actinopteri > Cypriniformes > Leuciscidae > Siphateles > Siphateles boraxobius. Next base: position 19,821,440 of record NW_027509219.1, read on the forward strand.
ATTTACAGACTTCCTAATATTTCCACACAAATTACATTTTGGGAAATGCTTGCAATGCATTTTGTGTGCCTCTCAGTGAAGGTACAAAAAGGTGTTGCTCACTTACCGACCTCAGGTTTCTGGAGGGGATGTAGATTCATAAGATCGAGTTGAGGTAGAAGGGTGCAGCACCTGTGGCTGTTATGCAAGCATCAATGTCTTACAATCAACGCAAGCCGTAACTGGTAACCGTGACACTTGGGCTCATTAATGCTGCTGCGTTCTGGATCATTTGTAGAGATTTGGTTGCACATGATGGAAGTCCAGCCAGAAGAGCATTGTAATAGTTCAGCCTAGAAATGACAAGGGCCTGGACGAGAAGCTGTGCAGCATGCTCTGTTAGGAAGGGGCTGATCTTCCTGATGTTGTGCAGTGCAGACTTTACTGATTGTGCTGTCCTTGCAATGTGGTCTTTGAAGGTCAGCTGGTCAGCAAAGATTACCAAAAGATTTCTGAGTGAACATGATGGGATCATTGTTGATGAACCTAGCTGGGTTGCTAGGTTGAGCTCAAGGTGATATTCTTTCATCCATGCCGAGATGTCCGTCAGGCAGTCTGAGTTCTGTGCAGCTACCGTTGGATCATCTGGTTGAAATGAAAAGTAGAGTTGTTTGTCATCAGTATAGAAATGGTAGGACAAACCATGTGTCTATATAATGGTTCCCAGCGATACACGGAGAAGAAGAGAGGTCCAAGAACCTGAGGAACCCTGAGGAACCACCAGTTGATGTGCTTCAATTTTCGTTCCAAAATGTTTAGTACAGTTCACAGATAATTACAAAGAAATGGCAAGTAACACTTTGAATTAAATAAAAAATGTATATAACACGCCTGTAAAAAAAAAAAGTACTCCATTTATCCTTTATTTACAACATTGAACATTCTAGAGATGTTGGGTCAAAATGCTGTGATTGAAAGACCTATGTCCAATACTCTTGATTTTATAAGTGAAGAACGGCATCTGGCAGGACCCAAAATGACGTGTTTAGAGCCTCTTGTTCAATAATGATTGATATTTTCTTCATTAAAATCAATGATACAGGTATCTGCCATAGACAAGGCTCCTCCCCCAAGGAAAACCTTCAAGATTAGCTTAAAAAGGTGTAATGATTAATGGGTGACCAGAGGCTGTTTTGTTTGAATGGAAGTCTGTGGAGGAGATACGCTCAATACGCTAAATAAACTGCTCATCACTTAAAATGACAGCTTGGCTTCAAGATATTTTCATTGTGGAGGGAGCTATTTGGAGTTTACTATTTACAAAAGGGTACTTTTTATAAAAGGAGGTCATTTTATGACAGATAATCATTCATTTACGGCACTACCCTATCATTTCTGTGGTTACTGACTGTTATACAACTCTGAAAGCATTTCAACGACAAAATAGAAATTACAAAGTGCACATGATCCAGATTGAGAGCTGTTGACCATTATGCTTTTGTCATTGGAATCAGCACATGGGCCTTGTTTTTACTCCATGCAGTTCATTAACCAATGGGGTGATTTTGAGACCTCTACAGATGATGAGACCTGATGGATATCCTCCTGATGCCTTAATTGGGGCTTGTTCTTGTGAGAAGGTTTTCATTGAAAGGAAACATGGGTTTAATGCAGTGACTGAGGAGAATGTGATGAGAACAATCAGTCTGGATGACTGCTGCGACTCTCAGCAGCTGTACGATTGTTTGATGGATTGAGACACAGAGGCATCAATGTCAGAATGGAAAGACATAATCTGTCAGGGTTAATCATATAAATAATTTATCATTCTGGTGAAGACACTGAGTGATCCAAGGGCTCTCCCCTCAAGAGGGCAGATAAGATGATTTAAAGTGGATGGAAAAGGGAAAAACAAGGTTTAAAGTGACACTGACAGTTCGACTTAGTTGCACAAGCATAATCTAACATTAATTCGGTCATATTTGTATTATGTGAGCATCATTTAAACACATTAACTTGTTTAAAATAATCATTTAATTTATACATTTAATCATAATGTCTTGTTTTCAAACAAAAAATCTAAACATTCAAGCTACATTAATACTATGAAGATAATTTTTGTTTTGTTTTAGTCAGCTATAATAACCCTGACTTAAAGGGGCCTTATGCCCTTTCACAAAGTCATTATTTTGATTTTGCTGTGTAGAATAGGTTTTAATGCTTGACGATTTAATTTTTATTTTATGTTTTAACATATTTTAGATTATTGCATAAACTCTCTTCCCAGTCTGTCTCAAACACACTGGCTGTGTCCGAAATCGCAAACTCTCTTGAGTACGTACTTATTTTCAATTTTGAGTAATTACTTCATGGCTGCTAAAAACTTATTTTCTATTGAGTATCATTTACTGTTACAGGTGTAAATATTAACGATGGCGTCAATTTTGCCATGCCAATTCGAGCCCGATTTAGACCCTGAGGATATTTATGAACAAGAGAATTGTGCAGAACCTTTGCAAGCACAGATTTTACAGGACATTTTAGAGTGGTATGTTCCTAAAGACCGGTGAACCGTCTTACAAAAGTGAGAGCTTAGAAAAGCAAGAGCCCTGTAGCTAAACACTTCATCAACACTGTGATGTTAGCTAGCAGGCTAGGAGAGCCATAGATAATTACAGGTTGTGCTCCAGTGCAGATACCCTTGTACCTAGAGTGCATATTAGTCTCTCAAAGGTACATATTGGTACCAAAAGTGTACATATTAATGTCACCATTATGTTCTGTTTAGTTGTTCCTTTCGTGTCTGTATGAGTTCTCATTAGTTTCTAGTTACTTTTTGTCCAGCTGTTCCTGTTTAGTCCCCTCATTTACTACTTGTATATATTCTGCCTGTTCTGTTCAGCTCTTTGGTGGTTATTGTTTGTGTTGAACATGAATGTTACTTCTGATTTTGCTATTTAAGACTGTGTATTTCGTCATCTCCTTTGTTTTGCGCTTTCTACAGCCACCATTATGTGGTGCAACCTAAATGGTACAAATTACAATCTTTTTGAAGGGTACCGTCCCAGTGACAGCATGTTCCATGCCAAGGAAAAACAATTAATTTTTTTATTACTCCATTGGTAGATATTTTTCTTGTTATAAGCAGATTTTAAAAAAATATATATATATATATATTTAGAAAACAAGAATTATTATTTTTTCCCCTCAAATTAATTTATCTTAATTTAAGAATGTTTAGATATTTGTACTGGACAAAACAGGACAAAAATACAATGTAGTAAATACATTTGCGGAAGTGTATTCAAGTTTCTACAAACATGTATATGACACCTAAAAATTGGGTAACGTAAATAACTACTGTAAAGAAAACTCCATGTAATTAGAGAGAGAGAGAAGCTACTGAACACATATCTTTTAATTTATTTGGATTATAATGACTAAAGGTATACAGGAATATTCCAATCGCATATTTTTCAGAATAAAGGCTTAACTAGAAAATGGACCTTAAATGGAAAATAAGATTTGACCATTGTTGCTCTTCACTGCTCCATTACTGACCCATATCCATGGTTTCTCCACTGATGGAGCAATACTGGAATCCTGGGATACGGTGCACCTGGTGCCAATTGTCCCGCATACATGCTGCCATAAATTCTTGTCACCAGCACCTGGTAATATGAACCCAATTTCGAAGCCAGAGGTAGCAGCTAAATCATCACGGCACAACCAAAATGATTGCCATCAGGTCTCATGTCTGGAATAAATGGTCTGTTCCCTCATTCCCCTTTCCCCTTGAAGACCCAATGTGTCTTTTATCACAACCTTTACTTCCTGGGAAACAGTCTTTATCTTTAGTTCATTCTGGGGAGTAAAAGAGGAGGAGTCCTGCTAATGTATTCCTAATCGGATAAGTAAATTTCACAGTGATGTCTTTTGATCTTCATCCCTTTTTAGTGTGTACAGCATACTCTATCACTGAGTTATGCAACAAAGGAATCATGAAGGATCTTGATAAAAACATTTTTTTTGCACTCCCAGTTGTATCAGGAGAGGTGAGAGAAGATGGTTAAATAGAAGAGGTTGTGAAAAGAGGGGAAGGAGTAGGTGAAGATGAATAGCTCTTTGTTGAAGACAAAGTGATATAATTATGTGAGATTATATACAGGAGATTTGATTATTCAATATTAATCTGAATTTATCTAAATAAATAAATAAATAAATAAAAAACACTGGCCAATGAGAAAATAATGTAATGAAGGAAAGTGAACTGTTTTAATAGGAGGCAAACAGCTTTCCATATTTTTTTTTTTTGGATCCCAGTGCAACAGTTCATTAGTGTGTAGGACAGCCTCTCTTAAAACAAATTTTTAACTAATTTATACTGAAGAAAAACAATAATTATAAAACAGAAGAATTCGGTTCTCATTTACTTTTCTACTCAGAAAGTAAAGTGTGTTTCACCCCAGTGGTTTATTTCGGGCCTGACTGCTCCATTAAACTTGCTAGTTGTAGGAGATCACGGCTTATGTTGAATGACAATTATTTCACATTTTAACTTCATTTTGCTGAACGATTATTCATTTTTTTATTCTCATTCCACATTTCATAGAAGACCAAGAACATGTTTTAGTCACTGTACCATATGAATATCTTCAGTATAAAATCTGCTTTTTTAAAATAAAATGTTTTGTTCAGAAAGAACACACATGCTGTCGTTTCCTTTGAGAGATTACAGCATTCATCACAAAAAACAAATGACTGAAGACATTTTTCAAACCCGAAATTTTTGTAAGTCTTCAAAACCCCTATTCAAATAGAATAAGGTTTTTAAAAACAGATATCTCTTAAAAGACTAAATATTCCTTAATATTCCTTTAGATAACAGAAAAGGTGAGAACATACTCTAATAGGACGTTCAGTCATGCTGGGCCTCAGATCAGGCAACACAATTAAAGTGAAGTCATTATTTTCTTAATTAAAAAGGAGAAATTCGTCCTTTCCTTAATTAACTTTCCCCAAGCAGTATCAAAAAATCTAAATGAAGAGAAGAGAAGAGAAGAGAAGAAACATCATACAATGTTTTATATTCCCGCAATGATCCACTTCAGTATTCTCATAATGTTCTATCTCTGTAATGTAGAATGCCCACGTCTTTCACAGTGCCTACCTATCTGATGGTCCTCTTGTAGAGAGGGGTTGCTTTGAAAAGTTGTGTGTCACCCGCATATCCATTTTCATCGGCAAAAACTGAAAAAAGGATTCTAGGATCTGAGCTACAACATACAGCACCACGTATACAGCCAGAACCGACACAACGTGATGATTTAACCCTCCCACTATAATTGCTTACTGTAAATAATGCCAAGCACGCAAAGCGGGTTTCAACTGCACAGTTTCAGGCAACTGCGCGAGATGTGCAGTTCAGCGCAAGCTCACTGCCTGCGCACAGGAGAACAGTCCCATTATAATTAAAGGCTGCTTCCGGTGTAAATGGGGTGTTTACAAAACGACCATTGCATATTAAATCAATTACCATTACAATTAAAAGTGCACACGTATAAGGAGGGATCGAAAAAGCTTTCCAAAAATAATATCCGTGGTAATTAAAAAAACATTCGCCAGGAATTGTCTCGCTCTTTATGAAATGCTTGAATAAAAAATAAAAAAACAGCATTTCTTAAAAGGTCTTTTGATTATTATCATTGCTAGATAGGAGTTTTGAAAATTCACCACTTACTTGTGCACTCAGCAGTATGAGTGACAACTTACAGAACAAGAGAAGATAACTCACCCATAAATGGCTTTGATGGTTTTCCTTAATTATTGTAGTTCTTGACCTTCACATCTCAGAATGATCAGTTTTCAACATGAAAAGCTGAACTTCTGAAGCAGATGCCTATTACGACATATCTTAACTCACAGAGATACAGTTGAAATTATAACATTTAGGCCTATATTGACTTCACAAAGGGACATAGACATAGACACACACACACACACACACACACACACACACACACACACACACACACAAACACAAACACACACACACACACACACACACACACACACACACACACACACACACACACACACACACACACACACACACACACACCCCTCAGCAGTAGCCCTGGGAATCGCTGTGATTGTAGCCCCTGTCACTCTTCACCACACCGAATTAAAATACAAAAACAGGAGATATGAGTTATGGAATATTAATAACCCTCATTTCCAACACTCTGCTCTTTCAGATGCTAATTACAGATTAGCAGCTGAACACAAGGCTCAGATATGACTCAGTGTAATATCACCATGCCTGGCAGACTAGTATAAACTCACCTCTGCTGGATCAGTTCTGTGTTTTAATCTATATTAGTATTATGAGCTTGATCAATTAGTCATTACCATACAAACTAATCCCTGATGGATTAGCACAGATAAAAAATAAAAATAATAATAATAATAAAAATAATAATTATAGTTATAATTTATCCTGGTTTTTGATTGACAAAAAAAAAATTCACATACAAACGATGGATGTGTAAGCTAACACACCCATCTTGATGATTGCACCAAAAACACCTTGATGATTGCTAAAGATGATGATAATACTGTCTCTTATCTTTGTAGGAGCTGAACAGACGATAATTAGTGATGGGATGGTTGATACCAGTTTTCAAAGCACTATTGTGTCACACACTGTACCGATGCTCGAATCGAAATGACAATACCATGTGATTGATGATGTTTGAAGCTTTGAATGTCATGAATTATCGGAAGGTCGAAACAGGTTGTTGAAAAAATAAAATTGGCGCTTCGCAAAATTGGCTATACGTCCCTAACATAAAATAAAAAAACTGAACACCGACAATATTTTTTTAACTATTCACTTCAATTACTAATTATGCTACACATGACACGAGTTGTGTTCACATTGACACAAATTAATTTAGATGAGATTACAAGTCTGACCACCAGATGTTGCTAATGCGCATTGTGTTAAAAGTAATGAACCGTTTTTCAGAACAATTTGATGAAAGCATCAAATGCTTCAGAACACCTCGGTTTCCCATCACTAACGATAATGGAGGAGACAGGAATCCAGGGAAGCAGAAATATAGATGAATGTCGCACAGGAAAACGATACAGGTAAGCTGCGATTAGCAATACAAACAGTCCAAGTTAGCAAGGACAAGACCAGACAACCCCTAGCTGTGTCCCAATTCAGGGGCTGCATCCTCCGAAGGCCGTATTTGAAGGCCGATTGCGTCACAGCGGTGTGACGAAGGCTGTCCCAATTCGAAGGATCCTTCGAATGCAGCTTATCATTATTGTTGCCAAGTCCGAGGTTTTCCCGCGAAATTGGGCTACTTTTAAGTTGCAGCAACAATTGTTCCTTTCATTTTACTTACAGTACTTTTTGCAACTATTTACAAGATAAGTTACGTTTAGGATAAGAAAAACTATATAACATTTAAATTAACAGTATACATAAAACAGATTGGAAGAAAAAAAAATTCTGTAGACTTTTATTGAGCTTAGCAGGAGATTCTGGTGCTGCTGCTGGACTGGGTTGGGCAGCACAATAGAAACGCTGGTAAGGCCTCTGTTAGTGGGACATCATCTGGGATCAGTGCATATTTCCACTGTCCACTAACAGGTTTGCTGAGCTGACTCAGGCGTGGGCTGCCAGTCACTGAGATGTTTTCAGAAAGAGGGAAGAATAAATTAAATTAACTCACATCACTCAACAATCAAACCATTTTAACATGAAAAACCGTTCTATGAGCTAAACTCTACAGGACAGCATAATGCATAATATCCAATATCAAAATCTAATATCCATGTGTAAAAAGTCAGTTTTTCATAAAACAAAAGTACAATATTTGCCTCTGAGATGAAGTGGAGTTGAATAACAATCTAAAGTACTTCAAATTTATACTTTAATCCAGAATAAATGTATGTCATTACATTTCACCACTGGTTATATGGAAAATCAAACTAACAAAATGTATTGTCACGTTAACAAATTGTTGCTGTGATGAGCGGAAGTAACGTATATATTTTATTTTTATATTTTTATAACTGCCTAAAAATAAAATGGGGTTGAAAACCTATCTTAAAATTTTCACCATGGTCAATTTATGTACAAAATAAATTCTAAAGAGTATAAACTAGCCTATGCAAAATCACATACTGGTAACATATTAGTCAACATTTGAACCTTGTATTTATTTATCATTAGATAAGTAGATTAAATTAAAACACTTACATTTAAAAGCTTAATCTGGCAATTTTGTCTGAATTATGGGGTAGGCAAGGCTGCAAAGGATCCTTCTGATGTATCCTGCATTCACTGGAAAAGAAGGCCGCATTTGCAGGCCACATTTTGAGAAAGCCTTCGAAGGAAATTCGCATTGGGACAGCCTTCGTCGTGCCGCGGTGATGCAACCGGCTATACTTTCCCCTTTAAATGAGTCTCAGTGCATCCTCCAAAGGCCGTGTCAGCCGCTCACTTCGAAGGACGCAGCCTTCAAAGGAGGCAGCCCCTGAATTGGGACACAGCTACAGTGTGAGTGGTGCTGGCTTTTATGGAGAGTTGAGGAGCATGATGGAAGATAGGTGTGGTGATTGACAAGGGTGTGCAGGTGATGACCAGGGAGGATTATGGGGAATGTAGTGTGTAAAGGAAACAAGCATGGTGACTGGTGAATGGTGATCCTGACATAAGCAAAGAATTAGCATTGATTGAATTGTGGTTATGGGGTGGATCAGGACCTAAATAAAATTGATATGTTGTGTTTCCTTAGAAACATTCCCACAGTTAAGGATACAATAGGGCATAGGTCTTCAACCTGTGGTCCGCAGCGGTACTGCAGTGGGGTCCGCCAATTCATGTTTTTATCACAAATATTGCGAACTGAGATGAGTGACAGCATTTTAGGGATTGTAAAGTAAGCGCTCTTTCGCGCTTTTGAGACAATATAGCTATTATCCATTGAATAAAAGTATTGTTTTTTATGTTGCTAAGAGGACTGATGGCCAATTACACACTGAAAGTTTTGGAAGTGACTGTGATGAGCAGGACGAGGCCGAGGGCAGTGAGAGAGGAGCACGAGGTGTGAAGTGATGTGGTAACAAGTGAAGCACGCTGCGTCTCGCGCTCTTGCATTTGCAAATGTTCGCTCATTAATCTCAACGATTGTAACCTAACTCGCTCCTAAAACTATCCAAAAGTGGTGGATTTACTATCTTGCTGATCTGCAACAACTATGCCGAAAGCTAAAGCGGTGCAAACCGACTCAAACGCCGAGGCGGTCACCATGGCGTCACTCACCCACCTGCTTGAGTCTCATCGAACTGCCATCTCCGAGGATTTCAAACAAACTTTCTCAGCTCTTGAGACCAAATTGAACTGTGTCATAAATACAGTGACAGAACACGCTGAGAAACTTGAAATTCTTGAGAGCGAAGGTGACGCGCGAGAGATATGCCTGAAAGCTGCAAATGAAGCTATCGCTAAGCTCCAGACGGACCATGCTAAACTAGCAATTAAAGTTGTCGACCTCGAATCACGAAGTCGGCGTAACAACATCAGAGTAATCGGTGTACCTGAATCCGTGGAGGGGATACAACCGACAATCTTTTTCACAAAGATGCTCGAGGAGGTCTTTGGAGGGGTCCTAAATTCGCCTGTGGAATGTGAACGGGCCCATAGAGCCCTGGCACTTAAACCTGCACCCAACCAGCGGCCAAGACCGGTCATCATCCGTCTCCTCAGGTTCCAGGTAAAGGACAAGATCATCCGTCATGCCCGGTCCATGAGGGGTAGGCTGAAATTCCGGGATCATTCCATCCTTGTGTTTGAGGATTATCCTCTAGAGGTCGTGCAGCAGCGGAACGAGTTAAAGGTGGTCATGTCGGAGTTGTACGAGCGAGGGTTTAAGCCGGCCCTGCTGTACCCGGCCAGGCTTTACATCAAGATGGAGTCAGGAGGTAGGAAACATTTTCCAACGGTAGCTGAGGCTGAAGCCTTTATTGTCTCCTTGCCCTCACGGAACGCATAAGATCACAGGTCGCCCAAAAACGGGAGATAGTCTCTCTATCAGGACTTTAATATGACTTAATGTTTACAATAGACTGCCCCCTTTCACGGGAGGCCTGTTTCTAGGGCGGTATGGTGAGAGACATCTTATGTTTCATTTTGAGGTTATTATTATTTCTTCTTTTTTTTCTTTTCATTGCAAGTTGTTGCTGATGACTGTGGCGTGGTACAAATTACTACACAATGGTACTACAATATTTTTTTATGTATATGTTGTGTGTATGCGTATGCGTGTGGTTGCTCCGTTGGCGTTTGCGGCTATTGCCGTGTCAATGTTTCAATGTAATTCCAGAAAATTCCATGATCAATTTGTACTGTTTATATGGGCTTTGATGATCTTAATATTGTTGGAGATTCTCAGCACTGCATTGATATGGGTGGAAAAATCAGTTGTAATGTTTTTGACCTTGAAAATTTAAAACCATTAAATGATATATATAATTATTCACTGTTACATTTAAACATCAGAAGCCTAAACAAACATCACTCTGATTTAGCTTTCCTGTTATCTAACTTAAGCTGTCATTTTGATGTTATTGGATGTAGTGAAACTTGGCTAAATGACTTTTCAAATGTCGATTTACTTAATCTCGATGGGTATAATCTATACATTATGAACAGACCTAATAGGATAGGTGGAGGGGTCTGCCTTTACGTCAAGAGCTGTCTCCAAGTCAATATCTGTGATTTTTGTTTAGAGGATGACCACTGTGAGTCTTTGTTTGTTGAGATTAACACGTCTGACAAAACATTTATTGCCGGTGTTATCTATCGTCCACCAGATATTGCTCTTGACATATTTTGCAGTAAATTGGAAGATCTATTACATAAATTGAATAAGCTAAAAAAGGACTGCATACTTCTTGGTGACTATAACATTGATATTTCTAAGGAAGATGGGGCAAAACACGACTTCATGAACACATTGCATTCCTCCTCCTTTTTCCCCACCATTAACAGATTTACTAGAGTTACACCGACATCTAAAACTATTATTGATAATATCGTGACTAATATTCAAAATACTAAGTTGGAGACAGGAGTTGTGCAGTCTGACATCACAGACCATTTTCCCATTGTAATATTCTTTGGTTCTGATAAATCATTCTCTCCTTCACTCTTTAAAATTAAATCTAAAATAATCAATGAGAGAACCTTACAACATTTAACTGTTAACTTACAGGCAAAGTCATGGGACTCTGTCTATGACAGTGTGACTCCTGATACTGCATATGACAGTCTGATAAAGATTATTCAAGATTCCATCAAGGACACAATTCCTGAGAAGACTGTCAGATGCAGTACTACTCTCCAGAACCCTTGGATCACAAAGGGGATTTTGAAGTCAATTAAATATAAAGCTAAGCTTTATAAATCTTACATAAAAAGCCCTTCTATCTTAAAAAAAGAGAAATATATTTCATATAAAAATAAACTAACACAGATCATAAGAAAAAGAAAACGAATTCACTATACCGAACTGTTAAAAGGTTCGCAGGGGGACTGCAGGAGGACATGGAATGTTCTAAATGAAGTTCTTAATAGGAGGCATAAACCGACTGTTCTACCTGACATTGGTGATGCCAAAGCTGATCTAACACAGACTTTTAATGATCATTTTGCTTCAATAGGTGCAAATTTGTCTAAAAAGATAAGCCAACCCCAGGATGTCACCTTTAAGCATTTTCTCTCTGGTAGCCACACTCACTCATTTTTTATGATGCCAACAGACGGTACTGAACTCCTCAAGATCATTTTGGACTTGAGGAGCTCATGCTCAGCTGGTGTGGATGGAATATGCAGTAGGATCATGAAGGCAGTAGCGAACATTATTGTAGAACCATTGGCTCATTGTATTAATCTTTCTTTATTTACTGGTACTGTACCAAAAATGACAAAAATTGCTAAGATAATGCCAATTTTTAAATCTGGTGACAGAAATGATATGAGCAATTACCGGCCCATATCAATTCTACCCACTTTCTCTAAAGTAATGGAGAAAGTGGTACACAATAGACTTAGTGGTTATCTTGACAAATTGGATATTCTTGTCCCTTCACAATATGGTTTTAGAAAAAAGAGCACAACCTGTATGGCAATACTCGACTTAATAGAACAAATTAATGACTGTATTGAAGAGGGAAAATGCGGTGTTGGTGTCTTCTCGGAACTATCAAAAGCATTTGACACCATTGACTTTGATATCTTATTATACAAATTACATCATTATGGTATCAGAGGTCTAGCACTTGAATGGTTCAGAAGTTATCTAAATGAGAGGGAACAGTATGTCCATGTCGATGATCAAAACTCTACTTGTATACCTATAATCTATGGGGTCCCCCAAGGTTCAATCTTGGGTCCACTTCTATTCATTATATACATAAATGATTTTATAAATTCCTCTAATATATTTCATAAAATAATTTTTGCTGACGACACAAATCTATTTGCATCACACAGAAACCCACATATACTACAAGATATAGTAAACTCAGAGTTAACTAAAGTTGACTCCTGGTTTAAATGTAACAAACTGTCATTAAATATTAACAAAACAAATTTCATTTTATTTAATGCGAACAAAAAATCAGCTAAATTCCTCTAATATATTTCATAAAATAATTTTTGCTGACGACACAAATCTATTTGCATCACACAGAAACCCACATATACTACAAGATATAGTAAACTCAGAGTTAACTAAAGTTGACTCCTGGTTTAAATGTAACAAACTGTCATTAAATATTAACAAAACAAATTTCATTTTATTTAATGCGAACAAAAAATCAGCTTTTTTAAAAAACACTGCACAATGCTTGATTAAAATCAATGGGCAGGTAATAAAAAGAGTATGCTCAACAAAATTTTTGGGGGTCCTCATTGATGAATCTCTTAGCTTTAAATGTCATATTGACCATCTAGTAAATAAATTATCAAAGTATGTTGGCTTGTTTTATAAGATCAGGCACTTTCTTCCTCTGTCTGCCCTTATGATGATGTATAAAACTCTCTTTGAACCACATCTTATCTATTGTAATGTGATATGGTGCAACACCTTTACAAGTCATCTTAAAAAACTCGAAACCTTGCAAAAGAAAGCCATACGGGCTCTGTCCTGGTCGGAGATAAATTCCCCGACCCGCCCCTTTTTTTATCACTTTAAGATATTAAGACTGGCTGAGCTAAATAAATATCATAATGCCTGTCTAATGTTTCAAATCGTAAATAGCCTGAACCCTAGGTTGAGTAGTCTTGTTCCTATCTGCAGCCCCCGGCATACATACCAAACGAGAATCAAACCACTTATATTCGGAAAATACCGCCGACATGTGCGCACCAGTATGAGTGTTGTTTGTAAGGGGCCGCAGATCTGGAACGGGATTGATGATGGTCTTAAGGTGTTGCCCACTATCTCCAACTTCAAAAGACAATTAAAACATAAGTTCTTATTAACCTATATCTAATTCTAAAACTGACTTTCATGGATTACTGGGATGTGTGTATGATTGTATGAGTGAGTATGTTGTTAATACGTATGTTGTGGTATTCCCTGTGTGCACTTATTGTGTTCTCACTGTACCTTGTCTATAATTACTTGTACAAGAACCATGGGCCCCTATTTATAAGCTTTTTAGCTTCTTTGGGAGACCCATTTCATGATACTTAACCTACTTTGTATCTTCAAACTGTATTATTGTAATGTGTTGAAGAGGTATTGTATTGTGAATAAACAAACAAACAAACAAGGCCGGTGGCGTGATTACTGATGAGCAACACCTGCGTGGCGCACCGGTCTCGTATCTCTCACGGATGAGCGGATGCATAAAAGGAGGAATGACGACAGTTTAGATCGAGAGAGGCCAGTCCTGGATTTTATTTGATGTTTTGTTTTATTATGTGTGGCGGCAGTCGAACCATCCCCCGGCAACTCCCTCCAGCGCACCGCCTCGAGCGTCCATGGCAACGGAACCTGCTCACCATGCTCGATGGCACCACGGATGCCCCGCAAAGATTCCTCCTTCTTCCCGGGTTTCGGCAACAGAGAAACGCAGTTCATTGTTATGGGAAGAAGGACACGGGAACCGGCGAACATTCAAAGATTTTAATATCAAACATAAAACAAATACGAAACGAAAGTATAGACGGCAGTCCCTCACGGTCGACTGCCGCCACACATAATAAAACAAAACCTCAAATAAAATCCAGGCCTGGCCTCTCTCGATCTCGACTGTCATCGCTCCTTCTTTTATGCTTCCACTCCTCCGTGAGAGATACGAGACCGGTGCGCCACGCAGGTGGTAATCACGCCTGGAACAAAAATATGGCATATCAAAATAGATACGTGCAATGTAGGCTAAATGCAGACTAATAGATTACTAGAAAAATATTCTAATTATTTGAATAAATAATGACTTGTAAATTACTTGCAAATAATCTTAAATGTCTCACTGTACAGTGCTATTCTTGTTATGGTGAAGCAGTTGCTTACACATTACTGTACATCTGCACTTTATTAGAGAACAAGCACTCATTTCACACTCAGTGATTTGATTCTTAATTGTCCATCTGACAGTAAAATTAAAATGTAAATTTCTAATAAACTCGTAGCTAAAGTTCAGGTAATTGTTTATTTGTTCATCTGACAGTAAAATTAAAATGTAAATTTTTAATAAACGTGTAGGCCCTAGCTAAAGTTCAGGTAAATGTTTAATTGTCTATCTATTAATAAAATAAAAATGTATGTCTGCAAATCCATTAAAATAGTTTACCACTGCAAACTGAACTGTGATTTTTATTGCAACATGTTGTTTATTGTGATGTATAAATCTCAATTTTAACAATGAAAAGTAATATACAGACAGTGATGCATAACAACAACAATAATAAGCTTATTTATGATCTATTAACATAATACAACATAATATAACTTATTCTTGATCATAATATGGTAAGTTTCTATTAATAACGAAAGCTATATGCTTAATATGTATGTCTGTTTATAACAATTTGTATCGGGGGTCCCTGCTCCATGTCTCTATCGCCTAAGGGGTCCTTGCCCTGAAAACGTTGAAGACCCCTGCAATAGGGATTAGAAGTGAAGAAGAGTAGAGAAAAATTCCAGAGAAGATATTGCGTATATTATTGTATGTGGATAACGAAAAGCAGTATCATTCACATCTTCATGGAATGTGGTCAAAATCCACCCAGACCACTAACGATGTGGAAGAGAGATCTGATCTCTCTACACACATGATTGCGTGTCTTCTCACAGCTCCACTTCTATTGTCAAATTCGCTGACGATACAGTGGTCCTGGGCCTTATCTCCAACAACAATGAGACCGCATACATGGAAGAGGTTGAGAAACCAACATCTTGGTGCCAGGACAACTGTCTCTCTCTGAATGTGACCAAAACCAAAGAGTTGATTGTGGACTTCAGAAAGAGACAGCAGGCCTTCACTCCTCTTATGATCAGTGGGACCCCTGTGGAGAAGGTGAGCAGCTACAAGTACCTCGATGTGAACATCTCTGAGGATCTTACCTGGACCTCTCACATACACACACAGGTGAATAAAGCCAGGCAAAGACTATACCATCTACGACAGCTGAGGAAATTCAGGGTCTCACCAACGATCTTAAAAACTTTCTATTCAGGGGCCATAGAAAGTGTTTTAACTCAGTATATCACAGTGTGGTTTGTGAATAGCTCTAGTCACGACTGCAAAGCCCTTCAGAGTGCGCTTAGCTGAGCGCATCTCTGGATCTTCTCTCCCACCCCTACAAGACATTTACCTCAAACGCAGCAAGAGCAGAGCCAACAAAATCATTAAAGACTACAACCATCCACATAACTGTCTATTCAACTTGCTGCCATCTAGTTAGCGCTACCGCAGCTTGAGGACTAAAACAGAGAGACTTAGGAGAAGCTTCTTCCCTCAGGCCATCAGGCTCCTAAACTCGGTCTCTTAACATCATCTGTACTCTGGATGTCAATATCTGGACTCAACACTGATTGCTTTATTATAATGAAGCTACTTTTCTTGCATCATTTTGCATTTTATACTGCTGCTATGTAACTACTTCGTTACCATTGTCTGCACATTTCTGTATGTAATATTACCAGTTTAGCCTATATTACAGATTTATATTACTAGAAAGTTTATCTTATTTATCTAAATTGTTAATTTATGTCTAGTATTTTATAATATTGCACTATCTTGGAGTGGACCCTGTTTTACATTTCACTACAGGTTGTATATTCTGTATAACTGTGTATGTGATAAATAAAATCTTGAATCTTGAATCACAATTCAATAACAATGCATCTTGGGTACATTGACATCTGGCTCAAAGAGGCTTGAGATTCACATGTGTAATTTGATTCTGAGTCTGGATGCTGTCTGTTGTTTAAAATGAAGAAACCTTTAGAGAGTCTCTTGCTGAATTCTCCCTTAAAACATATTGATTAGTTAATTCTTATTCTTACAAGCTGACAAAAGCTGACTATCACACAGCTGTTACAAACAAAATCACAGCACCACCTGCTACTGAAAAGAAGACTGTGTGGGATACAGGGTCAACCCCTTGGTAAGTGGGACCTTAGGTGAGATCATGACAATAAACATTACAGACACAAGATTTTAGGTTATATTTACAGTATAAATTTTTACACATTCACTTTTTATCACCTTTTATCAAACTTACATATTCCTGCAGTGTGACAAATTAACTACCAAAAGTAAATAAACCATGTACAAGGACTTGAGATGTCAATATGAGGTCATAAACTGTATGTAAAATTCTACAAGAAAGCGAAAAATAGGTAACACTTTACAGTAAGGTACCTGTCACGTATCCAGTCACCACACCTGCTCTGTCACTTCTACCGCACTACATTTTCCAGCCTCCGTCATGTTTCCCACCTGCACACCATCAGCCATCATCTAATTAAATGTTTGTTACAGTGTATTTATATGTTTGTTACAATGCAATTTTGCAGTGTAATTATAATTTGTACAGTAAAATGATATATTTTCACAGTGTAATAATACATTAATTACTGTGTAACAGTACGTTTTTTACAGCATAATAATACATTTGTTACAGTGTAATTACATGATTTATTACTAGATTGAAATACATTTATTACAGTGTAATTATACGTTTATTACTACAGTGTAATAATACCTTTCCACAGTTTAATAATACATGTATTACAGTGCAATTTTACGTTTGTTACTACAGTGGAATAATACATTTGTTACAGTGTAATTATGTTTTTTTTACTACAGTGTAATACATTTATTACAGTGTAATTATACATTTATTACTACAGTGTAATAATACATTTTCAGAGTTTAATAATACATTTATTACAGTGCAAATATACATTTGTTACTACAGTGGAATAACACATTTGTTATAGTGTAATTATACATTTTCACAATTTAATAATACATTAGTGTAATTATACATTTATTACTACAGTGGAATAATATGTTTATTATTACAGTGTAATAATACATTTTTATAGTGTAATGATACGTTTGTTACTACAGTCCAATAATACATTTAATTACAGTTTAATTTTATGTTTGTTACAGTGTAAGCAGCCAGCAGCCATTTCACCCTGTAGCCCAAGACTGGTTGCCCACTAAAGCTAAGCAGGGCCAAGCCTGGTCAGTACCTGGATGCGAGACCTCCTGTAGTGGTGGATGGGGTGGGTGATTATTTATATCCAAAACATTAATAGCTGTATTAGTGTCAGTGGTACTGACCTTCATTCATAAAAAGATGCCATTAAACAAGTATTTAAAATATACTTTAAAACATACAACTTTATGTCGTTTCTACATTAATTTGGAGATTAGCTGTGGAATTATTAAATTATGAAATGTATAAAATATAAACCTATAAAAACATAAGTGTTTTTAAGTGTGACTAATTGAGTTATTTTTTTACCGATTGAAAGCACTCTAGTAATAATACATTTGTTATAGTGTAGCTATACTTGATAGTGTACATATACATTTGTTATTACACTGTATTTATACATTTGTTACAGTGTAATTATACATTTTTAACAGTTTAATAATACATTTGTTACTGTGTAACTATACGTTTGAAACTTTGTAAATATACGTAGGTTACAGTGTAATTATACGTTTGTTACTACAGCATAATACTGTATTTGTTACAGTGTAATTATATGTTGTTACAATGCAATTATACTAGGGCTGTCAATCGATTAAAAATTTTAATCTAATTAATTAGATACTCTGTAATTAATTAATCTAAATTAATCGCATACACAATCTTACAATGTTTACATGGTACAATTTCTGGTAAGCTACATTTTTATTATTGTTGCTTGACACAAATTTCACGATTTCAATTTAATTTAATTATTGTGATTTGATGCAACATTGACTCATTTGGATAAATATTAGGTACACAAGATAGGCATTCATTTTCTCAAGAAAAAAAAAATCTTACCCAATGCTGTAAAAATACAGAGAGCCATATCAGCTGGTAGTATTTAAGGTTAAAAATAGCTCAAATTAAATATAATGCGTGTTTATTACAAATAACAACTTTGATATAAGTAAAAATACAATACATACGTAATATAGTAGTAGGCTACATAAATTTTGAAAAATACTCTCTATAGCTCTTTTTTTATAGCCAACTATAACATGATATATGGTCATGAAATGGCTTTCCTGAGGTAACTTAGGGCTAAATGTTATGTGACATAATTGTTCTCCAGCTGTTTTATTGACCTCTTTTCGCGGTTGAAAAACACTGATTGATCGAGGAATATACATTTCGGTAAGTTTTAGGCTGCCCTACTGTATCTTTCAACATTGGTCATTCGTGTTTATTTACTATTAGCTAGGGATGATCGGTTCACGTGCCGCTAGGGATCTGTCATGACACATTTACAAGCGCCAAAACGGTATTGTTTGATTTTCGTAATAAAATTAACAGAATCTGAGAGCTGAGATTTTTTTTAATATTATAAGTAACGTGCTCTGTCTTGTCTGTTTCCGTGTCTTCTCTTTGGTGCGCGATTTTTCTGTGCGTGAGAAAATGGTTGTGTGACGTGAGAGCGCGTGAAAATTTACAACACACACACACAAGCGCGTTTTCTCTCAGACACACTCACCGACTCACTCACACACTCCTGGATGCTTTGCATTGATGTGGTACTTTAGAGTTTGACGAACTCCGTTTGTTATAAGTAAATGTTCCAAACAATGATCCAAGCAGCGCGTTCTTGTCTCCCTCCTTCTTTTTACATGAATGCTAGAACGGCTCCACAAAGGTCAAAACGGAATTGGATTAATCTGCGTTATTTTTTTTTAACGCGTTATTTCTTCTCAGATTAATTAATCGAAATTAACGCGTTATTTTGACAGCCCTAAATTATACATTTGTTTGTTACAGTGTAGTTATACATTTTTACAGTGTAATTATTCGTGTGTTAAAGTGTAATATTTTTTTTTTTTTTTACAGTTATTCATTTGTAACAGTGTTAAGTGTATTCTGTCAGGCACTTTCTATAGAGATGCTTTTAGGGGTTCACACCATGGGCTCAATTTATGGATTTAGTTTTAATATTTTTTTGTATTAAATTATATGAATCAAACAGCTCGTAAACATACTTTATCACAAAAAAAATTTGAATGACCCGTTAACCATGGACGTATTTTGCAATAATTTAAAACATTTGTCCTGGTATAGAACCTTTTGTCATTTCTTGTTACATGTCTCATGTGATTCCATGTTTTAGTCATGTGATCCTGCCATGTGTTCCCTTGTCTTACAGTATGTGTCATTTTCTTAGTGGTTCATTGTATCATTGTGCACAGGTGTCCCTTGTCTTGTCATTATTCCTTGTATATTTAAGCCCTCAAGTTTGCCTTGTTATTTTGTCAAGTATTGTTTCTCTGTAACCACTGTTGGTGACCACCATGTTCATGCTTCTGTTTTGAGTTTCATGCCACGCCATGCCTTTGGTTTGTGTTTGATATTGTTTTGAGGATTAATTAACTGCACTTGGGTTCTACAACTTGCCTCCAGTGGACTTCCATGTTACACCTTTTGGCATAAAGGGATATATAGAACATCACTGAGCCTTTTTTTCCCTAAGAGTGTCATGCTTTTTATTCTATTTATTTCATTTTTCAATTTTAGTTCATGCTCACTAACATTAACAAATGGAACCTTTTACTGAAAAAAAATGTTTTTTTGTTGTTGTTGTTGTTTTACAGTTTGAGATAAAGCTTTTCACACTGCTTGGCATTTGACTTCTTTACATCTCGTTGACAGTGCCTTTATTTATTCCCCTTTACTTTTGACAATATCATGCAAAAAAATTTAAACCTAGCATCCACCGTAAATACTCATAGTGAGTTCTTTCATGACTTATTTTCTGTTCAATGTGAGCGTTTTTGAGGAAACTGTGGATAGTAATACACTGACGTCTGTGGTGATGGATGTTTTGTCACCACTATTTTTGTGGTTTGTGCATTTTAATGTGTTAAATGTTGAGGCACATTTGTTTGGGAAGGATTGTGGACGCGTTCACCTACATTGAAAGCATACTGCACGTTTAAAATGATTAAAATTAGATTTGACACATTTGTTGAACATTTGTTGAACGAAGCAAGGCTGATCTAATTTTATTGACACGGCATCATGCTACTTGCTTTCAGTGTAGTGTGGATAAGAAGTGATCCTCACATCTCAAGTTATGATCTTTCCATTTATTATGGACCACTTCACAGGGAACCCTATATATAACCTAACCTAGGATGGCTAGTTCTCAACCTTATTCAATTCCTTACATCTAACCCTAACCCATGTCATGTTGACAATACACTGAAGAAAATTTGGTGCAGAAACAATTTCTCTCAGAAATTGCTATAAAACAAATACAAAGGGCAAGTAATACATTGAATTATATATGAAATTTTAAAGTAGAAACACTGAACTATTATTTTCTTTGTAAAACATACTACAATAATACATTTTTTGCAGTGTAAGGAAAATCCAATTATTCTGCTATCTGTGTATAGAACTGCTTATCTCAACAAAAACCTGTTGGACTTCACTATCATTAATGTACCAAATTTGAATTGTGGAGGGGAAAAATTAGGTGAATAGTGACATATTTTATCCTTTTCCTCTCACACAGCTGCCATATGGCTTGGAAAGTAACGCATGAGTTCTGTCGTCCAGATTAAAAAAAAAATTGTGCTTTTTGAAGCTTGACAGTTACAATAATCTTCTCTCATCCTTAATCCATTTCCCTTTGTGTTCCACAGATAAGATATTTAATATGGCTTTGGGTTTGAAATAACCTGAGACTGATTAAATAATCTTTTTCATTGAACTAATCTTTTAAAAATGCTCTTGCAAAGCAGCATTGCTTTTTTATTTATTCATTTTATTCATTCGTTTTTGGATTTTTAAAGGTATTTCCTAAAATGCATAGGCCGTTTGTCGCCACAAAAAATGTACAGAGAATAACAAAACGGAAAGAACTTATGCCGCTTTCATTGAAATCTATCTCAATTTATTATTATGCAACAGAAAAAAAACTGAAAGAAAAGATGCAGTGTATGTTTTTCAAAACTTTTACTATTACTGGCTCATTTATATAATAGCTTGTTTTCCCTCCGTTTTATGCAACAAAAGTATCTGCTAAAAAAAATGATTTTTTTTTTCATTATAATGTGCAAATATTTGGCAGATACTGATCAATCAGTTGTTTAAGGTGGTGGTGGTTGGAGGGTAGAGCGCAAAAGTTTGTCTAGGTTCAAAGAGAGCCATGACAAAAAAATTTTGAGAAGCATTGCACTACACGACTGTGAACCTGTCACATTGTGTGTTTGGAGACATTTTGCAGATTCAGCTTTCCTGAAGTAGTGTTGTGGCTCCGAGGAGGGTTGGATGATAGAGCTGCTATTCTGCATGCAAATGTATAATAACTGACTGTCATACATTATAGTTTGTGGTGCAGTGAATATACTATGCATCACTGGCTGCTTGTTGATAATAATTCACTGTAAGTGTATGGGTATTTATTTACTGTAAAGGAATGAACCTGACACATAATTCTCTCCTCCTCATTTACATTCCTAAGACGTCTACTTTGTGTCTTTCTCTCACTTTATTTCACTCTGACCCTTTCTACAGTCCGTTTTTCTTAGTGAGATGCGTGGAATTACGAGTTACTGGTGTGAATATTTAATGCTGGTTGGGAGAGGAGAGAGGCCAATAAACAACCGAATGCTGGATCTGCTGGAG
Source organism: Siphateles boraxobius (assembly GCF_051911475.1). Taxonomy (NCBI): domain Eukaryota; kingdom Metazoa; phylum Chordata; class Actinopteri; order Cypriniformes; family Leuciscidae; genus Siphateles; species Siphateles boraxobius. The sequence goes on from NW_027509219.1 coordinate 19,843,851, forward strand.
CTGTAACTCTTCTGGCCCGAATTGTAACCTCCCTCTCTAAACATCTTCATTCATTTTAAATTACATCTCATTCAGTCCTCCAACTGCCCGCAATGCTTGCATGCTGCTTTTTATGATCTTTAGTCCTGAAGTATCCGTACGTCACCATGATGACCCTTATATGACACAGATTTTCTTTCTATGAAAGTTATGTTTAGAGTTTTTGTACTGTAATTTCCTTTAAGTATGCAAACAGTAAATATGATCGATTGCTTTTTACAACAGGTATGCCCATATATTCTGTTGTCTGAGCGGCGTTCCAAGAGCACTAATCACCTTTATTTAATACAGCTTTATGCAATACAGATGGTTTCAAAGCAGCTTTACGCTAATAAACAGGAAAATAGTTTATAGTGTCATTATTCAGCTGAAGTCAGTTCAGTGTTGATTCACTTAAGTTCAATAACTGTAAAGTTAATCAATTATGAAATGAATTCAGTTGAACCTTCGCAAAGACACTCCTCCCTTAGTTACTGATTGCTATGTTCGACAAGCCATGGCGCTCGCACGCCATACATCATGTTCTTACGCAGTGAAAAATACAACACAGAGCAGAGAGGATAATGACAATGCGCCGACAGACAAAACAGAGCAGGTTACTTTTGAAATGAAACAAAGTGTCAGCTTTCAAATTTTGTGATTTTGTAAGAAAAAGAAAAAAAACATTTTGTGGCTCTTTCATGTGTCTTGACAGGTCACTGTAGTGCCTTAGTACAAGCGGCACATGAACCGATCATCTCGTCAGTTACAACATGAAATAAATAGGCGGGTCATAGGCGGGTGACGTCATCGACCAGGAAACTATATAAGCACCCCAAAACACAAGCGCGTCAGCTTCTGATAAGACTGAAGCAAGTGCTCACGGGCATGCTGGGAGTATGGCATAGACACGCAGCGTCTCGTTCCCTTCAGGGAACTAGGGTTACATACGTAACCAGAGACGTTCCCTATCAGGGAACTCGAGCTGTGTGACAACGCTTTGGGAACGCTAATACCAACGTCGCCATACGAGCAAGTGTCCGTCGTGTGAAGTCAGAGCGCACATTCGGACGAAAGCACCTGCGCCCCTGGAGTGGAGCTGAAGTCGAGATGATAAAACTTCACGAATGTGTGCGGTGAGGACCAGCCTGCCGCATCACAAACATCCTGGATTGATACTCCTGACAGGATAGCCTTAGAGGCAGCCATACTCCTGGTTGAATGAGCCCGGACAGCCAAAGGAGAAGGCTGACCGGCAGATTCGTAGGCAAGTGAGATGGTCTCGACCACCCACTTGCTCAACCTCTGCTTAGATACTGGACAGCCCTTCTTAGGGGGTCCAAAGCAAACAAATAGCTGTTCACTCTTTCTCCACAGGGCAGCTCTGTGGACGTACGCATCTAGGGCCCTAACAGGGCAAAGCAGATTTAGTTTCTCATGGTCCGACGTCAGAAATGGAGGAGGACAAAAAGCCTGCAGTACAATAGGCCTGACCACATTGGTTGGTACCTTGGGAACGTATCCCGGCCTAGGGAGGAGGAAAGCCTTCACCATGCCTGGTGCAAATTCCAAGCACGAGGTAGAGACCGACAGAGCTTGGATATCTCCTATTCTTTTTAATGAAGATATAGCCAGAAGAAAGATAGTTTTAAGAGTGAGTAATTTCTCCGAAACTTCTTCAATGGGCTCGAACGTTGCTAGAGAGAGACCTTCTAGAACAACCGCCAGGTCCCAGGTCGGCACCCTCGTGCGAACTGCTGGCCTCAGCCTCAAAATGCCACGAAGGAAACGGGTTACAAGTGGGTGTCTCCCGAGAGAAGCTCCACTCAAAGGGACGTGGTAAGCAGATAAGGCCGCAACATACACCTTCAGTGTGGAGTGGGATAACCCTGTGGAGAAACGCTCCTGAAGGAATTCCAGCACTGCACCCACCGGGCAGTTAACTGGGTCCAGCTGGTGTTCTCCACACCAAGAGGTGAAATTTTCCACCTCAAGGCATATCATTTCTAGTGGCCAGAGCTCTGGAGTGGAGGATGGTCTCCACGACCTCAGTCGAGAGACCAGATTCTATGAGCTGGGCCGCCTCAGAGGCCAAGCCCACAACCTCCATAGATCTGGGCGGGGGCGAAGTATCGACCCGCTCGCCTGAGAGAGAAGGTCCCTCCTCATCGGAATCTCCAGAGGAGAGCCGTCGAGGAGAGAAATTAGGTCCGCAAACCAAACTCGGGCTGGCCAGTACGGGGCTACCGACGGTAGACTGACCCCGTCCCAGCGAACCCTCTCCAGAACTCCTGGGAACAGAGCAATCGGGGGAAATGCGTACAGGCGTGACCTCGGCCACTCCTGTACCATCGCATCCAACCCCAGAGGGGCTAGAGGACTTGGGAAAACCCCAGTTGGCAGTGTGATGTTTCCCTGAATGCAAATAGGTCTACCTCGGCACGACCGAAATGTTTCCATAGGAGCTCCACCACCTCGGGGAAGAGTCTCCACTTCCCGGGCCTCGGCCCCTGCCTCAAGAGGATGTCTGCCCCCTGATACCCCGGGATATAAATCGCCCTCAGTGAAAGAAGCTTCCCCTGGGACCATAGAAGGATCTGGCGAGCCAGCTTGTATAACGGGCGCGAACGCAGACCCCCCTAATGGTTTATATAAGAGACCACCGATGTGTTGTCTGACCGGACAAGAACACGGTGACCTCTCAGGTCTGGGAGGAAGTGTTTCAGAGCCTGAAACACCGCCATCATTTCTAGACAATTGATGTGCCAATGAAGATGATGGTCCTGCCACAGACCCTGGGCCGAGCGACCACTCATGATCGCCCCCCAGCCTGTGAGAGAGGCGTCCGTCGTTAGTGTTACACAATGACACGGAGCCCCCAACACAGGACCTAGGGACAGGAACCAAGGTTCTTTCCATATAGCCAGCATTGACGTGCAGTCTGGGTAGGCAAACTAGGCACTGCCTACCCTGCCAAAATTCAAAAATAAAAATGTTTATTAAATAATAAACTTGTATTTGTATTTTTACTGTTTATTCTTGTGATTTATATATGCAATATGGGTGTTATTCAAATTGTCTAGACGTTACAATGACAAATGTAGCAGTTACGCATAATCAAATAACAAAATGGTAGAATAAGCAGACATACATAATTGGCCGCTGTGCAAAAATTAAGGATTAAGAATGGTTGTATTGATGCTGGAGTGGACATTAACTACCGGTGTGTGCCTGTGCCGAGCTTGCGTGTGTGTGTGTGTGTGTGTGCGAGAGAGAGAGAGAGAGAGAGAGAGAGAGAGAGAGAGAGAGAGAGAGAGAGAGAGAGAAAGAGAGAGAGAGAGAGAGAGAGTGAGTGAGTACACGGTATACATTCTGATTTGTACATTTCTTGTTATGCTGCGTTTGTGCGTAACGTTTACTGTTATTACGTATTATTAGCCTAAACAATAAATCAGGTAATCTGGCTTTCATAACTCAGTGCCTAGCCTCTTTAAGACATCACCGCACGTCACTGATAGCCAGAGCACGGAGACACCGTCGCGTGACCCTGATCTTGCGGAGCGGGTTTCCCCTCGGGGAGAACCCCTTGGTCCTGAGCCACCACTGCAGTGGTCTCATGTACAGCAGGCCGCAAGGTATAACGTTGGACGCTGCTGCCATCAGACCCAGAATCCTCTGATATTCTTTTACAGTGAGTGACTGGCCTAGCTTTGCCTGTTTGACGGCTAAGAGAATCGAAGCTATACGAGCAGGAGACAAACGTGCCTGCATCGTCGTCGAATCCCAAACCACGCCCACAAAAGTGGTCCTCTGTACTGGAGAAAGCACACTCTTCTTGGCGTTGAGCCTCAACCCCAACTTTTTGATATGGGCGAGAACGACATCTCGATGCCGAATCGCCTGATGCTCCGATTGAGCCAGAATCAACCCATCGTCGATATAGTTTAAAATGCAGATGCCCTGGAGTCGCAGCGGAGCCAGAGCTGCATCCATACATTTCGTGAAAGTTCGGGGAGACAGTGCTAGGCCGAACGGAAGAACCCGATGCTGGTACGCTTCGCCCCCGAAAGCGAACCTCAGGATCTTCCTGTGTTGTGGAAGGATGGAAATGTGGAAGTACGCGTCCTTTAGATCTATCATGACAAACCAGTCCTCGGACCTGATCTGTGACACGATCTGCTTGAGAGTAAGCATTTTGAATTTGAGCTTCCCTACTGAGCGATTTAACAGGCGCAGATCTAAAATTGGACGCAACCCCCCATCCTTCTTTGGAACGATGAAATATCGGCTGTAATAACCCAACTCTCTGCTGGGAGGAAGAACTCGTTCTATAGCCTCCTTCAGCAGGAGAGTTTTCACCTCCTGTTCCATAACCAGAGCCTGCTTGGGGCCCACCACTGTGGGCAGAACCCCTCTGAAGCGAGGCGAGCGTGATCTGAACTGAATTGCGTACCCCTTCTCGATAGTCTGCAGGACCCAATGAGATACATTTGCAGTGTTAATTTTGTCAGCAAATTTTGATTTAGTTTTAGTCTTAGTCTTTTGACTAAAATGCCATTTAGTTTTAGTCATATTTTAGTCATCTGAATTGTTTTAGTTTTAGTCTAGTTTTAGTCGACGAAATACAATAACATTTTAGTCGACTAAATCTACAGTAGATTTAGTCGACTAAAATATAATGGGTTTAGTTCAATTGTAATGCATTAATTTAGAATTTCTCTAAAATTTCCAAACCCATATACTCCCGGAGAAAACATCTATTAACCTATTAATATGAATGATTTTTAAGTTTGAACATGCAATACAGATACAGATTTAACTGCTGTTACTTAAAAAATATCTTAAAATGAAATAAAACCACTTTTCCTAAAGTACAACACAGTCTTCTTTACAATGAATGATATATTCATTCCTTATAACTACTTACACATCATTCTTTATTCTTTCAAGCAGACATATTTATTTGTATGAATTAAATATAATTAATCCTTATTAAAGCTATTAACAAACAGTGAATGCTTTTCTCTTTTTCTTTTGTTGCTTGATCAAAATTAAGGACACGGACCGCATTAGGTTTATTGCCACTGTCACTTTAAGACGTCGGATCATGTCCAATGACATGCGGATACAATTGCACTGATGCACATCCGACACACTCACAGTTTAAGACATAACCAGCATAGTTTACATGAATACTCTCCAAAAAGGACATTTAGACATACTGTTGTGTATTTCTCCATTCAGACACGAAAGAGAGCTCAATTCAGTAGCCTACTCGCGCGCTGTAGGTGTATTGTGCATGACTGCACGCTTCGGGTTAGGTGTGTGCGCAAAGAAAACCGCACCGAATAGAGCTCTTTTTTGCATCGTCACTCTTATTCAGAGATCTATATGTCTGCTCTACTCATTCTCCCAGACGTTCACATTTTTTAACGTTTTATGACCGCGGGGTAGATCACGTTACAGTAGCCTACAAATGTGCGCATCTACCACACACGCAGGACATCAGTTCTGACGGATCGCTTCCCAAATCGTCACTATCTAACATTTTCGTCTAGTTTTTATTCGTTGACGAAAATGTCAATAGATTTTCGTCATAGTCTTTGTCATTCAAAACTAGGTTTTATTTAGTTATCGTCTCGTTTTCGTCTGTGAAAAAATGTCGTTGACGAATAATTTTCGTCGTTATTTTCGTCAACTAAATTAACACTGTACATTTGGAAGGCTTTTCCACTCTGCCAAAAATTCTGCTAAGGGTACCAGTCTCTCGAGACTGGCCTCTGGAATATTTTGAGTGCCAGACACAGTGCCCTGTAACGGCGCACCGGCAGGGAACAACTGGTCTGACAACTCTAAACCGCTCCTCAGAGCGGGCGAGCGGCCCCCGCGAAAGCGCTCGCTGGGACCGTCTACGCCCCGGCACGCAGGCGGGGTTGGCAGAACGGGCCCCTGAGGGCACCGAGAAAGAACGGGCGCCTTGTACTGCGATGAAAACCTTTCTCTCTTGGTGGGGACCACCCTCAGTACCCTGACGTTTCTGGCGTCAGGGCTTCTTCTTCAACGAAGCCTTCCTGGCGACAATAACCGTCCTCAGATCGGCCTTGCCCCTGGAAGACCTTGTCTGAGAGCGCCGCGCCTCTGCCCAGTCTTGCTGGGGAGGAGCACGAGACGCGACGCTCCTTTCCTGTTGCGCCCGGTGTGAGGAGCTACTCGACGGCCGGGGCTGCTCCCGCCCAGCAGCCCCGGAGACATGAACACGGAGGGGGAGAAATTTCTGGAGCGCCGCCGCCTGCTTTTTCTCTTCCTGAAACCTCTCGATGACCGAATTCACTGAGTCACCGAAGAGGCCAGCAGTTGAAAGCGAGGCGTCCAAGAGAAAAGATTTTTCCTTTTCTTTCATGTTGGATAAATTCAACCATAAGTGTCTCTCCGTTGCCACCATGGCTGCCATAGAACGGCCCACTGATTTGGCCGTCTCCTTGGTGGCACGGAGAGATAGATCTGCTGCCTGACGTACTTCTCGAATTACGTCACCACTAATTTCATCCCCCTCTCTCACATCTTTTAATACGTCTGCTTGATATGCTTGTAATATCGACATAGTATGTAAGCACGCTGCCGCTTGACCTGCCGCCGAGTAAGCTTTGCCCACCAAAGCCGAGGTATTTCTTAATGGCTTTGTGGGCAATGCCGGTGTCTTAAATGACGATGCCGTATCTGGAGATAGATGGCTCGCTAGCGTTTCTTCAGCCTTAGGCATCGCCCCATAACCATAATTCTTAGCCCCAGAAATATTTGAATAAACAGATGTTTGCTGGCTAAATATTCTGGATGACACTGGTCTTTTCCATGACCTCGACACCTCGTGCTTCCACACCCGGTTCTGAGGCACTGGATCTACCAGGTAAAGGCTGAGATAAGGCAGAGCCCGTCTCAATCCCCGCTGATAGATCCATTTGCGATCCCCACGATTGAAGCCTCCGCTGTGCCTCGGCAGCAGCGGGACCCGAACCGTGGGGAGCGCGCACCGAACCACTCTCCTCGAAGAGGACTCGGCGGGAGCGGAGCGTTTTCATTGACATACGCTCGCAATGCTCGCAACCAGCGGACTGGGCGTCACCCGGCTATGACGTTCTGTCTCGCCATTGGACTGGTTTCATACGTGCTTCATGACGCACTCACGCAGGGGCGTTCACAAAGCGTTTGTCACGCAGCTCGAGTTCCCTAATAGGGAACCCAAGCTTCTTCAGGTGACATAAATTAAGAAGAAAGAAAAAAACCTTGAGAGAAACAAGGCTCAGTCAGTGGGACAGCACTTTTCTGGCCAGATGAGCGAACATGGTGTGATTATAATTCCGGGCTGCATCACAAGTCAGATTGTGGATTGATATCATTCAGAATATTTCATCTAGCTCCTTCTGCTTGAAGATCAGGATACATCAAACCAGCATTTGGTTGGAAGAGGAGCTGAAACTGGCTAATATGTTGTCCAACAGTTTTTGCATCACTCTGCTTTTCTGAGTTTGCATGTTCCAGGCAGACTGTCAGGAGTGTTGACACAGAACATGTCCTTAAAATATGAGATGCAGCACAACAATATAAAAAAAGGAGTCTTGAGGCATGGTTATTTCATGTCTTACAAAACATGTATGGGCAAGACACTGAAAATACTGTGAAAGGCGATGGTCAAAGACACCCAAACAAAAATAATTATAATACAAGTTCATTTTCATTAAGTATACTTAAGTAAAGTTCAAGTATATTTTAAGCATACTTTATGTAGTAAGTATACTAATATCTATGTACTAGTATACTTGTAAGTATACTATTTCAATACTACTTGGGAGTAAATTGGCCCACGAAAGCATGTCAAATGTAGTACATCCATATTATGCCATTCATACTACACACATTCATAAAGAATAGGCCTATACTTTTTTAAAGATTGTGAAGTAATTACTTATAAGAAGTAACTACTTAGAGAGTATACAATTTCGGAAGCAGTAATTAAATCATTAATTCAATCGATTCGTTCAAAAACACTGATTCATTTAGGAACAAAACGTATGAGTGGGTAATTCTATAATTAATTCAACAAATAAGTTCAAAACACTGATTCATTTAGGAACGCCACCACTACTGCTGTGTGCTGCTCGGAGACCATGACTTTGTTTGGAATTTTTTTCATTAGAGCATCAAAAAAGTAACTGGCAATATTGTCTAAACTGTTTACCACTAAAGACTATAATGTTAATTTCCTGTTTACTATGTTTATATGTTAGGGTAAATGTACTCAAAGAGTTTGGAAAGTAACAGTTTGGCACAAAGGTTATACAGTGAGTAAAACAAGTTGCTATCATACTATTAAAAACTCCAGTTAAAAGACAGATATCTCTTGAATTCAATGTTTCCTCTTTTCATTCTTGTGCTTTAAGAGACCTATGAAGTGTATTTACAGTTCTCCACAAATGATCTATATCATGCTGAACAATTTGGAAGACAATTTCTTCTGGACATTGCTTCTCTTCTCATGATCAATAATAAATCAAGATCAAATCATAACGTACATATCATGCCTGAATAAAACATGAGTCTTAATCCTGAAAGGAAATGGAGCCAGTTTCCAAAGGTATATTGTGACATGAAAATGTATTAGTGAAATGAGCTAGTAAATCAGGTTGGAGAAATCTCTGAGTAAAACATAAAATATGCAAACGCAGGAGTATATTATTAGATCTACGCTAATACATTCATTTAGAGTGCTGCTTAGTGTGTGATGGAATATTGAGATCTGAATCACTCCAATGCTATAAAGATTTCTTCGAAAAAAACGCTACGGTATCGCTTCCATCCACAATCTCTTTACATTCTGTCAATCATGAATTGTGTGAATTGAGTCTTTCCCTTATAGTTTGAAGGAAAGTGAGTTTAGTAAACCATAATGTAATGTGCTAGCTCAAGGTTACAATAACCATCTTTAATCTCTTTCTATCTCCCCAAGTTATTTATCTTACACCTCTTTGTCTCTTTTTTTTCCAATTTTTCTTAATCATTATAACAGCCTCAAGCATACTGAAGCAAGTCAGTGGGTGAGAGAAACGTCTTTTTTTTGTGTCATTTATAGCAGGTTGACAGCACGGTTTGATGATTTTACACAGTGTGTTTGGTTCAGATATGTTTTTTGTCTCCAGCGGGGTCTTCAACAGTGAGGTTGAATTGTAACTGGGCTGTTAAAGTTCTTACAGCAGTGTTGTTTATTTCTATTTTGACAGCAAGGTGATCCATCTGTGGACCTGTGAAAGAGTCCAGAGACTCAAAGTCCACAGGTCTCACTAAATTACTATGTTTAAGTTGTTGTAACTGCATACCAGGGCTTGTGATCTGGTTTGTGTCAAATACGTATAAACGCATAGGATCTGAAGGTGCTGCTAGGTGAAGTAAGTGAAAGTGTAAATGTCTGATCAGAAATAACAACATACTTTATCTGTTGGTGTCATGGATTGTGCTGGTACAATACACACAAAAACAAAGATGAAGATGAAGATAATTAGGCAAGTCTTTTATAAATCCACTGGGTAATCCAGTAAGAGTAATGAAACACATCCAAAATTGACGAGACACAACAACAATGACCAGAAACAAGGGAACTTAAATAGACGTGCAAACAAGGATGATTAGACACACCAGAACTGAATGACGAAATCAAATCTGTGACCATGACAACAAACAAGACAAGGAGAAAAGGTGCAAATGAAAACTGTCCAAACTGCAGTGACTGTGACAGTTAGTAACTATATGACCAACGCTATCTCATGACCAATTCGTACAAATTCGTACGACCTCACTCGTACGAATTCGTACGATTTGTCTAAACCGACGTGATGGGCAGGTTTAGGGATGGGGTCAGGGGTATGCCATTCGTACGAATCCATATGAATTTGGCAACTCGTAAAATATGTACGATTTAGCAAAACTCGTACGTATTTGTACGAGTGACGTCATATGAATTGGTACGAATTAACCACCTTGTAAAATTCGTACAAATTGCCGTGAGATTGGGTTGATATGACAATAGGTTTTTCTTTTTTTCACCAATGCTTGGCATAAGGTATTCTGCAGTGAGAACTAGGTCTAAATAGTCTAAATAAGCAAATACACTTCAATTTTACACTATTTGGAATTTGGCCATCATATATACATCCAAAAAGCAAATAAACTACAGTAAGAGGTAATAAATCAAAAGTAGAATAATTACACACACACACACACACACACACACACACACGTATATATATATATATATATATATATATATACGTGTGTGTGTGTGTGTGTGTGTGTGTGTGTGTGTGTGTGTGTGTGTGTGTGTGTGTGTGTGTGTGTGTGTGTATATATATATATATATATATATATATATATATATATATATTCATTGAACAGAAGAATGCAGACAAAGGGTAAATTCTGAATAGAGTATATTGAATAACACACAGGAGTCTTGGGAATGCAGATCGTGATGTGATATTGGCATGTGAGTGATAAGTCTTATCTGTTGCAGGTAGAGAAGAAAAGTGGGCTGGTGGACTAAAACTGGCAGACGATGACACACAGAAGACTGAAGAAGAGGAGAAAGTTTGATGCACAGGTACGGTTTTCACAGATAGGTAGTCCGGGACAGGTTCAGTGTAGAAAGACGAGAGCAGACCAAGAGGTGTGTTTGGGGCTGGCTTTTTTGGAGGAACTGATGAACCTGGTGGCAGACAGGTGTGGTGATTGTTGAGTGTGATTTTATTTTTATTTGTTTTTATTATACCAAAACAACAAAAGTAAACTTTTAATTTGGCTGAAAACCAAAACTAAAATAGAGCTTTGGTAATTAATTTTGGGTAATAACTGAACTGTTTATGCTGATCAGGGTATTGTGTTCTCAGGTGATAAATTAAACCGGTCATAGTAATGCCGGGGACACACTTAACGACTAGCTGAAACATTTTAAGACTGAACTGAACACACTTACAGACTTTTCTATGACTGCAGCAGATTTTAAACACAAACTGTGAACACCGACTGAATGCAACTGTCTCTGACTCGGCGAGTTTGGGCATGATCAGTATCAAATTACTGTACATTCATAATCAGCCTTACAATCATTAAGTGTGTCCTCGGCTTAAGGCTTTTTGGCAATGAGTCGCTTCTTGATACTTCAGCCGAACAAATTTTACACATACTCCAGCATCATTTTTGGTCATTGTGAAGTGCGTTCACATTCTGACATGTTTATTTGTCGTAGCTTATCCACTTTGTGTGCACAAAATAGGCATCAAATATTTTCGGTTGCTGAAATGAAATGTTGGTGCCTCACTAATAGAGAGTATGTGTGCCTCTGGTTGCTTCATAAAAGCATATAACAGATATAAACTCATTTATCACAAATAATTGTACTGAATTGTATTGACATTTATAATCCATTTCCTGTAAAGATGCTTCTGCTACCCTCCTGCAGTGCTGTACTGTACTGCAATATGAGCACTGTTACCTGTTACTGTAATATGTGCACTGAAATAAATATCCGCTGCTTATTCTTGTTGTGGAAATCAGGCCTTGGATTTTTCCATGACACCCTATTGTAACATTTGTATTTGATACATTTCTCTGTCATATTTGGTCTAATTTTGCTGCTTATAATACAGCTAAAATGAATAAGCTAAATGGAGCCATTGCATAAAATATAGTTATTAGTAACTATTTAAAAAGCAGTTTTGTGCAAATGCTAATATAAAACTCTCCACAAGTAAAAATAAATATATAATTTCATATTGTGTTTGAGATAATTATACACCAACTCACACACTTCAGAGTGTCCCAGTTAAACACAGCTTCTCTCAATCTGAGGAGACAGTCGCTAACCCAAACTGTCTGGGGCTCCAACATGTTTGTGCATATACAGTACCTGTTTTGATTATATATATTCTTCTATATATTATATATGTGGTAATCGAATCAGCTCAGAGATATTAAAAGAGACATCCAGATAGAGAAAAAGTGAAAAAGATGGAGCTAAACGAAGTTTTAGACTCTCATTAGCATCAGTGTTGAGTCAATAAATACATTTATTAAAGATTTTTCTCTCTCCCTCTCTTTGTCTATCCCTTTCTTGGTTTCATATCAGAGGAAGTGTCTCTTTGGTGCTTTAAGGCTTTAAGGGGATTACGACAATGAACTAGAGCTTTTGAAAGCCCTTTAGAAATAATTACCTCTTTCATATGCACTCTCTCTCTTTCTCTCCTTCTTATTTATTGATTGATTGGTAGTGCTACAGAACAAGGGAACAAATGTGAGTTCCGGAACACGTTTAAAATGTGACAACTTTCCTTTACAGTGCCCCTTAATGACCATTAAAAGCCTCATACCCATTACAGACAGAAGCATGCATGGAGACCAGTACACTCTCACAAGGAACACTCTGTTGAGTTTCATCTGTCACTCTTATATCTCATTTAGAACATTTCATTCTGGTGCCATTATCATCTCAGTTTGGTGGTTCCGAAAGGGTTTGTTCATTCAGAAATGTTAAATTGAACACAAAATGTTCCTTAAACCTGAGCAGGGCCCTGATACTCTGTTATTGGGGTGTACAGGTATTCGTTTAATGGCAAAATGTAACACAACTTTTAGTTCCAGTTCCCTGAGCAGTTTTTCATTAATAGATGAATAGCTAAGTAATGTAAACTTGGCTGTGATGTTGCCACAGTTACATTAATAGGTGTCTAATGACACCCCCTTAACACCACTGTGCTCTGCCAAGATCCTCAAAATACTTTCCACAAAGAACTGAGCTTATTTCACTGTGAGAAAGCAAGTTTTCATATACATCATGTGTACCAGACTTCAGAGTACTGTACATTTTAATGGTAAATGGAATCCATTTATATAGCACTTTAACAGACCCAATGGCCACCAAAGTGCTTTACATATTGCCTCACATTCACCCATTCACACACCGACGGCGGTGTCAGCCATTCAAGGCGCCATCCAGCTCGTCGGGAGCAGGTGGGGTTAGGTGTCTTGCTCATGGACACCTCGACACTTGGTCAGGTGGAACCGGGGATCGAACCACCAACCTTTCGGTTTGTAGACAACCTACAATTTGTTAATGTACAGAGTACAGTGACAAATCACCTTGGATATTTACATATACAAACCACATTACCGTTTTTTCGATTGCTAAACGACAGTGAGCACAACTGGAGCTACATGTGCAAAACTCTAACTACAGTCTGCACAGCAGCAGTTCATGTGGACCAAACTCTAGTTCGTTTTTCATTGCTTGAGTTTTCAAAACTCTACACACTTATCCCATGACTTTAACCACAACCTGCACAACACTGTGGATTTAAAGCACTTTGTTCAAATGCTAAAACACTGCTGTCAAAACTGAACCACACATTCAAAACAGAATAGATTTCAGCCTTGTGCCTTTCAAACACTGCTGATTGCAATTTCAGCTGAAAGGCTAAGCAGGTGTCTTGTTTTATTTGTTCGAATTACAGTATGTACTTTTAGTTTCTACCCTTTTTTCTCATTACTGTAATTCCGTAAATTACTACAGACTATTGAAGCAAACTGCTAATTTTCATTTACCTTAAATAATTGTTATGTTCTAAAAATGTAAATAAATCATGTGAAAGAATGTCACTCTTTTCTTTGAAGAAAATATTACTTTGTACGAAGTCACTGAAATAGTTCAAAATGTAAAGATAAAAAGTTTGTATTTTCTGTATTGGTGTTTGATGCTAGTGTTTTTACTCTCAGTGTGTTCTGAGTGACAGTGTGTGCTATCTCAGTGAGGGTTGTATAGTGTTTGGCTGCACTGACCCTATTTTGAGCCATGTGTTAAGAGTTGTGTTGCTTGGAATGAGTTTTGCAGGTGATGTGAACTGTTTAGCTCAGGTGACTGTTGGTAGTGCAGACTGTAGTTAGAGTTTTGCACATGTAGCTCCAGTTGTGCTCACTGTCGTTTAGCAATCAAAAAAAACTGTAAATAGATGGTTATCAAATCCAGTGTCACTGCAACTTTGTGATAAGCTGATTTGATTGCTGTATTCAGACAGAGAAGCCACCGATTTTTAAATGACTTGAACCTAATTTGGTGAATTTTGACTGATAAATTCAACGCAATAAGAAAATAGTCAGTAATCGCAGAACCAAACTAAGAAAGCAGCATCAACGTAACATTTTAAAAGATGTCAGAGATTCTCACCAAACAGAGTTTACAGATCCGGAGGGTTTCACACCATTCCCACAGCCATACACGCATGCACAGATATACCCACATGCTGTTTTAGCGAGAATAGCAGCATACTTCTTAATTTGTAAGTTGCTCAGTGTGTGTGTGTGTGTGTGTGTGTGTGTGTGTGTGTGTGTGTGTGTGTGTGTGTGTGTGTGTGTGTGTGTGTGTGTGTGTGTGTGTGTGTGTGTGTGTGTGTGTGTGTGTGTGTGTGTGTGTGTGTGTGTCATGTGGCTTTAAAAACATCATGAATAAATAGTACAAATATACGCTTTAATTTGGGGTGAATGTGATTTCATGTTCCTGGAACAACATTCCAATCAACCAATCAGATTTGAGGGATAGGTTTATAGTTAATGTCAAGTTTAAGCTTTTAACAAGGGTTAGGGGGTTCAACACAATTCTTATTCACTTATCTATTCCCTCTAATTTTAGGGATATGCTATTTTTAGGGGGTAGGGATAGGGTTAGGACTATGTTTTCAGACAGGAATGTTGTTCCAGGATCAACAAAAGATGTTTATCCAGGAACAGATCTTGGCAAAATCACAGTTGTTCATGGCCATGAAAACACAGTGAACGTGATTTCACCAAGTACAACATTTTCCTGGATCAACATCTTTGTTGATCAACCAATCAGATTTGAGGAACAAGTTTACAGTTTGTTTACAAGTTTAGGCTTCCAGCCAGGGTTAGTTGCTTCTTCATCAGTGTTGTTCACCTATCATTTCCCTCTGGTTTTAGAGATAAGTTATGGGTATGGATAGGATTAGGACTATGTTTTTGGACAGGAATGTTGTTCCAGGATCAACAAAATATGTTGATCCAGGAGCATGTCTTACTAGGCAAAATCACAGTGACCTGAAAACACATAAGTGGACAGATATAGTTTGATTCCCAGGGAATGCATTAACTTATCGATTTGATAAAGTGTCTGATAAAAGCATCTTCCAAATGCATGAATGTACATGAAAGACCAAAACGTGGAATTTTCATAATTTCATACTATTTGGTTTGACAGCAGCACTCAAACTGCATGAACAAGTTCGTGCAAAACCTGATGATCGTGATATCCAACAAGACACTTCATGCTTTCGAGATGAAAAAAGGGTGCAAATTAGATTTTGAATCCCATTTTTTCAATGCAGTCAACAACTTTATTGAAATGAATTGTAATACATAAAAGAAAAAAATATCACACATTTTAATCTGACATCAAAAACAAAACCTAGATAGATGGAAAGAGAGAGAGAGAGTGGAGCTGTTTAAAAATAGAACTCTGATAGGACCATGGGGACCAACACATGTTCATGAATATTAATGAACTTCACACATGTTCCAGCATTCTAAACGGACAAGAATCTCTGTCTCTCTCTGTCTTCATTTCCCTGTATCTGTCTTTTTCCCTCTTTCACATTGATAAATTAATTACAGATTGAATTGTTGGGCAAGTATCTGTGCTCTATAGCTTGTATTTAATCTTCATACCTAATATGTGTGTTTCTTTTAGAACTGTGGTCTCACAGTAAAGGTACAAACAAAAACAATTGTCATATACTGCTTTCAAGGTTACTTATATATATATATATATATATATATAGTATTTTCCCCTCCCTACTGCTTACATTCCTCAGGGATTCCTCCCTCATTAATAATTAATCCCCTGTCAACTCCAATATTCCTGCCCTCATCTCTGCGACAATTCACACCGGGATTACACATGTGTGCCAGTGTGTCTCTAAGATGGATGGTTCCATCACTGCCTACACTCCTATAGATTGATGTGTGTGTGTACATGTTTGGCTGTACTTGTGAGGGCCAAATGTCCTCACTTATTTAGTGTGTGCGTGTGTGTGTGTGTGTGTGTGTGTGTGTGTGTGTGTGTGTGTGTGTGTGTGTGTGTGTGTGTGTGTGTGTGTGTGTGTGTGTGTGTGTGTGTGTGTGTGTGTGTGTGTGTGTGTGTGTGTGTTTGTGGATACGTGAGTTGCTCCCGTCCACTCTACCTGAGATTGACCATGCCGTTATTTAGGTCATTCTAGGTGTCAAGAGGGTAATTATCTAGGTCATAATGGCTTTTCAGAAGGTAATGACTGTTTTTTTTCTTTATTCCATTTCCTGTGTTGTAGACAAACCTGCTGTGTTGCACACTTGGCCAGTCTGAGATGAAGTGTCATTCCGGGGGGTAAAAACTTGAAGTGGTGCACACTAGAGCCTGTTCTCTTCTGTGATTGAAATGCACACACACACAGACACACTTGAAGATTGTGTCTGTTTTGTGTGTGTCGGTGCACAAAAACGATTAATTAAAATAAGCCAGTGCAACTGTGTTAAAAGCCAAATGAGGACTTGTCTCTTCTGGCTCCAGTGACACGCAGTCGATGTGTTTCTGGAGCTGCTGTGGTTGAATTTGGCATTTACAACATACTCCTCATTCTGTTTATCTAGCAGCATGGAAGACAAATGCCATTAAATTATCATTCTCTCTGCATACAATTAACCCGTGTCTCCTCTCTGAAAGGACACTGGTTGTTTGAATGGTCACGCTAATAGATGCAGTGCTGGAGGATCTGATTATCAGCCAATATGTGTTTCTCCTTCACAGTTCTCAAAGGGAGAGCCTTGGAGATTCAGGGTGGCATCTTTAGAAAGCCACATCCTTGGATAGAACTTAACCCTTTTCTAAGTAAAACTTGAATTATGACCTTCCTTTAAGGTTTATTGTGCCTTCAGATCTTATTTGCCTTCAGGCACTCTTTCTGGCCTTCAGTGCAGTCTTTCAGTTGCAGGTAGTCGCCTTTCTCCTCTCTCTTGCCAAGGATGTTCACTTATGTGGGTCTAGAAACTTCTCCAGTCTCATCAGAAAAGCAGAATCACAAACAGAGTTGGGTATAACGCGTTACAAAGTATTACTGTATTCTACATATTTTCGCGTTACTGTATTCTAATTACTTTTCGTGGTAACAGTAATGTAACTCATTACATTTTAAATTTATGTAATTTGATTACTGATGTCAATAAAATTAAGTTACTTGCGTTACAAATGTATTGTTAAGAAAAAAATATTTAGTAAAATGCCTTTCTAATCACGTTTGGCCGGTTGCGTCAGCATGCGCTTTAATGAATTACCGGAGAACGCGCTTCATGAGGCACACACACACACACACACACACACGCAGCGCTACACGGTTTGGAGCACAGTCTGGCCGTTTCTCAATAGTAGCTAGCCTACGCAAACTTCGGACTTGCGTCCTTGGTAGTTCAGACTTGACAAGTTCGACTCAGGAGAACGAACTCCCGAGGACAAGAGGACGCGAGTCCGGTTATTCTGCAAACGGAACCGCGGCGTTCTTGATCGCGTCACTCAGCACTTTCTGGCTACTCCGGTTATCTCTTTATGTAGCTATATTTCAGGCAACAATTAAACGAAATATGGTATAAAGTCCAACTCTGCCTCTTTTCGTCAACAATAAAACAAAATATGTTATAAAACACAACTCTGCCTCTTTTCATTTAAAAAAATCGTAAACATATTAGGCTAAGTGTCACACAAATGTGCGTGCTCATACATTGATTATCTTCAGTGCATATATTTATAACAACACGATATATAAAACACAACCCTGCTTCTTTTTAAATATTTTAAAAATATGAAACATTATTGATCATTAAAACTGACATTTAACAGAGACAGACTTGTCATTTTATTTTACATGTACATACAGTGAAGAGAATGTATAGTAAAATAAATATTAAAAATATTCTATATATTTTAAAATATATAAAAAAAATTACACAACCCGTCTTTTTGTTAAATGTCAGTTTTAATGCTCAATAATATCCAGTATAAAAGTATAAGTAGCCTAAAAGGTATAAGAAGCTGTAAAATTAGAAATAAAGCAAACAGTTGAGTCAAACATAAGTCAGCTCTCTAATAGGCTACAAAGTTAAAGTCACCTCTCGATGCATCCTGGGTAAAAGGGGCGGATCAGGAACACATCAGTGGTCTTGAACTGGACTTGGCTAGATGTGAACTTTGAATTGGAACAGTACTTGGGCAAAGACTCATGACGTTTCACAAGTCCACAAGAACATATTGAGAAACAGCCCTCTCTTCTTTCTCGCATGCGCGCTCTTTCTCGCTCGCTCTAGATTCCGGGAGATTTGAACTAATTTGCGGGCATCAGGGAGCCGCTATCAACATGCGGGAGACTCCCGGAACTTCAAGGAGACTTGGGATGTCTGTATTCTGCAATATTAAATTACGGAAAGAACTGAGTTTCACTTTGTAGTGTATTCTTGTAGTTTTAATAGGTTTTCAAAGTAACTTCAAAGTAAAGTAATTAGTAATCTGATTACTTTTTACATGCAGTAATCAGTAATGTAATCAAATTACAATTTTAAAGTAGTAATTAGTAATTTGTAGTGGATTACTTTTTTGAATAACTTACCCAACACTGATCACAAATAACATTTGATAAAAGACAATTCTTGTTTGTTTTTCTTATTTCCTCTCTTTTACATATTATGAAAGTGAATGGGGGAGCTGTCAAACTGCATATTGAAAAAAATAAACCGTTCAAATTTCATAAAAATTGTTTATATGAAAAGTGGTGTGCTGTATTCCAAGTCTTCTGAAGCCATATGATAAAAAAAAAATTTGTTTTGGACCCCATTGAGATTCATTGTATGTCGCACAAAAAAAGTTCTTAAAATATCTTCAGAATATCCTCTTTTGTGTTCCGCAGAAGAAAGTAAGTAATGTGTGTAATTTTTTTTTCTTCTGTGGTATATTTTGAGAATTTTTCTTTTATGTCCTGCAGAAGAAAAAAAAGTAATTCAGGTTTGAAACGACATGATGGTGATTAAATACTGATCATTTTTGGGTGAACTATTACTTCATGTTGTTACTCACAGAAAATCTTCCCATAAAGTCTCAAATCAAATATTGCACTCTCACTCTACAATCTAAAAAAAACCCACTTTAAACCACCTCGGTTACGACTGTTACCTTGGTTCTCTGAAGAGGGAACTCGCACTGCGTCGACTGACGCTGTGGGAATGCTCTGCGTGATTGCGTCTTGAAGTACGTGTGAAATCAGTCCAATGGAGTGGCGAGACGTTAGAGGCTAGTGACGTCACTAACCAGGAAACTAAAGACCCCTTTTCAGTTGGTAAACATTATGACGTTTTTATGTGGGCGAAGCTTAGGTGGAGGCAGAACGATCGCTCTGGCCTGTTCACTAACGCTAGTTTGCAAGTTTTGTTAGCTTTTTTTTTTAACAATGACGGGAGAAAATCAGATTTTATCTTTATGTGCAAGGTCCCTCACTGTAGAGGACCGCGATTGTTATTTGCAAAAGTTGATTTTAACGGACGGAACCAGATTGGCCGACCCATACATGCTCAGTCAATGCATGGACGATCTGACAGGATTAACGTTACCTCAGTTGAGTGGCCTGCCTTCTATACCTACCTGATAGAGAAACGTAAAGACAAACTGAGTGCATTTAAATCTTTAGATGCCTATATATAACCTGGTGGTAAATACACTTAAAGTTTGTTTTTCTCCATGTATGTTAAAGCCTTGTATTTCATTGTCATTATAATTATATAGACAGGAAAAAAACAGATTAGCTGTACTTCCCTGGAGTCATCAACAGTGGGCACTGTGTGTGTTGATTACGATACGATGCGCGTGCGCTCTCGACCAGAGAATGTCTAATAAGGGGAGAATTGGCACTGTATGGTTACTTCCGGTTTCTGGACTGGCTGCAGTAACACGTCCCTGTCCATGCAGGGGCGCTCGCAGGCGAGTGCAGAATGAATGGTAGTCTATAGGGTTTCACCCCCAGAAATCCACTTTTCTCAGGATATAATTTTTGTCAAGTAATTTCAAAGTTGCATTCAAAAGGGGGGGGGGGGGGGGGGGGCTAAGATAATACACTCAGCTGAAAATTGCATTTTTAAGTTCACTTATCTGTTCTAAAAATCCGTTCAAAAATGTGATGACGTCACATAATAGCAGAATGCTAGCGTGTTCCAACAACGACCTAACCAACAACGACCTAACCTGTAAGAAATCGAAAGGACATAAGTACTCGTTCATTCGACTTTTGGTCTATAATCTATATTGAACTTGCGGAATCAACAATAAAATCTATGTTGATTAAACGACAAGCAGGAGAAAGGGATACATTTAGCCATCTAGCTCCATAGACTCCCATTCATTCTGCACATGCCGCTATCACCTCCAGTGGAATTCTAATGGAACTGCAACCAAGATGATATAAAACTGAGCTCATAGGAAGTGCCAAGAGTCTCCATAGACGGACTATGTCTCGACTCAGATTTTTGGTGAGACGTGCAGCGAGCAGTGCGAGAGAGACGCGTGCTCTCGGGTAATTGTTGAGGATTCAAGGTCATCTATGGGCAAATACAATGTTTTGAGACTATTTTCGTTTAATACCATTTGTGGATGCATATTTTGTTGTGTTAATTCGGAGAACTGTCATATTTGAAAAGTTATGATGTGTGTAATGAACGCGATGATATGACGTCACACCATGTGGTTTAGGCCTGGTTATTTGGCATTATGCCAAATGTTATACACTAATACACATACATGTGGTGGTGTGTTGGAGCTGATTGTTATGTGCGTGTTGTTTTCTCTAATTTCTCTCAAATGATATGTGATATGAAGTGGGTAATATAAAAATGTACTTATGTTGTTTTGTTCTCTTTATACAGTATTCCCACTGCCGTATTGTATGGTATTGTCTTGTATTCTGCCGTATCACAATGTATTGTAACGTTTACTCTTATTTTTGATTTTCCTTTTTTTTTTTTGGCTTGTATTTACAAACAGAAAACATCAAACGGTTGTATTCTTGTATTGCCGTGTTTAAGAGTATTGTGTTCGTTATACACAAAGTGGTATGTGATACTCAAGCATACAGCTATCACAGAGATAATTGCACCCTGAGAAATGTACGGAAGTGAGGTGGTTTAAATTGTATCACCAGGTCTGTGAAAAAGAAACAGAAAAGAGCAGAAAAAAAAACAAAATTCAATAAATGAGGTTCATTTATGAATTTTTTTTTTTTTTTCTGCTCTTTTCTGTTTCTTTTTCTGGAACTGTTTTTTATAAATTAAATTGATAAACCGCATTTGGAAATAAATTGTTTTTATTTTACATCATTAAACGAATAAACTTAAAGTATAGAAACCACTAATGTGTTCCTGGTGGTAAATCTAAATCCCTGGTCACATATAACTATGTGATGAATGTTCTTGACTTGTGGCAACGTTACATTGCGCAGTCCTGCCCAGCGCCAAGGCCAGAATACAAGTAATGTAAAGTGACATTATAGTGCAATTTTAATGATGTGAATATTTTCTAGAAATAAAAATATTTTTTATGTATTAAAATTATATTAATTATCTATGTATTTGATTATTCTTTCTTACCAGGTTCTTAAAAAAGTCTATCACAATCAATCACAACAATGTATACAACCATAGATGATTCACAAATAATCACAATCATTTAGAAAAAATTATGCGATACAATTTCAAATTGGATCCTGTAGGTGATTCTTGCACCCAGAAACACAACAAGATTACATTTAATAATAATAATAATAATTTAAGATCCTTATTATGTAGCCGAATCTGTGCTGGTTTGTATTGGCCGCCTCCAGTTTTCACTTATTTTTGCCTCCAGCTAACGCTGTGACGTAATTGTGACATCGGTGCAAAAGGGTCTATAAAGCCTGCCCAAACAGATGTAACACTAGCTTCTAATAGGCTGAAGATGTCACTAACAGGCACGCAGGAGGTATGGAAGGGTGATGCAGTGTCTTGTTCCCCCTTCAGGGAACCAAGGTTACAGTCGTATCCGAGGCATTCCCTTTCAAGGTCACTTCCACATCCGTCGATTGATGCTGTGAACGTATATAGCCACGCCGCCATAATGACCAGTGTCTGTCTAGTGTGAATCGTGAATAAAGCACTAAGACGAAAGCACCGGAGCCCCATGTTTAGAGCCCAAGAGAGCAGGTCGTAACAGCTAACCAATGTGTGCGGTGAGGTCCAGCCTGCCTCATCACAAACATCTTGAAGTAGTAGAATGGGCCCGGATTGCCATAAGCAAGAGAGATGGTCTCGACTATCCATTAGTTCATCCTCTGCTTAGATGCTGGGGACCCTATGTTAGTGGATCCAAAAAACACAAGCAGTTGTTCAGATCTACGCCACAGGACGGCTCTGTGGACATAGGCATGCATTGCCCTAACTGGACAAAGCAGATTGTTTCTTTACTGGTCAGAATCCTGGAATGGAGGAGGACAGAAGGCCTGTAGAACAATAGATCTAGTCCTATTTGTGGCTTTATCGTTTCCTGCTTTGTGACGTCACCCGCCTCTGACGTCTCCTATTGGACTTATTTCACACGTGCTTCACGACGGAATCACACAGAGCATTCCCACAGCATCAATCGATGCAGAGCGAGTTCCCTTGAAAGATAAATAGTGTTTATGTACTGCTAACCCTTTTACATGTAAGTTTAAAATATTCTACCTGAGCCCCCAGCATGAGTTTTTTAAGGCGATCGTTATTTTAGAATGTATGACCTTAATATTTCCATGGTGACACGGCATGCTTGTCACCAGACACACGGCAGCCACAATAGTGCTGTATGACAGATGTATTGTTTTTATTTCCTTTTTATTAAACATTTTTTCAAACTTGTTAACTATATCATGAACTATTTGATATTCCGATTCTCAAATATGTGTTGAGTGTGTTTTGTCGTTTAAAAACCTTTATAATGATCATGTTAGCTGATTTATAATGTGCGATGGGCAAATGTATTGTTTTTCTAGTAGGCCTACTTATGTGTATTTAAATGTCTGAAACCTAAAATAAACCTTATGTGGTTGAAAACACTGAATAGTTGTGATATATGCCAGCTCTGAGCGCGTCCTGGCTCAGCCCCAGCCAGAGCGTGACAGCACATTTGAATTTAGCAGCTGATCACATGATGCACTGAATGTTATAATCATACCGGTGTTATCGTACGCTCCAAAGACCAGCCAAGACTGATCACACAGGTGTGATCGTACACGTCAAAGGGTTAATATTGATTTCCATTTTTAATTTTTACAGGTGTATTTTGAATTACGCATTGTAAAGTGTGATGTTTCAAGGTTAAAGGAAATGTCCGTAAAATTTATTTTTTTCATTTAATTTTTACATTGTAAATATATTGCATCATGATTGGCATAAATGGCATTCGGTCACCAGTCATATGAGAACCATGTCACTTGGCTTCAAATGATCAGTGAACTAAACAAAATCAAACATCAGCTCCCCTTGTACATTTACTTGCAAATGTAATTATTTCCTTAAAAACACAACATATATTCTTCCTTGCCATTCTTCTTCTTGCAAGTGTCCATAAATAACATGTAAATGTAAAAAATAATTAGTCCAAATGGGTGTTTGCTGACATGGCAGATGCTGTTGTGGCATGATCACGTTATGTGACAAAATTTATAAGCACATGGGGTTTTAATGCCATTTTTATCACTTACTGGGCTTACTGAGTTCACGATATGAGCTGATATGTTATGTCAGAGGTTTTATGAGTTATCATGTTTCCCAGAGGCTCTGCCTCTAATTTTCCACCCTCTGCTCTATTGATTCTCAATTAAAAAACAACTATCGCCTGAAAACAAGATCATGTCAGAACATTTCACCATTCTCATAGATCAGTTGTGAACATGTAAAGACTGAGGAGCAGTGAGATTCACACCAGCTGAACCCACGAGGTGCAACAGCATTCTTTATTTGAGCAAATTTTTGGGGCTTTCTTTGCAGTCTTCTCCAAACCCTAAACCAGCTGAAACAGTAGCCAGATGGAAAGAAAATTTGGGGGGTAATATTATCAAATCAGAAAACCTTTGCATTTATTCAGTGTTAAATGTTCCAGTTTTTTTTAGTCAGTTTTTGTCTTTTGACAAAAATTGTTAATATTTTGTCGTCGTAATTTTAGTCATATTTTACTCACTTTACTTGACTAACTCTTTATTCATGTAACCATATATTAACATTCAACAAAAATGCCTTCAAGTGAACTTCACTTTTGTGTCATTTTTTGCAGATACAATATTATGTTTGTGCTTATATAACTGATAAATCTTTTATCAGATGCATTTGGCTAATTAATTAAACTTCCTTTGAAGCACATTTCACATCTTGCCTTAAATATCATCGACAAAATCAAAAAAAAACTTTAACAACCATGTTCTTCAGTAATTTTGATTACCACTGCATGTCCTTCAATTCTTTGGCCTTGACCAATCAGATGCCAGCTCAGTCCATGAGAGCATGCACGTCACATGCAGGTCTTCATTCTCTCTGACAACACTGGAGCTGCTCAGGGCCTCAGCAGTCATTATGTATTTAACTCACAGGGGTGTAGGCACACTCCTCCTGACCCAAAACCTGTTTATGAAGCTTTTTAGCAATCTAGCAGGTCCGACCCAGGGCCAGCAGCGAAGATCTCACCTTCATTCACACCTGACAGATTAGACTGTCACATTCTCCCTCTCACTAACGGATGAATGGACGTCTCTAATGGAGAAACTGTGTTCTCATGCAGGCTTTCTCAGCCTCGCACCACTGTCCATAGAGGACACCATGTCAAAATTGAGAAATTTTTTTTGCCCCAAAGAGAACACCAAAAAGTCAGAGAGAAAGAGTTACTCTCGCCTCTTCTTCCTCTGTTTTCTCTGCTTAAATGCTTTGAATATGGCACTTAACATATAGTGCACGGTAATTGCCCTAAAAACTCATTGGTCTTTCTATCCTGTATGAAATATGGTGGAGATGAGCACACTGGTTCTGGAAGCGCTTGGACTGATTAATATTTTATGATTTTTCTCTCTTGACTTGTGAATAAGTGAATAGAAGAGCTTCAGCAATGAGAGAACAGCTCTGCCCAGGCGAGACCCAATTTGCCATCATATTCACGTTCATCAGTAACACAAAGGCCAGAATCCATTTTTACAGGTCAACATATGTAGATTTGATAACTCTTAGGTTGTATACCGATCAATATGTTTTGTGTGTGTGTGTCTGTGTGTGTGTGTGTGTGTGTGTGTGTGTGTGTGTGTGTGTGTGTGTGTGTGTGTGTGTGTGTGTGTGTGTGTGTGTGTGTGTGTGTGTGTGTGTGTTGTTGTTGTTGTTGTTGTTTGTTTAATCATTTTTTTATATTTTTGAAAGTCTCTTATGCTCACCAAGGCAGCATTTATTTGATAAAAAAAAATCAAATTCAGTAAATACAGTAAAACTTCAAAGCTGTTTATTTTAAAATGCAATTTATTCCTGTGATGTCAAAGCTGACTTTTTAGCATCATTACTCCAGTCTTAAGTGTCACACGATCCTTCAAAAATCTTTTTAATTTGGTGATTTGGTGATCAAGAAACATTTCTTATTATTATCAGCGTTGAAGTTTTAAGGGGAAATTGTGATTATAATTTTTTTTAAGGATTCTTGGATGGATGGAAAGTTCATAAGAACTGAATTTGTTTGAAATAAAAATCTTTTGAATGAATGTAATTCATTTAGCTAATTAAAAATATATATTTTTAACAAAATATTACTGACCATAAACTTTTGAACAGTACTGTTAACATTAGCTAACACATTAGGAATAATGAACTCACGGTGAGCAATAATTTTTTAAAAGTGAACAATATTTATTATTATTATTTAATGTTTTTAATTATATATTATTTCTATTTTTTATTGATTTGGATACATTATGATTTTCATATTATATGATATATATTTTCATATTTTTTATATTTGTATATATTTAATCAATTTATTTTTAAATTAAGATGATTAGATGCCTCAGAAGTATTGTTTATTGTTAGTTGATGTTAACTTTTGCATTAACTAATATTACTGTTAATATTTAACTTAGATTTAAAAGTCTATTATAGAGTCCTGTGACCTAAGCAGAGGATGAATGGATGGATGGGGTTATCTTCTATAGACTCCTGTGATAAATTAATGTGCATTGTTCCTAACGCTCAATTGGACATGAATCCTCGACAGCCTGACGTATTGCACAAAGATATTTTAAAATCAAAATGTAGCACAAGATTTGTTTTGAGAACTGGTTGGATTGTGAAAAGTGGGTGTTACTTAACACAATGCATGCAGGTGATTAAAGGGAAGGGGCTGAAAAAGAAAAAGGCACTCATGACATCAGCCAAAAAGTCATTTCAGAAGCAAAGCATGGTATTTAATTTTGATAAAACATTGACAGATTACATTTGTTTGTATTTGGAATAACACACACCGCAATCATACACAATGAGACCTGGAACATGCATTGAGAGAGTAAATAGGGCCAATTCTGATTCCAGTTGACTTGAATAATAATATTCTTGACTACTTGTGTTGTTCTAATGCATCTCCTTCATCCTGCAACATTATTGAACCATTTTTTCAGGATTGTAAACACAGAGGCATGCACAGTTAAAGAAAGCTTAAATTACTATTGAGAAATAAGAGCTTTTATAATGCCCTGAAGACATTGTCAGTCTATGCACTTTTTGTTGTAGTTGTAGTTTACTTTCAGACAATTTTGAATATTTCAGAGCTTTTGATTTGATTTCATGGGCACAGATGTTTATGTCAAAGTTCTAGACACATGCTTTGTTTTCGGATAAATCTCTCTGTTCCTGCATCAATTAGTTTATAGTTAATATATCTAAGCCCAACACAACCCCTCTGATAATAAAGAATGAATTCAAGATGTTGACGAATGCCAGGTTGAATGCACACCTTTCGAGCATTTAGATTTGTGTATGTGTTCATTTGAGTTTATTTGTGCTGTGATTACTGCTTTATTCTCCTCAACAGAACTGACATCCAAGACAAAAGCTCCTCTGGCTATTCATAAATGTATATGTAATACTATTCAAGAATTCAAGAATACTAATTATGGAAATGAGATTGTGTTCTTTTTTACAGTGCAGAGTCATGCTCATAGTGTAGGGACTGAAGATAAATCTCCTTTTTGCATTGTTACAGAAGCATTCAGAGCTGAAATGTGTCATTAATGCATTAAAAATGCATGAACTTGAGACGATTTATGGTCCTTGACTGATTGCTGTTGAGATGTTGTGAGTGCCGCAATCCTTCTGTTGTAAACGTAATCACCGCGGGCCATTTTCTCAATGTTTTTGGCATTTTAACAGCGTGTGTGTGTGTTACAGAGAAATTGCGCTGGTACCGCTTGTCCCCATTCAAGAGTGGAATGGGTCGTCATGGGCCATTGTTCCAGTTTAGCTGTGACATGATTGAAGGTGAGTTCTTTTGTGAATATAATCATACATTTCAACAGCTGTTACTTGGTCAGTAGAAACCCACTTTTTTCCATATCACATTAGTCTCTCCTATTTCTAGTCCTACATAACCTGGACCCAGTTGTTCTAAACTAATCTGATCGGATTTCGGCTATCGGATTTTATCAAATCTAGAAAATGGGTTGAAAAAAGAAAAGAAAAGGAAATCGGATTAGATCACACAATCCAAACTTGATGTTGTTCAGGATCAAATCTTCAGTTTGTGTTGTTCAAAACTTTTTAGCAAGATCGGTTTAGCAGGATTATCCTCATTCCAGCGAAAGGGTGGATTTCAGGAACAAAAATGTAATAAAACATTAAAACTGGTCAAAAAATACAACATTTGTATCATGTAATATATACTCACATTACTTTTTTTTTTCTTGATTAGTTTAACCATTAAAGTAGTATAAAGTAGAAGTAGACTAGGCTATACCTATACTAAAGGAGAACTCCGGGCAATTTTTAAGTTAATCTTGATCATTATACCACCTGCACACTGCTATTTACCTTTTTCCGGCAACAACTGAGTTCCCACGGGACTTCAGCGCGAGACTGCAGCTAGTCGTCACAAACACTATTTAGGTGAATTTAAACAATGGCTAAGTTGCTAAACGCATCTCGTTCACATGTAATTAAGGGCCCCGTTTATGCTGGACAGACATTTTAATTGCATTTTGTCTCAGTTAAGAGGCACAAAGACACTCTTTATGTATATGCCCCGTTAACTGCCGTTTTAGCTGAGTGGGAGCTCTGGGCATTAGCTGTAGCAGCTCCGTGTTGCAAGCACCAATCCGGTTTTTTTTTTTTATTCTATAGAGAGTACTCACAAAAGTATAATGATCAAGATTAACTTAAAAATTGCCCAGAGTTCTCATTTAAGCCTTTCAGTAAAAAAATGTGGCGCCATAAATTAATCCACCAAACGGCTGTCAATATCAAACAAAAATAATATGTTTTATTTGAAGTGTTTTTAAACACTGCTACATTGGCACAATCATAAGAGATGAAACAGTTGAAAGTGGGTTCTAACAATTGCATCTCTTATTGTTTATATTTTTGTTGTCTTTGTTATGGGTCGCATGAGGGGCTAAAGAAATTCTAAAGGGACATGGTGATGGGAGAAAAATATGAGATGGGAGGAACATTTCTTTTTTAGTGTTCTCTCGCAAATGTTTTGCGTTCTCCCAAGAAACTTTGCAATCACTCTAAAACTTGAGTTCTTTGCGAATGAACACAAAGTTTCTTGAGAGAACGCAAAACATTTATGAGAGCATTAAAATATATTCCTTTTCTCCCATTTCATACCCCGTCATCACTTTGTCTCTTCAGTGCCTCCATAGGGGTCTAATTGTTTGAAGGAAATTGAAAATGGAAGGGGATGTTTGTTTGTTTATGCTGTTTTCTTTCTCTTCAAATAATACAATTAAAGTTACCACACAATGACTCTTCTACCTGTTGTTCTTTACATAGCTAGTAACCTACACTGTGAAATATAACCCCATTTTAAAAGATTCAACTTTTACTACTGTACAACGAGGCCCAGAGGTTTAACTAAACAGCATAAGGTGTAGATTAGTATACTACACATTGTACCTCATTCTGGCCAAGAATCAGCCACTTAAAGAGACCTGTATAAAGGTACCACGTTAAATGTAGTTTAATACACGTTTTTTCAAACTTTTAAACTCCAAGAGGGTGTTTTTAAAAATATTAAGCAGTAAAACTGACTTCAACATTGTCAAAAATAAGGAATTTTTCTTGAGCAGCAAATCGGAATATTAATATCTGAAAGGATAAGCTAATAAGATTTTAAAATGTACTAAAATAGAAAAATGTTATTTTAATGTGTAATGTAATTGTAATGATATGTAATAGTGGTCAAAGCAATATTTCACTGTATTTTTTCATCCAACGAATAGGGTAGCTTGAAAGGGGATCAAAACATCAAATAATTGTATTATTGTATATTAATTTATTTTTCTCAGAAATTGATTGAAAGACTTGCGGTTCATAGTCATTCTGTCTAGAGCTCTGATCATCTCTGAGTGCAGCCCAATAGTGCTCCCATGCAGAGCCAGGGGCGTCTCACCCAGAGACCATAGAGCAACAGCAAAGCACGGATTGTTTGCTCACTTTTCTGAGTTTTGTCGAACTCTCAGCCCGGCAGGCTGGCTGAAACTCCATCAAAGATTAATTGGTAGTCTCTCCTCTCTTCAGTAGGTTCCTGAGTTCGTTTTTATTTCGGGGCTTCAGAGAAGGTTTAATTCTGACCCACATTTCACCATTACAGCACTGATCTCTATGCCAGACACCAGGGATTAAATTAAATACAACTAAATTACTCACACAAGCACACACTGCCTGGGTACAGGGAATAGAGCCAACACTGAGCTGAGGAGGCTGCACACGCT
Organism: Siphateles boraxobius; assembly: GCF_051911475.1. Lineage (NCBI taxonomy): Eukaryota > Metazoa > Chordata > Actinopteri > Cypriniformes > Leuciscidae > Siphateles > Siphateles boraxobius. The sequence goes on from NW_027509219.1 coordinate 19,873,994, forward strand.
CCTCACCACTGACTTGTGCCCAATACAAGACATTTAGTGCCTCAATGAACAAGTAGAGCACCTTGTCCAATTTAAAGGACATACAAATTATATGTTATAGCACACACACACGCACACACATAATTTCTGAGCCTTGCTCTCATGCCCTCACTCCCACTGGAATTACTCTGTGCACTTTGGAAGGTAAAAGCAGAAAAAGAAGGACAGAACTGAATGTATAAGGCAGAAAAACAGGACAAAACTGAGAGAGAATGAGCTCCACTGTATCAATGTCATTATATTGTGATACTCACTGGCTGGAGATCTTTGTGCTTTACTGAAAATATTTGCTGGCTTAAGGTTTTTGTTTTGAAACACTCACTGGTTGGAGATTTTTCACACAGACACCACAGTATGGAAACAGCTTGTATTGTTCAAAGAGAATAGAGAATACAGTTCTGGTTTATTCTAGTTCAACTCTACTTTAGGTCCTACAAGACTAGCTTTTAGCTATTTTATCATGCTTGCTAAGTTGGATTCTGTAGGATTCTCCTGAACCCTCAAAGAGGTGCAGATTCTCATTGCAGTTATGTGCCGCCCTCTGCTGGTCATTACTGAATGTGATGTTTGTGTGATGTGTGACTGCTTATTTAGGCTGTACACCAATTCCTAAACTCATGTTATGCACTAAAAGTATATTCTTTGTGACTGAGAAGAAAGTACACCAGCATTAATACACCCCCTCATAATATTTTATCTTTGTTTTTGCTTGTATACAAGCTTTATAATCAATAAAAATTAACGAAGACCATGGCTAACAAGAAATTAATTAATATTCAGTTTCAAGAACAACATAAATTTCAGTATCATTTTTACACAAAGCATCATATGGCTTCAGAAAAATTAATTGTATATCTACAAACCACTTTTGGACATCCTTTTTTATCCTTTTTTGCTTGAGAGCCTATGATCTCCATCCACTTTTATTGTATGTGAGTGAGCACTTTGAACAATATCAGCTGCAAAAACATACACAATGCACATTTAAAAAATTCATTAGAACTTACACTCACCAGCCACTTTATTAGGTACACCTTTTCAACTTTTCATGAACGCAAATATCTAATCAGCTAATCACATGTATGGTCAAGACGATCTTCTGAAGTTCAAACTGAGAATCAGAATGGGGGGGGGGGGGGGGGGGGAGTGAATATAGGCCACATTTACACTGCGGGTCTTGATGCCCAATTCTGATATGTTGAATGTTAAAAAATGTTGACGACCAGCTTCTTTTAAAAGAGACCCATAACCGATATATACAAAGTTCTGTCATGAAAATCTAGATGGCGCAGGCTGATAGATCCATAACTCAATTTCCTAGCGATCACATCGTTATCTACATAGTGCAGCTGATTGGTTACCGTGGCATCACCAGCCAATCAGCTTGCTGCTCAGCATTCAAATACTTGGCAATGTTTGCTGTTAGCAGTCTGCAGCTTTCAGAAACCCTCCACCTTCCCCAGCTCCACCTGTAAAAAGTATGCTACAGGGTTATTTCATGTATGTTTTATGTGCAGCAGCAGCATGTCTTACATGCTTACAGTATGTCTGTGAATGTACCGGCAGTCACAAATCTCTGTATATGCTCTGCACTGCAGCAGCAGCAGCAACAATAATCAACAGCAGCAGCAGCAGCAGAATATATAGCAGATAGATTCCATCAAGACAAAATACATTAACATAGCCACATCCATTACCATTCCAATCTCTCCGAGAGATGTCATGTCAGAAATGATAGCTTTTAGTGTAAGTTGTATCGGGAAGACTCTAGTGCCACGACATTCATTCATCCATAAGCGTCGCAAAAACAGTGCGATTCGCAATGGACGCAGACAAAATGATAATAACAAGTTTTTGCTTTCTGCATCATCTTTAAAGCTCAGTAAAACATTGGTCTCTAAGGAGGAGAAAAAACCTGAGTTGATGTCATTTGCCACCGCTGCTTTTTCAGTGACGTACGACTCGCATTGACAGGGGAATATCCAATCTGTCCGCTGGCATGGCAGACGCAAATGCACGTATATCTGATTCATATCAGATTTATTCACATATTAATGAGGCCTGAAATCTGAGAATTTTGAAATCCATGTGTTTTTTCCTGCCTACGCATTCATGGGTCATTTCCGAAAAATTGTAAATGAGTCATTTGAACCATGTAAAGTTAATGTAGCCTAAGTGACTTTGAACGTGGCATGGTTGTTGGTGCTAAATGGGCTGGTCAGAGTATTTCCAAAACTGCTGATCTTCTGGGATTTTCACGCACAACCATCTAGGGTTTACAAAGAATTGTCAGAAAAAGAAAAAAATGCCTTGTTGATTCCACAGATCAAAGGAGAATGGCCAGATTGGTTTGAGCTGATAAAAGAAGACCACAATGGGGGCCACTCCTTTCAGCTAAGAACAGGAAACTTTCTTAAGTTACAGGCTCACCAAAATCAGACAATAGAATATTAGAAACACGTTACCTGGCGTGATGAGTCTTGATTTCTGCTGCGAAATTCACATGATGGGGTCAGAATTTGGCGTAGACAACATGAAATCATGGATTCTTCCTGCCTTGTATCAACGGTTCAGGCTGGTGCTGGTGTTGTAATGGTGTAGGGGATATTTTCTTGGCACACTTTGGGCCCCTTAATACCAATTGAGCATAATTTAAATGCCACAGCCTACCTGAGTATTGTTGCTGCATGTCCTTCCCTTTATGACCACAGCGTACCATCTTCTGATGGCTGATTCCTGCAGGATAACGCGCCGTCACAAAGCTCAAATCATCTTAAACTGGTTTATTGAACATGGCAATGAGGTCACTAAACTCAAATGGCCTTCACAGTCACCAGATCTCAATCTAATAGTGATGTGGTGGCACGGGAGATTCACATCATGGATGTGCAGCCGACAAATCTGCAGCAACTGCGTGATGCTATGTTAATATGTATATGATTAATAAATCTCAGAGGAATGTTGCTAGCATCTTGTTGAATGCCACAAAGAGTTAAGGCAGTTCTGAAGGCACAATGGGGTCCAACCCAGTTCTAGCAAGGTGTACCTAATAAAGTGGCCGTCGAGTCTATACAATACAAGCCTGTTTTTAACATACTATTATTTGGGATGCACTAACTGTATTATTGTAGCAAGTGATGTGTTTAGAGTGTATCTGTCTGGATGTGTGTGAGAAATGCTTGTAAGCTTCTATTTTCACTTCATGCTACAAAGTGTGAATCAAAGGGAAATGAAACCTACAGGCATCTTTCACATCATATGCTCGAGCATTCTCACACAAATCATGACTCACTCCACTGAAACAGAGACACTGTAGAAAGTAACATTCATCACTAGTCTATCCAACCAAAAGAGGTCAAGTGGCACTGATAGAGCTTTGAAGACACACACACACACACACACACACACACACACACACACATCTAGTGTTTCCATGTTTTATGGGGACCTTCCATAGACATAATGATTTTTATACTGTACAAACTGTATATTCTATTCCCTTACACTAACCCTACCCCTAAACCTACCCATCACAGAAAACTTTCTGCATTTTTACATTTTCAAAAAACATCACTTAGTATGATTTATAAGCTGTTTTCCTCATGGGTACCAAAAATGTCCCCACACGAACAAGGATTTCAGATATTCCCATCCTTATGGGGACATTTTGTCCCCATAAGGTAGGGTTTACCAGGCCACACACACACACACACACACACACACACACACACACACACACACACACACACACACACACACACACTGACTGAACATCAGTCTGCATAGGAGTGAGTATAATGTTAATTTGTGTCTGTGTGTGTGTGCGTGCGTGTGTGTGTGTGTGTGTGTGTGTGTGTGTGTGTGTGTGTGTGTGTGTGTGTGTGTGTGTGTGTGTGTGTGTGTGTGTGTGTGTGTGTGTGTGTGTGTGTGTGTGTGTGTGTGTGTGTGTGTGTGTGTGTGTGTGTGTGCGCGCGCGCATGTGTGTGTGTGTGCGCGCGGGCATGTGTGTGTGTGTGTGTCTTCAGCTGGTGTGGAATAGTGATGTCCTGACACCAAAGTAATATGAGAGAAAGAGAAGAAAAACAGCTTCACGCGGAGAGAGAAAGAGAGATGGATAGGGACACAGTGTGCGAGTGAAAACACAGGGCTCAAGATCCTGAGCGTAATCTATTAGTGTAAAAGCTCAGAGGATGACAGACAAATGTCTTGGTTAGTCGATACTGGCAGCAGCAGTGTCTCCTGTCTGTTTTTATTTCTTTTTAAACGGAAATCACGACCAGAAGGACCACTCATTTGTTTTGCTGAATATCTCTCTGTCTTTCTCTCTCACACCATCTCTGTCTCAAATGAAAAACAAACCAAACATCATGGCTTTGAAGGCAAAAATAAAAGAAAAATTAGTAAAAAGAAATATGAGTGTGGAGCAACACACATAATTCTGTTATTGGGGAAGTGTTTGCAAATAGGCTACTTTTCTCATTACAGATGGACTAACCATTGTGACATCCAAAAGTATCCAAAAAACTTCTAGAAAAGCAATGAATGATGATTTCAAATCTTTTTTTGCATTGCACACATACAGAGACCTGGGTGCAGTGGGGAATAACGTACATAAATGCATCTCATTTGCATACATAAATTAATCTTTTTATCCATTTCAGTGAGTCTCAATTGAACCTCAGTTCAAAACAATTTCATGCATGAGAAGAATAGCATGGTGACCACACATGATAGACAAGCTCACACACAAACCACCAGCACTCATTCAGTCCAACTTAAACCATATGAAAATACTTTCCCAAATTATAAAAGTCGAGTCAAACAATTGGCCAAAACAGTGATTCCTCATGAATATTTGTACAAACCCATTACAAAGTTCATAGTGAAACTTATATTTAGTCCTATTCAAAACTTTGTTTCATGGTACATTATATGTACAATCATCTTTTCCATAGATCCATTTTTATCATGACCCCGGGTTTGCTGTTCTTTTTTTCTTTTCTTTTTTTCTTTGGTCTGTTGCCTGGTTTTGGACACTTAATCTGGGAGGCCAGCTTGCTTCATATATTATGTTATAACGTGTGAATTTCATCTTAAAATTAAATTGAATAATTAGTGATTTTTCAAAAAGACAATTTAAATCTATTTATTTCTCATATCATTGTATTTTATGTGTATTTTCTCTTTGTGTCCATGTGGGGGCGACATAGATGAGGTTAAAGGGGACCTCATTAACAGTTAACACTCGCTGAAATTCAAATAAAGGCGCATTTATCTGCTCACCTTTGCCATGCCACTACACATGTCTAGACAGCATTAGAAACATACTCACCCGATTACATTGGAGTAATACGTAGGCTACATTATTGCAATAATATTGTGACAGAGATTGAGAGGTTTTTTAACATATAATAATATCACCATCAATATTTTGTTTTTATAAAGATTCTTTACATTGTAGACGTCTAAAATCCTGCTATTAATATACTGTCTCAGAAAAAAATACCTTCACAAAGAAGGAATGTAATCATAGATTTCGATTCAAAAATCGAATCAAATGGGCTGAAATCACTACAATAAACTGCATGTAAAACAAACAACCGTAGACAAAGACACTGAACCGACGCTTACTTAGCTCCTCCCCTGTAGCCTAACATCCAATCCGAACGGAGCGTTCTTGTCCGTGATTTCCGCCTATTGGCTGAAAGATCTGTCAGTGACAGTAGTCCATATTTTCGGCCGGGACAGTAACACGGCCAGCCAGCAGTGAAAGTGAGAAATAACTCCGTAAACTGGGATAATTGTGATCGCGGGAACTGATGAGCGAACAAAAACACATATGAAGGTAATAAAATTAATATTTCTGGAATTGTGACTTATTAGGGAAAGGGTACAGGGTGTGATCTTTAGAGCATGCTGGTGTGGAAGAGTGAGTAGCCTAATCTCAGATCCCAGGACAGATTTCCAATACATTATCTCGCTATTATTATGACATCTGAACATCGGTTTTAAATGCTAAACATTATTTCTGCTGCACACAGCGTTCTTTCGTACTCATGCACGTAATACGGGTTCACGCAGATTTGTTTCTTTTTATGAATTTGGACATACCATTATAGAATTAGTTGTATATATGATCTTTATAGTATGTCCATTAAATGCTAAGTTAACACAAAAAGTATTTTGTCCCTGTTTCTGTTTGTCTCGGTCTGATGTCACACGTCTGATCGTTGGTGCTTCAAATGTTTGAGAAGTGCACTGATTGCTTGTTTAGCAGTATGTGAAATTGTACATATGTCCAGGGTGATTTTTTTAAACCCTGAAAGGAAAGCTTTGTGTCCCGCAGGACATCTGATATCCACCGCAGCAGTGCATTTTGCTGAACAGTGCTTGAATTTATGGCTCTTATTCCTAATCACGCAGCTTATAAAAGATTAACCACAAACTTGATTGTTGAGACATGGGACAAAACCTCACACAGCAACATTTCCACTTTGAAAATAGTAAAGGATGGTGTATTTAAATAGTATTATAAATATTCTAGTTATCATTTTATTGTTTTTCTCTTTATTTAATCGAAATGATGATGTTACTGTGCCCCCAGATCATAACTTGTGTATATTAAAAACAACAGGTAAAATAAAATATTAAATTTAAATAAATATGTATAGTTGTATATTTTAAAATAATAATAATACTATGTTCTAGATACATATTATATTTAAGATTTCACTCTGTCAGATATTTATGAAAACATTTATAAACTTGTACATAGTTTCTGTACATCAATATTCATCCTCGTTCCATATTTCACCTGCTATGTTTTCAACATGCTCACACAGACTATGGTGACTTGTGTTTTTTTCCCCTAAATTTCATTTTTTATAATTTTAAGCAGTTGTTTTGAAAATGTCTGTCACGATTCTGTTATTTCATAATTTCAGATAAATCAGATAATTTCACTCATTTAAATATAAGTATTTATGCCAGAACACCAGAAAAAAAATTAACTGCATTTAGCAAAATTTGAAATATTTAAAATATATCTGATAGTGTTTATCCTTGATCCTTAACTTTATTCTTTACATTAGTTCCATATTGTTCCAGTACTAAAACAACAACAACAAAAAAACGTGTAGGCCTAATTCTTTAAATGTTATGTTTGTAATAATTTGTACCTATCAAATTCATTTGCCAGAGATTTGGATACATTTGGTGAAATGTTCCTCTGAATGTGATCTCTCAGTTTTATTATTTTTGTTCTTTTGAATCAAACAAGTAGTGATTTTAAAATGCAGAAATGTAAGTGTTTGTCAGTGGGTGCAGGGCAAAAATGTGGTCTAGCCTGTGTATGCGGTGAAATGCTCTGTTTTGACTGGCATGTCAGAATCAGTCACTTGAGAGCTGGGTTGAAGAGCTCTTATTGGGTCAGGACGTAATTACACCAAAGAAGAGCGTGCCTCGTTTTGCAGATTCTCCTCTAGTTCTTCTAATGTATCTAGTTAATGGACAGTTTTCCTTCCATTTGTGAATGAATGAGACCCACAACATCCTGGATTGAGGATTTTGGTCTTAGATAGCTGTACAAGTAAAACGGTGCACTGGAAAAAAATCTCTTAAGCAATGATGTCAATGACAGTCTGAAGCCGTGGTTTGCCACCTTAGTAACCACTGGGTGGTTTGTTTGAGTCCCATGCAGTACAAATTTAGTTCAGAACCACAAATCTACAGCAATGAGGAAGTTTCGCTCAGTGAAAATCAAAGCGTTTCAGCCCAGCTTGACTCCTTAGCCTGGGGAAAGGGTTGAGTTTAGGGTTTAGGATATAGTGACCTCATTAGAGCAGGGTGAGCAGGTCAGGTTTACCAACGTGCCAAATCACTGCATGTTGCTTTTATACAAGTGTTATGCAATAGTTACCCTTCTGAAATAATTTGGCATGGTGTTATTCTGTTAATGCTTCAGAATCAAAGTCTTGAATTAGAAGGTCGGTAAAAAGATGTATCAGTGACAGGGAGAAGAAGATGCTGGATCTGCTGTTAATATAGTGGGGATGTATTAGTATGCGTCATAGTCTCGTCTGGAGTCTTTTCAAGTTAATATTTGATTCATTTGTGTGTGGGGTGTGAATTCCTGGAATTCCTTTCTGTCTCTGTAATCCATATAGGGTTTCTCTGTCCCGCTCTCACACTCTTTGTGGCTGTATAGAGATTGTGTTTTGTTTTCCAGATAATGATTTTACTTGGCTTGTGCAGGTTTAATATGGGGTTACGGCATCAGAATGGCAGCGTGAACCACACTCCCATCTGACACATGTCCCGCTCCCTCATTACGGATAATGATTCATTAAGCAAGCTGACATTAGTCTGATGTTTCTTTTAAGGCTTGCCCTCAGCAGCTGTGGGTTAAGTCGGAGGTTTAGTGAGTTGTCAGTGAGATGAGGGAAGAGAAAAGGTCTGTCTTCCTACCTCTTACATAAGAAAGGTGTAGTTCAGCCAAAAATTATAATTCTATCAATAACTACTCATCATTATGTCTTTCCAACCCTGTATGACTTTCTTTCTTCTGTGGAACATAAAATTAGACATTCTGACGATGTGCTAGTCTTCATCACCTCTTTTCCACGAAATTATAGCAATGAGAGGGATGTTTTCAAGCATTAAAAACAATTAAGAGCACTATTAAAGTATCTTGGTCCATATTTTTTTTAGTCATATCTTTTCAGTGAATCAGTTGAATCTAGTTCACACACTCTAAAAACGCTAGGTTGTTTCAACCCAAATTTGGGTTAAACCGTTGGGTTAAAAAACAAAAAACAAATTTGGGTTGACACACCCCAACATTTTTTTTAACAAAACACTTGAACCAGTTGTGCACAACTCGCACAACCAACTTGAACTGTATTTGTGAAATCTACATGGGGAAATTTTCCGGCCTCACTCTACACTCTCAATCACATGGATTCCTATTGAAATGACTGGATTTCAAAAATGAAATTTCGGCACGCAACGGAAACTTTGACCGCAGTCATTGATTATAATTCCATGGAAAACAACGAAAAGAGAATATGAAAAAAATAATTACAGAGTTTTAATTTTGGAGTTGACCTATCTTTTAAATGATGCACATATCAGTTGTCTGTCTGGAGATCATATTTGTCACTTCACAATTTGTGTGTGAATGTTGTAGTGATTCAAAAGATTTATTGGCTTCAAACAAGTTGGTGTGCATGTGTTTTTGACTACAGATCCAGTTACTTTCTCTATATCTCTCTCACACACTGTCTTGCTACCTCATAGCTTTATTATTCTCTGTGAAACATTATACTGTTAAATAGTCTTGTTTTTAGCTGCGACTGTTGCTGATTTCGCATGGTCAGAATTGGTGTACTAATTTGTAACAGAATCAAGGTCAGTGTGTGGCTCATCGTTGTTGTGCGCAGAATCTTTTAAGTGAATCAGTTGATCTAGTTCACACAACTGGTCTAAATAATTTGTTCACAAATCAGACTGATCTGGTTCTCATGAATAAAGTAAAGGCTTACATTTCAGTATGCCATTAAGTCAGATCTTGGCTGTCATAGCTAAAATTACTCGTCTCTCCTCTTTCTGGTTGCTGTAGTTTAAAGTTATGTTACCTTTTTCTGGAATGCAGTTCTTGGTCAAATGTGGTATTTGTGTAATTGTTATTTAACCTAGGGTCAGAGGTTTCTTTAGACAGAAAACCATTTTTGTCTATCTGACCTACACATAACAGTCACAGTGAGGGGTGTCATGCTTCTTTGGGGGGCATCAGTGTGAGTTTTACTCACTAATTGCCCTAGTTTACTATAGATAAGACATTAAAAAAAAAAAACGTTTTAACAGTAGTTTAGTTCAAAATATGGGCATAAGATGTGTTTTTCTGGTGGTACAGGTTTAGTTTAGTGTGCAACTCTAGTTCCAATCTTGACCTGATATATGTGTTATAAAAACATGTGAAGGAGTGATCTCTGCTCCAATGTTTTAGTCGTGCACCTTAATGAAAAAAAAAAACCTTACACCATTATTTTGTTTAAAGTCTCTTAACCATGCATTTAAAATAAAATTTAGTGTTTTTTAAAATAAATCTCTGAATCTTATCTATTGATCTGAAGGGGCATGCTTCAGACTTTTTTGCCCTTTAATACAATTATGACAGTATTTCCTTATCCAAATGGATGAAAGGACCCTATTGTATTAAAAATACTTTCAATACTTTCAAGATCTGGTCGCTTCTGCTTGTTAGCTCAGCGTTTCAATCCTCTCTTGACATACCTATGTTTGTCAAACTCTCACACAAACAATATAGCCTTGTATAGCCTAAGTGTGTGGTTTTTACAGGTTCTCTTGAGAGGAAATGAATGAAAGCAGGATGCACATCTGATCTGCACTGATAGTGTTTTTACCGGATGCAGCATGATGAAGATTCTTTCGGGAATATTGATGCAGTCTGTTTCCTATTTAGATTGAATGAATGTAAACAATGGGTTAACTGATACAAAAACTGAAAAGATGATTGTGTTGTGTTTGTGTATTAATTTGCATGCATTTTTATGTAGAGATTTTTTAAAGCATTAGTCAGTGATGTCATAAAAATAAACATGGGACTCTTAAGCAAACAACGGAGTTTCTGTATCCATGTTTAACGCAAATACTAGGTATGGGCGTATCAAATCAGTGTGTAAGCAGACACACACAAGCACTCTCCGGCTGGATCACTGACAGCTTTATCACCGAGTCATCAAGATGCATTCCAGATTTAACACACACACATTCTGGTTCTACAAACTGGCCCACATCCGCAGTGTGTTAGTAATGTCTGGATGACTTCATTGCCCTGAGATTATATTAAGTCTGGTCAAGCTGTGTGACTTTCTTTTCAATAGAAGGAAAAGAATAACATACTTGTTGAAGCCATCCTAGTAACACATTAACGTGTGGCCAAATTGAATCATATCAGGAAGTGATCTCATTAGATTGTCTTAGGAGGAAAAAAAACAAAGAAAGCCAACTTAACTGAGAAAAAATCCTTTACTTAAGACTCAGATCTAGGTTCTTGATTTTAGGATTGATTGAGAAAGTTCTTGTGATAAGTTTTGAAGTTCTGTCATAAAAATGAAATTTTTGATTCATGCATATACATCAGTAAGTTATCCCCTATAACATATAATTTACTTTTATTTCAGATACTTTGATTCAAAACTTATTGAAAAAGAGGTTACTTTTATTCAGCAAGGACATATTAAATTGATCAAAACTGACAGTAAAGATATAATTATACAATGATAATGTTACAAAAAATCTATTTCAAATAAATGCTGTTCTTTTGAACTTTCTTTTCATCAACGTGTCCTGACTTTTTTTTATCACAATTTCCTCCAAAATATTAAATGGATAGTTATAAATAAAATAAAAAGGATGTCATCATTTACTCATTGACTTCTGTAGTTTTTTTCTTCTTCTCCATACTATAGAAGTCAATGGGGTCCATCAACTGTATGTTTCCCCACATTCTTCAAAAGCAGAAGAACAGAAGAGATTTATTTAAAAAAAAACTAAATCTTACCTATTATTAATGTGTTATGATAAATAATTGATGATGGACATTAAATTATTGGGGGGGAAAGGCTAATAAAGCCACAATGTAAAGCTGTCCATCATGAATTACGACATTAACCACTTTTATTTAAGACACTTTCATTTTTTTATCCCTAAAACGCTCTTGTGTGAAGAACGATATATATCTAGAAGCATATATCTGGGAAGAATGTGGCAAAATTATGCGCAGGTGTAATGTGGTTGTCAAACCTGGAAGTACTTCCTTTCTGTGTAGTTATGAAAATTAATCTACACCTCTGGAACATGAGTCAATCAATCAGAATTAAGTAATTAACAATACTGCTGTATTAAGTGACTTTGATGGTGTTCAGCTGTGGGTTAGTGGAGTAATTACAGAATGAACATAATTAGCCAGATATTTTATAAATCAGCGACCGCACAGATTGTGTTTGGGTGTTTGGCGGGCTTCCCTCTGTCGTGTGTGTGTGTGTGTGTGTGTGTGTGTGTGTGTGTGTGTGTGTGTGTGTGTGTGTGTGTGTGTGTGTGTGTGTGTGTGTGTGTGTGAGTGAGTGAGTGAGTGAGTGAGTGAGTGAGTGAGTGAGTGAGTGAGTGAGTGAGTGAGTGAGTGAGTGTGTGAGTGTGTGTGTGTGTGTGTGTGTGTGTGTGTGTGTGTGTGTGTGTGTGTGTGTGTGTGTGTGTGTGTGTGTGTGTGTTAATAGACTGAGGGAATCTGTTACAGTATAGCAGTTAAGCTCGTTCACTGGAGACCTCTGTGCTGATATGCTAATAGCTTCCTGTGTTTATGTGGTCTAACAGAGAGCCAGGCCACAATGCAGAGATGCTGAACACTGCTGTGTGTGTTTTAATGTTCAAGAATGCCAGACTCACACAAATGTCATTTCAGATCAAGAGTGAATCACTGATAAAATGCATGGAACATTATTGCGTTTCTAGGCCAGAATAATTGATCTCTGTGTGTGGTATGATCCTGTTTCATTTGTCTAAGTACAGTTGTGTCATACATGACCTGCTAAAGGTTTTGCTTCAGGACTCGGATGCTGAATTCATCTGTTTGTGTGTTTCAGGGCAGCAGGATGAATGTGGAGACTCTCAGTAAAGCTGAACTTCTGATGCTGCTTAGCATTCTGGAAGGAGAACTGGAAGCACAGGATGTAGTCATACACTCATTCAGGGTAAGAGCACACACACACACACACACACACACACACACTGAAGCATGTCGTTGTTTCACCATTAGCGTCACCAAAAGGAAATGGAAAAATAACTAGAGCAAAGTTTGACCAGACAAATTATGATGTTGGCTTGACAAAGCCTTGTCTGAATGTTTTAAATACTTTTAAAAGCTTTAAAATTGGCAGGCAGAAAGTCAAAAAGAAGGCAGAAAGAAAGATTTCTACTCTATCGTCTTCTCTAGCTTGCTTCCTGATATGGTAATAAACCTGGCATTGTATATAATGATTATTTTTGGCTTTTTGACGAAATGTTATTTTGCTCTTTTGTAAGTCGCTTTGGACAAAAGCGTCTACTAAATGCAACTGTAAAAATGTTTTTAACATTTTGCTTGGTGTTGTAAGCATGTTTTATCTAGCATGTTAATACTGTTTTTATTTTGTTTTATTTTGCTAGGTATTGCTAACATATTTTGGCACATTGCTAGCAGTTTCAATCTCCTTAGTATTTACCCTACCTGCTAACAGATAGCAACATTGGCTCAACCATAACATAAATTTGGGATGGAGGCAGAGCTGTGTTGGTCGAGAACGTGTTTTTATTGCACCAAAGTGCTGCGTTTACACTTATTTGGGGAAAACAACATGCTTAGCTTATTTGGCTTACTTTGCATATTAAGCCCGGAAAAGAGAAAGCATTTTGAATGTTGTATTTTTAACATGCTGCCTATTTTTAGCTCTGTATGTGTATAGATTTGTGTTATATAACAGGCAGTATATGATCAGTGTTTGGACTGGTGGTCAGGAACCACAGGAAGTGTGTCAGAGGGGGTACTCAGGAAAGAGGCAGAGAGGAGAACAATGGAAGGCAGTGCTATTCCTGTAAAACACACACACACACACACACACACACACACACACACACACACACACACACACACACACACACACACACACACATAGATTGTTTCACTCCAGCTTCACAATAGTAACAAATTTAAATTCCGCTGTAAAGCAGCTCTAACAAGTTAAAAGTGTCATTATTCAGCTCAAGTCAGTTCAGTATTGATTAAGATTAGTTCCATAACTGTGTAAAATTCATCAATTGTGCATACATATTGTATATACGGTATATTTGGTCACATACATGTACATGTGGCAAACTCCTGTACACTCCACTGCACACTGAACATGCAAAAGACACAATATAGTAGTGTTTTACTGTGTTTGTCGTGTATGTAGCTTATCATTTTATGTTTTGTGTGAGTTAGTACACAAAAAGTAAAATTTTAAAATAGTTATTAATAGTCAAAAATAGTTGAATTAAGTGTTTGCTTTTGCTTGTGTGCGTGGTTTGTGTGTTCAGAGCTTAGAGAAATGGAGCCATAGTTTCAAAAACTGTGTGTAAGCATTTTTGAAAAACTGTAAAAACAGATATATTTTACATAAAATATATTACTTATAAATGAACATTTTGTAAAAAATGTTAAAATAAATAAAAATGTAATCATGGTGTCTTTTGTCACATATTATAACATAACTTACATTTCTGAATTCTGTAGCACAAAGCCCATATTTCTTTGTCATTGCTCCATCTTCCATTTCATTTTATGCTTTGATAAGCACGCAAATTAAATCAGCTGTGCTCAATTGAGTCTTTACTCCTCAAAACTAGAACAAATGTAGTTCATTTTGGTGTGTACTCAAACCGACACACAACAGAAGCTTACGGTGTTCCCTCTAGATATATATATAGTATGTGTGTTTTAACAGGCCTGTAATTATTCTGTCAGATGTGTATGCGCATTAAAGAGTTAACACAGTGTTAATAACAGGGAACAGCAGCTTCTCATGAGCTCAGGGGTGTGTGTGGGAAAGATGGAAACATGAGACGAGGGGCTCTGGTGTCTCACTGTGACCTGCTGATCAACTGCTGACTGTTTGCGTTGGACTCTGAGATTAGTTTGTGACTTTGAAAACAGCACAGAGAAAAGCTAAATTCATCTGAAAGTGAGTTGCATTTGGTGATATGTGTGTGTGTGCATTCACATTACACACGTAATTGTATTTTGCAAGGTAACAGTTTTCACTGTCTTTCATAAACATTTTATTCATGCGAACTGGCCTTTTATTAATCTGCACACAAATCTGATTTGATTTTGATTTGATTTTGGTGTAAAATAGGTTCATAAACACCACATTTCTTAAATTTTTTGCTATAAATAACTAAGCAGATTTGAGGCGGACTTTTTAAATCAGATATTTGCTTCCTGTCTGAACAAAGCCTTGGCGTGTAAGATGTTTGTGACTCTCCCTCTTTTGGACTTAGGCCTCTTTTACTGCTCAGCCCTAGGCAAGATGCTGTGTGTGTGTGTGTGTGTGTGTGTGTGTGTGTGTGTGTGTGTGTGTGTGTGTGTGTGTGTGTGTGTGTGTGTGTGTGTGTGTGTGTGTGTGTGTGTGTGTGTGTGTGTGTGTGTGTGTGTGTGTGTGTGTGTGTGTGTGTGTGTGTGCGCCTTCAGCTTCATTTCACTTGCTTTCTGGCCAGTAAGGGCTTTATTCACCGAGGGAACCATGAGAATCCTTGGGGCTCTTGAGTATTTCATAAATGTTGCGTTGTGTGCATGTGTATGTGTGTGTGTCACTTCACTGCTCTCAGAGAGTTCTGTCCAGGCAGTGGTGAATTCTGGGAGAACATTATCAAACCTGTTAGATGTTCTGGAAGCCTCCAGATCAGCTGCATTGCTCCAGAAACAGCAGTGCACTTTTTGCTCCTCCTTTTGAGTTATTTTCCCATGGCTCATTCTCTGATGTAATGCAGGAGCCAATATCCTGAGGGCTGCTGGTTAAAACGGAAAACCTGCCGTTAATATGACTCACTCGCCGTTTCATCATCTAAGCCTCATAAAGAAAGATCAGGTCTGTTCACAGGTCTCTGAAAGGGGAATTTCATGAATAGGGAATTCCATGCTTAAATCACTGTCCAAACAGACTGAACAAACCAGTTTATTTTGTCCTAATAGGGAGGATATCAAACCCAGTGTTTTACCTTAAAAATGTGTCATTTCCACACACACACACACACACACACACACACACACACACACACACACACACACACACACACACACACACACACACACACACACACACACACGAACCAGTGGGGTTCTTTGCTCTTCTGACCCGCCTGGAGTGTGTGTCTGTGTGTTGATTAGAGGGGTGCAAGATTCCTTCCTTCCAGGAAGTTTCTGGATTCCTCTCTGTCTCCGACGGTAAGCACCTCAGATCAGCAAGAGCTTGATTAAAAACAGCAACAGCACAAATAGCATCCTGCTCTGTCCTGCTCATTCAACACTAATCTCTCTCTCTCACACACACACACACACACACAAACACACACACACACACACACACACACACACACACACACACACACACACACACACACACATACACGCACACAATAATAAGTCAATAAATTACAGTAAAAATATAAAATAATGAATCATGCTGCATTGTGGGATCCCACGGTGAGGGAATACCCATAAGCCCCTGCTCTTAAATCTGGATGAGCACCGGGACTTTTAGCTCTAAATAACAACTATTTATATAATCCCTTCAAAATCTGGCTAGGGTCTTGGGATAGAAATTAACTATGCCGACTCAAGTAACCTTTGTGATTCTGCAGCATAAAACCATAGCAGGAAGTTCCTAAAACCGTATTTACATGCAGAGCTATTATGGTATAGGGTAGTACTGTAAGCAAGGCAACTTTGCCAGTAATTTACAGTAAATGTACAATGAAAGCAGTGAAATGAGTAACTAATGTACAAACTAAACGTCTTGAGAGACTGAAATGGCTCAATATAGCAGCTGGATTTCTGGTGGGAAAAGCAGTCGCTAGTGTGTGTAGTGCCATCTGTCCTGGACCGGTAGACTGTTATTGTTTATGTGGGTGTTTGTCTAGTCTGCTGTGTTGGATCTGAGGAGAGACAACGTGACTGAAAGGAATTTTCTTTTAATATAGTTTTAAAATCTAATTGTAATTTATTCCTTTAATGGCAAAGCTAAATTTTTATCATTATTACTCCAGTCTTCAGTGTCACAGGATTCTTCAGAAATCATTCTGATATTCTGATTTGGTGCATAAGAAACATTTCTTATCATTATTACAGTTTAAAACAGTTGTGCTACGTAATAGTTTTGTGGAAACCATGACACATTTTTTCATGATTATTTTATCATTGGAAAGTTCAATAGAACATAATTTATTTGAAATAAAAAAAAATTGTAACATTATGAATGTATTTACTGGCACTTTTGATCATCGTCCTTTCTTTCAAAAAATAATCCCAGAGACCCCAGACTTTTGAATGGTAATTTATATCAAATGTTGGTTGCCAAGACAATGCTCTTTGGTTGTTAAGGTGTTCCAGGTGGTTCCTTACACTTTTGCCCACTTCAAAAGATTTTATCCGAGTCTATCATGTTCTCTCCTTCATTGTTTGTTTTTCTGTCATTTTTCACTCAATTTATCATGCACCATGCAATATCCACCATGCATAATCTCTTAAAAAAGTAAAAGCAGATCTTCAACTCAACAACCTGCACAATTTACAGTATCATTTACATCTGTAGCACAAATCGTGCAGGATAAGTTTAATAATTGGTGTATTAGAGGTTTGTTCAAATCCATAACCCATAGTATGAGTAATAGTAATAGCGATGTTTGCCTTTCCGCTGTCTCATCTCTTTCCTTTAGGTGTGTGTGTGTGTGTGTGTGTGTGTGTGTGTGTGTGTGTGTGTGTGTGTGTGTGTGTGTGTGTGTGTGTGTGTGTGTGTGTGTGTGTGTGTGTGTGTGTGTACTGGATCTCTGGATAAGGTCACTCAGAGGCCAGCAGGGCCACAGATTGAGGCCTCCAGGGCTGGAAATGGACTGTAATTTACTGTAATGATGTGGAGTAGTAAGCGGCGCTGCTTAAGGCTGAAGTTAAACAAATAATCTCTCCGACCTGGTGGTCTGAGACACACTTAACACGCTCACACAGCTTCATCATAGACATACAGTAGAGTATGTATTTCTGCTCAACATAGAGAGAGTGAGAGACAGAAAGTGTTAACAACAGCCTGTATTTGAATGCTTATTGTGGTTATTGATGTTCACACCCAGTACACACCACACCCTCTGATTGTCTGTGTTATTAAAAGACATTGAGTCCCAGACTGAATGATCAGCAGATAATAACTAGCAAAGGGCGGAAACTGAGATCTTTTGAAGTCTGGTTGGTTAATGACTCTCTTTCACACATGCATTGTGATCTAGCAAATAAAAATCTTCATTTTATGTTTGCGTTGGCGTGTTTCAGAAGGACACAAAGGTGTGCTCAAGAAAATTAAAATTGTGTTTAATGTACTGTACACATAAGCCCTATGAGTTGATTGTTTGCCTGTATTTAACAGTAACATATTACATATTAGATATTTGTTATTAATCAGAATTGACTAATATTGCATAATACTTTTGTACATTTGCATTCAATGGTCATTTCCTCTATTGTTACATTCATCATGTAAAGTTAAAGTCAGCATGAAATGAAAACTCACCCTATCTACTTTCTTAATGCATGTTATTGATCTTATTATGAGCAATTCTTTGTGTGTTTCTATTTTTTTTACCTTTGTAATTTTTCATCAAAATGTATAACTCAAAATCTACAGTATATGCCTCCATAGAATCGACAACAGATTAATAAAAGTACTGCTGATAATAATTGATCATCTGTTTCACTCGAATGTATGACATTATACAGAAGAAATGATCTGTAAATTAATTGCTTATTCCATTTCATTTAATCATTTTATTTATAATTTATAATAATATAAATGTATCATTTTAACATTAATAAATTAGCAACAAATGTAAAAAAAAATATTTTTAGCAAATCTCAAAATGAAAAACAAATTATATAAGATTTTGTCTATATATCTATTGATATTTAGACAAAATCTTATAAAATGTTAAAATTAACCGATTATCAGTTATCTGCCTTAACATAAAGGTTAAAACAATATATTGTATATAGTTTCTTGTTTTGTTATTATTTTTTTATAAATAATATTTTGATTGCCCTATTTTGCGTAGGGCAATCAACTCGTTTGAATCAGGTAAGATTTGAAAACAGAAGAGTGTAGTGGACAGCAGAACAGCATGAAGAAATGAGTATGCAGCATGTGTGTCGCCCTGAACATAAACCACATGTCTATGGTTCATTCTGTGTTTGTGTGTATGTCTCCCATCTGCTGATCTATTTAGCAAGACCACCCCATCCCTCCTAAATTAGTCACACTGCCCCCCAGCCCTCGCACAAGTGCACACATGCACAATGAGTAGTGAACAACACCCCCTACAGCTGGGCCTTTTGTGCCGTGAGCCCCCCTCTCCATCCCTTCAGCCCAGGGGAGGTTTAACACCTGCCCGTAGAGGAGGGGACAGGGCTGCGATTATATTTTATGAAAATGGATCTGATAGTGACCAGCTGTATTTACATCACTGTGTTTAGAAATCCTGCTCTCTTTCTGTCCCTCATAAAAAAAAACACAAGGCTTATATGCAAACATAATGAAAGATATTAATCAGTCGTATTATGAACTTGCAGTGTGTTTCAGCCCATCAAGACACCTCAGTGAAAACGACTTATTCCTATCTTTTCCTTTTTATCTTTTTGACATCATTTCAGGCACAACAGAGAGATGCATTTGTTCAGGAGCGATATGGACAGTATGACCTCCGTGACCCCTTCATAGCGCTGCTGAGGGACAGCGAGCTGTCGCAGGCTCAGGATGATGGAGGGCAGAGTCCCGTGTGTCTGAACCCGCTGGGCGTGTTGAAGCTAGTGATGGCCCACTGCACCAACATGAAGGAGAAAATGATGAAACAGCTTGCCGCTGCAGAGAGGAGACATCGACGGGTGAGAGACAGAGAGTCCTGAGCTACATACCTAGGCTGTATTTTTAGGATCCTAATGTGAAGGCTGTTCCAGCTTAACAACATGATAGTGCTAAATCAGCTGTAGGCGTTAAAACTGTAGTGAGCAATGTCGTTTATGTCACTTCTATCAGTCACTTTGGCGGTTACACAATTGTTAGGATTCTCGGTTTGAAGGTAGATGCCTATATAGACAACAGACTAGCTCACAGGTTTTTGGAACAGAGCTTGAGTGCATGTATTAAAGGTGTGTGTATTTAAGGGCTGGCTACTTATAGGACTGGTTCGTTCAGTTCTTTGAAAGTCATTTTATTTATTTCATAAACACTGAATGGAAGATTAATCCAAAATTAAACACAACTATTCTCCCGGTTATGTGCGTTGGGTGAGTCTTATTTAGAGGATCTCTGAATAACAGGGTTTGATACTTTGAAACACAAACCAATCTGATAAAACATTCTTTATTTTCTCTCTAATATACTTCTTATAAAGACAAGAAATACATATGGGGTTCACCCAATAATGAAAGTGTATTATTTATTTTGATTTATCAGATTCTTTCGTACATATGTATGTATATATATATATACATATATATATGTTTCACAAAAGAAAGTCAGTCATACAGGTTTGGCAATGTGAGTAAATAATGACAATTTTAATCAGTCATAAGTCCTTTTTATCCTTTCATATACAAGTCATTTCATTATATAAGTCCGAATTAATGTGACTTAAATTAGCATCATTAACTTTTAAAAAAATTATTCTTACTGTAATTATTAATAAGATGGTGAAGTCATACAGTAATTAGTCATCTTTCTTGTCCTGATGTTTAAATGTGTGTATGCCTGCAGGTAATTGCTGATTTAGAAGAAGAGAAAAGGCGGCGTGCTCAAGACGCTGCTGTGGATGATGACATCACTGCCATGCTAGAGAGGGAACGAGACAGACTATTGCAACAGGTAACCAGGCAACGCCAAAAACACATATACACATGGACACACTGTACTATTATAAATACATCTTAAACTGCAAAATAAAAGCAACCATGGCTCCCTGTGCCAGCTGATTTTGTGTGCCTCTGTTGTGTAACATTGTTAGTGCAGGTCTCTGTTCTAAAGAGGAAAGGCTCCATTGTTTTTATGGAGTCGGTCCACCTATGTGTGTGTGAAGAAAATCCATTGTTTGTTTGTGATTTTATAGGGTTAGGATAAGGTGATGTTACGGTCAAAGTACAGACTGCAGTATTATGTAAAAAGCCCTTCCTGCCCTGCCCTGGGTTTCCTTTACTAACTCACACACTGTCTTTCTCTGGACTCTTGGCCATGTCTCTCACACATTCTGCAGCTCATAGGGGCCTGAAGTGCTTCCCCTGCAGTGAACAACCTGCTTTATTTAATTAACTTTGTTATGTTACAGCTGTAAGTATATATACACAGACACATAATAGCACTATATAAATAATGCATGAAAATGAAGCTGCTAATATTTGTGGGGATTATGACATCAGATATCTAAAAGATATTCAGTTTTGATTGAGGCAGGAAGAATCAAGTAAACAAGATATCCTCTAGAACAGGGGTGTCCAGTCCTGATTCTGGTGGGCCACTGTCCTGCAAAGTTCAGTTCTAACCCCAATTGAAAACACACCTGAAACAACTAATTAAGGTCTTACTAGGCATACTAGAAAATTCAAGGCAGGTGTGTTGAGGAAAGTTGGAGCTAAACTCTGCAGGACAGTGGCCCTCCTGTACCGAGATTGGAGACCCCTGGTCTAAAACAATAGTACTGTATATATTCTATTGTCTATAAAGTATAATGTTATTCATTTTGCTAGTTTCTTAGAATTTTTAAAGTGACATCTCTTGCTTTTATTCTTCACAGCTGGAGTTTGAGAGGGCTCAAGTCCAGCGTTTAGAACGTGAGCAGTCCGTTCTGTCAAATCAAGCTGAGGAAGATTTAGCACAGCAGCAGCAGTTATCCTCAACACTGGCTAAAGAATGTCAGAAGGCTACAGCACGGGCAGAGGAGGAGAGCCAGCGTGTTGCAGACCTCAGCCGCCAACTGGAACAGGAGAGCAGTGCCATCGAAATCCTAAAGCGAGAGCTCGAAAGCGAACACGCTCGTGCTCAGCAGATAGAGGCAAGGGCTGAGAAAAAGCTGGCTGAATTTGATACAGAGCACGAGCAGATGAGAGGGAAAATACTGAAGGAAGAAAAACGATATCAAGAGCTTTTGGAACAGTTCAATAGTCTAAAGAAAGAGTTGGATGAAATTAAAGAAAGAGAAAAGGCCAGGATGGAAAAAAATAATGAAGAAAAGGTAAAAATCCCACAGAAAGATATCACACCTTCAGGTATCATGCCTTCTCTTAGTCAAACTGAAGTCGATGGCAAAACTGTTGCCTCTAAATCATCTCCTCAACACAAACAAAATGGTCAACACACTCCCAGAGATCCAGAGTCTCCAGCCGAAGAGAGGTGTAAGGAAGGGGGATTGGCGGACAATGGGGTAATGCTCCCTGGAGGAAGTGGGGCCTTTCAGTGTCTCTCCCCCAGCAGTCCTGCCTCGTCCTCCCTTAGCTCATCTCCTTGCTCTTCCCCTGTACTGACCAAGCGTCTGGCCTCTCTAGGTTGCTCTAGTCCGACCTATCCCTCTTCTTACCAGGCCAGTATCAACCAACGATTCCAAGCAGCACGTCACAAGTTTCAGCAACAAGCTGAAGTAGACCAGCAACACGGAGGAACTGTTGTCCACTCGCCCCGAGACCTCTCTCCCACTGCCGCCACTCCTCCTCCTCCTCCTCCAGACAATTCTACTGCAAAGCAGATTGCCCGCAACACTGTCACTCAGGTGCTGTCACGGTTCACGAGCCAACAAGTGGCAAGTAAACTCCCTCCGTCCAACAGCTCACCCTTTGGCACTGATTACCGCAACCTGGCTGTTGTCTCCTCACCTACAGGGAAGAGCCCTGGAATTCTCTCACCGGGGATCCGCTCACCGATAATTCCTAGGGCAGAGAAGATTCATTCACCTCCTGTTCTTCCCAAAAAGCAGGGGGTCAACCAGTCTCCTAACTCACCAGTTCCTTCTGGCAGGGCCAGCCACTTCCCTGAGCTCTCTGGTAGCTGTGGTCTCACCAGTGGTCAGGAAGATGCTAAAGAGCTTGACTTGGTCGTGTCGTCATCTAGTTAACCAGCCTAGAGTCCACAGCCAGTCCTTTGCCTTATTCACTCCCTTGGCATCTAAAGCACTCCATGTGAACCTTAAGGTTTCCTTCTTTTATTATTTTCACCCGAATTGTCTAGTGTTGTAGTTGTCGATTCTTGTCCTTTAGTACCCCATTTTGGATGTCCCCTTTATCTGACATTCAGATCTTGAAAACTTTCTTAAATAAAAAAGACATCCAAATTGTTCAATGCTACGTACAATACTCCAAGATTGAGGACCTTTGGTCTAGTGCAGGGGTAGCCAACCCTGATCCTGGAGAGTAGAATTTTCCTCTAACTTTAATCGAACACACTTGAAACCAGCTTAGAATTACTTGAAGATTTAAAGGCAGGTTGAGTTGGAACTGAACTTTTCAGGAAGGACACAGAAAGGTAGCTTTCTAGAAGCAGGGTTAGCTACCCCCAAAGGGTGTCCAATCCTGTTTTTGGAGGGTCCTACCCTAATTAAACACCCGAACCAGTCTTCAGGATTGTGAGAAAAGTCCAGGCAGGTGTGTTGGAGCATGTTTGAGGTAAACTTTGTACGAAAGTGGTCCTCCAGGTGATGCCACATTGAAAAATGTTGGTATCCTTCGAACAAACCTTAATCTGAGCCTAACCCATCCTGTCAATTTTTGCAAGGTAACTAATGCTCACACACAACTTAACCAACCTGTCAAATTCTAATCCCATAAGATTGAATCTATTTAAATACTATTTTAATCTTATATATATATATATATATATATATATATATATATATATATATTATTCTGTTTTTATTTTTTACAAAAGGATTTTTATTTATCCTAATAAATAATGTTATTTGTTGTAATTATTCCATTCCTAATGACCTGCACAGATAAAAATGGAAGTATATAAAGTAAAAATATGTTATGAAAGCAAGCACATGCAATACTGATAGACCGAGTCTTCAACCCATCTATCAGTCTTTGGCTACTAATGAGAAAATTCTCAATCTGTCTTGTGAATGTGTGATGTTTATATAATGTTTATGGTGAAATGTATAAACTGTTGGGTTTCTATCGAGCAGTCATATGATAAGATGTGCAGTTACTGTTCTTCAGTCAATGTCCGAATTTACTACTGGAGATACTTTCTAAGGAACTAATATGAAGTGGTCATGAAAAAACCTCTGTCCTACTGTATTGCACCATGACTACATCGTCCACTAGTGTCAATCTGAAGTGCTGCTCAGGAAGCTGCCACCTGGTGGTTAAACATCAGCCAAACCAGAATACATTCTCTATAATTGTTGGTTAAAAATGCTTGTTTATATGCCACACATATTCACAGATATGGTTTAAATGATTGTAAACAATATTTAGAAACAAGTCAAACAGTTCTAAGAATGCATTTCTGGGTCTAATAACCATGCCTTGATACATATATTGCTCTATCATGCTCTTAATATTATGTTTATACTGGACAGCCTTGTATTTAAAAATGTAATCTTAATTGAATACATGGTAGAAACCATAGCACCAATTTACTATTAACCATGGTAAAAGCACAAATTAGGTTAATGTAATAATTGAACGACTTTTTTTTTCTTACCCGCGTCCTCTTTTGACCTTTATATTTTAACTAGTATGAAAATAGAAATTATTTAATGTTTGTGTAAAAAAAATCTTGCTGGCATGAAGGTATTTGCTCACATAAATGCAGCATACAGTCTTGACTTGCTTACGAAAGAACAAAGTATGATGTGTTTTTATTAGTAAATGTGATGCATTTTTCAGTGCTTTCTTTCATAGATTTTAGCTGCTCTATGGTCATTTACTTTTCTGTTTTTAAATACCTCACCATTTCTCCTACTGTATTGAAACCTTTTCAAGTAGCAGTTTAGATTTTTACTACTGGAATGTTTTTTTTTTGTTTGTTTTTTTCAAAACTGAACCAGAATTTTATATTTCTACCTGGGACTTGCAAAGACCAGTTTCTGAGTTTTTAGCTATTTGTATGAAAATATTGTTTGTTAAATTTAGTTTAATTTTTCCAGAGGATTTTTACAGCTAGTTTGGTGTTGAGTGAATTTATTTCCCTGAGCTAATAAAGAGTTTTTTGAAGTTTACTCTTTTTTTATACATATATATACAATGGACATTGCTTATTGTGAATATGTATCAACAGGAGAACATCACTACAAATAAAAAAGTGGAATCTGCAGACTTAAGCTACAAATACAACAGTTGATTTACAAAATAAAAGGTTCAGCAGTAACCATTTAGTCATTATGGTTGCCATTTACTGCGAGTAGACATTACTTTTGCATGATTTAAAATCTGAAAAAAATAAAATAAATAAAGGTTACGAGAGACAGAATATGCCAGTCTTACATGATGGGCATATATTACAGAGGATCTTTGATGGAACATTAAAGACAAACAAGACTAAAGTCAATGTGAAAGCAGTGTGGAAGAAACATGCAACAGAGCTAAGTCAGTACTCAGGCTGACAGAGACTCAGATTTACTGTGTGGATTTTGGATTTGTCGCACAACAGACTGGACACCCTAAGTACATCACAAGTACCTGTAACAGACAGTCTGAACCGCTATATCTGAAAACAATTAAACTGGTGTGTAAACATAAAAATCAAGACTTAATTTGGATGCCACAAAAGAGGGTTATCCATGGATTTATTTATTTTGTCTTTTTTGATTATTAAACCATCTTAGTTTAGCAGACTGTGAGTCACTGTTAGAGAAAGATACGGAGAAAGCAGTTAAGACAGATGGCCATTCCAAACCCAGACACACAACATCATCATTTTCCCTGTTACAGCCTGGATAGTTGAGGACAGGACAGCAGGACATCTCATCTCCAGGTTGTCAGTAGGCGGAGGAAGGGGGGGTTGTCACCTGATTGGGGTTTGGAAATACAGTGAGTGAGGCTTAACTTATCCACTGTTTTAAAACACAAAATCGTTTGCACAAGTATTGCAGCTGTAACAGTTCTCAAAAAAAAGACAAAAGTCAAAACAATACAAACTCTTTAAGGGACTTGCGAGTGGCTAAATGAGAAAAAAAGCAATAACTGCAGATAATTTAGATCCACAATTCCCTCAAAATCTCATTTAAACCTCTTCCACAGCTGAGACCTATCGAAGTCCATTAATGACAGAAAGTTGAATGAAATTACATCCCCTTCGTTTATTTAATTTTCATTTTTGGGAGACTTCTTCACACTGAGCGAACGGCATGTGGTGTTCTGAGAGCCGGCTCCACAATTTAACAGAAGGAAAAGGTGCCCGGGGTGGTTCTAAGCGTTTTGCATCTCTTTGCCGATCTTGTAGCTGAGGATCTTGTTCCAGTCGATCTTGGTGCGAGTGACGGGCAGCTGTCTGCGGAGAGCTTTGAAGGTGGTGTCTGACATTGTCTGGTAGTTCTCACTGATAGCCGTCTGGAGGGAAGCATTTATTAGGGATGGAAAGTCATATAAAATAATTACATGCACACATGTTGATCAAATCAAATTCTCACCTGGTAATCATTTTCAGCGTTTTCAATGATTTTTACAAATTCCTGGGCAGTCTGGGTTTCATTCTAGAGATACAAAGGCAGGAATTTACTTTAAACCTACTTTGACATCTTACACATTAACCAAACATAAACATTTATTTATTTTTACTTACAGTCACTACAATGGACTCCTCCACTTCCTTATGGCTCACCAGTTGAACATTACCATCCTCGTAATAATGCACCTGTGGGAAACATAATTATTCATCAAAAACTCTTCACCGTCAAACTTTATCTGCATCCCCACTATTCTAGTCTGTCAGGTCTCACCTGGATCTTCAATACTCCCACCACCTGAGCTGATGACTGACTAATGGTGAACTTCCACTCTGACCTGCACCGGCCATTCCTGAAAAGACAATGACAGGATGATGAGATCATTAGAGTCGAGGTACAATCAGACCATTCTAGCTTTTGAATCTATTATTTACCAAAAGTGACTCATGGCTGTACAGTAAAGTTAACTTCTGTTAAAAAGTATTCCATTTCAAATAAATGCTGTTCTTTTGAACTTATTTATTAAAGAATCGTGGGGGGAAAGTATTACATTCCCACATCACTTTAAGCAGTACCACTTTTCAGCATTGCTGAATATTACATGAATACATTTTTTTTTTAAATATATCAAAAGTGAAAACACATTTTAAATCGTATTAATATTTCATAGTATTACTGTTTTTACAGTATTTTTAATCTAAATGCAGCACTGGTAAGCAGAAGATACTTTAAAAACCTTTTTCTTTTCTGACTCCAAACTTTTGAATGGTAGTGTAAATACATTCATAAATAAAAAGACTTGAAATACTGATAAGAGTTTAAATTCATTTATTATGGGAGATGAAAGAGACTGTAAAGTAACATGAAACAGTTATGTAGGTTGCCACATTATATGACAATATTTAAATGCTTTGATTGAACAATAAGATTTAATTATTCCAGAGAGTCACCTACAAGAAGATAAATCACTGAATATTACTCACCAAAAGTTTTTGGGCTCAAACTTATGACCCTCAATACAAGCAATGATTGTTTGCTGACCGTCAACAGTTTTCCCATACACCTGCAGCAGACACATTAGAACATATGTGTCCAAAGGAGCATGATTTCACAAATAATGGCTGCAATGCATAAATGTATGCATTAACAAAATCATATTATTTTGTTGAGATTCCCATGGGAAAAATGTGTACCGTGCAAACTCCACTGGGATAGTGCTCCTTCACGTAAGCACTGAGCGCTTCATCACAGGCATCTCTCCAGGACCGGAGGCCGGTCTCTCCCTCGTAAGACTGAGGATCGCTCGCTTCCTTTCGGAGGTGATCGAAACGGAATGAAACCCGCTTCCGTGGGTCGAAGAACCGTCCCTGACCCAGATCTCCATGCTCGGTGATCAGAACCTGCAGGAACAGGATTTGCCTTGCTCTTCAGATAGAACTAATCACACACAGAGCTCTACAGCCACTCTCACGCAGCAGCAAACACTCACAGTACAATGACCACACCTGCCCTAATCACACATACAAAGTACACACAGATCTCCAGAGAGTAGAGTTTATACCCAGCTTGAATAAATAATGTGTCAACAGTTTTGAATTGAAAGCACACTAACAACAAAGAGTCTTAGGGTAGCACAGGAACTAAACGTACATGCACATTTACAAAACCTAAACTGAATCTGAGAGTTTGAACTGCAATCAAATCAAGAACCTACCGACTCCTCACTACCGTCCAGTTTGACAGGTGTGAACTGATCCATATTATACTGAGCGAAGGCACTGTGAAACAGAGAAAGAGACAATGCAGCATGAATCCTCTTTATAATCACAAACTTTAAACTACACACAGATGCATCTGGACATACAATGGCAAAAGTATGTGAACCCATTGAAATGAACTGGTTTTCTGCAGTAATTTGCATCTAAGTCACAACAATAAACAAACACAAAGTGCTTAAGCTGACAATTTGACACAAACAATTTGAATTTCGCACGTTTGGACACACCCATTTAACAAGTGGAAAGTGATTCCGTAGACTTCAACAAAAGTCAGTAGTTTGCACACCTGGAGACCAATTAATGAAATGAATTTGAAGGTGTGGTTTAGAGCTACTTTGATTGACAAAAGACTCTAAAAGTGTTTATGCATATCCTACAGGATAATGCCATGGTGGCTTTGATGTTTTTGTTTTATCATCTTTAGCACATTGTGCTTGTCTATTGTTGTGACTTAGAAGAGGACCAGATGGCAAATTACTGCAGAAAAACAGTTCATTCCAAGGGGTCCACATATTTTTTTTTTGCCACTATAACATGAAACACACGGATCTACAAAATAACTTACTGTGCTGCCCCTTCCCGAAGGAGGTTGTCATTGTTGAGGAGAAGTCGCACATCTACAAAAAATAAAAAATAGAAAATGAAGCAAAAACCTGGTGTAATATAAATCTGGTTTGAAATTTCGTCTCGATGAGTGAGATGAGGATCAGCCAACTAAACTGCAAAAGTGCAATGTGTTGTGAAGTGGGATGTCTCCCCAAGCACCATCTCATATATATTTTTCAACTCTTTTAACCCATTCTGTGCAAATCAGTAAAACTGATAAGAATGTATGAAGGTAAATTAGTAGCAAAACTCGAGAACACGTAGATGTGAATTTGAGAACTTGTACAATAAATATTTGTACTTGTACGCGAACATTTACACTCACAGCTCCGATGTGAAAACCTGTAAAATAAAAATCTGAACTTGAACGCTGAGATTTGCACTTGCAGACAATAGTCACAAACCTGTATTCTGAATTTGAAGCTGCAGACAAGTAGTCACAAATGTGTAAAATGCCATTCACAAAGATACATTGACAGACACTAACTTGTAATACAAATGTGCACTTCTTCTAACATTCAAATTCGCAGTACAGCCTCAAATTGGCACTTGCAACTTCTCAAATCTAACACTGCAAGTTCAAATTTAGCACCTTGACTTTTGCTACTCTTTTCGCGATATATTAGGTTTCAAAACTGACTTGTGCACTTGCAACTCAGTGGCGGCGAGAGAGGAAGGGGGGCGGGAGCGGGGGTGTTCAAAGGAGCCGTTTTAATGGTTGGCGCCTAGCCAATGAAATAGGACTTCTGTTATTTGTTAAGATGTCACGAAACACCCGTTTGTGGTGGACTGATATTAAAAGTAATAAATTATGATATATAATAAATAATTTCATTGGCTAGGCGCCAACCAATAAAACGGCTCCTTTGAACACCCCCACTCCCGCCACCACTGAGTTGCAAGTGCACAAGTTAGTTTTGCATCTAATAAATCGCAAAAAGAGTAGCAAAAGTCAAGGCGCGAAATTTGAAATTGCAGTGACAGAAGTTGCAAGTGCCTACTTGAGGTTGTACTGCGAGTGTGAATGTAAGAATAAGTGCAAATATATATTACAAGTTAGTGTCTGTCATTGTATTTTTGTGAATGGCATTTTACAAATTTTTGACCGCTTGTCTGCAGCTTCAAATTCAGAATACAGGTTTGTGACTATTGTCTGCGAGTGCAAATCTCAGCATTCAAGTTCAGATTTTTATTTTACAGGTTTTCACATTGAAGCTGTGAGTGTACATTTTAGCGTACAAGTACAAATATTTATTGTTTCGGACCAATAGACAGCGCCCGAACTTGCCAGTCGCGGGCCGATTTCGATCACGCGACACTGTTACTAAGAGATCCAGACTCTGGAGATCCAGTGAAGAAATCCATTGAATTAGCCTCAGAATTAATAACATCATCGCAGCAAGATCCAGTTAGAAACATTCCGATTCGGCGCAGAGTTCTCTGTTATAAACCATAGATATCAGATCATACAGCGCTGATGTGGAAACCAGGAGAAACACTTATAGAAGGCTTTCACTCCACAAATCAGCAACATTCACCATGGATTTAGGCTAATGTAGTAACTCTAACCATAACTATGGTATTGTGACAGAAATAGTCAAACGCTTACAGGTACTACACATCTTCTTCCAGCACTTCAAAATATCATATATAAATGTTATTTTTAATTTGATGACCAACACATTTTTTGTTAATCCTTCAAATATTGTCCTAAAACTAAACATTTTAAGATGTAAAACTCTTATTTAAAAATAAAAAATAAATTAAATTACCACTGTAAACAGTAGGATTCTTATTGGCTATTTTCAGTCCCTAATATCGATTTTTTCACTAATTTTGCTTTTTAATTAATATTAAGACATTGTAAATGATAATAATTCAAGTTAATTTCATCTAAACCCTAAATTAAGCTTAGTGCTTTATTGTCAGCCCCAGTGCTACCAGATTTTTTTTTGTAGAACTCAGTGGCTCTGCTGCCCTCAAATGTTAGTCTGAACTTAAAATAAAAACTGCACATTGTAATATCTGTATGTTAAGTCTATTTATTATTAAAGAATTTGTCAGTATTACAGTTAAGGTGTGCCCCTAAATTTTCTGCTTGCGCTCCTAAAATTTTCAGTCAGGGACTACAGAGCTCCTAGTAAAAAAAGTTAGTCTGGAGCCCTGAATTCACGCACATGGTCTGCTGTCAGGCTCGTAGAATAGTGTGCTTCAGTACAATATAGAAACTGTCCAATACCGCTTAAATGTTTGGGGTCAGTATGATTTTTTTGAAAGTAGTCTCTAATACTAACCAAGGCTGCATTTATTTGATAAAAAATACAATTTTGACTAAATACAGTACTATTTTAAAATGTCATTTATTCCTGTGATGTAAAAGCTAAATTTTTAGCAGGCATTACTCCAGTGACACATGATTCTTCAGAAATCATTCTAATTTGGTGCTTAAGAATAATTTCGTCCTATGTTAAAGACATACTGCTTAATATTTTTGTGGAAACCATGACACTTGTTCAGGAATCTGTATTCTGCGATTTAAATGAAAGTTCAAACAAACAGCATTTATTTGTAATATAAATCTTTTGTGACATTTTTAATGTTGCTTTTGATCAATAAAATGCTTCCTTGCTGAACAATAGTATTAATTTCATTCAAAATCTTACTGACCCCAAACTTAGTAGTGTAAATGTGCATAGCGTGAAATACTAATGGGTGTTTGATTTTAGTATACATGTCATAGTGTGGAACAGGCCACTTCAGTTCACATTAGCAAGTAGTAAAAGCATTAGGGATGCTCCGATCAAGATTTTTGCAGCCGATACCGATAGCAGATTTCTTGTCATGGTGATCGGCCGTTACTGATGCCGATACCGATGCTTTATATAGGCCTACTTAATACAAGACAAAGATAAATACAAACAAAATGGAGTAGTCTGATGCAGCCCACAAGGTTAAATTAAACATTGTCCAATAGTAAACTTTGGAGGACAACATAAACATTGAATCACCTAAAACAAAGAAGTCTGATGTAACTTAAACCTTGTCCAATACAAGTCTGAGCAGGACAAAAATGAAACAAATAATTTAAACTCCTAAGAAAAAAATTGGAGTAGTTTGACTACTCATTAGAGGGGATGGGCATTTCAAGCAAAAATAATATTCGAAGATCGCTGGGAATTATTAGATTATTATTCTAAAATCCCCCATATGCAGGCACACATGCATGTATAGGCCACACACAGGAGAAAAGTGGAGTGGTCTGACGTTTAAATATAACTTAAAAACGTAAATATACATTTCATATTTGTTTTATATAATATAATGTTCTTTTTTTAATTTCATCTATGTTGATTATATGAAAAAGGAACCGCATGAGATGAGTAAGATAGGATCATAAGATGCCCAATATATCAGGAGACATTTGGAATGTGTCAGACATGATTTTGACCACTTAATTAAGTTTTGTTTTTTCAGAAAGCCTTTCTTTAAAGTGAATTTCGTTTTGTAAAAATTATATCTTAATTTCAATCCAAGTTTCATCAACAAATTGGCTGGATTTAATAAATAAGAAGCGAAATATAGCAGACAATATAATAGGACACGGAGGCGCCCGCGCGTGACCTGGAGCGTGTCTCATAAATGAACCAAAACTCAGCGTATAAGATACTTGCCTCACAGACCTGAGAACATATAGAAAGCTTGAAATATTTACTTTAAAAAAAGCAATTCAAATCGATAAAAAATGGGGTACTCTCTGCTTATGTAGGCTAATCCATATGAAGTGTGCATTTCTCTCTATAGGCGCGTTCACTACTGCGAAGATGGCGTCAACATCGTCAACTGTATCTTTGCAACCAGAAAACACTAGTTTATTAATAAACATTTAAAATGTATCATGCTGCATAAACATTACTTTTGCCGGTTCTTTGTGGCAAGCTTTATGCATGCGCTTGATATGCGGAAAATAGGCAATATTACGATAACGCTCATTATGGTTTAGTATTTTCTCCCATATATATTTAAGAAAGTAAATTAATATAAATATGCGATTAGACTAATGGCTTAA
This sequence comes from Siphateles boraxobius, assembly GCF_051911475.1. NCBI lineage: Eukaryota > Metazoa > Chordata > Actinopteri > Cypriniformes > Leuciscidae > Siphateles > Siphateles boraxobius. The sequence continues at coordinate 19,906,985 of NW_027509219.1, forward strand.
ATGAACTACTACAAATTGACTAGAAAAAAACTTTAGTCGTGCACGGGCAGCCCTACTTATTTCACATATTTCCTAACCAGCATGTCACAGCGGGCGTTCTGAGCGAGCGGCACTGTGTGGACTGAGCGAGCGAAGCAACTCTTCAGAAAGGCGATCTCTCTGGAATCAATACTCCTCTACGTGAGATTTCTTTGAAACATACACGGCAAATAGCTCATTTTTTTCATTGTTTCTAGACACAACATGACTACCAAATAATTTAAGTCCCCACGCATCATGTACCTTCTCACGTTTTGACGTAATCAAATTGTGATCGGTTTGTGAGATCGGCCAAGTTTAGAAAGTACCGATCGAGTTATAAAATGTGATTATCGGCCGATACTGGCCGATCGATCGGAGCATCCCTAAAAAGCTTAATGAAAATCTAGAGCATGTGTTCATGTACAACCACTTTAGACCAAAACTGTAACTGAAAAAGGTCCCAGAACAGAACAGCTTAAATTGACACTCACCATTGAAGACTTCATTGAATTCTCCAGGGGGAGCGTGGGTCACAAAGTTAGATGCGATGCGGACCTGCAGAAATAAAACATAATAAATTACGAGCGGGCACATATTTGCCATACTGAAACACTGTGGGTTCAGCAATACTGAATCACAGCCAGTTTCTAACGGGTGACTCCAGAGCTCAAATTACAACATACATAAACCCTGTAACACTTCAATAACACACACTGCTGAGATCTCAACAATACACATATTCCAAAAAAGTACAACTTACCATTTAAACACTGTTAATACTTCAAAACCACATCACCCACAGTAATAAATGTCCATTAAACATCTCACTCAAACCTAACTTCACAATCTCAAACTTATCTTAAATGTATTTGTGTTTCAGACCAGGACAATTATACATCAGATCTGTTGTGTGCAATTAAAATGATAGTTCACTCAAATACAATATTTTGAAGAATGCCTTTTAAACTGTTTTTGTCCAAATAATAAAAGTCAATGTTTGGGCTGACGATTTGGAGGGGGGGGGGGGATTATATTTGAAACCATATTCATTCACATAACCAGAACTAACCTTCAATTCAAAGCAACTTTCACTGATCACACAAACAACAAAGCATACAGTTAATGTCTTTTGAACCCACTGAGAGGAGCAGTGCAGTTTTCTGACCACCAAAACGCATTTAATGAAGAGAGGGGAAAGAGGTTAACATAAAGGGAAGCACCTGGTGATCTTTCTAATTACCATCTCATGTGGTCTGGCTGGGGAAGTCAGCTGAGCCTGGAACTCAAAGCTTTGACAGTATACAGAAAATTACCACATGTATTAAAGGGGAAGAAAATGTGGCGGTTAAATGCAGCTTTTACTGACAGAGACAGAACGGGGGAAAAAAGCACGAATAAAATCAGTCACCACTGGCCTGCACCATATAAAACTCCAAACTACTGTCAAAATGACAGAACATATGAATAACAGCCTCGGTCATCTTTCACTTGTAATTAATAAGTGGAAAAAGACTCGATTAAAAGTGAAATGTGACCGAGACTAGCATTCTCTTAACATCTCAGTGTGTTTTATTGCAGAAACAACACAATGTATCAATTATGACAGAAATGATATAAATTATGCACTAACTGTTATCCACTCAAACCCGCAGAGATTGCAGACTTCCACCCCAAACACACCCCTTCTTGCGGTCGTAACTTCATCCGGTCGATGTTTTCGGCTCAGATGGCTGTCGTGTCAGGAGGATCTGGCATCTGCTGCCCCACACATGTGTAACTCTACCGGAGCACGGCCCGTTAAAGCCCATCGGCTCGGTTCGGAGTGGGTGGATCTGCTGACATCTATTTCTGAACTCACTCTGGCAGCTAACAGGCTAACAGCTGACACTCACAACACTTCACACTGAAAACAACACGGCCATTTTGACACTAACGTACAGCCAGAGAGTTGTTAAAATTCTGTTTGTTTGTTCGGTGTATCGCTGTTATTCAGTCGGTCTCTGTGTTTTACGGGAGTGCAAAGCTGCGATTTCACTTCCTCACAAATTAGCACATAGCTAACCGGCTAGACTACCTCGCGCTGCTTCCGGAAAGCAGTTACAAGCCCTCTGCAAGCCGAGGGCTTTAATACAAGGACATACGAGCGCATGAATCTGAGTGGTTTGTGAAAGGTAACTTATTGTTTATTTTTACCTTCTCCTCGTCTGAAAGCGGCTCCTCAAAGTCGGTCATCTTGGCTGTGGCAGAGCCTCACGCCGCGGCGCATGCTGGGTAGCGCACGCTGTCACGCTCGTGACCATAATAGGGCAAAACGAAGTGCGAGCCACCGCCTCGCGCAGCTCCTGCTCTCCCCTCCCGCCTCCGGTCTGACAATCGACTAGAAGAGAGGATATGAGGAAGATTTAAAGTTGCACTTTATTAATGCGGATTCATTCATTCACATCGATGACTCGAATCTTTTGAATCAGTTCATAAAAAAAACATTCACTGATTAATTTAGTGGTCCTTCTGCATGTTACAATGTTAAGCCAGTAGGTGGCGAAAAGTGAGCATGTTTTGTCACTTAATCATTCACTCAACCAATTATTTAAAGTCACATGTAATCAAAAATTGACAGTTCTTTTTTTTATGGAATATTGCAGTATTTTATTTATGTTTACTGGCACAAGGGAGGGACAGCCTGTCACTCACATGAGATCACACCAATAGCAAATCACAACAATGCAATACATTCCCAATGGACAAAATCAAGTTGTGCCCTACATTCTTTCTTTTGTCGAGAAGCCGTTTCATTCGAATATACATATAGGGAAGAAAAGGCTGGAACTTCCGTTTCATGCTTACTTTAAACAACACCAAATATATTGAAAGAAGTTGTATTATCCTTTATTGAGAAAGTGTGTAAGAAAACAAATAATACATTTTATTATATAATAATAATTAAAATCTGCATGCCATGCTCCATAACTGAACTGCCTTCACTTTCTGAAATAGAAATTACTTGAGCTTCATAATATCCCAGGTATCCCATTTTAATTTCCATTCCATTTTAATTTTTAAAGTACTTTATTGGTTTGCACACAAATTGGTCAAAGCATATACAAATACACAGACAAGTTATAAAAATACATGGCCCGAGAATATGGCTAAGCAGGTACACACAAACGTTAGGCTATAATAATGATCCAGTAATTTTAATAAAAAATAGTATTACAGTAAAATAAATTGAACGTTCAGATTAATTTCTTCTGCAGTCCTGCAGACAGCAGTGTTTATCTAACATTTGAACTCCTGTTCAATGTAAAAAAAAAAAAAAAAGAAGAAAAAAAACTTTATTGAACAGCAGATGGCACCATTAGTGTGAGAAGCACCTTCAAAACTAAAACCATAGTGGTGAAATCACTGCAGGCCAACAACATGCACATCTGGGGCCTGTTATATTCTCAAGAAGATATTTGAGAATATCCGTCTACCTACCTCAAAATTCACTAATTCAAAAGGAGATAAATAGATAAAGTTCTGATAGGGAAAGATGACCTTTCAAATAAATGTTTCACCTGCTGAAGTAACTGTACAATACATGCACAAAAGTGGTTTTAGAGTGTATGCCAAAAACATAAATGAAATGAACATATGAATGTAAACAGGGCATTATGAAAGTCGATCTCAGAAAGAGGATGATCCATCGGACTTCATTTTTTACATCCTGGAACTAATGTGCTTGCTTGGAGAGAACGGGGTCTTTACGCCCCTATTTTCCCCTTTCTCTCTCTGCTCCTCTGTCATGTCCTGTTGTTGAAACCACAGATTCTGGTGAACTCCTTGTTTTCCAGAGACTGGATACAAAAAGGTTTATCTCATACCTAAGCTACATATAGCACCATACAGGGCCTCAATATTTCAACCTTACAGATTAAATGATTCTTAACAGAGCAGAATTAAACAAAGCAAAGGCAAACATATCGTTCAGATTTACAAATTCTTTCCTCAACCTTTCAAACAGCTTTCAAGCATGGACGTATGATATCTGAACAGAAAAAAGTGAAATTATATACAGAGAGGAATATTTTCTTATAGGCTAGTGAGGGCATTCCCATAAAGAGTACAGTTGAAGACCGCAAAACTGTAACTGGAACAAATGTGTGTGCGTGTTTACTTGTACAGTTATCTTTGTGAGGACCAGTTTGAGTTTTAGACCTTCAGAGTGAGGACAACTGTCGGCCGGTCCTCATGACACCCCTTTAAAGGGCTGTTTGAGAGTTAATTCTTCGTTATGGGGTTAAGATTAGAATTAAGTTTAATGTTATGGTTAGGCACTTCGTTGTGACGGTTAAGGTTAGGGAAAGGGGCTAGGGATTGCATTATATCAATGAACGTACTCACAAAGACTCATGCAAGTGTGTGTGTGTGTGTGTGTGTGTGTGTGTCTGTGTGAACTTTTTCAAGCCTTATCATCACAACACAGCAAAATAGGGGCAGTGAGGGAAGAGAGAAGTGAGAGACAAAGTCATCCATCACTAATGTTTCATCTCTTTGATCATAACCAACATTAGTGTCTATTGGTTTATATTTCTTGGTTTCATCTCCCTTGCACTGAACTTTGCAGTTAAAATCCCTGTATGTGCGTGCGCAGTGAGGAAGTGAGGTGTGTTCCCACGACCTGTGCGTGTAGTAACCTTACCTCCCTTTGATCCTGCTTTGCCCTGATAGATTCTGCCTCACACACACACACATACTTGGAAAGGCACTGATGTGATGTGACAGTTGTTAAGGCCTCCTGCTTTGATGTGGAGGGATATGTGGAGGTATTATCCCTTTTGTGGTCCAATCAAACACAGAGACTTCTTCAAAACCACATGAGAAGCTTTTGTTACTTCACAGCAGAGGAGACAGTGGATTTTGGTGCCATTATTATTGGTAAAAATGATGATTGTTTTCAAGCAGGTTTCTTTGAACACTGTCCTTGTACTCAATTGGTCGTCAAAACAGACAAACCCCGCCCCAAACACACACAATTGGTTGAGCCACTGTGTTCCATGTCAGGCTGCTTTAACAAACAACTTGCAAGTGCCAAAGATGCATTTAATCTCTTCAGGGAAATCTGTAAATGGCTTGCATATAAATATGGATGGGAGAAAGTAGGGCTTAGTGTGACCAACTCCCCTCCCATACATTATTGCCAAAAGAATGCAATAACAGCTTCGGGAGAAATAATACACAAGAATATAGACACTGGGAATCATACAAAATAAAATAAAACTAGCATAATATAATATAATATAATATAATATAATATAATATAATATAATATAATATAATATAATATAATATAATATAATATAATATAATATAATATAATGTTTCTTTAAAAAAGTTGCATTCACTTTAAAAAAGATCCTTTAAAAGGCAAACTTTTCCTGAGAAACAATAAATGTATTCAATTTTTAATTTTTCCATTGCTTGAAGTGTTGTTTTTTTTCATATTCTCTCACATGCGTTTTTGGATTGTATGATTCATTTGACTTTTTTTAGCCTATGCATTAGAGCTGATTTGAAGCCTCATTCTCTCTCTGAATTTAAAGACATTGAGGTGACATAAAGCTGGTCCCACCAACACAGATTGCACCAACAGGATGCTGTCAAGGGCCTCTGCTTTGCCAGAAGGGTTTACCTTCTATTTTATTAAACATCTCAAACCATGGCAGCTCATGCATTTGAGACACAAAAACAAAGCCAAAGAGTCCATAGAGACCTCCAGTTATCCAGATGGAGTGTTCTGTGCCTTAGCGGATCAAACACAGCTTGACAGACTTTACTTTGTGGCTTTATATGTGATGGGAATAACTGCTATTATCAACTGTTGGTCTCATATACGATTGCTGTGTCACAACCAATCAGACTGATTCATCTCCACTGAGGAATTCTGGTTACGACTCAAAAGAGTCTTTAGCACTAACACACACACAGTGAGGACAGTGAAAAATCCCTCACGCAGATGCTATCATTCCTCTAAACCCAGACAGCAACACAGAGACAGAGGAGGGGGACAGAAGGTCAGGTTTGTTTGACGGTAAAGCATCACAACACCCTGCAGCGTTTGTTTTTGCTGCTGGTGTTTAAGGGGAGAAGAGTGCTATCAGCACGTTCAGGTGTGTGTCGGGATGTTTGTGTATGTGTGTGTGTGGTAATTGGTGATGGTGTTTTGGGTAAACTCCAGGGAAAACTCTTGTTAAGTTAAAGTGATTCATTAATGGTATCTGACTTTTTCTGATCACTTTATGACACTTTATGTAATCTTCACGTAATACAGAAAAACTGAGAATCTAAGAAATCAAAGCATCTTTCAGACACCTTTATGAGACATGAAATAAACCTCGAGGGATATACATTAATTTGACTGGACCGTGATAGTCAGAAATCATCCAAAACCATCTGAGGAGGATTGTGCGTGATTGTCAAGAACAACTGGGCAACAAACATCACGGTGTGTGGAACTTATTGTTCAGCCCATTACGAACTATTATCGGTGTCATTCAGGCCACACTATCTGCCCTGTGAGTTTGGACAAATAACTGTTATCTTAGTTTATGTACCTGGCCCAAATTTTGTATTTGCAGCCGAGGGCATTGCTGCCAGCTACAACATGGCACTATACGTAACTCACCGGATGATCCAGTGTTCCTCTTGGGGGATTTTAATAACTGTGAATTATCTGCGTTTCTGCCGAATCTGCAAAAGTACATAACCTGCCCGACGAGACTGAGTAAAACCTTGGACAAATGTTTTGGTAATGTAGATGGTGCTTATGTACCGAGGTCACACCCACCATAAGGACGTTCAGACCATAATGTAATCCATCTGGTTCCAAAATATAGACAGATACTAAAAAGGTCTGAACCTGTTATTCATGAGTTCCAGTCATGGACTAAAGACTCAATTGAAAACCTAAGAGATTGCTTTGAGAGCACAGATTGGAATCTGTTTTTTAATGATTTTAATTGTTGCAATGATGATGATGATGAGTCTTTTTTGTACAGTTTTTGTACAGAGGCAGTGTTAAACAAGAATGTTAGAATATTTCCAAATAACAAACCCTGGATTAACAAAGATCTTAATCTCTAAAAGAGAAAATAATGGCTTTTCTAAGTAATGAAACAGACAGGGTAAGAGAATTAAATAAAGAAATTAAATATAAGATAAAGGAGGCACAATTGACCCTTCACAAAGACCCGCCCCCCTTAGTTACTGTCGCTATGTCCGACAAGCTAAGCGCGCTCTCACGAACACACCATGTTCTCACGCAGTGAAAAATACATCGCGGATCAGAGAGGAGACTGACAATACGCTGACAGACAGGACAGACCAGGTTACTTTTCGGTTACTTTTGATATGAAACATATTAAACAAAGTCTCACCTTTCAACTTTGGTTATTTTTAAAAAGAAATTTAAACAATACCGTTTTGTAGCTCTTTAATGTGTCGTGACAGATCGCTGTAGAGCCTCAGTTAAAAATGCTCGTGAACTGATAATCTCTTCCTTCTAGTTCATTTATAGCATCAAATAAACATGAATGAACATAAGAAGGAATGTTGTTTTAACCGCGGAAAGGCGTCAGTATATTCAGTTTTTGAAGTTAAAATCCTCCCATGTTAATCTACTAACTCTCCTGACTGCTTTGTCGGACAAAATGGCGGATGGCGAAATACAATTGGTCAGATCACCTGTCAATCAAGCTCCCTGCGAAGGGTCAATTACAGTACAAAGGTAAAATCGAAAATGAATTTAAAACGGGTAATGTCAGAGATGCATGGAAAGGATTAAACATACTGATGGGCAAACAAAAGAAACGGGCACAATTGTCTGATGATGACCCCCATAGCTTTGTAAATAATTTAAATGCTTTATAATTCAAGTTTTTACAACAATGTAGGCATTTAGTATAATGTCACTGTGACAGAATCTGAACCTTTGAAAATAGAGGTAGGGGAGGTTATCAAAGTGCTCCGTGGAATCAAACCAAATTAGGCTACCGGTCCAGAAGGCCTTAGGGGTATTTTTTTAAAAGAATGCGCAGTAAAACTTGGGCATGTTTGCACTAGGCTGTTTAAGATCTTTTTAGATGCTGGTTTTGTGCCAGTGGTATGGAAAAACACTGCTGTTATCCCAGTACCTAAAACTTCTAATGCCAGAGCTCCTAAGGACCTTCGCCCAATTGCCCTTACATCTGTGCTGTGTAAATGCATGGGGCGTATACTGAGTAAGGAACTTTAGCGCAAATTAACGGCTCTGTAGACCCATTACAATTTGCTTACATGCCGAATCGGAGCACAGTTGATGCCTCCTTGACCTTACTTCATAAGGCTCAGCATCATTTAGATAAAACAAATGCTCATGTCAGAATGCTTTTAGTGGATTTTACATCAGCATTTAACACTGTACAGCCACAAATCTTGAAAGGAAGGTTGCGAGATTTAGGTGTAAGTAGCTGGTTAATTTTATGGATTGAGAAATTCCTAAGTAATAGGCCCCAACGAGTCTTTCATGCTGTTTACGCCAAATTCTGACTCTACCATCAGCCACCCGAATGTCCTAGCAGAAATTGAGACTCGTCAGAAACAGACAACGTTTTTTCCCATCTTCTATTGTCCAATTTTGGTGAGTCTGTGCGAACTGTAGCATCAGTTTCCTGTTCTTAGCTGACAGGAGTGTCACCCGGTGTGGCAGCCTGTTCTCACGTAAATGCGTCTCTATTGCACGCATTGTGTATTATCGTGTAATTTATACGCGAAAATTAGTTTTCACGTGCATATGATACGCAGTTTTTGCGTGCATTTGATACGCCATTAATTGCGTGTAATACACACGCACCCCACACGACTAATCCTACCCATGCGTATCATATGCACGTACCCTACCACTACTAAACCTACCCTAAACCTACCCATGCATATCATATGCACGTAAAAACTCATTTTGGCGTATACATTGCACGATAAACACCATGCGTGCTATAAAGACGCATTTAGTGTGCATGGGTTGGGTGTGGTGTTCTGCTGCAGCCCTTTTTCTTCAAGGTTCAACGTATTGTATGTTGTTCAGAGATTCTCTTCTGCAGACCTCGGTTGTAACGAGTGGTTATTTGAGATAATGTTGCCTTTCTATCAGCTCGAACCAGTCTGGCCATTCTCCTCTGAACTCTGGCATCAACGAGGCATTTTCTCCCACAGAACATTACCAAAATATTTCCAAAATATTGAATAGTTTCAGTTTTAGTTAACAACAACAACAATGGTCTTCACTGAGCAAATGTTCTGTTCTCTCTCACACATATTGTCTCTTTCTTTTGCAATGTATCTTGTAACAAACTGAAAGTACTGGCTGCTCAAAAATTGTAACAAAGCAAGAAAAAAAGGAAGAGAAAAAAAAGGATGAAACCCTTCAATCTCTTTCTCTAAAAGTACTGGGAAAGATACAGATGAATGAATCGAGGAGAAAAACAGAAGAACAAGACTCTTTTATTGCTCAGAGATTGTTCTTTCAGTGCTCAAGTGGCTTTAGTATGTTCTCAGGTATTTTATATATCAACTTGGCCTCAGATGTTTTCCCTAGAAGAGAAATAAAGAACAAAAACAAATGAGTCAATTGTTGACTTGGTCTTAGAAGTATTTGTGAGAAAGACTTTTTATGTTCAAACTTTGGTCTCTTTGTGAATTTGTGCACAGTGTGAGACTTTGTAGAGACCTGAGATTACCAAGGCCTCCATTTGCTCTCCATTTAATCTCATTGCTTTGTCTGAGAAACAACTATAATATTAAAAATATGCCCGATTGACCTGTGGGGGTCAAGAGGGAGAAAGAGAGAGTGAGAACGATTATCGAAAGTGAGATGTCGTGATATTGCAGATGTACATCTCTGTGATGTGCTGTTGCTCTAGTTGAGTGGGAATGTGTTTATTGAAATGTTTACTGAGACTTTCAAACATGTGCAAACATCTCTCTCTCTCTCTCTCTCTCTCTCTCTCTCTCTCTCTCTCTCTTTCTCTTTCTCTCTCACTCTCTCTCTCTAAGTTCCACTATTTAGAAAAAAATAAGTAGGTCTCCACACCTGTGTCAGAAATGTACAGGTGTTTTAATCTCATTTTCTTCACATCTCCGTCAGTCATCCGCTACACTATCTCTGTCTCTTTCTAGCCCCCCACACACGTCATCTCTCTCTAACAGCTGTAGATGGGCAGAATATATGGCTATGTAAACACATTAGGAGTCTGTTTATGACTGAGTAAACCCCGACAGTTTAAACACTTTTGAGAAATGTGATTTGAGAGTCAAAGTGAAGTGCTGTGAGAGGGAGCGCCGTTAAGGTGTCCCTGGCATGCCTGTTTATTTTGGTTGGAGTGTCCTTGCCATCGAGCGAGGGCGAGGGGGGGATGATGTCAGCTCTGAGACAATTTGAGAGAAATGTCAAACAAACCAAGGAGCAAAAAAGAAGAACTCAGCTGTTACAATGTGTGTAAGGGTGTGTTTGTTTGTGTACGTGTTTTGTCTGCACATTGGTTTGTTAGTAATGCGATGGGAATCGTAGGGATTGAAAATATCTGGTTCTGATTTGACTGAATTATGTTCCTTAACGATTCCATTGCATTAATTTTGAGGAAGAAAGAGAATACATTTTTAAGATAAAGTATTTACTTCTCTCAACAACCTATTTTCAAATGACAAGGTAATTTTCAGTGGTTTTCAAATGGGAAAACTTTATTTTATTTCACTGCATTGTAAAGCATAAAGTAATTTTTTAATTTGTTACATTTTATTTAAAAATATTGTTCCTTAATATTAAATCGGGAGAAATCGAGACCGCTCTCCGAGACAGCAGAAAAGTGTTACAAGAACAGTTTGCTTACATTCCCATTAAGTCATGAAAATGTTATTTCTGAATGTTCTTATATTGTCCAAACCGTCCAGTTTAAAAAAAAATATTTTTATTTTTATTTTTTTTAAATAACGTTAAAGGAACATTCCATTTGATCATTTTGCAAACATTATGGAATCATTAGGCTACTTTTGAATGTTCTAGGAACGATCTGAAACAAGTGGGAGACTGGGGAGTGTTGCAACCGTCAGTTTTTCAGAAAATAGTTGTCATTATATCAAAGTATGACAGTTATAAATCACATCCCCTGTTAAGACGTAGGGCCCTATCTTGCACCCGCGCAAAGCGGACTTTTCCTACCACAGACGCACACCGGCAAACTAGGGAATGAACTTGCGCTCCCTGGGCGGTTCAGCGCAAAGAAAAGGAGGCGTGTTCCGGCGCAAACAATCCCTGGTGCTATTTTGCATTTCCAGAAAACAATTGCGCCACTGACCAGAAAAACACAAGTCTAAAGTCAGTGGCGCGTTGCGCGTACATTCAGATGCTATTTTAAGCGCGCATGCGTCGACATAAAACAGTGTGAACAACGCGCATACACTGTAGATGATTCTCTCATCTAAACAGATGCATTTTCCTTTTTGCAAATGATACATTATTATAAGGAAAAATATTAAAACACAAGGGAAATAATTGTTGTGTCAATGGAAAAAATAGGCATAAAGCTTACACATTTACCCAAATTATTATATGCATGTTTAACCGAAGCTAATTTGGGTGGGTTTGTCCCATCCCCAATGTCACTTCTCTTTCTTTTACGGCCCTGACGAGAACATTGATCTCCTCGGCTGAGAACCGATTCTGAAGCGCGCCTGGTAAATGCGCCGTTATGGCGCCATGGAACAAGCGCACCTCGTTCATCATGCTCTTAAAGGGAATGTGATAAGCTCTTATTGGTTTTTTTCCCGTTACGCCCAAATCACACCTATGAATAATGAAGCTACTTCCGACCGACCCTTATAGATTTGCGTCGAGCGCAAGAGTCATTTATCCCGCCGGTTAAATAGCAACAGCGCCGAGATCCGGCCACAAAGTTACTTGCGCTTTGCGCTTGACACTTGCGTTGTAGAGTTTTTTTGTTGCGCATTGAGGGATTTATGTGGTAAATGTGTTTTATTAATAATTTATGCGCATGTCTTCTTATCTGATTTTTTTTAGAATATGTTTCATATCAAATCATTATTTTCGGTGAACCTGTTAGATTGGTTCGCAAATCACACTGAATGATTCATTGTGCAAAACAAACTGGACATACTGTATATTATACAGTTGTTTGCTATTCGACTCATTGATTCAATGTTCCGGTCGTAGCGACTCTCCCGTTAACAACACACAGGAAGTGTTGTCAACACACAACCAATGATCTGGTCTTAACAACCTGTGAAACCAAGTGAACAGGAAAGGTGGTTTTTGAGTGTCCGTATTTTAATAGTTTGACCCTGACCCCATAATCCCAGGAATCAAAATTTTGTGAAGTGTGTTCAGAGAGCAGGTACATTTGAACGCACAGTCTCTAAGCAACTTCAAAGGCACCTGAATCCCCCAGCCTTCTATCTGTCTGCTCTCTCTCTCTCTCTCGCTCTTGCGCACTCATACCTTTCAGAATGCTGGAATTTCATGCATTTGACCCGGAGACCCTCAAGCCAACAAGCCGAGTCAGCACTCATTCACTCATACATGTAATCAGCTAATCAATATTGCATAACAACATAATATATCAAATCAGCTCAGGTCTATTTATAGTAGTACTACTGTACTTCACAAGTAGAAAAACATCTAAAGTGGCTACAATGGCAAGACTACTAATTAAAGACTACTAAGATTAATATTAAAATAAAGAAAACTTTGGTAACACTTTATTTTACAGTGACATTCAAACATGTAGTTACTAGTAATAATAATAACTTATACATTAACAATAAATTATGCAATAACTTATGCAACTAACGATAAACCAAACCATAATCCTAACCATATAGTAAGTACATAGTTGCTTAATATTACTCAGTACTTAAATGTATAATTACATTGTAACAAATACACTTTAAAATAGAAACTTTATAAAACATAAAAAATAAAATATATATATATATATATATTTTCTTCTTCTTTTTTTTCGGATTTCTAGGTCACTAATCAAATAAGTGTGTTTGTAATAATAGTCAGACAGTCACTTGTTTCCACTGAAGCATAACACGCTCTTTTGGATCTTTCTCAAATTAGGCTAGAGAACATTATCATCAGGTTGTCACAAAAACGTCATCCAGCTTCAGTGCTACTGTCACCAGACATTCTCAAATGCAAGTTAGTAACCGAGTACGTTCTCTTACGAGAGTGTCTCTCGTACTGCGTAATATCTCACGCTATGGGGAACACAGTGTAACACGCCGTGCATCACACCAAAGTCCCAAGGGCAGAAGCCCGGGGCTCATATAGTGCATAATCATCTTAGACTCACATACCACTTTTCCACCAACAAGAACCAGGTGCTGGTTCAGAGGAAGAGCTAGTGCCGGTTCGGAGTTGGTTCGACTGATGAGCTTTCAAAGAACCGGTTTGCCTTTCCACAGGCTAGAGAGCCATCGCAGAGCCAGATCTTACGTCATCTCATGTTGCCCAGCAACGCTAGCGCGGCAGCGCCAAACACAAACACACCAGACTTGTTCGACATGGTTCGGCTTCTCTCAGACCGATCGGCGCAAGACATCGAAGCACTGCGAGAGCGATCCAAAAGCAGAATGAGTCGTATGCTCTCCAAACACTCCCGCAGCTCCGATCAGTCCATGCCTCTCCGATGCATCTCGAACAAGCCTTCCATCAACAATGGCGGTCGTTGCGTTACTTTTTATGCTCATGGCTTTGCAAACCTACATCGGTGTCCAAACACGGCGAATCCAGCTCGTTCGTGCAGCTCACCGTAACTTGCATTAACGGAGATTACAATCGAGCTGCTATTAGCACGATTAGCTGCTATTTAAAAAATGGCGGTCACAAGTTTCTGTTCGTCTTGTTGGTCACGGTAACCCCGCCCCCAGCCACTGACGTAAGCGGTTCTTACTTCTAGACCAGCAATGATTTGGTGCTACTTAAGAACCACTTTTACTGGTTCGGAGCTGATGCTTTGGTGGTCGAAAAACAAAGAACCGATTTAAAACTAGGCTCTGGCTCCGAACCAGCACCAGCTCTGCCTTGGTGGAAAAGGGGTAACAGAGAGTCAGGGAAGAGAGGCTAGAAGCGTCATTCCCTATCAATAGCATCCCACGGGAGCTAACCATATTAATAGTTCACCACGCAGCCAGGGTGAAAGCTTTCAGCCTGAACTGGGTGGCAGTACGGGTTTTTAATACCCATGGTGCTGTTCTATCGATCAGTGAGCGGTGCACAAGTAAAACTCAGCATTCTGAAACGGTGCAGCGTGCAGATAGTGCTGAATTCTAGACCAACAGTAGCTTGGCCTGTAAGGCGGGAACCTCTAGGTTATAAAACCTTATAAATGTAGATGGCGAGGCCCAGCCTGCCGCCGTACAGATATCTTGCAAGGTAATCCCGCTAGACCACGCCTATGACGAGTCCACGCCTCTCGTGGAGTGCGCTCTGACACCCAAAGGACACTGCAGGCCCTTAGAAGTGTAAGCCAGCGCTATGGCATCGACTATCCATCTGGATAGGCTCTGTTTTGATGCGGCCAGTCCCTTAGAACGCCCGCCAAACAAAACAAAGCTGCTCAGTCTGTCTGAAAAGACGAGGGGGACACATAAGCTCTCAGTGCTCTGACGGGGCAAAGGAGACTCGCGTCCTTCTCCTCATTGTGAACCGGAAGGGCGGACAGGGAAATAACCTGGGCCCTGAACGGTGTGTTGAGGGATTTAGGCACGTACCCGTGCCTTGTTTTGAGTATGACTTTTGAGTCTTTAGGCCCAAAATCCATACATTTCGCGCTTACCGAAAGCGCTTGTAAGTCCCCTATGCGCTTCACTGAAGCGAGAGCCATAAGAAACACCGTTTTGAAAGACAGATGTTTCATTTCTGACAAATGGATTGGCTCAAATGGGGCACCTTTCATGGCTTCCAAAACCGTAGAAAGGTCCCACACAGGGACTGAAGGGGGTCTGGGAGGGTTCAGCCTCCGAACTCCCCTGAGGAATCGCACGACCAGGTCGTTTTTCCCCAGTGACTGGCCAGATGTAGGTTTTGTAAACAGCCATTATGGCCACCATATATACTTTGAGCGTGAATGGGGTTCTGCCCATATCCAGCAGCTCTTGAAGGAAGGAGAGTACTTCCATAACCCCGCAGTCTACAGGTTAAAAGCCCTGAGCTTGACACCAGGCAGAGAACACAGACCATTTAGAGGAATAGAGCCGTCTAGTAGACGGGGCCCTAGCCTGCGTGATCGTGTTTAACACTCCCTCTGGGAGGTTAGCGGGTACCGTTGATGGCCCATGCATGTAGGGACCATAGATCCGGGTGAGGATGCCAAATCGAGCCCTTTGCCTGAGAGAGGAGGTCTTTCCTCAACGGTATAGGCCACGGAGCAGTGCTGGTCAACCGCGTCAGGACTGGGAACCAAGCCTGGTTCGTCCAGAGCGGAGCCACGAGCAGCACTGGGCATCCGTTTTCCCTGATTCGTTCCAACACCTGAGGCAGGAGCGAGACGGGGGGAAAAGCATAGAGGGAGCAGCGGGGCCAGACGTGGGCCAGCACATCCCTGCTCTTTGGAGAAAAAGTTCGGACAGTGAGCGTTTTCTTGGGACGCGAACAGGTCCACCTGCGCTCTGCCGAATGTCTCCCACAGCAGTCGGATCGTCTGCGGGTGCAGTGACCATTCTCCTGCTGGAACATTGTTTCTGGACGGTCTGTCTGGTCCCAGATTCAGGTGACCAGGCACATGCGCTGCTTTCAGTGAAAACAGGTTATGGTGAGCCCAGACCAGGAGGCGTTCCGTCAGCCTGTAAAGGTTTCGGGACCTGATGCCGCCC
This sequence comes from Siphateles boraxobius, assembly GCF_051911475.1. NCBI lineage: Eukaryota > Metazoa > Chordata > Actinopteri > Cypriniformes > Leuciscidae > Siphateles > Siphateles boraxobius. The sequence continues at coordinate 19,922,915 of NW_027509219.1, forward strand.
TGGTGATTTATGTGTGCCATCACTGACATGTTGTCCGACCGGAGCAAGACGTGGTGACCTTTTATCTGGGGACAGAAGCGCCGTAGCACGTTGTCGACTGCCATCATTTCCAGACAGTTTATTTGTAGAAGCTTTTCCCGTTCTGACCACTGGCCAAAGAACGGTATGCCCTCGAGTAGCGCTCCCCATCACGAGGTTGAGGCGTGCGTGGACACCACCTTCCCGCTCGAGGAAGTCCCCAGACTCACACCTGACTGATACCAGTCGGTTGCTTTCCAAGGTTCCAGAGCTGAGACGCATTTTAGATCGACGTTGAGGCGAAACAGACCAGAGGTCCATGCCCGGGGTGGAACTCATGCTTTCAGCCATGACTGCAGTGGGCGCATGCGAAGCAGACCCAGCTGGAGTACCGAAGATGCTGAGGCCATGAGGCCCAGCATTTTCTGAAACCTTTTGAGCGGGACTATAGAGCTGTATGTCTAGTCTGCGCTCCGGCGACAGACGTGCCGTCATGGACATCGTGTCCAGCACTGTTCCCAGAAAAGAAATTTTCTGACTGGGAGACAGCGAACTCTTCGCCCAATTGACTGTGAGACCCAGATTCTCGAGATGCTTGAGTAATATGGTCCTGTGTTCTATGAGCTCTGAGTGTGATCGAGCTAGAATCAGCCAATTACCAAGTAGTTCAAAACTCGCATGCCCCGAAGTCTCAGGGGTGCAAGAGCCGCGTCCATTTACATCGTAAATGTATGGGGTGCCAGGGACAGGCTGAACGGCAGGACTGTGTATTGATATGCCTGGCCCTCGAAGGCGAATCTCAAGAATCGCCTGTGACGTGACGCTATTTGTATTTGAAAATAGGCATCTTTCAGATCTATTGACATAAACCAGTCCTCCTGGCGAACTTGCACGAGGATTTTCCACGTTTTCTTTGTACTTTTATCTTGTTTTTGGAATAAACCCCGCCATCTCCCAAGCCGACCCTGTCCTCTTCCTTCCCTACATATTGAACCTTACTACAGAGAGCTTACTAGGTCACCTTTTACTGCCAGAAAATACCTTGACAGCTCCTCCCCTCTCACTACCCTTGACGGAGGAGCGGTGAAGGGTTACGAGGCTATCCCTCCATTGGAGGGGTCTGTTGCGGCACACCTGAGTCCGGCGGCCGCTGCCTCTTGGACGGGGGATCCTTGTCTCCCCTCTCAGGCCTGTGAGTTCTTGTCCATTCTTACGGGCAGAGCTTACAAAGCTTGTGGCTAAGCTGCTTCCTCTTTGCATGCCATGGCATTGCTACAGGTCTATCAGGCTAAGGCACTCATGAACATGAACGAGGGTAGCCTAGACCGTGCGCTCATGAGTGAGCTCAGCACCGCAACCAACTTGGCCCTCCAGGGCATGAGCGTTACGGCTTGCGCGATCGGTCTAGTGATGTCCACCTTGGTGGTCCAGGAGCGCCATCATTGGCCCTGGACTCCCCAATTTCCCAGGTTGGGCTGTTCGGCGACGTGGTGGAGAACTGTGCCCAACAGTTCTCTACCGCTCAAGCGCAGATGGCCTCCACCCCGCCACCGGTGGCAATTCTTCCGCCTGCTCGTCGACGAGGGTGTCCCCCGCCACCACTCCTGCTGGGCCTCTGCAGCAGCCTCCACCCAGGCTTGGGCATGCGGCTTGGTCCATGCTGAGGCCAACCCAGCCTGTGTCAGACGCTGCCAAGCCAGGTGGCAAGCGTAAGATCAAGTGTCGCTGACACAGGTCACCCAGGGATGGGGGGATGAGCCCTTCAGATGGTTACCGTTTCGCCGCTGGCTCCCCGGAGTCCAGCGGTACCCGAATTGTCAAAAGAGCAAATTCCTCTGTTCCTGGCTCCCAAAAAGGCCAGACTGGTGGTGTGCAACCCTGTAAAGCCTTGCACCCCTCAGCTCCTTCTTGTGTCACCAGCCGGAAGTCAGGTGCGGTTCAAGGACCCGATTACGCCTTATCAAGTACCCCCTGCCGACCCGTGGAGACAGGTAAGTTTTGCATTTCACACTAAGACCCGTTTCTGGCCACCCCCGGGCCTTCCGAGTCAGGTCCCTGTCCTCTACCTCACTACCCCACAACGGGTACATCTGTGGTGCCTCTGGTCCCCCTGGCCAATGCTCCCATGAGATAGCGTGGTGTTTTTATCCTGAACTATCTCGACGACTGGCTGATACTAGCTCAGTCTCGGGAGCAGTTGTGCGAACACTGGTACTTATTGCTCCAACATATCAGCCAGTTGGGTCTTCGGGTCAACTGGAAAATAGCAAACTCGTCCCGTGCAGAGGATCTCTTTTCTCTGTATGGAGCTGGACTCTGTCCAACAGATGGCACGCCTCACAGAGGAATGTGTCCGGTCGGTGCTGAACAGCCCGAGTACTGTCAAGAGCAGAAAAGTGGTCCCACTGAAACTTTTTCGGAGACTCCTGGGGCAGGTAACACCGCTCGGCTTGCTCCATATGAGACCGCTTCAGCACTGGCTACACGGCCAAGTCCTGAGGTAGGCATGGCAGAGCGGTACGCTCCGTGTGAAAACCACCCCGGCCTGCCGCCAAACCCTCAGCCCCTTCGTTTCTCCGGGCCGGAGTGACCCTAGAACAAGTATCCAGGCATACTGTGAACTCCACAGATACCTCCAACACCGGCTGGGGGATGCAGTGGCACCGATATGGACGGGCCCCCAACTGCATTGGCACATCAACTGCCTCGAGTTGCTAGCAGTGCACCTTGCTTTGAGACGCCTCAAAACGCCGCTACTCGGCAAGCATGTACTGGTACGTACGGACAACACTGCGAACGTTGCATATATCAACCATTGAGGCGGTCTATACTCCCGTCGCATGTAGCAACTCGCCCGCCACCTCCTCCTTTGGAGTCAGAAGCATCTGAGCTCGGTTCATGCCACTTATAGTCCCGACCTGCTCAATCGTGCTGCCAACAAGCTCTCACGACAGCCTGTGGCCCAGGGAGAGTGGAGACTCCATCCCTAGGTGGTCCAGCTGATCTGGGACCACTTTTGGGCCGCACAGATCGAACTGTTTGCCTCTCTGGACTCGTCCCATTGCCAGTTGTTTTACTCCCTGACTGAGGGGACCCTCGGCACGGATGCACCGGCACACAGCTGGCCCCGGGGCCTCCGCAAGTATGTGTTTCCCCCAGTGAGCCTTCTTGCACAGACATTGTGCAAAGTCAGGGAGGAAGAAGAGCAGGTCTTGTTAGTTGCCCCTTATTTGCTCAACCGGACCTGGTTCCCCGAACAAGCTCCTCTCGACAGCCCCTCCCTGGCCCATTCCTCTGAGGGAGGACCTTTTCTCTTAGGAAAGGGGCACCATATGGCACCAGCGTCCAGACATCTGGAAACTCCATGTCTAGTCCCTGGACGGGACGCGAAGGTTCACATTGGAATGAAATAATAAATGAATATGCCTAAATAATATATAAATAATTTAAGGATAATTTAGGATGAATAACTGCACAAATATGCTGAAAAACAGCAGGATTTCCTTGCAAATCATTCATAAACAATAAGAAAATTTCTTATAGGCTAATCAGTGCAGAATGTATGTCATCCAATTCCTATCATGCTCATATGGTCAGTGAGTGCAAAACTTTTATTACCACTTTATTTCGATAGTCAGCTTTAGACATTTACAGAAACTACAATTAACTTGTCACCGACAAATAAATAAAGTATTGGTTGACTGTCTGCTTTATATCTGCTAACAGTTTATTTTAATGGAAAAACAGACATTTTTTAAGTATGTCAACTTATTCTACAAACTCTAACCCCTAACCTAACAGTACTCTAAAGAGAGTTGGTTGATGTACTGGCAAAGTTAATAGAATGTCTAAAGTGTACTATTGGGCAAAAAACAGTATAACCAGATTTTTAGTAAACATGTAAAGGCAACACTCAGTAGGACCGAATGGATAGAACGATAGAACTACATATAGAACGATAGATAGATAGATATATAGACAGACAGACAGACAGACAGACAGACAGACAGAGAGTAACAGGGAACATCAGTTGATGGCATTCTTGAGTGCCGACTCAGAAAGATTTTTTATATGGTACCACGTAATGGACTCTATGTTCTGTTTCGTGGTCACTCCCTTTGGCCTTCCTCTGCAATCTTATAAACATAGGTAAAACCATAAAGTTACTCCTCCTAGAATGTGTACCTTTCTATATATCTCTATCACACACACACACAATCACACTAAATATCTCTCTTTTCCCAGAGGAAACTAATGCAGTGTTTCTGGCTTGATATGAAGCGGCCCTAACCAGCCTCTCTTTTCCTTTACACACACATACTGTAAGAAGCAATAATCAGTAACAATATTACAAACCAAACTGCTTGAATTAGCGTGCATGTGTGCATGCACAGTATGCATATGTATGTGAACTATTGTGTATAAATAAATCTGTGAGAAAAGTTCCCATGATATTATAACTTTATTTTTAAAATTCTAGATTCTTTCGCAGCATGAATTCTTATCAACCCGATGAAGAGCTTCACCTGATGTCAGTCTAAGGAGGTGAATAAGGTATGGAATGATGTATGGAGAAAGGAAGAGAGGAATTGAGTATGGTAAAATCCGATGACATGCAGGCACTCAGATGGACAAATGGCGAGTTGGTGTCACTGATAGTGGGGGGTCTATGATACTGATATCTTTTAGTCTGAGAGCAAGTGTATATGTATGTGCGTTTGCATCTTTAATAGCGTCCTGACTGGATTTTTGGGTCTCGTTCAGACCCCAGCATGCACTGGAGCAGCACAAGGTGACAGGAGAAGTAATGAAGATGAATGTGTGTGTGTGTGTTTCTGAGAAGGCTGCTTTTTTGCTCAGATTAAGATCAGGCTTGCTGATAAAAATGCCCGCCAGGCCACTCAGAAACCCAACACTCCTCTCTTCTCTTCTCTTTCCTCACCTCTCTTCATTCCCCCTTTTCCCATTCCCTTCATCTCTGTCCATTTCTCTTGTATGAGTACAGGATTGAGCTTTTGGTTTTCTTTTTCTGTCTTCCTTTATAGTCTTTCTAAAATATCATTTAACATCAAATATCCTCACCTTTCTTTGTACAGTATAGTGTGTGTGTGTGTGTGTGTGTGTGTGTGTGTGTGTGTGTGTGTGTGTGTGTGTGTGTGTGTGTGTGTGTGTGTGTGTGTGTGTGTGTGTGTGTGTGTGTGTGTGTGTGTGTGTGTGTGTGTGTGCGTGTGTGTGAGAAAAAATTAGAAAACAGTGCTCGCTATGCTAAAACTACAGTATTGATTAAAATAAATCAGTTAAAATAAAGTTGGCATAAGATGAAGATGAAGATGAAGAAAAGTGTTTAAGATTTTGCACTATTATTTGACATCATGACAACAAATGGCCTCTTATCTAGCAACAATCTGTCTGATTACTGCACAATCAAGAACATCAAAAGTTTGGGGTTAGAAATAATAATAATAAAAAAAAAATATATATATATATATATATTTTTTTTTAATTATTATTATTCTGCAAGGACATTAATTTTATCAAAATCTAACAATAAAGACATTTACATTGTTACGAAAAATAATCTATTTCAAATAAATGCAGAACTTCTCTTCATCAAAAAAAAAAAAAATCCTTGATTGAGATGTATTAAGGCTTCCACAAAATATTAAAATACACAACTGGTGTGCACATCCCAAACACCCAAGTTGGCCGCAGGTGCAGGACAACTGAGTAATACAAATGAAAAAGAAGTGTGAAGTCCGCACACTGAAAAAGCTGCTCCAAAGAATTTATTAGCAAGGCAACGTTTCGACCATCAGGTCTTCATCAGGCACAATCAACATTGTGCCTGATGAAGACCTGATGGTCGAAACGTTGCCTTGCTAATAAATTCTTTGGAGCAGCTTTTTCAGTGTGCGGACTTCACACTTCTTTTCCACAAAATATTAAGCATACTTTTCAACAAGGTGTATTAACAATAATAAGAAACGTTTTTGAGCACCAAATCAGCATATTAGAATGATTTCTGAAAGATTCTTAAGACTGGAGAGAAAATTCCACTTTTTTATCACAGGAATAAATTACATTTTAAAATAGAAACAGTTATTTTAAATTATATTTCACAACATTACTGTTTTATTGTATTTGATTTATCAAATAAATGCAGCCTTGGTGAGCATATGATACTTCTTTTAAAACAATTAAAAATCTTACCGACCACAATCTTGTGGCCACCCAATGTGACATGTCAGATTCTATAATTTTCCACATCTTCATCCATCCAACTAATACATTTCATCCAATTAGAAACCCTTTCGGATGGTTTTTAAATTTTTTTTTTTTATTATAATCATCTAAAAGAACTTAAATCCTGAGTTAACTTCATCTGATGGATTAAGTGAATAGTAGAATGCAGTGAGATCATTCATTTGACCTTTTATTCGGCCTCATAAAACAACTCTTCTCAGAACTGAGGCTGCCGGTGCATGCAGTGCAAACCCAAAATGGTTTTGAGATTTGCCTGTAACCAACTTCTCTGAACCAGGTTTAATAAATCATCGTATGAAACCTGGATCCTCATCAGGGTCATGCACCCTCTCACCCGTCAGCGGAATTAGGGCAGACCCAAACAGACCACTCAGCGGGGCCCGATCGGTGGCATTAGTCAGATACCATGATGCCTATTTATTTGCTGGTGACATGAGGCTGCAGGCAGCACTGATCTCTCTCTATCCCTCTGGTTCTATATCTCTCTATCAGCACCCTGATCCTCTAGGGTCATATTAAGTGTGTTTAAGGCCACTGTTAAAAGGCTTGAATTATCATACTGTAACGATTAGTTATAATGGTCGGCAGCTCATTCAAAGCAATCTGAGAAACCTTATTGTGTACAACTGCTTCCTTATTAGATCAAACTGTACTTCGCTTCCCCAGGAAACACTGAATGTTTGACAGATTACAATACTTTCACTTTTACAGAACGTCATTTGGTAACTCTTTATTTTACAGTGTCCTTGTTGCATATGTTACATGTACTTACCATAATAATAAGAGTAAATTATGCATAATTACATGTAATTAACCCTCAACCAAATCCTAATCCTACCCTAACCTTATAGTAAGTACATGTAGTTGCTTAATATTACTCAGTACTTACATATATAATTACACTGTAACAATGACACCTTAAAATAAAGTGTAACCCATAATTTTTAGGCCTGTTTCAGAACGCACACACAAGCAGTATGTACATAAACAAAGCAGCAGTGTAACTGAAGCACTCATATTCAATATGTTTGAGCTGCAGCAGGTTTTTACGTAGTCGAGCTACAGTCTTATATGTGTCAAAAGTATACGACACAATAAGTAATCGGATGTTTGAAGGATTAAATACACGTTCCGTGTGACCTCTGTCTTTTGCAGTCCTGAGAGCAAGTGTAGTCTGACTGACCTGTATGCATGCTGAACGAAGCAAAGCTATGGTCACGTAACTTGTTAGTCAATGTGATTTTGCCAAGTAAGACATGTTCCTGGAACCTCATGTTCCTCAACATATTTTGTTGATCCTGTAACAACATTTTTGTCCAAAAGTTTAGTCCTAACCCTATCCCTACCCCTAAACCTAACCCTAACTTATCCCTGAAATCACATGGAAATGATAAGTGAATAGTACTCAGAGGTGGACAGTAGCAAAGTACATTTACTTGAGTACTGTATTAAGTACCTTTTTGAGAATCTATATTATACTTGAGAATTATTTTTTTCTGGAAACGTTTTACTTTAACTTCATTACATTTGAAAGACAAATGTCGTACTTTTTACTCCACTACATTTCAGTCAAGGTCCTTGAGTAGGAAGTAGTAACGTCAGCCAGGGGATGATTTTGGGTGCATGGGTTGCATTTTGGTTGTGAATTAAAGTCGGGTTGACGTCAGAACCCGAATGATGTTGGTTTCTGACGTCAACCCAATTTTCATTTTCAACCACAATACAACGTCTGCCCAACGTTGGAGATTGACGTCAATCTGACGTTGGATTCTGACATTAACCTGATTTTCAGAGTCTTGGAACGACTTTTATTTTTACAAGACGTTTTAAAGGACAAATAATTGTTTACCGGTAATTTCAACTAAAATCAAACTTTTAAAGTGCATGTAAACATACTGACTAAAAGTGCTGTCACAGTAGCAAAAACGTTTGGTGTCTGTTGTCAAGCACAGCTCACACAGAAGTAACTTTCAAACAGCTTTCGGCTGGAAATTTGGCTTCCGTGGCAAACTTCTCTCGACCGTCTTGAACTCATTGTGAATCTGCGTGGGAAAGACTAAAACACGAAATTCCAGATCGCGTGGATTTATATTGAATACACATGAAAATTGCTGAACAACAGGTTCAAATCTGTCCACAGCATTTCTGCTGCATAGCATGCTCTAAGCAGAAAATTATGGGATTTAGGGGTTAATACATTGCATATTTCTTTTGATAAATGCCATCAATTATAAAACGGTTCTCGTGAGTGGGTCATTGGCCATTGTAAAATAGATTTTTTTCAATAAAAGCAAACCTTCCATAAACATGACTTGTACGGTACACACGTGTACAAGTTATTAGGTACAAGTTGTACCTAATAAAGGAGAGAAGATTGTAGGAAAAAACATGCTTTGGTTAGAAAACAAACCATCCTGAAAAACCTCTGAAATCACAAGCAGACAAGCCCCACTGTGACTGAGGCCTGTTCAAAGCTGCCTCTGCCCTGTCATTAAACTATAATCAGCTCATTATTGGACAGTTCAGGTTGGTCATTGGTCACGTTTCGTAGAGAGGGAGGCCCTTTTATTAAGCAGCCCTTATGTCTAAGATCTCTCTTAAGATACCCTAATGCAAAGTCTGATTTAAACCAAGGGGTCAATGTCTGGCTGGTTAGCATGATTCATTAACCCCTGAAGGCAGATATGCTGTATCGTCATCCTTATTATGAAGTATTATTCCAATTTAAAAGAACTGTTTTCTATTTTAATATTTTTTAAAATAGAATTTATTCCTGTGACAGCAAAGCCGAATTTTCAGCATCATTACTCCAGTCTTTAGTGTCAAATGATCCCTTAGAAATCATTCGGTCCCACTTTATATTAAGTGGCTTTAAGTACTATGTACTTACATCGAAAAATAAGTACAATGTACTTATTGTGTTCAGGTTGTAATGTAAAATACTTTTGCTGCAATTGAGATGTGATACTGGTAAGGTTAGGGACAGGTGTGGTGGTATGGGTCGGTTTAAGGGTAGGTCAAGGTGTCAGGGAAGGGTCAACTGTGTAATTGCAAATGTAATTACATAAATTAATTAAAGCTGTAATTACATGCAGGTATTTTCAAAATATAAGTACAATGTAAAGACATGTATGTACACAATAAGTCCATTGTATCAAATTATTAATTTCAATGTAAGTACATAGTACTTAAAGCCACTTAATAGTGGGACCAATCATTCTAATACACTGATTTGGTGCTCAAGAAACATTTCTTATTATTATTAACACAGTTGAAAACAGTTGTGCTGCTTAATATTTTTGATTATTTTCTTTGATGAATAGAAATTGTATTGCCCCCAAACATTTGAAGAGCAGTGTGTGTATATATATATATATATATATATATATATATATATATATATATATATATATATATATATATATATATATATATATATATATATATATATATATATATATATATATATTTAATTAAAGTAGATATTTTACCAGTGCTCAATTCTTTCTAGAGCATTTTATTATATTTTATTTTTATTTTAAAACAATTTTAAAAACTTGACATCATTATCCTGCAGTTCCAGTAATTTGTCACAGCTAAGGGGAAGAAAAGCTAAATAAAATGACTCTTTATGTCTTACTTAATGTCTTTATATGAACTTTTGCTGAAAAAATAATTACACAGTTAACAAGTACCACAGCACAGGAGAGCTAATGAATGAGAGCTTACACCTCTACCAGTCACAGCTGTTAACACCATTCTTCTTGTTTACACAGGCAATGATGAGTTTTATAATAACATGTCATTTACGCTCAACTGTTAGCTAATGTCATTAGTGCAGGCTCATTTATATTATTAATATTACATCTAACCCTTCCAAACGCCTCTGTAGCTTCCAGAGAAACTCTCTGTTAGGGCTCCATGTGGAGTGAGCAGCCCACATAGCTGTCATCCATTTTGTCCTCTTGAGTCCCTCTGACCAGCCTCATTTGTTCTGTTATATTCGGTACCGATAGTCAAGAGTAAAATACTGTAGTCCAGTATGGGCACGTGATGTATATGTAGTACACGACCGTGCTGTCAATAACATGTGATGTACATATTCAGCTTTTAGCCATGATAATATCTGATAGGCTCAGAGTCAGTTTAAAATATTATTTTAAAAGCAGCACACCTTTTGTCACAAAACAACACTCAAAGAACAAAACTCTCACGTCAAAAACGAAACAAAACAAAACAATATATATATATATATATATATATATATATATATACCAATATGTTACAGCACAGGTTGTTCTTGAATCCTAAACCTTTACCGTCCTCCGTTCAATTCAAAACAACAACAACAAAAAAAGAGAGAGAAGAAGAAAGAGAGATACATCTGCCATATCGGGCAAAGTGTGCAAGGCGCTCATGAGAAATGTAGATTTCAGTTGTAGTGCTTTCACAAAATAAGTTCAAATAAAGCCATGCAACAAAGAAGAGGGATTGGGGGAGGGGTACAAATTGCAAGGGATGGACTTCATATCCCAGAATGCCGTGGACAAAATCCTGAGGAACGGGGGGAAGTGGGCTTGTCTCAGGTCTGGTCCAGCCATTCGGCACGTTTAGGAGCTTTGCAGGTGTGAATGTCGACAGCCTCCTCGCAGTCTTTGCACTCGACAGCGCAACACCACTTAAACTTACACTCACACTTGGTGATGCGTTTTACGCGTGTGGTGTCGTAGCCCCGTCCGCAACACATGACCTCGCAGCCATCGGTCCCCCGGGACGTCTTGTTACAGATCCGACCAGCAGTTCCCAATGAACCTGGAATGGAAAAAAAAGAAAATGGTTTTGTTTCAAGACCCAGATTTTACATTAGACATCAAGTGGTGACCTAACATACCCCAAAAAGTAATGCATTTCATGATGTATTAAGCCCACAACAATACAAATAAGCATCAAATCATTTAATCATTGATTCATAGAATCACATTAATTACAAATTTAAATATAGTAGCGGAAAATTATATTTGTATGATAAATATATAAATATATATATATATATACATATATATACACCCTGATCTTTCATTATTAAAATGTCACTATTACAATGTTCCTGCTATCATAATTTTTTTACTTATATTATTATTCATTATAATTTATTTATTCATATAAATAATGTTAATATATTTAGAATGAATATATATATATTAGTAATTTATAACCATATTTCATCCCTTTTGACTACCAAAATGCACAGTTAAAAGTTTCTTTTATGAACAAAAAATAATTAAATAAAGAGAAAAGACTGACATTTGTAAATGCTTATTTTTGTAATCAATAAATTACCATTAAACCCTGATGTACCAAATATGATGCATAAAATGAAACAAATGTTTTACGGGGTTTTTTTTCTCTTTAACATAATTTGTCTAAAGGTTTAACAGACAGTCTAATTCAGTCTAATGCATGTTGTTGTTTCGCAAGGTTAAACACACAGTGGACAGTGATGGTCTCTTTCTTTAAAAAAAATCTAATTGCCCTGCGGCCATGAGAACCAGAGAGTGATGGTTGTGCTAGCAGCTTTGAAAGAATGGGATTTGAAAAATGAGCCTGCTGTATCCTTGGGGTGCAAATTCCACTGGGGTGGTGATGCTGGTGGTGGTTAGGGGGTAAGCGCATTGACCCTCTGAAATCACTGAGCTGTGAGCTGTCTGTCTGACCCAAACACACACTCAAACCATCACACTGATGCATGAGCTGCAGTAGTATTCTCAAAAAGCAGAGTAACACAGTGTGACGTGATATGTTTCCAGTAGGAATATGTTGTCTAATCTATTAGTGGACTAGTTAGTTTTAGGGAAGCCCTGAATAATTAGGTTGATCAGTTGTGTCCAATATGCTACACTTCTTATAGGGTGTTCACAAGATGTGTTCTTATGTTCAAAAACAGCTAAATGGAACAGAATACAACAAAATGTATGGTTGAGTGGCACACCACCCCTAAAAAGTAACACATCTAGCTGCATTGCAGCACGGCAAAGCATAACACGTGCTAAAATGCTTTCAGAGAAGTTGCATTTCTAGATTCATCCCGGGTGAAACACTACAGTAATATATATATATATATATATATATATATATATATATATATATATATATATATATATATATATATGAATTGATAAATACATGCATTTTACAAATTAAACAAAAATATTAAAAACATTTAAGTTATAAAGTTAGTCTATTTATGACCCATCACCAATTGAACAAGGGACTTGTGCCGCTAGTCCAGATGATACATGCAGAAGTGTGTGTCAGAGCATCAAGGATTAACGGAGCAAAAAAAATCCCATCCCACCTCTTCTGACCCTGTCAAAGCCTTTATTGCCCTTGCAAAGGTTTATTTACCCTTAAGGTTTATGGTTAGGTTTAGGGCAGGGCAGGGCAGGTGTGAGAGTCAATTTACCTCAGTTATTGAATCCTGTCTTTCTCCACACATCAAGTCATGTAAAAATGAACATGGCTTACCACCATCAGACTGGATCTCAGAGGTGAGGATCCTCTGAGGTCTGCAGGTGATTCAGTGGCCACCCAGTTACGGTACGTTTACACAACAGCCATGTACTAAAAACATTAAAGTTTTTCCTTTATGTTTTCCGTGTACAGACAACAACGCTGTCAAAACAATCCCTGTTCAAACGGATTGACGAAAACGACTAAAAACGCTGCATTATGCTGCCAGGCCAGTAGTTGGCGATGTTACTTTGTGAAGAAAAACTATGTGGCTATAGATTTAACACGGAATGCGCATGACTGTTTTCACAAATTTGCATTTTCAGGCCCCCAAAACGCATAAAAAGTTTTTAGTTCTTAGTTGAAATTGGTGTTGTGTAAACCCCCGCTTAGACTTCATTACACACTTTACTGTCTCTCATAAACAGGATTTTATTCATCACACTTTTATACCTTTATTCATCAGGCAGACTAAGCACTTTCTGCATCCTGCACATCTGGTATAATCTAACTCTTAATTCGGAGAAGTCTACGCAAAATCCAAGATGCTGAGTGCGTCAGCAGTTAGTCAGAGTTAACTATTTGTGACATTAGTAATGCATGACTCACAGTATAGGTTAGTGCTAATTGCATTATTACTAAATGAGTCAGTATTTACACTCCTTGAAAGGCATCGCTCTAGTGATATTCTTTAAACACCCAGGTTTGGTTTGTTGTAAAAAACAATTTAACTAATAATGCCAGTCGTAAGTGTGGTAATTTCTGTTTTTATTGTAAACTTTGTGGTCTTTTTTTAATGCATATTCTTTGTGAAGAAGGCAACATCTGACCAAAGTATTGATGAAAGAAAGAAATAATTAAAAAACTTAATTTATTAAAAAATAAAAATTATATATATATATATATATATATATATTAATAATAATACATTTAATTGAAATAATTAAAATAATACATTTAATTAAAATAATTAAAATAATACATTTAATTAAAATAATTAAAATAATACATTTAATTAAAATAATTAAAATAATACATTTAATTAAAAATGACAGAAACATGTCAAACTAATTCCGCCCTAATTTGTGCTGTGTAATAGGCAATGAGGGAGCTCACTAGCTTTTTAAAACACTCTTAGTGTCTTGTAAGCACTGATAATTCCTTCAGGTATTAAATATTTAGTTATTTCATGTTTTCGTTTTCATTCTTACCTGCAGCTTTGTCCATGAGGCAGTAATCAGGCGAGGTTTCGAAGTACACCAAGTCATTTTTTGTGGCTTTCCTGAAGTCTTTATTGGCTACTGTGAATCCTGTCCCATCTTGGTTCATGGTGACCTCGATGGCTCCGTTGTATTTTTTGCGAAGGTAATCTCCTGTTTTACGAAAATCTGACATTGCCAACCAGCAGGTTCTCAGAGTGCACGACCCACTGACTCCATGACATTTACACTCCAGTTTCATAAAGCGTTTTACAGCCTGTGAAACAGAGAAAATATCCCTAGTAGTAATTATATGAACAGATTCCATGTGGCCAAGAATAGCTTCAGAATGTAAACAGAGTTTAACAGGAATGTTATCATAGAATAATGTTTTTGTGTTATTTATACCCATATTTATATACTGAGTTGTTTAGTTGTAATCAAGGTACACACCAGACAGTAAGCACTGTGCCTCAGACGTCTCAATAGACGGCGAGTGGTGCCGCCGGTATGCGTATGGAAATAGAAAGCAATGTCTGCATCCGAAATCACACACTTTCTTGAGAAGGTACTTATTTTGAATAAGTAATGACTTCACGACCGTTAAAAAAAATATGTTCTATATAGTATGAATATGTGTATTATGAATGTTATCTAGGACATACTACATTCACCATGTTGTCATTATCATGTGACCTACCAGCGTTACTTGCATTGCTTCACTGCCATTCACAAATCTTGTCCTGTGGCATCATGGGATAGTAAAGTGTCCATCGCACACTTCAGAATCTCACCAGAAGTAGGTCATCCATCATACTTTTGTGACATACAGTTTTCTATACTATATAGCCTACTATACAGTATTGTAGGGAAGTATGTGATTTCGGATGCAAAATTAAAGTCGGAGCGCAGCGCAGTGTTTCTCTCAGTATGCGATCCTGAGTACACTTTGATTTGCTAATGATTGAGCCCCTTTTTATGGATAGAGATCTGATAGTAATGCCATGCAGTGTGATATAACATAAATCATTTTATTGGCTAGTGTGTTGATATGCGTTACCCGCCACAGTGGATTTTCCCCCGCATTTGGTGAGTTGGCGGGTGTTAATTTCAAACCCTGGTTGTAATACTGGCTTCATTTGTTCAACTTTTCCACCATACAGTTATATCACCATGAATGCGTCACATAGTCTCTGTTCTCACCATTCTGCCACAGCGGTTGTTATGAAGGTTCATGAGTGCTCGTGCGTCTTTCACAGTCTGCTCTTTTGCATCTACGAAGGCTTTGGCGAACTTTATCCCATAGTTGATGTTATCACTGCAGCCACCCCAGTCAAACTCTCCTCGTTCGTCGCTGGCCCGGCCGCGCTTGTGGGGGTCACAGTTGCACGACTTTAGTTCCCCCTGACTGCAGGCACGGGTAATAGCGAAAACCACTCCCGCAGAGGAGATCGCATATACGAACGCCGCCTCACGACTGCCTGCGAAAACAAAAATCATGAAGCCACAACAAAAACATTCATGTCCATAATCAGACACTCAAGACATTTAATCACACCCTCCGCTCTCATATAATCCCAAACAGCACTTCTGATTTGTCCGCCAGAGACCTGCCAAGGGGTGTGACTTGCCCCAGTGTGAGTGTTTGGTTTAAATATTAGTACAGGCCTAATCCCTCCAGGGTGGGCCATTCTCTGCTAGGATAAATTGTTTGAAGGTTAGCAGTCTGATAGTGAACTGCCACAGTTATTTTCTAACCTTAACCTGCTTTTTCTAAGCGTCCTGCATGTTTGGACTCACGCCACTCACACTGATTCCTTTAGCCTCACTGAATTGTAAGAAAAATACCAAATGTAAATCATCATGGACAGACAGTTTTGCGATGAAACCAAAAGTGTGCTCCTTAAAACATGTAGTATTGTTGTTTTAAATATGTATGTTCCTTTATAATTATAAAATTACAATATATAACATATTTGGTATGTTATATATTTTATAGTTACATTTACACTCAAGTTCAAAAGTTTAGGGTCAGTAAGATGTTGTTTTTTTAAAGAAATGAATGACTTTATTAAGCAAGGATTCATTAAATTGATCAAAACTGACAGTAAAGATATTTACAATGTTACAGAAGAAATTCATTTCAAATAAATGCTTCTTTTGAACTTTTTATTCATCCAAAAATCCTGGAAAAAAGTTTCACGGTTTCCACAAAAAACACAGTATTCAACAGTTGGGTTAATGGCTGCTGAAATTTCCTCTTTGCCATCACATAAATTACATTTTAATATATATTACAATAGAAAACAGTTATTTTAAATCACAATAATATTTCACGGTACAATATTTGAAGTTTTCATTAAATAAATACAGTCCTGATAAGCATAAGAGACTTCTTTCAAAAACAGGCAAAAATCTTACTGACACCAAACTTTTGAACAAATATTTTTTGTAGAAACTCTAAGAAAGTGTTTGTGAAAGTTAAGATGTCCCTGTTATCACATTAATTTAATAATATTATACATTACTAGTATTAATAATAATTGGGCCACATTGAAGGACATATCAATAGATTTAAGTTCGATTTTTTTAAACCAATAGGTTCACAGATTTTACAAAAAAATTTAAATGCATAAATCTGCTAAATGTGGAGTAGCATTCAAATACCTTGAAGTTATTTATATGCTAGTGAATATGAATAACTCCCGCAGAACTTAAATTTTGTTTTAATGAAGTCTTTCATTGTAGGACCCCCTGCCCAAATCTCCACGTAAAGTTGTCCTTCTCACGCTGCACTGCAGTCGTTTTCAGTTTCCTGTTGCGGCTAAAATGTGTTTCAATGATCTGTGCTCATGTAGTACAATGACATCTGGAGGATATCTATGTTTGAATCGCTCCATCATTCATACAGCAAGATATTCTCTAAAGAAAAATATATTTTTTTAATAGTACAGTTGCCGTTTATAGGAGAATCCTCTCTTGGCAACCGCTCCAATTCTAATTCCATTTCATAAACTGAATACACGCAGTGCAGCGAGAGTCTGTACGGCTGCCAGAATCATCTCTCCAAACATTTACATCCACTATGCCTGTTTATGTGGTAAAGAGGCATAGAGAATGCTGGAGGGGTGATATTTTCACACAGGGATCTTTGGAACGCTGTATGAAAGCCAAACAGAAAGCACATTTACTGTGCAGATTTCTTGAGTAAACTTCAGGTTCAGACTGAAATAATTGATCCTGTGGGGTTTTGTCTGTTTATCACACCTGGCCAGGGATTTGCGTGAATCTGGCTAGATTTTCTTGTGAGATCCGAGTCGTTTCATTAATATCCCACAGTGATAAACAGTGATGGACATGTCCAAGAGAATAACTGTTTAAAATGTCATTATCCTATTCTGATCCATATTGATTTATGTGGTGACAGAAAGCTGATCTAGGTATTTACCATATGAGATGCACAGAGAGATATTTAAAGAGAGAGAAAGTTTGAGAATCAGTTTGGCTTTCATACTGTTACTAACTTAGTTCAAATAACTATTGCCGGAAGTACCTGTTTTTTGGCGTGTTCGCACCGCAGGAACTGAGTATGATTTTAGTTATGGGAACACCTTTTGGGGAGGGGACTAAATTAGCTCCTGCTTCAAAGTAGGTTCTAACAAAAAAAAAAAAAAAATAGAACCCATTTATGACGTACTCCAAGGACTTTTCATAGGAAGGACAAATGGATTTGCAACGGTCACGTCCAGTGTAGACACGTGTAACCCAGCACAATAGGAACAACCAGTGACGTAACTGCACAATGATTGGCCAAATGCATGCCGAAACACTGGCACCCACCATTTTTAAAAAGCTGTGTAAACACAATTTATGTATATTAACTCTATGAACTAACTCCACGAACATGGAAAACAGCGATAAATGGACTGATGTTAAAGTCAAGGCACTTCTGAACCTTTATGTGGTGGAGTTCTTTATGTTGTTGGATGCCACGCTTAAATGAAGTCGCTGTCTGTCAGCTTACAGGGTTCAGAGTTCCTACTGGCGGTGCGAATGCAACCAGGAAAATGGCCCTAGGTTAACATTTAGTTCTCGCTAGTTCCTATAATTGATTTGCTATAACTACCCAGTGCGAAAGCCCCTTATATCTGTTTCCCAGCAGGTGGTAAGGGAAGTGAGGTCATCTTGCATTGCGTGATCCAGCACCTCAGGATTGTGAGATCATTGATGCTATAGTTAATATAGTCTCGATAGTTTCAATAAAAAAGAAAACATAACAATAATAATGATTACATTTACTTGAATTGACTACTATAATATTATATTATAGTATTGTCATCATTATTATAATTAGTTTAATGTCTAATAGTCCACTTTAGACATTCTACTAGCTATAAGTAACTTTGCATCATGTCAACTAGCAGTCATTAGAGTATTAGTAGACAGTCTGCTAACACTTTATTGTGATGGTCCCCCAACAGACATTCTATAGACTAAGTCCATGTCAACTTATTTTACTGACCCTAACCCTAAGCTAACGGTCAACTAATAATTCATTTAAAATGGACTATCGAAATAAAGTGTAGCCTAAATAAAAGTGTTGTAGTGAATTAATATATTAATGAATAATGGCTAAAAAAAATCACCTTTAAAATTTAAATGTTATGCATTGTATTTCTCACTTGCAGTAATACATATTACTTATAAACTAGACATTGCTGCTACATTTAACATTATAACTTGCTATAATGCAAGCTATATAAACTCTCTGCATTTAAGATTTAGCATTTTTATTTATTTTTATTTCTTCATTAGCGATAATAATAACTCCTTCTGTCTCCAAAACGCACATAAACATTTCTAGTACTCACTGCGCTGTATGACTCTCCCAAAAACAGTATGGTCTCTGTCCAGGGCGCTGCAGTTCCAGCGGTGATGGCGGAATTGATGCTGGCACTCTCGAATCCACTCTTTAGCCCCGCCACCGATCGACTGCATGATGTCTGGATACTTCTGACACAACTGTCTCTGTTTATTCACCAGCCCGGGAATATTGTCACAGATCACGCGTGCACCAAGGGCTCCAATATACCTGAAAAAATACAATCACAGAGGTTTAAAACCTGAATTACTGAACCAATCAGTCACAGTTTTTGCCAATCGGTACTCTTCCGAAAGTGCTGAATCAGTAAACATTCAGTGATTACGCATTGTCTGATGCCAAAGAGTTTGATCATTCCCAGAATCTTACCACTCATTAGTGGAATTTCAGAGGGAAGTTTGGCAAACTGGCATGTGTCATAAACAGACATTCACAAACCAGCCATTATTTATGATTTATGCCAAGGCACATGCATTATAAGTTCAACATCAACCAATTTGGGATACATTTTTGAGCCTCCTGTTCTGATTTTTTCAATCCATTACTATTCGATAAACTGTTTGTCTAACGCCAACAGAAACTGGGATAAAATCCCACTCTTTCTCACCCAAACCGTATCACATCATGCCTTCACACTAACACACACTCGGTCATGTCAGACTAAAGTTTTTACATTTAAAAAAAAAAATTGAGAATGTTGATCAACCTTTTGATTATGACTGTGTTCCTCCCACTCCGATGCCTATTTTGACTGTGATTATAGGGCTTTATTGGACCCTGCGCTTTGGGTTCGATAGTTAGAGTTTGGAAACGCTCACCCACACACACACCTGGCTGGTCTCACACATTGGTGGTTTGCAGGTTGGCTTTACCAGCAGCAGTAATTAATAATCCACAGGACCACGACCACAACCACATGCTGTAAAAGCACAGTAAAATCTAAAATCTCTAATTTACACTGTGTTTCTGTGTGTAGTTAGGCTTGACTGGGTAAAGAATGTACAACTAGTAATTTTTTGCTTCTATCACTGAAATAGTGGTAAAAACTCCTCTCCTTTTAAAACATCAGGCCACATATCAATCATATTTCCCCCACTTTTTCTCTGAATCAGAGTCCTAAAGTTTCCAGTTCTGCTGTTCAGGATGAATGATTTGAGAATTGACGAAACTTACATGTGCCATTATGTGTCATTCTTTATGCATACCAATTGCAATATGGTTGGATGATTAAAAACTAGCTTGTGTGCCATTCAG
This sequence comes from Siphateles boraxobius, assembly GCF_051911475.1. NCBI lineage: Eukaryota > Metazoa > Chordata > Actinopteri > Cypriniformes > Leuciscidae > Siphateles > Siphateles boraxobius. Next base: position 19,943,042 of record NW_027509219.1, read on the forward strand.
AAATGAGTTGAGAATTTAAAGAAATTCATATAACTGTCATTTCTAACTAGAAAAGCACAGTTTATCAAAACACATTGATCTTTTAAAAAAACACATTTTAAAAGCTTAAGTTGAAGATAGATAGATAGATAGATAGATAGATAGATAGATAGATAGATAGATAGATAGATAGATAGATAGATAGATAGATAGATAGATAGATAGATAGATAGACACCAATCTGCAAATGTATATGATTTAAAAGTAATGATTTAAGTAATTAATTAACTTTTTGTGGACAAGGGTGGAAGACCATGTCGAACCTGGTACAAAAGCTCACAGGTCAAAGATGAAGTTCACTTCTGCGTGTGTGTGTGTGTGTGTGTGTGTGTGTGTGTGTGTGTGTGTGTGTGTGTGTGTGTGTGTGTGTGTGTGTGTGTGTGTGTGTGTGAATTCACTAGTATAAGACACTAACAGGCCGCCCAGTAGCTTAAGAGGATTCCTGCTCTGTCTGTTTAAAGTGATGGATGAGCAGATCACAGAGAGAGAAAGAGGGAGCAAAAGATCCCTTTCTCTCTTGGTCTGGTGAGTGCTTCACATTGGGAATGTCAGCCAGACTTATTACACAACGATATTATTTTTTTTTAACTTTCTTAGTTTCCGTGCGAATCAAACTTAAAATTAAACTGTTAAACGCAATTGTTAAGGGTCCATGTAACATAACATGATCTTCATTAAAGAGCGGCAGAGCGCGGGAATACAGCATGTTTTACACTTGGTAGGCATATTGAGCAAAAACATTAAATTAACATTTGTCACGCAACCACATGCATATATATTCTAAGTAGCCTATACATAAAACCCAAACACTCCTTAACTACAGACTCTTATAAACGTATAGACTCACTGTACTAAGTGTATGTGCGTGTGCATCTAAGCAGGAGGAGTAGGAGGCCTGACACATATTGCAGTTTGTTTTCATTTATTTTTCTGTTATTGGCTGGCACCACACCTCAAGCACACCATGAAAACCGAACCCATAACTCTGATATAATGATGTGCTGGGCCTGTTACTCTACATAAGCACAAGCTCTGGGGAAAACCCCATCCCTCATGAGCATTTAAAATTCTATTTTGAGGGGGCGAAATGCACGATCTGTGTGTTTCTAGAATAATTGCATTTTAAATGGAAATATCTTGGTGGAGAGGGCGCGGAGCTGCGTTCCTGCACCAAACGCAGCGTGTGTGTTCATTTGAGTAGCTACTCGAGTTGATTGCCATCTTCCGAGTCCAGACCTCTGTCCACCAACAGGGAGCAAATTATGGGGAGTTTGGGGGGTCTGAACCCCATAATTAAAACTTAAACCTCCCCAAAGAAAATAAAAACAAAAGGTTGGGGGTCTCAAAAGTATGTATAGCCTATCCTTTCGAAAATAAATATAACTTTATTCATATTTCAGCAGCGTTGTCAAACAAAAAAGGTGTTTTAGTAACCACAAAAGTTAGATTACAAGTTATTCAGAGTGACCGCGCTAAAGAGACACTCGTGAACAGAATTCGCTTTCGCCTGAGAAGATAACCATGGCAACAGCTGCGCGAGCACTCTCCGTCAGGATCCGTAGCTACAAAATATCCGTTCAGTCTTATCACTTCATTATGTTTACATTGGATATAAGCTACATAGGCCTAAGTAGGCCTATATAAGAAAAAAGAGCTTTGTTTAAAATGTATTTAAGATAGTTGGCTAACTGTGCTAGGGGTGCCAATCAATTCAGACGAACCTCACCGTATTTCGCTCTAAAAACTAAGGACAGAAATTGCTTTAAGTCAAACACTATTAACCCAGCCAGCCCTACACTTTAAATTACCATTAAAACGCAGATATAATTAAAAACATTGCCCGACGGTGTAAAACTGTTTTTCATTAACCTAATGTAAAAATAGACTACAGTGCACATCTATTAAACATTGGTATTCAAAACTGTCACTAAATAAAACACTAGATATTTATATATATGAATAACAGACATATGCAAATGTCCAGTCTCCCAAAATGACAGCAGCTCGGTCACCGTGAGCAGAAAAAAAACCCGCCGGGTTTCTGCGCGAGAGTGTGCGCCACTGACGGCGCGCGGGGATGCTGGACGCTACTCACCACCAGGACGAGTCCACGCGCGGCGTGAGGATGAGCAGGAGCAACAGGAACGCACAGCACAACCTCGAGGACGCACGGGGACCGTAGGATGAGCTTGAGCTGTTTCTGATTATGTGTCTTAATCCCGAGCCTCCGGGAGCGGCGGTAGATCTCTTGAGAATCCGGGGCGACCCAAGAACTTTACCGCAGCCAAACATAGTTGAGCGTGTCCTCCAGCGGTGATACGAAAACACGATTCTGTACTGTAGGAAACTGGTGTAGAGAGCGTTTAGTTCTGCGTGGACCTGCTGAAGTTTGGATTTCTGATAGCTGGACAGATGTACGGAGTTCCGTGCGGACGATGCACGGACGGATATCATGTATCTGCCCGGATATTAGCGTGTGCCATATAAAAGTATTCCCCGAGATCTGGCAACCGCAGCAGAAATAATCCAAGCCAGACGGCAGGTTCAGAGAGCGCTTTCTTTCTTTCTTTTTTCACCTCCTCCTGAGAACAGATGAAGTCTCGGTGAGGTGCAATTTGATCAGCAAGAGTGCCAACTTTTCCACTTTTTCTCCCCACGGTTTGCGTTCAGGAAGGGCTGTGAAACACGCGCCTCTCCGTTTTTCCATTGGAGTCTGCGAGCGCTGATAGCAGACTGCGAGAGATAAACCGGGGCGATGAACTGTGCGAACTGCAGACCGAAGGGGTGGGCGACGGGGGGAGAGAGAGAGAGGGGCGATAGGAATGTTGACAGCCCGCCGTCTCTAAGCTCTTATTGGGTAAAGCTCACAGAGACCGGAGCCCCGGGGAAGCTTGAGCTCGCGCGGAATACGCGCCGTTCCCTGGTCAGTGGAGACACGCGCCACGCTCCTATCACCTGCTGAACAACACTCAGCATCCTTATTTACACACTCCGCTGGAGTTCAACCTCACAAACACATGAGAATATGGGGGAAATGAGACTACACACTTTAATTTTGTCACACCTATATTTGTTTACATCCATTTAACTTATAACTATGTCCGTCACTTGTAACAAGAATCTCCGTTCACTTTACTCGACTTTCCAATTAAATGCCCTAACAGCAATAATAATAATATTGGTCCAAATAGTAGCCTATAGGCTATATAGGCCTAGGTAGTTAAGACGTTTGTCATAAACTTAATTAGTCTATTTTAGTGAGTTAAAAATTTTAGATTGACAAAATAATATTCATCAATCAATGTTCAATGTCTGCCACAATTGTTTACATTATGAAGTCAGATATGTTTTTATTATTTTAAGCGTACTTTGCTCGTAGGATAGTATGCAGTTGCAAAACCCATTTCATGATAGCTGTAGCCTATCTAATAAATTACAATCAAACATTTGAATGCACTCAAGAACGCAGCATTCGCACTGATGGCAGGCGCAATCGTCTGGAGACATGCGCGTGTCTGAATACACAAGCTCGTGTTTACAGATAAGACTCTAGAGCTTGTACGAGTGCTGCTGTGTATAAACATCGCGCGGATTCCAGTTTCAAAACATCACATAGTTGCCTGTTGCCTGCTAGATAAGTAAAACCATTCTCTTTATTAATGCAATGTGTAGAGGATAAACTCACAATTGTCTGTCTCTGTTATAAATACTGCAGCATCCCAAGTTTAAATGGCTGCACCGCTCCTAATGTAAAATACATTATTTAAAGTTTAAATTTTAAATCATACAATATAAAGCAGTTAAATACCCAGTTCCAACAGCAGCATCTTCAGCTCCAGATGAGGAATCTGCAACACCCAAGACTGCACTTCTGTGACACTTCAATGAGCACTTAAAAGTGAACTGGCGCAAAAATAGCCCCAAATCCTTATTGGAATTGAAACTATTAGCGTTAACTGCACTTTCCACCAGGGATTAAATGAACAATTATAATGTTTAACTGTAAATCCTGAATTAAGCTAATCTTCTTGCCTGAAATTTTCATTTGTACTTAAACTTTAGCCCCTTAGATGCTTTTGTCCACATAAAGCTGGCACGGCTTATAGTCTGTGTGAGAGTGAAACAGAGAGGCCTATCCTCTAAACGTGGAGAACATTTGTGCGTGTCAGTTCAGATGGTGATCTGGTAAATGAAGAGGAATTATAGAATGACAAAATAATAGTAAATCACATTTTACACTGAACACATTGTTTTCACTTTCAATTTTCTAGTCTGTTCCAGTAATTTTTAGTCCACTGACATTTTGTTTGAAGTTAGATACTTTCTTGCTGATGCATTTTACTCCAGATTATTGGGCAGAAAAAGGTATTTTGGGAGTTTTCGAATTGAGAAACTATTAAAAAAAATCAAATATGTTTGATATACATATTTCTGGTTGTGTATCGCTATTAAAACCAAGCTCCTTGAGAAACTAAATTTAATATTAAACAATTTTCTCACAAACACCAGAAATGCAGGTCATGTGACACACACACACACACACACACACACACACACACACACACACACACACACACACACACACACACACACACACACACACACACACACACACACACACACACACACACACACATACAAATAACATTAAAATAATTGTTTTAATGATTTCGAAAGAATTCTCTTGCTTTATTTCTAGAATGGCAATGCTGAATTCAGCAGCCATTACTCCAGTCTTCAGTGTAAAATGATCCATATCTTTCTAGTATGCTCAAGTGACATTTCAAATGATCAATGTTTAAAATAGTTGTGTTGCCTAACAGTTTTTGGAAATGTAATACATATTGTTCAGGATGTTTTAATGAATATAGAAAGTTCAAAAGAACTGCATTTATTGATTTATTGAGCTGACCCCACACTAAACTTTTAAAAAGGTATACATACGTACGTACTGTAGATACATGCATAAATTAGAGAAATACAAATTAACAAGCACATTACTGTGATATTGAACACTGAGGTTTGGCTGGAGAATGCCATTACTCCATGAGATCAGCTCTCAGTCATGCTTGTGTGTCTCTCTCTTTCTTTCTGACTGCTCTATAATAGACGGAACAGACACTCAAGGTGACCACAGGGTACAGGAACACCTGAGAGAATGAGCTCACAGTTTATTTCTGTACCTGTGTGTGAATCTGAACCTGTGTTTGTGTGACAGGTCTTAACTCTTCATTGTCGTAAGGTTTGGCTCTGTTTCAGGAATGAGGACACTGAGAGTGTCCTCCTGCCTCACTGCTTAGAAGTTCACCGCTGGCTATTTTAGAAAGGGGCTCTGGGAAACTCTTCCCTGATTATAAAACCTCTCTCAACTGTTCAAGTTCTGCTAATTCTGTCCAATAATACATTTAAATTAGTACAGGTCTGTAGGCTACTTCCGGTAAAATGTTGCAGAGTGTGTGAAACTTCATCTTCATCTCAGAGAGAGAGAGAGAGAGAGAGAGAGAGAGAGAGAGAGAGAGAGAGAGAGAGAGAGAGAGAGAGAGAGAGAGAGAGAGAGAGAGAGAGAGAGAGAGAGAGAGAGAGAGAGAGAGAGAGAGAGAGAGAGAGAGAGAGAGAGAGAGAGAGTCAGAGACAGAGACAGAGACAGAGACTGAGAGACCGTTCCATGCTGTCATTTGACTTCGACTTTACACTAATTTATGGTCTTGTATTTTTGGATGGTCTGACAGCATGATGGAATCTATTCACATTCAGACACTCTGAATCTAAATCTCTTTCCAGCTACTGTACACACATACAGACACTCAAAGACACTTGTTATGAACCATTTAGTAACCTAAGTGATATAAACAGCCGAGTTAATAGTAAATTAGAGATTTACCACCACAAATACATTAGAGCTGTAGATTTAAAAAGATTTGCTATCAGCTTAGAGTTAGTCAGTTTTAGTATCTGGCAGTTAAAGTTTAGAAAAATAAAAATGTTTTTGAAAGAAGTATCATGCTCAAATACAGTAAAATCAGCAATATTGGGAATTATTATAACAATTTATCATAACTGTTTCTATTTTAATATACTTGAAAATATAATTTATACCAGTGATATCAAAGCTGAATTTTCAGTGTCATGATCTTTTAGAAATCAGTCTAATACACTGATTTGCTGCTCAAGAAACATTTCTTATTAATACCAATGTTGAAAACAGTGGTGCTGCTTAATAATTTTGTGGAATCTGAAAAATCTGTTTTCAACATTGATAATAATAAGAACCATCATTAATAACTGAACACCAAAAATAATTGATAATAGCTAAGTACTAAATCAGCATATTAGAATGATTTCTGAAGGATTATGTGCCACTAAAGTCTGGAGTAATGATGCTAAAAATTCAGCTTTTTCATTTCGCGAATAAATTAGTATAACATATATGAAAAAAAAATATATATATACATTAAAATAGAAAACGGTTGTTTTAAAATGTAATAATATTTCACAATATCGCTATTTGTACTGTATTTTGATCAAATAAATGCAGCTTCCGTGAACAGAAGAGACTTTTTTCAAAAACATTTTAACAAATTTGAATTATTCCAAACTTATGACCAGTGTATATGCTTTATTTCAAACTTTTTCAGAAGTGATTTCAATTGTTTCAATAATTTGTGAGACAGTGTATATGTGTGTGTCAGACAGGATACAACTCAGCATTGGGAACCGCAGATGAGGAAATGATGCAGGAGAGACTCTCTGTCTCTTTCTCTTTCCCCGTCTGTCTGAGTCATGCAGGTCACATGTCATGACGCATCATCATTTGAGCATTATCGGTCCGCTGCTACTTTCTGACCTTAGACTAGCTCTGCAAAAAAGTTGACCAACATTTACATCACACACACACACACACACACACACACACACACACACACACACACACACACACACACACACACACACACACACACACACACACACACACACACACACACACACAAACACACACAGGATCTGACTAGGCAGGAGAACGCAGCCTAAAATAAGTTCCCATTTCCAGACTGGGCCCCTCACTGTCCGCATCACTGTCTGTCTGCCGAGAGGAGAACAGATGCATATATACAGAAGGAGTGTCAGTGCTTTATACTAGACCTCCTCTCCTCTCCTCTCCTCTCCTCTCCGTGGTTCATATGGGGAAAGGTCTCTCTCTCTCTGGCATGCCGCCTTCCTGCTCAACCAGATTAATGTGTTTATAACTAATTCAGCGATTTCAGTAAACAAGTCATGGCGCAACCTCTCTTACTCTCTGTCTCTATTTGTTTTCTCTCTCTCTCTCTCTCTCTCTCTCTCTCTCTCTCTCTCTCTCTCTCTCTCTTCCTTGCAAGTGTATTACCTATCTCTTTATATATAGTAATACAATAAAAAATAAAAATAAAATAATAATTTAATAATTAATAAATAATTATTAAAAATGCACAAACATTTATTTTAATAATATATATTTTTGTAGTGTACAAGAAAATTCTCATTTAGTAGTTTTGTCTTGTAATAATCTCCAAACACCCTTAAAACAAGATACATTTCCTTGAGAGGCTAAAATGTACACACTATTACATTTTCAGAGATTACGTCCCTGTCATAGATCGCTCTTCGTCGCCTCTCCCTTGTCATCAGAGATCATTGTCTCCCGAGTACTGAACTACATTTCCCATCTGTCTCCCTCTCAGTTCGAGCCTCATCTCTAATCACCTACACAGGTGCAGCCACTTCTCCCCTCTATAAAAGCTGCTTGCTCTCATGGCTCCTTGCGAAGTCTTGTATCAGCCTCGGCATACACCACTGAGCATTCTACATTCTATTCGATTTTCCTGGTTTCCTGATCCTAGCCTGCCCTTCTGATCTACGAGTTTCTCTGCTGCCTGTCCCGACCCCAGCCTGGTATCGTTTCTGAGTTTGGATTTGCCCATCTTGCCTGTTTATCTCTGATTACTCTCTGTGTGCACTCTGTTAATAAAACTACTGCGAATGGATCCGCAAGACTCTGACCCTTTGTTACAGAAGACTTCGCCATCACAGGATCCAGCAGTGATGCAACAGCTAACCTCTGAAATCTCCAACCAAGCTTCAGTCCTGATTGTACATCAACAACAGCTCGAGAAACTAACCACACTTACCGAGGAGTTGGTGAGATCCATTCGGTCTCTCTCGACCCAAGCCGCCACTCTTCTCGAATCCGCTGCATCACCAGTTCAGCCCCCGCCCCGTGTGAGTACACCGCATAATAATCCTCGTCTGTTTCTCCCGGATAAGTACGATGGTTCAGCTGCAACATGCAAGAGATTTTTGCTTCAATGCTCTCTGTACATTAATCAACAACTCAACCTTTTCCCTAACGATGACAGCCGCGTGTCTCTCATCTGTTCACTGCTGACAGGAAGAGCTCTGGAGTGGGCCACCGCGCTCTGGTCAGGAGGCAACCTCAATTTTCCCTCCTATAATGATTTCCTCACCCAATTTAGAGAGGTTTTTGAGCACCCGGTCAGTGGAAAGGAGCCGGGAGAGCTGCTGCTGTCTTTACGCCAGGGAGGATCCTCGGCGGCAGATTACACCCTATCCTTCCGCACTCTCGCGGCACAAACAGGCTGGGGTGACGATCCACTGAAATTACTATACCGCAAGGGTCTCAACCCAGATCTGCAGGGGGAGTTGGCATGCCGGGATGAGGGCAGAACCCTCAGTCAATTGATGGAGTTAACCATTCGCCTGGACAACCTGATGCGAGCCAGACGAGCACCCCTTAAGCACCGAGTCGTCGAATCTCCCTCCGCAAGTCAAGTATCTGAACCTATGCAGATTGGTTTCACTCGTCTCACCCCCGAAGAGAGAGAGAGAGAAGAATGCGCAATCACTTATGTCTATACTCCGCCCATTCCGGCCACAGGAGGGCGACTTGTCCCATCAGACCTACTTCCCGAGACTCTGCTGCGGTGAGTTACAATCCTCATACTTCTAAATCTCTTGTATTGCATGTCACTCTTCACTTCAACGAGAGGGGCATTGAGACGTGTGCTTTGATAGATTCAGGAGCTGCAGGGAATTTTATCGATCTGAGTTTTGCTAAGTCTAACAACCTCTCTCTCATTCCATGTGAATGCCGGGTGGAAGTGGCAGCAATAGACGGACGGCCCCTAGGTTCTGGCAAGGTTCAGTTCTCCACGCAAGAAATCACGTTAATTACGGACACTCAGCACACCTAATTCATTCAATTCTACACTATTGACTCACCTCATCATCCCCTCATACTGGGTCTTCCCTGGTTTGAACAGCACAACCCTTCCATCTCGTGGTCCGACAAACGAATTATTCGGTGGTCCGATGCCTGGCTGAGAAAAATGCTTATGCACTCCCATCAGAAACCCACCGTCTAACCACTGTTCTGAGAATACAGACCTCCAGGGGGTACCCGCTGTATATAATGATCTCTCCCTGGCTTTCAGCGAGAATAGAGCTTCTCAACTTCCTCCGCACAGATCCAGCGACTGCGCTATTGATTTAATCCCCGGTGCCACCCTCCCGCGGGGAAGAGACAGCCGGAGACTGACGCCATGAAGGCTTATATTGATGAGCAACTTGCCAAGGGCTTTATCACCACTTCCACTTCACCTGCTTCGGCCGGTTTCTTTTTCGTAAAAAAGAAGGACGGCGGACTTCGACCCTGCATTGACTATCGCGGCCTCAACGAGATTACGGTCAAGTTTCGCTATCCTTTACCCCTGGTCCCAGCCGCCCTTGAACAACTCCGCACCGCCAAATATTTCTCTAAGCAGGATCTGCGCAATTTATACAACCTGATCCGTATCAGAGGGGGTGACGAGTGGAAGACCGCATTTTCAACTACCACAGGGCACTATGAATACCGGGTCATGCCGTTCGGCCTTTCCAACAGTCCGTCAGTGTTCCAAGCCTTTGTAAATGAGATTTTCCGCGATATGCTCAACCAGAGGGTAATAGTATACATCGACGACATCCTGATCTTCTCAGACACACTGGAATCTCATGTTCGGGATGTGCGAGCTGTACTCCAACGCCTCATCAAGAACCGTCTGTATGCCAAAGTGCAGAAATGTGAGTTTCACCAAACTCAGATCACCTTTCTGGGGTACGTCGTCGGTGCAGAGGGAGTCACCATGGATGACAGCAAGGTTCGATCCGTAGTTAACTGGCCACAACCCCCAACCATTAAAGAGCTGCAACGGTTCCTGGGCTTTTTTGCTAATTTTTACAGACGGTTCATCCGCAATTTCAGCATCACCGCAGCTCCACTCACATCCCTCCTACGGGGAGGGGGACATCAACTAAAGTGGTCTCCCGAGAGTTTATCCGCCTTCAACCAACTAAAGGGGAAATTCACCACCGCTCCCATCCTCCATCATCCTGATCCCAAGCGAGAATACTTTGTAGAAGTTGACGCTTCCAGCACGGGCATTGGTGCTATTCTGTCTCAACGGCATGGAGACCCCGCTAAGATGTTTCCCTGTGCCTATTTTTCCCGTAAGCTCTCTTCAGCTGAACGAAATTACGCCGTGGGCGACAGGGAGCTCTTAGCTATGAAAGCGGCACTAGAGGAGTGGCGTCACTGGCTGGAGGGAACTCGTCAGCCTTTCACTGTTCTTATGGACCACCGTAATCTGGAGTACATCAGATCTGCCAAGCGCCTAAATCCCAGACAGGGCAGATGGTCCCTGTTCTTCTCCAGGTTCGACTTGAAAATAACCAACCGTCCTGGCTCCAAGAACGGAAAAGCGGACGCCCTGTCCCGCCAGTTCGACGGCTCCGCGGTTTTCTCAACGTCCGAACCCATTCTACCCTCGTCGCTCATAGTCGCTCCTGTCCAGTGGGACATAATGACTGAAAACTCCACCGCTCTGAGGGATAGTCCGCCACCTTCCGAGTGTCCTCACCTCACCTTTGTGCCTCAATGCCTCCGCACCCGAGTCTTACAGTGGGTCCATAACACTCCCAGTGCTGGACATCCCGGGATCTCTGCGACCACACATCTGACTTCCAACCGCTTCTGGTGGCCTTCGCTCCAAGCGGACGTGATCTCCTTCGTTCGACAGTGTTCCACCTGTAATATTGTCAAGTCCTCTCATCTCAATCCAGCTGGTCTACTACAGCCCCTGCCCATACCTCAGCGGCCATGGTCCCACATTGCAATAGACTTTGTTACTGATCTACCTCCCTCTCAGGGTTACACTACTATCCTCTCTGTGGTCGACCGTTTTTCTAAGGCTTGCAGATTCATTTCCCTTGTCGTATTACCCACACCGCTACAGACGGCAGAGGCCCTGTTACAACATGTCTTTCGCTTGTACGGCTTACCAGAGGACATCGTCTCTGACAGAGGTCCCAATTCACCTCCCGGGTCTGGCGGTCATTGTGTGGACAACTCAACATCAACGTCAGCCTGGCTATCACCCACAGGCCAATGGACAGGGGGAGAGGTTGAATCAGGAGCTCACACGCTTTCTACGCACCTACTGCCACCAAAACCAGCAGGACTGGAGTCGCTTCCTCGTCTGGGCTGAGTACGCCCAGAATTCCCTGCGCAAACCCTCGACTGGTCTTACGCCTTTCCAGTGTGTGTTAGGTTTCCAACCCCCGCTATTTCCTTGGTCTGGTGAGCCCACTGACCTCCCCACTGTCGACACCTGGTTACAGAGGAGCGAGGAAACTTGGAACAACGCTCATGTCCACCTACAGCAAGCCGTGCACAGAGTCAGAGAGCAGGCGGATCCTCGTAGGAGAGGGGGTCCCAGGTATGCGCCTGGTCAGTGGGTTTGGCTGTCCACAAGAGATCTACGCCTCCGACTCCCCAGTAAGAAGCTAAGCCCCAAATTCGTGGGTCCCTTCAAGATCCTCAGACGGATCACTCCAGTGTCATTTCGATTAGCCTTACCACCCTCTTACCGCATCTCCCCTACCTTTCACATGTCTTTGCTTAAACCTGCAGTGGCTCCGAGGAGGGACGGGAACCAGGAGGAGGCCACGGCAAAGACTTCTCTTCCCATCATCATCGAGGATGAAGGGGCCTACCAGGTGAAGGAGATACTCGACTCCAGACGCAGAGGCAGTGTTTTGCAGTATCTCATTGTCTGGGAGGGGTTTGGTCCAGAGGAGAGATCCTGGGTACCTTCTCAAGACATTCTGGATCCAGCTCTCACCACCACTTTCCATCAGAACCACCCTGAGAAACCTGCTCCTAGACCCCGTGGGAGACCTCTCCGGCGCGTCGGTCCTCGCTTCTGGAGCCGCTCGCAGGAGGGGGGCTCTGTCATAGATCGCTCTTCGTCGCCTCTCCCTAGTCATCAGAGATCATTGTCTCCCGAATACTGAACTACATTTCCCATCTGTCTCAATCTCAGTTCGCGCCTCATCTCTAATCACCTACACAGGTGCAGCCACTTCTCCCCTCTATAAAAGCTGCTTGCTCTCATGGCTCCTTGCGAAGTCGTGTATCAGCCTCGGCATACACCACTGAGCATTCTACATTCTATTCAACTTTCCTGGTTTCCTGATCCTAACCTGCCCTTCTGATCTACGAGTTTGTTTGCTGCCTGTCCCGACCCCAGCCTGGTATCGTTTCTGAGTTTGGATTTGCCCTTCTTGCCTGTTTATCTCTGATTACTCTCTGTGTGCACTGTTAATAAAACTACTGCGAATGAATCCGCACGACTCTGACCCTTTGTTACAGTCTCAAATTAAGTAGATTTGTCTTGTCCCACTGTCACATACATGTAAATGTTACAAAAGATAAACTGTCATGATACATGCTGTTATTCTGAACTATTCATCTAAGAAACCAAAAAAAAAAAATGTATTGTTCAACAAAAATATTAAGGGCCAAACCTGTTTTCAACACTGACAATATAAAAAAAAAATCTTGAGCACCAAATCAGCATATTTGAATGATTTCATTAGGATTGATTGACCCATCCAAGTGCATAGGTTTCATTTTGACATTGGTGGGGACATAAAAGCAACAGCAGGAAATGTGTTTAATTAAAATAAATTCAGCATCAGAGAATATATAGGCATACATGGGGGGGTGGGTGGGCATGATGAACTGAACCCATGATGATTCTGAATGAAAACGGGACCGGGAATGTGTTGCTGTACAACTGAACAACTTTCACGTGGATCTGATTGAAAGATAAACCACATGCTCTCATTTCAGTGTTGTTTTTAATTTTGTGGATATTTGAGCTAACAGTTTGCTTAATACATTCAGCTTAACAACAAAGTTAAAGAGGGTAAACTTTATCATTCAACTGAGCTGTGCACGCAGGCTATTTTTCAAAAACGTACTCTGCAACTAAATGCACGTCCTTGAAAGACTGCAGTTTTCTTACGCATTTCCTTTGACTTCTTGAGAATGTCAATAGTATGACCTATTTCAGATGTGCCAAAATTACAACAGCATTGGTTCCATAAAAACATTTACATTTTTTAAATCAAAATTATTGCTAGGGACAATTCAGTATCGCTGAATATTGTTAGGGACATGATCCTAGCGTCCCTAATAAATTCTATGCCCTTGGATCCCATATTTTGCAGTGTATTGATACCTAGAATATATAAATCGACTGCTGGCGGTAGATCCTTTTCCTATTTAGCACCAAAACTTTGGAACAATCTTCCTAACATTGTCCGGGAAGCAGACACAGTCTGTCAGTTCAAAGCTAGACTAAAAACACATCTCTTTGACCTAGCATTCACATAACACTCTATAGACTTCTATAATTCAATATTAGGCTGCTTAGATTAGGTCAGCCGGAACTGGGAACACTTCCCTCAAATCCTGATGTACTCGTTACATCATAAGAAGAATGGCATCTACGCTAATTTTAGTGTCTTTGTTTATCCCGAGGTTTTCCCGCAGCCTGCTGGATCCAGGCCGTTTCCAGATCTGACGAAGGACTTTCGCCTGGACCTGATGACAGAGCAGTGCTGAAGTGCCAACTAGCCTCTCCCTATGGAGGATCCCTATACCACTCTACGGAAAAGCGTTGTGGATTTTTTGGTTCGCGTACCTACCCAAAGTGATAACATAAAATAAAAATTCTGCATCAAAATTTATAGACAAGTAGTTTGATTAGGCATGGTTTGTAAAGGAATTACAAACCTGCGCACATATATTCAAACGCACATAACTATAGAATCAATTCTTAATGCCCATGTGAACGCCATCAGCGTCTATCACAGGTTAACGTTTAAAGTCTGTTTAGAGAGAACGGTGTCGTCTTAGCAGCCCCTAATTTAATAACAAATGATCATTTAGATGGAAGTGAATCAATCAAAACTAACTTTAGCTGGAAAAAAACATTTTTCAAGAGCCACTATAAAACCAAACCAATCTCTGTTACCTTAAATTATATGTTTATCTCTGTAAAGCTGCTTTGAAACAATCTGCATTGTTAAAAGCGCTATATAAATGAGGATGACTTGACTTGACTATTGCTCAATGTAATGATGATATTTAGACATGGATCTGTTACAGACCACCTCTTACAGCGCACCAGGAAGGAACAACCCCAGTGATCTGTATAAGAGCATCTGCTCATTCACTACTTATGTCCAACATGTCACAGAGCCTCATGGTGTATAATATAAGTGTCATAGGCCCACCGGTGGGCCCAAATCCATTACATATTTAAAACAGTAATACCCTATACTAAACCTAAACTAATCTTGACAAACTATATATCATTTGAAAGCTTACAATCTGTAGTTTCCATATTTGGTTACTGATTCTCAAAAAAAATTACAGAGGAGCCGTAATTTATTAATTTGCAACAAGAATATTTTCATACTAGGCGTGTTCAGACCTTTATTTTGAAATAGCAATGAACATGAAAAATCATGAAAGAAGGGTAGAAACCAGTTTGTTTTCATGCCAAGAGTTCAAAAGATGGCAAGCATTCAATTATTTTAGAAAAAAAAGGTCTGAAAATGTTTTAAATATAAAGAAAAAATAATAGATTCACCATTTGTGATGTGGCCGCCAGCTATAACGCACATATGTGTTCTTTTATGTGTTTATTCAAGGTTTAATTCATATCAAAATCTGCCAAACTTCCAATACTACTTCTGAATAGGATGTCTACTTTATAAATTGTATGAAAATTGTGAAAATGATGGTTCAGATCACTCAAACCACATATGGAAATGGAGGCGCCCTTATATGGGCAGTAATGGAGTCTGGTTGTGACCTAGTGAAAAAGTTTGGTACTGCGCCCAAACAAAATCTTACTGAAAGCTCATTTCTTGAGATATCAACCTAAAATTTGAAACACAACTTGTTCAGATTTTTGGCTTTGATTTTTTTGCAGTTTAAGAGTTGTCCAGGTTTTGAAAATATATATTTTATATAAAATATGAATAATTAATTGTTTAAATCGTAAATTTTCATAAACTCAAACTTCTGTAACTTTTTTTCTGTTTCACTTTCTTAATTTATTTCACTTCTACAAATATCTGCCAAATGTCTTCTTTAAAACAAGACCAATTTTATGTCTATATTCCAAAGGATTCTTATCCTATACCATTTAAGTTTGGAATGTGCATTTTCATGTCTATTCAAAAAAAGGGGGGGTGACACTTAACAGGTTAATGTGTCTTCGTCAGCAGTGCTGTCAGCTCTGTGCAGGGTCAGTGTGTTGATGTGTCTGTGAATGTGCCTCACTTTCCCTTTCTATCTCTCACTCGCTCACTTTTTCGCACGGTGCAGGCCGGTTTGTTGAAGCAGAGCTGTTTATTTAGCAGAATTTGCTCTGATCTCTTGCACTACGGGAGAATGCTGAATTCTAAACTGCTGCACGGTCATGTGACAGCCTGTACATTTAACCAAGGAGCAAATCTAGGGATATATGTGGACCGGACGTCAGCTGGTTTTGAAAGCTGAATCTGATGAATTTTAAATAAGTTGGAAGTGATCCGAAGTGAATTTAGATTTAGGCTTTGTTCACACTGCACTCAATTCCAATTTATTTTCAGACACGATCTTTAACAACTTTACATAACCATATAGGCAAAATTAGCTTTCAATAAAACTTGGCTGCCTAGAAAAGTGTTTTTTTAATAGCTGCTTCCTGAGAGAAAAGAGAGAGAAGGGATGTTGTTTTCCCATGTTTGTAGTCAACATGTCAAACTAGAAAACCATGAACACAATGTTTTAGGCCAAACGGAGGTAAAAAACTGAAGGAAACTGCCTTTCTGCCAGTTCTGCACAAAGCAAAAAGGCATTGCATACAGGTTAGAAAACTCTTGCTATAGTGTTCCATTATACCATAATTACCATAAAACTTAAAATAATAGCCCGGGCTTTTATTTTCCCAAATCGTCTGCACCGGCTTGTATTTGAGACAGGCGTCTATATGAGACAGGCCTTTATAATTTCGTGTTGAGATGTTGTTCATTGAGATGTTGTTCTTATGCTGCGTTCACACCGGACGCGAATAGCGCGTCAGGCGCGAGTGATTTCAATGTTAACTCAATGCAAAGACGCGTTACGCGCGTAAAAAATTCCTGCGGCACGAATTGAGCTTCTGGCGCTTTACGCGCGAATGGTGCATTTTGTTCATTCACGCGTTTGACGCGAATTCGCGTCTGCCTTTCCGAGTTGAAAAATCTGAACTTTTGGGTCAATTCGCGCCGCGTTAACCAATCAGGAGCCTAGCTGCCTGCTGTCACTCAGGAGCTAAAGTGACGTAAACTCCCGCTCTGAATCGTTCATTCCAAAATCACTGACAGTTATGGAGGAAAAATTAATTCTTGCTGTAAGCAGTCATCCAGATTTGTACGATTCCACTTCATATTTGTACAGAGACAGGAACAAAAAGGACCTCGCTTGGAAGAGGGTTAGTGAGGAGATTGGGCAACCTGGTAAGATGTAAATACAAATTAATCTTTAATATTTGTCCACTTCTTTACGATAGAAATGCTACAGTCACTGTAATTTCTTGAACAAGAACATGTGGACATCAAAACATGTAAAAAGATGGCCGTCAACGGGTTTCGCCTCCGGAGTTTCATCGGATTTCGCCTTTCATCTCCAAGAGCGAAATTGAAATTGAAATTCGCCCTTGGTCTAGGTGAAAGGCGAAATTGATGACAATTTCGCTCTTGATGCGCGAATCGATTCAAAGTGGTCAGGCATATAACTAGATGCGGTAGGCACGAATTTGACGCGCTATTCGCGTCCGGTGTGAACGCAGCATTAGAGTCTGCAATCTCTAAAAATCTCCAAATGCTCCACGTGAAACTGCGGTCTTCCGAAATTTTAATATCGTGTCAATTGATTTTGATTAATATGCGCGAGGGAGAGAGAGCAAGACAGCGCTCGTGTTGTTTGAAGACTTGAGAGTGCGCGCGCGCGGCCGGGGCTCTCTCTCTCTCTCTCTCTCTCTGCTCGTTTGCGCCCTGTCAAGCGCAGCAGTCATTCTATTACATCACTCACCGATCAAAAAAGGCTTTGGCGGGCCACAAATTTGCTTTGGTGGCCGCCAAAAAGCGGCGATCTGACGGGTTTTAGAAGATTAAATACAACCCGAAACTAAAAACACAGACCCGGCCTCTATTTACCCAAACCTGTCGCCACACCAGGCGTGTAAAAGAGACAGGCGTCTGTATAAGTTTTACGGTATACAGTTTTCAGGGATCAGGGTACAATAACTGTTCTAGTAATAACTCTCTGTCGATCTGACTGTCCGTGGGTGGGGATAAAATATGCAGAAGTAAACTGTAGTTTTCAAGAAAGTATTGGTGCTGTCAAAAGTACGCAGCACAATGCATTTTTGCATCATCCTGAAGACTTTTGATGCCACAAATATACATGAATTTCACAGTCCAGGTAACAAGGACAATGGTCCATCTTCTTGTGGTATTGAACTAACAAGGCACATTAAAAGAAGTACTGCATTCACACATTAATGCATACGCTTGGTCTTAAACATGTACATTCCCTTACCCCCATTGAATGTCACAACTAGAATGAACGAATTCAGCTTTTTTGTGTATGGCATCCCAATCAAAAATTTTTTTAAAGTTGAAAACCAACTTGAAATCTGTTTACACTGTTTTAGATCTGGGATTTAGGATTTCAAACCTCATATAATGTAAAATTCTAATTTCATGTTTTTGCAGATTTAGACTGCAATCATCGAAATGAATCTGGATTGCATCCGAAAATATGATTTTTGCTGCCTGTATGAACAAAGTCTTAGATTAGGTAGTTTAGTTTAAATTAAACTTAATTGTCCAACCTTAGCTGAAAATAGGTCTTTTTAGCTGTACCTAAAACAATAACAATTCACATACTTCCACATCAAACACACACAAAAAAATGATACAATAATACATTATACATTCACAATACCTACATCACTTAATTTCCAACCATTTATTCAGAAGACCTATAGCATATGGTATAAAAGTTTGTTTATATACCGATTAAGTAGCCTGTGATGTCCTATAACGATGACTAAATGGTAATTTTAAAAGGCATAATTAAGAGGGTGAGTTGTGTCTCTACTTATAGTAAATGCTTTCCTATAAACTGCTATAGCATATTATTGATCTATTGAACTTCGCTTGGATCCTAAAATTTTTCCTGCCCTCCATATAATCCTATTTAGTGTTTCTAACCCAACCCTAATAGTTAGAGATCCTATTTTTCTGAACCAAACCATTATAATATACCCTAACACACTCTCAACTAGGCCTACTGATGTAAACTAAACTAAACAAACAAACAAAACAATTCTGTCATTATTTACTTAACCTCATGTAATTAGAAACCTGCGTAAATGTCTTTCTTCGGTGGAACACGAAAGAAGTTGTCCCAGTATTGTTTTTTTCAGTGGGTCAATGGGTTCCAATTTAGTTTGGACTTCACCAATCTTCAAAACATCTTTTGTATTATGCACAACGACAAGGTTTGGAAAGGCATGAGGGTGAATGATGAGTGAAACAAGAATTTTCATTTTTTGGGTGAACTATCCCTTTAAGCAAAAAATTACCAAAAAAAGCACTTGGTTCAAATTGAAGTACTATTGGTAACATGTATGCTTGTGTTTTTGTGTATGTACATACTCTGTAAGGGTTGCACATGATGTTTCAGCCTGGAGGGGGTCAACTTGAGAAGGCAGACTGAGGGAGAATGAGAGTACCTCACTATTCTCCGAGCGATGACACCATTTCTAACTTGCTGCAGGTGTTTTTGTGTGCGTGCGTGTGTGTGTGTGTGTGTGTGTGTGTGTGTGTGTGTGTGTGTGTGTGTGTGTGTGTGTGTAGCTTGAATGTAGAACAGCCTACAGGAAAGCTTTGATATTCGAGCCAGGACGGACCTGCTCTACACCACAGTTCAACCAGCCGAAACATATTCTGTTTCGATTTATACAAACTCTCTGTCTCTTTTGATGCCTGTTTCTCTCTTTCGCATGTAAAATCAAATTGATAAGGCCGTATTGGCATGACTATCAAAGAGGCAAAGGATTATTCATTACAATTATGGATGACTAAAGTAATACGACTGTTGCTGACTTATATGTTTTCTGTGGTAAATTATATCTCTAATCAGCTGAAAGTTAAATCTGCATTTGTTTATGGCAGTGGTTCACATTTTGTTATCTTTTTTTGTTATCCTGTTTTTTATTAATTCTTTACAAGCTGAAATATTCGAAGTTTTTGTACATATTTTAACAGAAAGGTCATGTATGTCTCGGGCCAAACTTCCATGCGGTTTTTGCAGTGGATTTTTGGCAGAGTCATCAATGTGGATTGCAAACTGGATCATAGAGTGAAGTCAATGCTAAAAATGGATTAAACAGCATCATGGATATGACAACATTATGAAATAACCAATATGCTTAAACAAAACTGAAATTTTAAGTCCTTGACATATCTGGACTGGACTGAATGACTCATTTATAGATTAAGTGTATGCAAATTAATTACTTTTACAAAGTTCCAAAGGCTTCATTTTTCTGTGGATTGGATCTGATAAAGAGATATGTTCTAACTGCTCATATTTCATCAGTTCTGCCAAATAACACTTCAAGAAATCATTTTTCCAAAAATCAAACTGTTATTCCTCTGAACGATCACTACATCTGAATGATTTGTGTTTCTTTCATCATTCTCCAGAGACAAATGCTGAGAGAGAGGGAGAGAGAGAGAGGGAGAGGCAGAGAGAAAGAGAGATATCGCACTTGGCCAGATTTCTTTACCGTGTGTTAAAACTATTGGCAGGTGATATTAGAGGATTGCAGCACCTTTGTTTCCTGAGATGGTGATATTTCTCTGCTGATGTCATTTTGATGTGATGGAACAGAGTATGTCTCTTTGTCTTTTTCTCTCCGTGTGCTACACATGAGCTGGAACATTCAGACCAAAGGTCAACACCAAGAAAGAAAGAATGATAGAATGATAGACAGACAGAACAATAGAACAACAGATAGATAGATAGATAGATAGATAGATAGATAGATAGATAGATAGATAGATAGATAGATAGATGGATAGATAGAGCAAATTATAGAACAAACGCTAGACAGAATGACAGATAGAATGATAGAAAAGATAGACAGATTGATAGAACAAATGATAGACAACAATAGAACAAATGATAGAATGACAGACAGAATCATGGTACAACAAAAATAGACAGAACGATAGATAGAATGATAGAACAAACAGCAGACAGAATGATAGAACAAACGGCAGACAGAATGATAGAACAAATGATAGACAGAATGATAGAACAAATGATAGACAGAATGATAGAACAAACGGCAGACAGAATGATAGAACAAATGATAGACAGAATGATTGAACAAACAACAGATAGAATGATAGAACAAATGAGAGACAGAATGATAGAACAAATGATAGACAGAATGATAGATAGAATGATAGAACAAATGAGAGACAGAATGATAGAACAAATGATAGACAGAATGATAGAACAAATGATAGACAGAATGATAGAACAAATGATAGACAGAATGATAGAACAAACAACAGATAGAATGATAGAACAAATGATAGACAGAATGATAGAACAAATGATAGACAGAATGATAGAACAAATGATAGAACAAACGGCAGACAGAATGAAAGAACAAATGATAGACAGAATGATAGAACAAACGGCAGACAGAATGAAAGAACAAATGATAGACAGAATGATTGAACAAACAACAGATAGAATGATAAATAGGATGATAGTCAGAACGAAAGATAGAACAGCAGATAGAACAAATGATAGAAAAGAAAGATAGAATGACAGATAGACAGAACGATAGATAGACAGATAGATAGATAGATAGATAGATAGATAGATAGATAGATAGATAGATAGATAGATAGATAGATAGATAGATAGATAGATAGATAGATAGATAGATAGATAGATAGATAGAACAAATGCTAGAACAAACGATAGACAGAATGACAGAAAGAATGATTGGAAAGATAGACAGATTGATAGAACAAATGATAGACAACAATAGAACAAATGATAGAATGACAGACAGAATCATGGTACAACAAAAATAGACAGAACGATAGATAGAATGATAGAACAAACGGCAGAAAGAATGATAGAACAAATTATAGACAGAATGATAGAACAAATGATAGACAGAATGATAGAACAAACGGCAGACAGAATGATAGAACAAATGATAGACAGAACGAAAGATAGAACAGCAGATAGAACAAATGATAGAAAGATAGAATGACAGATAGACAGAACGATCGATCGATAGATAGATAGATAGATAGATAGATAGATAGATAGATAGATAGATAGATAGATAGATAGATAGATAGATAGATAGATAGATAGATAGATAGAGGGAACAATATACATCACATAAGATTGAACAAAATATAGAACGACAGATAGAATAATAGAACAAATAATAGCCAGAACTATAGATACTGTAGAATGATAGAACAAACGATAGACAGAATGATAGAACAAAGGATAGACAGAACTATAGATCAAATGATAGATAGAACGATAGATAGAAACAGATGAGTGTTAGACACTCTGTCTGTGTTTGAAGTATGACTGAGAGACTGTGTTTGTGTGAGTAAGCAGGTTGGACCCTCTGACCTGAGATGGACTGGTGTTTTCTGTACCTGAAGAGAAGACTGACTGAGCATCTCGAATCTCTGGGCCTCGTTTCTGGCTTCTCCTCCTGCCTGCCTGCCTGCCTGAGTTATGATTTTGCAAGCAGCGTGAAACCGTTCTCCATTTCAAATGAAGTCAGCCGCTGAGAAGGCCAAAAAACTTTTACCCAACTCTAGCCATATTTCACCTGAGAGAGATAAAGATTGAGAGTGAGCGAAAGAGAGGTCACTGACCAGATCGCTCTACCATGGAGATCTTCACCTCACACTTGAGTTAGAATCAAATATCTGCAAGATTGATATGATGAGAGGTAATAAATCATTATCGTGAAGGAATCATGGGGAAAATGGTTTAAAATGACTAAGATGTGTTCTAAGGCGAGATTAGACTAATAGAAGAGAGGAAGATGAAAGAGAAAAGGGGGAGGTCGGAGGTTTAGGTGGTCTGGTCTGTTGTAGATTACACAGATCTTAGAGGCCTGGTCGTGCTGTTCCACAGCCCCTAAACCAGAACACAGTCTGCCCCCCACCCACCATGTGCTTTTAATAGAACCCTCGGTGGTCCCTCGGTACGGGCCCTCTTTGTCTTATTCTCTCTCTTTCTGTGATGTGGCTGTTGTGATTTGACAGCTTGTAATGTCAGGCTGCTTTTGCTTGCTGTGTGTTCCTCATATTCACATACACTTACTATCTCCTGTCCCGGCTTGATATCCAGAGACAAGAAAAAGTAAGCTGTTTGTAGGTTGATTTACCTGAAAGGGGTAAACACTGTGGCGCCATCAAAACACCGCTCTGTTTGTTTGAGCATCTCAACAAGCCAGAAACAGCAACATCGAACCATTGGTGCGAGTTTTGGCGGGACTTTCTTACATTTAGATAAATATTCACAATAACAAGAAATAAAGTGTGATATACACTGATCTATATAAATGACTGGATTGCTAATGATGTCATAAAAAGTGAAGCCACCACGCCACCATATTGGTATTCCCTCACATTATTTTGAATTAATAGGAAATTATATGATTTTAAAGAGAAAACTTATTATACCGAGTCAGCGTTTTTAAGTCTGAAGTCTTTCTGTACATACTTACAACGCAAACTTTCTAAAAATTTAAATGGCTATTGGTTTAAAGTCAGGACTTTCCCCTGCTTATTAAAAGTTATGTTCATCTTCATTACAGTAGCGTATTCGGCTGACGGACGAGACACCTCAGCATTTATATTACAAAAGTCAAAATGATTCTTCTGAATTCTGAATACCGATTTATGCTTTGTAAGGCATGCACAAACAATTTAATTTGTCATGTAGAGATAATCACTGTGGTTATGTAATTGTGTAGGGTTAGTTCACCCAAAAACTCTTCCAACTTTATAATTGGAGTAAATAGTAACGGAGATTTTGAAGTCCAAAAAAGTGCATCCATCCATCATAAAAGTAATCCAATACTTGAGTGAGTAAATGTGATCATTTTAATTTTGGGCCAACTAATAATTTAATTCACATGCAAACTGACATGCTAGTAAAGAGCCATACAATTTAAGCTGACCTGTGGCTTTTTAACGGTTTTCAAGAACTCCAAGAGTGTCAAGTGGATGTTCATCAACAAAATAATATACTTACAGTATATCTTTCTCTGATGGATGAAGTAAATAGTAGAGCACTGTGTGAAATAATTCATTCGACCTTTTATTCGGCCTCATTTTGATTAAATAAATACAGTCTTAGTGACCATAAGAGACTTAAAAAATGTTCCTGATCTAAAGATATTTGGCCGTAGTGTATAGAAAAAACAAAGTTGCATTTATATTTTTTTTTTTGTATTTCAGGCAGAAACTGTCTGCCATAAATATATAACATCCTTGCACTAATAAATATATACACAAATTCTCTATCTGCATTTCCCTCATTTACTGTTTGAATGAAAGGTGTGTCAAGAGCAAAACTGTCATTTGAGATATTGCTTAGCCGATCTATATATTAAGGGAATGTTTTGCAAGCCTCTCAAAAACATCAGTCAGCATCTGGGACACAAGCTCGAACCCGAAAACATTCTGTGGTCCAGACCATCAAAGTCAAAGCAGAGGTTGGGATTGATCCTGTGAGAGTGTTGTGCCTCTCAGACGCCTCCGGTCAGTGTACGGAATGTGGCTCTCCACTTATCTGCATCTTTTCAAACACTCCCCGCTCTCTGCCGACTCCTCTCGCCCTGGGTCAGTGTCCGCCAGCTTCCATGGAACGCAAAACACAAACAAAGAGACCGTCACCCTGTCAAGCCGCACGTCTGTTTGTAAACAACTGGCTGCGTTACTTCACACCTCATCACACCCACGAGCAGCAAACTGAGGGCAGACAGAGAGACACATGCAACACACAACATAGCACACCACACTGATTGTGTGTGTTGGCATGCTTGTGATCAGAGTAGTTTATGTCTAGCAGGCAAATCCATTTCCACTCTGATCTATGCGGGTTTATGCCGATCAGTGCTGGTTTGCTGGTGGACAGGTATAGCTATGTTTTTTTGCTGTTGTTGCCATTTAGCTAGTGAAACTGATCGACCAACATGACCAGCAATACTTCTTTGGGAAACCAGTTTCATGATGAAGTTGTTTTTCCCAGGAAGTCTTGCTGGTTAAGTTAAATATCCAAAATACAGCAAACAGATACAAAATAAGACAAACAGATAGATCTCTACTTACTGAAAAATACAGTTAATCATAAATACAAACATTGATGCTTGACACACACACACACACACACACACACACACACACACACACACACACACACACACACACACACACACACACACACACACACACACACACTCCTGTAGTGTGTAAATCATTTTTCTCCAGCTGTTCTGATTTCTGCAACTTGACATTTGTTTCTTTTCACCTGCCAACTCTCACTTTTCACACCAGCCCTTGCTATCAAGTGAGTGTTTGTGTGTGCAAATGTGTGTGTGTTTGCCTTTTTCAGGTGTTGTCTGACCCTGTGGCCTTGCATTGATAACAGCAGCATATCTTTGCATTCAGGCGTGTAACATCAGTCCTAAGATAATGAAAACTCAGTGATCAGTCTTCAGGCAGTCTTTGGCTTATCCTACACAGTGCAGCAAAAAACACAGTTTAAAAATAAATAAAATGCTGTGCACCACATCAATCAGTGATTATTTTTTCTAAATCTGTTAATTTACATAAACTGACGAAACGAACCAATTCACTAAAACAATTTGGTTTCTAACATTGCATTGCAGTTTCGCTAAATTATTTACTCCAGAACACTAAAAACACTGAACTCAACAGGTTATAAATATTTTTACTTGCTTTAGTCACATTTGATCACACATTTTCATCAAGCTGTTTTGCACATGACAACAATGTACTAAAAACAAATGACAATGTTGTCCGAGCGAACACCGTTCCCACGGATCTGCAAATACGACTAAAAATGCTGTATTATGCCCGCCAGGCCAGTAGTTGGGATTGCAACTTAGTACAGAGAACCCCACACCTATAGACTGAACACATAATACACATGGGCATGACACCTCCGTTTTCACAAATTCATGTTTTTGTTGTTTACATGGAGACGGTAAAGGTATATTTTTTAAAGCATTGCACTTTTAAACCCGTTTTCAAAAACTTGCGTTTTCAAGCCCCCAAAACGGTTGTCGTTTAAATGAACGGCCAAAACGCATTCAAAGGTTTCCGTTTTAGTTGAAAATTATGTTGTGTAAACATACCCTTATTCTATTGCATATATGATAAAATAGCTCTGGGCCTTCTTGGGATCTTTGCTACCTTGCTTTGGATTTGTTTGAGTTCTCCTACCCTCATGTTGTTGTTTTTTTTATCTTCACATAGCTTACATGTGTTGGTGTGAGGTGGACCCACTCTGCGATAAGATCCCCTTCCTCTGAGGGCCATTTCAAATCACTAATACCAAATAAATACTAATACTTTGAGCTATTTGATCAAAATGATCAACCTTGAAAGAGGTTCAATCATGCTGGATTTTACACTAAAAAAGCATGCTGAATTCTGTGGGTGATGGCCTCTGTTTATGATTTGAAGTTTTTTTCTACTCATGTGTGATATTATGTTAGAGAAAACTTAAAATAAGCTAAATTGTAAAATGCGCTGCCACGAAGCTTTGCGTCCAGCTGCACTGAATCACTGCAGAAATCAGTTCAAGTATATAATTAGGAATGTTAGCTTTGAGATCATCTATGCTATATGATTTTATAAACATTCAAAGATATAGGCATCCAGATATAAAATGTTCAGTTTTAATGATAACTATATACAGACTTTTCATTTTTGGGTGAACTAACCCTTTAATAATTCTGAGCCCTATGCTAATATCATGAGTGTATCAATGCAATCCACCTTATTCCACCCACCCACACACACAGACAGTCTGCCATACACTCAAAAAAAGCTCTGCCTTATGTGATGACATTTCTGCAATCTAGAAGCAAACCAACCATTCCAGTACACATTTGTACTAAACACACACATGTACAAAGCACTCTCATTTACACTGGTGAATCCATCATGCAGTGATATTATCCATGGTGTGCAGAGTTATGCTGAGATATGTGGGTTGGCTGCTTTAAGCCTGTTGTTAATGGTCGATAGATCACAGTGTTGTAAACATTTTTTTCTGCTCTGGATCCCACTGCTCTGTTCACACAGACGTTTACCATCTATTAGAGCAGAAAATAGACGAGAGAGTTACATAGAAGAGGGATCAGTCACTGCCACAGAGAGAGTCTGAACTATGCAGGAGAAGGATCACTGTCACTGACAAAGGGATCAGCTAAAGTCACTGTCATAAAGAGAAATCAGCTCAAATCACTGTCACTGAGTGAAAAATTAGGTCAAGGAGAGGGATCAGCTTAAAATAACAATGACATCAAAATCAGAAAATTTGTTTAGGAATATTGCAGTCTTTTTTATTAATTATTTATCTCCACACATCATTATTATTATTTATTTTCCAATTCATGTGCCTTTGCAATCTTCGTAGACTGTAAAAATATAAACTGCATCCTTTTACTGTAGAAAAACGAAGCCAAAACACCCCGTTTCTATAGCATAAAATAACTAACTAAAACCAAAGTTACTGGAAAAACGAAAACTTCAACATACGTCTGCGTGATAATAAATACCTAAAATGACACAATCCCTCTTTGGAAAAAAAATATTTGAAGTGTAATTAGATTGTTCAGTTTGGCTCATGTCCCATTCGATTACATGAAGAGGGTGTGGTTTATGACCTGTACTGCAGCCAAACACCAGGGGGCGATTGAAATGCTTTGGCTTCACTTCAGGTAATTTAACCGAATTTCCCCTTCCGTGGGACAATTGGTTTCTCACATGAGATCACAGCAATAGCGAACCACGACGATCCAATAAATTCCTCATGGACAAAATCAAGTCCTTGCCCCCATTTCTTGATCAAGAAGCCGTTTCCCTCGGATATACATCACAATAGGGAAAAGAAAAGATAACGCAATTTCCAGTTCACGCCAACTTTAAATCGCTGTTGTAAAGAGAGAGACTGTCACTGACTAAAGAATTTGTTCAAGGTGAGGGATCAGCTCAAGTCACTGTCATAAAGAGAGATTAGTTCAAATAGAGAGATCAGCTGAGCTCAAATCACTGTCACAGAAAAAGGGATCAGCTCAAGTCATATAGAGAAGGATTGTGTTGTGAATCACTCCACTGGAGGCAAGCTGGTGAGAACCCAAACACAAACTTTAATTATAACACTAAATCAAACACAAAACAAAGGCATGGCAAGGCATGAAAACAGAAATCAGAACAACGATCGGGAAATACAACACTAGAAAATGTTACAATCCATGACCTAGACACAGGGTAAAAATTAGGGCTTAAATACAAGAAAAGGAACACCTGTGAATAATGATCAGACGATTAACAAAGACAAGACACATGGCAGGATCACATGACAATCAGGGAATCACATGACAGACAAGAACAAGGAACAAGACACAAAGCCCACACTGGTTCAGGCCTAGTACACACGGACATGGGTATTTTTATAACCGGAGTTTTTCCTCCTGCGTTTAAAAAAAAAATCCCATCCACACATGCTCGGTTTCAAAAAAATCTCCGTCTACATGAAAACGCAAAAACACCATAGACAGTAAAAGAAATGGACACAGCGACCCCATTGATTTCAACGGAGAAGACTGAAGCCCGATTATTGCACTTCCTGCCTGATGGCTGAGCGACTGCGCAGGCTCAAACTGAGCTTGACGACAGTCTGACAGTTGTAAATCTTCTAGTTGCTGTGGCAAGACAAATCTGAATCACCTAATTCCTCAAAAACGTTGTTGAAATATTTTGTCCCGTTGCTTTTATGGACTCTCTATCTATGGGCTTCTCCCTTGACTTTATGCCTCTATATCCCCCCGATTGCCTCATAGACAGTAGAAGATTGCCTGCGAGCTTCTCCTCCTGTCTACACGGTAATGTCTCTATTGTGCGACAGAAAGTCGCGTGGTTATGATGCAGTCGTTAGCCTATTTTTACAAAAACGGCTTCTACGGGGCCATAACGAAAGATACAAAGTAATGGAGCCTTTTATAAATTGTCGTGTTTCTTTAGAAATAAATAATGGACAAATGAAGTCTTTGGACGCCTCAGATGTAAAGTTATTCGCTGTCAAAGTGACGCCAAAATGAATGGGAGTCAATGGAATGCTAACAGCAGGTGAAGTTCTGCTACAATGGCTGCTCCCGCGAGGCTTCAGTTTCCGGCTGATGGATTACCCCCTTGAAAAACACGCTATCAAGTGCTGTCAAGGCGTACGCAGCGGCGTACAATCTGACGTCAAACACAGCAGATAACGGCGCACACTGACGTTGCAAGGCAAAAACCCCGGTTTTACTGTCTACACGACAACACTGCAACCGGCGTTTCTGAATATCCTCACCCTGGCAGGGGTTTTCAAAAATGTTCAGTTTCAGTGACCTGATAATCCGTTTCCGTGTGGACGAATGCCCGAACCGCATAAAAAAAGTCATGGCTATAAAAATACCCGTGTCCGTGTGGACAAGGCGTCAGATTGAAGGATCGGCTGAAAACAAATTAATATATTATAAGGAGGATCAGCTCAAAAAAAGGGTTCTGCTTAAAATACGGTTATTATCTCAAGGAGAGATATCAGCTCAAATAGCTGCCACAAAAATTAAGGATCCACTTAAATCATTGTCTCTCAAAAAGGGATTAGCTCAAGTCACTGTCACTGGTAGAGATCAGAATGATGTTTTATTAACAAAGTTCTGGAGGGGCAGCACTAGAGGAGGCCTATAGCCGACTCACCTCTGTGCCATGACAGTTTACCACCCCAACTCCTCACTCTCAGCTGTTCCTATTCCAGCAATAAATATGGGGGAGTACTCTGGATTCGGACCAAATTCCAATCTAGGAGCCCTCTCCTCAAACAGCATGCCATTATGCATACTCTATCTGATTATATGTACGTGTGAACTCATGAGTCACTGTATTGAAAGGGCTTTAGCTCAAGGAGAGAGATTTGCTAAATCATTTATGGAGAGAGATTAGTTTAAATCAGCTCAATCAATTCAGTGAAAGGGGGATCAGCTCAAATCAGTCACTAAAAAAAGTGTCAAAACTGAATAAGATGGATAGAAACTCAAATCACTGTCATGGATAGAGAGATCAGCTTTAATCACTGTATTGAAAGGGAGATCAGCTCAATGAGAGGGAACAGTTCAAATCAGTCACTGAATGAGGAATTAGCCCAAAAACAGAGATCAGCTAAAGTCACTGGCACAGAGAGAGAGAGAGAGATCAAATAGCTCAAATTACTGTCAAGCTGCGTTTACACTGCCAGCGACAGACAGCAACAAAGCAACACGATCCCATTCATTTCATTGAAGAGCTGACGATTTCCGGCAACATGGTCAAATGTGACCATTGGCGACAGGGTGTAGGAGTGTGCAGCGATGCCACAAAGCTGAGATATATTTAACTTTATGCAAATGAAGAGCCACTTTTGGGAGCGACAACCAATAGGAGTGAAGTCAATGGAGTGATCCATCAATACATCCTGTAGTGTATAGTGTCAGTGGCAAAATGGAGGGGAAATTATATTTTAGCGGTCAGCGAATTTTGTAAAATTTATTATGTCTATGGTACCTTCCTTGAAAATAAATTCACTGTCAAATCAAATCAGTCACTGAAATAGAACAGCTTGAATCACTCCTCTAAAATGGGAATCAGCTCAAGTCGCTGCCATATAGACCTTATGCACCAGAGAAACGAGGGCGACGCCATCTTTAGAATATTGTCTTTGAACTTCCGTTTTTGCGGTCGCTCTGTATATTTCTATGGCATCGCTGTCCAGCAGTAATTAGCTGGTGAAGTTGATTTACTTATTGTAGAGTTAACGAAAGTTATCATGAGCATTGTAATGTTTATCATAAGCATTGTAAAGCATATGTCTTAACAAATGGACCTTGGAAACTTTTTTAACGAGCCGTTCATTCATACCTACGCAAGATCGCTGTGAAAATACAGACCGGAAGTCAAAAGACAACGAGCTCAGCGCTGAAAAGAGGCGGGGCTACATAAGGTCTATAGAGAAGTTCAGGTAGAGAGATCAGCTCAAATCACTTCACTGAAAAGAGGATCAGCTTAGGGAGAGAGTGATCAGCTCAAAACAGAATCACTGAAAAGGGTCAAAATGAACAAGAGTGATCAGCTCAAAACACCCTCACTGATAAAAAGATCGGATCAAATCACTATATTGAAAATTGGGATCAGCTCAAGGATGGGCAGACCCGTCGCTATGGGCGGGCCATAGGGGGCCAGGCCCGCCCCAAAAAATACTAGTGCCCCCCCACATAAGGCACAGAGAGATAATTCAATTTTAATTTAATTTTAATATCTTCATAGTTGCTAATTTTGTGTTGCATTAATGTTGCATTCTTTATCATTAAAATATTAAAAATATAAAGAAACAATGGTGTGATTTAGTTTGATTTATGGGAATCTACACTGCAACAGCCTATCACGGCCTTACAAAATCACGTTAGGCTACGTACGTGACATACAACTAAGCCGCTCAACAGTTACTGCGCATTTTTGAAAGCTGTTTCAAAACGAGTTTTCGCCTGCTTACTCGCTTCAGTTCCTTCTGAGTGGAATAAACTTTGATGAGGAAGTTCTGCTCGGAGAAACGCTTCCTCCCGCTGTACTGAGACTGGAGAGAGGACAGCGCTGCCTCCACTCAAAGTATCTGTGCGAGTGTATTTGCATGCGTGCGTGTGTGTGTGTGTGTGTGTGTCATGGCAATGCATATCCCTCTGTTGACTACTTTAAAATGCAATGTTTGAGAGATGCTTCTAGTGTTACATATAATATGTTGTGTAGTCAAGTGTTTTATGGATATTCATAACATTGCTTCTGTTTAATGTGGTGTAGGCTAGGCTACCTGGTCATATTGCTGTTGGTTATGTTTAACGTGATGATTATGTGCTGCGCGACTAGAGTTGATTATTAAATAAGTTACTGTAGGCTAATAATAATTGTGCCCCCCCCCCATACATTTCATTTGCCCCCCTTAAGACTGAGGTCTGGCGACGGGTCTGAGGATGGGGATCGGCTCAAGGAGAGATATCAGCTCAAATCCCTGTCACTGAAAAGGGGATGAACTCACAGCTCACATCACTGCCACAAAATTGCTTAAATCATTGTTACTCAAAAAAAGGAATCAGCGCAAATCAGTGTCACTGATAGAGACGAGCTCTAATCACTGAAATTGGGATCAGTTCAAGGAGAGATATACATAAGTTCAAATTACTGTGACAGATAGACAGATCTGCTCAGGTCACTGTCACAGAGAAAGGGATCACCTCATGTCACTGTGAAGGATGGAAGTCTTAGTTAAGAAAGAAATCATCTCAAGTCACAGACTGAGTTACACAGAAGAGGGACCAGACAGACCCCCTTTGATCTATCATGAGTTTTTTAGGGAAGTACAACATGGCTCTTAACCTTCTCATGACTCTCCAAGTTTTACTATCTACAATACACACTCACTCAAACACACATAGATGCCATAACCTGCCCATCACCACTTTGCATTCCTCAACAGACACTCTTTCCTCTCCTCTCATCTCCCACTCTCCCTCCCTCCTCCTCTCTTTCCCAACACTAAAAGGAAGAATAGCTCGTAAACAGCGCTGTAAATAAAGGTAAAGCTTGTAAACAGAGATTATCAGTTCAAACAGTCTATAAAAATGGAGTCTTAAAGTATCAAAGTCAGAAAGAGATGAGAAGTTTTAACATCTTTTCAGAGGAAGAGACCCAAAACAGACACACACCCAAACTACTTACATATACAACCACAATTTTAGACTTCTTTTATGCCTACACACGCACTCTCAGATGCTGGCTACAGCACACTTGGCCTCATCTGTTCTGCACACAGTAGTAGGAGAGCGGCATATATGGCTGGGGAATTCCTCCACAGGTGGAGATAAGGGTGTAACGATGGAGTGTTGGCCCGGCAGGGTGCACTCATCCTGGGGAGGGCAGGCAGCTGAAGAGGGGCTCTCCAGTCTGTCTGGGTCATAAGAGGCAAAAGCAGGAACTGATAAGAACCTCAAGCATCCTCTTTACCACAGACAGACATACTCTTAACATCTAACCACCCATATCACCCTTTATCACAGTGAAAGGCAGAGAGAGAGTGTGTATAGGGGGTAGAGAATAAAAAAACTACCCCTGCGGGATAGGACCCTACTGATAGTTACTCATTTCAACTGGTCATGTTTTAAACATTTATCTTAGATATGGTAAATGTAGAATTGAATATATAGCATAAAAGAGCATTTAATGGGAAAACTTTTATGATTTACAAGACTTTTGGCTATATATATATATATTTTTTTTTTTTTAAGGTTAAGACTGACATCTAGTGTTTGATATGAGCAACACATCCCTACATACATGTTCAAGACAAAATACTCAAAATACACACATACTCTAATGTGTCTTTAAGAAAAGTAAGAGAGCCTTACATTCCTCTCACCTGTCCCTAAAATCATTGGCAAACTCTATTCTCTCTCCAGCTCATACATTTTATCTCGCAATATATTCCTCTCTGAATTATTGTTTTTTTTTTACACCTCAATTAAAACATGCTCAACATTTTCAGTGACATTACAAACAAACTATTACCCTCAGTTCAAAATATGTGGTTTTGGGTAAATAATTAATAATAATAATAGTAATAAGTCTAGCCATGACATGTTATAGTCAACGTGAAATTCATACACTTCAAATATGTGAGATGCAACATGTAAAATCTGGAAGCTTTAGTTTTGAGCCTATAAATCAGCTGATTTGGCACATCAGATAGTGTATGGCGTCTTGTAAACCTACAGTACAATTTGTGCTTCACATTTAAACTTGTAAGCTAAAGGGTATCAGTTGAAGCTTGGTTCACTCTAAGAACATGAAGGATAAAAACTCTAATGGCCGGTTTCACAGACAAGGCTTAAGCTAGTCCCAGACTAAATGCATGTTTAAGCGTTTTTTAATGAAAGACACTTGCTCTGACATATCTTAAATCAATACCATTGTTTTGTTTCAATATGCATACCACAGTAATGTTTTATATTGAGGCACATTTATAAAAGATACTAAATGTCCTTACTGAACTAAGGCCTAATCCTGGCTTAATCTAAGCCTTGTCTGTGAAACGGGCCTAAGAACTCCACATGCCTGCGCCAGCTGCGCTTAAAAATACATTTTATTTATATAATAAAATGCCAAAGTCATATACTTTATTGTTGTTTAACTATTTCATTTTTTAATCATTATATGCCAAAGTCATATACTATTTACCTTGCTATACAGATATTGATATGTATGCTATACATATTTAAAAAATTCATAAAAAAATTAGGCTAAATCAAATTGTTTTCTAAGCCTACCACGCAAACTCATGTAGACGTGCAATGTATATTCAAAGGGGTGGTTGATTGATTTCACTTTTCTAACTTGAGTTATTGTGTAATGTTGCTGTTTGAGCATAAAAAACATCTGCAAAGTTACAACGCTCATATTTCAAAGCAAAGGGAGATGTTTTCTTTTAAAGAAATTGTTTTTAAAATGACTACAACAAACGGCGACTACACGAGCTTCCTCACGGGTTAGACACCACCAACCCTAAAATAAACCCTGCCCCCGGAACACGATTTATATAGATCATCAAGACAGAATATACTAATCAATGACTAGAAGATAACTAAACATAAGCTACATAAATTCATCAACTAACCATACAGAAATGTTGTCTACATGTCGTTACTTCTTCTTGAGTCTCACCATCTTTGTCTAACTCAGGTTTGAAAAGACCGTAAAAGTTTTTGAAATTTTCAGTGCATGTCTCTGTGTGAGGTAATCGAAGCTCAGAACCATGCTCGACTCGAGCTGTTGTAGCTCCGCCCTCTGTTCCGGGAGCAGAAGCTCATTTGCATTTAAAGGGACAGACAAAACAACGGTCTGTTTTTGCTCACCCTCAAAAATTTACAATTTTAACATGCTATATAAAAATATCTATGGAGTATTTTGAGCAAAAAATTCACATACACACTTTGGGGACATCAAATACTTATTTTACATCTTGTGAAAAGGGCATTATACCACCCTTTAAGCTTCTCAGAAGTGCAGATGGAGTGACCGCAGTTGCCAACTGCCACCCGGAGCAAGACATGATAGCAAATGATAGGCTGGGGTATAAATACATATTCCCAATATTAGTGTTAGCTGCATCTGTTTTTAATAAAAAATTATATTTGACCTGAGTTTCTAGTCTCCGAATGGGATGCAATAAGAACATCTTTGTCCCTGGGCTACACGCAAAAACAAACAAACAATGCTACGCTAAACCAGAGTAGCCCTCATGAACAAATGACTCTTGTCAGTTCAAAAAATGAGCCGGTTCCAGCGTTGTCTTTTAATCAAGTTAGCCTAACTGTTTGGGCCTGTGCGAAACACTTACCTGTCCTGTATAATATTTTGCGTATTTGGCTGAATTCCTTTTTATAAGCAAAAGCAGAACGGACAATATAAGAAATAGCCTACACCCAAATAAATCAGAAATGAACACCACAAATAGCTCTGCAACTATGGAGCTTATAATATGACAAAATTATTTGAATTTGAATTGTGTAAATTTGAATTATTGACAAGTGTCATATAACAAAAATTTTATGTGGAATTTTAAACAATTCTACTAGGAAAACTCAGGAGAATAAATACTGTAACAATTATTAATTTATTGATAGCTGTCAGGAATCAATCAGATTCATTCCCATCCACCACTCAAAGATCACTCTCCCCGGAATACTAACCACTCACACCTGTGCACCATCAATTACCTCATCACCCAGCTCTACAAAACACCCATGCACACTTCAGTCTTTGTCAAGCCTCCAACAGGAATAGACCATAACCCTCTGTCTCCTGAAGTCTCCAAGTCAACCTGAAAACCACCACGTAACGTATACTCACCTTTGAAATACTCACCTTTGTATCCTTGTCCCGCTGTTCCCAGAAGTCCTGCCTGGTCCCATGTTCCCCGAGTCCTGGAGATTCGTCTGAGTGTCCCACGTTCCCGCCGAGATCTCCGTGTCCGCTACTGTATCTGAAATAGAAAAGGAGACGTATCAATGAACAGTGTCTGCTCACGCCAAGCTAACTAAAGGAGGATCTGCTCACCTGGAATCCGCTCTGCACGTAGTGATCGTTACCGCACCTTCACCTGAACCTTGCCTATTCACCTTGTCACTTGAATCATTGTAAATAAACTCACGTTTGAATTCACTTACCTCCGCCTCTGTGCCTGTATCCTGACAGAAGGCTTGACCTACAAAGGAAAAGAAACAGCGCGATGGAGTCTACCCGCCATGGTGATAATCCTGTACAACCTACAACCGCTGCTGTGAATTCCAGTCAGCCGACGCTCAGTACTTACGCAGGCCCCACTTCTTCTATGGTTTGCTTCGCGAACCCAGCATCACGTCCTGCGCCATTGTCCTGTCGGGCGGAGGATTGCAACGGGTTCCTGCTTCAGTGTTCGCTCGCTTTGGAACAGCAGACCCAGTTGTACCCCACAGAAAGATCAAAGATTGCTTTTATAATCCAACAGTTATCCGGGGCTGCTTTAAGATGGGCTGAAACATTGTGGTTACAGGAATCCACTGTTACCTCGTCGGTACAGGAATTTGTAGACCATTTTAAAGAAGTTTTCGGGCGACCAGTTGATGATTCCTCCACCAGCGACAAACTACTGCAACTGCATCAGGGCAGAAAATCGGTTTCTGAGTATTCATTGGAGTTTCGCACTCTAGCCTCCGCAAGTGGGTGGAACGAGAAGGCGCTCATCTCTGTCTACCGACGTGGTTTGAATTCTGCTCTCCGTCTTCAAATGGCAATATATGATGACAGCCTGGGTGTGGAAAAGTTTATCCAGCAAGCTCTCCGTGTGCACCAACGATCTCAGGGCTGCGATCTCGAAACTCAACGACCCACTAGTACCTCTCAGTACCTCGCGGAAGGTCCATCCGAAACAGGTGGAGAAAGGATGCAAGTGGATACTCACCGACTGTCTCCAGCGGAACATGCCCGACGTCGAGAGCTAAGATTATGTCTGTATTGCGGAATGGGAGGACATTTTCGTCAGTCATGTCCAACTCGACCCCCCAGAATGCTTGTGAGTTCTGTCTTTACGACCGATTCGGTGTCAGCCCCATTAACGATATCAGTGATCCTAAAATCCACGACTTTCCATGTTTCTGCCACAGCCATTGTGGACTCCGGGTCGGCAGGAAACTTAATTTCCGGACAGCTCTGTCAAAAACTCCAGCTCGAGAAGTCATCCACCAACAGACCGTACTCCATCCATGCAGTGACGGGTGAAACCATAAATCAGGGGTATGTCACATCTCAGATCAAACCTGTCATCCTCGGTGTCGAAGACACACACCATGAATTATTTGAACCTTTCATATTAGAGAACAGTCAGACTGATATAATCCTTGGTCGTCCATGGCTTATACGACATCAACCGAATATCAACTGGAAATCTGGTAAAATACTGACTTGGGGTTGTAAATGTGCGTCCAGGACCGCCGAACTCAAGATCACGCCCATCGTTAACATACCCGGCAACATTCCAGTGAACTCAACCTCCGTTGAAAGGCCCACAGAAAGCCTGTCAGTGTCCATCCCTACCGGTTACTCTCTGTTTGCAGATGTGTTCAATCCTGTCGAGGCTGCCAAATTACCACCTCACCGAGCCTGGGATTGTGCCATCGATCTCGTTCCAGGAGAGCCCATCCCTAAGGGACGAATCTACTCCCTGTCTATCCCCGAACAAAGAGCCATGCAACAGTACATTGAAGAAGCCTTGAAACAGGGTTATATCCGCTCCTCCACATCACCTGCTGCTGCCAGTTTTTTCTTTGTCCCTAAGAAGGATGGCGGACTACGTCCGTGTATCGACTATAGAACCCTGAATCGGATAACCGTGAAGTTCAGCTATCCACTCCCGCTGGTTCCTTCCTCTCTGGAACAACTTCGAGAGGCTAAGGTATTCACCAAACTGGATTTGAGAAGCGCATATAATCTCATCCGAATTCGAGAAGGCGACGAATGGAAGACCGCGTTCATGGGCCTACAATGCCCCATCGGAGTAAGAAATCATTCCATAGAGGCATGGCCTCGTTCTGGGCCTGGTCCAGTGGTGTCTCCATTGGTGATATTTGTGCAATTAATATTGAGTATCAACTGATGTCAAACAAAGTGGTGTGTGTTATTTTCTCTGCCAACTAAACTTCCAAAGCTAAGTCATTGTGTGTTTTAGTCCATCCCGCAGCTTTTCCACACAGATTTTGAGAGTTGGCCATGCTAAACAAAATAGGACAAAGAAGTAGACTAATGGCTAATGTCCAGGAGATGCGAGGTACATTTATATTTATGAAATAAACACTTATAATAGCCTAGCCTATAGGCTATTTCTCTTACATGAGTTAGCCATAAGTGAATATGTCTACACCAAAATACATTTCCAATGACCCCCTAATAATGGGGGTAATGATTTTTTTTTGCCCAAATGGTCTCCTCCAGCCTATGCATTTTGTAATAATACAGCAACATTTTTTAACTGACCGTATTTGCCAGAAAATAAGTCGCATGCACCTGAGTGTAAGTCACAATGGGTCATGAGGAGAGTTATGCCGCATTCCAGGCAACCTGTAACCCGTGTTTTTCCAACCGTATGCACCGTGAAAGTGCACTGGAACGGCAGTCAAACCCGTGACTTCCCACCCGTGAACTCGTACTAGATCGATGTACTCCCAGTTACGAGCTCTGACGTCACATAGCCCGCAAAACAATACAAAACAACTATGGCAGCCCCTACGGAAGTACGTGTTTCTGCTGGCGGTACACGGTGAGAATACACTTTAGGACAATATAACGTTTCAGTCAAATTAATAATAATATAATAATGATAATAATACACACACGATTATGTACTACAATGTTATGTGTCTCTGAAACA
The DNA here is from genome assembly GCF_051911475.1 of Siphateles boraxobius. Lineage (NCBI taxonomy): Eukaryota > Metazoa > Chordata > Actinopteri > Cypriniformes > Leuciscidae > Siphateles > Siphateles boraxobius. Next base: position 19,981,914 of record NW_027509219.1, read on the forward strand.
ATAAGTATGTATATTGCGCTCAGGTAGTTTGGCGTGACTGGCCTGGAACGCAGCACTAAACATGCGTGCTCGTCACATCGTCGTAAGAAACGCATATTATTATATTTACAAGTAGCAGATTCATAATTAGTTTTAGTTAATTATCAAATGGCGAGTTCTTAAATCATTCAGGATCATCGAGGCATGCATCAATATAATAAAGTAATAACGAATAAGTAGGCTAGCCTAGATAAATACAAACCAGTGGGGGAGCGGGGGAAATAAGTAGCCAGGACACCGTTTCGCCCGCTGCTCCCTATGGCCAAGCCTGAATTCTACATTTAGCACGTTAGACCTTACCAGGTTTTTTTACAGTAGAATACTGGCAACACTGTTTTAATGGAACATTTTATGATATTGTCAGAATTTGGCCCTTTTTTTACAGCAAGGGTTAGCAAGATATTAACAATTAAAACTTGCACTTCGGGTGAAAAATGTCATCCTGTGTTCGATCTTTTAAACTTCGCCTCAACGTGCATGCAGTGTAAATAAAGCAGCTGCATCAAAGAAATTATAGTAATGTTAGTCCAAGGCCAAACCCCCGTTCTAATATTACCGCCCACTGCGCAAATTACAAGACGAAAAATAGAAAAGCGTTTAGATTTATTTTATTCAAATGTTTGTATCTGATGTCACAATTTAGCACAAGTAAATTTTAAATATGGGGTGAACAAGGCAACTATCCATTGATAATGTAACTGGAAAAACAAGAAAAATGAATGTCTGGTTTCAATTTTTCATTTGCATTGTATGGTCTGAAACTGAATTGTGAAGCGTTACTGTACGTTCACACCGCCGCCTACTTGAGCTTCCAAAGCTACCAGAAGTCATTCATTTTCAATGGAAGCTGGCTTCTCTCAGCTGCAAGGAACGTCAAATCCATCAGCGTCACGTTTTGGGTGTTTTGAGCGTCAATCAGAAAGTTGAAAGTAGCTCAACTTTATGGTAATAAGCTATGACGCGGTTCAGCGGCAAGCAGAGGCAAAAGCCAGCAACCAATCGGAATAGAGACGTCCTCCGCGCTGGCGGATACCAGAGAAACATACCATGTAAACTTTTGTTCCTACCAAAACATTAGTTCTGAGAAAATGGAGGAGAAGCTAATCATCACCGTTGCTGGGTTTCCAATCATTTATGATATGAAGTTGTTTGCATATAGGTCATGAACCCAAAATCTCTGAGTCCGACGTTTTCTCCGCAAATACAATACAGCAGCACTTACCATGGTCATGTTACCATTGAATTCAAATTCTGAGCTATGCTTCTCCCTCAATTTGGATGGCTTCATCATGACAGGTGGTATGTCTGGCTTGTTCTGGTGAAGAGTCCACTGACAGAGGTAAAGGGTGACCAATAGCATTTATTTATTAAGATGAAATATGGAGATTAAAGGGATACTTCAGCTCTGGGAAGTGAATGTGTATTTAATAGTGGTCATTTATATAGTAGAAATGTGAAATTATTTTTGAATTTGAAGCATTCTAGACTGAGAAAAGGTAGAAAATTTATTTTTTACTCATGTGGCTGCAAGACAACAACTCCCAGAAAGCACTTGCTTTGCTGGCCTTACGAAGCCAGGCCACTCCCAAACCACGCCTACCAGTTACAGGCGGCAGTATCCGAAAAATGTCTCCACACATTCTCTAGGCTAATACATACTCTAGTAACAGTAAAGTTTATAAAAAGAACCACAACCAATGTGAGTTATAACTTTTATTTAAAAAAATAATTAATATTAACACTTTTACACTCAAAGCTCTTCCAGAGCTTCAGCTGTTTCCTTATATTCATTCACAGTATTGTCCGTCAGGAGCTGGATATCTCCGTCTGATATCCTTGACAACACAGGTGGGCAAAACAAGACGATAGTCTTTACCAAGTCTCTCGCCTTGCAGGACCCATTCCATAAAGTGACGGTAGGCTGTGAGGCGTCGGCGATATTGTCTACAAAACAGTAACGTTAAGCACAACGTTAGCAATGCGAACTATTTGCACATACAGTATGCTAGCATAGATGTAAATATAACAACAATAGCTCAGCTGACTACGCGTGAAGAGCATTGTGATAATGCCGAGTGTCCAAACTCTGTTCATTACGTCTTAGTAAAAAAAAGAAAAACAAACAGAATACTCACTTTATACTACGCCATCCGTTTGTCCCTGCGGACTTTGGCTGGCGTTTCCAATTTATCTCGTCCAGAAGAAAATGGGATCGCTGAAATTCGCGACAGCAATAGGACTCTCTATCTGTTTCCATAGGCGCACAGCGAGAGCACTGACACCACCAGTCCGCCCCAGCTCGATTCTGGCCGGGCTCGAGTCAGGTCTTGCTTCCCTGCTGCAGCAGCTGCTCCGGCCGCCTCTTGTTCCTCCATCTCCCGCAGCTGTTCATCTGTGTATTGCGGCTCGTACAGGTAGCCACGAGCATCAGATTCGCGCAACAGATATTCAAAATCCCCTTCTGCCATTTCAACTTCAAAACTACCTTCCACCATCGTGATTGGCCTACTATACTTTCTACACAGAGCAAGAGCCTGTTAGCTTAGCTTCTACAGAAAGATGGCTGACACTATCTTTACACTCTGTGAGTGAGATCCCGCCCCATATGGGCGTGGTGAAAACATGCGGAACTAGCTACTAGTACTGGCTGTAGTTTTAAGCCTTTGGCCTAAAAATCCTCAGATGACGCAAAATGTTGATTTTACGGTAATTCGAAAATACTACTGGTTTTCTACTGATACAAAGCTTAATGCTAAATCCTGAAGTATCCCTTTAAGGTTTCCGCCCGACAGCGACAATATATACTTGTATTTATAAAAACGTTCTATTTCTACTTTTATTTTGTTGACCAATCTAACATTAGATAGAATAGAATATGTCAACAGCAAGCTAGTTAATAGTATTGGACATGTTTCTCTTTCTCACTAGTAACGTTAGCCTCAACGTTCAGATATTATATCAAGTTGTCTTTCACAAAATATCAAATATTTTCTGTGACAAAAATAATTATAAAATAAGACTTATATGCATGAAATATACAAAAGCAGGGCATGTTGAGTTGTGAAATGTGTGGCAGGTGAATAGTTTTCTACAGTAAATATGTTCCTAATATTTACAAATAACAAAGGTTCCTATATGGGTAATTTTTGACCCATGTGTGTAAAATTGTTGTAGAAATACAAAAACTGTGTCTGTTTATAAAGTAAGAAAAGAAAAATAAACATAATGATTCATGGATATTTAATGTATACCTGGATTAATAAATGCTAAAATACAAACAAATTCAATACAAATTCTTTCAAAGATTCAGCAAAAAAATACTCAGCCATGATTGAAATAACATAGGGAATAAATACGGGTCATTTTAGAACCATGTTGTGCATTAGAAGGGTAGTGACACAAAAACGATTTTTATTCGAAAAGTAAGAAAGGAAAAATTAAAATAAGGATTTGTAATGACCTTAAACAAGTTTATTGAGGAATACCTGGAATACTGAATGATGAAATTAATTTCTTGCAAAGATATAGAAAATGAAAACTCAGTCGGGTCACTTAAGACCCATGTTGTGCATCAAAGGGTTAATGTTGTGACACTTCTCTTTTCTTCCTGCTATGTCAGAGCAGCCAGAGCGGCCAAAGCGTCAACAAGCTTCCCCGTACCTTTTGACAAGCGTCCTTGGCAGGGCGGCCAGAGCTTCTTTGTCGCTCAAGTCGGCGGCGGTGTAAACTTGAGCTTCCAAAGCTACCAGAAGTCATTCATTTTCAATGGAAGGTGGCTTCTCTCAGCTGCAAGAAGCGTCAAATCCATCGGCGTCGCGTTTTGGCCGTTTTGAGCATCAATCAGAAAGTTGAAAGTAGCTCAACTTTATGGTAATAAGCTATGACGCGGTTCAGCGGCAAGTAGCTGCAAAATGCCAGCAACCAATTGGAATATACGTCCTTCGCGTTGGCTGATTCCGGAGAAACATACGATGTAAACTTTCGTTCCAACCAAAACATTCGTTCCGAGAAAAACAAACGTTCCGAGAAAATGGAGGAGAAGCTAATAATCGCTGTTGCTGGGTTTCCTATCATTTTTTATGATATGACGTTTGCTTATAGGGACCAGTTACAAAAGAACGAGGCATGGGATAAAATCGCTGGGATAGTTGGTGTCTCTGGTGAGTTGGTGAAGTGCGTTCTGATGATTTATAATATTTTTAACTAGGAGGGAAATAATTGCACAACAATGAGCAGTGCACCATAGCATGCTAGTCTTCCTTGCTTGATGTGAATGGTACCATCTGTTTGCAGATCATTTTACCCTTATTTAATGAGCAAAAGTAATTAAAAGTAAAAGAAGCATTTTAGTGCAATGCACTTACATTAATGAGTTGTGTCAAACGTTAGGTTTACGGCTACAACATCAGGCCCGCCAAAAAGTTACCGCCAGTTTCATTCTTTCTTTCTGCGTTTGTCATGTCCATTCCGCGGTGCATCTTAGGTTTAAACTGTTTCTGATAGATACTGAAATTTGTCTCTGTCTTGCCAGCAATATAAACTCGCTCTCCCCGCAAATGCATACCAATATGATTAAAACTTGATATATCGATATAGTGCAGTGATTACTATGGATTTTTAATTTTCTGTAAGTAATTCTGAAAGATAAATAACGTTAATCATGCTATTTCCTTGATTCATTGATGGATAAAAAATATTGTCACCTTTGATGACAAAAGCATAGAATAGCAACTCTGATAAATTTAAGCTTACAAGAGAGAAACATAGGTCTTCATGTAAAGAAGCTGCTCTGTGATGTTGAATATTCACATTGCTTATGTTTTTTTTCTGTTGTCTGTTCACTAGCTGAGGATTGCAAAAAGAAATGGAAGAGCTTGAGGGACATGTTCAGAAAGGAAAGATAGGCGAAGGATTTGCGCGGGTGTAAGCAGTGCCCAGCCATGGCGGTACAGTGCAGTCATGGGCTTCCTCAATCCTTTCATGGAGGACCAGCCAACGTCCAGTAATGTGGGGGAGGGGAAGCCCTAGATGACAGTGGACAATGGCCAGAGGACAGTAATAATGCCATGGCCGGGCACAGTCAGGCACCAGAGTAGACGCCAGAGCTTCAGGAACAAGAGCTGGTACCAGAGCTTCAGGCACAAGGGCAGGCACCAGAGCTTTAGGCATCAGACAACACACCAGTGCAGAGAGCAAGCCAGCCCGCCCCGAGAAGGAAGAGGCCCCACACCTCTGACTTTGAGGAGAGACTGATCACAGCATTGGAGGCTGTGAGCAACAGACCGGGACCTGTCCCCAGCCCTTCCCCTCCTCCTCCGCCTCCTCCTGAGGATAGTGATAGCTATTTTTTTTTAAAGGCTGCAGGAATACTTTAGAACCCTGTCTTTAAGAACAAGGCAGGATCTCAAGTTTGAGATGCACTGCCTGGTCTATGAGCAAAGTGATGTGAGGTTGACCCTTGGGCTGAGAGGAATGGGGTGCAGCTGACAACACTGTGAGGGGTGTTAGTAAGCTTGTAACCCTTGCAGTGCTGTCAGCTGCCCCCTGTTCTCTCTCCCTCACATGCATGCATGCACACACACACACAGTATCATTCACACAGGAAGTGCAGTGAGGAACGGGGTGAGGAACCAAAGTGCAGTGAGGAACCACATTCACGTCTGTCTGTAAAATGCATAGCTTGAGCCAGCAGACTTGTTCAACATGTTGACGTTAAAGGCCCTGTTGGGACCAACTTTTTTGTAAATGTTTTGTAAAAGAGTAAATGTTTTGTCACTATGCAAGCATTTACATCAACTAGCTTATTAATAAAAAAGTTACGTTGTATGATTTTTTTTGTTTTTTATAAATATTGTAATACATTTTAAATACATTGTAATAATTTAAAAATAAATGCCCAAAAAATATTTTCAACATTCATGGTTGTGTTTCATATTATTTTTAAATCCATGTTATATAGTTTAAAAAAAGTCCTTAGCTATGGAAACTATGGAAACTATGCTTTTAATGTAATTGGTGGCTCTTAAAAGAGCCGTTTGTAGCACTAGGCTTATACTCCAATCTGCCAGCTAACAGCTCCCTCGGTGGAGACATAGGAGGTATATGTCTCCCGGACGCGGATGGCCTCCCGTGCGGAGTTGTTGCTGCTCACTCGGGTTACTGCCTGTAGGCCAGCAACTTCCCTGTCTGCAGCTTGTGGTGGTCCTGTACATCTTCCAGTTGCCCTGGTTGGCGTCTTGGAGGTCCTCCTCAGGAAATTATGCAGGACACAGGTAGCCTTCACACAGGCGTCCACATTTGCAGGGCTGACCCAAATGACTCCTCTGTACATACGCCATTGAGACAATCAACGGCGTACAACAATCATTCTTGCATGTGACAGCCTGAAGTTGAATACTCTGCGCCTGCCCGAGTGGTTGGAGCCAGGAAAAGGGCCGCATGAGGTTGGGACGCAGTGGGAAGGCCTCATCAGTAACAAAAAACATGTGGCTACGGTCCAGATGCTCAGCTCCCAGCAGCAGAGCATCCTGTGGCAGACTAAGAATCCCGTCCAGTAGTACCGGGCCAAAGGTGGAGTAGCCAAATAGCCAGGCGCTCAGTAGGAGATATTGCACTGCGGTAATTGGTGCTAGTCATCATAATGAGCGGCCACACTTTTGACAGCACGCAGTCAAACTGCTCCGTGTCAAGTCTGAAGATCCGCTGGAACCTCTCGTCATCGAGCCGCAGCTGCTGTATCAGCCGGTGATACTCTCCGAATTCATAATGGTCCTGGAGGGTGTCATGAACCCAAAATTTCAGAGTCCTACGTCTTCTCCGCAAATACAATAAAGCAACACCAAACACAACAACTTTGCGATTGTCCATGATCCAGTGATACACATTTGAGAATGAACGCAACTTTTATTTTAAATATTTACGAATGCTCATTTTAAGCGGGAATGCAATTCATTTGGCGATATGTTATGCCATAAATTAATACATGATTAACTGACTGTATTTTTCTATGTACATTTCCGAAATGCACTTTCTGTAAAGCTGCTTTGAGACAATGTGTATTGTGAAAAGCGCTATACAAATAAATTTGAATTGAATTGAATTGAATTTGCTCATGGCAACACTGATTTGACCAATTGACCCTTCGCTAAGCCCCGCGTTCCTTAGTTACTGTTGCTACTCCTGTCAAGCTTTCGTGCCTGGCACGTCTATTACAGTGTGTATGCACCGGTGTCAGACATTCCCAATGAGATAATTCGTCATTTTTGGCAAACATGTGAAATATCTGAGAGAGCAAGACAAAAAGGACTGCAGTATGCATTTGAGCTATATATTCACAACATAATATGCAACCGATTAGAGAATAATTTCATAAAAATTGAAGCTAAAGCTTATAGTCCCAGCGCAAGCAGCAGCCACCTTATACGCTAACCATTTAAATGGGCGAAACACAAATTGAGGAACAGCTATGTTCGTGCACGGCAGGGTAAGTGAAATGTGAAAATAATCTAATAATTATAAATCAAACAGCTTATCCATAAATCTTGTGGAATAACCAAGCGGCAACCTCCCTGTCTCTCTCTTGTAACCAACACGAAGTGAATTAAACTGCAATTCATCGTCTGGCAGCTTGAGGCTGGGAGCAAAAGTGAGTCAAATCTGTATCTCCCCATGTTAAAAAGCCCAACTTTACAACAGCAACAATATGTTTACCGTTGATCTTACGGAACAGATAGACTATAATATACTTATTTAACTTTTTAGTGTTAAATAAAAAGAACTATCAGATGAAAATCCTGCAGGTGTCAGTGCTTTCTCTTTATCCCTTAAATGAGTGCGGATTTCTAGTGCATTACTTGAACTTCTTATGTAATATCTATCAGAATTTAAAATGGACTGAATAAAGCTCTCTACGAACTTGACGTGCAATGCCGCGCCCAGAGGTGTCAAGTCCAGGTTCAGAAAGTAAAATTCCTCTTCAGTATTTTGTTCCAATCACCTGGATTTGCTAATTAGCACAGTTTTTCAGCCAGGAGATAGAACTAATTAGTGAAATCAGCTGGCTGAGTTAATGGGTGGAATAAAAATATGGCAGGACTTTTACTTTCTGACCCCTGGAATTGACACCTCTGGCGCTGACTGACATGTATGCGCGGGAATCACTGTCTCACACACACGCTCAGAGCAAATATTGTAAGTTACTGCATGATAATACATTTTTATCTAGCAGAATAATAATGCATCACAATACACATAGTCTCATCTTTAGTTATGTCTTTTTAACTAGGGAAATAACATGAACTTTAACTATTGGCTTTAGGGATACTTCAAGTCAGCTGTCACTTTAGCGCGAGGCCAGTAGCTAGGCGGGCGTAGTTTCAGCTTATCCAGGCACCTCAACTCGACCCAAAACCCGCCTTTTTGCCCATTTTCGTTTATCCAGGAGTGACGCATAGTGACGCGCTGCCAAGATAGCGACGGCCAACTCCGCCCACTATAGGCTTCAAAAACCAAGGGGGTAATCCATCAGCCGGAAACTGAACCCTCACGGGGGCCGCCATTGTAGCAGAACTTCACCTGCTGTTAGAATTCCATTGACTCCCATTCATTTTGTCGTCACTTTGACAGCGAATAAATTTACAAAGAAATACGACAATGTATAAAAGGCTCCATTACTTTGTATCTTACGTTATGGCCCCGTAGAAGCCATTTTTGTAAAAAATAGGCTAACGATTGCATCATAACCACGCTACTCTCTTTCGCACTTTAGAAACAGGAGGAGAAGCTCACAGGCAATCTTTTACTGTCTATGAGGCAATCGGACATAGAGGCATAAAGTCAAGGGAGAAGCCCATAGATAGAGTCTCCATAAAAGCAACGGGACAAAATATTTCAACAACGTTTTTGAGGAATTAGGTGATTCAGATTTCTCTTGGCACAGCTACTTGAAGATTTACAACTGTCAGACTGTCGTCAAGCTCAGTTTGAGCCTGCACAGTACGCTCAACCGTCAGGAAGTGAGTGCTCTAATCGGGCTTCAGTTTTCCCCACTGAAATCAAGGTGGTCGCTGTGTCCATTTCTTTTACTGTCTATGTCAAAAACGCTCTTCAGATACCTACAGGTGACGTCATGGACACTACGTCCATATTTTTTTTACAGTCTATGGGAATAACACTAACTCTGCGATCGGAATGGGGTAAAGTTACTCCGTCAGGGGTAGTAGGCCGTCGATTAACAAAATGCTGAAATATATTTTAAAGTATGTGAGCGTCACGTCAGCCCTTCAGAAAGCAGGGCTGACGTGGCAACATCTGGAGAGGAGGGCCCAAGACCGGAGAGGATGGAAGAGCTTTGTCGATGGCCTATGTTCATATGGGAATTTAAAGGCTTAAATAAATAAAATAAATAAATAAATAAATAAAATGTCAGTGAGCCTCTGTCTTGTCTTTAATCGTGTTATTTTACGTTAAAATATATGCATTATGAACAAAGAACCGTCATTATTTCCAAGCAATAGGTGTTTTTGTTAATCCTGTCGACATTAAGTTCTGAATGGGGTCTCCCACACTGCTTGATCCACGCCAATCATTTCTCCCTTGGCTTTGGGATTTTCGGGAAGGAAAAAAATTCCACTCCCCGTCCAAACTTTTAGGATACCGGGTATCAGATTTGCACAATTCATACGCACAACGCTTCGGCATGTTTCCCTCGCTCGAAAGCTTGCCAGACCTCCCACGCCTAGTTACAGTTGATAAGACACGATTGGCCATTGGCGGTTTTTGGGTGTGGCTTAGCGAAGGGTCAATTGCACTAATGCAAATAATAATAATAATAATAATAATAATAATAGCTAATTATTCTTTTTTTCCAGACCAAAATGGTTATAAATACGCTGTCATTATAAAAGGTTTCCTCAATGTATTGCTTGTTTTTTCTGTTTATTACATTTCATGTTGTGACACTTCTCTTCTCCCTGCTACGTCAAGGGTGGGGGGGGGGGGGTGGGGGGGGGGGTGCACCCGAGACCCGCAGTGAGGGATTTAATTGACAGCTGCTGTCAAACTCGCTAAAATGGAGAGCAACTGGAGTGACGCAAGTAGCTTTGCAACAGAGCGGTCATTTGAAGTCTTTTCTTCCCCACCTTCACCTGATTTTTCCTGGATTTTCTACCTTTTAAGAGGACCAAATATAAGGTGTGTTCATATTTTGGCTTTTACAAAAGTTCTGAGGGAAACTTAATCGATGATGGTCATCCTGTCTGCAGAACATGCACAAAAAAGTCGCTGCAATACATTTCAAAATGTTGTTTTTAGATGAAATATTTTATCTCACTCACTTGAAATAAACGTGAAGCTTCCACGAAGAAAAGTTCGCATTAATGTTTTAAATCTTACCTGTTTATAAATCCATTTTGTACAGCGTACAAAACAATCTTCCAGACAAGATGATCACAACAATATTATCAATGGATAATGGATTTGCGCTGTGTTATGCGTTGCTATGACGACGGTCAGAAGAAATGCCACAGAATCTTGCCTTAAAAAGTGCAT